>NC_082346.1:14427500-15702500 GCF_027477595.1 Haemorhous mexicanus
GGTAGGATTCTGACAGAAAAGCAAAGGACTGAGAATCAGACTGTGCTTGGCTTTGGCACATTTTTATGGTTGAGTGAGTCTCTTGTCTTCTTCCTAATACACCTCAGTGGGCAGAGGTGGGACTAGTCCTCTCTTCCAAGCTACCCAAACCTCTGTCTCCCAGGAGAGACCCTCCTCCCTGGACTGTTGAGCATCCTAGCTGAAAGGACCTTCTCCATCCTTCTCCAGAATGGAGCTCTCCCTGTTAAACTGTCATGGATACAAACCTAGAGACAGGGAGAGAAAACCCTTCTTTTCCAGTCATCTGGCACGGGGATGAATCTCTGCCAGTGGGGACAGATTAGCCAAAGACTGTTAGGTGTAAAACACAAACAGAATCTGCTAAACAGGGAGTGGTAACCAAGATGAGTAACCTATTCTGCCACCTGGAGAAATGCTTTCTGCTCCAGCCCAATGATTTATTAATGATGACACGTAAATTAAACAGGAGAAATTGCAGGAACACACCTTAAGCCAGAAAAGACTGTTTGGTTGGTTTTTTGGTCCAGGTGACACCTTCTGAGGCACATGAAAGAGCTTCACAAAAGAGATGTCAAGCTCTTAGGCCATATTTTGAAGAAAGGTAGGTAGGTAGGTAGGTGGGTATGAGGAGCTGCATACTGGGGTCAGCAGAGCCAGCCCATTCCCACCCTTTGCCTTCAGCAGGCTGCCCTGGAAATTTTGCACCAGTTTTTGGACCATTCTTTAGCCCCAGTCACTGGCATAACCCAAGTAAACAGAGAAATAAATGACAAAAACAATGAAAGCAACCACCATTCCAAAAGGGGACATGGGGATGGGTGGCCAGGGTTGTTTAAGCCAAGGGTTACACTCTTAGTTTATGTCTAATCAGCCATCTAGCCTCTATTTTCTAATTAAATGTTTGTGCCAAGAGCACCTAAGCATTTATGAAAAGTTTTATCAGCCACCTGACTTGTGCTTTGGTGCCCAAGAGACTTGCTAGAAGTGTATGGAAAACATGCCAGACCTGGATTTAATTCCAAGTCTCCCTAGTTCCAGTCTAGTTCTTTAACTGCAGGACCTCCTGCCTCCTTTCCAAAAGTTTTATTATATCCCCTTGTCCCTAATATGTGTCAAAGTCATATTTGCTTGAGAAAAGCATTCATCAAAGAAAGGGCATGTGAGTAATTATATCATGTTATTACATGTGGCAAATTAAATTGTCACATGTTGGAGAAAGAAAACCTGGGGTTTACTGCTCTTGCCTGAAATGGAACACACTCACTCAGAGTCCTTGTGCAGACTGAGTCTCTCTTGACTGAGACCTCCTCATGTGATGCCACCTGCGTTATTGTGGGCTTAATTGCAACACTTTTGTTGTTGTTAGTTGCACTTATTTGCTCTTGAGCATGTCATATTGCCCTGGCGTGTTTTCTTTTTTCAGACTTAACAGAGTGCTCCTGAAGCCAACTTAACAGAGACTGCTCCACTGAAAGCTTTCTGAAATCATTCTTAAGTTACGATGCATAATCACCTGAAATTAAGTCAGTTCAAATGTAAGTTTAATTTGGCACCTTCCACTTAACTGATTCCTAGTGTAAAAAAAAAAAAAAGAAAAAGCTTCAGTTAGGTACTTAAGATGACATTTAATTGGTCCTGAGTATCACACTACTCTGTGTAAAACTCTGTAGTCTTTAAAAACTTTAATCACTTCCTTTCAGTCATGGCTAGATTTCTTATGTGTATAAAAGCTTTAAAGTGGGACCCACCAAGAAATTTGTTCCAAACTCCACAGCTGTCCTCAGTGCTTCTTTGTACCTCTAGATGAAGTAAAGGGTTTCTTAGCTGGAAAGAGTTTAAAAACTATCAGGGATGGTTGTTGCTGTTGTTTTTTAGCTCTAATTAAATGAAGGCAGGGAAGCACCAGTAAATAAGCAGCTGGAGGAAATAAGGAATTCTCATTGCTTCTGAGGAAACCTTTTTAAATGGGCAAGAGGTTTAGCAGGCTCTTTTACTGCTCTCTGCTTATCCTGAGCAGTTATAGCTCACTAGGCTGAAACTGGAGTACCAGAGAGAGAAGTTATCCAAAACTGCTGGCTTGTTTAAAAGTAATATATATATTATTGTTAGTCATTCCATGGCATTAGATCCTGCAGCTACATTTCAGTTAAATGTTCTTCCATGGCCATGTTCTCTTGTTTCTTTTTTGGCAGTAGTGTTTCTTTCTAACAGTATTTTAGTGCTTAGATGGCAAGCTACATTTTATCCATATAATGTTTAATTTAATAAGGCAAAATGTGATTATTTGGGTTAATTAGAGCATGTAGGAACTCTGTGTGTATGCACTTTTGATAGTCACTTTTAAACACGTGCTTGTATATATTAATTTATAAATATTTGAGGTATATTTATGCAAATTTGATATACCAGCAATGCAAGGCATTATAGATCATTTGCAAGAGTGTTGCAGTGTGAATTCACATTTGGGCAGTAAGCAGCATTCATTAAATGTCCGTGCTTCAGCTGTGTGCTTGCAGGGTGGTATTTTTTCCTCCAAGGCTTAGCTATTAAATCCACTGTAAAATACTGCAGAGTTTGTATCTCAGCCTTTTTAAGTGATCACTTGACTCTGGTGGCTGTTTGGTATGGAAGCCATAGTCAAAATAAGTCTATTTAAAACAGATGTAGTCATGAGGAGGCCCTCCAAAGCGTGCTTCTCAGCTTCTTCTAAGTCAAACTTCTTCTAGGTCAAAGCATCTCCTAGGCAGGTTCAGAGAGGGATGATTATCCCTGTTTCCCCACATGTCAAGTGTAACCACACTGCTGCATTGACAAGGGGCTAGTGCCATAAAAATAGGACTTGTTACTCAGTTATCAGACAAGGTTGTTGCCATCCATGCTCCTCATTCTGTCTCACTCATGCTATTTAAATGTGGAGATAAAAATAAATATTAGCCCTTGCTTATCAGCAGGCACGGTGAGGAATTTTACTGCCCCAAATGCTGCCCAGGGTTAGCTTTGGATGGCTGTTTGTTGCACCACATTGCAACAGTCTGGACAGAATGCCACAGGGAAGGTCCTTGGGGCCTCTGTGATCCCAGAGAAGCTGAATGCCCATGCCCCGGGTGAATTTAACCATGGCATGATGAGCAGGAGGAGTGGGCTGTAATAATCTGAGAGAGAGAAAGAGCAGAGCTTGAGCAGGGCCTTGCCAGCAGCAGAAAAGATTGCTTTCCACACTGCCCCAACCATGACCTCAGGACAGGGATTTCTGACTGACCCTGTGCCATGAAGCATTAAAAACGCAACAAAATGATCCACTGGGCTCTCACTTCTTGACCTCCCTGTGAGCACAGAAGCTTTTCCAGCTCTCACTGAGAGAATGATATCATTTCTGTAGTTATCTTTACAGCTTTCAGACTGAGTTTCTCACCTGCTTAAACAGACCTGTGGCAACCACTACCATTTTTTCCAGTTATTCTCTTGTTTTAGTCCTTGCACTTCTGTCATTTGCTGATGGCCAGAATAATGTGAAATTACCCCTACAACATTGTAGTTGTCTTTTCCTAATTTGTCATTTTGTTCAGATATCCCACACATTCTTTAGGACTAGGGGAGTTGCTGCCATTGTGTACAGAGAGTAGGTAGAAAAGAGATAGCTTTTCATGGGGAAAGGACTTGGTGGTCTACAAGCACAAAATCTCCTGGTCTCTCTGACCCTGTCACAGAAATCACCCCCTTCTCTAAGTGTCTGGCATGACAAGGGAACACAGGCAGCAACTGTGGGTTTGGATATAGGTCTGGGTAGAGTCAACTTCCCAAAGCACCTTGGTAGGAAAAGCTCTGCATGATGCAAACAGGTGCTGCCACCTGCTAACAGGTGGTACAGGTGTGTTCCTGGTGCTACAGGGCAAGGTCTGGGGAGCATTTCCCATCACCAAGTAAAGCAAACAGTGTCTTGAAGCCAAAGCTACCACTGCAGGAGAGGTTCAGGGGTGAGGCAATTTGGGTTGCACCCCTGTATTGACTCCAGAGTTTGTCAGTATCACCCTGCTGCTGGCATGCTGCCCACATTACAGTTATTCTGTGCTGCTGTAGTGTGGAACACTGTGATCAGCCTCTGGATGCTCCTAAATTAAGGCAGATCATCTTTGCCTCCCAAGAAACCTCCAGAACCCAGCTGCAGCCGTAAAGCTGCTATCAAATGCAAGCTGGCTGCAGTTCAGAATTGGGGCCAATATTTTTAACAGCATGAAATTTTGTTGTAGGCCCTCTGGAAGGATTCTGCACATGAAAAGTTGAACTGGAGCAAAATCAAGACTTGAAGTCCCCTGTGTGGAAAAACAGGTGAAAAAAAGGTTAGCTGTGTTTGAGAAGGGGGATGCATCTCTCATCTGTATTACAGATAGAGTCTGATGACATTAATTTGGAAGAGGTGTGTCTTTCTTTACTGTTGGCTTATGTTCACAAAAGCATCCTAATGTCATGACCTCTTTTGTCTGAGCTGGCATCAGCGGAACATACCGACCATACCAATCTCAGCAACACAATCAGAAAATAAGTTGATATTTTACATTAGTAATTAAATCCTAAGCTCTACGCGCTTTGTAAGGGCCTGAACTTCTACATGTACTTTCATACTGCCACTGGTGGCTTTTTGTTTGCATTGCAGCAGCCTGAGAGCAAACGAAAGGCAAGATCCAAGATAGGAAGGCAAATTGGTTTTGCAAACATGGCAAAGAAAGTGTGTGAAATCAAATGCCAATATTAATGCAAGACATCTGCTCTCTGTTCCAGTTCTGAGCGAAGTAATCCAGTCCTAATTATACACTGCTGTGTCCTCTACCAGCTAAGGAGAATGGTGCAGCCATTCTTAGTACTGGTGTATAAATTTCTTTTTGGATCTGATAGCTACATTAGATGCAGGGGAGGCTTTTCATTTTTTGACTGCCAGTTGCTTTGGGTAGCACAAAGAGAGGGGAGGAGAAAGGTTGCAGCAGGAAAAGATCAAAATCTTCCAAAAAGGACTCTGCTCCTAGAATAAAAATTTTTCCTAGAGAATTTTCCCTGCAGACCTCAATCAATACTATTCTCATCTGAGTGCACATATTATTCATTAAGAAATATTGGCAAGATGTGCACTATAGTGTATGCCTTCATTAGAGCCTCCACCTGCCTGCTTTCATCAGAACATCTTCCCTAACTTTCATCTTCATTGAACTTGTTTCTGTCTTTGGATTCAGAGAGAACTCTTGTACTCTCACAGTATGGATTTATTTTAAAACAAACAAACACCAAAATATCAATCTCTCTGGTTTGTGTGTGTGTTTTCTCATCTCACATGTTAATGAATGAAGAAGATTATCACCATCAGATTCAGACTGAACTGGATGCTGATGAATTCAAGTGCAAAACAGCCCAGTGCAACAAACCCTCCCTAACATGGGAATAGCTGGAATTCCTCTGTTGTGTGCTCAGCTGCCACACCATATCCTTTGTGTGCACCTACAGCTCCTGTGCCAGCAGCCATTTTCCTATGGGCTCAACATTTTTAGATTACATGTTTGTTGTTCAAATGATGTTATGAAGACCTGACAAATGTCATCCATGCCAAGGAGAGGCAGAGGGAGCCACAAAACACAGGGGACACTGGGAGAGTCTTAGGGTATTGTTATCACAAAGCAACATGAGCCTGACATTGCAGTTTGTCTTTTCAATTCATGTGTTTCCATCTCCAAATGTTCTGTGTCAATTTTGCCTGGTCTTTTTAGTGCAAGGCAGTGAAGAAAGAAGCTATCTTATTGAAAAGGGCATTGGGAATTTTGGACAATATGTTGTGGTCTAGCTCCATGCCTGGGATCTCTGTGTGCTGCTGCAGTTTAAAGAAGAGCTGATAGTAAGAGATGATGAAAAGGCAGCTCCATGGCTCTGTCTCTGTTCACCCATCCCACATTTGATTAGTCTCTGCTTGACATCAGGCTGGGAGCAATAAGCTCTGATCATAACAGAGTATGTGGCAACAAGCCCGAGAGCTCCACGTGTCACTCCAGAACCAAACACTTTCTCACTGGATTCCTCCAGAAACAACTGAGGCAGGTGTAGGGAT
This sequence comes from Haemorhous mexicanus, assembly GCF_027477595.1. NCBI lineage: Eukaryota > Metazoa > Chordata > Aves > Passeriformes > Fringillidae > Haemorhous > Haemorhous mexicanus. The sequence goes on from NC_082346.1 coordinate 14,433,607, forward strand.
GCCAGATTTGTCTTTCAGGTCTGTCTACTCTACCAAGGTGAGGAGTAAAAGGCAGGACTATCTGCAGGAGAACACTGCAGCAGCAATGGACCTTGATGTCGAGAAGAATATACAGAAAAGTCAATTATTGATCCAAATGAAAGAGAGGGATGTTATGAAAACACTGTGACTAGAGTTTATTCATAAGTTTGGAGGTGTCTTTTTGCTGGGATATGTGTGTTAAGGGTTAAAGAAACTCTGCACAGGCCCTGCAGTGTGGAGAGGTGGCAGAGTCAGAATCCATGTTTTGCTCAGAAAGATTGGGCTAAAGGTGCACCCCTGAACTTTTGCTCAACTTCAGCTGGATACAGATTGAAATCTTACATCACTGTTGAGACCTGATGGACCATACAAATGGAAGAGCACATCTCACTTGAGCCTGGGAGAGTTTTGAGAGGTGGAAGGAGAAAGGAGGCTTCTATTGGGAAAGCACCTCCTGTATTTATGCTTTTCTCATGGAAATCCAGCCAGTCCCAGCTCCATGTCTGGGCCTCCTCTAGAGCTGTTCACTTGGGTCCTTAGACCTCTCTCTGCCTCTGCTGGTGCTGGGGAGACACTGGCAGATCTGCAGTGTGTCACACCCAACCTCAGCCCCAGCAGTTTGCACCCACTCACAAAACCTTCCTGATACCAGTTTCTCATGTAGAAAGAAACTTCATGGATTCCACTGCAGCTGAGCTGTTCTGGACATGAGAGGTGCAGAATCTGCCCATTGAACTTCTTATGAAACAAGAAACAGTCCAAAAATTCTGGACTTGCTACTTTTATTTTTGAAAAAAAAAAAAAATCCTTTAAACTTTTTCCTATGGAGAGCAGCAGCACAACTTCTGAATAACTAATTTATCCACTGTAAATTTCTCTAAAAGGTCATTACAGATTATAAAGCCTAATGGTTTAAAGTTCCAGCCTTATATCAAAGTGGCAAAGAATTATTCTCTGGAGGTTTTATTTTTGAAGCTTTCCCATTTTCTTCTATCAAAGGAAATGCTGTATTTTTAAAACAGTTTTCTTTATTAAGGGAAAGCCTATATTTATGAAAATATTTAACATTCATTTCACGTAAAACATAGTAACAGAATTGAGTGATTTATTTTCACAATGCATAGGCAGAGAAGTAGAGCAAGCCAGAGTTTAGAAATAATTGAGGTCTGTAGATCTCAGGTATGTATTTAAGTGGTCTTTTGAACTGCCACCCATGTTCTGTGTGAACATAACTTTTCAGAGCACTTGTGATTTTCCTCCTTTACAGGGCTGCTGAATTGTGGTATGAGGTCAGGCCCGTGGTCACTCTCTTCTGACACCAGCAAGGTAGGTGCAAGGGATTCTGAAATGGGTAAAAACAGAGATGTTTTGTAGCTAATTCAGTACAGACCTGTGCAAATTGTCTCAGTTATTTGTGTGAGTTCAAGAAATAAAACCCATGTGTCAAACTGGCAGATAAAAGTCTCATCTGCTGAGAAATCTGATTTTTAAAACAACTGCTAAATTCTCCATGTGCAGGGAAGTCTTTGGTATGGCCTGATGCTGCTTCACTGTGGGATTCTGACTGGCACACGTGACTTAATCACCTTCCTTTTTTATTTTGATTTTTTTTTTAATCCTGTCAGCTGAAAGATAAAATAAAAAAACATATTAACCTCCCTGGTGAAACTTTATAATTCCCAACACTGAAACATTAACCAAGTCCTTAATTAAGGAAGACTGAAAGTAGAAGAATGCTTTTATGTCATCAGCTGGTTTTTACTCCAGTCATCTGCCTCATTCAAGCATAGGATAATATGAAACCTCACGGGTCTGCTAAAGGCTTGACTTAAGTATACTGTGGACTTTGCAGTTTAATAAGAATGGGGCGTTGTTCTTAAGAAACTTCATTTTCTCTTGCTTGTGCTCAAGCAAAAAGGAAAAAAGTACAAGCAGCTCGTGAGGAAGAGCCCCAAGTAAGACCCAGAGGTCTGAGCCCAAGCTCTGGCTGCACAAAGGTGTGTTTATCCCTGTGTGCCTCTTCCCTCACACACCAGGAACAGCAGGAATTAGTATGAGACCAGGAACTTCCCTGGGCAGAGCACAGCTGCTCCCTTTTTTCTGTAGTTTCTGCAGTATTGAGCATGATGGCTTCTCAGAACTGCCTGGCCAGGCAGTGTGTGAGGCACCATCATTGAATGAAAACCAGTGCACATCAGTGCTGAACTGGCACCTCAGCAATGGTGTTGTCTAGTCCTCCTCCAGCAGCGAGCTGTTTTAGTGCTTTGTTCCACAGAATGGAGGGTTGGGGACCTGAGGCTTATTCCCAGACACTGATCCATGTCAAGTTTTCCCAGTAACTCATTATAGGGCCAGTTGCCTACACAAGTGTTTTTAAAAGGAGTAATCTAGCTGTTCTTTTCTAGTGTCAAGGTATTGAAATATAAGTGTGGTGAAATTCTTTATATGAGACTTTTAATCTACTGGGTGAAGGAGGCTCAAAAATTACTGAAACTTTCTCACTCTGCTGAAATAACTCTCTGAGCAAATATAAGGAAACAAACGCAGGACAATGCTTCAGCACACTAGAAAAAGTAATTTATGTAGACTGGGGACCTTTACACTGGGGTTTGTCTCTTCACCTTATTAAAGTTGTAAACCTAAAAGTGCCCATGACTCTAACTGCAGGATTGCAGCAGACTGTTCAAACTGCAGGATGTGTGTTTGGGAATTAAACGTTTTGGGGGTTTTGGCATTATTTTTCTCCCCTTGTGTGACGCTCTCTCATGTGCCTGCACAAGTGCAACATTCTCTCTCGACTTTTCCCTCCAGGTCTTTTTCATGCCCAGTGACCCCACCTTTGTCGGCTCAAGAGCAAACATAATTTCTGAAGAATGATACCAAACTCAGCCTCCTTTTCCTCATTTTCTTCCTGTTCTACCCTTGGCATCCCAACAGTGACCTTGAGCTCCAGTGCATGCAGACAAACTTCTGCCACTCAGTAAGTCTGTGCTTAGATTAAACCACACCATCCCCGTGGCAAGCTCAGAATTCAGGCTCAAGAGTTGCATACCAAGATCTTGAAATTCTGGCTTTGCACTCAAAAGGCTCCTTGGCCACAGTGAGAAAAGGAATGGGCTCAAGGACCAAAAGCATGCTCAGAAATGAGTTGATGCACCATGTTCTCCAAGGTCAGCATTTTTTCAAGTGCTGCTGTGTTCCTTTAAAAGGAAGAAAAAAAAAAACAACCCAGATTCATGGAGTTAGAAGGAGCAAGTTCCTGTGGGTGCAGTATGTGCCACAGAGTGGAAATTAAAAACCAGAGAATTAACAGGGTTTGTTGCGTTACAAAGCTTGAAATCATTTTTATCCTTATATGTGTGCACTCATAGAAAAACATGCTGCACTAATGAAAGACAATTTTATGTTCCCAATCCTATTTCTTGTTTGTTGCCAAGCAGTCTAAACTATGGGTTTGTTTGGTTTATTGCAGGGGTGAAGAGGAAGGGCCTGAGGGGTTTTTGACCAGATTGGCTATAGGTGATGTGTACAAGGTGTGCCTTAAAGAGAGTGGGTAGAGTTGCCAGAGAGTTAAGTTTAATAATGGGTGTCTTGACAGGGGTGAATGTGAAGTTGGGGAACTGAGGATGTGACAGGTCCCATGAGATGATGTGCAGCACTATCCCCCCCATGAAATCTATCAAAAAGTGTCTGTCTCCCCTCAAAGGGAACCAGCCTGAAGAAAAGTCAAAAAAAAGGCAACATGGTGGGACCTAAATAAAAGCTAATAGATGAGCTGAGCTAATATTAGTTTCCTGATATATAAAGCCAAATGGATTAATGGATCAGCTCATGCATTGCCTAAGGAAACAAAAAGAAAATCTTCAATATTTCTGTGCACATTGAGGACTTGAACAATATGGGTCTTTAGAAAGTAAAAACCTAATTTGGGGGAATCAATTACTACTTCTTTTTTTCTTCCCCCTTTTTTTTTTTTAATTTAAAGGAAGTTCACAGAGAGGTAAAACTTGGGTTACACGCCAGCCAGAAGTCATGCGTCTCAGACACCACAATGATGGTCGATCTCGGTTTGCATCAGCCTTGCCCGGGCTCTTTTTAGCATTCCAGCTCCAGCTAATGGAAATCAAGCCCATTATGGTAAATGTAGGAAGCAAGTACATTAATAGTGGGCACTGACATTAATTCAAATGGTAAACAATTCAGAACTGTTCCCAGTACATACTAGATAATGTATCATCTTACCTGCTGCTTCAGGGAGCAGCGCCTTTCACCGGTTTCTAAAGTACAGAAGACTGTCTGCCACAGAGTTTTCTGCTTCAGTAAACTATTTCCAAATTCTGCTTTGCTCCCTATCAGTCCCATATACTTCTTTCTTTTTTGTTTTAGATGCAAGCACTTTCACTCCAGAACTGACACAGATTGGCAATGCCAGTCTGTTCCTTACTTTAAAAACAGAGAGGCAGACGGGGCAAGTTTAGCAAAGACAAGATGTGGGGGAAAATCTAACGCGAAGGTAGAAAGAAAAATTGAGCTTATTTATACAGTAACACGTGTGTTAGAGTAATGCCTCCCTTCCTCGGCTATGCGCTCCCCCATCTTCTCTCTCACACACGTATATACACACACACTTTAACTGTGCTTTTGTGTTTTGTCAGAATTAATGAGAAAAGTTCCCTTGCCCTAGGGGTAATTAGTGTCCTTGGAGTTAAATAAGCTAATACTTAGACACCTCTGGCACAGGCAATTATGTTTGTGTATTGAATAATTGATTCAAAGAGGGGGGGAAGGGGCTGCTAATCAGATCTGAGCATAATGAATTGATTTAATTAACAGGGGAATCTGAGGGTCCCTGGGAAATGTGTGCATTTATTCAGCAGCAGGAGAGAGTGCAAAGCACATAAATTGAGAGAGAGAGCGAGCGAGGCAGGCGGCAAGTGCTTTTGCTTTCAGTGATAGGTTCACATCTTTCCTCCCTCCCACCCCCCCTTCCTTTGAATATAATTTTAGATTTAGAGTGAAATCAAGAGAAAAGCACTTTAGAAGCCTGGAAAGCTCTTGCAGTGGCAACAGCAAAGGGGAGAGAGGTTGTGAGCGATCACACGCGATTACATTAAGACAATTTTTGACAGCGCAGGTTGGGCAAGGACGGAGCAGGGGGAGCAGCCCCCGATACTGGTCCTCCCTTACCTTTTTCCTCTCTCCCCCCCGCTTCCCTTCTTCTTTGATCCCTAAACTGGCACTCGAGCTGCAGCGGCGGGGCCGGGGGCGAGGCGGCTGGTGCAGGAGCGCGGCTCCAGCTCTCCGGCGCCCAGCGCGGCCGTAGCCCGCCGCAGCCCCGCTCCAAACTCGCGTCCCGGGGCAGCGCCGGGGCGGCCGCGCCGCTGCCCCCGCCTCGGCAGCGCCCCGGTGCCCGGCCCGGCGCCTCGCCCGCCCCGGAGCCGAGAGCGGCGGCTGGAGGGGGAGCGCCCCAAGGAGCCGGAGCGGCGGCGGCGGCGGCCGCCCTCGGCGCCCGGGACAATGGTGCTGGACAAGGAGGACGGTAGGTGGGATCGGGGCGCGGGGCCCGCCGCTCCCGCCCGGGCGCCCCGGCGGCGGGCAGGGGGGCACGGACGGGGGGACGGAGGGAGGCGGCGGGGTCGAGGGAGCTGCCCCGCGCCGCGGCACGGCGCTGCCGCCCGGCCTGTCCCGCACCGCTCCGCTCACAAAGGGGGGCCGGGGCGCCCGGGACGGCGGCCCCGCCGCGGCCGCGGGTCGCTCTCCGCGGTGGCCGGGCCGGGCGGGGCGGGTGTCCCCGGCCGGGGGACGCGGCAGCGGCTGGCCGCGGCCCCGCCGCGTCTGCGGCCGGCCGGGGAGGGTCTGACACTGCAGCCCCGACACCGGGCCGCCATCAGCGCCGGTGGCCGCAGCGTGGGTCCCCGCCGGGCCGGCTCCGCCGGCTTCTGAGGCCGCGGGTGCCCGAACGCCGCCCCGCGATCCCGCTGCGGGCAGGGCGGCCCTGCCTGCTTGTGTAAATGGCCACAGAACGTCCCTGTGCCGGGCTGGCGGGGGCTTCAACTCGGAAAAGTGGATGCCAGGCTCATGAGACAAGTGGGAGATGCTCTCCTTCGCTGTTTTCTTTTTTTTTTTTTTTTTTCCCTCCCCTCTACCTCTTTTCCTTCCCCTTCCCCTTGTCTTTTGATCTGGAGTTTCTGCCTCAGAACGGGGAGAGTCTGCCCGCCGCGACACCGCCGAGTGGGACGGGGCACGAAGAGCAGTCCCGGGCTGGCTTGTGCGAGCGGCCGTGTGGGAGGGGGCCGAAGCGCTGACAGCCACAAGGTTAAATGCTCGCTGCTCCGGAGAGGTGCGTGGGGAGGGAGCTCGCTGCACGCTCGTCACATGCCTCTGGGCCCTCGGAGAATCCCTCTCCCAGCATATTTTTTTCCTCCAGTTTCTTGAAGCAAACTGATATAGTGTTGTTAATGGGGTCTGTAGTGCTCCAGTGGAAAGCGCGTGTGTTGGAGAAGAAGGAATGAACTTATCTAACTGGTCAGTGAGAGGTAACAGTAGAAAGACTTTTCTCATCCCTTGCTCCCTGTGCACTTAGGTAAAAAGGTTAAGTAATGACCGAGGAATTAAACACGGGTAATTTCTTATTGGTGTGTGGAGTAAGGTTTGTGTTTCTCTCCGAGGTCACTTTCAGGGGTAACCTGCGTTGCAAGAGTCCCCTGAATTTTGCTCAGCTGCTGGAGGAAAAGGGAGGAAGGGCTCTTAACGTCTCTATTAATACCCCTTAATAATAATAACCGGGTGATGTCTTCATGCCGGTGACTCTCTGTCAGGGGGTGCCTGCCAGCCCGTGTCTGTTCCCGTGTGATTGACAGGCTGCCAGCAGGATGCTGCCTCCATTGCAGGGGCGAGAGGCACAGGTGAGCTGCGAGGAGAGACCGAGATCTGAAGAGGGTTCCCTAATAGGGGTGTTTGGGCTCTTTCAAGTGTCTCAGACATACTCATTAAACACGAGGAGCTCAGGGCCAGCCTGACGGTGCTGTAAGGAAATGAAACTAGAACCCTTGATTATCCAGACAGTTCTCAACAGCCTCCTTCCAGGAGATTTCATGAGTGGCTGTGTATAAAAGGGAACAATGGTGGTGGATGGGAGAGGTAAAGAGGAAATTAGTGCGGGGTGCACTTAAAAAAAGGAGCAAAGTAGGAAACAAACCCCTGATGAGAGGGTTGTGAAGATCAGGGCAACAAAGTGTGGTAATGCCTAGGAATCTCCTGTGCTGTTGATGGAGTAGTTATGCTCGAGGAGAAATTATGGTCACTTTTAAAGATGCTCTGGAGAAATAGGGGACAGAAGGTGAGACTCAGAGAAGAAACTCTTTTTATGAAGAGGTCGTTTTACCTTTGTAAGTTTGTTTCTGCCTGATTCAAATGGGCTCCACTTGCCTGCTCATCTGTGAATGTTAAAAGGGGATGCTGGACCTGCATAGGTTACAAATGGACTAAAATGGAAGCTTTTGCTAGCTAAACCAGTTCCTTTTGAAATCAAGCTTGAATGAGCTTGTTAATAAAAACGGGCCTGTTTTACTCCCATAAATGGCCCTTTTTATTTTCCTTTTATTTTTCTCTTTCCCAGAAGCCGGTCTGATTTTTACCATCTAAAAATCCCAGTGTTGTGGCTACTATCCAGTTCTCCCCTTGATTTAAGAGGCTTTGCCATGTAGAGTTTTTCTTTGAGGGGTTTTCTTCTTTTGAGGTCTCTGGCAGCGGTGGGGGTATTCATAGTTATTACTGCATAGAGAAGGCAGGATTTCAGGATTACCCCTCCCAGAAGCCCTGGTGCATCACAAGGAGGACATTTGCTGCCTTGTAGATATGAGCCCCTTGCTTCTGCATCCCTGAAGGCCACTTGGGAAGCTGGGCCATGGCCATTGGCCTCAGGGGCAGCTGCCCACTCTTTCAGTTTGGGGGCTTAGGGCTGTGTGCCAGCCCCAGTGTGACACCAGGATTGCCCCAGCAGTGCGAGAACTGCGGATTTGGGTTTCCACTCCGGGTTTGTGAGCAAAAAGCTTCCTTGGCAAGCACGCTCTGTGGTGCTGAGAAGTAGTAGAGACTCAATAATACTTTTCTGTGGGTCTTCACATTGAGGATGAAGGGGCAGGCTGAAAAAATAACAACAATAATAATGTTTCTGACTTGATGTGTTGTGGCATCACGTCAAGTTATGTCAGGGAGGTAACAGCATTTTGTATGTTTGAAGTGACATAATATAACTTGACTGATGCAACATGACTTGATATTAGAAAATACTGGTTCACTGTGGAACTCTGGCAGGTATCTTCCCCAAACAAATGTTAGGAACTGAGAGAAGAGGGACGAGAGGGGTGGGGGAGAGAAAGGTTGAAAGAGAAAAACTTCAAGGCTCTCATTTTAGTCAGTTCCACTGTGTAAATCAGAGCAGAATTTGCTGTGGGCAAGCCAACCTACGCACCGTGCAGCGCATTTATATATTTCAAGATAATGAGAGTTAAGATAGTTCTGAAATACGTAAATGTTTTGATCGCAAAGACCAGATTTCTGCTTAAAAAAGTAAACTGACATCAGGTAGCGTGATTAATTCCAACAGATTGTGTTAATTGTAGTTGACTTAAATTGCTGTACAAATGTGTTGGGGGTTAGAAAACTTTTTTTTAAATTGTTGGTGTGTGAAATGAGTAAGCAGATAAAGTGTTTAAGAAAATCTGTTTGCACAGGGAGTAATCCAGCCTCTATGACATGATGGAGCAGTAAAGGAATAAAATGTACATTGACCGGTACTGCATATTTTTTCATGAGTGCATTATGTCTGCTAGTTTGCTCTGCTGCAGAAGTCAGCTGTGACAGACAATGGCTAACTTCATTTTTATCAAAACCTTGCCTTTCTTGTAGTTACCAAACAGTGGAAGTTGAAATGTACCATATATTTTGGGGTAAGTCTGTCCTTTTTGAAGGTGCAGGGTTGAAAAGTACACAGACAGAAAGATGGAACATTTTTGGAGTTCACCATTTTCTGATGGAGGCCAATAGTATATTAGAAGTGGTGAAGTGCCTCAAATCTAAAAAAGGCTGTGGTTTTGTTAGTTTTTGCATGGATCCTTTTAACTGTTAGACTTTAATCTTTGGGATAAAGTCCTCCTTCTTTCTAGCTTGTGACACTTCCTAAAAGAAAGTGATTATTTATGGTGGTGGCACTCTTACGCTGAAATACATATTCAGCACTTGCAAACTAGTATCACTAGGAAACAGGAATTGTTGGAAGCCCTGGATGAAAACAGCTCAATGTAAACTGATACATTTAACATCAAATATTCTCAAGGACTGTTAGGATTAAGTATTGTGAATGAAGGGGAAAGGAAAAGCCACTTCAGCTGGGGATAAGGAATCTAATTAAAAATCGGTATTAAGGATATATAACTTGAGCCCGCTATCATGCTCTTTAGAGTGCCGTTGTATCAGTTGTAAAGGGGAGGAAGAAGTATCATTAAAGCAGAAATGAAATGTTTTCTCAGATTAAAAGACTGAGATGAGTGAAACGGTGCTGTTGATCTTGGTAGCGAAGTGTCTGATCCCGCAATCCTTGTGAGAGCCAGTGGAGACAACAGAGGACTTTCTGGAAAAGGAATGAGAGTTGCAGGATGTGGGATAAAAGACGCGGGCCCCCAGCTTGTCACTTTATATTGGAGCATTGATGGCATTTCTGAAAAGTGGAGCAAAGCTGTTAAGTGTTTGTATCGCTTTTGATTAGGTAAATTCATTTTAATATCGACCTAGTGAAAATGGAGCTGCGTTCTCCGGAGTACACCCTGAAACTAATACCAACGTGTGAAAACAAACCCAAAATGTTTGCGCAGAAAATTAGTATCAAGTTTTAGGTCACCAGAGATGTGTGAAATGTAGCTGGGTGCAGCGGAGCTGGCGTAACTCAGCCTGCATCAGCTGTGGAGAGTTGAGAGCCTCTGACCTGCCCGAGCTGCTGCGTGGTGCCAGACACAATTCCAGCTCGCAGGGAGCAGGGCCGGAGCAGAGCCGGAGCAGAGCTGGAGCATCCCCGCGCCCCGGCCCCGCCGAGCACAAGGCGGCGGCGGCGCAGGTGGCCCCGCGGCCGGCGGCACCTGGGCGGGGGCCGGGCGGGCTGCAGGTGGTGCTGCTGAGCCGGGAAGCCGCGCTCCGCCAGGAAATCCCGGCAGGAGCTCCAGAGGGGGCCCTGGGAAACGCGTGCATTTATTCATCGCAAGTGTGCAAGGCTCACCAATTGAGAGGCAGAGGCAGCACTAGTCGGGCTTAGGTATTCTAGCCTCTGTGAATGTAATTTCGGATTTAGATTCAGCTTAAATCCAAAGGGAAAACACTTTATAAGGCTGAAAGCTGTGTAGTTGCAACAGCCAGGGTTATGAGCTATCAAAGGCAATTACATTAAAATAGATTATACTGTGTAAATTGAGCCATTTAGAAGGTGAGAACCAAAGAAACAGCTCTGATCCCCCTTCTTTCTAAATTGCAGTTTTAGTTCCTTGCAATTCTGAGGCACAAAAGTAGGTGAGACTGCTTTTGTATCTGCAAAGTGCTTTATTTCTGAGTGTAATTCTAACTGAGTGCAATCTAGGTTAAAAGCTGGACAACTGGGTAATTAGAGCTCACTTGCTGCTAAAGGACGATCAGCTGTACCGTAGCTCATTTGTGTTCCCAGAGACTTGCTCTCCTCTCCCCTGAGCGGAGGCTGCTGGAGAAGAAGCATCTGTGCCCGGACCTTTTCTTGATTGCGGAGATGATGGTGCTGGACAAGGAGGACGGTAGGTGGGCTGAGATTGTGTAAGCCTGTGCTCGGTGTCTTCTGTGTGCTGCTAATGTAGAAATAAATAGTTTTGAAACAGATGTGCAGTGTGCATTTCAGAGTGTTCTGCTCTGAGCTTCTGATGTTTTTCTCTTGCGTAGGTAAAAGCGTGCTTGCTCTTTATTTTTTTTTTTTAATCTCATCTCTGACATGATCGGACAGCCAAGAAGGGTTTACTCCAGGCTCTGTTTGCTGAAGGACATAGCAGAAACAGCTTGATTTTTTTTTTTTTTTAATATCTATGTAGATTTTTCTTTCTGCAAGTTACTCTAATATATCCATTTTAGCCTGTTTGTTTTACCAGCTTTTATTGTAAATCTCATTTTGAGATTTTTCTTTCCCTTTCATTTGCATGCCATTTAGGTCTCTTTTATGTGCGCCTTTAATATCTATTTCTCACAGCTTTTCTTCATAGCTATAAACATAATGACAATAAGCTAATAAGCCTCTGTGGCAAAAAAAAAAGGTCGTTTATTCTAAGAATTTACTCCCTTCTTTTAATAGCAGAAGTGGAGGTTCATTTGGGATGTAATTTCATGAATGAAGCTGAAGGAGAGCTTGACTGATTTTAGGACTTCACATATGCTTATTTTTTTAAGCTGACTAGTCCTTATCAAGGATGCTTAAGGGGAACAAATTGATGTGAGGAAGATCAGGGTTAGTTAGCAGCCTGAATGACCTGATGCTATCTCTTGCACTCTGCCTGCCAGGGTGTGCAACTTAACTGCTCAGTCATCAGTAGTTTCTGGGATGAAGGTGGTAAGTTCAATCACAACTTTTTAATGAGGTGGTTTGTTTTGTTTTGTTTTTCTGAGGCTGTTTTGTGGCTTAGGTCTTCCCTCATTGCTCGTGCACTGAAAGCAAGGATTAAAACTGAGGCAGAGCAGAAGGCTTCTGCAGCCATCCACATGGACTTCCAGCCATGGCGCTGCCTCTTGCCAAGGACCTCCGCCTTGGTGGCACTTTGTGCACGGAAAGTGGGAGCTGCGTCTTAACTTTTAACAGGCATTTCTACCTGTTATCTCCTTATTTCATTCCACCTGTATAAGTGGATGAAGTGGGCCATGTAATGGACTTCCCTGATCTTTTAAAATTTATTTCGGGAACCTCTTTATAAGTGTTTAAAAAATAGAGGTCATAGGCTGTTGCCATTTGAAAATAACAGAAATTACTGAATATTTGTAAGACTGTAGACATGAAATAGCTTTTCACAGGGAGCAAAAGAGCTTGGAGAAATTGGAAGTTGGGCATTTTGGCAGTAGCATTGATTTTACTTGAATATATATATTGCTTTTTAAAATATTTATGAGAAAAATAACTTGTAATTCAAAGTCACTTACTTTCCTGTGTCGGAGTCATGCTAACTGTGTTTTGTGACTAGTACTGAAAGCTGCTCAATGCTATTAAGTTGAAATTATATTATTTTTATTCCACAACCCATATCTGTCTTCTAGTATTTTACAACTGAATTAGTACTGCACTGCAGAATAATTAGGAAGGCTCGACTGTTGAAAGACCAGAAGTCTTCTAAAGTTTCTCTTCCCTCTTTCCTTTCCTTGCCTCCGAAAAAAAGGGAGTATTTTAGACTTAGCATTTTGAGGTCTTACCTCACTGTAAGTTTGATTTCTAAAATTCTCCCTCTGGCATGTTCGTGCATGTAGAATTTGAATCCAGTTTCTGGGATGGCATGTGAGGTTTTGTTTCATGAAGCATTTGGGACTATGAAAAAAAAAGTGAGCTTTTCACAAAGACTTGACACCTTTAAAATATGAGACCAAGCAGAAATGCATCATTTTCAGTGCCCCCTTGTACGTAGATTCAATCAGATTTGGACTAAGAGTGAAACCAATGTGAGATCAAAGTCCCTGTATAAGTTGTCATGCCCTTCTGAATTTATTCCGTGCTAATTAAGTTGGCATCTCAAAACTGTGAAATAATCTTATTCGTGGGGAGAAAAAGACCTAAATCATGGGCTTTATTTCTGTTAAGATATTGTAAGTTCCTTTGTTAACACAGTAGAACTTGAAAAAAAAAGAGTAGATGTGGAGCATCTGTTACACATCTTCTAGATCAGCTTTGCAGTTGACTGGCCTGTGGATAAAAGACACGCTAAGTGCTTGAGTATTGCTTATGCTGGGAAAACAAATGAAGCTAACAGGGTTTCAAAGGCTTTGAAGCAGTGTCACTCTCAGAGGTGTTCAGTTGTTTTCTTTGGCAATATAAGTTGAAGCAAGCTAGTTTACTTTATTAGAGGCATAAGGCTACTCTTGTAACCTTCCTCTGACTAAGATGAATTTGGCTGACTGACCTTATTTCTCGCTGGACCACACGTGTTGTGCTGGGTTTGGGTTTTTGGGGTTTTTTTTTCCCCCTCCTTAGGATTCATCTCTTTTAAAGGGCGGCAGCATTTTCTGTATTTTGTTAAATCTTTTCAATTTGTGCCTCCCTCCAGAACTATGTTCTGCTATGATGGAGCAATGCAAATCAAGTAGAATAGCCCAAATTAATTCTTCACATTGGCGGCAGTATGATTGCCTGCATGGAATCAATAATGCATCATAGAGGGATCAAATTTTGGAGTATAATGTGTGAATAATGCTTGACACAAAACAAAAATTCAGTCATCATAATAGCAATTAGGAAAAAGCTGCAGCTTATCCCAGCTGTAATCTCTGCTAACAATGAAGCACAGCCTGGTAATCAGCATGTATGGTATGAAATGCACTAATAGAAATCACGGCTCTTTGTTATGTGTGTGGGGGGTGAAAGTTTCCTTTTCAGCTAACTTGTGCTGTGTTAACCAGACATGGCATCCTTCATCCAAATTGTGGAGTATGTGTGCACTTGTAAAAACACTGATCAGCTGCGTGTTCATCCTGATGTTTGCATAGACAGGAGCCCCCCAAATCACGGGTCCTTTGTGTTTTTGAGCAGAACTCTGATTAAACAGATCACAAGAGTAGGCTGAGTAAAATATCAGAGGAATCCATTTAACATGTACCTTGGTTTTATATAGAAAGAAAATTTCATCGTTTCTTTAAAAATTAAAAGAAAAATGTAGATACTCAGTGGTTGTGTGCATTGGGGTTGGACAATGGGTCTAAGGTTGATGGGAGGTATTCAGGGAAATGAATATTAGGTAATTGGAAACTGGATTAGTGGCAGCAGTTGGGTTCCCTGTTGTGTGAAAGCCCATCTTGCCCCACGCAGAAGGTAAAAAAACACAGCATTTGGAATTGGAAAAGCAGAGAAATGGATTATATAACGTCAGTGACAGGACTTGTGCCACAGCGCCCTGGCCAGGACAGCAGGGCCGTAGGCTGGCTTCACAAGGGACAGTGCCAGCTGCCATATGGAGGTACCTTTGGATAGGTAGATGGATATGGAGAGACACCTATCTCCAGCAGCACAGGTCCAGGTAATCCTGTTCTGCGGATAAAAGCAATGATACACACAAGTTGTGCCGCGTAGCTGTTCTGCGTGCTGCTGGTGTCTTGTTTTCCTTTGAGCCTACCTTTCTCAGGTGTGCCTGTTGAGGAGTCATGCAGAGAGAGAAAGGGAGATGGCATGGTGGCTTTTACTCACAAGACATGGAATTTAACTTTTCAGTTGCCTAATGTTCCTGAAGCTCTCTCTCTTTTTTCTTTTTATCTGCTGTGCCACTCTACCTCGGACCTTCTCCGTGGTCCACTGGTGTCTAGCTTACCATGTATGAAGAATCCATACGCATCTTCCCAGACATCATCTTATTCCAAAGCTGACCTATAAAGGTTACCAAAGACCTTATTTTTGCCGCTCTAGCTGAGTTACCTGTTGTTTTTTTGAGGGCTTGATCTTCACACATATGGTTTTGGTGTGATTTAGAGGTTTGGACTGGCTTTAGTTCATGACACAGTGTCCTTTTGTGACTCAGAATTACAGCAATGGATTAAAATATTCATGAAGAGGAGATAAAAAGTTGTCAAAGAAGTATTCTAAATAAAATTGGAGCACATTTGGCAGCAGAACATGAGACTTGGTTTGGCCATAAAGGACTAAAAAACCATTTGGACTGTTTCTCCAAAGCTGACCAAGTGTGGAGCTAGAGGTAGTTCTTCCTAGAAATGCCCTCTGCCCCTGAAATGGCAAATATGGAAGCGTGGCAGAAAGATGGGGTAGTAAAGTAATGGCCTAAACCTATTCAAGAAATGGAGGCTGCCGTAGTTGGAGCTGATAACCTAGGTATCCATTTAAAGAAATCTCATCCTGTGGGAAGGAATGAAAGGAGGTAGCAGGCCTAAGAGGAGCAAACTGCTTTGTATAGGAGTATGGCAGGCGATCAAACAGTTCCTAGTGTTTGTTCAGACTAGATGGCTGAAGGATCTGGGTAGGATGTCATCCTACTTCACCCCCAGATGCTGTTGACATGTGATAATTGCCTGGTTGACATAACAAGCGTTGAAACAGTGCAAGGACATTTTTCAACTTGGGTAATAGGGCAAAGGAAGCATCTTGTTCTTGGAAATCAGTTTGCTCTAATTTTGGTTTAATGCAGTAGAAAGTGTACTTGATACCCTGGCAGCAGAACATAATTTGTCTTCTTTGGAGTTAGTGTTAAATTTTATTATCTTTAATAAATACAACGTGAACATGTCAGCCTGTTTGTCATAGCCATTCCAAAAATGCTCTCTTATGGTAGAATCTTCGGAAAAATTCCTTTTAAGAGCAGTGCATTATTAATAAAGTAATCCATTAGGTCTGGTGATAAAGGGTCACAGCAGAGTCTGAAATACGTTTCTTAAATGGTTAAGAAATTTATCATGGTTGGAGGATTAATTGATTTCATTTGGAAGCTTTCTTAAGGTTTTCAGGCGTTGTGTTTAGAGACGGTTTTATTCTCTTTGGAAATATGCTTGCTGCTCAAAGTTTTGCTTCGCTGTCATTAGCATGAACATTTCTGCTAAAGGCAAACTGTTCTTTTAGCATTATGACTGATTGCATCTGCGAGGAGTCCTACTTAGGTAAAGAATATGAAAGTTTATGGCAAATAAGGTATTGTACTTGAAATCAATTCAGAATCAGAATAATGGCATCAAGCATTAAGTGTTGCAGTACAAGAATAAAGAAGGCACTGCAGATGCTGCTTAATGCTGAACTATAAAACTCCAATGGGTCTATATCTTTTAAAAATTGGACAGAATTGTCATCATTTAGAATACACAGACATAGTTTTAAACCCTATAGAAATCACTGCCCCCAACTTCAATAAATGTGCGTAACTGTTGCCAGGGAATGATTTATTCAGTGAATGTAGCTCCTATTCACTGAAGACTTGGGGGTGGAGGGAAGGGCGTTTTGAAATGAAAGTTGTTCACTATTAGATTAACATAATTAAACCTATCTGAGAAGAATTCTCCACAGCTACTGGTTTTTTAGTTCTCTGTGTGTGTGTTTTCTCTGTCCTCCAGTGGGATGACTCCCAAAGCCAAGTTTCCAAGCACGATGTGGGGTGCTGTCCATGCAAGCAGATGCTCAACTCTCCAGTGAATGTTCTTGCAAACTACTTTCTACTTACATTCCGTATCGAAGCAGATAATGGATGCTCATGTCCAAATTTAACTGGTTTTTAAGTTTCATTGAACATTTTTGAATTCTTTACACTAATGTTCAGAGTTCCCCATGTGCTAATCAAACTCTGAAAAGGGTGATTTGGGCAGTGAAAGTACTATTTGTCTTCTTTTTAAACAATTTGTATCAACAGTTCTAGTTTCTCTTAAAGAAAAAGTGGATGATTGTTGCATATTCATGACTGAACTGCAGAGAACTTGGACCAGAATTAAACAATTAACCCTCTCGCCAACATCCATTTGAGTAGAAGCCAGGGATGTTCCTACTTGGTTTATTATGGATCTGAGATATAGAAATGTATTCCGGAGGACTGTGTTTCTAATAAATAAAAAGGCATAATGAGAATGTAACTGGGAAGGAAGACAAAAGCAGCCATGCTTTAAATTGTTAATGATGGTGCCAGTGGCTGCAGCTTTACCACAGCTGTTTAAATTGATCAGCTAGTGAAAATGTTTTGTTTTGGCATTTTCCCTGCATGTGCAACTCTTTCGAAGGGACTTCTGGAAGCTTTTCAAAGGGGAATCATGATCTTTTTTTAAACTAGGCTTAGAGCACCAGAGCTTCCAGTATTTTGGAATCCAATATTTAAGGATGCAGTTCAGTTTTTCTTTTGTAAAGTTTTTGGCTGATCAGCCATTATTTCTCCTAGATTTTCTTTACCACTTTTTTTCCCCTCCACAAATACTACAAATTACTCCCTACCCATAAAAGCTGAGGGAACAGCGCACTTCCTAGCTGTCCTTTTTTCTTTTTTTTTTTTTCTTCCCATCTCTATTTTACTGATGCTACAGAGTTTGATCATAACAGCAGAAAGGGGCTATGTCGATTTGCTATGCATCTTTTGGTCAAGCACCCAGTGTGAAATTGTTCTATAAAATGTACTTTTTCAGAGGGAACTCACTCCTAATCTCTTTCCTGGTTGGCTCTACCTTGCAGCTGAAGTGGGTTAAGCAAGATCTCTTCATCACTTGTATCCTTTCCTTCCATTCCAGAGAAATGGGTATACCTTTCAAAAAGATGCAATCTCTTCAAGGCAGGTAGGGAGGAGAAGACTGGACTTTCTGCGTGTTCACAAGTGATGTGGTTGAGATGTTTGGGCCGAGGACTGGCTTGAGCTGGTGAGCCTTGGTGTCTTTCCCAGAGCACCTCCTGCCTTGAGCTCATGAGCAGACCTGCCTGGGACCTTGTGTGAAGCCTCTTCCTGGCATTCCTGGTGCCAGGTGACTCCTGGACAGGCCATGCCTTGGGTAATGGTGAGCAGCCAGGTTTCTGCATTAATGTACTTGCAGTGAGGGTGGGTACTGAACATTATTCAGAATCCATTATATATTTATTCTTATAGTCCTTTGTGGAAAATGATTTCTGTAAGTACCCTGTTACGGTTATGAAAGCCTAAATAAGCATCAGTCTCAAACCCTTTGACCTGTCTGCACAGAATGGAGATCTGTTTTGAAAAGGACTCCTTTATATCTGTTTTTACTCCATGCCCTTCCATTCATTTGCCTATACAAAGCAATAAAGGGTAAAACCAAAGTAACATAAATTGGTCTGTCTTCCTGAATCCATGTCTCGCTAATGTACCCAGATTAACTCAACTGTAAATTGTCTCCTTTGGATGTCGTGTCTTGCTAAAAGTTTCCTATATGATTCATGATTTGGATTGCTTTTAACAGCTATTGGCTAAGCAATATGGTAAA
Source organism: Haemorhous mexicanus (assembly GCF_027477595.1). NCBI lineage: Eukaryota > Metazoa > Chordata > Aves > Passeriformes > Fringillidae > Haemorhous > Haemorhous mexicanus. Next base: position 14,451,784 of record NC_082346.1, read on the forward strand.
TGTACAAGGTGATGCAATTGGCATTAGTGAGAGGATGCACAGGAGCATGTAATGCAGTCAATACTACATTAACTACTGATGCCCAATTACAGAAACTGGAAGAGTGGCTTTTAGGAGCATTAGGACTTGCAGAAGAGCTGAGATCACCTGCCGCTCCTTGCCTAAAAGCTTCACCCTTTACGCGCTGGGATCAAAGCAAACATTTAGTTGCTATTTTGTCATGTATAACAACGAAGGTATTCCCACACCCGCCCCCCCCACCTTTTTTTTTTTCCAAAAAGTGTCACACTGATGCTTTTAGCACATGTAAAATCCTATCTCTGTATTTCAGGACTCTACTTCCATCTCCTGGGGCAAGACTTTATTTGAATAAAAACTCTTTAACCACCTCTGCATTTATTGTTTCTCTGAAGCTTACTATTTCAGCCAGTTTTTATTTTAAAGAAATGTTAAGTGATATTTAGAGTGTCCTATTTCAGTGTGCCAGAGTGCACTCCACATCACTCCCCCCAGCTTCTTTCCCTTTTCTAATCTGTGCGTGATTGTTTGTGACCTCGGCTGGCTCCAAGTCTCTAAAAAGTGTTTTAAAATACAACCAGATACCACATAAAACAGGATATTTGAGTGTGCAACCTTTCTGCAGTCCACATTCAGATTAAGCACACATTGTTTCCACCACTGCTTTTAAACCCATTTGCAGGAGACGGCAAAGGACCGCATTATACTAAAAAACAGTGCATGCTTTCAGATTGAGCTGTGTGATCACAGCTTCTAAATCTATTTTAAAAATAATGAGCAATGTCGCTGTTGCATGGCAAAGCTAGCAACCCACAAAGTTCCTCTGGACTTGGAGCGAGAGGGGAAATTAAGCAGCTCTAAGAACACTGAAATATTTTAATATAAAAGACAGCTGGCAGGTGGCTTATTGCTCTTGTTGCAGCATTTGTCTTTACTTCCAGCTATGATACTTGGCAAATCACTGCTGCTTTTAATCCTCAAAGCGTTTTGCAGTACTGAGGAATTTGTGCTCCACAAGTGATCATCCCCCAGAACTCCAGCCTGGATATCTGGGGGATGTGCCTGATCCCCATCAGGCCTGGGTGGACTTTTGTGTTTTAGCTGTCCCGGGTTTGTTCCTCTCTGCTTTCTCTCTGCTGGGCCTGGGTCCCACCTTGCCAGCTGTCCCATGCTGGATTAGGAGGTCAGACCTCTGCAGAGGAAGGGAGAAATAACTTCTGGATCTCCTGGGAAGGACAGAGCGCTATTGAAGCAATTGCTGTCCTTAATTGTTTCGGGGGCAGTTTTATTGATCCCCTCTCAAGTGGCAGTTTTAATTTTGGGGGTTTTTTAATCCCTGAGATCCAGTCCAAGCAATTATAAATTGTTGAAGAAAAGCCTTCGCTGTCTTGCTGCCATAATTGTGAGCATTGGTCGCGCTCCCCTCCTGCTCCTGCCGTGACCGTGGGTCTCATCCCCCTCTTCCATTTTCTGGGGCAACAGAAAAAAAACGGGGTAAGGCTGTGCTGTAAGACATCCTCACGCTCTACAGGCATTTCCTCAGTGACCTTTTTTTTGGTAGATGGTGCCTTATCTTCTCAGCCAGCAGGTGCTGGTTGTGCGTGCGTTTGCAGCTCTGCCCCATAGCAGGCTCCGGGCCCGGGCTGTTTGCTGCGGCCGCGGGCTGAGGAGGAGCCTGTTATTTTTAAGCCCGACTGTTGCTTTCAGGTGCCGATCGATGCTCTTTTGAACGTCTGGGGGAGCAGAGCAGAAGGTGACCTGCTGGTTTTCCCCTTGCACTAATGTGTTTAAAAGGTGGCACCAGCAGCGGGGGCGTGCGGGAACTCGGCTGAGCTGTGCCTTCAGCGCGCTTGAAACGCAGACAAGTATCCTGAGCTTGATGCACTTTCCAAGCTGTACAAACAATGTTTGAAAAGTCTGAAGTACCCAGCAGGGCAAGTCGAAACGTCCTTGAGCAACTTTGTATTTAGACAGTGTTTTCTCTCTGCCTTTGATCAGGAGGGAACAGATGTGCCTCCTCTCCTGTGTGTGTTTGTGCACACCCCCTGATGTACGCGCATTCCCTGTCCTTGTGCAGGGCTGCAGTATTTAGGGTATGTTGTTATCCCTCTTTGTTCTTTCTTATTACTGTTGTTCTGTTGCCTTTTTTCTTGTTTGTGTTTTTCCGGGGAATCTAAGTTGGAATTTAAAGAGGTCGGACTAAACGAGGTTTTAACTTACTCTCGCTCATTTCCTTATCTCTCTTTAACTTGGATAGAGTGGAAAAAGAATATGTATATAGTAATGCTCCCTTTAAAAAAAAAAAAAAAAGTATGCATATATATAATCGATTCCTTGACTAGTTTTTGGGGGGGGCAGGTTTTGAGCATTTGGTCTAAGTGGGCTGCTCAGTGAAATTTGTACATTCATAAAATAGCTGATTGAAAAGCAATATTTCAGATAAATACAAGCCAGCGATCTATCAGCAGTTGTAATAAAAGCTGGGCTTCAGGCTGTGATTTTATTTTGAAATAATAAGAATTGCTTTATTCTTTTTACTTGAGTTACCATGGTAATTCTGTCGTGTAGCAGTGTTATATTGATTTAGAAAGTGGACAGTAATATTTCTTTTGTGTTATTCTGTTTCTAGGGGTTGATTTCTAATTTCCACTTGGAGATTACTTTTATAAATTTCTTAAGTCCTTCCACTTTTTTCTCTAGCAGTGTAATTTTCCTCTCACACATTGCTATTTTCTGAGCTTATTGGTTTGCTCTTATTTTAAATTAAACTTGCTGGTTTCAAATATTGAAATGACATCTTTGTCTGTGTCTGTACTTTGGTTTAGCAAAATATTACAGTCTGCTGTTTTATGCTTAATAATTTAAGGGAAGCTTTATGTCTGCCATCAGTGGTTGTTGGTAACTCATGACTAAACCAACACAGAGCTCAAACCTCTGACATTTTAATACCATGTAATGGTGCTTCCACCCTGCACACTGTTTGGGTTTTTCTTTAATCTGCCTTGTGTGTGTCCTAAAAAGAATGCCAATTAAATTCTGAAGAGATCAGGAGAAGCTTTTTGGTGGAGCTGGGTCTTGGCCACTTTAGGTCTCTGTCACTCTTGAAAGAACCACTGGTTTTATCTATGGCACAGGTACCATTCCTGGCTACCCATATTTCTCTTTCAATTAAGAAGCCTCAAGTTTTCTAGAGGCAGAGTTTTGACTTCCAGAAGTGCTTGTACACACTTAGTGACTGGCAAAAAAAAGTAACAAACTGCTTTAGCTCTGTACAGGATTGTTATATAAGATTTCCTCACCCATTCTGGTTCTGTGCTACGTTAGCTATGGAGCACTGCTCTTAGATTGCTGCTGCTTTAAGAAATGACAGTCTATAACAGCCTGTGGCTGTTCCTTGTGGCATCTCTTTCTGGTTTTGTGAATGAGAAATAATGGTTCTGTTCTGAACCTGGGAGAAGAAGGGAAATGAACCTCAAGCATCACTGTCTTCAGAAGCAGTGTTTTAATCCTGAAAGCAAAGCCACGAATTCTGCTTTCCAACAGGAGTCATTGAGACAAGCTTTTAGTACAGAGGGTGGAATACCTACTTTGTGAGCACTAAGGACAGATCTCCTGATGGTATAAAACCACCACTGGTAGGTCTTGTGGTGCAGGTGGCTGGTGGGAGTGGGACTGAAGCCGTGTGCTGTTGCCCCTTGGTTTCATTCCTGTATGAAGCTCAGTAAGAAAAGGAGCCCAGGAACCCCAGCTGATCTCTTTGGGGATCACTGGAACGTCTACACGTAGGAATTACCACCAGCTGGAAAGGGCAGAAGAGGAGGAAAAGGATGGCTTGGACAGTTGGTGGTTGACTTCAAAAGGACTGAGATGTGAAGTAGGTGGTAAAAGGCAAGTGCAATCCTGGAATGAATTGAACAAGAGATTGTTAATAATGATTCCTGTTAATAATGCTAGAGAGAGGCACTGGTGACCTTGTCTGCTATGGGTAGCTTGCAGATCCCTCAAGCTAAAGGACGTGGAAGTAGGGGCAGAGAGGATGCTCATGAAGAGCAATCTGTGCTTCAACTCATCTGCCTTTGCAAAATGAAGGCTGACTGGTCTGGACAGGCACTCTGGGAGGGGAAACACCAGGGATGAAGTGGACTTTTTACCCCATTAGAACAAGTAGTTGGAAATGGCTAAGAATGTTTCTAGGCTAGCAATTTAAAAGCTGCTGGGCTTCTGGTCTCTTAGATCTGCTTTCCTCAGAGGGTAGTGGAGGCATGAAGCTGACTTGCTTGGGTTAGAGAAAGGGATGGTGCAATAGCCTCTGGCTGCAGGAGCTGGGACCCACTAGTCCTTCTCATCAGTCCATGTTGAGGCATTTATGTCACAGCCTGTGAAGCTCTGTCAATGTTTCCATAAAACCCCTGTATTTTCATGAACATTCATTTATGGCAAAAGTCTGCACGTAAGATCCTGCCTGAGGTTACCTTTTTCTTCCCTATTAAAATTTTATAAACCTGTCACTTGGCTGGGAATTTTAGTTTTCTGTGAAAGTGAAATAGAAGAGGGGCCCTGATGGGGAAGCATGGAGGTTATAGTGTCATTTTCTTCCTCAGTGCTCCCTTTAAAAATAAATAAATAAGTAAGTAAAAAGGCACAAGCTACAATCTTACGGGTGAGCTCCTTGATGAGAATGGCAAAAGCCATGTCTGCAGGTTCTGAACTTCTTTTCGGTGATGTGATTTGGTTTGATCTGAGTGTGAAAACGCATAAGCAGCTGCTGCTCCCAGAAGTCTCCCCTAGCTTTTCTGTGTGCAGGTGTTGCCTGTGCTGTTCAGCTTGAGAGCAGTGATCCACAAACTTTAAACCCTTCAAATGGGTCCTGACCTGCGTGGCTGTAATGGCCCTCAGAGCCTTTACGGCCCATCAGATGATGTCTGTTACACATTAGTCTGTAATAGCTCCAGAATAAATAACTTTTTTTTTTTTTTTTTTTAAATCAGTAATTATATCTCTCCACAGTGGAGTGCAGTGGCTCCTCATGCTCAAGCACAGTTTTAAAGTAAAGCAACACGAGACTGTTTAATGTCTCTGACAGTCTCGGTGCTGAGCACAGGTCCTCTGTTTTCTTTCTTCAGCATTTTCTTTCTCATTCCTTACTCGTATGGCAGCAAATCCATGCTACCAGGAGCTGGCATCTCACTCCAGATTCCCTGTGATGTGGTAAACAAATACCTCATATTATGGGTCTTCTCAAAATAATGATCTTGTCTTTCCCCATCGCAGTTGCTTTTCAGGAAGAGCTGATAATTTGCAATCTTCTTAGTAGGGCTCTATGCTCAAGAGAGCAGTCTTGCTATGGTGGGAAAAAGGACCAGATGATTTAATGGACTTTTTTTCATAATCATTGCATTCTGTGTCTGATCTTTTTGTGGGATACAGTGCTGCCTGCATCCTAAGTTGGGATTTGGGTTCGCTACCCCCTACCTAAAATGTATTTTCTTTCCCTATGGTTCATTCAATTATAACTCTAGGATATATCTTCTGGGACTGAGTAATTGGCTAGGTCAGAAGTAATCTTTATTTTCACTAGAGAGATGTTTACAAACTGATGCTGTAGTATCTCTTTAAAACCCACTGAGAATCTGATTAAAGGCCTGAGGATCTTCTGCAAAGATTGCCTGCTCCCAGTTGACTTGAAAGGGTCAGCATGCTGTCACAGTTTCGACGACTAAGAATTAACTTAAGGCTGATTCAAATGCTACTCTCTGTGTACAGCATTGATTGGACTGCTTTCAGATGGCAAGAGGTAACTTTATCCTGCAGCATGTGTGAACTCCATTTAGTTAAATAGGGAAGCTGAATGAATATGCTGGCTTGTGGCAAGGGAGCTCAAAGGTGAACACGTTCTACCCCTCCTGCCCTGAATTAAATACTTTGGGGAGGTTGGGAGAGAAAGATAATTCTTGTGGTAGCATGCTTGGGATACTGACTGCTGCAGCTGTTCTTTAGCAAGTGCAGCTCCTAAGTATCACAAAATCTTTCCTTCCCTTCCCTTATGCACAGTCTACCCCGTGGGCTTGATCATAATGAGATGGGATTGCTTGTAGTGGAAATGGCAGCAGAGTGCTCTTTTGAATGGGAAAATGAACCCCAGACCAAATAAAATTAGCTTGGTGCAGCATTATCACTGCTCCTTTTTTCAGGAATTGAAGATTTTTAACCTGGTTTCATGTGAGCATCAGTGTTCAAAGGCATCATGAATTAATGTGGGAATGGCATTAATGGTGCTGACTCACACAAGGCTGTGGGGTTTGTGGTGTCACACTTGCAGTTGCTAGCATTGGAGTAGCTTTTAAAAACTTCCTGCTGAATCCAGCTGCCTCACACAGAGATGGGCTCGGTGGGGAGCAATGCCAGGCTGCAGACTGGTGTATTCCTGATCCATCAGGGTCTGGACCAAAGCAGGCACTGCTGCTGCTCCTGCTGCAGCCGAGGCTGTCGTGTGAAAGTTCTGCTGAGCACCTTATGGAAAGAAAACAGGCTGGGCTGAGGTGTGCTCCTGATCTCCTGTCAGCCTGCTCACCAAGCCAGTGGCTCCTCAAAATGATGGAGCATCCAGGGAAGGTGCCCCACCAGCATTAAAACTTCAGCCAGGACACAGGGGCCAGCTAGTGTAAGTCAGCCAGCATGTTGCTGAAGATGGGGATTCTTGATTTCCTGCCTCCTGTGATGCCTGGTATGCTGAAGACCTTCCTGGTGACAGTCACAGCACTGAGACCCTTCTTGGGGTTTGATAGAGACATCAGTGCTGTTCCCAACTGAACAATCCCAAGGGTTTGGTGCATCTGTGTTAAAGAGATCCCATTTCCCTGAGAAATTTCTTAGGGATTCTTCTGGATTGTCTTGGGGTGAGTGCAATGTGGCTGTAAGCCAGTATCGCAGGCTAAACTAAAACCTTGGTGTTTCTTGGTTTTTTGGGATGTTTTTCTTTCTTTTTTTCTTTGCCTTGCAACTGTTGTAACAAATCCAGGAAGAAGAGATGCTGGAAATGCTGACAGGCTCTGAGTTAGAGCAAGCAGAGAGGCCATGCTGCAGTAATGTACTGCTCAGCTTTAATTGTGCCCAGTGCAATTTCTGTGTTCCCCATGGGCACTTGGCCACGCTCACATCCAGAGCTGCAATTTGCCAGTGGTCACTCTCAGAAGAAAAATATGTGTTGGCAGGATCCTCAGCAAGCTGATGGCAACCGCTGCACCAGCCAAGGTGGAGGAAAAGAGAATGATTTTGATGTCTCCTGAAGGTGACCAGCTATGAAGTCAGACAGTTTCCATCTGCAAGACTTGAAAAATGACACCAGAGATTGACAGTCATGTCCTCACTTCACATGTGCTCCCAGGCTGGAGGGGCCACTGCCTTGTGGTCACAGCTGTAGTTTAGTTGTGGCATGTTTCACTGTACACAACTGAATCCATTTTCTGTACAGTAAACAAAGTTCTGTTTGCCTCTTGAGACAAATATTTTCACCATCTTTTGCCACTGTAAACTTATTACCAAATTAAACACTGCACCGAGGAGCTGTGGACATGCTGCAGTAGCCCCCCTGCTGCACTTGATGGATACTCATCATCAAGTATGCTTTTTTCTGCTCAGGTTGGTTGGCTCCTTCCTCATCACTGCCTAAGATCCAAGTGTCTTAGTCTCAAATCATGACTTGTTTCCCACCCTACTCCCACCCCAAGCAGGTAGATAAAGATTTGAGCTGGCCAAATCCTGAACTGCACTCGTGATTTCTCAGTGTGTGCTGTTCTCATTCAGCTTGTGGGCTTGCAGCACTGACTCTCCATAGAATGCTCCTTCACGATGCCTAATCAAACAAAGCAAACATTTCTTGGTCTTGGCTCAAGTTTCTATCAGATCTGCAGAACAAGTCAGTTGTGAAGATGATTATGCTGGTCTCTGCTACAAGGGAGGGTCATGAGAGTCGTTACAGTACCAGCTGTGAGCAGTGTGACAAGTCTCATTCTGTTTCAATTAAATGAATACACTTGAAATGGTATTAACCTAGTTAAGATTTTGCTTATCAAAGCAAGATCTGTAAAGCAAGCCAGGTAAGTGCCTGTTACTGTTTGAAGTTGTATGAGAATGCAGAAGGAGGAGTTGATTTTGAACTTTCCTCACGCTGCATATCATGATCAAGCGCTTGAGGCAACTTTAACATCTGAATGATTTCGTCATTAAAGGAGCAGTGTTGATAGCAAGGCTGTGTTTACTCAGCATTTCCCTGCCAGCTCTCAGAGCACTCCTTCCATTTAAGTGTTTACCCTTGAATTCAGGAGAGATGCCTACCCAGTGAAGGAAATGTTTTGCACATCCTGTGGATGCTGAATAGCAGGATTTTCATGAAATAAATGCTGAAAATGCTTTCTATGTCCTGGAAGAAATCACTAAGACATCACGGAGGAAGAAAAACCCAACAGGACTTGATCCTGCTTGTGTTTTTATTTTCTTGGTACTTTGTAGGTCAGTGTATGCCTAGAGAAGAGTAAGAAATAGCCTCTAAATTAGAATGTTTGAATTAAGCATCAAGAAGAAGATTGAGAAATGCAACGAGGGTACAGTAGCTTTCACAAAACAGCAGCATTTTGGTAATCCGTGGTGGAATGAAATTCTGGGTTCCAGATCTCAGGTGTGAATTGCAAAAAACACCCGTATTAGTTCATGTGATTCTTTCTGCAGTGCCAGACCCAAGGGCAGATCAGCATGGGTGCTGGCTGTCAGTCTGTTTCCAGTTTACTTTGGGAGTAAGATTTTGTGTTCTACTGCATCAAATGCTAATCTGGCTGTGCTTTTTGTATCACTTACGCAATTTAATATGTCATCCTCACCTCCCCCCTTGCTTGATTTACCCTGCAATATACAATGTATTATGATACGGTGCTTTTCCTCTAAAATAGGGAAAACCAATTTGGGAGCAATGCACAAATCAAATAAGGCACATGGTGATACTTTTAAAATATTAGCAAAGAGATATGCAACAAAGCACATGTCCAGTGTCTTTGGAAATGTGGAAGTGAACTGGATCTCTGTGCTCTGGAGGAGGTAAGTGCAGTCACTAAGGAGAAGGGCATGCATGCATGAGTTTAAACCAGACATGCTGGCGTTTTTGTGGGTTTCTGGTATTACTGGCTCCAAGTCAGAAGAACTGATGCAGGGGGGATGTGGAACCTGCCATTTTTAGAATATACACAGAAGAATATTTCTAACTACTTAAGTAAGGGTTTGTCAACATTTGGTCTTTATTTGACATGGTGACTGATGAACTTGTATTAAGTCTTCTCACCAGTCTTTTAGGGTTTGGCTGGTTTGACACAGGGTGCCTCACAGAAGCCAGATCCAGTGAGAGACCTGGCAGGTGGTGAGTGTAGCATTTCTCCTCTTTGTGCCACAGTCCATGCAGCAGGCTCAGAAGGGTGGTTTCATGTCCAGTTCTGCTGTGGGCTAGCAGAGTTCTTGCAAGCACTCAGTGCCTCCAGCCTTTTGGCTGTCCTGTGGGAAGCAGTGCAGAGGGAGCTGGTGGTGCTGCAGGCACAGGGAAGGAGAAGCCAGCCCCTGTTTCAAGCTGGAGACAGCTGAAGACCCTCCATGGGCAGCCCCCAGGCAGGGCCAGGGTGTCCCTTACCTTCACCAGCTCTACCCCAGCTGAGGTGCTTGGCTGGAGGCTGTGTCTTCGTGGCTGAAGGGGATGGTTTGGTGTGTAGAACGAAGAGAGGAAGTGCAGAGACCTTCCCAAGAGCTGTGTCTGAGCCAGTTTGTCCCTGTGCTGGCTGTGGTGCAAACCTGGAGGTGCAGCCATTTGCCTTCTGCATCTGAGGAACACTTCCTGCTTTATACCTTCATCTTCACAGCTTTTCTCAGACATCTGTACTCATCCTGCCTCTTCAAAAGATAGAAATCTTCATTTCTCCCTCCATTTCTGAAAAGCTGAGATTCTTGAGTCCTTGAATCATTTCACTTGCCCTCTGCTATGCTGCCTTTGCTGCATCCCTTTTATATAATCACCGCAGCTCACAGTATTCTGTAATACAGCCCCAGTCCTCTCTCTAATAGACTGCTATGATGTCCATGACTTACATCCCTGAATTTTCATTACTGCTACAAAGACTTTTATACACTTTAAAAGGGAGCAGATGGATTCTTCCCTATTTTGGAAGAGATCATTCGTGCCTGTCCACCTTCTCAAGTTCACCTATTTTCATTACTTTAACTTAAAATGATTTGTGGAGCCTTCTGAGCTCTCAAAATTAAACTGGAGCCTGAATAAAATTTGAACCTAGATTTCCCTCATCTAACCTAAAGTAGATGATAGCTTCAAGGGAGGACCTGGAGAATAGTTCATTTTGGTTATAGTTCAAAACAGTAGTCAGTCTGTTCTTTCCCACTGAGCTCTTTCAGAGTTGTTCCAAGGAAGCTCACAAAGAGCCCTTCTGAGATTGAAGTGGGAACAAAGTGCTAATTGTTAAATTATCTTTTATCCCCCCAAAACCTAAGGAAAATCATCTGAAGGATGCTAGTTGCATACAGAGTATTTCTGTCTCCATCCAGTGCTAAGTAGTCTGTTTTAGAAAACTTTTATGTTTTGTTCTTCGCAGCTCTCAATAGGCTTTTGCTCTCAAACAATATGGACTCTAGCAGGTGGCATTTTTGGCAAATGACCTCTTCTCAATTCCAGGACGCTCAGATGTTGGCCTTTCTCATCTTTTTCAGAACTGTTAAAATAGGAGGTGAAGGGCAAACGCGCTGCTAATAGGGTGAAGATGCGCTAAGATCTTGGACTGGAAGAAAATCAAAATATTGGTTTCCAAGGAATTGGGTTGCTGGAGAGGAGCGTGGTGTGATAGCTGGGTGTAGGAGCTGGCAGCACTTCTCTCTAGAAACAAATGACTCAAACTCAGAGGAGCAGGTCCTCTGCTGTGGCAGAGGTTAATTATACGAGCGGTTCTGCGACTCGCGGCTTTTTCTGCTGCGCTCTGCTCACATTTGCCTTTCTGACGTGAACCGCAGTAATGTGCACAATTCATGTGTCTCTGTCTGATTTTGGTTAATTGTAGTAGTAATTACTAATTTCTGACCCTTGACCTGCTTTTCTAATCGCATTTTTTAAACGATCTTTTGGAATTTGGTGTTTGGTTTTTAATTTAGATAAATTATGCTAAAATGTTCTTGAGAGAGCTGCATGCTGAGGTCAAAAGCTTTATCTGCACCGTGCCCATTTTCTCTAACCTATTTTAATAATCACAGCTGCTTTCTTTAATGGGTAGCTTTTGTTGAACTATGCTAAATCTGTCCTGTTTAGACCAGGCTGCTGAGGAAGCAGTAAAACAGAGTGCTGTGGAGTGGCCCTGAGGCTTCATGGGTTGGGGGATTCTAGGGCTGGGTTTCCCTTTTCCTCCTTCCTTCCCTCCCTCACAGCCCCCCAGCTCCTATAATCTGAAGCCTTTCCTCCCCTTTTCCCCATAGCTAAGAGGGAAATGCCCTCTGCTGCTGCTGTCCCTGTCTGTGCTGCTGGCACCAGCCTGGGCTGTCTGGGATGACTGGCCACATCCACCTTCCCTCTGGACACTGCCAAGGGAGGTGGCCCTTCATCCCACAATTGAGTGATGGTCATCATGAACAGCAAGGGCTGGTTGTCAGCCCCCTCGTGGGAGAGGTCTCAAAGCTTTTAGGAGGGCCATGTCTTTATCCTCTGCTCTGGCCAGGCATAGAAGTGGGTGTGTGTACCTGCAGGTGGAGGCATGGTTGGTTCTGGCTGTTTGTGGTGAATTGAACGAGGTTTCGTGCAGACTGGTCGTCCCACCTTTCTCCTGTCCCCTCCTTAGGCTTCGGATGGGGAATGTTTAATGCGGTGCAATGCTTTCAAACTTGGAAGCAGGTATTAAAGAGCAATTAGCTGGCCAGCCTCCCTGGATAAAACAGAGAAACCTTGCCAAAGATCTTCTTGTCTTTAAACATTTGTACAAATCTCTTGTCAAATATAGAAGTAATTGCCTTCACCCCCTTTCTTTCTCCTCTCTCCTCAACCACTTTCAGTCCTGCATCTGGTTTAATATAATGGGTGTTTGCATGAATGGCTTAGTTAGCCAGAATGGTAATAAAACACTTTAAATTTATTGTGACATTTGGATTTAATTAAAAAGTACACACTTAGAAAAGTAAAACATAATGTGTAGAAGGAGTCAGGAAGGTTTTTCTCCTTTTCTTCCAAAAAGCTAATTAGACTTGTATTTTAAATTGTTTATGTGCTGCTAATCATTGTAATAAATCATTTATACTGAGAAAGACACACTCTAATGTGCTTGTGTAACTGTTTATGCTCTCAAGTTTCTATCATGAACAAATTGATCTGGAAGTGAATTTATTAACCACTGGGGAAGAAATCATTAGTGCCTTCTCTAAATATTCCCCAGGTACACTTTTATTATAGTAGTTTACTGTTTTAACTAAAAGTAACATTACAGGGCCTTGGTTTAATTACGATGCAAATTGACATTCCATCATTTAGAAGGAGGGAAAACTGCCTTTTTGCTGGTGAGATACATCTACGTTGTATCTGCCAGAGTAGCTCACAGTTTACAAAGGTTTTTTTACAGAAAAAAAAAGTTGTAAACTGGTGTGGGGACTTTATGGAAGTTTTAAAATACTCCAGAAAGTTTAATCTCTTTAATCTACCTGGCCTTTGATAAAGGATCCTAGGATAAAGTAAGTGTAGCCTGTTATGTTAAATCTTTTGCCGCTGGCAGCACATTTACACTTAGAAAGCAACTTGGTGCTTTTTTTCACAGAGCTGGAGACCACTTGAAATCTTTTGGAAATAATCAGCTTTGCTGGTTCCCCATTGCCAGCGAAGGCACCGCTGCAGAGATTTTCACACGTAAAATTAGTGGCAGAACTGCAGTTATAATCTGAGATTTTTCTGGTTCCCAGTGCTTACTCCAAACTGGGAGCTGCTGGCATCCCAGCTCTTCCCAAGGGTTTTTAGGGTGACTTGTCCTGTGAGTCTGGGGGTGGAGCCCACAAACCCCCGGTGCCCTGGGCTGAGGGACAGCTTCCCTACTTGGAGGCATTGCTGAATTTGTTTTCAACACTTGCACTTCCCCTGGTAGTAAATTGCATTTCCCACCCTGCCCAAGAAACCAAATCTGGGCATTGAAAGCTCCAGTTAATGCCAGTAGGTTTTGTGGGTGCTTTTTAAATTTAGCTGCTATTACTTGAGTACTGAATTATTTATTTACAGGTCTAGCATCAGGCTGTTGGGTGGGAGTACCCACAACATGTAGATTTATATAGTTGACTTGGTGGTTAGGCAGTTTTATTTGAAGTCTTCTGTAACTTGATGGGAAGATTTAATTTTCTACGGGGTATTTTTAATTTTAAATACAACAACAACAACATATCAAAGAATGCCCGCAGCAAAACCAACCACAAAATTAACCAGTGTTCAAGTTTTTGGTAAAGTAAACAGTCTGCAGCTCTTTCCAGCAGAGAAAGGAGAGTGAACATGAGTAAAATTGTTCTTCTAGATACATACATTATTTGGAGGCGACTGGAAAAGGATTTGGTGGTAGATTTACGTGTGCTCACACATCACAAACACGACCTGTTGCCCCAGGGAGTTGGGCAGTGTAATGCCTTTGGGCCTTAAGTACCTGCACTTTTATTTGTACTGTTTTGGCTTTTTTTAAAATATGATCCTTACCTTCTCGTGGTTGAGTTAATGTTGTCTTTTTCTCCTTAGCCCTAGGGAGGCTCACAAGTGACAAACGTTTGTGTGTCAGTCCTGGCCATGTGTGTGCTGTGCCACCAGCAACCTGTGGGGGTGTGTGTATGTGGGAAGAATTTATTGGTGCTTCAGTTACAACATGTCACTGAAGTGGCTTTTTATTTCTAGATTTTCCCCAAGACAAGTTATTTTTTCTTACAAGATGAAGGTGTTCATTCTCTGTCTCCTTTTATTTTGGATGTTTGAAACATTATATACATTTTGCTGGCAAAGTGGGAATTTTTTTTCTTCTAGCTATTCATTTTTCCAGAAACCTACCATGCAGTGTTCTGCCACATTAGGTTTCTCTAATAATCCATGGGAGGATGTGATCAAGATCTATTACTGCCTCTCAGTGTGGTCGTCACCTAATTTCATGAGGAGCTGTAGTGGCATTTAGCTTTGCTGTTTGCAGGGTAAATCTGTATTTCAAAAGCCTTGCTGTGCTAACCAGGCTTCAGAACTGTAAGGAACCAAAGGACATCATATGTCTTCTAGAAAATGTGGATTTTTTTTTTCTTTTTTCTCACCTTTAGATCCTTTTATGGCCATTTTCAGAGCAAAATATGAGTCCTTTAGTGATTTTGTGTTCTGCTGAATCCGACACCTAGAAATGTAAACGTGTCTATCAGAATGCCATTAATTGAGAATAATAAATGTCCCTTTGTAAGTGAAGCCTTTATACAGAGGTGACTCCTGCTGGGATTCCTGAAAGCATTTTTCTTTCAAAGCACAAATATTTCAGCACTTAAAGCAACATTTGATATCCTCTTGCCGTTTCTGTGGCCTGAGCCTCTGCATTGCTGTGGCTTCTTTTTCTCCTCTCCACACTTCACAAGGTGCACTGCATCCAAACGTGGACTTTTTCTGCAGAATTGTCCCTGAATTAATGGAACTCAAAAACTGCCAATGGCAGTTTTATAAAAAAGTCCCAGAGTTCAGAGATGGCTTGTCCTTTGACAGACAGAGGGAGAGGGAAAGGAACCAGTGCAGCCATGTAAGAAATGCAGTTAATGGAACAAGTCTGGTGCCTGTTTGCCCCAGTGGAGCCAACGAGGACAAGTTGTTCTCCACCACCACGTGCTGTGCAAGAACAGCATTTGTGGGCAGGCTGCTCGTGCAGCTTTGGGTCTGTGTAAAAGTGTAAAAAGCATCTTGAATGACACAAATGTGTGTCTGCAAGCTACTTAAATAGGTAGCCTTGGAGAACCAGGTCTGTAGGTTTTGAAGCAGAGCTCTGTTGTAATTCCAAGCTTTCTTAATAGCCTTGGCACACAGTGGACTGATGAGATTTAATACCTGCCCTTTAAGCTTCATTTTGTTAAAAATTCCTTGCAGCTTGGCATGAAATTACTCAGGTTGCCCCTTCTACTTGGAAGGCTTTTAAGATGTTGGCATCGCAAAACAAAGGGACAGTGGCTCTTGTGTGACATGGCAGGAGCCTTTCGTGGGTGGGTGAGTGTGGACTTGGATTGCAGAAGTGCTGGTGGAAATTGCCACTTGACAGTTTAGGATAAAAATGAGGCAATCCATGTTCATGAGGAATAAAAGTGAGTAATAGTTTTAATATATTAAGGCTGTGGAAGAGACAAGGACATAGGTTTGCTCTGCTATTGTCATGCAGAATGGGAAGAAGTGGTGCCATGGTTTAACTCTTCACTGGCCTCTGAGGAGGGGAATGTGCAGGTCCCTGTGCTTGTTCAAATCTTACCAGGGTGGTGCCATGGTTTAACTCTTCACTGGCCTCTGAGGAGAGGAATGTGCAGGTCCCTCTGCTTGTTCAAATCTTACCAGGGTGATATGTAGTGCTGCAGTGGATTGGCTCAAGGAAAGCCACCAAACAGAGCTGTGATGAGGCCATCCATGAACTGCATATCAAAGACTGATCATTCTCTGGTGTTTGTAATGCAGAGCATCTGTCTTACATGCCAACTTCCAAAATATTTCTATCTGCTGATAATGTGATGGTAACTGTGGAATGCAGCTTTACCATTTTTAATGCTGTATAACAAAAACATGATCTCAGGGGTTTATGAGTATGATAATACATTAACATAAAAGTACAACTATTTCCTGAAAAAATAGGCGTTCCTCCCTCCACAACTGAAGAGAGAGAAAAGATATTGCCAGTGGAGGTTTGCATATTGTACTGCAAGTGTATTTTGACACTAGAAACTGAAGAAATGGGAAATTAGATATGTCTGGGGAGTAACTGCTAATCTAAGTGTCAGGTTTGGTACTGGCAGACTCTGTGGAACCAGTAGCTCCAATCTCCGGAGGGCTGGCTGAGCCTTGACCTTCGCAGCAGCAATGAACTGTTGTTATTGCTGAGGGCTGGTCCTGGAGAGAGGGATGGGCAGATCTCAGGCAAGGAAGTGGTGCCTGTTTTGCATAGATAGAGGATGTCTCGGAGCACTCATGCATTGGAAGGGTTTCCCCTGGTTTTCTTGGCTGTTTAAATCGTGCTGCCTGTTGGCTTTACTCCTCTCTGGAGATGGGCACGTTTCACCCTCCAGTTCTGTGGCTGTAGTATTGGAGTCTCTAGGCAAAAAGCATGCAGTGTCAGTTCTGGAATCATAGTTTTTTTAAAATCAAGCTTTCTGGTTGCTCAGGCTGTAGAAATAGTTTGTTGTAGAGCTCATTAAAATATAAGTAAATATTTTGGAGTACCTGATTCGTGTCATTGGGGATGTCATAGAACAGTTACAAGTTTTTGCTTCGCAGACATCAGAGATCAGCTGTAGACTTTTGAGCACAAGATACATGTCCATCAAAGCTGGCCAGCAGTCCTCCTGACAAACTAGAGAGTGCTTAGCAAGTTCATTCCAGAGCCACCTTATTGGTGGTACCCACAGAGAGGGGCTGAGGGAATGGGGAGATAGAGGAGAATACAACAGGGAGATGTCACCACTGGCGATTTTCGAGACAACTGAGCCAAACTCTTCTCAGAGGGGAGCAGAGGCTCTCACCTGGGAGAGGAATTCCTGCCAGGAACTTCTAGGGGACAATACCCATGTCCCAGGCAGCTGTCATCAGGGATGGACAGAGGCACAGTGGGACAAGCAGTGGAGGGTACAGCGATGGTCCCGCTACAGCGCTGGGAGGAGGGATCTGCCCTCCTCTGGTGTGCCTGATGGACCTGCTTGGGAGTGGAGACGGATTTCAGCTGCCCTAGGTTTGGGAATGAAGTGAAAATAAGGCTGAACCTGCCTAAGAAGTGAGAAGTCTCTGGAGAAGTCCTCTGCTGTTTAATTCTCTGAAAGCAGAGTGGCAATTGCACACCCGGCAGTTGCTGTGAAATTGCTGCTACAGATAAGCGAAACTGGGATAGATATTTTTACTTGGAGTTTAGGGTGCCTGAAATGCAGATATCTATTCTTTTTCACCCAATTCCTGTTTGTAAGCAGTTCAGTTTAGGACCCAAGTGGATCTTGAGCTTTGGAAATCCTCATTCACACACTTCTATTAGGTATTAGATCTGGAGCAGGTGTTGTTTTTCCTTATCGGGTTTTTGGTTCACTGTGAATTAGGAATAAGTACACTGGTGGGCTATGAAGATGAAGCAAAGTAAATTGAGATTTTTGTATGCACATTACCACTTCAAATACTGTTGGCACTCAGGAAAAAAAAATTTAAAAAGACCTCCTAGCACTTGAAGTAACAAATTACTCATCTCACGCTTTGCTGTGGCAGATCATGGCTTGCTTTAAAGTAACATTCTTTTTTCCTGTGCTTAGATAATTTAGAGACTCCTCTGAAAAGAGGTGCTGCATGGAGTGCAGTGGAGTTGAGGTAGATTGGAGAAAAGGATTACAGTTTGCATGTGGAGGCAGTGAATGTAGGCTGCAGATAAACGACGTGGGTTTGGAGCGATCATTGCTGCTGCAGCTTGATTATTTTTCTCAGGGACAGGCACTGGCTTTTTCCTTCCTTTGAAGAACTACAGTACTCATGTCTGCACTGTACATTGTCTCACATTTGTGCTGTCTTCTGTTCCTCCACTACCTACCCACCTTCCTCTCTCACCCAGAAGCAGGATGCTGCGATCTTCTGAGCCTTCAACATGCACAAGGGCACCCTGTGGCCTTTCCAAATACTCATACCATGCACTTCATGCATATAAAACATCTGCTCCAGAGCTTTAAAAACGAAGGTTGAGAGAAGCTGATGTGGCTTTGGGAGCCATCAGAGCTAGGAATAATGTAGTGTCGTTCCTTAGGTTAACAGGTTAGTGTGGGAGCTAATGAGCAAATGTTTGAAGGTGTTTCCTTACTGAAAGGTGTGCTGAGAGCCAGCTGGGATTGCTTGCTTGGTCTGGGCAGTAGAGGAGGGCATGGCAGGGCTGGATGTGTGTGCTGGGAAACCAAGCCTTAGGTCTTGTGTCTCAGCTAGATGTCCAGCCATATTTCTCCAGGACTGCATCTGTTTTATAAACAAGTAAGGCAGGTAAGAAAGAATGTATGATTTGGAAGTAATAAGGTGGATTTTGCAGCGCCCTTGCCCTTAATGACTTTTATTTTCACAAACCTGGTTAATAGATACTTATAGTCTGTGAACTTTTTCTTGAAATATCAATGTATATGTAGCTTTTTTCTTTCGAGGGGGAATAAATTAACCGGTGTCATTTGGCACTGGCGGATATGTTCCTTTCTTTGATACAGAGCAAATTTGCTTTAGAGTCAGTTTCTTGAACTTGTAGAAAAATTGTATAGCATTGAAACACTAGGAATTAATCTAAATAGCCAGTGTGAGGTGAAAATGCTCCCTATGCTTTAATTGGAATGGCCTGGTGAAAGCCAGTTCCCAGGCTGCCTCCCTCACTAACTGCCCACCTTGTGGCAGATTGACATAATTCCCCCATCCCTGGGGAACCATAATAGAGCACTCCCTGAAGTGCTCAAAATCCCAAAGGGAAATAAGGATCTCTTTTTTCCCCTCTCTCGCTCTTTTTTTTTTTTTTTTTTTTTTAATTTTAATGGGGTTTCTGGGGTGCTTATGTTCATCCAGAGGATTGTGGCTATTAAATAGAGGGGGTTTTAAAGGTTTTTCTAATTGCCACACTTCCTCTCGCTCCCCCCTGTTAAGTGGCTTTGGACAGTTGCAGAACTTTGATTTCAAATTTGTCTAATCTCTTGAAATATCTAGGTAGGGAAAACTATTGTAACTGAAAATGGCTCTGATTTTTTTCTTCCTTTCTTCCATTTTAATAGATATGTTTAGTCTACTTTAAAAGCTTTCTGGAGAACCTTTTCTAAATGGCTAATTTAAGCTTGTCAGGTTTTAATTATAATCTCTCTATACACAAGTTAAGATGCTTAATGCTAGTGAAAAGTTCTGAATACAAAGCAAACCTGTGTCAAGTTGCAGAGCACTCTTACCCGTCTTAATTGCTTCTGGTCTGAACTTTAACCTTAACTCTCCCATCTGTCTTACAAAGTCTCTTCTCTCATCACAACCACTTTCTTTTCTGTGGAGTGCTGAGGATCTGTCTTAATTTGGCAGGAGTTTCAGTGTGGAAGAAAACTGCCACCAGGCTGTGGATGTGCAGCTCTTCCTTTATCCCACTGCAGCATGATGCCTGTTCCTGGAGTGCAGCCCTGCTCTCCTGGACATCCCAGAGCATTCCCAATACCTCTGATAGAATGGGACTGCTTGTGGGAGATCAGGTACCTCAGCAGCAGGAGAAGTGCCCCGATTCCAAATACCCTGACAACTTCTGGCCTCTGTTAAAATCAGTCCCAACAGAATCAGTATGGCTTGTTGTTGTTGTTGTTGTTGTTGTTTTTGTTAGCAGTTTTATGGATGTGTAGTTAAGCAGTTTATTCCTTTCTAGGACTGTTGTCTGCCTCGTTTTCTAGCTGTGACCCAGCCTTTGTGGCAAAGGTTAGTTGCATCTTTTTCTTAGATAAGAATGAGTTTCATTCAAGCTTAGAAAATTAGCCTTGGAAATACCCAGTCAGTGCAGATTCCTTCTGGAGAGTGCATTTAAAAGTTTAAATCCAAAATTGATTTGGAAGTGCTCTAATCTAAAATAACCCTGATGTTAGCATTGTTGTCTGCAACTCCTGCTAGCCCTGGCGTTCCGGTTCAGCGCGTTGGCACACGGTTCCCTGATGCTGTGAAATTGAGACTCATCTGGAGATACAGCCTTTTCTAAAAAGGATTGCAGGGCACTTAAGACTCCTTATTTCATTAGTTCAGTGAAGGAGTTCTTTTCAGCAATCAGGAGTCTCCTGATGAGGTGGGCAAAATCTGAGCAAATCACGCGGCGGACACTCGCGTGGAAATGGAGCGCAGGAAAAGCTGCTCAGTAGGTTTTTTGGCCCGGAAATGTTGCATTTTTTGGAGCTGAAGGTTAGTGGTTTAGAATTTCTTTTTAGTCTGAGGTTTCAGGCAAAGCATTAGTAGCTACATATCCAGGCCAGACTTCAGGAGGTACCTTTCAGGAGGCTTTCAGTTCTGCACATTGGGTCGGGTCATGGGATTATTATGGTTTTTTCATTGTTTCTGATCAAGTGTAACCATCGCCATCTTCACGTATGTTGGTGAGAATTAAATGGAGCATGAAGATCTGAATTGAAGGGCAGGCTTCCACTTTAAGGGGATGGGCTGCTGCATGAAGCAGTGGTAATGATCCAGAGGAGCAGGATGCATTGAGGAAAAGAGTGAAGTGTGAGCACCATCCAAAGTGCAGGCAGCAGGTCATAAATTCTTTTAGTGGTGGTGGTCTGAAATTCAAGGAATAGGATTAGAGAGCTGCAGTAGGTTAATGAAAATGGCTCCCTCAGGATCAGCTTGAATTCAACTCAGTGGTCAGTTGTAAGAGGAGGAATGTCTTGTGCAATTCCAGCTTCTCATCCATATTCTGAATACTATGATGCTCCTGAATGCTTAATAGAGTAGAAGATGCTCTGTTATGATATACTTCATATGACTTCTAGGATGCTTTACTGCAAACTAAATGTCATGCTAACTTGCCCCAAACCCATAGTGCTCACTTTATTCTGGAATATATGAATTGCACCAGGGTTTTCAAAGCCTTGATTGGACATGAAAAAAAAAATAAAGGAGGAAGAGAAAAAAGTCTCGCAATTCTATTTGTGTCTTTGCTGTTGTCCAGGGTAATAATGCTCAAATCCTGCCTCTATACGTCACCTCAAAGGAGCTCATTATAGAATGAGTATACAACAGCCAAGAAACCACTTTTCATTCTTATCAGCATATTTTCTTGTAAAGAAGGGTACCATTAATGGCCAGCTGTGGCTTGTGAGCCCTGACTTAATCAGAAGTGAATAATAAAAATTAATTTGAGGCATATAGTTACTAGCCAACTGCAGCTATAACAAATGTTTAATGATCAGCCTTGCACCGGGGGCTGCATACCTTTTCCTGGGAATGAAAGGGGAAATGTCCAGGGGTGGGACTTTCTCTGTCCTAATTGCAGTAGCAAAATGAGGTAGAGTAAAATCTGATTGTAGAAGCAAGCTGTGGCTCAGTAAGGCTTAAGTTAGACCTCAGTAAACAGAAGAACAGAGGTGATGAAGTATTTAGCCTCTGCTTTCTCTGCCTTCTCTATCTTCATGGCATTAAGAGAACAACTTTGGTTGATATTCTTTGCAAGGTACAGCAAATTCTTTCTGACAAACATCACCCTGCCCTTTATCTAGTCGTGAAATATTAAACTGCTTTGCCAGAGTCATCCTGAAGGGCATTGTGCTGTCTGGGGTCTGCACTGGGAGAGGAAGGGTTGGTTGTTGGTGGGCTACACTTGGTTTAAACATCTTGGGTCTTTGTCAAACTGCTTGCAAGGCCGGGTTATCCAGGGACCTCCTTTAGCTGAGTGACTGCAACATACAGGTCACGGGCTTTTGTCTGGTCCTTCTCAGACAGCAGCAATACCTGAGCAAAATGCACTCTGCTCCTCTCTCTGGCTTCTGCTGCAAAGGACAAGGCAGTTCTGGGTCTCCGTTTCACTCAAACTCTCCTCTGCTTCCCAGCCACCTCTGGGTGTGACAAGGAATTTAGAAAGGAGCAAGGCAAATCTTTTGGGAGACGGTAGTTGGACTTTCAAGGTATTTTCTAACCCCTGGAGTCTGACTGAGCATTTTTATGTTGAGTGCAGCTTGTGGATAAAATCCAGTAAAGCTGCACTAGATGGGAACCATTTTTGACGCCTCTTCTGAGACTTGTTTTTGTGCACCTGAAGCTTATCAAAGCAAATCCACAAATTCCACAGTCTTTTGGAAGGTTGTGTAGCATCACTCAAAACTTCAGGGCTTGCAAAAGGTTAGGGTATTATTTGTATCTAAAATACAAACGCCACTTTGTAAATCTGTATTTGTTTATTGGTTAACCTGAACAGTGCTCACCAAAGCTCACCCGTGCTCACAGATTGAGACTGAGTCTCTACACACAGGCACTCTTACCACCTCAGCCTCTCTCATACAACAGGAAAAATGCACCACTTAGATGTAATTGGGGGGGAGAAGAGATGGGATGCTCTCTTAACCTTGGTTTTCCTTTGCTACTTTCATGAGACAAAATTCCAGTCTGCTTTATTTTTTAAGTCAGCAAACCGATTATATATTGTAAAAGATCCCTGTTTTCATGGGTGAGTAGTAATTACTGAGTAATGGCTTAAAACATTTCCTGAAGGAACATAAAGCTGTTTTTAAAAGTCAAGAGTACATTAAAAGGATTACCATGTAGATTTGATTTTTAGATAACACTAAAATGGATCCCAAATGGACTTATGAAAAGGGATGCTATCTCTTTAATGGAAAGTGCATGGTCTGACAGCTCAGCATGCAAATGGTCCTGCAAAGGACTGGCTGTTGTGTTTTTTCCTTTCAACAAGAAGACAAGGAAATAGCTTGCCCTTCTCCTTTCAACTTTTAGTAGCAGATGGGTTGCTCTGGTTTTGCTAGGAAGTGGAGAAGAGGATAGGTTTGGTGGATAACTGCATCTTTCCAAATCACTGGGGAAGTGTATTTCAGGACTCCTGGAAGGTCAGTCAACGGCAATTGTATCTCTTACAGAGTTTGCATTAAGTAGATAGAGTCCTTCTGCATTCCCCATAGGCAAATCTCTCCTTGCCTCTTATATGGAAATAAATTTTAGGCCTAGTATATTTATTACACTAATCTTGTGTAGGGCATAAACATCAGTGCTTGCCTTGGCAGTAAGTTTGGACAGGGCAGGAGGGGCTGTTTTATTCATACTACAGTAACTTGCAATCACAATAGTATTTTCTATTTCAGAGTTGCCAACGCAACTTTCTGGTGATTGATGGTATAAAATGGGCTTTTGGCCTGAGCAGGATTTCTTCTAGAAACATTTAAAGGAGTATATTCATATTTCATTAAATACAGAGCGCACCAGGATTCCAAATTCTTTTGTGGTATTGCGCAAATTATTATAGGCTCCAAAAGTCTTGAGAAATTTCTATAAGCCTGTGAAAGCTTTAGATTGGATAGTCATCATTGCCTGCATTAAGGGCTGTGACAGATTGCTTCATCAGTGTACACAGAGCAGAACATCAAATGGCCATTTGGCAGTGGGCACTGAAATTCTATTAAGGTTGCCGAAAGCTTAGGTTGACATTGTGTATGTCTGCAAAGAGGCAGAAGAAAAGATGATGGTGATTGTGCAATGATATAGTTCTATCCTCTTTAAAATATTCACATATATAGCATGCCAGATCTGTCAGGGTGATGTTAATGTTTCGCTGCTAAACCTGAGCACTGCTGCCCTGCACATCTTTGCTCGTGTCTCGAAACCTCGGGATGTTAACCAGGCCATTTCAGCTGGGAGGTGAGCACTGGGTAGCATCACACATCAGCATGAAATAACTGAGGAGTTTTTACTTCTTGAACACTCTTTGGGATATTTAACTTGATAGAAGGTTTTTCCATTTGATTTTCTTGCCTGTTGAAAAAGGGAAGGGAAACAAACCCTGCCTTCTATTTAATTGTGGTACCCAGGTTATTCTTACAAGAGCTGAAAAGTGAGGGATGAGTTCTTACCTTGGTGACCATTTGGTTCAGAGACTCTTCTACCACTACTTTGCTCTGACACTCAAACCCACTAAATAGACAGCTTCTGAAGTTGGTGTCTTTTTTATGGTCACCTGCAAATTGATGGAATATATAGGAATATGGAATAAATTTCAGGCCAGTCATCCCTAATAATAGTTTTTTTCTCATTCTTCTACTGCTGGAAGGGTGGTTTGAGGGTAGTCACTCCATTGCCAGACCTTTTTCTACTACAGACACTGAAGAAGGGAGCTGGCCACCTGAAATCAGGACCCTTGCCAGACTGCAGTATGCTAAATTGTGACTAATGGAGAAAACTTGATCAGAATGTTCTCAGATTAGGTTGAAAGTGGAAGAAATCTGCATGTCTTTGTACTGCTTCCAGGGCTTCAAACAGTAAAAATGGATTTTACTGAAACAGTGGATGTGCTAAGAATAAACTTTGGACATGTGCCAATTACAAAAAAAATTAAAGCTCAAACAAACACATTTTATGAGCACAGGGAAAACATTGCTTCCTGAAATGAATTATAGAAACTGTCTTGCAGCAACAATTATTATGGTTTGTGTTTAGTCCTGCTGCCATGTGTTTCTTTATAGCTACAGGTTGGCCTCTGGTAGGACAAACTCTCTAATTGAGAGAGGCTAAAAGCAGGTACTGGGAGACTCAAAACTTGTGGGGAAAATGGATTCTTACCCTAAACCTTGTGTCCTGAATCAGGACCTATGTTGGTACAGGTTCAAATTATGCCAAATAATTACTTTGGATGTGTCGGTCTATCTGAGCAAATGGCTTGAAAACAGGGTCCCTACATGTGAGATTGAATTGGGGTTAAAGCCACTCACGAAGCTTTGGGTCACTTTTAGGCAGCTGAAACTGCCAGGAGACACTAGACTCTGAAAAATATTTCTCTACAGCTTGTCATGAAGTGTATGGACAAAAAAAAAGTTGCCGTATTATTGGGCAGAGGACTTAGAATAGTCAAAATAGAAGTGGTGATCAAAATGTTGTTTCTCTCACTAACTGCCCTCTCCAACTACTTTTTTGCCATGCTTGGGAAATTTATTCAGTAATGACTCAGAAGAAATAATACCCCAAATGAATTGCTAAAGCCACTGTAAAAATCACCAGCTGCATATTGCTGCATGAAACTGGCAAGGAAAAAAAGACTGTGGTTTCTCATTGAATAATTTTGATGAATGGTCTGAGTCTTACTCATAAGCATTTAGTTGCAAGTACTTGGTGTTCCAAATGTAAGGTTTTAATTGGATATACAGATGACATGATGAGTTTCACCTTGCTGGCTGTAATTCTTCTGATGAAATTCTTGGTGAAGATGCCTGAGACAGTGCACTCTCCATTCAGTGGGAGTGCAAGGTCTGACTTGTTTCACAGGGTGCAGTATTCATAGAAGGTGAGTAATACAATACTGGGAACACAAAGTGAGTTCCTTTTTAGGGGAATGAAATTCACTGCATCTTTTTGGCAATGACTGTCTGCATTTACTTAAATGGGTGATGCAGGGCTCTAATGCTTTTAAATGATATCAGATCCTCTGATAAAAGACATAAGACTGCAGCCTATTTATTGTGATGAGACAGGAGTTAATAAGATTACTCCTACTCTTCAGTTACTTTTTCATCTTTTGCAGCCAAATGCTGGGGGTTTTGTTAGCAGGCAAAAGGAGGTCAGTTCATTGAAAGGGTGTTGATGCTAGAAATAAACATTTTTTTCCCCTCAAGTGGAACTCTGAAACTTAGGCTCAGTTGCCTGACTGCCAAACCCCTGGTCTTTAAACCAGAATTGCTTCTGGCACTGGAATGCTGCATCCTTATAATAACCACTTATATAAATTTAAAAAAATATTATAAGTAAATTTAAAAAAAAGAATAAGTGTAATGTGAACCTGCAATAACTGTGGTGTTTGGCAGAAGAAGGTTCAGAAATGTGGTAGCAGTGTCTGAAGGAACTGCTCAAGGAAGAATTTGTGCTGGAGAATAAAAACAATTCCAGTGCTGTGTTGTGCAAGGTGCTGTACAACAGGGAGTGATTGTCACAAACCTTTTGGAGAGGATAAGTACTGTGTGTGTGTGTGCATAATTATTTGCTTTGTTGTTGAACAAGCTTTTACTCTTAAAGTAAGTACTCTGAGGAAAAGTTTTGGGGTTTAAAAAAAGAAAAAAAAATAACAGCAACAATGAAAAAACCCAAACAAACACAAATAGACAAACAAAAGCCCCAGCAACAACAAAAAAGCCATCACCAAAAAACTTGTCGAGGGAAAGAGTTAAAGCCATCTGCCTGAAAGCATTGTGTAAAACATACACACAATGTTGGGGAAATAAGCCAATTATGTGTGCTTCACAGGAGGTGGGGGACTGACCTTTGTGTATAATTAGTTCTTTTATTTAAAGCAAAGATTTTGAATAGAATAACTAATTAGCTGTCATAAATGGCAAATTGAAGATTTTGGCCGGATTCCTTGGGGAGAGTGGGAGGAGGTCCCTCCTCCCAGCCCGTACTGTACGCTCTGGCTCTCCTCATTAGGGCTGTTTTTAGTTCTCTGCAGAGGTAATGAGGAGTGCAGCCACACACTTCTCTGAGCCCCCTCTAATAAGCCATGAAATGCAGGTGGAACAGAGCTGCCTCCAGCTCCTGCTGCCTTCTCCCCACACATGTGGGTGTAGCTGAGGGGGGCAACTTGGAGTGGAGGGGGTCTGCAAAGTCCTGGTGATATCACCTGTGTTTTATGCTCTGGACTGGACTGTATAAAATACAGCAAGCTGCAAAGCCTTGAGGCATATATCATTAGCTAGCAGTCCCCCATTACTCTTTCAGACCAATTAACCTTTAGAGTTGCATTAGAGAAATTAGGTGGTGAACTTCCCTGCTTTCAGAGGGGACCTCTAGCTCTGCTGCAGACCAGAGCACTGTGGAGCCGTGCGCCGTAGGACCAGTGCAGATAACTGTTATTTAAAAGGTCTGCCATTTATGAAAAGTTCCCAGGCTCTCTTGGAAAGGAGGCTTTATGAACAGTGCCCTTAGAGGAACTGCAGCTGATTGCCATGTGAATAGAAATATCAGTAAAATGGCTTAGAAAAATTTAGAGGTGTACTTAGTGGACACTTGTGTTATAAAGCCAGCTGAATCATTTTACAGAAAGGCTCCGACTGAGCAGATATGGGCTGATTAAAGCTTGTTTGTCCGGCTGTGAATAGTGGTAAAGTTTGGATTACTCACTACAATAACAGCCTCTTTAGACACAGACATAAATTTCAGTAAGTCCAGAGGTGGTGTCTATAATTTTTTAATGTGTATTGGAGCTCTGAGCACTCAGAGCGGGTTTAGTTTTGTATTTACCAGCAGCAAGTCTATTAAGCTGTAAAGGGCAAAGAAGTGAGTGTAGGTAGCCAGAAATAGAAAGGATTCATCTACTGTTTCTAAGAAAAGAGAGCACTGGATGTCTAGCAACAGGAGAGAAGAGAGCAACTTGATGGTACTTTCAGAATCTGGCAGTAATCAGTGCTCCCTTGTGATCACGTATTTAAATATGTGAGCATCCAGCTGTTAATTTTTCTAGTTCTGCTACACTCCTCATTTTCTTATCCTCGTCCACAGAGCACGTGTGGAATTTGTCAAAGGTGACCCCTTTGTTTCTTGACAGCCCCAGTTAGACACCACGTGTCCCTCATCAAATTGAACTGGATTTCTTGGCATGTTTAGGCAAAGTAGTGGGAGGAAATGGACATAGAGAAATGAAGCAACATCCCAGTCTTGCAGTGGGGAAATTGCTAAAAAGAAAGAGCAGTTTTCCAGGTGGTTTCTGCCTGCAGAGCCCAGGCTGCTTCAGGTCTGCTGGAAGGGGGAGGCAGGAGGAGGAGAAGCAGGGTTTGGTGTTGATTGTGTCCTCTCTGTGCAAGCCTCTAACTGTGAAAAGGGTTAAGCTTCTGAGATGCTTCTCTCTCCTTGCTTGGAAATGACATGGCAAGTGTTCGAGGAACCCTTGCTGATCAAGTTTGGCAGTTTTTGAAATTTTGTTTCACGCCTTGCCTGCTGTGTCAACTCACCAGCTAATTGCAGCTGCAACTTTCTGTAGTGGCTTGTGTGCCCCGTGCAGACCGGTTGGTTGGGGTGTCGGAGGGAAACCTCACAGCCCAAAATGTAATTTCAAAACACTGAACCTGACCAGCAGAGGCTGACCTTGCTCGTTATTATCTGAGTGGGAATAGCAGCTTTGAACATCATATGATCTCTGAAATGGTACCTTTTTTCATTAGAAAGCCCCCTGCTGAACGCTGACCAAATACATAGCTTTTTTCCTTGCTTAAGGTACTGCTTAAAAATATATCTATATCTGTTCCTTTGCTAGTTATTAGAAGCAAATCAAAGTGCTACATTCCCCTTACTTGCAGAAGCCTCTCATAAGACAGTGGTGCTCTTGCAATAGCGAGGAGCTCAGATGGCTGCGGAGAGCGAGGGCTGCCAGGGCCACAGATGGAACAAGAACTGCCCCTGCAGTCAGCCCTCAGCCATCCAGGCCTGCTTGCCATAGGAGACCCTCCTAACCTGCCCTAAATTATCAAACCAGCCTCTCCTAATGGCCAAGCCAGGGTATCATCCTTGTACAATTGATGCTGCTGCTGCTGCATTGGCACCCTCTCTCTGGGTGAGGGCAGCCGGACCTCTGAAAGGGCACTGCTTTCCAAAGTGAAGCCTTGGGAAGTCCCATCTGGCTGAGGATCTTGTGTTTCTGAACTACAGAGCTGATTTCAAGCCCCATCCATGCAGCAGCTCTCTTCAGTTTAAGGTGTGCTGGTTATGTGGAATCTGTGTCTTTCCAGATGCAGGATCCTTGTGTTATCTACACAAACCTTGCAAAAGGATTGTAGGATGACTCCCCCTTCTTGTGAGAAATCCTCCTCTGCCTCTAAGGGTACACATTTAGAGAGTCTGTTTGGGGGGTGAATAATGACTTGCTGGTGTCTGGGGCTCCTATCTAAAAACATAATTCTCACATCTAGGTCCTAGTTTTCATAGGTGCGAACTATTTTCTTTCATCACTGGTACTGATCTTACACAGCTTGCAAATGCAAATTCACATGCTCACCCTTCTGTGCCTCACAACAAGGCAGACTCTTCTCACAATGTGCACTTTTTCTGGAGTGGAGTCGGGAAGAGCATGGAAATTATTCGAAAATGGAGGCTTCTTTTTGCTATGGAGAAGTATTTTGGCTTAAAAAACCCAAACAAACAGAGGTGTGCCTAGAACCACAGGACCACTTCCCTCATTCTCGTAACTCTCACCAGGCACATGGAACTTCTGCAGTCTGACCTGCAGCATCATCCACTTCTGATGCTTCCCTGTCTTGTCCCTCTTTCCAAATGTGTGTGTGTGTTTCTCTGTGGCTTTGTAGAATTTCTCTCGGGAGCGTTACAGGTTGCACATGTGGCCAGTCTAATACAGATACAGGTTTTCACTAAATTATTGCAGATTTGTCACTGGTGTCAAAAGTTTGATTGTAGAGATTTGGGTTTTGAGTGTGCTGCAGCAGAGGGCAGGAGGGTTCTTTAAGGGTTCTTGAAAGTTACTTGGCCTGTCTCTGTGCTGCTGAGACCACTTTGATTACAGATGGATCAATACCTCGCTGTTTGTGTGGAGGTGTCTTAAGTGCTATTGTCGTCTGCTCGGGCTCTGACAAAGCAATTATTACTGTGGGAGTGGTGGGTTTACATGTGCTGACCATTAGCCACTCTCAGGTCACCCTGGCTTTTAAGGAGAGCAGCGAATGTCACTTACTGCAGTGGCACTGGCTGGGTCCTCTCTGCTTAAGGGTCTGTTAATAATTCTATTATCAAGCTGCTGCTTTCCAGGACATCCAGCGCTTCCTGCAGAAAGGGTGGATTAACTTTGTGTAAGAGTATATAACCAGTGACACCTGCTGCTGTGCCACAGTGTCCCTTCTCATCATCTCTGCATTGGTTAAGCCCACAGTGTGCTTGTTACGGGCCCAGCATTGTCATTTTTAGTGACTGACACCAGTAAAAATAAAAATCATAACGAATTCTGCTGTCTCAGTGAGTTAATTTCTTCTTTCATCATTTCCTGTCCTGTCCCTCACCCACAGTACAATCCTTGTTTATTTTTCCACCTTGCCTATTGATTCCATAAAGTCCTTTCCTGCCTGGCTCTTAAACTGAGGAGGCTGATGGGCATCACAGTGCTCACCATGGCAGGCACTGGCTGCTTGGAGAAAAGGAAAAAGCTGGACACAGCACTGAGGGGAAGGTGACCACAGCAAGTCCCCCAAGCCTCCTGAGCTGAGTCTGCTGTCACCACCTCATACCCAGCTATCTCATGGCTGTTTTGCAGTTCCAGCAGGGGTTTCCAGGAAGGATGAAACTCCTGGCTGTTTTCTACCTTCTCCAGTGATACAGGAGGAGGAGGAAAGCTCTGCTTTGCTTAAGGAGTGTGACAGAGGGGTGCTGGTGGGGTTATTCTCAGCAGTTCTCAAGGGCTTTTGAATCAAATTTATTTTGGAGCAGCCCCTGGCCTGCTCTGGCTTTCAGTCAGGCCTCTGTCACCCACAGGATTCACAAGAGAGGAAAAACAGTGGCATACCACATCTTTTTATACCCACTCCTCTCCCCTCCCCATCAAACTCAACTCAGATGCTGAACCAGGGGGGTACATACCATGGTGGCCCTTCTGCTCTTTTTAATTGCCTGTGGCAGGTAATTAACAACACAAGGGTGTGGGTAATGAGGGGAAGAAAATAAATGTTGAAATTTCAGCCAGTTTATGCTGCTGCAAGATGTTGGCTAGAAAGAGTCTGGTGCGTTGTGTCAGTCCTGCCCTTAGGAAAAAAGGGCTGCGAGTGTCGCACTCACCGTTAGCCTAGGACAGCCAGTGGAGTTGGGATTCCTTTGACTGTCAGCTCCATGCAACGTGAGCTTCCTTTGGCTGTGAGCTCCTTGTAATGGCAGCAGCAGCAGCAGTGTTTGCCCCCAGCCTGTGCTCTGAAGGAGGTGCTGTGTTTGCCTTGCAGGCGTGCCGATGCTCTCCGTGCAGCCCAAGGGGAAGCAGAAGGGCTGCGCCGGCTGCAACCGAAAGATCAAGGACCGCTACCTGCTGAAGGCTCTGGATAAGTATTGGCATGAAGACTGTCTAAAGTGTGCCTGCTGTGACTGCCGTCTTGGAGAGGTTGGATCAACTCTGTACACAAAAGCAAATCTCATTCTCTGCCGCAGAGATTACCTGAGGTAAATAGAGGGACGTACTGCGGGCTCTTCCCGAAGCCTCTCGGCGTGCTGCCGGCTGCGTGGCTTCCTAAAAATGGGACAGTGTGTGCTCGTGCATGGCCAGCCCTGCCCAGAGGAGACTGGGGCTCCTTCCGCTGTCTAGGCTGGGCTTTTTATTTGCACTTTCGTAGTCTGGGAGGTGAAATCCTGCTTTTAGGTGAAGGTACAAGGCGGAGGCCATGAGTTTTTATTATTATTATTATTATGGACCAACCAGAACAAACTCTGCTTGCTGAGTAAGTTAGGAAAAACTCTTAATTCTCCTTGCATATCTCTGATGCTATACCCCTGCATATTGACTGAGACCTGACCAAACCTTTACCTTTTCCTTTTTAGTCATAGCTTTTAGACAGCCTTCTAGGCCTGAGTAAGGTTGCTCCCATGGGGCTCTTGTATCTTTCCTAACTAAACAGAGCAAAGCTCAAAAATTACAGATCAACTTCAAAAAATGTTTTTGTCTGAGGAAATCAGCAGAGACCATCACTAGCTTGGAGTCAGAACCATTCTGTCAGTGTGTGTCTGCAATCCATAACAACACATGGGATTTTTTGCCTGATGTGTATGGGGGTTTTGTGCAAAATACTTTATGCAAACATAAATGAATATTAATAAGACAGCAGGCCTAATGCAAACATTATTATGAGGGTCACACTGCAAAACACTCAGACTTTTGCTTTGTTTTTCCTTTGGAAGAATGTACTTGATCTCCAGCTAATGTGTGTGTTTTCTTTTATTTTTCCTCAAGCACTGATAGCATTTCCCAGGCAAGCTCAACCAGTAAAACATCTGAAGCAAAACAAGCCCAACACACTGTTGTAAGATAGGGAGGTGAAATGTCTTCTAACCTTGCAGTGCTCAGGGGCTGCCCAGATTAGTGTCAGTGCTCAGATGCTTTGTGTGTTTCGATGTAAACATTTTTCTGAAAATCTTCAGTAAATATTTCCTTAGTAAACTTGAACAAACAAGTTTCTCCTTCTGAAGATGAGAGATTAAGTGCTGAGCCAAACAGAAGGACTGAGTCTATCAGCTGCCATGTGGGAGCTGTCACCTTGCCCTTCAGCCCAGCAGTGCACAAGAGCATCCTGCCCACAGGAGGGTTTTAGAGCTGAAACTTTTCAGGGCACACGTCAAATATCTCAGCTGAAATTCTGCCACACAGGCAGCCCTTGCAGCTCCACATCTGGTTAGGTGGAGTGTGTCCCCAAATCTAAGTGAGGAAGGAGGAGTTTGGGTAAGGGTGAACACATTGAGGTGGAAAAGACAAGATAAGCAGCCTTTGGAAAAATGGAAAGGGTGTGAAAAGAAAGAGTTAACTGTCTTCACTATAATGAAATAATTTTTGTACCTTCCTTAAAACTGAGTATTTACTAATGTCACAAGTCACTTACTCTGAAGGCATCCTTAACCCTGTCTGTGCTAAGCTAAGAAAAATGAGCTCCAGAAAGTTCAAACTCAACACAGAGATTTCCACCCCCAAATTAGCATTTTGGTTTCTTCTTCTTCATTCTTCTTCTTTCATTCTTTCATTCTTCTTCAGCTCAGCTATACTCTTTCTGTGTTGTGGACATAATTCTGATGTGGCAGTGAAGAATATTTCAGTTCTTGATCTTCCCTTTTTCAGGAAGCCTTTTATCACAGTATCACAACTGGGTCATGCTAGATACTATCACAGGGACCCCAGACTCTCAGGAGAACTACCTCCAGGAATAGTTTTCTTTCCAGGAAGAACAGCTGCATTATTTTCTGAAGCATTTGTTTGTACTTTATCTTCTGTGCATTATCTTTTCTTTATCTTGTTTGCACCCAGCTTGCCAAGTGATCTAGGTCTCTCCATCTGTCATTCTCCGCTTCATTATTTATCACTTGACTTTGTCATTTATGGTCTTGAAAAAGTATAGTGTTTGTGATTTTTTCAGGGGGAGGTTGTTTTTGGTTTTGTTTTGGGTTTTTTTGTTGTTTTTAAATTTGACCCTGAAGATAGATACTCACCTTTATTCTCTATGTTGCAGAACCCTGCTAGAAATACTGAGCTGCACAGTGTTTCCAATTTACATTTGCTTTTTGAGACCTATGAGCTACCCCATGTTTTGTCCATTTAATAAGCACTGTATTGATTTTGGTTTATGCTAGTTTCATAACAAAAATAATGTGTGGCATCAAATCAGGCATGTTAAAGTGCCAAAGGACAGCAGTATTGATGCTGTTTGGTTTAGAAGGACCTTTTTACCACTGGAGTTGTAGAGCACTTTCTTTCTTTCCTTGGTTTATCCCAAGAATGCTGCTTTGAGGTGGAAAAGCTGAACCTGTGATTTTCCCACTGGCCCTTAAATGATGTGAATTTTCTGGGGCACACCAGAAGCCTGTGCTGGAGATGGAAAAGAAGCCAGGCATTTCAGACTCCAAGAAGTGGCCATTGTCCCATCTTTGTGAAGAGAGGGCAGTTCATGACATGAACCATGGAAGGCAGCAGCTGGGACTTGTGTTCAACCATGGCCACGCAGCTTCTGTCCCAGCACCAGTTAAACATGGTCTGTGGAACAAACTTCTGTGCCTGGAAGGTGCCTTGTAACACTTCTGTCTCCCTTTTTAAGGTTGGAATAGTTCCTGGCCTGACAAGGGGGAAGTCTGTTGCCGTTTGTTCCTCATGGTTAAACTGTGAAGACTTCTGTGGCCTGTACATTAAGAATTTTCCCTTTATCTGAGTTTAGGGTGTTGGAGCTTTGGCTGGTTTTTGTTGGGAAGAACAGTAGAATTGCCATATCCTGGGAAAATTGTTGAAGACTCAGCTAGGAAAGAATAACATTAATTCTGTCACAGCATTGTTAATTAGCCTTCAGCTGTTTAGGCAGCTTTACAGCTATCATGGCTTGTATTCTTACAAATAAGTAAATTTAGATTATACTGGGGTTTTTTGAGGGGTTCTGCTGAACTCCTGGGTCTGTTCCCCTGATGCTAAGAAACCCTTTCAGGCTCCAAGGATAGGAATAAGGGCATTGCTACGCAGTCCCTTATTTATAGAAGTATAAAGCAATTTTTTTACTTTAAAGCATCTTGTATTGGCTTCTACACATAATATTTCTTTCTTTCTCCATTTTAACTATTAGTTCTATTAATAGAAGGAGCTGAAGTTGCCATCGCAATCTTCTCTACTGTCTGTTCCCTCCTGGTAATTTGAATTTTTCTTCTTAGTGAATTAACCATTCCCATCATTATATAATTCCTTCACATTAGTAGTTTTTAGAGTCTCTACCCACATTTTTTCCTCCTTGTTAAACAGCTCACAGTGTTTGGTCTCCTAGTCAAATTTTAGCAGAATTCATCCCTAAAAATAACTTTTCATACTTCACACTGTGGTTGCACCATAAAGGGAGCACTTTACCTGGAGAACAGTGAGAGGAATTCAGTCAGAGGGCTCCTGGAATGTTTTGTTGTCAATTTGCAGCTCTGGGACCCTCCTGAGGGCAGGTGTGGATGAGCCACAGCCACGACAGGGATTGGGGCCAGGGGTGGGCTTGTGGCAGAGGGTCAGGACAGGAGCAGTGCCAGCTTCTTGCCTGCTGTGGCAGAATCCCTGTGGATCCGGCTTTGTCCCAGGCCCTGGGAGCACGGTGGGCTGCCAGCCCTGTGTGCTGATCCCCAGTGGGTTTTCAGCAGAAATCTTTCCAGTGTTCCAGGAGCTGCGAGCAGACCACAGCCCGATCATTTGTTTCAAAAGATAAACTGTCGTCATTGCTTGTGAAGGAACATTTGTTAACCTTCACTTTTCATAAAACACTTTCTTGCTCATTTTTTAATCATGAAAGATGAAATTGGATCTCGAGTTGTTATCCTTGTGGTATCACCTCAGTCTCCAGCTGTGTCTCGATGTATCTTTCAATACATTTCATCTCAGCAAATAGATTTACCATTTGTTTCATAATCGAGGTTCCAGCATCCCTACCTCTAATTATTTTTGATAAGCAAATGCTGCTGAAGGAACTGCTTCTGGGACAGAGCAGCTTAGCATGCAGGCTCAGATGGCTCCTCGCAGCCCCCACGCAGCGACGTGTGTTTGTTCCGAGGCATAATTAAACATTCACCAAGCTCCGCTTCACAGGGACGGGCTGGGTGTTGCATCAGGATTTCCCGTGAGGAGCTGACAACTTAAATTTCACTGTGAAGTGCTGATGAAGAACGTGATTTTTCCTTTCTACTCAGCATGGTGCCCTCACACGAGCAAAGGCGAGTCGGGCTCGCTTTGAGAGGAGCAGAACTGTTGCTTCTGCGTGTTTGATATGCTGGTGTTGGGAAAGTTTTTCATCATGTAAACTGATTGGGGCCTTAATTAGACTCCAAAGGAAGCTCAGAACCTGCATTTAAAAATGATGGTGAATCAGTGAAAGAGAAGGGCTTTCCGGGAAATCCTGATGCTGTTCTCAGGGGGTTTCATGGCAGTTCCTTTCACCCACTTTCCCACATATTTGGATCAGGGCTGCAAACTCAGCATGGCATCACTCTGCATGTGGTGTTGGTGCCTCCAGGGAGCGGAGCAGCCCTCTGCATCCCACCTGAGGGACAGGGACCTCCTGGCAGGGCTGCCATCCCTGTCACCCCTCAGCACTGTCTGTGTCACAGGAGCCTGAGCTCCACCCTCGGCAGCTCCTACTTCCAGTGACTCAGATGCCAAGTCCTGGGGTTTTTGCTCTACTCCAGATGTCCCAGGACATTAACTCTGTCAGTGAATCGCTTAGGAGCCCTTTAGGTGAAGGGTTCTGTATCTGGCAAATAGGCAGGGTTGGATTTTCTTGTGTGATAAGAGCACAAATGTGGGTGCCCTGCTCTGTTGGCACAGGAGGATGTGGACAAATTCCCTCCTTCTGGTGGCCTTCCCCAAATCAGTGGCAACAGCCCTGAGCCAAACCACTAAGCCATGGCTGGCTGTGTGAGAACAAGCCTTTGGGAACTGAGATGTGTGTGCCCCAATAGGAAGATTTTAAGTTTATCTCCCCAAGACATCACTAAGGCTCAGAATGTGGCTTTAACCTGCAGTAGCTGCTGCACCTTTGAAGCAGGAAGGAGAGAATTTGGGATATTTTTTCCCTCTGGAGAAGCACAGTGTGCGTGTATGCACTGAGAGCATGTCCTGCTGGATTTTCAAGGGACATGTTTAGTGTGGGAAGGAGAGGTATAAATGCAGTGTGGCTGAACAAATGGTGTCTGCTCAGAGCCTAAAAATGTCACTAAGCTGAAGTGCTGCTTTTGCCTCGCAATAGGGAGCATCTTGCATGCTGCATAGGGCACCCTCACTTCTACACTTGGTGTCTGTACAGATTAAGGAGGATTAATTAGCCT
This sequence comes from Haemorhous mexicanus, assembly GCF_027477595.1. Taxonomy (NCBI): domain Eukaryota; kingdom Metazoa; phylum Chordata; class Aves; order Passeriformes; family Fringillidae; genus Haemorhous; species Haemorhous mexicanus. The sequence goes on from NC_082346.1 coordinate 14,488,271, forward strand.
CAAAATACAATGTGTCTTGGCAACACTGCTGTGCTTTGTGATGTTAAAATACAGATTTTTTTTCTTTTCCCCCTGCAGTAGCTGGCCCAGGACTTTCTCACAGCCTGTGCCCATACTTGGTTGGTTTGTTTGTTTGTTTGTTTCCCTTTTTTTTTTTTTTTTTTCACCTCCACAACTTGTCACTGAGGAGGAAAGCTAATGGGGAGCAATTCTGCCTGGCTGTGGTACACTAGCATGCCTCTAGCACTTTCAGCTTTGCAGTTTTCTGACTGCTGTGTTTAAGCTCTCCTAAGAGGACGTTGTTGCACTTGTGTTGAGCAGTGCCAGAGCAAGGATGGGTTTAAGGTCAGCAGTTTCAGTTACACCACGCGAAAGGCTGGGCCAGGGCAGGAGGTCTTGGACTTCTCCTGCCTGCTCATGGTCCCAACCCTTCTGTAAATGCCCACTGAAAATATGGAGGAGGAGGCCAAAGGAGTGAAAATAAGTGAGCATTCAGATGTGTCCTTCAAGTGAAAACAGACTCCCTTGAGCAACCTTGAAGCTCAGGCCCAGCAGTCTCCGAACCAGTGCCGTCACTTGGCCAGGGGCTGTTTTGTACTGGTTCAACTCCCCCTGCTATGCTGTCCTTGAACGTCAAACCCTTTGGCATGTGAGATGTAAATTCTTTGGGATTGAACTTGAAGGCTTCAAGGACAGCTTGACCACCTTCATTAGTATCAAAATGCATTTCCTTTCCTTCAGCTGACATGACTTCCCACTGCAGCACTGACAACGGTGTCCTGGATAGGAGGGTGCACCACCTAGTATGGATTTACCATGCTGAAGAATCTCCTGTCACTGAGGCTTTCTCTAATATTACACAATGACTGATTGCAACAAAGTTGTCTGAAGTTGCTTCTAAGATTATCCTTTTTATCTTTATGTTCAGGCTTTCCCTGCATTTATTGGTATACTCAATACTCCAGTCAAATCACACTTGTAGCTCAGCATATTTCTAATATCCACAGATGGGAAAGATACTGATTGCAGTATTTAAGAGCCACCCTCACTGAAAAATCAGTTGTTGCTTTGTTTCAAAAGGTAGGGGCAAAATTATTTCTTTACATGAGGATGGATTTCAGTTATATTAAGCAAGTTTGGTTCTACAGCAGGCCCTGATGAAACTAAGAAATAAACAGCAGCAAGCAAATAGGAGAGGTGTATGGGAAAACTTGTTTCACCTTCTGGCTGGGGAGGATATGAGCATGGAGTTCCATAGTTCCTCTAAAACTTGTATATCCAGATAATCTGGATATATCAATAAGTGGAAAAATATACAGTCGTACATAATATCTACAAATGTAGATATTTATCTGTAGGCTAGTGTTTAGTCCTCCTTCCATTCATAATTTTTATCTTTCAGTGTTGACAAAAACTTTTTTGGGGGGGAATTATCAGTCTCCAATCAGCTGTTTGAATTTTGAACTTGTTTTGTTCTTGTGTTTAAAATAACCCAGTTGACACTGCCAACTTTTCCTTTCTGTACCATTCATTATTTTTATGTGCTTGTCCTGCTTCCTCTTTTTTTGTCTCCTATGAAGTCAACAGCTCCAAAACTTTTTCTCTTTCTGCAGAGGGGAGATTTTCTCCTTCTTTTTTGATTGCAAGCTGCTATCTAGTCAGACACCAGGCTAGAGGGGGCGAGAAGAAATGGGGACTCTCTCCTTCTAGGCAATGACTAAACCAGATTGTTGTTCCTAGTGGAGACAGAAATAGGCAAACAGGTTCTCAGTTTAGGCCCCCTGAACATCTTGGTTGAACAAAAAAAAATCTGTTAAAAGGTGCTAAACTTAATGTTTTCATATGAGAAGTTTCTTACTGTTTTCCCTGCCATAAGAACCCTTTAACATTCTTTTTCCCCTCAAAAAAAAAAAAAAAAAAAACCTCAAAAACAAACAAACAAACAAACAAAACCACCTGCAGGGTGCTGTGACATTACTGTGGTTTGAATTAATTTGAGGTGTACTCACAGAGTTGCTGAGGTCTGGATCACCAAGCACAAGACTGATCTTTAGCCCAGACAAGACTACGTAAAACCCATCCTTTGACAGCTGCCTACTGCTTCCAGGAGCGCTCCCTTCTTTTCCCATAAATTCATTTGCATTCAGGGCTGCTCCTGTATGCCAATTAGCTTTAATTTTTACTATACACACTGACATCAATGGCCAATGAGAACAGGGCATAGCAGGGTTTTTAGTGCGCCCATAAACTACAGAAAATTGTCCTTGGACAAACTCCTGCTTTTAGACTGGCTGACAACAATAGACATGGTTAAGTTCAGGCTAAGAGCCATTAAACATAATTACTACCACGGGGTAAAAGTTTAATTGTGCTAAATTTTAAATCTGCATAGTCTGTGCTTATTTACAAGCTGGCTGGATCTTCCTGTTACATAAAGGGGAATAAATCTGTACTTAAAAGTTGTTGCCTTTTAACTTCAAAGGGAAGTGAATAAATAGGTTTTTTTAAGAAGAAGCAAAACAACCCCAAACTGAAAACTTTCTGTATTTCCAGCTTCTTTTATGCCAATGGCTCCGAGCTGGTAAGTAGAGGCTAAACATCTTCTGATAGATTTTTCTAATGCGCTTCAACTTCATGTGTGTGAACGTGTGAGAGTGTGTTGCATCTGTCACGAAGGTGTCTGGGGGAAAAATGCAGATCAGTTTGTTCATGTGGGGTTATTTTAAATTTAACCACAGATGGGGCTTGGGGTGGAAGGTTTTTCTTCCTGCTCCTTATCTCCTCTCCCTCGTTCCAATAACGTTAAGCTCCCCACTTTAGGAAGTTTCAGCTCAAGGAGCTTCTGGATCAGGAGATATCAGAGGTGGCAGGTTTTCTACAAGCAAACAAAAAAAAAAAAAGGGCAAAAGACTCTGTTCATTTTGCATTTTCTTCCAACAGATTAAAAAAGTCATGTTCACTGAGCTACAAGTTACGGCGTATTTTTAGAAGCACGGTGAATACATGGGGCTCTAAATCACTCCCTGAAAAGCAGATTAAAATTAGGAGGTGCTAGAATAAGTGTGAAATGTTCATCTGTTGGGAAAGGAGCGGTATGGGGGACTGTGAAACTTGATAGAAGAGACAAAGATTAGCACTCTGACTTGCTGGAAGCCACGTTATGTAGACATTAGAAGGCAACACGATTTCAGCTGGACAGAACATAAGCTTCAGATCTTATGCAAACAGTCAAAGCTGTTTAACAATTGGTTTACCCCCAAAACCCCTGAAAGGAGACAGGTGAATACGATGCCAAATACATTTTTCATGTTTCTTAAGCTAACTGTTTAAATAGTTAAGTGAACATCTGTCCAAATTTCCCCATCATTTCCATTTAGAAAAGTCTCCTATTTGAAGGCTGAAGAAAAGCACCTGCTTAACAATGCAAATGGTGCTGTCTGGGGCCCCTTTATTTTGTTTAATCTAGATTGAGCTCCACACAACTGTGATGCTAATGAATAATGGATATTTTATACTTGTGCATGTAGCAGTGCTGGGCACAGAGCAAATCTAGGATTAACCTCCCAGTTTCCCTGCCTAATGCATTTGACTCATTTTTTTTGAGTTTGCTGTGACTTGGGTACTCTAAAAACGGATGCCTGTTTTTATGGGAAATGGGAAAATCCTGGCAAAAGCTCTCAGGCTTTGCTGTGCCCAAGTGGAAAGGGGCAGCTAGGCTGAGGAGGGGAGGGATGTCTGGAGTAATGGCTTGATGTCTGAGTGGGTGCTGAATGAGAGCCAGGGTGTTCCAGGGTGGAGACCTGGATGCTTTTCAGTGCCGCATTTTTCCAGTCCGGTCTGCTGGCGTTAGGCAGCCGAGTCCCATGCCCGGCTGCCTCCCCTGCCTTGCCTGCCTGTGGGGGCAGGAGCAAGAGGGGTCAGCTTGCAGGGAGAAAGGGACTGCCTTTTGCTGGTGCAAATTTACACAGCTGGGATTTCACTCTGCCTTTCAGCCTTCAGATGATGGAATCATGGGGGAAGAAATTTTGGTACTCCCTTTGCGGATTTTCCATCCTGCATGAGTGTTTCTGTTTTGGTTTGTGTGATTTAGCTCTGAGGGGAAATGTAGTGCTGTTTCTTCATAGGAAGGCCTGAGGTTTTCCAGCCAGGCTAATGAAAGTGGCCCCTGATACCACTTCTAAAGAAAAATAAGGGTGGGCTTTCTTACAGCTGGAGAGCGAGCTGACTTCGGGAGCACAGCGCTGTAGGAGGATGGGAGAGTTGTGTGGAGGTTTCTATAACACTGCTGGGTGTTTTAATTCACAATTACTGGCCAGTAATAATTAGTATTGATTTGCCTGGCAAATTGCAGGTTTAGAAATTGGTTATGGATTTTCCTGATGCTTCTCATCTGCCTGTTGTGGAATCAGCCAGAACCGATGGCTTGAAACAAACCGCGAGCCCAGCTCTGTCCGCGGGCAGCGGCGCGTTGTGTGCGCAGAGCTAATGGCCAGCAGGGATTGCACGTCTTGAGGCTCATCACCCCCAAAACACCATTTCTGTCATCCCCTAGGCCAATTGACTAACCACATGTGACCAGAGGCTGGGGTGAACCTCGGCTCTGTCAGCCCGTGGCTCAGTGCCCCCGGCCCTGGCGCAGCGGTGGCACCGTGCCCCCGGCACACTCGGGGTCTGCAGGGACACCTCGGGCAAGGATGCTGCAGTCGTGCTCCAGTCCCCCAGCAGGAGCTGCAACAGCAGCTGACGTCTGGGGAGACAGATAGTGAAAGCCAAGATGAAAATGGCAAAGCTTCCAGTGCTGAAGGGCTGTCCTGGAGGGCGGGCAGCTGAAGTGGAACGGCTGAGCGTGCTGCTCAGGCCGCCGTGGAAGGGCTTAGCTGGCTCCCGGGAGGGCAGGGGAGGCACAGCCGGGGAGGAGGGCTTGCTCTCTGAGATGCCTGGCCAAATGCACTCGTTGTGCACTCATTGCAAGAGAAGTCGTGCTTTTTCTTTTGAAGCAGCAGGTAAGTGAGGTTCTTCCTGAGCTCTGTTACAGCGCTGCCTGCCAGGATTGGCAAAGTGTGCAGGACTTGTGTGTGCTGCTGCCAGCCTGTCCCTCTGCCAGGCTGTGGCCAAGCACAGCGAGCCCTTGCGGAGCAGGACGGCAGCTCCCAGCACCTACCCCACTGCTGCAGAGAGCCAGATAGTTTTTGACTGAAATTTTGTGAGCCCCAAAATAGTGCTCTAAGTGTTTAATGCTTTTCTCCATTAGACAGCAAATTAGCCCTAGGCTCACAAACCAAATGAAGTTTCATCTCGATGATCGGAGCCTGCTCACCAGGCATTTTTATCCCAAGTTCCTGCACGCTGGTTGGTCAGTGAAATGGAGACTGCAACTTCTATTTATTGGTGCAATACAGTATTTGATACTGCTAATTACACTTAATTAGTCCTTCCACCATTTAATTAAAATGGCTTCTAATGATTGTGCTTCTTTGGCAGGCTCTTTGGTACCACCGGGAATTGTGCTGCCTGCAGTAAACTGATCCCTGCCTTTGAGATGGTGATGAGGGCCAGAGATAATGTTTACCATTTGGACTGCTTCGCCTGTCAGCTCTGCAACCAGCGGTGAGGACACAGTTATTGTACACACAAACTAATTTATACCTTTGCCCGTGAAACGGGGGAAAGGTTTGATGCATGCTGCCCGTCTGGGGCTCACAGCCTGGGGGCAGGGCTGGGGCTGGGCTGCCAGGCTGACCTGCGGGATCCATGTGAGTACCTGTAGCCCTTTTACTGCAAATCCCCTTGGAGCTGGTGGGAATTGGAGGGGCAAGGGGGAGGACACAGACACAGACTGTCCAGCTGCTGCTGAATAAGACAAAAGTGCTCCAGCGTCCTTTCAGGAGCTGCCCTCTTTGCAGAAGGCAGATGATGGAGAATGGACCTCCTCTAGCAAACTGACATTATCTTACTTAAATCATGTTTCTGACACGCTCAAAACTGGGGGTGGAAAAGAAGTAGTATAAAGAGAAGGGAGAGGAAGAAGGAAAAATACTCGGGCTAAGCCCTTTCCAAAACTAGGAACAAATCCATTTAGTTGTTGTGTAATTAATAGGGGATCTTGGTGGTGTAATTTTGAGTGAGGCTTATTTATTTCTGCTGGGTGGAAGATGGACCTAAGGGAGTATAATAAATGGCCATGTGCAGTGTTTTCACTTGAAGTACCTGTAGCCAGTTTAGGTTGGGAGGGCTGTGAAAACTCTTCCCAGCACCATGTTTGTTGATCATGCAAGGCAGAATTGAAGACCACAGAAGCAGATGTGATACTTTGTCACCTTCTGATGCACCCAGCTGACCATCCTTGTCCGAGATAGACCTGGAATTGCTTGCAGTTCTTACTGCTCGCTTAGTCAGGCTGTAGTGACTGCCCAGGGTCAAGGGCTGTGCTGGTGTTCCTGTTCTGGATCTTCGGCTGTGTTTCCCAAAGATGAAACTAGGAGGCAATGCCTCATCCCATGGGGAAGTGTGAGAGAGATGACAAAACTTGTGGGAAGATGGAGAACCAAACTCTGTAAAAGTCAACCTCAAATCCTGACTTAAACATTCCTTGCTCAGCCTGGAAAAGCATCCCAGTGGGATCTCTCACGAATCAGCCATACCCATGTGTGAATGCCAGCCCCTGCCAGCTTCCCCCGGACTTGGGAGATCCTGCCCGACTCCGCTCCCGCCGCCCCGCCCGTGGCTCAGCCTGGAGGTGAATTTGGTGTCAGCTGGGCGGTGCCAAGGCACGGCGGAGGCGGATGAGGTGGCTGTACTCGGTGAATTTGGTGTCAGCTGGGCGGTGCCAGGGCACAGCGGAGGAGGATGAGGTGGCTGTACTCGGTGAATTTGGTGTCAGCTGGGTGGTGCCAGGGCACGGCGGAGGCGGATGAGGTGGCTGTACTCGGTGAATTTGGTGTCAGCTGGGCGGTGCCAGGGCACGGCGGAGGAGGATGAGGTGGCTGTACTCGGTGAATTTGGTGTCAGCTGGGCGGTGCCAGGGCACGGCGGAGGCGGATGAGGTGGCTGTACTGGCAGGAGCCGGGCTGTGTTTGTCCCAGGTGCAGGAGTCCCGTCAGTGCTGTCCCCGCACGGGCGCGGTGGCAGTGCCGGGGCGGCAGTGACATCTAGTGGCTCCTGGCCTTGGGCTCGCTGCGGGAGCCAGCGGGATCTGCCAGCTGCCCAGCCTTGTTCTGTGACTCTTGAACACAGAGCTGATCCCACCTCATCCCCCGAGATGCTTGTCCCACCAGTCAGATCTGGGATTTGTCTCCTCGGGAGTGTGGTGGGTGCTGCCAGGCTCAGCCCTCAGGATCAGCTCTTTTCAGCCTCCTGATGATTCCTGGGCAGGAGAAGTTGCTCCCAAACTCCACACCGAACCTGGGGCTGTAAATGTCCTTCCAGGCAGAGCCTCTGGGCTGCACAGTCAGGAGTGCTGCTTGGCCTTGGAGTCTGTATGCTGAGTATCTCTCATCAAACCCCTTCTTCACTCTTCTTCTCTCCCAGAAAGTCCTAGTGCTGCCTGGTTTTCATTTTCAGTATTTTCTTTTAAATTTCACCCTTTATTTCAAAGGCTCCAAAGCACTTCTCTTCCTTCCCTCTTCAATTGCCAGCGTGGTCCCACTCTGTCCTTCAGACAACCTCCAGGGCTGTCACTGCCTGGCAGGAGAGGGCAGGTAATCCCCCCATTCTGGCAGAGTTGTGCTGTGATGCTCAAGGGTTTGCACAGTTTGTGAGAGGCTGAGTTGCTCTGGAAGATGGGCAATGTGTAGATTCTGGCTTTTGGCTGAGGTCAGAGGGCTGCAAATTTTTGTGACTTACTCTGTGGAGATTTGGGCTTGAAAGGGCAGAATGGAAGTGATCCTGTAACAGACAGCACTGCTGAACTGAGAGCATGAGATTAAGTAACCCTAAAGTCAAAATTGCAGAGGTGGATGCCAGTTCTGGTTCTGAATTGGAAACCTCACTGGAAACCCTGTCTTGTTCCTCAGCTCTGAAAAGATTTGATGATGAAGACCTTCTTCAGTTCTCTTCCAGCTTGCTTGCCGTTCTATAGCTGGGCTCTGTATAGAGTGCTAAATCCATCACAGCAAAATCTCTGCTGTTTTTACCAAGTGTGCAATGTTTTCATCACATTCATTCCCTAAAACATCAGTTTTGCATCAAGTCCTGCACTACCACTCATCGTGCCATGCTTTAAACTGTTCTAAAGTTGTCATGGTGCTGGATAAAAGCTGGTCACTGCTGTGACTGGCTGATGGGTCAGTGTTACAGGGTTGCAGGAAATCCAGCTCCTTCTCTTGCCACTATCTGAAGTGTGGGTTTGCTGGGAAGAAAATCACTCTTAAGGAATGACAGAGTAGGTTCAGCACCTACTTTTCACTGCTGCTGGCTGGAATTTGATTGCCCAGAGAGGTTCTACAACATCCCTGCTCCAAGCATGGGGGCTGGCAATGTGAAACTGGGTCTGAGGTTTCCAGTTGTGATGCATCAGTTGAAGACATGCCAGTTTACTGGTGGGTTTGCAGGACTGGCAGGTAGAAAGAGTTGCCTTTCCAGTGAATCAAACCTTTCTCCCAAAGCTTCATGTCACATCAGGGTACCCCAGTAGAGCAGTTCAGCTCCCATGTGCTTGTACACACCCCCACACCTTCCAACTTCAAAACTCCAGCTCCTCCTTTGGTTCCTCTACACCCAAAACCAGGTTTGGCAAGAGACAGCTGTTGATGGTGCTGGTGGCAAGAGTAATTTTTGCATTTCTCTTCCTAGAGAATTATATGGCACTTAAGGTGGGAATAAGTAGTGAAAAGCAAGCAGCTGTGTCTGTTATTTATTGTGAGTAAACCTGCCCCTGGGGAAGGTGGTGTTAAGAAGAGTATGTGCTATACAGTTTTTACCATAAAAGCTGTTAGTTGAAATCAAGAATAATCTTTATCTTTTTAATATGCAGAAAAGGTTGAATTTCAGAACTACTAGAGCATGTGCCACAGAGGGAAGAAGATGGAAGGTCTTCAGTGAAATCCTATAAAGTGTGAACCCATGCCCAGTTCTCTCTGTACCAACTTGGCAAATTAATCAGATTATATGCAGGTGTCCAGTTGGAGAAAACTTGTGCTTGTGCTGGGCCTACAAAGAAGCTCTAAAGTTATCAGTCCTGTTCTTTTAGCAGAAAATACTCTGTTTTATGGAGATGCTCTGCCTTGAAGGTGCCTGACTTACAGATGATGAAAGCACTTTAGACAAGGAGTAGGCAGTGCCAAAGCTCTGCCTGGGAGCAGGGGAAATGGGCATTTGAGGTCTGCTAAGTCTCCTGGGGATGGGGTCACCTCCAATGATCTTCCTGTAGATATTTGGCCTTGCCAGAGGCTGGTACCTACCCCTTCCTCTCAGTGCAGAGCTGCCTCGAGGCACAGTGCCTGACCCAGAGTGTCTCTCTGATTTAGGGACCTGAGGCTGATTTCAGACTCAGCTCTAGGGGCAGCCTGTGCTCTGGTCTGTCATTGCCCTGCCAGTGTTATGGACAGAAACCAGCCCCTGAATTGGGTGCAGAGAACATTATTTGTTATCTTAAGAAGTAAAGATTAGCTTCTGATTCCTGAGCAAGCAGGCAGGGCGGAAAAAGCTATTGGCTGTCAATTCACACCTCTCCGATCTTATATGTGGAACTTTTTTGACCTTAATGGTCAAATAAAATTGTTAAATATCACAAGCTTCTCTGTCAACTTCAAGACAAACAGAACAATTTACATGGTATATAGAGAGCAGTGCCCTTCGCTCAATGAAGATAAAGGTTACGAGTCCAGCCACCGAGAAATTTCTATTTATTGTTCAGCACTGTACACAAGGGGGTGAGGGAGGACTTAATAGCCAGTCCTTGCCTGGAAATTAGTGTAAATACTGCTTCACCCGAGGGAGCTGTGGAAATGTGGATACCAGCAAAAACTTCAAATAGGCTCCATGTAATATCGCCCGCTTGGCTTCCTGGTTGGAGAGCCCACATCTGTCTGCAGGGACAAATCCCTTAACTGCTCCCACCTCCTCCTGCAGCTGGCATGGGACCCTGCAGAGAGTGGGACCTGCTCCCCAGGCTGCTCCCCTGGAGCCAAGAACAGATGTGCCAGGGAAAGGGACAGCAGAACCCTGGGATGGCAAGGGGGAAGCACTGGCAGAGCTGAAATCAAACTCTGCTCACTAGAGTCACCTTCGGACCCAAACCACCTCAAACTCTCCCCATTCCCACGTCTGTTCATACTCACACCCGCCAACCCTTTTTTCTATCTTCCAGATTCTGCGTGGGAGACAAATTTTTCCTGAAGAACAACATGATCTTGTGTCAGATGGACTATGAGGAAGGGCAGCTGAACGGGAGCTTCGAGTCCCAGGTTCAATAACAGCCCCTGCTTGGCTGGAGCACTGTGGGATGGGCGCTCGGCCGCACGAGCAGCGAGGGCGTCTGTCAGCTTGCCTGCAATATTTTTTTAATTCTTGGTCCAGAGAGGACTATATACATTGTAGTACTTTTCCCCCCCAACACAAAGCAGTTACAATTTTAGATGTACAGTTGTGCCTGCTTAGCTGAGCACTGCATTGCCTGTATGTTTGTGAGTTTTTGGGGTCTGGGGGAGGGCTCTGTACAGTCTGTTTTCTGTATATAAACTGGAACATTTATTTTATGAAAAATGTAATGCAATTTTATTACTGGTGTGAATTAAAAATTATGAATGTTTCCTGGTCATCTTTGCCGTGGTTTCTTCCCCGTGTGGCAAAAGCCTGTATTTCCTGTGCTTTAGCTGAGCAGACTGTTGGAAACGTGTACATAGCTCCCTGGAAACCGCATGGATCACAGCAGAGGCAGGTTCTCTCGTAATAACTGGGGGAAATGCTGCTGCAGGGTTGTGGAGCCTTCCATCCAACCACCTGCTTCCCTGTGTGATGGGGGGGATGAGCTGGGGGCAGGTGGTGGCTGGGAGCCATCGGCATGGCTGGCGGGGCTGCTGTGCCCTGCTGGGCTGCTGGCTGAGAGGCTCCTTGTGGATTCACACAGAGCATTGCCATGGAATTCCTGCTGGCTGCCTGACTGGTGTCTCCAGTCTGGGCTGCGAGGAACAGGCTCCCTGCAGCCCTGCCAACAGGTGCCTGGGCATTGATCAGAATATTAATTTCAAGGCTTTGCTAGGCAGTGGGATTTTCCCATGGGGCATCACTTGTCCAGGTCAGAGCTGCTGCGAGAGCTGATGTCAGAGCTGGGACGTGACCGGGCGCTGATGCAGCAGATCCCTGCTCCCAGCCCTTTTTGCTCACTCCGTGCCAGGTGCTTTGACCTCCCACGAAATAAAAGCGATCAGATTTGAAGCATCTCCCGGAGAAAAAATTCTGAACTGTGTTCCTGCTGCGATGCTTTGTGCAATGATTTTCAAGGTTATGCAATTCATGTGCAACCCACTGGACTGTATCAAACACATTTCTTTGTATAGTGAGTGTCACTTTAATATAGTGCACCAGTAGCTGTAAAGGATGGCTGCAATTCTATTTATTTTGTCTTCTTGCTTTTCCTTAGATTTACCCCCCTTTCCTTTAATAAATAGACACCGAGTACTTTTTTTCTGATGTGACTTAATTGGTTGCTGGTCCTGGGTCGCTTGTGTGTGTTCTCTGAATTGCAAATGCCAGATGCTGTGCAGCTTGGTGCTGCTCTGCCAGTTGCATGAAATGCTTTTATGTACACCTGTGCTGAATAATGGCTAAGCAGAAGCAAAACACCACCAGACACTTAGCATGCTTCAAAATATCGCCTGTCATCTAGAGCTACCTCAGACATGTGGATTGATTCAGTGATTTTTCTTCACAAACAGATGTTTTGGGTTGGGAGACCCAGTAAAAAATGTGTGGCCTCATCCCTTTTTATTCCCATAAACATGGAATAGCAATTAAAGAGCCACTTAGAGCTGCCTGTGGATATGTGGTCTTTAAACTGCTGTTCCATTTTAGTGCTTTTTGGGGTGGGGGGAGGTTGTCTTTTGAGAAACTGTAGAGTTGATGCTCTTTTTGTAGAGGCTATTGGAGGCAGCCACCCTGGGGCTACGGAAGGAGAAGCTTGTTGCCCAAGTGTTTCCATTCCTTGCTGTGAAATGGGCTGCCAGACAGCCCCTGCCCCTGCCTGGGCTCTGGATTGATGGATCCCTGCCTGCCCCTGCCTGCCCATGGGATTTGCTGCAATTCAGCACACAATGGCAGGGCAAGGCTGCTGTCCTGTGGTGAGGAGGGGAGCAGTAAAACCAAACCAGAACCACTCACCAAACAAGCTGGAGGGGCTGTTCAGTTTCAGTTCAGATTCCTAAGGAGGGTTTTGATACCAGTTTAAAAACTGAGTCCTTCAGAGAAAGGTACCTTAGTTACACTGTGGGCCATGACTCAGGAGCAGTGGCTTCCCATTGCCTCCCTGCACTTGCCCTTGCTGTGAAAATGCAGGCACTGTTCCCCTGCTGGGGTGCAGGGGCTTCATTTCTGATGGGCAGCCCTCTTGATTTGTCACCATTGCTGTAGATCTGATTCCTGATACCTAAAGAGGAATTTCATGATATTGGCTCATGCAAAAGCCCCAGCTGGAGACTGAGTGGATGGGAGGAAAGCCTGGGGCAGGACACAACTTCTCAGTGCTGAATAGGGTGAGGCAAATATCCAATTGTCTTATATTTTAAAATGAAAAAATACAAGGGAGAAACTATGCAGCACCTGTGTCCCTCTTTTCTGTGTCTGCACAGCAGACAGGGCCTACCTGCCACAGCCTGTGCCCCAAAGAGCGTAGGAGGTGGGACACCTTTAAAAATAAAAATCCAGGAGGAAAATGCAGTCATGAATTCTTGTCTGAATGCTGCAAATTTGCTTAATAGAAACAAGGGCTGGAGCGCAGACCTGCTCTTGAATAATCGCTTCCACTCTACGGAGCAGAGCACGGAAACCTTTTGATGGTGTTATAGTCATCACTTGGCATAAATATTCATTCAAGGAATCAGAGCAGAGTAAATGGCATTTTAGCTGCTAATAATTTAGTATTAGAAGATAGCCTTTTTACTGCTAAAGATAACCACTGCCTAATCAGTTTAGTGACCACTGGCATATAGTATGACATTTAAGCCTGTGCCTCAGTCCCCATGTTGAGGACACGGCTGCCAGTGACCCCTCTTCCCCAGCCTCCATCGTTCCCAATGTCAGCCCCAGCTGCCAACTGCACTCAGCTGGCTTTAACTTCTGCATTATCTGCCATTTGCCTCCTTATCTTAGATCAAAGAGGAATTTTAAGTTCATACTATGGATGTTAAAATCTAGGATCTTCTGACTCTTTCTCTTTTTGTGGTCGGGGCTAATGGCTGATCCCAGCACAGTCTGATTTTGAGATTAAAAAACAAGCCAGTGTTTAAAGGCAATCAAAATCTTAGGCTTTGTCTCCATTCATCTTTAATGCTGGTGTAATTGCTGCACAGATTCTGGCTCTTCCTGCAGACTTAATTTATTTTATTTTTGGAGCATGCCCCTGTCTGTCAGAGGGATGTTATACTTCCCTGAGCAGCATTAGCGCTATTGAGCACTCCGCCACCGGCAATCCAGCTCACCCCATTTCATATCTTGCCAAACAAGTTAATCTAATATTAACAGTGGTTTGTTACCTCGTTGTTAGCTTAATTTACTTTACAAGAAATGCTATATTTGCATTCCATCCCTCTGTCACTGGCTTGTGAACCGCGCTTCCCAAGGCCAAGAAGGGATGGCTCAGTCCCTCGGCACGGCGCTGCCACACAGGGGAGGGGGCCATCCCCCCCACCAGGCATCTTCCCTAATTGGCCAGGGGGGATGTGGGGAGCTGGGAGGAGGATTTCCAAAGCCACGGAGCAGGTCCTGGAAATGCAATTTTGGAAGTAGCACAAATGCCGCTGCTGCTCTTCCAGTAATAGAGCTGAGTGGTAGACAGCGGCTTTCCCTGGCAGCAAACATACACAGGAAATGTCTTTAGTAGGGAAATCAGAAATGTCTTTGGTATGGGCACGGGGGCAGGAGTCTGCAACACCAACAGCTCCCTCAGGCTTTCAGGGAGTGCTCCCTCACCAGCCCCTCCACACCCCGGGGACTCACCCAGGTCTGTCTGTCCGCCAGCACGGTGAGGACCCTGCGCCTCACTTCCAAATCTCTGGGGTCAGGGAGCCACGAGCAAAGTCCTGCAAGCAATCACTCAAAAGCCACTTCCCCAAATGATCCAGCAGCCCCAAGAAGCAGATGTGCTTGATGGGCAGAGGATAGAGCCAGGGATGCCCCAAGGGGTGACATCAATGGACCGGTACCTGGGGCTGTCCCAGCTAGGTCAGGGAATGTGGAGTTGTTGGAGGTGGAAATGGAGGTTGGAGGTTGTTTTCCAGTGAAAGCTTCTGACTTAATTGCTCATTAGCTCACTCCGTGTCCCATTGCTAAACCCTGTCCTTGTTTATGGAGCCCTGGCCTCCCACCTCCTCCAGCAGCTGCTGCCTTCCAGTGCTTAATGAAAGGGAATGACCCTGCCTGGGTGTCTTGCTCTGGTTTTAACAGCAAAATGCTGAAGGATGCCAATGACAACTCTGGCCAGGCTGAGACATCTGGCAGGGCAGATGTGCTTTGTGGTTCTGAAGGTTTTCTGTGAAGGTCTGAGAGAAAGCAGGGCTGGAAGGACCAAACCCAGAGAAACAGCAGGAAACAGAAAGGTGGAATTAGGTAGGGGATCAGCTGTAGATGAAATCACCAAATATTGGGTGATCTTTGTGAGCAACTGGAGGGCAAGTGTTCAAAACAGAGAGAGCAGTTTTGCCACAGAAGCACAATGAAGCCCCTCATAGGTGATGTAAACAGTGGAAATGTAAATACAGATGCACATCCAGCCTCTACTGCTGACTGGCCAGATGAACCTGAAGCTGCAGGAGCTTCCTGGGAGGAATGTTTCACTGCTAACTTAAATTATTTGAGAGGAAGAAGGTGCTGCCTGCTGTCTGCCTGAAGGGGAGCAGAGGGACCAGATGCCTGATTTAGTCCTTGGTAATAACACTGCTGGAAAGAAATGTTGCTAATGCAACCTGGGCTTTTATGGGTGATTTTACTTAGAAAATTACCTTGAGAATAGCTTTATTGTTAGTGAATAGAATCAGGCATTTTCTTAAAGGTCTTGACATCCCTGCAGAAACTAGAAAATTTTGATTTTATTTAATGAAAATATTGTTGTTCAAAACCTATTTCACTATGGAGCTTACCCTTCAGGCCCATGTGCCTCCCAGCAGTGGAAAAGCATCGATTTCCTCTGGTCTGCCTCTCCCTCTGCAGCTCACATGGGGATTTTTCACCCCAAATGCTTCCCTATGCACTTTGCCATCCATGTCCATCCCAGTGGAGTTACATATAAGCCTTTCAGTGGTAATAGAGTGGCCATCAGTGCTGCTCAGAAATGCTGCCACCCTCCAAAGACAAACCCTGGAATGCTCTTCTTCCCTTGGCTTCTGGTCCCATCACAGTGGTGACTCCTCAAGCTGTGCCCTCCAGTTGATGCCTCAAGGGCAGGGGATGTTCAGAACACTGCCCAAGGTGTCCCTGTCCCCATCCTCCAGCAGCAGCTATAGGAAGGGCCCCAGGCCTCAAGAATGGCTTTTCAGAAAGTCTGTTATCCAACCTAAGTAACCCCTTTAATGGTCAGTGCTTGGGTTCAGAAGAAGGAACTTCTGTTTGCAGTTTGGTTTTCTGAGAAGAGCGTATCTTTGTCATCATTTCAAGGTTTTTTAATTATTATTTCTTAAAATTCTTGCTGAAGAGATCCCAGAGATGCAGTGAAGCATCTTGCCTTGGCAGCACACACAGTGTAGTCCCAGCAGCCCTGGGGGGGCTGAGGCAATGACCTCTGACAGAGGAGGAGGAGGAGGAGGAGGAGGAGGAGGAGGAGGAGGAGGAGGAGGAGGAAGAAGAAAGGTGCCCCAAAGTCTCAGCTGGAATACAAAGGTTCAGGACACAACATCTTCCAGAGCAGGATGCCTTGCCTTGCACCTCAGAGGAAGCTCTAGGAAATGCCATCCTTTGGCAAGGTACAAACATCAACACTGTGGCTCGGTTGTGGCCACAGTGACAGCCCAGGGGCTGCTCCTGGCTGCCCTGAACCAGGTCCCCTCACCCCACCAGGGAGCAGCAGCCTCATAAATAATTCCTCAGTGCAATGGCAATGTTGTAAAACATGAATATTTAGTGCATGCATAATAGTTGTTTATTCATACTTAAATGTCAGCTGATGAAAACATATCTAAAAGGCTCCATTCCTGGGGAAGCACAGGCAACTGGAGGAGATGGGATGCAAAGTCACTCTGGTTTTTGCCACACTGAAACCCAGGGCAGTGATGGACCCCTGCACTCTCCAGCTGCAACATATTCCTGCTCCCAGGGTGCCAGAGCTGGGGGAGCCAGTGCTGTCACACTCTTAGCACATCCATCTCCCACAAAGGGAGGGTTTCACGTTGGTGCCAGAGCTGAATTTGGCTAAAGCTCTGCCAGTTTGGGGTGTGCACTCCCAGCAGGGGCGATGGGGTGGCCAAACCTTTGCAGGACAAGGATGCTGTGGATGCAGGGATGTGGCCAAAGGTGCAGGCAGGCAGTCCCCCCTCCTCCTGCCTGTCTCCTGCCCACTCCCGCTCACTAGCACGAACATTCCTCACTTGGGAAGGGGGCAAAAAATAAAAAGAGAGAGAAATGAATTATCAGTAAAGTAAAGAAACACAAACTTATGAAGGACAATTTTTTTTGCTGTCAATACACACAAAGAGACAAAAATTGGAAGCTTTTGAGGAAAAGAAATGCGTCTGAACTTCTGAGAGAGCGAGAAAGTACTGAAAAGCCCTGCCATGCCGAGCTCCTCTGAGGTAACTTCTGTGCTTGGAAAGAATATTTCAGAAGACATTTTATTCTTTAGAAGATGCCAAAAACGCAAGACTTGGCACTTTAACAAAACAGAAAAAGGAAAACACATAATCTTCTTAACTAGTAAGTCTTTGAGCCCAGGATCACATTGTTGCCATATAATAAAAAGGGATGTTATGCAGTAAATTGGGCAGTTAAGAATTCTGTGCATACTCAAAATCGTGACATTTCAAGGACAATAAAGTTGGCTGGCTCGTGGCCATTGGCCATACGAACAGAAAACAAAAAAATGGATTGTCAGCTGGTTATTCATACGGCATTACAAAACAAGGCTCCCAACAGGCAAACACTCTTTATTGCTTGTGTTTTTGCTCCAGAAATATATTTTTTAATTAAAAAAAAAAAAAGAGTTCTCGCAGCATTCATCTTACAAATGTTAACCCCTTAAAAGACAATTCTGACATGCTTTGCCGCTGGCTTTTCCACTTTATAAATGTTCTACAGACAAGGAGAAAAACAGAAGGAAAAATTTATTTCTCACATGGCACAAGTGTCTGTTTCTTTATGGGGAGAAAAAAAAAAGAATTCGAGGCATTTGAGACAGCTTTTATGCTATTAATCACATGGGATGCAATTAATCATGTGGGATTAATCTGTTTTGATTTTTGGGACGTCTGACTTGAAATCATCCCCGGAGAGTTGTTTTCCAGAGCAAACACAGAATCTGTGAGTGTGTGCCAGGTGATGTCCCCAGAGCTAGTCCCAGTTTAGTGATGGGCTGTGGAGTGGGGCAGGTGGCACGGATGGTGGCTCAGGGAAGGGGACCTGCCGTGGGCAGGGCGTGTTTTGGCTGTGGCTGTGTAACTTCAGCTTGTGTGTCACTTCAGCCTGACCTGCAGGGCTGTCCAGGCTCCCCGAGGGCTGTGCTGCTACTGCAGTTGTTACACACTGTGCACAGGCAGTGATTCCTGCCTCCTCCATGGCTGCATTGCACACAGGCAGCAATGCTGCTCCTCCCATGCATCCTGCAGGCCCTGCTTCTCCAGGTTCAGCCAGGAATGCTGAGGCACATCCTGCAGGTTTCTGACATGCTGCTGTGTCCTTCCTCTGTCTCTTTAATTGTCCCAGGGAGTAGTGCTGGAGCAGCTGCAGGTGGTTTGCAGCAAGATGATCAGGGCTACACCTTCTGCAGGTGGTGGTAGAGCTCGTTTGGGGTGAGATGCTGTGAGTCTCTGCTTGGAGCAGGTCAGTGGGCTTTTTCTGAGCTTTTGTTTGGGCTGGAGAAAGTGCAGGATGTGTTTGCACATCCTGGGCGAGGGAGTGAGCATTGAGAGGGGGAAGTAGTGGACACATGGTATGTGCTGGTGCTGTGTTGTTCTGGCTTCTTGCTAAGAGCTGCAGTAGTATGTAAGGAAAGGAATGTCAAATTGCTGGTTAGGTCACGTCCCCTTGGCTGGAGGACAGGTCTGCTGTGAGAGGGAATGATGCCCCTGTTTGGTCACAAAGCTCCCACCCCCTCCTGCTGGGTTTTGGGAGAGAGACTGAGTCAGGCTGTTGTGGTGAGAGTTTTTCCCCTCTGTGATTTAAGTAAATCTGTCCCGACCACAACTTAAGGGAGAGGCTTGGTCAAAAAAACTTCTATAAGTGATTTTTGGAAACTGATGGTTGTTTGTTTGCAGAAATGGCACTGGGTTACATCCTGAACTAATGCAAATAAATTTGCTGCCTGTCAAGTTACTGCATTTCTCTCATCCTCTGAGTCCTGGGTCAGCTCCCTGCTCTTCTGTAGTAGCTTCCACTTTCTGTGCCACTGGTTTCCAAACAGTCCCCTTGCTTGCTCCCTCTGCTTCTCCCTCTCCTCTCAACTTCTTCAGCATCTTTTTCACAGTGTGATTTTCTCAGCCTTTCTTTCATATTTTAATCTACTTTTGTCTCTCCCCTGGCCCTGCCTATATGTGTTGTTTCCCGTATTTACCTTGTTTTGATTGCACATTCTGTGGGACAAAGCACAATGCTGCCATTTTGTGGATAATTAAATCCTCCTGGTTGTGGTCCAGCCAGTGGGACAACTCATGCAGGAGGGTATAAACTGCCTGGATTTGCATGCAGAGCCTGTCATCTGCTGTGAATCATTTTGGGATGCTTTTGCATGAGCGAAGCTGTTTAAAAATAAATTGTATTGTATTAGACTAATGGAAGATAATAAATTCAGTTGGTCTTTTAGCTTAAAATTCATCAATGTCTGGAGCTGGAAGGGGGGAAGGAGCTGGAGGACATCAAGCCACCCGGCAATTAATGGCCAGGAGCTCGGCTCTTGCCAGGCTGCCCAGCAGTGTCTCACTGCTCTGGCAGCTTGAGGGTAGCACAAGCACTAAACCCCTCTTAAAAAGGCAAAAAACTACCCCAAAAAATCCTCCCTTCTTTTAAACATCAATTAACAAAATATCCTTTCATCAAAGCCTGCTCCAAGTGGCACTAGGCAAAGGGCTTATTCCAAGATCAAAAACCTTTGAATTACTGAAGCCTTTCAACCCTGATGGCATTTGATGCCCCCATGCTACAGCAGGGAGAGCCCTTTTTGGGGGGGGGTGTAATTTCCCTAAGATCAGAACACTTCAGTTCTGCTCTGATTTTGGCCAACAAATCCACCAGTGTGGGAGAGGGGTTGCAGACTCAAGCCTGAAGCTTGTGCAGGTCGTCACTGGGCAGTTTTGGGGAGGATTTTGAGGAGAACAGCTCACAGACCTGTCTCTGTGCTGCCTCACTGCTGTGCCACAGGGCTCCTGGGACAGTGTCCCTTGCAGGGACAGGTGCCCTGTAGCCCCATCCTGGCCTGAGGGTACCACAGGCAATGGATTTGTGGTTATTTCTGTGCATCACTCCCCGCTCCAGGTGCTGCTGCCCCTCTCCCGTGCCCCCGTGTCCGTGTGTCCCAGCACAGGCTCCCGCTGGTTCCCTGCCCTGCTGCAGACAGACTGCGGCACCAGGTGGCTCCGGCGCTGTCACAGCCCCTGGTGCCAAGCCCTGGCTCTGGCACAGGGGCTTCTCTCCCACCAAGATCCAGTTGCTTTTTCTCTCTGTGTGGATGATGCCTTCCCGTCCCAGTGCTGTTGGGAATTTGGGGTGATTCTGGTAACTTTGCAGAACAAGGAGGCTCTCGCCTCCTGCGAGCACGTGGAGGGAAAGCAGTTTATTAGGAGAGCAAATAACTCGCAGTGAATAATTCCTTCAACAAGCACAACTCCTATTTTTAAATATCTGCAAAGGGGCTGTGCTCTTCCTGAAACTGTTGGTACTCAGAATTAATGGAGTTTGGGGGGTTTTTCCCTTTTGGTTTGGGGTGTGTGAGTGTGTTCTGTCGGTGCTCAGGCTGTGCTGGCCAGCTGCAGTGCCTCACACCAATTGCCTCTCTGGTACTGCCAGAGTAGCCCAGCACTCTCCCTCTGAACAGCCAGGACAAATTTCCTAGAAATGTCCTAATTCCTTGAAAATATGGCAAAAGCCAAGGCTGGTGTGGACAGGATTAATATTCACCTAACAAAAAAGGCTCTGCAGGCAAAGCTTGTGCACTGATGGAAGGTGAAGGCAAAAGCCCTCTAAGCAGTGCTGCTCGTGTTTAAACTCTTCTGAGTGTTTGAGAAAGTGCCCTGGATGCATTTTTTTCTAGTAATTTTTATTTTCTTATGTTTTACCCAATACAACTGTTAGTTTTCTTTCACGTTTCTAGTGAGGAAGCCAAGAGTGTAATTTATGGAAGGAAAAGGTGCAGTAAATAGAAGCTTTGGCCTCTATAAAGTACTCCTGCCACTTAAGAAACTACTTGATGAATGGAACCTTTGGTTGATGTCATTTGCTGGCTTTGTGAGCAGCTTCTCCTAAAGTCTTGCTTTGAGGAAAAGCATATTTTTAAAAGTCTGTGTGTGATCTGGACTCTGCTGTTAAAAGTGGCGAGGCTCAGGATCCCAGAAACTCAACTTATGGCTGATAACAGGATCAAGCAGCACTGTGGTAACCTTCCTCCTTCAGCTGCCCCCAAACATTGCATTTACAGCAGGAGATAAAGGCTGTGAGAAGGTTGCAGGTATAAACACACCATGCTCTGAACCTTTGCTCTTTCCTTGCACACAGCCCACTGGCAGGGCTCATCTGCCCAAAGTTAACCCTGCCCATCCATGTTCCAGATCAGGGTCCCAAGGGGATAACTTGGCAGGGGCTTTCTCAGCAGCAAGGTGTGATGGGCAGCACCTGCTTGGCTATGTGGTTATGGCTGGCTACACCACAAAAATAAAATAAGCTCAGGTTTTATCCCCATTAGCAAAAGCTCAAACCAGTACCCCTTCCCCATGGCTGGAGATGGTCTGACACAGGAGGAGGCTCCAGGGCTGCCTGCCTGCCCTGCTGCAGCTGGGAGAGGAGGAATTTGGGATTAGGGGTCTGGTCCTACCGTGTTGTGCTCCAGCTCCTCTCAGGTTGTTGGCTCTGCCCTGAGTTTTTCAGGGATTTCTTGCAGAGCAACCACTGCTGTGGTGCAGACCACCTCCAGTGCCACAGGAGCATTCCCTGTGTGTGTGGGGCACAGGAGCCACACCCGGGGCTGTGCAGCAGGTAAAGCTGTACCTGCAGTGGGATCACTGCCCTGGTAAATTACACTGCTCAGGAGTTCACTAGATCAACTTTCTAGTCAGCCCAGGTCTTCTTTTTTTTATTATCCAATTAACTGTACATGTTAATAAGAAATTTTCTTTTTGTATAAAACCAAGCAATTCTTTTTTCTCTGCCTGGAGTAACATAAATTGACCTTTTCATATATAGCTTCAGTGTCCTGGGACTGATTTGTGGATATATATTGCTGCTTAGAAAGGCTGTAATTTACAAGTGATTGTTTGGAGAGCTTCAAATTACCACCACTCATATATATGGATATATAAACAAAAATTGAAGCTTCTTAGGACATTCTACATAAACAAATTTCTTGGGAAGAAAAAGGATTCTCAATAAAAATAATAATAATAATAAAGCCCAGGATTTTTTTTTTTATATCTATGCCACTACATAAAGTAGGGGTAGATTATTTCAGTCCTTCAATTATATTTCAGCATTTCTGGACCATCTCCTCTAACATTTTATCTTTTTTTTTTCTTCCATCATATATAAATAGCATCCTCCTATATTCCATTCCTGCTGGATTTGGGGTGAGGAGGTAGCAGAAACTTTGCTGCCCAGCCCTGCCTGTACTCTGAGAAGAATAGGGATGGGAAGGATTAGCTCCAGCTCCCTTAATGAAATATCACTTCAGCTTCTAAGTGTCTCTCACAAAAAAGTACATGCATGCACCAAGAGAAATACTGTGGGAAGCTGCTCATGTTTTTTATGGCCCTGCTGCTGGGAGCTGCTGACAGCGTCTGCTCTCAGCAGTCAGGCTGTTAAAGCCACGTACCCTAAAGTCCCTGTTTTACTTTGGAAGGTGTTTCTATATGGTTTTTTGGCTTTCCTGGTCCAAAATAGAAAAAAAAAACCCAAAGCAGGGTCAGCAGGAGCAGCCAAGGGCACAGTTGCAAGAGGAGCCCTGCAGCAGCACCACTGAGCACCCAGGGCTGTGCATCTGCCCACAGCATTTGTCCAGGCTCCAGTGTCTGTGCTTTGGGGGCAGCTGCAAGGAGGGGTCATATTGTAAGGTAAAGGGGCCTTTCAAGCCATTAATTTG
This sequence comes from Haemorhous mexicanus, assembly GCF_027477595.1. NCBI lineage: Eukaryota > Metazoa > Chordata > Aves > Passeriformes > Fringillidae > Haemorhous > Haemorhous mexicanus. The sequence goes on from NC_082346.1 coordinate 14,510,904, forward strand.
TCAAGCTGCTGTTTATATTATGGGTTCTTTTAGCTCCTGTGAACTTTGAGGCATTTAAAACACGTGTTCCATAGTTTTGTGATTTTTTTTTGAAGTTATAAACAGGTTGATGCAAGTTTATATGACTTTATGTAGACTGAAAGTAGATCATTTAGTGGTAGTTAATGTTCCTTGCCCATCAGAAACCAAGTAATTTTTATTCCCTTTATTAAAGGAAGCAACACAATCTGCCTTCAGCTGCCAGCGTGCGTTTCCCATGAAATGTAAGGGTTTAAAAATGAGCACAACTTGAGTGGAGGAAAAGGGATCTCTGTGCAACAAGGACATGCTTTTAATTGAGATTAGTGTGTCCATATTCCATTAGCAAATCCCATCCCATGGACACCGTTCCAGCACAGGCAGGCAGGATTTATCAGCCTCGGTGCTCCCTTGTGCTGCTGCTCTCCCAGGGAGCCGCGAGGAGCGAGGCAGGACAGGCTGCTGTATATCACCCATCTCCTGCTCACCAAATGATGATTCAGATTCACACCGAGATCTATAAAAGTCAGTGGTTTATTGCTGTCTTGTATTTCTGTATTAACCACCTCATTATCATCCCAAATGGAGTATAAATCTGAGGGTATCCAGTTGCTCCAGCCCATGTGCTTGCGCTCCCCCGTCTCCTGCCATATAAATCTTGGCTCTGGGTAACGGGAAGGACCCAGCTCCAGAGCAGGCAGGGTTTGTAAAGGAGCAGCTTCCTTTCCTTGGGGCAGGATGGGCAGTGCTCCATGTTCTCCTGACTTCTCTGCTGCTCTGGGGGAGCAGTGGCACTGATGCTTCCCAGGAATGTTGAGGACACAGAGCTGTGCCTGCTGCCCAGCCACACATCCCACTCCTACACTTAGGAGATGTGCTGCTCCCTCAGAGAGAGGCCTGTCTTTGGGGTCTGGGGCTTTTTGTGGGTAGGATGCTGGCTTTGTTCAGGCTGGTAGGAAGCCAGTTGCCACGTGGGAACCATTGGGGAGAAACCACAAATGGCTGGGAACCATCTGGGGGAGAGCCCCAGGCACGCTGACCTCGGCCACATGCCTGCTTTGGGTGCTTGGTGTCTTGGTCTTGTGTTAGACAAAGCCCAAACAAACAATGAGGCTGGACCAGGCTGGGTCAGATCATGCCACAAGCAGCCATGGCTGGGAACAGGATGGATCTTGAGGTGTGGGGGGGATTCACTGCTCTGGGAAGCCCTGAGGGCTGCCAGTGAAGCCCCTCCAATGCACTGAGATTTGATGCCACATCCATAGCTCGCTGCGTGTCACAGTCAGAAATAATTGCAGGATTTGTCCCATGATCTCTTGATCATGATTTCTCATCCCTGAGAACACGTGCCATTTAGCAGGAGATGACTTTTCCTGTAATTCAAGGCTACCCATGTGTGCTTCTAACTGTTGATGAAGAATGCTATTCTTAGCTATGAAATTTATCTTTCCTAAAATAAGCTAGGGGGAAAAAAAGTGCAGCCTTTGGACCAAGATGTCCCAAAGGCAGCAGCTCTGTCCCCCTCAGCAGGGACACATGTTGCATTTCTCAGAGAGCTTTTCTTTTTTGTTTATCTCATTCATTTGGTGAGAGGAAACCAAATGAACCATGGGAAAGGCAAAATAAGTTTAAAATTATAATTATTTTCTGTTTCTGCATAATGCAAAGCACTTTTGGAGCAGGTGCCTCTTAAAACCTGTTAATCACTACCAGCTACTTTTGCCACTAGTTCCCATCCAAAGCAAAGTGATGAGTTTCCCAGAATTTGATAAATTATTCTCCTTCAATCTTCCACCACGTCTGGTCTTGCCACATGGGCTGGAGAGAGTGGCAAGCTTTTAAAGCTCATACCCAAGAGGTACAGAGTTTTCTGGGTTTCTCAGAGGTCATGCTTACTTCTCCCACTCTGCATGAATGCTTTTTTTAAAAATTATTGTTATTAGAATCACAATGTTGCTGATTCTGATCTGATTCAGGCACCCAGAGCAAATCTTTGGAGGAGGGAAAAAAATGTCAGGGACAAATATATTAGGGACACAACGAAGAGCCTGTTTGATGTTATGCTCAGTGCTGAGACTGCCATGAGGACTTGTGGCTCTTCTTCTTCTCCTCCTACTCCTTGTCCATGAGCTGCTGAACGCCCCTCATTGCCTCCCCTCTGGCACCAGGTTCCCCTCCCTCTGCTCTTTATTGTTGGCCACTGAAATATCATGTATTTGCACAAGGTGGTTTGTTCTGTGCCTCTGATTTCCTCTTTTGGGTCTCTTCTCCTCACAGAAAGAACCTGTTCCCAGTTGGCAGGTCCTGGGCTGTCGGCTCCAGGCAGGTTTTCCCTCATTAACCTCTGAAGATGCATTGGTAAAATGTCAGTGTCATACACTCCATCATGCAGTGAGAACTATTATGTGCACATTGTTATTCCTGGATTCAGACCTCCACCGCCTCTTTGCCTCCCTGGGAGCCTCATGTAAAGATCAAATACGATGTTATGGATGATGGGTAGAGTCAGCAATCTTCCTTCCCCTCCTGCTCCTTTTTTGTTTTTTTTTTACATTTTTTTCCCCCCACTCTAGTTGATCTTTCCCACACTGCACCAAGCAAAAGCAACTGGGGCCAGCAGCAGTCTTTTGTGGTGGTTTTGGGGTGTGGTGGGAGAAGCAGCTGCCAGCTGCTGGGGGAAGACAAGATAATCCTAGTTTTGAGACTCCTGAAGATGCCCAACACTCAAAACTTCTGCACTTTCTGCAGAACACAACATTTAATTGGGATTTTTTTTCTACAGAAAGCTGTATCTTCTGCACCACTGCATTGCCTTTCCAGAATGCCTTTAGGACTCTGAAAAACATTCATGTCAGGAAGCCTACAGGCTCTCCAGTGAGGAATCTAAGTTAGCAGCCAACAGGAGTGTGGAGTCAAGCACTTCCTTCTGTGCACACTCCTCATGGACCCAGGTGTTGAGAGGCAGGTTCCCTAGAAAAAGGCAGAGTATTGCAGCCTCCCTGGTGATGGAATCAGCTGCCTGCTGGCCCCTGATCAAAACTTGGAGACACTGGTTTGCTCAATGGGGAGAAATTCATGCTAATGGGTACAGCCTTCTCTTTTAAGCCCTGGTCCAGTTGCTCCAACATAATTTTGGGCTCTTGAGGAAAGTCAGCACCAGGAGGGGGTGAGGAGAAAGGAATTTAATCAGAAAGGAAGACATTTCCCCAAACCTTCATTCATTTTTTTGTGTGTGCATTTGCTGGAGTGTTCCCACAGGCACTCTCAGCATGGCTCTGGTCACTGCAGACTCCTCCAGGCAAAGATGATTTACCCTGACTTGGGAGCTGCCACGAATGAAAGGCACTTTACAAATGCTTCTGAAAGAAGAAAACCTCTGTACTCCTCTCCTCGTCATTCACTTTCAAATTGATAAGTTAAATACTGTACTCCAGCATAAACATTTCTCAGGGACAAAGTATAAACATTTCTAGTGGAGTGCACTTAATACAATTTTGTTTGCCAAGTGGCGCTGCCTCCTCCCAAGCTGCGTCTATGAGAGGGTTTTATTTAAATGGAGATATAAATTAATTGCACTCAGCACAGCCTCTCATCCCAGCTCTCTCCTGCATCCGTACCCTTGGACTCCGTGAAGGGAAGGGCAGGTGGGAGCTGTGCAGCTGAAATATTGGCAGGACACCACTGCAGCCCATCCCCTGCCTGCTGCCTTCCTGGTCCCCCTTGACTATTTTTTTCCATCCAGACATATGACTGGATTTGCTTTAGATGGATGCAGATGCAATTCCATGAAAGATCCCCTTCCCAAGGCAGGGGTTAATGCAATGTTTTGTGACCTGGCTCTACAGTGAAGGGTGACATCAACCCCCAGACATCTGGATTAGATTAATATAAGTCAGATATTTTAAGGTTTCATTCAGGAGAAAGCCTAATTTTAGACTTTGATTGAATGACCGTCATGGTAATAGCATGGATAATTTCCTTTCAAAACTGGTAAAATTTAAGTTTTGATGATGTCTTAAACTGGGCCCAGTTATTAATAAACCTGAGCTTTCTGACATCTGTCTGTCCCTTCTCTACCTGAATTCCTGTTTAGGTATAAATTAAACAGAGACTGGCTAAACTTGACTTTCCTCCAGTCCCTCCTCATCATGCATTTTGTTCATCCCTCAAATACTTTGGGGCAAAGTAAGGAAAAGTGCCACCCTTGTGAATGGAAATCAATTTTACTATCTAGATCAAGATTTCCATGTTTTGCAAAGGAAGAGCACAGCAGGTACCAGAGCCAGGTGTTTTGAGTGCTGTGGAGCCTGCCTGCCCCTGCCACCTTCAGAGGAAGGTGGGCAGTCACACACTCATAGGATCACAGAACAGGGGACCTCAAGGATCATCTGGTCCAATCTTTCTTGGCAAAAGCATGACCTGGAAAAAAAGGCCCAGCTGAATCTTAGAAGTGTCTGAGAGTCTACCATTTCCCTGTGGAGATTATTCCAAAGGCTGATTGTGCTCATTGGGAAAAAAATTCCTCTTGTGTCTATCTGGAACATCCCCAGGAATAACTCGTAGCCATTACCATGCTTTTTCCATGTGAAAAAGGGAGTTTTGATCTTTGCAGTCAGGAGCTTCTGAACTGTTTTAGGGGTTGTTTCCTCTTCTGTGAGATGTCAGAACAGCTACATGGAGAATTTTGCCTGAGAGGTTCCTTCCACAGCAGTCTGACCATTATGAAAGCCAAGGGGAGGCTCGGGGCAGGGGGTGAAGGCTGGGGATGGAAATTTCAGTTCAAGTGCTAGGAAATCCCATGGATCCTAACCTGCTTGAGGCTCCTCCAAATCTCTGCCCAGCTCCTCCCTACCAGGAGTGGCAATCTGTCAAGCCTGCAGAAACAAACTTGTTCTCATAAAACAGCAGTAATTTTATGGTGCAAGAGGAGAAATGTACAGCCAGTGTCTTGCTGCTCATCAGAAAAACAGCAGCTACCTTTTGTACAGCTCTTGGGTTTTTTTACCTATTTTTTTTTTTTTTTTAAAGATTAAAGCCTCCCAAGGAAGGCTTACAAAGTTTATGGCAGAGGTACACAAGAAGAGAATTAAAATTCCATAAATATATTTGCTGGCTAAAATTTATATATCCTGTATTCCTCGGGTATCTAATTAGATCCAAGAAGAAAATAGCCCTGCAAAGGATAGGCATTTTGTTCAAATAATTTTTAAAAATTGAGCTAAATAATGGCCATTTTATACCGCACACAATATAATTGTTCTTCTTGTGTTGGGGAGCAGTTATAAATTATCTGGTGTCCCATTCAGCCTCGTTGCCAGGCCGAGTACCAAACAATTGTGAATATAGTTACTGGGCACGTAAATTCACGGTTTTCTGACAACTACACCGTTACTGCTGCTGCTAACTAACATTCTGCATAAAAAATGCAATCCCTGGGAAAGAAGGAGCATTTATCTAAGTGCTGACATTGAAACATTCTGAATAACTCCTTGAATCATTTGTACTATTATGGGGAGAAAATGTAATTATTGTAATCAGCCTTGAGTCTGAGGCCATGTTGTTTTAAAAAAAAAAAAAGAAGGGAGAGGGGAGGGGGAAACCAGATCTGAACAACGAAAATGAACCTTGATAATGGAGCAGCCTTGAATTCCACTTCATTTATCACACTAATGGATGTCAAGATGACCTCAATCAAACATTTTGTTTTCCAGTTTTAAGCAATGGAAATTTTTTTTTTTTCCCTCTAGGAACAAAAAAAAGGAAAGTTATTTAAATTGTTCCTAGTAATTACATTAGAGTAGAAGGTCAAAGTCAATATGAAATAGTATCAACCAACCTTTTGATGAGTCTTGTCCAGGCTCTTTGCTGGCACAGTTCACACATCTCCATAAGCCTAGTAGAAGCTTTATGTTTCTTTTTCCCTATTCCTTGTGTTCTTATGCTTAACTAGAAATCCCATTTTGTGGTGTTTTTATTTGGAGCCCCAGTAGTATTTCATCTAACATTTTTAAGTAAATGATCTTGTGGTTTAAACACCACCTCCCTCACTAGCACGCTTCAGGACTGGGTATAGCTGTAAAAAAGGCCGAGAAATCTGAATAAAAAGAAGTTTATGTCAACTGCACTTCATGAAAATGTCATGATTCACCCAGGCCAGAGAGGGAAGCCTGATGAGGTTCCACAGGGTCCTGACCTGGGGAGGAATGACCCCAGGTACCGTCACGGGTTGGGGGTGACCTGCTGGGGAGCAGCTCTGCGGAGAAGGACCTGGGAGCCTTGGTGGTGATGGGCTGTCCATGAGCCAGCAGTGTGTCCTCGTTGTCAGGAGGGCCAGTGGGACCCTGGGAAGAGTTGGCCAGCAGGCTGAGGGAGCTGATCTGGCCCTTCCAGTCAGCCCCACTGAGGCCACTGGAGCGCTGTGTCCTGTTGTGGGCTCTTCTGCACAAGAGAGACAAGGAGCCACTGGAGAGGGTCCAGCAGAGGCCACAAGGATGATGAGGGGTCTGGAGCATCTTTTGAGCGAGGAGAGTGCGGGACTGTTTAGCTTGGAGAAGGCTGAGAGGGGATCTCCTAAGTGCATCAAATATCTCAAAGGGGGGCTAAGAGCATGTTTTCAGTGCCCAGGGACAGGATGAGGAACAATGGCCATAAACTGAAACACAGGAATTTCCACCTCAGCATGAGGAAGAACTTCTTTACCCTGAGGGTGCCAGAGCACTGGAAAGGCTGCCCAGGGAGATCACGGAGTCTCCCTCTCTGGAAACATCCAAACCCACCTGAATGTGTTCCTGTGTCACCTGCTGGAGGTGACCCTGCCTTGGCAGGGGGTGTGGACTGGACAATCTCCGGGGGTCTCTTCCAACCCTAACAATTCTGTGATTTGATGTTTAAGTTCAGTTATCTCAGCAATGGACAAGAGCATCCCAACACTGCACTTCTCCCTGTGACTCGGTGAACTGGCTGGATCCAAATTCAGGCAGGGCCCAGAGCTGCCTCTGCTGGCTTGTTGTCTTCTGGGTCATACAACTTAGTTCTGGACATTGAGTGAAAGTGTCAATCCCCCCCTCAGAAAGAACAAGCTGGGTTTTATTCTGCTGTGCAAGTACAGTCCATAATCTATACTGGTGTCACCTGCAGCAGTGAAGATACTGGGTGTATTTTAACTCATTTAATCTGGCAGCATTTCTGTGGATACAAAAAGTGTCTTCAGTTATCAAGGACTTGTTTCACAGGTTTCCAAACATGACTGTGAGCTGTAGAAACATGAACTGCTTAAAAGCTACGAATCAATTATTTCATTGAACACTGGCAGCTTTATTTAAAAGAAAGAAAAATCATCAGTCTGAGAAAGTTCCTCTTTGGTTTCTATCTGTGAGCTTTCACCATCCTTGCATCCCCCTGTAGCTGTGGCAGGTATAACTTGTCTCTCTTGTATTGTCTTCTGTCTGTGGGGCATGAGGCAAATGTAGTTTAATTTTGTAAATGCCTAAGAGTTTTTTATATGTTCCATCAGGGTGTCACTTCTTACGGTTTTTAACCACAACATATTTTTTGGGGCCTTCTATGACCATTGTGTAAGACCACCACTTGTCCTGGTGGTCTTACACAATGATCATAGAAGGCCCTAAAAGAAGACACTGTCAGAAGATCCAGGTCCAGGTTTTGAACCACATTTGCTACAGCAGGTTATGCAAATCCTGTGTTTGGACATCAGAAGTAGCCCAAAGTCCAGGCGTGTTGACTGCAGAGATCTGTACACCCTCTTGCACCATATAAATTGAGTTCTCTATTCTGTAATGCAAGATTATTCCTGTCCTTTCTACTTTTAACAGGATAATGCTGTTCTCTGTTGACATTTTCTACTACAGAAGCATATAATATCTTATAATGTTCTTGTAACATTATAAGAATATCTGGATTTTTAATGCTGAAACTTTAAAAAGTGCTTATGTTAGTGTCTTTGAACAATCAAAATACCATGGATTTATTTAAAAAACATTTTTCTCCTTTAGAAAAAGATATGATGCAGTAAATGATTTGTAAGAAATATGCAACATTCCCCCCCCTCCACCCCAACAAACAGCTTCATGTGACAGATCATTGTGGGCCCCTGCTCACTTACACGTGAAGCTCTTGGAGCAGTCTGTGCCAGATAAACTTCTTTGAAATGGTCAGAAATCATCCATATGGTAAAACATCACCTCTCCTCTCTTCACCAATAATTTAGTATTTAGGGAAATACTTTGCAAAACAAGTGGAACCATGTGGTCCGTGGAAGGGGCCCTCCTGTAGAAAGGGCAGCGCCAGGCTGGCTCAAATCCTCTGCCCTCCCCAGCTGGGCAGAAAGTATCTGCATGGCAGAAAAGAGCAGGAGCAAACAGGTAAGAGCAGAGGAAAGATGCTTGATGCCTCAAAGGATGTGTATGAGAGGCCAGGGTATAGACCTCAGTGTCTTCCTTGGGAATAACAGTGCACTGTGTGGTAACCTCAGGCTAAAAGACAGACCAGTGAATCATAATAGAAAAAAAAGAAAAACAAAGTGTGGGCATTTTTAAGTTAAGCTTTTTGAATAAATAAATCTGTAGAATGTAACATAAATCAGCTGTGTCTTTCCCCCTCCCTCCCTCCCCCACCCCCAAACACTCGCTAAAGCGATTGGAAACATTTGGGTCTAAAAAAAAAAAAAAGAGAAAGCTATAAGTGCTTTTTCTTTCTTTTTTCTGCCAAATCATGCAGAAGATGCTGGCAGCTGCAAAGATTCAATTATACACAATGCAAAAAATAATTTAAAAAAATAATGGCACTTGAAAAAAAATCGCCTCTCCAGAAATTGCGTGGAACAATAAATCTGTTAATTAGCTAATTAATATTCAATTGGGGTCAGTGGGCTTAATAGAACCTTTTTCTGAGACCCAAGAAATTTTCCAATCACAATGTTAAGCCTGCCCACTTTCATTATCATCTAAGCACAGGCAGCCCTTATCAGGCCGCCAGACGCCCGGGAACAATGCGGCACCATTATCATCCCGGCGCAGCGGGCGCGGGTACCACAGTCGGATGTTGCAGGCTGTGAAGTAAAAATGCTTGAGCATTTAGGGTAATTGATATATGGGTTCTGCTGTATTGTTTAGGGCTGTTTGTTTGCTCTAGTGGTATTTAAGGCAGCGGAGCATCAGAAGATTGATTTTCATTGGTTGCCATTTTTTAATTTTTTTTTTTTCCGGCGGAATCGATGACAAGTTGTCAGTGTGGGACCCTGACCAATAGCATCTGGCAAGTGCTCCCCGTGGCACGGGGGGTGCTGCTGGCCAGGCACTCGTGGAAGTGCTGGGGCAGTGTGCTCCCCATGCCTTCTGCCAAATCCTGTCCGGCAGAGCCGCTGGGGGAGCGCTCCCCTCGGCGGGGCGGACACCAAAACCCTCATCGCCATAAAAAAGGACACATTTAAACCTGCCTCGCTGTAAAAAATGACAAAATGCAAGATGTATATTATGAGTGGTGGTGCTGGCTGCTTTTATTTATTTTTCCAAGGGACTGTGGTTTTCTGCTGTAAGGCCTGATGTCCTTTCCCTCTGTTAATATCAAAATATGGAAGTGGGTCCGGTGGCTTTGGGTGTCCCCACTGCCCCCCAGGTTATGAGAGTGCTGTAGATTACAGCTTTTGGAGTTCACTGGGCTGAATACGGTTGTTTATGGTATTCCACAACGTTTCATGGAACAGTTTGCGGGTGAAATTACATTTGTTGTTTAGCTGGCAGTAAATCCTCCAGGTTAGCATGGAAAGGCCATCTAGGTCCAAGCAGTTTGACACAGGCTCCTTAAATCACCATCCCAGGCCCCTGGCATGTACCACACTACTCTGATGATTAGGTTGTAAATGGAAAATACAGCTGGAGTTCCCTCTGCAGAATGGGGACTTGATCTACAGGACCTACCTGCCCCTCCACTTCTTCACCAAGCTGCATTTCCACACGCTGTTGCAAGTGACCAAAGAGGGTAAATGTAGCCTGGATACTTTGCAGTTTAAGGTTTCTCAAAAAACTTGTCCACCAAGCAGCAATGCTGCTTTCCCCCTTGCCATGGGTCCCTCACCAGCCCTACGTTTGTCTTAGAGAGCAGAAAAAGAGGGAAAAAGATTTTTCACTGAAAATGTGGAGACTGGGAAATCCTGTTTCTTCCTTTCTTTCTGTTTCTGACAAAGGATTCCTGTAACCAATATTCAAGGCAGAACATTATTACTTCACAGAAAAAATTGAGAGTTTTGCAAGTATTTCCCAGGTGATGTGGCTGTTGGTTATTTGTGTACTTAACCTGAAACTAGAAACTCCTGTTTATGGATGGCTTATCCCTGAACCTACTGGAAAAGAACATTTCAGGTGATTTCTTGCCAGTGAAGCTATAGCTTAAATGCTTTACAGGTATGGGCCTTTCATGGTGGCAGTTCTTATGCCTGGTGCACTCCAAGGAAGTTTTCTCTTCCAGGAGAATGCAGGTGTGTTTTGGACAGGGAGATTCTGGGAGGAGATGGGAAGGTGCTGTACCTGGGGGCACACCAAAATCCATTCCCAGCTATTGGTAAATGCTTGTAATTTCCCTTCAGTCCTGCTCTTAGCTTTTTGAGACCCACTTCACAGTGCTCACAGACCTTTTTTCAGGGGTATGGGCTGGGGAGGGGGAAATCAAATTTTTCCTTTCTCCTTCAACTTTCTTGCAAGTCACTAGACTTTCATATTTATTTCCTGAGTAGCCTATGTGCAATTATTCTGATTAGATCCCTCTTGCCACTTCTCTGCTATAACACACATACCCTAAACCTTAAAGAGAAAATAAAAGCTGTTATTTCCTATTTTCATAAATGAAAAGATGTTTCAAGTATTGGGAGACACTGAAAGAAATTCTGCAGTTTGAAGATACTTCAACTTAACTACTAATTGCAGGGGACCAGTGGGCGTAATTTTGGCACTATATTAGCTTTGCCACTCCATGAATAATTTGCATACAAAATGCTTTATTTTGGCAATCTATTAAAGAGCTATACAGTATTTGTGGCTTATCACATTCACGCAGGAAGCAGGATCCTTGGCCATCTCGTTAAATTCTGTTGATGCATAACAATTTAAAGCATGGCACAAGCTGGTATGACATTTAAAGATGCCTTCACTTAATTATATTACACAAATATTGGGTTGTTTATCCTTGGGAATAAAGTCTTTTTGAAGTCAAAGTTGGCATGCGTATAAAGGAGTAAATTTTAACTGATCCCTCAAGTGGGCCTCCTAGCTGCAAATTGGGGTTCTTGCATTTTTTAAATTATTTGTGATAAGAAGCATTACACTTTGAATGCAGCCACTGGAGTTTGTTTGGTACTCCCTCCCTTTTTCTCCCCTAATGGAAAATACAGTCTTTAGCAATAAATCAGCACATGAAACCAGAGGGGTAACTGCAGGCTGGGGTGAGAAATGGGACAAACGAGCCACTCGTAAAGAGCCCGTGGCTACAAAAAGCAAAAGTCCTCAATTTGGTCTTCATCAGGAGGGGGAAAAAATCATGTAAGGGGGTATACAGACTGTGTGCACAGAAGCAATGTGGAAATTAGGGTAAAAGAAAAATCAACTTTTTTTTTTTTTAATCCCCAGAAGGATAATCAGCATGAAGCAAACACTGGAGTCTGGGTTTCTCTGTAAATAATAAATTGAAAGGCTGCAAATCTAAAATTCATATTGTTCACTTTAGTTGGCTGTTCACACTTTCTTTATATACATATATATCATATGCAGAAGCTGAAGGGAAGAAGAGTGAGAGTGGGCTGGGCAGAGGGGTCTCCAGCCCCATAAAAGGGAGAGGTCCTAGATGAGGAAATTGAAACCATTCATTTGCCAGTGAAGAAAGTGTGGTCATTTTGCTCTGTCAATGATGTTTAAAATAGAGAATTAGTCAAATTTTGACTTACTGGACAATAAAAGAGAGGATTGCTGTGTGACAAAAACTCTTCATTGGAGCAGGAGCCTTCCTCCATTTCCCGCTCCACTTTGATCAGGAAAGAAAAAGGCAAAACCCCACAAATTACTGAACAATCCTATCTATGCATACTCATAAAGGAGTGGGATGACCTCCAGGTTGTGGAGAGACCACCACTTAGAGCATTGTTGCACATCAGTTTAAGGGCTGCCTGTCCCTTTCTAGACTTATTTTAGAAGTAGAATATGGTGGCTTGAAACGGCTTTGTTTGTTGGGTTGGGTAATCAGAAATATAAAGTTCACCCAATTCTTGTGTAATGTAGGAAAAATGTACAGTATTTCAGCCTCACCAAAACCAGCCATAGAGAAGGCAGTCATTGGACACAGTTTAGAGTGTTTGTCTAATTATAACTAATATTTTTCTCAGTTAGTTTAGTGAAGTGAGATACTCTAATAGAAAAATTAACTTTATATCCTATTTCTTAGCATATTCATTCAGCTATTTGGAGGAGTTTCAAAAAATAGTACATATATATATATATATATATATATATTTATATATATATTAATTCTCTACTTTCTCATAGCCATTGACCTGCTGGCTGCAGCTCTGAAGCTCTGAGCTCTGGTTTACCCAGGAGCTTCTTTGTCCCTAAAGATAAAGTCTCAAAAAGCTGAGATGACAGGCTGGTCCTGGCATGATGGCCACATCTTCTCCTTACCTGTCCTTTGCAAAATTGCATTGCTGTGAATAAGTATCTGGAAAAAGCACACAGACCAGAGGGAATTGGCACCACTGCACTAGAGCTGCTCCTTGTGCTCAAGGAGAAGTTTGGGTCCTCAGTCTACATTTGGCTTTGATGTGTGTGTCCTTCCTATAATTAATTAACTAATGAGCTGATATGAAGTAATTTTATATATCATGGACTATTGATAAAATCAGTGTTAAGTATATTAGCAATTAGGAAACCAAGAGGATGGTAGGAATCCTTACGTGCAATTAACTACTCTGACTTAAATTACCGTCCTCCCATTATCCTCCGTTTCGATCTATAAACTGTCCCTCACTGAAGATGGATGTGTATGGATGCACTCCTGGAGAAGCTGCACCACATCTCAGACTGTGTGCCAGTGCAGCAGGATGGATCTGTGCCTGGCACTGCATCCCACACCCCAGACAGACAGACAGACAGACTGAGGCGCCTGAATGTCCTCAAACACACAGCACTCCTTAGCCTGAATCCCACTGGGTTTTGGTATGGTTTAAGAGACCTAGCTTTGCATTTCCAGTGACTGAAGCACAGGTGAGCAACTCCCACAGAAATATTCTTGTGGATTAGAGAGGAAAATTCTGCTTACAGCAGAGCCTTGTAGCTGTGTAGTCAGTTCTCTTCCTGCAACCACTTAAACAGCACCGAGACCTACCCTGGTAAACAGCATATTCTTTAATGTTTTACCAAGTGCTGATCTAATATTTTTCTTATGCTTTCTATTTGTTGTGAGATTTGGTTGAATAAGTTCTTGCTTCATAATAAACATCTCCTGGAGTTAATGGACCAGCAGAGAAGCTGCTGAGCTCCAAGCTGTACCAGCAGCCAGCGATTCCCAGGGAATTATTTGCAGGTGCAGGTACTTGGCAATGCTGGGGTTTGCCAAATGCAAGCAGTAATGACTGGCATAAAAATTTTGGCCAGTGTGTCAGATGAGCTGGGCACACTGCAGAGCTGTGGCTTGCAGATCTCCTGCCCCCAGCTCAGCAGCAGTTCCACCAGAGATCGGTCAGCCATCAGGAGAAGAGCCTTGTTGCCAGAGCTGTATCACAGGCCATGGCACAATGTAATAGTCTGCTGCACAGCCTAAGGATGTAACGGGGAAAAGTAAGGCAAACCTGCACCATCAGCTCATACCCATTAATAACTCTGGGATTTTTTCACTTCCTTTGATTTATTTTCCCTATATTTTTTCATGCTGTCATCATTTGTCACTGCTGTGTGAGCCAGCAGCACCCGCCAAACAGCCCCTCACAGCCATCCCTACCCCAGAGGCAGGTGGCCAGCCCTCCAGGTTTTCAGTGGCAGTAGTATCAGGCACATCCAGCCTTGGTCCTTGTGGGATCAACCAACTGCCCTTTCTCCAGGCACTTTTCAATGTGTAACTGTGTGAGTCAGCAGAGCCATGAGCTTCAGAGTGGGCTGTGAGAGTGGCTGGGAGCAGAGCTGGAGGGAGCAGGGAGGACAGGCAAGAGGTGCTGGTGGGGAGCCAGGCAGGGAGACACACATGGGGTGAGTGCCAGCCCATGTGGCTGGGCTGGCCTTGTGTACTTCAGGGGCTCTTTCATTTCAGTGGATGATGCCTGATTTGCAGACAGAATTTGGGCCTTTGGGCTAATTTTACTTAATCTTGCAAGATCTCTTGAGAGATTTTTAATGGGATCTCTGTATTTGCTGTCCCTACAGCTGCACATCCAGAGATTATTTAAACTTGAATGTTTTCTCAGCCAATCACTGAAAAATCACAACCTATCACTTCTACCCTCTTTGCCAAGCCCTTAATCCTTCCTTCATCCCGGTGTGTTTGTAGCCCCAGTGTCTCTCTTTGAAGGTGTTTCTTCAGCTTCTGAGAATGGGACTTTCTAAAACAAGCCACACTCGTGGCATTCTTTTTCCTCACTTGTGGGAACCATCTGTCAGTAGTAGCAATAGTGGTGTGCCCAGAGGCTTCAACTGAGCTTTAAACATAAAATGGAGACTACAGATGAAGTCCTGGTAGCAATTGGAAGATCCCAACCAAGCAGAAATTAAAGACAAGAGAGGTTGAATGACTTCAGTAAAGACACATGGAGAGTAACTGTCCCAGAAACAACAAGTCTGCTGAGACCCTGGTAAATGTTCTGCTCTTTGATCTGCCTGTCCTTTGGTGACTAACCCTACCTGGGGCTGCAGAGGGATGGGTGTGCTGCATGGAGCTGGGCTGCACATGTATTTCTTGCATGAGACGGATGGCATTGAATCACACCCCAGAATAAGTTGCACTTAAGCTTGTGTGGGAGGTGCACGTGCCTTCCAAGGCATAGGGTTTTACCTCTGAAAATTACCTGGGTGCCAACAGATGACTATGAACGTGCTCTCAGTCTTATTCATCTAGTTTGCTTCCAGCTCCATCAGGCTTTTCGGGTGGGTGTGTTCTTCCAGGGTCTGGTTGGAGTTTCACAGACATTTGCATGCTATCAGGTGTGTGCATGAGAAATGTTCTACCCCTGACACACCTGGCTGTTCCTCATACATGACAGGAACCTGCTGTGCTCCTTCTGCTGGTTTTGGTGCCCCACACTCCACAATGACCTGGCCTGTTTGGCGCTCCTTGTTGTTCACATGTACAGAGTAACACCTCTGAATAACACGGTCTGTGACACCTGAGTTGGCATTGCTTGTGCTAAATGCTGAATTGAAAGAGCTGAATTAAATCCTGCATGGATATAAATCAAGGTGGCTCCACTCAAGTGCAGTTTTCAAGCCCTACCCAGCCATCCTTTTGCCCACTAGTGCAGAGTCATGCCATGAGCTTCATGAGGCTGATGGAAGCACTGTTTGGTCAGAAATCAGGATGAGTGATAATCTCCTTTTCCCTAACATGAGAGTTATCAGCCATAGGACCTGAGCTCCTGTTTGATTAGCTCTTAGTATCACCCTGTCCTACTCATCTGATGCAGAGTTTAATAGGTGGAATGTTATATTTGAAAAATCATCATTTAAATACCTTATTTATGTGGTTTTTGTTTTTTTTTAAGACTAAGGAGTAAATTAAAAGGGATAAATAATGGAGAGATTAGCTGCCATGTACATTAATTTCCTGATGTTTTTGTCACATATGTAATGCAAAGTACCACTACCACCATTACTTCACCATCCTCATTAACAATGAGATCTAAAATTTACACCTATGTTACTATGCCATGCCTTAATTTCCTTCTTGTATCTTAGTTATGTCCACTATCACAAATTATCACTCCTTCCTACCAGCACCTACCAGGGAAGTGGTGTTCCCACACAGGTTGGGACCTAGTTCAGCACCACCTAGGAGGGATGCAAATGATAGAACACTTGTGCCTGTCAGGCTGTAAAAAGCTTGGACGTGCTGCTGCTGCTCTAACAAATGAGACTGCTGTTGACATGGCTTTCCACGAATTCCTATGATTTGCAAAATATGATGTTGAGCAGCCAATTATGTTATATTACTGCTGACTATGAAACAGGGATCTAATCTGAATCTCATTGATGCTAATGAACATTTTTACACTGACTTCAAAAGGTGCTGCTGGATCAAGCAGCAAATTATTTTCCTCCAGGGTATTTAAATTTTGATGTGTCCCACAGAACCGGAATCTCTCGGGTCTAATGAGCAGTGGGCAACTCTTGCCCTGCTACAAGGGAAACGTAGGGGCTGACATGGATGAAACAAGGAGGATCTTTCCTTCTGCCAGCTATCTGACAGTTGTGACAAATTGTCTTCTGCCGTGAGGTCCTACTGGAGACTCGGTCGTTGGTACAGGGGGCAGGGTCAGCAGCATAAACTTTCAGAGCTTCAAAAAAGGCCTCAACCACAAGGTGCTTCTATAAAGCACATATTTCTGGCCTACTTGAATCCAGCTGTGTGACTTTCAGGTCAGGAGAGAGGAATTACAATACAATCTTAGCTAACTTTTGATTCTCCACAAAAGGTCTTAACAAAATTGGATGAGTTTTATATGAATATGTTAGCAGGGTGTAGAATAACTCTTTGCTTGCCTTCTTCTCACTGAACTGGTAGGTAGCCTTTCTAGTGTGAATAGAGGCCTTTTTTTTTGTAATGAAAGACTTATGAAAAATATAATAAGTGAATGGAAAGAGAAGCGCAGTAAGTTCTGCATCTTTTCATTGATCTCTTATTTTTAGTAAATCACAGGTAATCATAATACAAAATCCTTGAAATATGATGTGACAAAAATAATCAGAAATCAAGCTCAACCTGAAAATTAAAGGCATCAGCTCACAGAGTTCATGAAAGCAAGAATATATTTTCGACAGTTTAGTTAGTGTATTGCAATCTATTTAGCAATGTACTTAGCATACCACTGCATCTGGTGCAGTGCCTCTGTTCCTTATTAATTTTCAATACATTTATTCACCTGCTTTATACTTCAGATTTGCCGGGTGCTGCCAGATGTGCTATCGCATTTCCTCAGATTGAATCAAGAGTTTGCTGCCTGCGTGCCTGATGCTGCAACTCCTGCAACACCTGCACTTGCCCCAACCAGAGGAGATGGGTGTAAGAAGGCCAGTTCAACATCCAGTGTGAAAACGTGAGGGGAAAATTAATTATAGCATATACTATATGTGATAGAAATGAGTTACTGCCCAATTATGTCTCCTGTTTCCATTCAGATGAATTAATGCTTGTTGTGAGCCCTTGGGAATTCAGACACACTTTAAACTTGTAATGAGTGCTATCATTATTGCTTTTGACAGTCATTGAAGTATAATTATCTGATCATCTATTTTTAAAAAAAAAATCAAAACTTGTTATATATGAGTTTTAAACTGGCAAATTACAGAACAGTCACCTTAGCAGCACAACCACTCAGCTATTTTCTGTAGTGGCACTGCCATCTCCTGGAAAAACTGAAATTGTTCTCCCAAATTTTTCACCTTGAAAGAAACTTTTCAAGAGCAAGGGAGAGGTTAAGTACAAAAGCCAACAAGCTCTTAAATTTGAGGCTTTAGGTGTTGCTGGGATACCTGGTTTTGGTGCAGAAATGACTGCATGCCTTTTTGTTATCAGAGGATTTTGCTGAGGAACAAGAATGGATATGGTGTGTGGAGTGTTGTGGGCTACTCCTATCAAAAGGAGATGGAGGGAATGACCAAGTGCTCCAGCAGTTCAGTGTTTCTTTACAAAGCATAACCCTAAACACAAAATGGGTTGCCCACCATGGAATTTTGCAGGATCCTTTACCTAATGCCCCCAGTATTGTTACCCAGGAACAGCTGCTTTCTGACCATAGGATTTTAGCAGTAAAGAGGTTTCTATTGCAGCTTTCATCTGAAAGGAAATGACATTGTAGATTTTTGTCTGCTTTCTTGGTCTTTTCTGAGCCACCCTGTGATAATTAGCATTGAACATCCTACCAACTTACTAAGCAGGTTTTTGCTGTGCTGAAAGGTTTCCCCCACCTCCAAGCATGCTTTCCATGTTTCTGGGTGCTGGGTGAGTTTTCTTATTCAAATTTTATGGTTTTCCATGCCTTGTTTTCAGGATATTTTCATATTTTCTATCAAAACGAAGTTGTTTTTTATACTCAAATTTCACTTCCAATTGCTGTCTCTCTGCTGGGCAGAAGCTGTGTGTGAACTATTCATGTTTTATTACCCACACCCAGCTGGGCTCATTCCCATTTCCACAGTGCTGGAACATAGGTATATAGGCTGCTCTGTCAGCCAGCCCCACACAGCTCCAGCTGCACAACTCCTGCTCCCACCACACACTGTATGCTGCAGGGATGCTGACCTCAGAGACATCCAAAAATTGCACAGCCTTTCACTAATCCTGTGGGTTCTGATATGGTTTTGTTCTGCCTGTGATGCATGTAGGATATCAAAGCTGCTGCAAAGGAAGTCACTAGCACTCAATTGCCCAGCCTGCCCATTCCTCACTGTGCATAGTGTTGAACTGATCTCTGAAATAATCCTGTGGATAGCAGGATTTTGGAAAGTGGCAACCACTTTTTCAACTATGGTCAAAGCAAAAGTCATGTCTGGCCTTCCTTTTATTGGAAACACCTGATCTCCGCTGCAAGACTTTTACATCACACTTTGTCATAGACCTTTTGCTTAGGCAAGAGCAGTTTTATTTTAAGCAAGAAAACTTTTCCTGTGTTTTTTTAGGATAAATGGATGTCAAGTTGGTTACTTGGCAGTCTCTTCCTGCAACTATACCACTGATAGATGAGGTATATTTGCATGTCTGCAAAGAGAAGAGAGGCAACAGACTCTTTTCCCTCCCTGGACACATCTATTCCCTTCAGCCAGCAATAATTTTCTCTCATGCTTAGAGCAATGTTTGATATTAGTTTCACAATAAGCCTATCTGGAGACCACATCAGCAGTGCAGAGATTTTACCCAAGACAGACTGTGAATCCACATCGCTTTTGTTTTTCTAAGTATTCAGATGGGCATCTGCCAAGATTCCTCACTCACAAGCTACTGCAAGTGTAGCTTGAACTGGCCTTGTAAATAGGGACAGGAATTCCTGTGGTACTCCAAAAATTTATTTCTGAAGAACTCCGATTTTTCTAGTGAGTTACTGTGCTCTCAGCTCTTTTGTATTGAGTAGCTAATAATGGCCTCAAAACAAAAACACCAACCAGAAGGTTCTTCAGGTCTGGAAAAATGGCAGTTCACACTGCTGGCCGCCACAATGCTCCCTTTCCTCTGCTCCCACATCATTTCTGCAGTACTGCCAGGCCTAAAAATGCACTTTTTGTAATAGCAGCAGAACCTCCCCACACTGCCATGTCTGTGTGTCTCGGGTACAGAACCACTTACCTGCCAGGGCACTGGGGTTTTGTCACTAAAGGTGCACTGGAAAGTTCAGTATTGCCTCCACGTTCAATTTCAACCTGGAATCTTCAAGCTTAGTGAAGGCTGGCAGATAATATCCTTATTTCTTTATCCAATGTCCAGCTTGCACAAAGATATCACTGATAAAACAGACTGATGGGAAATGACATGCTTTTCAATATTTTCAGCATCAACATTTTTTCATATGGCAAATGTTTCTCATAAGCTGACAGCTGAAGTTTGAGCCCACTTGCAGTTCTTAGGTAAAAGTTGAAGCTTCCTTGGTACTTCTGATACTGTTTTGAACTTATGCACTCATTTTATGATCAACTTTTCCTGGTACCTGTTTTTTAATTGAAATGTTTCTTTTAATCACTGCTAATTTCACTCCAAAATTTATGACTCTTTCACAGTACATAAGTGGTTCTCTTAGAAATCTCCTTGCTATCACGTGTTCCACATACAGATCGTTGATGAAACACAGTGTTTCAATCATAGCATCACCTCCACACTCTTTTCCTTCAGCAGCTCTGCAGTCACTGCTACCTCACATGCTCAGCAGAAGTAGGCACATATTTATTGACCCAAAAAGTAGCAGAGTATCACAACCTGCTCCCTTTGCTCATTAGCTGATTGCCTGCCTGAGGGGGCTGCAAGAGCTCTGCAGGAGCTCTCTGGGCACACAGAACAGCTTCCCAAGGAAAATGTCTGGGCACACAGAAGAGCTTCCTAAGGAAAATGCCTGGCACACAGAACAGCTCCCTGTGGAAATGTGGTGCTGGTGCTTCTGGTCTGTCAGCTCCAGGTGACTCCCCAGGCACAGCAGCCTGGCCCATGGGAGAGGCACAGAGAGCATTTACAGAGACACAAGCAGAGATTTCCTATCAGAGCTGCCACAGCCATCCTGCAGGGGGTCTGGTCTCACTTTGGCACAGACCAGGCTGCAGGGACAAAACCCAAAAGGCTCTTCTGGCAATCAGATAATTTCCCAGCTGACACTGAGGACAGTCAAATACAGGTATATCAGAATGAGTGGTGTCTCCTTGCACTAGCTCATGATTTGGCCCATTCTATGTAATCTATATTTTTTTTTCCTAATCTTTCTTTAGAAAATACTTTGTAGATGTAGATGATTATCTTCTTAGAAAACAATGATTTATTCCTCTATGAAAAGTATGTCTGTCTTTAGTTATATGAACACACCACTGGCAAGCTGAGCCTACAAAACAGTTGATTGATTTTCCTTGAAGGCCTTTCTCTCCTGCCTGACTTCCAGTAAAGCAGAGGCCCTGAAAGGTGCAGCAGCTTTATAGCAGACATAAATGTTTATATCACAGGTATCTGAAGGCAGCGACATGAACCCACTTCTCCACTCTTTCCTATACAACTCCTAACTTGCTCTCCTTGGCTTCCCACAGTAAAAGACACAGTGTGGACTCAAAATAATTTTCCCTGTTTGAACAGTGGCAGTTCTGCCTGTCACTCTGCATGGAAAGTGCCTTTAAGAGAGCACATTAGAAAAGCTGATCTGAATTATAAACCCAGGAGATAATCCAAATTGTCTGGAATTCTGCTGAGTTCTCGGTGAGAATTTACATGCAGCCCAAGCATGCTGGGGTCCATCCAGGTGCACCTCCCAAAGACAGAGGAGCTCATTGTACATGACTGTGCCTACATACTTGAATAGAGCCAGGCTTTGGGAAGCTGGCACCTTCCCCTGTGCAACATCTTCTCTTAGGCACACCTTGCACAATAATCAGCACCATAAACACTCCCTAAATTGTCTCTACCTGAGCCACAATGAAATCAATTCAGCAACTTTCATTTCTAAGTGGAAGTTTTGCCTGGTAGTGGATAAAATTGTAGTTCAACTGGCCCTAAAGGTGGCTGGCATGTGGTAAAAAGGCCATATTCTCTGGTTCCTACTGTACTAAATGCATCCTCTAGCTGAAAGAAAACAGTGATTATCAGAAAGTCAATTGTCATTCTGCCTCTTTAGAAAAATTCCCATTAAAGATAAAGCCAATTTTAATTAGATTAAGTATCCAATTACTGTAATTACATTTTTAAAAAATTCACATCATGAGGATGACCCTTTTAAAAAGGGTTACAAGAATAATTAGTGTATTCATATTAACCAAAATGTATTGGATAATATTTATACCCAGAAGGCAAAGTACATTACACATATTTCACCTTTGGGGAAAGCTTGCAAATGTTTTGGCAGTGGTATGAATATTTATAGGGAAGAGCGTGCTTTAGCAAGATTATATGAGAAAGCATTTATATGCTCACAAATTTTTACCCAAGGGTAAAGTATACATAAAATGTAGTGCAGAGATTATGGATATGCAAAGTGCGATTTAAACACGGAATTCATATCAGTTTGTTTAATTAATTGCAGCAGAATACTACTCCCCCCCCTTTTTTTTTTTTTTTTTATTTTTTGGTGACAGAACAGCCACTGATTTCATCAGAGCTTTCTTTCTGCTGATCAACTACACCAAGACAGGTGCCAGGAAAGGGTGTTCCTCTCTGCAAGGCCTCACCTTGTCCATGGGCTAAGCCATGCCCTTTTCTGTGTTCCTGACCACGCTGTGCAAGCAATCCTATCTGCTGAGGGAAGCTACCTGAACAACTCACCGTGGAGCCACCAGTCAACACCGCTCATTTAGGGGCAAATCCTCCAGCTCTCTCAGCAAGAGGAAGACCTGAAGAGGCACCAAATAGGTTTGCTCATGCACAGAAGACAAGAAACTGCATCCTTGTTGCAGGCTGCCCCCAGAAGGCGCGGAGGATGTGACCCATTTTTGCTGCCGTGCCAGCTCTTGTGCTGTGCACAAAGTTCCTGCTGCAGACCACTGAGACCTTCCCAGAGAGCTCTGCCTCTACAGCCCAGCCAGCGATTTTTGCCTGCTCTGCAGCTAATCAACAGCTTTGGGAATTGCCAAGGAATTACATTCTTCCTCACAAAACAAGCTCTCGAGCTTCTAACTGGTGTTAGCATTTGCCTACTACTGCAGCGTTTGGCTCTTGACTACTAAGACACTCTGCAGTGAAAATGCTTGCAGTATACACATAGGCACCTCCCTAATTTAGGTGAGGAGCTGTGGTAGCACAGCTTTGGACAAAACCCAGACAAATGAGGAAGCTCTTGTGTCATTTGTTAGTTTGATTTAGAAATTTCTTCCTGATTTACATTTATATCAGAGATTGTTCATTTTTATAGCAATTTATACGTGGCCAGTCAAGAATGAGCAGACAAAAAAAAAAAAAAAGATAAAAAGACAGGTTTTAAATGATTCATTCAAGTTCTTTCACATTAATTTTTGCTTCACAGAATTATTAGCAATCATTCCCGAGCATTCATGCCTTTCCTGTTTTTCAGAGCAGTTAAATATTGCTTTACATAATCTGAAGTTTGGTATTCCTGTGGCTCCTGTAGATCCTTACCTACACCTGTGGAAAATGTTCTGCCTTCTGAAGATGACCTTTCCTCTACAAAAGGTAAAATTTGAAATAAGTTACAAATACTTGTGCAAAGGGATGGTTGCTGTATTGCTGGTATTGCCAGCGAGGATAGCAGCATGAACGTTTACAATTTCCACAACTCCCACTCTCATTTGCTGGGTTTTCAGCTATCTTGCAAAATAAAATAGCCCAAGAACACCTTTAAGGAAAAAGCATAAAAACAAGGAAAAAAACCCACCTCTGATTCATACTGGCTAAATTGCCTCTAAAGCTTCATCCCATAATAAGGAGAAACTGGAAAAGTCAGTAAGCATGTCATAGCAGAGAGACAGGTAGGTGGGAAAACAGGAGGGTTAAATAAATAGGAATAAAATTAAATTACTGTCTAACATTCCTGTCAGAAAGTTCAAAATAATTTTTTGGAAATTTCTGTTGGTACCTGCTAAATATGTTTTACTGGCTGAAGGGTATTTTGCTACATAAATGTTGTTTCTGAATATTATAAACTGCTAGAGAACAGCAATATATTTTTCATGATGGAATGAGGGAATTGTTTGTTGTTAGTGAACTGATGACACATTTCTGATCGAGGCAACGCTCCTTTTGATGCCCTCAACTTTTAACTTCACCTCTGGAGGCATCAAGAGTTGCTGACAAGTTTAGGAAAGAGGCACAGACACCAAAACAAGTGCTCCCACAATTCTTATTTCCAGGAACAGTGTAGGCACTCCCAGAAATCCTACTGTGAGAAGCCTGAAACCTGGTGAATGAGGGATGGGTGAAGAAGCTCTGGAAGGAGACAGTCCAGTCAGGCTGGTTTGTAAGGGCTGGCGGGGTCTGACCAAGGACTACTGTCTTTCCAGGGTGAAGGTGCTCACTAAGAAGGATTTCTGGAATTGTCCATCCTGTTCCAGCTGTTCAGACAGTGAGTATCTCTTTTGAAGTAATTTAGGAGCCTGTGGTATTCTGCTGCCATAGTGGTCTGCAGCGTTAGTCAAAGCAATTCTGCTCTCAGCTCAAGTCTAATTAAGGGTAGCTCTTCCGTAAAGTGAGTTAAATTCAGTAGTCACAGCCCAGACCCCATGGAAAATAGCCTAATTCAACTGCAGTAATACAGTGTAATATAAATATAATGGAAATACAAAACCATATAATTTAATTTGACATGACTGACAGTTTTTTGCTTAAGTCGGTGAAAATGAGCAAGTACAAACACTGAACTTCCCTCTTTGATCTTTTATTGTTAGTGCAAGAGGGAGCTGGTTTCAGGATGACTTTGCACAGCAGCACCCTAAACAAATGCACTGACAAGAGGTATACTTCACACTCTCTTTTGAACATATATGCACATTTTTAATTTTTGTTGCTTAAGATAGTTGAAGTAAATTGATTTAAGCTTTAAAATGGTCTGAACTTTTCTACATCTGTCCCATATGCACAAAGGAGGGAAACAAATGCACAAGGAGAATCCAGGTTAGCCATGGCCTCAAGCAGTGCTTTTACCCAAACTGCCTTCTTGCCCTTGCAGCCTGGCTGCCCTAACTCCAGCGGTCTTGCCACAGGAAAGGTCCTGGCCCCTTCTCAGACCAGGGAGAATGGGAACCACGCTCCCATGGATGCTCCAAGCCTGCGCAGCCTACCCCATCAATGCCTGCAGCAGAGACCAGCTGAGACACTGCAGAGCAGTGAAAAACAGGGCACAGTGGAGATCTTTTGTTCTCCCCCAGAAAGTTCCAAGTGCTACAAGCAAGCCTGGGAAACAGTTATAGGGGATAAAGAACAATCACAGAGTGGTCTTGGTTGGAAGAGATCTTGAAGAGATCTTGATGCTATAAACACCCTGGGGGAAAAAAAAAAACAAAACACAACAAAACTGTTACTGACTCCATTCAGGATTCTGGCCAGAATCTGGTCTTGGTTTTCCCTTTTGTTAACTCCATTCTGGACCCCGGCCAGAATGCCATCAAGGTTTTCCAATTTGCCGCCTCCATTCTGGAATCCGGCTGAAATCCGGTCCGGATTTTACATTTTGCCGACTCCATTCCAGACTCCGGCCGGAATCCAGACTCCAGCTGTTATGCAGTCGAGGTTTTCCACTTTGCCGGCTCCATTCTGGACTCCGGCCAGAATCCGGCATGGATTTTCCTTTTTGCCAACTCCAGTCCGGACTTCGTCCGGAATCCAGGGTTTCTTGGGGTCACTTGGGGTTTCTTGAGGTCATTTGAGTCCCTGCTGGGGTTACTTGAGAGCATGTTTTGAGGAAAACACAAACACCATAGGTTTTTGTCCTAAAATAGGAGACTGAGGAGACCTTCAGCTTTATTCTAATAAAGGGAGACAATCCACTGGGGCACCTCCGTAGGGTTTTCTTCCTCTCCATTTCGGAAGGATCAGCCTCCTTTTACCCTAATTCCTGGCTGCATGTTCCCATCTTCCTTTTCCCACTGGCTGAGATACTAGGAAGGAACAGCCTTCCCGAACCACCTACCACATGTCCCACCTTGGCCGTACTGTTTTACCCCAAAGTTTTGAAGCTAAGGCTTGTGCCTTCCCTTGCGTATGTCGGGTCTGCTCTCTGCAACAAACCTGCTGCCCAAAGTCAGTAGAGACATTAAGATCTGTTTCAAAGACATTAACACCCACACCTTCACCCATCAAATTGTTTTTAAAGACACCAGCATATATCTTTCATATCTAATCTAAGCCTACTCTCTTTCAGTTTGAAGCCATTCCCCCTGGGTCCTGTCACTACACGTAAAAGACCCCTCTCCATCCTTCCTGTAGGCTCCCTTCAGGCACTGGAAGGAGAAGAGAGCCCCGTGTCCAGGGCTGTCCTTCCAGGCCGCAGCCCAGCCCAGCCCATTCCCGGCCATCCCCACGCGTTTCCAGGGCCACAGCCCAGCCCATTCCCTGCCATCCATCCCCACAAGGTCCCAGGGCCGCAGCCCAGCCCATTCCCTGCCATCCCCACGCGTTTCCAGGGCCGCAGCCCAGCCCATTCCCTGCCATCCCCACGCGTTTCCAGGGCCGCAGCCCAGCCCATTCCCTGCCATCCCCACGCGTTTCCAGGGCCGCAGCCCAGCCCATTCCCTGCCATCCATCCCCACAAGGTCCCAGGGCCGCAGCCCAGCCCATTCCCGGCCATCCCCACGCGTTTCCAGGGCCGCAGCCCAGCCCATTCCCTGCCATCCCCACGCGTTTCCAGGGCCGCAGCCCAGCCCATTCCCGGCCATCCCCACAAGGTCCCAGGGCCGCAGCCCAGCCCATTCCCTGCCATCCATCCCCACGCGTTTCCAGGGCCGCAGCCCAGCCCATTCCCTGCCATCCATCCCCACAAGGTCCCAGGGCCGCAGCCCAGCCCATTCCCGGCCATCCCCACACGTTCCCAGCGCCTTCTCCTGCGGCCCCCCCGCGCTCCCCTCAGGTCCCGCGCGGCGCCTGCGCGCGCCTGCGCCGAGCTCCGCCATGGCGGCCTGGACGTGCTGCCGGGTGGCCGCCGTGTCCTGCCTGGTGCTCTGCGTCTCCCTGCTCCTGCCGCGCACCTTCCTGCCCCGGGCCGGCGGCAGGCAGGAGCCCGGAGCCGCGCCGCCCGAGGGTAAGAGGCCGCTCCTCGCCGCCGCCCCTCCTTGTCCCCCCCCGCCCGGGACGGCGCGGTCCCGCTCGGGGTGAGCCCGGGGCGGGCGGGCTGTGGGGGCTCCGTGAGGGGCCGGGGCTGCTCGCAGGGAGCTCCGCCGCCCGCTGTGGAAACACTGCTTAGTTCCCTCTTGGCGCGTCTCCTCCCCTTGCTCATCCCTTAGTGACGCGTGCAGTGCCGGAGGATTCATTCGTGGTTACCGCTGTGATCTACTTTCTTCTTTTTTTTAAGTAGTTTAGAAACTTCTAAATATAGTTTTAGTTATGTGCAGGTTATTAAAGCTTCCCTAAAAGTGACATATTCATTCCACTTTTTTAGTTTGTTTGGTTTTTTTTCATTGCAACACATCCCTTCGTTATTTTGTGTATGGAATGCTTTTGTTGTTACATATGAAATAAAAATTCATTTGAATCGTCTTCATTGTTCAGTTTCCTACGCCAGCGTTTTAAACTTTTGTTTTCATGCACCAGATTCTCATAATGCTGTGGCCATGTGATGCATTATTTTAGGCTCATGTCCTGTCCGTGTGGCCCCCCAGGCTGTGTCCTCCGTGCCTGCCCTCCCACTCTGCATGTCCTCTCTTTAAGTTCTCAAGGAATGGGTTCATACAAGCATCTCCCTTCCTTTTTATGCCCATTTGCCTTGTACTGTAGAGGTTAGTTTTGTCCAAGGCACTTCACAAGAGAAGCTGGTACCATAACCCCTGGTCTTGGCAGAGAAGGAGTTTTGCCCAGGGCTGCCCACAAGCCAGAGGTGAGGCTGGTGAATTTACAGTTCAGGGTGCTGTCCCACTGGGACTCATGTTCTCTCACTGTATTCTGCAACCTTCCAACAGCCTGGTTCTTCCATGTCTGCACTCTTCAGTGACATGGATTTCATTTAGTATGCCATTTCAGGGTTTTCTAAGGACATTCAGGCTGAAGTTACTGCTAAAACAGTGTCACCTTGAAGCCAAGTACAGGATTTCCATGCCACAACAGCCCTTTCTTGGTTGGAACGTGTATTTTTTATTTTTGAGAACTTGGAAGTAGGTTGGTCAGCACTGTGGATCTGCAGGTGTCTAGCTCCATTGCAGGATGGAAGAACCCATAAAGGCCCAGCAGCCAGCACAGGTGAGGACTGTGGAGTCACCTGCCTGAAGCAGGGATGGGAGCAGATGCTCTGGAAGGTGGTACCTGGCTCCCCATTAACTTCTGCCCCTGTACAGCTCCCAACTGATCCCACAGTGGTACCAGATGATGGAATTGGACACACCATTTTCCTAAAGCTAACCAGTCTTAAGCAGTTGTCAGTTAATGTTATGGTACTCCTTCCTTTAGCTGCAGGTTGATCTGACAGAAAATAGCTTTCAAAATCCTGACAACAAACTTGTCCTCCAATGATTTTCAGTGCCATGTGTTGAATGAATGATGTTTGTACCCATTCTAGCACAGCTGTTTCTGAGCCGTGCTGTGATGGGGTGGCTTAATCACCTGCAGCTGCAGTTAAATGCTTCAATCAGGTAACATAAATACTCTCTACATCCTCAATATTGTAAATCCCTCCCACCATTCCTGCAGAGATTCCAGGACAGCACAGGTTTGTGTGTGCCTGATGCAGCACAGGCACCCAGCCTTGCTCCCCTGTTGCACCCCAGCACCTGCCTTTGGCTGAGGGTGTAATAACTCACCTCAGCTGGTCGGTTTCAGATGAGAGTTTATAGCCCATGTTTTCAACTTGATGGCAGGAATTTCATTACACCTGCTCTGTAGACCAAATTGTATTTCACCTGAAGTTATTTTTTTATTGGAAGAATAAATCTTGATTGAACCACTTAATTCATATCTCTGTCATTAGCTGTCCTCCTCAGTGCACCGATAACTGCAGTTACCTGGCAGGAGTTTCAGGGGCTTGAGGTAATCATGTCATTCTTGAAGTTAATAAAGTGCTTATGGTAGTCTTGGGGGCAAAATGTCTCTGAATAAAACATGCTTAAAATTTAGTACCGTTTGTTAGAACTGAATGTTACCAGAAGGCTTTTTATCAAAACAGGCCTTGGGCATGGGACTGGAACTTCCTGTAATAAAGTCATTTTCTGAGGTCTCTTTTAGGAAAATGGTGAGCATTGGACTATAAAAGTTAATATTATCTTCCAGACAGGAATGTTGTTATTTTTCACTGTAATCATTTCACTTACATGACAAAGCTTACTTAAAGAACTTGCTGTGTTTGTATCACATTCCTAGCTGACTTCATAGGCAGGCATTCGAATGTTTATCTTTTGTTACAGAGGAGCAAAAGGGGAAACCTACTAGCAGTTTAGATGTACATTTTAAGTCTAGTGCTCATAAATAAATGTCACACATTTTGTAAAGCCATTCTCTAAGTTGGTAGTTTCAGATAAACCTTAAAACTCCATGACAGCAGCAGACTCTGCTTTCTTACAAACAATCAAGTGGCATCAGCTTTACAAAAACAATATATGACAGTGCAGGTAACCCCTCTGCTCAGCTTGAATTTATGCAATGCACACATCAGTTGCCTACTTGAAGAAAATGGAAAATGATGTGGTGGAGAGAAATATTACCTAGACTAAGAGTTGGTGAATAGTACAGTAACATAAGTCTAAAGAAATTTATAAATAGTTGAGTTGGGCTCAGTAGCAATTCCTAAAAGTAGAACCATTAAGTAGAACACATAACAAATTTCATGGGAAAAAAGATGCTTGAATGATCTGAGTATCATCATCTGGTTTGTTGCTGTATTCATTGTGTTGTAAATACAGTTTTTAAGACGGTTGCTTCTTTTCAGCTGTTAATATTGTTACTCAATTAAAACCCCACAGTCATTCTCATGTAAAAATGCCATTAAGAACTTAATCTCCATTCAGAAACTACAGCCTTTTAAACAGCATAAATGTTCGCCGGGGCATAATTTCATTTTTGGTCTTCAAGCTCCTGAAGGGACTGGGTTAAACAAAACAAAACATGTTCTGCTTGCCCTGTAGTTGGTTTGCAAAGTTGATTTGAAGCATTAAAACTGACAGCATTATTAAATGTGTAGGATAAATCCTCGGTAAAAAGATTGCAAAGTCAGGTAGGGTGTGCTTGGTGGGAGTTACCACACACAGCAATAAGTCTGCTCGGGCTGTCACAGGGTAGTTGAGAAATATTTCAAAAGCAGAGCAGCACTTTGGCACACTTCAAAGCTAACCAGAGTTAGTCTCTTCCCACAGCATTCTCAGAACAGGAAAATGTCCTGTTGAACTCCACACCATCCCCACTGGCAGCGTTGTAGGGCAGCAAACAAGGACCAAAGACATGCCCTTCTGTGCTCATCAGGTGTCACTTGATTTTCTTGATGTTATTGTTCCTGTGTGCTATTGTCTGCATTTGAAAGTGGTTTGTTTCATCCCTGGAAGCATTGAATCTTGTTCAGGTCACAGTGGCACCCAAATTATTACCTTTTCCATTTATATTCTGTGCATTCCAGAGCCTTGTGTATATGCTGCTTTCAAGTTGCTTGTGCCCTCAATTTCCTGTGTAATTTGCATGGGTTCTTCACAGTAAAAAACTATAGAAGATAGTATTTGTTTATTAAGGAAATAATTATAGAAGTGAAAAATCAATGGGGTAGGTTTAGAAATAGGAGTCATGAAATTCCCTTTTAAAATTATCTTGATAATGAAATGTCTAGTGTCTGTCATCTTGGCCTGATTATATTTAATGGAATTGAATCTTTTAAAGCACAAACGAGGTCTTGTGGATAATTTAGAAAATTTATTCGCTTTAAATACAGTTTTTCACCTTTGTCAATTATTTTCTCCTTTCTTAATATCTCTCTTTTTTAAAAATAAATAATTTTTGCATAAGTGTAAGATGTTTATAAGTGTTTACCTACCCTGCTGCTTCATGCCCATCTTAGTGATGCTGCTCTCTGCACGACATCACACTCGTTTCCACAGTGACCTACTGCTGCAGGGCATTTTTGCTGGAGCAGGGGGACGTTCTTGTAAATAAGATGCTATGCTTTCCATCCCAGACTTTGAATAATTCACTAAAATTTAAGTGCATGATAACAGCTTCCTCAAAATTAAGCTAATCTGAGAGTGGCTTTGGTCAGTGGTAGTGTACCCTGGCAGTTACACTAAAGAACTCATGGAATGGGTGCTATCATCTACAAGAAAAATGTGGTTTTAATAGTGGAACTTCATGAATTATTGATATCACTTCCTAGTAAGTGTTTGTTGCAATTTTCTTGCTCAGGAATTTAGCTGCCTATGATGGTGTTTCCTAGCAAGACCAAATGTTAAATAAATTTTTCTCTTGTGTCTCATAAAAGCACTGCAGCTGCATACTCGCAGAAGTCAGTTATTAGCAGCACCACTCCAAACCTGGTTTGCATTTTCTTTCTGCAAGCACAGGCAGCCTGTCCCAGCACCAGGCAGCAGTGTCCAGGCCATATGTGCCAGGGAGGGGGAGTTTTCCAGCTGGAATAAGGGAGTGAGCTGCAGCCCAGCCTGGCAATCCCCATCCATGCTTCCATCCAGCGCCTCCCTCCCCCAAATTCCACGGCAGAGTAGCTGAGTAACTCAGCTCAACACCAGTCAGTGGAAGGGAGTGCAGGTGCACATCCTGCATTGGAAAGCTAGAAAGCAGGATATCAACTACACAGAGGAGTAAAATAGTGAATTTCACTGCAAAACTGTTGAATTGATGGCAGCAAGAAAATAGAATAATGCATGAGCTTAAATTTACTGAGGTTCTTGTGCCCTTCAGTTGCATGAAATCATTTGCAGCACCATTTCAGGCTCTCTGCAGTCATACTGCCACATCTGTACATCCATTTATGCTTGCTCTCCTGTCTTGTGTTAAATTAGCTCTACCTAGAAAGGTTAGAAAGCTCTAAATTCTTTTCCCTCTAAAATGCCAAAGATAATATGTCCCAGGCTATATGCAATCTCCTTTTACACACTGCTTTACCTTAGACCTTTTTAAGGAGAACAGCTTGAGGTAAAACCACTTTTCTTAATCTTTCATTACTCACTTGGTAAAAACAGGTAAAAATACTATTTCTTATGGCAATAACCAAAACTCTATGCTGGGCAAACACTGCAGTCATGTGTCAGGGTGTTAGGTGGATAATGGTTTGGACATTAATACATTTATACATTAAATGCCTTTGGGCAGTATTGAAAGATCAGGCTCACAGTGGAAAACTGATATGTTGTTGGGGGATCTTAAGGAGAGAAAGTAGGAATCTGTCATTTTATCCTGCTGGAGATGCTGATCTGTTGGGTATTCAGACAGGAATATACCTATTAAAATCCCTGTTTTGTTCATTACCCCGCCAGCTCTTTCTCTGCTTAAAATCAGGAGATTTTAATTGTGTGATTCTACTCCTAATTGTGTAGGAATAAAATTGCAAGGAGTAAATGGCTTTAAGTAAAACCGAACTCCCAGCACTGCACAAGAGACTGAGGACTGAGTTTACAGACTTAGTCCAACAAGTTACTTATTCTTCTGTGCTGGTGAATTTACAAGCAGAGAAAATAGGTCACTTGCACCTATTTTAGCTCTATTATTATTTTACAAGCAATAGAAGGGAAATGATCATTGTGTGGTTTTTTGCAGGGAAGCTCAGTCGCTTTCCACCGAGGATGCATTCCCACGCCACTCCCGACGGCCGAGCTGTCCCTCATTTTCCAAGGTCTCACCTTACTGAAGCAGTTGCCAAGGCCAAGGCAGGTGGAGGTGGTAGTGGAAGCACTGGTGGAAGTGGAAGAGGCCTTGTGGGACAGATTATCCCTATATATGGATTTGGCATCTTCTTATATATTCTGTACATTTTATTTAAGGTAAGACCAACATAAATTGAAAAGTCGGGGAAATAAAAAAATTTATTTCAGTACCTTGTTCCATTTCAGCTGTGCTCAAGAAAAAGCTTATGCTGGACCTTTGCCTGGTGGTCAAAAGATTGGAGTATCCAGTGGGTTTTGCTATTGCAAAGACTGCAGCTAAGAATGCAGGGATCCTGCATTGGCCTCTGACCTCTTAAAATTTCTTAAGGATTTTTTTTTCCTCCTGGAAAATGTGCACATCTAGAGTAATGTTAGATTAATTTTGAATATACACATAGTATTTTCCCTGTTGTGTGTGGCTACACATTATATGTACTCTTTATGTCACATGTTGTTATTTGTTCCAAGGGTCTGATAGGAATTTTCAGCTGGCAAAATCTTCCAGGCATATTTCATGGTTTTGCTGGTGGGTGTGTTTTTCCGTGGCTGCCTTCTGGCCTATTTCAGTTTTCTGTATTTTTTTCCATTGCCTCTGGGGCTTATCTATTACTATTGCTGTAACTCATAGAAGGGCCATGTTCTTGTCCTCATCAGCTGGCTTCCAAGGGAAGAACTACTCCTGCAGAGCGGAAATGCCCCCCTGCAACATCTGGGAACATGAAGAGGAAAATCAGTGAGTATGGCTCTGAGTTGTAGCTGTGTAGCTGTTAACTCTGTAATGGTCCAGCAGGGATCTTCGAGTTCTGGGTGCACTGTAAAACTGATGTTCCCTCCCACCCAAAAAAAAAAAACAAAAAACAAAAACCAAGCCAGGATATTCTGTGTTGGGATGAGCAAGAGTTCAAAAGAATTACTGCCCTGTCACTTTCTAATCTCATTCAGCCCATGAGGCTGTGATAGCAGCCTGATCCCAAAGCCCCTCTGGAAGAAATGACTTTTCAGCAGGTTCTGAATTAACTGTATGGATTTGCTGAAAAGCTGTGTTGCTAATGATTAAAAATGGATAATAGGATGTCCAGCTATAATTATTGTATAATCCCTAACAGTCTAGTAAGAGCATAGAAAGATACCATGAAAGCTAGTTTGATATTTTTCAATTGGTGAATTCTTAGCCATTATCAGGCACTTCCCTAATTTGTCCCTTTTTTGGAATGCAGAGTTTTCATGCATGCAATAACGAGAGCAAATAATATGATGAATTGTTAATTTGATTTTACCTAAACATTGTTGAGATAGATTCACATATTTGTAGGCACTTTGTAGATAAATTAATAAGTTTACTACTGAGGATTGGAAGAGTAGTTATCATTACAGCATTTAAATGTGTTGTGTTTAGCTGGCTGAACTGTAATAGGAAAGAAAAGTACTTAGGGCTTTATGGAAAATGGTAGCAGGAAGGTAATTCTCTTAACACAGCTGTAATTTCCTTGACATTAATGCACATATTAGGAGTACCTAATGTGCTTAGCGCTGTAGATTGTGTCTCCAGTGCACTCGTGCTGTGTTGTGCCTGGCAATTTTGGGCAATATATTAGCAATGGTAATTATATTTTTTTCTCTGAGGCTTGGTGAGAGAAAGTAACTTTGCAGTAAGTTAACTTTGCCATCATTATATCCCAAAGAACTAATGGTGAAAATTGTTCTGTCTTTTTTCTAGAGCTCTTCGTTTATATTCCTAAAGCATTCATGGCAAGCTGTAGCAGAGCAGGGGACAGGTCACTGGATAGGAACCTGAAGACTGAGTCACTACTTACATAGTGACTTGGAGGAAGTAACTTCCTTTCTCTTTGCCAATTCCCCTTCCTCTTCTTTTAAAGTCTCAGACATGCAAAATAATTACATCAGTGTGGCATTAAGTCATGGCAATCCGTGCAGGATGGAGATCCTTGTAAAAGCATGATGTTTGTTGATGGATTTCTCCATTCCTACTATGCTGAAGACCCATTGTGCCTTTGTGCTGCTCAAATGGGTGTAATATTGGTAATATTTTTCACCTTCTTAGGCCAGGAAGAGTAGATAGAACCCTCTAAGCTGAATGTTTTAGTTTCCTCAAAGGCAGTTTGGTTTGATACAGCATTTGCTACCTGTGATAATGGGACAGGGATACATTTTCAAGGCTCCTACTGACAGATCTTGGGATTTCTTTTTTGTTTTGTTTTACAGCTGACTATGAGCTCACTCAACTCCAGGAAAGACTGAGAGAGACAGAAGAAGCAATGGAAAAATTAATCAACAGAGTAGGACCTATGTATGACAGGTGTGTTTCAAATTAGAGTATTTTAAGGAGAGGTTCCTTAGGTTCCTTAGAGGTTCCATATTAAAATGCTATTTTAATATAGTTAATGCAAGAAATTCAACTTTCTTGCATTATCTATATTAAAATAGCATTTTTATTGCTACCTCAAATTATAGAAGTTTGATTTTACACATCCCTATTCTTGTTCTGCAGTTTTTCCTCTTTTCAGTATCTATATAAAAAATAAATATTTTTTTCTGACATCATTTCCTTAACTAGAAAAGCAATTATCCCTTTCTCCCCTCTTTGTACAGTGTGTTATTTGGAAGAAAATTACAGGTATATGTAAAAAGAAGATAAACCATCTACATTTAAAGTACATAAAATAGCCTCTTTTATGTGACCAAAATAATATCCTGAATTATTCTTTTCCAGTTTTATGGATTATTTTCCTAAATTGAAATGCTGTTATAATCTACATAAATTCCTGTTTGAATAACCATAACATTTTTCTTTAAGGCACAATTGTATAATAATCTGATTACATAACTTAGTTCCACTCTAAATTCATGCATTTGCTTCTAAATATAAAAGACAAAGGGTTGTAAAATCAGCATTCAAAATTTTATTATGTTTATTAATGTTTCCTACAAATCTGATATCACCAGTCTATGTTACAAAGAAACACTGGAAACGAGTCTATGTTTTTCATAAGGAGTAAAAAGAAGAGATCAATAGGACACTGCTTTACTGCAGTCTGAAAACTGAAATACCATAACTATGAAGGTGAGGTTTGCAAAAAATGAGAGCTCTTCTGGTTGTCAATCATGTTAACTTTGTCTGGATCAAGATGTTTTAACCCATCCTGTAGGAACTCCGTGCTGAACATGCACATTTAGTTCATTTATGGCTCAAACCACTTCTCTTTGAGTGCAGTTTTGCCCACTTTGGGCTGTGCCCTGTAGAGTCTCGGGCAGACAAGGTGCCCAACCTGCCAGGTCCCAGTGGGAGAGCCCCTAAACTGCCCTGGTTTTGTTAGTGGAACAGAAGGATCCTGCTTTGACTGCTACTCATCCCTGTGCTGGAGAGCTGACACAATGCTCTACACATTCCTCTAAGCTGACAGAAATAGGCTTAGGAACTGCCCAGATATTGTGCCTGATTCTCAGGATGGAATATTTTTTTTTTACTGAGAAAATCGGTTTAGGGTCTGATCCAGTATTTGTTCTACTCTGTGTTATTGGCCCAAAGCCTCTATTTAGTAGAACTTCCCTTCTTTGTTCAACCAGACTATTTATATAGATGGGTCTAAAGGTCTCAGGGGAAATTAGAATCTGAATCTAATGAAGAATTTTGTATGTTGCCTCTTTGAAGAGGAGGGGAAAGGCAGCTCTTGATGGAGCAAATAGCTGTTTTCAAACACTTTGAAGCTTTCTTAATCTACTCATTAATTTCACTAATACTGGATAAATCTATTAAAATAAAACCTGTGGTTAGAAAGTGTAGTTAGAGTACTGAGCTAGGCTTTTCAATCTGGATATTGATGGACTTAAATGAAAAGGACAGAATAGGAGAGTAAAAATGACTTGAGCTTTATCTATTGATCTGCAGTTAAACAGAAACCCTTACACAGAAAAGTCAGAGACAGAAATAACTGGTATCAAGTTTCAACTAATGCTGAAAGACCCCAGGTGAGACCATGGCCCTTTACACCAGGTATGGCAAAGCAACAGCCAGCCTGTGTTGTAGAAAGCAGCAACCAGAAACTTGGATTTGCTTTTTGTTTTTTAATGGGTTGAAGGCCAACCTCAAATCAACTGAGGGGACTTCCTTCCAAACCAGCATACCAGTTGGAATTACTACGCTGTTAAGTAGAGAAACAACCTTCCAGAAATGCAAAACAATGAAAAATTTCAAGTACAGGTACTTTTAATGAGGCCTAGTCGTAAGAAAAATGAGAAGCAAGGTAAACAAAGCAAGAAGAAAGAACTGCCTGGCCAGGTCCTCAGCAATATAACCAAAATTTTCTATTTCTGATAGTTAGGTAAGAGAAATAATGCAGATAACCTACCTGTTTTTAAAGTCTTGTTTACCAGGCTGTCTACTGGAAAAACTTCCTTTGTTATGATAAACTGAGTAAAGGTGATATGGAAGAGTGAGAGGCTCTGCAGGGTGCCATTTTTTGGGATGTAGCTGCATTTTGATAGTGATTACTTAAGATCATGAATCTAAAAAAAATACCAGTTAACATGTCTGAGATGCCATTTTAGATTATTTAGATTATTTTCCCTGCAATCATTATGGCTCTTTAGGAAATGTTCTAATCTCACAGTAAGAATAAGAAGCCTTTACTTTACCTGTTAGTGAGCTCTTTGGGACTCTACAAAGTGTAAGTATTGCCATTATGAAAAATAATACTTGTGTTGGAGCTACAAATACAGACAGCACAAATAATGACCTTTTCTGGCACTGTAAACCTTCTGCATCTGTTATCCTCTGAGTATTCCTAAGTGCATTATAGCCTGGTAAATCTCCCATGTGCAGGCAGCCAGATGTCTTATACACTGCCAGCAACCTACAGGAAGTCTTCCCAGAGGCCTTAAATGAAGGCAAAATAACACATGGGCTTTAGTTTCTCACTCCCTGCAGGGAAATCTGCCTTTTAAGCAAGGTATTTGGAGGAGGAATACTCTGAAATACAGAGCCCTTGAGTTGCAATAAGACAGGAGTGTTTTCTAATGAGGGTATCCCACATGTTGGGAATTTCCCTGTATGAAATGCCACAGTGATGCAGCTGCATTGACTGATCCTGTTATCTGAGCCAGCTTATCTGCCCTATGTGCTAAAGAGATAGGCCTCTCTGTCTTCAGCCAAGGGATATATATTCAAATTGGGTACAGTTTTGTCTGTTAAAGGAGGATTAGTTCAGCAATTCTGTCACAGCTTTGGTCAAAAGCTGATGAAACAATTGCTTTTTGAGGGCCTCTCAATTCACATCTCAGATTCCACATCTGCGTAAGCCAGACTTTTGGGAAGATGCTGCCTCACACACTCAGTTCTTTGTGGAACAGATTGCCACCACAGCCTGGGGGAAATCAGTGCAACCTCTGTATAGTGTTGGGATATCAACTTTCCAAACTGTGGGGCTAAGTGCTCCTTGGTGGAAATGCAGAAAAGTGATGTTTTGCCTTGTGATCTCAGGGAAGCAGTTTAATCTAGGTAGGAGCTAATCAAACCAGCTCCTGAGCTAAGTTCAGTTACAGACACCTGTGCCTGCAGCTGTGCACAAAATCCAGCCCAGGATCAGCACTTCCACCACCATCACACCAACCAGCAGTAGGATGCTAATCTTACTTTAAACCAGGGTGACTTTGCTGCCCTTAGTGGAGTAGCCATCGTGTCACCATCCTTCCCATTTAGGCAGAGTGGCACAAAGTACCTCTTGGAGTGCTGCTCCACTCCCAGCAGCTGGTAAGAGGAAAACCTGAAGAAGGACATTGCAAGTTTATTGGAGTTCTGATAATTAAAATGAGGCTTACATGACCTAAAGCCAAAATCTGCCTCCAGCTCCTCTCTTCCCATCTCTTCCCTATGCTTCACTGAGCAGCCTACTCAGAATCTACTCTTGGTGATTATCTGTCTGTCTGCTCTCCAGAGCAGGAGATCAGAGATCATCTGTCTGACCTCACCTACAGTTCAGCATTCTGTGCATGCCAAGGGCCACCCTTTCAAGTAACTGGGGGCAGCAGCTCCTGACTCATACACAGATCCAAAAGAGCTCCAGAGGAGTGGCTTGAACTGGCATTACTGCTCAAGAATGACTTAAACCTCAAGATATCATAATTTTAAACTCAAGATGAAATAAGCACCAATGGTCAGAACCATTTTCACCCCTGGTGGCAGCCAGTGCCTTTCTCATTCTGGCCTACTGAGTCAGCAGACTGCAGAGCACCCACCTCCAAATATCACCTTTTTGTCCATAAGATTTTTAGAAGCCTTGTTTCTTTGCAGAGAAAATAACATGTGATGACTACATGATCTTATCTGTTGGAAGTATTTTTGTTACAGCAGTAGTTGTATTGCCTAAGCAGTAATAGTTACTAGATCCAGCAGTGTAGAACCAGTCAAAAGTTTGCTTTCCATCTGATAAAAATCCTCAGTCCTCTTCCTGTAATTCTAAAGGACAAGTGACTGTTAAATGTAACACCTTCTTTCCATTCTTAAATGTCCCTTCCTGTTTCTGCCCCCCCACCCCCTCCCCATCAGGCTGCATTGCTGTCTATAATGACATGATGATCTGTCCAACTTGCCCATTTAATGATCATAATGAGAGATTTTAGAGTCTTGAGACTAATGACTGTGAGGAATTTTGACCAGCCTCACAAGCTACACATGTAGCACAGATTCAGAATTTCATTTCCTAATAATACAAGCCACTGCACCCTAACTCTTACCTAACACACTTTTAAAGGCAAGAAATTTCTGTAAAGTCTTTTGTATCATAAATCTTTTTTCTGTGTCACTTTTATCTTGCTCTCACATTGGCTTTACCTTCCTTCCTTTACCTGTTTAAATTGCAGGCTTTTTGGATAAAGGGATAAACTATACCCAGCTGAAGTGCAGAGCACATGCAGATGTTGAGGAAGGATCACACTCCTCAAAAAGTTTCTCCACACTGTGCTGCTGGCATGGACCAAACAGTCAGGTTCAACCTCTTCTCATAGCTTGCAATAACAGTGGACTAAATTCTGGTGTCTAATATTTTCTAGCAGGACTCAAAATGTTACAACAGACCAGGAAAAAATGTTACTTCAACAACTCAGAGAAATTACTAGAGTTATGAAAGAAGGAAAATTCGTAGATGACATCTCTCCTGAGAAGGAAGCTGAGGAAGCTCCTTACATGGCAGATTGGGAAGGTAAGCAAGATCCTTTCTCGCCATTACCCTTACAAAAAAAATTGGATAAAGATTACTCACAGTTCCAGACCCTTTCCAAGTTTTGGTTAACTTTATCCTTCCTTTTCCAGAAGCCAGTGTTCAAAACTTTGCAAGAGGTTGCTTGGCTTTTTTGTCCCCAACCATAACAGAAAAAAATAGATTTTGAGGTATCCAACATTTCTTTTAGTGTAAACACTGCACTATCTGCTGCCCAAAGTGGCACGTGAATATTCATATATGTTCCATCTGCTGCTGGGGCTTGGCTTCTCTGGGTTTAAATCTTTCCCTTTCTGTGCTGGGTTGGATTTCATGACAATCATAAAACCCTTGGAAATCAGATCTGTATGTTTTAGATAACTTACAGTTTTTACTTTTGATTAGTCGCTCTTTGTTAGCTCCAATGTTGTAAAAGTCAACTCCAGGAAGTCTATTTATGTTAATGTCCTTTCTATTCCTTTGTGTTTACCTGCTACATAAATGTCTTTTCAAGAAATCTTAGTTGAGCTGCTCGCTATCATAATTTTAAATGCAGACTTAATTTCTTGCTTTTTAAAAAGCTTCAAAAATTATCCAAAACATAAAGCATAAGCAGTGGCCTTGAGCTCTGTTCATAAAGTCAAGTTTATGATGTTATTTCTAAAATGAAATGCACAAAGTCATTGATATATCTGTTTTTTCAACTTTCTCAGTAATGCTGTTTATAGCCAGTGTTCAAACCATGCATCAGTCAATCTGTAGGCAGAAAAAAAAGAAGGATCCATTCAAAGATCTAAGATGCACCATTTTTACCTGTTAGCCCCCATAGCTTCCAGCAAAGTTCATCAGGTTTCACTCCTGAAAGTCAGGGCTGATATCCTGGCTCCCTGAAAGTAAGTGAATTTTTTTTCATCATCTCCCAAGAAGACATGCTTAGCATGCTCTTGCCATGGATTTCATACTGTGATGTGTACATGGCTGTAAAGAGCTGACACTTGCACTGGCAGTAAGAAAAACAACTGTCCTGGCCAACTTTGCATCTCCCACTGAGGTCAGGACTCCTTTTAAATGCTGGTAATACTCCAAGCTGCATATCCCTTTATTCCTAAGGTTATCCAGAAGAGACCTATCCTGTCTATGATAATTCCGATTGCTTCAAGCGCAAGCAGGACACAATCCTTGTAGATTACCCTGACCTGAGCCAGCCCTCCCCAGAAGAGCTGGCAGAAAGAATGGAGGGCATGGAAGATGAGGAGTATCCTTATGATGAAACCCTGCTAAGTGATCTCACCACAGGAATGGGTGGTCAGGATTTAATGCAGAAAAAGGATGATGTAACTCTTGTCGAGGAGGAGGAGGAGAGTGACCTTCCTCCCAGCCAGAGCACTGGGGAGTGCTGCTGTTGCTGTGATGATGATCCTGCTGTCATAGCAGAGAATGCTGGATTCCACTCTGAGAGCTGCAGTGAAGTAGAAGAGACAAGCCAAGAGGACATGTCTGTGGAGTCAGAAAATGAAAATGCTGCGCTGGAAAAGCAAAAGACCAGTGATTCAGAGCAGACAGGCACGCTGAGAAAGCGCAACACCAAAGTACTTGATTGACAGGGGCAACCATCTGGATGGTAAAGGTAGAGGTCATGAACTGCCATCCATGTGGGTTTTGTTCCCACTGAGGACTTCTCAGTGTTCATCTCCTTGTAGCTACTGCAGTTTCATGGTACCAGTCACATCATCTGCCTGGACTGGAAGCCAATGCCCTCTTTCATGCACTCGTCACGGGTTACCGTAATGCTGCCAACAGTGCTTTGTCCTTGATTTTTGAAGCCTTGTATTTTGGAGCAGATATTTGTGACTCGTTCCTTTTCAATTCTGAAGGAGCCGTCCTTGGTTTTGGCCTTTGTCCTCCCAGAGTTAACCAAATGTCTCTTCTGACTTTTTCAAAAACATCTGTGTGCTACTAGTTAGGAGAGTTAATCAAATCCTTATATATAAATGAATTTACTGGGATGCTGAAGGACAAAACATGCCTTCTTTCTCTTAGCTCAGTGTTAACTGGTCAGCAGAGCAGATCATAGTCACACCCATGACTCTCTCAACTCTGTCATTGCTCTCTACTCTTGAGAGACTGCTGTCCACAAAGCTC
This sequence comes from Haemorhous mexicanus, assembly GCF_027477595.1. Taxonomy (NCBI): domain Eukaryota; kingdom Metazoa; phylum Chordata; class Aves; order Passeriformes; family Fringillidae; genus Haemorhous; species Haemorhous mexicanus. Next base: position 14,552,653 of record NC_082346.1, read on the forward strand.
CTCTGCTACTCCACAGCACCTTTCCCATTTATTCCATGTTGTTGGAACAGTAGCCTAATCCTTGTTGTGTTACTTGTGTGAGCAAGACTGAAGCTCAGTTGTGCTTTAACTTTGCCTTAGCCGTGATGAAATTCCCAGATGATTGCAGGAAGTGGACCACAATGTGTGAGAGCACTAAAAATATCCCTAGAGATTAAAACCAAAAAAGCAGTGTTTTGTCTGTAAAGGAGAGACCAGCATGAGGGGGACCCTCAGACTGAAGGTAGCAGGTAGGCTTTTCCTTCTTCCTAGAAACCTGTGGGTCTTTTATGCTCTTGGAATGCTGTTGCCAGGGTCAGGTTGAGGCTGCTCCAAGTATGGGATGAGGAGGGTTCTGGAGCCAAGGGCTCCTGAGTAGAGGGGGCAGGTGGCCCCTGTGCCCAAGGGACAGCTTTTCTTGTACAAGCAGCATGGCAGGTGGGATGGGCTCCAGGAAAGGTTCCCTCAGCTCTCATGACCCTCCTACTTCTCCCATACCTGGGCACTTTTCAGGCCCACCATAACCCGACGTATTGGGCCACACTCGTGGCCCAGTCACGGTGGCTGTTTGTGATGTCACCAGTCCCCCGAGTGCTCTGGCACTAGAGAAGCAGGGCCCTCTGCTGCTGCCCCCATCCACCCAGCTCTGAGTGGCCCTTGATGAACGTCTGGAAGAATGAAAAGCCAGAGCAGCGAGGCGGGTGGCAGACCACCTTTGTAAGGGACGGCAGCAGGGCCCCTTCCAACGATGACCGAAGAGGAAGGCATGTGCCAGGAGGAGGCCGTGGATGAGGAGGAAGAGGAGGAACAAAACCCCCCCTCTGCCTTGAGTGCCACTGCCCTCAGTTCCCTGGTCATGGCCATGCAGAGCTTGGCTCTGTGCCCAGGAGGGGACGGTGTGCAGCCCAGGGACACCGGCCTGCCGGGGAACCGCCGGAGCAGGGAGCTGGGCGGCCGCGCACCTCTGCGTGGGACAGCACAGGGACACGCCCGGCAGCGGCCAAAGGGGGAGTCACTTTCCCTGGGCCTGAAAAATGGCAACAATCGACGGTGCAGGAGGAGGAGGGGAAGGAGGAGAAGGAGGAGCATCAGCCCTTGCACCATCAGAGCCATTGCCAACATGCGAAGAACGACATGCAGCGCCTGCCTCCAGGAATTCTGGCGGCTCAAAATCCGCACCTGTCTGACTGAAAAATAAGCAACAAAGATGAAAATCCTGTCCATCCTCCTTATTTGGTACTTTGGTGACAGCACCTCTGCTCCCACAGCCCCTTAAGTAGGAGGTGTTTTTTAGAAACTTTCCACATCCTGCTTTGCTGGTGCCACCTTACATCCTGGGGTTTTTTAGACTATGACATCAACAGTTTGAGACCAGTTTTTTGAAACAGAGTAAAGTTATTGTAATGAAAGCATGGAGCCCTAGGAATTTCTTCTTTGCAAACATGCTAGGGAATATTGCAGAGTCCCAGCCTCCCCACAGGGCCTGTCCTAGTAGCTCACCTATTCCATTTCCTGGCCTCAACAATCATTTGTTGATTCCTATGCATTATATGAGCCCTTCTTTCTCATGCCCTACCCCACCCTTCCTGGAGCTCCTCAGGGAAAGACATGAATTGACTTGGCTTTCACCATGCCACTGTGCTGAGGTGACAGGAGTTATCCCCAAGAGGGCCACTGAGGTTCCTGGGGTCTGGAGATGGGATTGCTTCAGTCTGAGGTCAGCACCAATCCCTGATGGATGAATGAGGTCAGGCTAGCGTAAAGAATATTAGCAGACCAAGCCAAGAATGTAGACAGCTGTTCCTTTGGAGAAGCAACAGATGGCAGGAAGAAGTGCTGGCCTTCACATGGAGGTCCCTTCTAGCTGCTTCATAGGAAGTTACTTTCAATGTTGGGAAATTATAAAAAACCAAACCAATAAACCAAAAAAATAACAGCAACATTTCTTTCTTCCTCTCTTTTTTGGGATTTGGTGGGTGCCTATGGATTAGTCTTTCCCCTCTTGGTCTCCACAGCCCTGGAAAGGTGCTGATGAGTGGGGTATAGGCCCAGCCCAGGCCTTGGAGATGGTGAGGAGTTGGGGCTCATGGCACACAAGGGCAGGCTGAGGGAGCTGCCTCTATCACGAGGGTGGGGCGGTGGTGGAGCAGGTGCCCAGTGAAAGTGTGGATGCCCCATCCTTGTCAACATTCTAGGTCAGGTTGGCTGGGGCTTTCACCAATCTGGTCTAGTGTCAGCCTCACCCCGGTGTTTAGCCAGGCCCTTATATCATTCCCCAGTACTTCCAAGGAAACTGTAGATGTGCTGGAGCTCTGCTGTGGATACAGGCACAGCCCAGCGTGAGGCTGACACCCTTTCCCTGGATTGTCACAGCGAGTGCTCCCGGGGTGTCACCAGAACTGTGGCATTCTGAGGCACACAGGAGCACAGAGCAGGCCTCCCACTGCATCTACACACCCACCATGGGCCTCTGGGACACTCTGCTTTAATGAAATAAATTGGATTCCCCTGGTCTGCACCAGCTCCAAGCCAGATGCTGGATGCCAGTCAAGGTGGGGTGCCAGCCTGGGGCTACCCCCACAGAACTGCTCACATCGGTGCTGGGATGGGATGTGGGGGGAATGCCCATGGCAATGCCACCCACCACAGCTGGGGCAACCCATGGGAAGGGCCTGTGCCCCATCCAGAGTCACCAGCCAGCCCTGTTTCATGCCACCAGCCCAGCCCCCAGAGTGTCTGTATCCCTGAATTATGGATCTAGCCCACCAACTGCCCTCACACCACCTCTGCCAGGTGCAATTGTTCCAAACATACCTGTAATCCACATCATCTGGGAATCCACCAGGTAGGCATCACCATGGGAAAGTGGATTTGTGTTGATCAGAAGCTCCCGGTGATGGCCATCATTCTCCAGATGGGAGTTGCCCAACCTCTTGGCACAGCATTATTGTGTGCTCCTAGAATAATTATGCTGTACCAGACATTTTCTCCCAGGTTTGCAAAAACTCAGCAAAGGGGGTCCCCTTTACAATGCCAGGTCTATTTCCCATCGTTTCAAGCACTAAGAAGGACGTGAGCCTCCCTTTTACATGGGAAAAAAAGGAGCTGAACTCCTCTTTTACATGTGCCTTGCAAGGGCTCTAATCCCTTACACCTTAGGAGCTGTTAGGGCTACTTTTAACACCTGTGACAGGGCTAAAGGCTTCCTGTTTCTTTGCAGCAAGGTGTCGAGAGCCTCAGGAGCTCATCCCTGAGGTGTCAATGGCCTTGGCAGCCCCTCCCCAGGGACCAGTAAGGGCTCTCTGAATGTAGCCAGCCTTGCCTCCTGTAGAAGCTCACCAGCAGCCTTCAAACTGGGATTCCTCCTGTTTGAATAATATTTCCTTTCCATCCTTTGCCTCAGCTTTCCCCCCTCTGAAACAGAAATGTCTGTTTAGAGGAGGATTTTAGAAAAGGACCATCAAATGTGTCTCTCCAGCTTTCTCAACTATCAACTGCTCACTTCTACTAGAGAACACTCATAATTTGAAGGAGAGGTTAGCTAATCAAAATCAGGATTCTCAGAGAACTTTGATGAAGTAAGTAAATCAAAATCATAGGTCAGAACATCAGCAAAGCTGGGAATTTGAGAAAAAGTCACAGAAGCTCAGGTGGATGCCCACTGGAAGCAGTCAGGCTCTTTAAAAGCACACGTTCCTGTTCCTTTACTTGAGATGTTTCCCACCTGGCAAATGAAATGGCTGTACTTTTTGTTAAAGCTAAAAGAAATAGCACATGTGTTGTTAAAAGGAAAAATATTGTTATAAAACTAGATTTTAAAACCCACAAATGGGCTTAATTCTCCCTGAATATCTGTGAATCGTTACAAATTGTTTCAGGTAAACCATGGGATCAGGATAAAGCAAAAAGTAAGATCCCTGCTGGCCCCAAAAATACTTTAAAGAGGATTAATTATCAAATATTATTTGGAAAACAGATAAATATCTTAGAAGTTTATGACCTAACTCTTTTCATTAGCAATTAGTGTCCATATCTTGGATTTTTAATTTTCCAGCTAAGAATAAGAAAAGTATGCTACCTTTGAGAACACAGCAATAATCTTCTATTTAAATAATATTTACTTGCAAATTCTAATAAAAAATAAAATAAAATCCTATGTTTCTAACCTCATGTATGACAAGCACTGGGGAAGAAAAACCAGGTAAGTGTTAGAAAATCATCTTTATATCAATGGTTTTATAGTGACCATGTATTTCAAAGCAAATGAATGCAACACCAGATCAGACAGACTGAACATCCCAAACACAGCTGGAAAGGTTGGTCTGGTCAAGTGATTTTTCTCAGCTTTGGAACTTCATCAGTTTTTTTGGGGGGCACAGATTCCTAAAGAGCACATAGACACCTCTCCTTTTTCTCAGTGATCTTCCTGGGATGGCTTAGATAGTGCTCACAGACCACTCCTCCTCTCTGCTGGGACCAAACACCTGCCCAAGTGCAAGATTACCCAAACTATATTGTTCCTGACAGAGGAAATTGCAAAAATACAGTTTAAATGGCACTGGAAACTCCTTATGTGAAATTACTCCATATCCAGTGGAAGTAATTTATTGAGGTGCTTCCAGCCTTGGGTAGGGATAGACATTGTTGTTTCAAACAAAGTAAGTTTAATATTTCTGCACAGTGTTCTGTATTCACAAACACTAAAATCAGTCATTTACATACTGCTAAATAAATACATTTACTCCAGCATACCAAAGAGTTTCTTTTAAAAAAATTTAATTTGCAAAAGCACATTCTTGCAGGTTTATCTAAAACTCTCTAAAGTCTGAGCAAAAAGGGAGATGCCTGGCTACTCAAAACAGGCCAAGCCTGACATGTTACAGCTATGGTGAAAAAACATGTCTGGTTAAATACTGGTTGTCATTTTTTGTCAAATTTGATATATTCTGTTCTTTAAAACCCCATATAATGTAAAGAAAATATAGACCATAACATATTCAAATTCTACTGTATAATATCCGTTTATTTAAGAAAGGCAAAGAGATGAATCAGAAAATGTTCACTGTGGGAATTAAAAAAAAAATTAAAATAAAAATAACTAATCTGCTTCTTCATTTTCTAGGGACAGAAACATTCATGTAGCACATTTTCTACTTCTTGAAGTTTAAGTAAACATGTCAGAAACAAAGGTTATTTTTCTTTACAGGCAGATATAGTCTCATCATATTCTAAATTGAGTATTTGACAGCTGCTCCCAAACACTGGATCTTTCAGACTGTCATTAGTTGGATGAAGACAGTGTTGGAAAGTACCAAAATCAGCTCAGTGGCTACTAGGAGCTCTCAGAAATAAACCACCTCCAGAGTATGTACTGTCTGAGATACTTCTAGAGCTGCAACAAATTACAAAACATCCTCCACAGACATTTTTTGTTTTGTTTCCCTGCTCTTGAGTGTAAGGATTTGTTCAAAAAGGAGAAACAAAAGCCCCAGTCTTGTGATCATGGGGTAGAGATTGGGCTCACTGTGTGGATGAATCCTGCTGAAAAGTCTGCTCAAAGGAAAAGCAGATGGTTCTCTGTAATAGATACTCACATGGAAAGCAGGAGAGAGAACAACTTTTTGTAATCTTTTCAGCAGAAAAAAAAAAAAAATCACTTGCTCAAAATGATTTTAAAAGAGGTTTCAAGTAACTGACTCTTTTAGAGATATTTTGCAATGATTAACCCCAAGGCAAATTAATAACATGGTTTGTGCTGTCACTGTGAACAGAGGGGAAAGAAGATACCACCAAAGGAGTTTTCTTAAGACAGTATCCATATTTATGTGAGTATGCAAAAATATTTGCACATCTAAACCTAGAAAATGTTGGGAAAGTCATAAACTAAACCCATCCCACACTTAGAAACTGACAATCCTGCTGGTCATGTATGTATGTCCCCTTTATACTTTGCATACAACTGTCAGAGGACCTGATTTTCCTGTCACTAAGCACAGGATTTTAATTTGAAATAAACTTACTTTCAATCATCAGAAAATATGTTTACACTCTTAAGATAATAAAAAAATGATTAAAGCTCCAAAATTTGTCTTTTTCATACATGTTTTTCAGTAAGCCACTGTAAGAGGTTTGTTCCTTGCAGACTTTGTTTCTTAGGGAAACTCCCAGTGATTTGCTGGTTCTTGAGCAGGTTCAGTTCTGCCCTATTTTATCCCTTAAATAATGGGCAAGGTTTGGTTTTTCTAAATGCTCTGTGCAACATTTGACATCACTGAATTTGGCAGCACATTTAATGGACAAGGTGAACATTTTTCACCAACAGATATTCTAGAACTCCCTTTGAGTGTCAACAAGTCTTCGTGGGATGTATGTAAGAGCAAACTTTGGCCTCCCTTCCAAATCCCATTTCCTGAAGTGTTCATGCCAGTAATGCCCAGTTTTTGTGATCCAGTTATGCCCACATTTAAACAAAGACAAGAAGACATGAGGACTCTGGCAGGGACACACAAGTGTGGCATTATGGAGACACAACAGAAGTTAGAAAGAAACATTGGTTACACCAGCAGGCTTGGGATTAGGCCTGACATGGAAATTAATGAGTGAAAATGACATCATGAAGAAATCTGTACAGAAATTGAGCAGTTTAGATGAGAAACAAATAGTATGGACAGAGTTCTTAGCAATATGACACAACATAAGCAGTGACCATCAGTCTGTCACTGAACACTGACTCCCTCCAAGCAGTGCCAAGCAGTGTGCCCATTCATCCTCTGGCAGGAAATCACCATCCTGCCATTCCCTGCATGCTGGGCTCCCTCCACATCTGCACCTGGAGCTTGTTTGCACTTTGGTTTGCTTCTCTGCAACTGCACTCCTTGGATTCTGTGCTGCCTTTTTCTGGGCTTAGGTCTCAAAAGGGTGCAAGCAGAACAAAAAGGTGTTCTCTTCTGAAATGCAATGTGAACACAAGGAAAGTTCAAGTGACTGAAAGAGCCTCAGGTCCCAGTTTTTGCCTTCAGGAGGAGCTCTTTCTTCAGGATTGGGAGAGCTGGGATTTAATGGCTTCGGTTCAGCATTTTCTCTGCTAAGCTTCCATGCAGGTCTCTGCAGCCGTGTCCTCTGACTGGTGACAGACACACAAGGTAGGGGACAGCACACGGGGACAAACATGCAGTGTGACAGAGAGGGTGACAGTGAGCACATGAGAGCTGCATGGCTCCGTGAGAAACCCGCTCTGTGTGCTCTCCTGACATGGCTTGCATGAATGCTAAGAGGGGCTCTCATCCTCCAGATCCAGGCAGACAGAAATGAAGAAGAAAAAGAGAAAGGAAGATTATTTTCTGAGAAACAAGCATCCCCTCTGATGGGCACTGTAAATGAACCTAGTTCTACGGGCATCATTTACATCACACTCCCAGAGTCAAGCTCTGCCACACTAGTAAAGCATCCTGGCAGCCACAAAATCCCAAGTAGAAAGCACACTGTTGTCAGGAAGCCTAAATTCATCATACAGGTGGCAATAAAAACAACTGCACTAGGAACACAGGACTTGGGAAATGTGGCCTCTACTGTGCAGGTGCTGAGCTTTGAGGTACAGCTCAAAAAACCAAAAAATGTGGTACAGTAAGTCCTAAGTGCCACCCTGAGAGTGCAGAGGGGTGAATTCCTTTACATGTTCACCAGGGCTTGGTCTGAAACCTGTTCAGCACTTTAAAATTCCCCAACGACCTTGAACTGCCCAACTTGATGAATACCCAGGTGGAAGATTATGCAACCAGAATTCAAGGCCACCCTACTTCAAAATGAGAACATCTACACAGGGATTTAACACACTTTAATTCACAGATATTGACTTTATAGAACTTTCACTGACTTAGTGCTCTGAAGTGTCCCCATATGGAAAAACCTGCACATGTTTGAAAGAAGAGAAATATAGATGGGGTGGGGAAAAAAAAAAAATAAAGGGACTTTAAGCAAAAGAAGGAATTCCAGTAACACAGATTACCAAGAAGCTGAAAAGCATCTACCACCTGCAAGAAAGTGTTTAAAGTGATACCAAACAGGAATTCAACCTCATGGACTTGTGCAATGTAGTCTGAAAGACAGAATAAATGGTGCTTTTTAAAACAGGTTAGGGTTTTTTTTGGAAAGAAAAGAAAACCAACAAAAAACTTGTCATAGTATCACTGGACTCAGTAACTCTTGAGAATTCCATAGTTAGAGCTGTATTCCACAATCAGCTTTTTGGGGTGACACTGTTAGAAATCTTGTAAAAGTGCACATCACTGCTGCAGCCCTACTTTAAAACAGCAGTTAGAATTAACAGTACACAGAATTTCTTTTCAGCCTGCATTATAAAACACTGAATCCCCAACTAAATACAATTAGGAATGAAATAGAGCCTCATTGGTTTTTGTTGGGTTTTTGGTTTGTTTGGTTTTTTACTTAGGAAAACTCAGTGGGCTTGATTTAAATATTTTGCTGAGCAACTTTTCAGTTCCTGACATTTTCTCAGTGTTCCCATGTTTGTTTGAGGTCATTCTCATAAATTAATTAGCAAAAAATTCATTTTCAGTGCAACTTAATTGCCTGATGAAAACTCTGTAGTTACATGGTTTGGTTTTCCAGTATTCCAAAGTGAAACAGTTTAGTCTTCAGGATGAAGTCCAAAATGGAGACCCTCTGACTCCTAGTGCTCACCCATGGCAACAGCTGGAACAGTAAGGAACAACATTTCTGGTTGGCAGAAACAGCCTTCTGCCAATCCAGGCATACAGCACTAAGTCTCAGTGATTTGGTCTAGAAATCCTGTTTTTTTCTTGGATGAAAAGTTTATATTTTTAGTAACAAAGCCCAAACCACATGTAAGGCAGCAGGAAATGAGGCAGAGCCTTTACTAGAAAACAGGGCTCTATTTGTGTTTAGTACTGGAAATTCTGCCCTTCAGAAAGAAAAGTTGTGGTGCACAAACCAGCAGCATCATTAGGCAAACCCAAGGAAAGCATATTATTATGTAATATGCTGAGAGAGACAGATAGATAGATATAATAGCTATGTTATGTTTTTTCCAGCAGGACTATCATGCTCTGCTCATACAACAGCTGAGGAAATTGCTGGAAAAAGCAGCTGCCTCTCAGCCAAGCCCACTTGGTACACCTCTAACTATTTGAAAGACTATTTTATTTGAGCTTAAACCACATCTTTGAAAATGTTTTTAAAATAGCCAAAAAAATGCTGTAATATTTAAAGACACATCAGGATCAACAAAGTTCTACTTCCAGAGGGCTGGGAGAGTCTCCCTAGGGAAGAGAACAGGATGGTAATAACTGGGTTATCTTCTGGAATCAAGACCTCCTGCTGTGAGGTGCCAGGGCTCATAAACTTTTCTGAACACTGAACATCAAAGGCTGGACTGGATGATCTTGGAGATCTTTTCCAACCTTTCTGATTCCAAAGCCCACCCAACACACTCTGATTTCGTGTGCTGGTGAGATTTTCTGCACTGGCAAAATAAAATGATTACATGATGTAATTTTCCAACACATCAAGACTAAATGTTAAGATTGTTAAGATTACACTTACCTAGATGGTAGGCCTTAAAAAAAAAAAAAAAAAATTTGAAATTCAAAGGGAGTGAAAATGTTCCTGCTGTTATTTGGTAAGTAAGTCAATATAGGAAAGGTACACAATCTCCTATGTGATGCCCAAGTGTGCTTAAGAGAATTAAGACGTGCACTCTTGCCAGGACTTTGGAATTCTCATCACTTAGTGTGTCCTCATCACACTGACAGCTTGCTGCAGTCACAGTCTGGCAATCTGCATGGAGCTGCAGGATCAGAAGCATACTAAAGCTTCCAAAATACAAGCTCAAGCTTCAAACCAAGCTTAAGGAAAGGAAATTTTGAACAAATAATCTCCATGCAATTTCATCCAAACTGTAGGCATTAAACCTAGCTAGATTTTAATGTTAAAATTTATAAAAATGTTTATAAATTACATTCTGTTACCTTGAGAATTACTCTTACACTTCATAAATTACTGACACTTCTAATGGCATTGTGCCAACTGGGACAGCCTCAGTAAGAAGCCACAGATGCAGGGTGAAATGTGAGAAACACTGTAAACATCCCAGGTGAGTAAAAAGGTAGTCAGAAATCGTGAGGCTCATTGTTTTTAAATCAGATGTGCATGACAGAGTCCAAGTGGGCAGTAACAATAGTTCTGAACAAATGAGTCACATCCAAGGGAAAGGAAAAAAGCAAACAAAAATACAAAAAGGCAATTTGCAGCACAACTGCCAAGTGCCTCAGTTTGCTACCTAAAAGCATAAATAGGTGATTGCATTAAGTGAACCTCTGTAATGTGCTCAGGAATAACAGTTTTAAAACAACAGATGCTGGGAAGTAAAACACAACCAACCACACACACTGTCAGAAGGAATAATGTATCAGATGATTTGTCCTTACTGGTTTTTTCTGCACTTTTAGTAACCAAAAATAATACAAGGTAAAAAAATTGAAGCCTCACTTAAATCATTGACAAGAATTCAACAGCATCAAGATTTGATCCTAAGAGATTGGTTAGTTATGTGGTTTCTATACAGGCAGCAGAAAACTCCATATTTTGGTTGGTTCAGGGAGCATTCAATTGAGTTCTGAGCACAGCAACCAGCTCTTTCATCCACCAGCCTCAAAGCACTCCTGGAAGTCCTCTCAGCAGAACAGAGATGGACACAGCCAGGCCAAAACCCAGGAGTCCCATGGAACCCATTGGAACTGAGGCACAAAGAGGTTCCAAGGTTTGCACAAAGTCAGACACTCCCTTGGGGTTAAACCCCAGGTGACCCAATCCCCAGGCCTGTGCTGAGTCAGCCTAGAAGACTGGGTTGACTTTAGCACAGATTTTGACTCTTCAGGACTTTTTTTTTGCCTGTACCCAAGCACAGAATAGATCATGAGTATTCCAGGTACTTGTGAGGTTCTGACTCTCAAGCAGGACTTTGTTACAGTCCATGTGCTTAACAAGCTTTTGTCAGAGTAATTTTCAAACTGCCACTGCAGACTTCAATAAAACCATGATAAGCTTCCAGTGTTATTGTATAATCCAATTATGATGTGAATAGGGAAGGTTTCCTCTCAAAAATGTACACATAATTTTTCAGAACAGTGTCCTCTTCCTAGAGCCTTTCAGCAAAGGCATAGATAAACACACCCTTACTGAAAAAGGGGAATCGAAAACATATAGGCAGTTAAATAAAATACAACATACAAAATAAGTTTTAATGCATTTTCATCCAATATACAGGCATTTGTGAGTATCAGCTACTGAGCTATAGTTCATAGCAAAACACCAAAGCATTGAGATAGTTGTGCAAATTCTTTTCTTAGTTCCTTGGCGAGCAACAAAAAGAACTGAAGAATAACTACATAATTAATTTCAAACACTTACAGAGCAGAACTCTGGAAGGTACTTTTTGTACATGAGGAACAACAGGAACCTGATTTCATTAAGTAGCACATACAAGAGAAGCCTGCACCTACAGTTAGATTAACTCTACTGCAAGATTTATATGTATAAAACTACTTCATTCTAGTAATCAAAATGAGGCCTTCTGAGAAATCATCAGCCCATAATTCTAATAAAGGTGACTGCTGTGCTGTCCTTAATTACCAAGCAAAGATATCTGATTGGTGAGCACAGGCTTCTGTAAAAGCAGGAAAAAAAATGTCACAAATGATGTTTTAGGAGAGCAATGGGAAAGTATGGGGCAAAGAGTCAGAATGTCATAGGATCAAAGCCAAAATCTTCCCTCAGACACCTGTAATACATTAGGAGAAACCTTCTCTGCCCAGAACACCAGGCAACCCCATGTCTTGTCCTACTACAATAAACAAAGACAAAATAATCTGATATTGGTCTACACTCATCATCCCTTCAGGGCAAAAACTCTTCTCCCCCATCCTTGCTTTACCCTTATGTGAAATCAAAAATTAGTTAATAATAAAAATTTGTAAAAAGCTATGACACAAGAACTGAGAATGATTTTCCATAGTAAGGACTGGATTGATTTTCTGATTTTTTTAAAGGGCATCACTCAGGTAGGGGTAAGATTTTAACAGCAGAAAAGTAAGCCTAATGTCCAATACTTTTAGAGAGCTCACTGGTGTCTCTGCTTGTTTAAAGCCCCTCCTTTGTTCACCACAAGGGAGCAAAACCTCAGAAAGTTGGAATTGATGGCATTGGTTCCCCATGACTGATAAAACTCCGTGGTGTCATTTGACTCCACAATGATATTTTCCAATTGTGCAGCCACCAGATTTTATTACAGAGCCCTTTTCACTCCAACTCCTCCAGTGCTAGGACCTCATGAGGACAGCCAGCTGGGAACTCCAGCACTATTGTAAGGCAACTTGAATAGCAAGAGACTTGCCCAGTAATTATTACAAAACCATTCTCACTGATTTCTTAACTGCAGAATTTCTAACAAGAGCCTATGACCTTACTGATTTATGTGCCATATATTATCCTACAAAAGGAACAGAGCGATGCCTAGCTTCTAAAAAATAAACTATTAACTATTTTAGGCCACCAACACAATTCAGCTCACAAAATCACTTCTAACCTTTTGAAAAAAAAAAAAGGAAAAATAAGGCAGCACTACAAAGGGAATCTAACAGCCTGCCTCCAGGCTTGTGGCCAGCTCTGCTATTGATTTGCAACCAATGTTTTGGAAACTGAATGTTTACTGAGAAAATTTCTGATTATATTTTAGGCAAGCTTTTTTATCTGCTACCTTTTAATGTGTTAATTTACTCTACTGAAAAGCCAAAGGGCCAAATTCAGCCCTCTGATAAGGCTTCTATTGTAGGAGCATCACTGAATGTGCACCAAAGGCATTATTCATCTGTGGAGAGATCACTGAGCAATATTGTCAAACACTTTTGAGCTGCACATCCTTGAAGAGCAGATAAAGGAATTGTAAAGAGAATGAGAAGGAACAGAGAACATCAGAGATGAAGAAAATTAGATAAAGGGCCAGGAAGAAACTGTTTGATGTAAACAGAGTGACAAGTTAGATTAAGAACTCTCATTAAAGCATGCAGCATTTGCCCATAAGCAATTCAGGCAAGGAATTTGTTTACAACTCTGCCAAAATCAACAGCAGATGCAAAAAATCATCAATATTGGGATTTTAAATAACATTAAATCTACCGTATCCAAACATTCACTAAGACTGTGTGAAGGAAATACACAGCTTGGGGCCATTCTATTCTTTGTCACACTGAATAAACAAGGTTATGCCCTGCTGCACTCTGAATGCAGGCCCAGCAGAAGTTACTAACAGGAGTGTACCACTAATTACTCCTTGGTTACTTCAGTGTGCACGTGTCTCTGAAAATACTTACTAGTAACAAGACTTTATTACTGATGGGGAAGATAATGTGACTTCTTGAGGAAAATGTAATTCCAGGTAGGACAGAACTTGGTTTGACTTTTCCAAGTTAGGAGGACAAAATTTAGAGATGTGCTGGAAAGCTTGTGGCATCATCTTGCATGTGACCTTTACCAGAAAATATCCAGCAAAAATTATCCATCAGAAATTCTACAGATTCAAAATTAATGGTTGAAACTGCTTCCAGAGCAGAGGGTGAAGGCCAAGTGAATCAAACCCAGTACCATGCTCAGCAATAGTGAGGAATTAGGGTTTTGGCAAAGGGCATTAGGAGCAAATCCTGTTCTAACTGACCCAGATTTAATGAGAGTTCCTCATTCCTAGTCCCAGGTTAACATCCCCCTCTAGTGACCTCCATTTATTGTGGGGAGTTTTTCCCTCAGCAGCTCGTTGGCTGATGGCCCTGTCAGACTCTGTTAAGATGATGGGAATTTGAGTCACCACTTTCCTCCTGGCATGGTTACAGGTTAAAAAAAAAATACCTGGCTGGGAAGAACATGCAGTGAGAGTGAAGTTACACAATGTGCTGGCAGCAGAATTGTCCCAAGAAGCTGAACTTGCAGCCTTTCCCCAGCCCCTCATTCTCACCCTTGTGCAGGAGTTCACTGCACATGAGTTTCCTTTTGTGCCAATTCCCTGGGAGGTCATGATGTGAGTCAGACCATTGTTATGATCTGGGTTAAAAATAACCCTTCCTAAAGCAGCTCCACCACTAAAGCCAGCAGATTGTGTATTTGCACCACGAGACAGTTCCTTTGACACAGCCTTGTGCAGGGACAGAGGCAGAAAACTGTGTCAGGTGCCACTTTCTCAGGCTCCAAAGTGTGACTGGCAAGGCACAGAATTCAAGCCATGCAGATTCAGCCATTCCCACGCTGCAGAGTTCTCCAAATCCACATCACACCTAAATAACAGCGCTGGGAATTCCTGACTGGTTTTGCAGTAGTCCAAACATAAAATTCTGGTGGTCACTGGAGCTGCTTTTTAAAGGCTGAGATGAGGTGAGCGAAGGCCTAAGGGCCTTCTCTGTTAAACCCAAAGTGAGATGACAGATGGGGATGTGAAATTGTGGGAAACCACCAGCTACAGAGAAAAACAAAGCAAAGGCAAAGTGTCACCTTGCAGCTCATGACTCAGCACTTCAATCATTCATGGAGGGAACTGATGCTCGTTTCCCTCAAACAAAAGGTGTCTTTCCTTCTTATAGCATTGCATGGAAAGGCTCCTTGCAAGAAGATGAAGGGGGAAAAAAAAAGACAGAGCTTCCTGTTAATTAAAGAGAATATTTGACATGCTGAGTCTATCAACAAAACACTGTTTAAAGCCAGCAGATTTCTTCCCATAGATTGTTTAAAAGATTAGAAAAAATGCTGGTAATTATTTATTTTCATCTCTTATCTGAAATTCCTTTGTCTGTATACTGGGAAGGAGAGCTGAAGGCAAAGGTGAAGAGAGCATATTTCTTTTGTTAGTTGAAATGATACAGTCCAAATGGCACAGCCTTAAGGAGAGCTTTGTGACCTGTCCCCTACAGTCAGAAAGGGCCTGTCAACTATGAGACAATCAGATTTGATCTCATTTTTACATTACATAATCTCTGGCTGTGCAGTGCAAGAGCTTATTAGGAATAAAAAGGAGGGCCTGAATACATGCAGTATAAAACACAGCTACGACTTCACTCACATTTCCACACCCTTCTGGTGAACATATAAATTCTATTACTCTGTGTGCCATTCTGGACAACATTGCACAGAAAATGGCAGCAAGACCATTATCTTTAAAGATGTGTGACCATTATTTTTACAATGTGCTTTCGAGAGTTGCAGCTCCTGGCTTTTGAAATGTTCAGGAGAGGAGATAACCACGGCTTGTTCTTTGCTCGTGTTTTGTTTTGAAATGGTATTTGTTTGTATATTCCAGATAGAGCAGAAAAATGGAGATGCAAAATCTGCACTATTTTAAGCTATTCTGTGTCCTGCCAGTGTCTCATTTGTATGCAGCATACACTAGATTTGCCTAGAAGGATTTAGCTCAGTAGCTGGCACGTTTACATCAGAGAACAACATACACAGTTTCAATCGATTTCAAGCATTCTTACAAGGGGAAATAAATATGAAAAGTGGTTGTTGCTCAAAGTTCAAAAAATGCGATCAACAAATTGTAAAAGCTCAAAAGGCCAGACAAATTTAATAAAATATTTCCATTTACCTTCCTCAGCTTTACACAGCCTGTTCAAAATAATAAGACTCTCTGCAGAGTGCCTTTATCCAATTGTTTATATCACTTCATACAAAATATGTGTTTGAATTACCACAGCAATACAAGGATATAAATTCCCAGCCCATGAAATGCCAAATTCAACATAAGTTATGCTTTCTTGGCATCGAGATGTTTTCATTTTCCCTTTCTGTACTGCAAATACATTTCCATTTGAAACAAATTAAAAAGCATGTAGATGTTAAAACATAATGACAGCTTAGAATTCAAGTGACTTGTGCAACATTATTTTGTGCTTTCCACTTCTCCATTTCCTCCTACTGCAATTAAAATTCATCATGCCCTACTACATGTACAATAGCAATGCATCAAGTTCAGTCCAGTAGAGGTTTTCAACCTTCAGACTTGGCTTTATACTACATGAGATTCTTGCACAATCCAAAAAACAAACAAACAACAAAAAAAAAGTGCATCTTTTTTCCTCATCTTTCTCTTATGCTGGATGATGTGAAGCTCTGATTAGTTGATGCAGGAATGCAACCTTGAGGTACGATTGCAGCCTCGGAATGATTCTTAAATGTAAAAAGAAACTTTTGGAGCTCTCATGCCCTTTCTGGATTTTTTTAAAAAAGACACCACTGTCATGGTGCTACTGGAGCCATGGTACAGTACATCATGGCACACATCCATAACATAACCAGGGACATGAGAGACAACTCCTATTTACAAAAACTTGATGTCACTTCCAGAAAAATATGACAGAAAAAAAAAAAAAAGGAAAATATAATTTCCTGAATGTCCTGAATTTTTAGAAGATTCCTTTTACTTTCTCTTCAGCCACAGAGTGGTCCTCCACAACTGTATTTTTCCCTGACCTTTTTAGTATGGACCATAAGCGACACCAGCAGGGATTGGGAATCATATGGCAAACTGCTTCCTCCGAGAGGATGCTCACCCACGCCCCTTTACTCACAAGCCAGCTTGCTGTCAAAACTGGAAAGGGCAATGGAAAAGGCTTGTAGTGCACACATTGGGTAGTTGTAGTCCATGGTGAACACGTCCTCAGCCACGCGGCCAAACTGCATCACGATGTAGTCAGCTGCCAGAAAGGTCAGGAAAGGCAAAAAGCTTTACTGTTGTTTGCAACCCTCACTAAATTAGTAGGCATCCAACCCTACCCTCTGTCCCAGAGCAACAAAATACCACCCAAACATGCTCACTCATCAAACTTCACAGCACTTATTCATGCAAGTGGGTGTGCTGATAGCAGAGCGAGAAGCAGGGACAGCTTGAGTGATAAAGGGTTGCAAGACTTGTTAGTGTCAAAAAAAAAAGACACATATAAAAAGTGCTTTTTGCAAGAACAGGGAGACGATGGCTTCTGCATAGACTGTGGAAGCCTCTTACACAGATCTCAATTAAACCTGCTCAGATGACAACTGAGGGCAGAATCCCTCCCAGACTGTGCACACAGTGCTGTTCCTACACTTTCAGGCAGAGACTCTACTTACGATCGTTATCATGGATAATTTGGAAGTTCTTCACCGAGGCCTGGGTGACTCGACCGTGGAAGTTCAGAACATAGGACTGGGTGTCATCATTCCAGACTGGGGTTTTGTTGTGCAGCTCAATGACACTCTCTGTGTTTTTGTTCTGCCACCTTGCAAGAAGTGTCTCATGTTCCTGCACACACCACAGACACACGCTTCAGCTTAACAGGCTCACATGGCAAAAAATACATTAACAGGGAAGAAAACATTCATCAATCCTGGCCCAAAGACTAAACCCTCAAAACAACTTCAATGAATGAAACTGAGAACTGCGAGGATCTAAATGGAAATGTGCATTTGAGTCCTTCCCACAGTTTGATAAATGTTAGTTGTACCTTTTGTTATCAAAATACTTTATTTGTAGAGCTTTTGTGAGTCACAGAAGCAGACTCACATCCCATTTTTCTGCATTTGTTTGAATACCATTTTATTAACTTCTAGACCTTCAGAAATGCAAATAAAAAACCCCAACTCTACCTGGAAAAGAATTCAAGTAATTTTTAGTGCTGGCTGCTGGTAAGACTTACATTTCGTGGTCTGATGGAAACTCTTTCATGATCCATATTCATTCCTGGTATGATCACGCTCATTTTACGAGGTCCTTTAAACCCCAGGACATTTGTTTCCTAAAAATGTTTACAAAAGATTTCATCATGCTCTTTATTTTTAAAGTTAATTTTTTCAGCAGAGAGACACTGTGGCAGCCCAGGGAATTTGTTTGTTAGTCAACTCAAAAAACATCTTGAAACTCCCACCTTCAGTGGCACTGCCAAACATTCTGGCTTTGTCTTAGAAGCTCCGACAACAGGAAAAATGGAAATAGAGAGGTTTCCAAAAACACTCCTAACACTGGCTGCCAGCAACATTAACATATATTTTTTTTTAAATCCCTTTGTTAAGAAAGGATATGAATTAACCAGATTGCTTGGCTACTGCTAGATCCCAAAATAAAGCAGTTGCAATTTAAAAATCATAAAATGCAGTCACACATTTTGATGCGAGACAAAATTAAATATATGGGATCAGCTCCATTTATTCCAGAGCCAGCACAAAAGCAAACAAAATGCTAGTCAGAACATCTGATAGCAGTGCTGTGGTTTTCAAAGTTTACTTAGAGATGACCACGGTAAAAAAAACCAAACACATTAGCATAATGGCAAATTTTCTAGCTATGAAGACAGGGAAAGCAAAGAAACCACATGGGCAGCAAAAATAAATCCATGGAAAATACAAATTCTTCCATTAAAAGTGATCTGATGCTTTCCTGACCAGCTTTTCACAAGAGAACCAGAAAAGTAAAGAGCAATATTTTCCAGTAAAACCCGATTTTAGCCTTAACCCAGTGAAGGAAGCAGTGACACCTTGAAGTCCATCTCCTCATGTTTGGTGATTGCTTTTTTTCAGTCACATGTATTTTTTTTCTCCATCTGCCAAACTGAAATGAAGGGCTTTGGAGAGGCACTAAGGAACCTCAGGAAGAACATTCCCATTGTTCCCAGCAACATACCACAGGATGCCAAGAACCAGACACCCCGAGGCTCCAGCTGCTGTGGCTTTACCACTCGGACATTTAAAAGTGACAAATTCAGCTGTCTCTGCTTTTACATTTTTAATTAAAATGTCCTGATTTCATGGAACACTAAACTTATTAAAACACCTCCACTTTTGCAAGCAAAAGTCCATGCATCTCAACCCACTGGAAACACCTGAAAATACCCACCTAAAATACCTGCAGCTTTGCCATCATCAGACCTCTGAAATATCTTTGCCTGTTCCAGCAAATCATCTGGAGATTTTCCACAACTCATTAAAGATTTGCATGCATGCAAGAGAAATTCTACTGCATTATTTTACTGCATGCTCCTGAAGCAATCCAGGCATATTCATATATCTTCCTAACTCTACACATTAATGGGAAGATTCTGCCTCTTTTCTGAATCATTTATGTCCCCTCCTTTGGCAGAGTAAAACGTGTTATCAGTTCAGTTGGTTCTGCATCATGGCAAGATGAAAACTGATATGACTGCCAGCAGATTTTATAAGTAGGAGAGACTCAGCTCAGCAGAGGACAAGTTCTAAGAAAAGATTCATGCTTGTGCTTATTTTCCACTAAGTACTGACAATTTTGGGCTTCTCTGCTATGCCTTACAAACTTTTCTTCTCCTCAAGCTGCAGTTCTGCTATACATAATTAATTTAGATGCTGACTGGTTGAAGACATTGTTGAAGGTAAAATTAAATAATAGTACTGAATCACTTCCCTCCCAACAAGCAGAGGAAAAAAACAGGACTATATTTTTTGGGTTTATTCAGAAACACTGAAGTTGGTACCTCTAGTACATGATAAGAGAATGGTTACTAGTTGCACATTACCATCATCACCAATTATCACACACTGTGCTGGCAAATGCTACCCTTTTTGCTAAACTCACAGTGCCAAACTGAAATTATATAAACATGGAATATGTGAGGAAAATTATTAAAATTACCTCACCTCCTGCTTCACTCCCTGCTTCTCTTTTATTTCCCTCCTCCACTCTTTTGTGTGTGGAAATTTAAGACTACAAAGGGTATTATTAGGGGAACATAAACCAAATTCTGATTTCACATCATTTTAATGCCACTGACAGTCTTGGTTTACACAGGAACACAATTATTGTTCACTGGCAGAGCCCTGTTGACTCAACCAGGACACCAATGATTTTTATCAGCTCAGGATTTAGCCCAGGATTGCTGAACTCTCTGCCTAAGCCCATCCAGTCAGCCTCACAATGAACTGGGCTGCAAGAGCCTCTCCCCAGGGCTGCCTTTAGAATATTGCATACTTTCAAATAATTATGTAAGCACGTTGCTTTAGTGGCAATAGCTGCCATGATGAAAGCAGCAAGGTGAATATCCCAGCAGCTCCCAGGAGATTCACGATTTTACCACCCCCATTTTCTTGCAGCCACTTCCCTTCCTGGGCTTGTTTCACACAGCAGTGCCTTGTCCTTAATATTTTCTGTAGAAATTACCATTCCAAGGAAGGCCCAACTCACAGAACCCACAACACTGGAGGAGCACAATCCAAGTGATTGAGGCCTGAGTAGGAACACAGAGTCTTGCTACTGTACTGAAACCTGGGCAACATCTCAGAGCATCTATCAGCTGAGCTCACTGCTTGGAAACTGAACTGAGAGATCCCATGGATCAGAAAATCCTGAAAATCCTCACAGAAAATCCTGCTGCCAGTGGCACAGTTGCTCCTCACTGCTCCTGGATAAATTTTGCCAACGATTCTGCAATCAGCCATTAGGTGCTGCTGCAGGTTTATTAATAGGCTGGGCTGCCAACACAAGGGGAGTAAAAGTGCTCAACAGCACCTGGGGAAACTCTGACCTTGCCTAGCTCTGATCCTGTTGCTTGGAACAGATCTCAAGGTGAACCCCCAAAGAGAGCCCTCACCACATTTACCTCACAGTCAGCCACAGATGCAGCACCAGGTTCTGCCTATATAAATTACACCTGCTGAGATGATTAAGCAGGTCATGCTCAGTAAGTTGGGTACAGCTTGAGCTCCACATGGGTACTTGCTCAGATGAGCTGAGGGACAGTGAGAGGCATAGAGGTGGCTTTCAAAGTATTGTTTTTATAGCTTTTGCTGCAGGGGAAATCTCAGGGCAGGAATTAAAAGACTGCCTTAGGACAAGGGTGTTTCAGCTCTGTTCCTCCTGGCACTCTCTGCTCTGGTTCTGCTGCAGCCAGGAACAATAATCTCACTTCAGCAAACCTGGCTAGTTTGAAATGAAATAAAATTCCAATTTCCTTTTGTCCTCTGGCCACAGCACACCTGCAAGCCTGCTGCCTTTCTCCATTAGTACCAAAATATCAATGGAACAAGTAATTTTCTTATACAAATGTACCCATTTCAAACTGCTGATTACAGACATACAAAAGCAGCTTATCTCAGCCCCATTCTCCAAACAGTGGCTATGGTTTGGCTCTTTCCAACACCCATACTTCTAATTACCTCTGCTGACCACAACAGCTTTTTATTTGGTATTGTTCATCATTCAAGTATTGTCTGTGGTAGACTTACTTAAGCAATGCCTACATTTCTCAATATGTAACTTTTTTTTAATTTGCTTTGGTTTTCTTTTTGCATTTCCAGTTTGCACCAGATTAGTTGCCTGGCTCCAGGGAATGCCATCCTATATAAACCAGTAAAGCTACCTTTATTAAACATGCTTGTTCTGCTAGGCTTCTACTGAGACTTCAGTCAAAGTGACCTCAAACCCTGGAGTCTTGTTTTAAATCCTGCAAGCTGAGTTTTTGGAAATTCTCAGAATTTCAAATCCAACAGCAAGGGAGGGATATGTATCTGCTCATCTGCCACATTAAAACTGCATCCTAAGCAGCAGGAAGAGAACATGCTGGCAGCTAATACTGCTCTCCTTCAGAACTTCCAGCACTTTGCAAGGAAGGGATGGCTCTCAGCTTCCTTGTTCATGGAAATCTTCCAGATGCATTGCTCCCCAGAGCCCAAAGCTCACCCTTCTGGGAACACATTCTCTGCATACACGGGGTATGTGGTGGACCTCAGCCTTACAGATTTCCAGGCATCCTTGATTAGATCTGGGCAGGAACTCTTCAGAAAAGACATTCTTGGATATTTTTATCAAAGCTGTTGATTTGTGAAACCAGACAATTTTCTGTAGCAGTGTACATACCAGTTTTCACTGGAAGGGTTTATTGGGCCCAAATATTTCTGGCCAGAAAGAACACTCTCACCAAAAAGGTTATTCAGCAATCATGAAACAACAGCAGCTGTGTTTCAAGTCTTGATTGTCTGCATTGCTCCTGACAAATGCTACTTACTCTCCTGTAAGAGCCTGGTTTCTCTCATTCAATCAAATTTTGGATTTTACTTGGATTTTTTCCTGGCAAAAAGGAGTTTTAGAGTTTTTATCCCAATCTCAGCTGCTGCAGACCTAGCTGTCAGCTACCAGTGGTTTGCATCAGAGAGGCCTCCTCCAAACACCATAACAAACAATCATACTGTAGAGCAGTAATGCCATGTGCACAACTCTTCCCAGTTCAGGAGGTTCCCTCAGGTGGTGCCTGCAGGCTGTGTACCTTTCCAGAGGGTTATGTAAGAGCTCAAACTCCCCCTTCTCCCCAAAGGTGAGAATTGGGCAGCCCTGCTCAGTGCACAACGCTTTCCACCTCTACTTTGCACTGAGCCTCCTGGTTTCTCTGGTGGAGATCAGCTGCTTGGTTACATCAAAGTCTGAATGCTGATTTACATAATCATAAGTGAGGAGGAAATTCAGTGTGCTGTTTCAGAAAGTGAGCTGCCCCTCCTGCACGCTGTGCCTGTGAGCAGTACTTACATAACAAATAGCAGCTAGCTCCTGACGCAGGGTACTCGCCTCCAGGCTGGAAGTTGTTTTCATTGGATTTACTCCATTGTCATAAACTGTAAACTTAGTTCCCATAAGATTTGATCTACCAAAAAAAAAAAAAGGAAAATCCAATCACCATTTGTCAGCAATGCTGCTTGAGACATCAATCCTTTACTGCACCATGGCCCCAAAGGAAAGGCAAATATTGGGTACAGAGAGTTGTCATTTCCAATCCCAACTACATGGCAATTCCTGGGTTAATGGCCAAAATGACAAAAATGTAAAGGTACAGTGCAGAAGTGTATACTAAAGGTCCCTTATTATCATGCTGGAGATTTCTGATAACATCTTGCAAACTAGGAAATACAAGAAAGCTGTAAGGAAACACTAGGGTGGGGTTATCTTGTGTGTCTGCTTGGTTTTAAAATACACTTACTCGCTCCAAAACCATCTGTTTTCTTACCTGACTACTAAACTCTGTTAGAATATAGGGAGTGGGTTTTATAAAGCCATTAGTGAGATCAAATCTTTATTATTGCAATGGAAAGGAGTGCAAAATACAATGTAGGCACAGATAATCTGATCACACACCCAGAGGCTCCACGGAGGGATTGACAGCTGACTGGCTGTACAACGTGGGGACAGACAGAAAAAGAACACGTGGCTCTGAAATAATTCCACTACCTGTAAATAACTATTTTGGATCTTGAGGAACAGGCAAAACCAAAGGGACTTTCAGACTGTGCAACAGTGCATTCCAAAGTATTTATATCAATAGAGGCTAGACACAATGTACTCATGCACTTCTGAAAATCCCATTAAGATAAGTTGTGCTGGTACACCCTTGAGAATTTGGCCTTTGAGCACTTAAGAGCTTCAGTGCTGCTGACTTTTAATAAAATGTGATCCTGTAAGTACTTGAGACATTTTTGAAAACATGCCTTGGATAACTGGTGATCTTTAAGACCATGATCACATGATGTAGTCAAGCCTCTAACTAAGGAGACATAGTGAATTACAGGCTTCTTAATATCAAATGAACTTTACATTATATAAAGAAATTATCTATATTTTTATATCCTAGACTTATCACTGTTTACCTCAGTTTTCCAATAAAACTCTCTCCACCCCGAGACAGGTCAGTTGGGTCTATAGAGATGAGGTAATTAGAGGTTTTACTCTTCTTTCGTTTCCTTCCAGCCAACAGAAACACCTAAGCAATGCAAAAAAACACATTCTAGAATGCTAAAGAGGTTAGCACACACCACTTCCTGCTTTGATATAAGGAAACCATAAGCAATTTTTGTGTCTTCAGGCATCACAAGCAAAGTAGCAGAAGATCTCCTAGGATTTAGCAAAACCAGGAAAAAAAAATCTGGTAAGGGAAAATGACTTCTCAACAACTCATTCCATTATTTATGGTTTAAATAATTAAATCTGATCTATTTTATTTAATGCTTCATTCTAGCTTGCTCTGGCTCTTCCAGCTGAATTGAAAGTAGATGCTTTTCAGGCCACAGAATGCAGAGAGCCCCAACTGCTGGCAGTCAAATAAAGGTGCCATGCATGGATTACTTAAGGCCAATAATTAGACATATGAAGAAAGGCAGTGGAAGAAAGTGGTAGTGTTGTTTGGCTTTGGGAAGCCTGTAGGGTCAATCTAGAGAAAGCAAAAATGTATTCAAAATACAAGATTACATTTTCTTTGTAAGACTCCTTCAGATTTTTATTAATTTTGGTTTTTAATATTCAGATGTAACTGGTATGCCATTCAAGTTATGTTATGACCTTTTTACCATGCTCCCTTTCCAAGTGGAGGTAATAAGTAGGGTACATCCCTCGGTCCATTCCCTTCTTGTCTCTTGTGATCCTGCACTTGACGGTGACGCCCTGTGGGGCAGGTCTGACAGCAAACTCCTCCAGGTCATCCACATCTATGAGAGGCTCATTTGTGGAAGGACTGGGGGCTGAGGCCGCTTCCTAAAACAACAAGCAAAATTCAGGGCTCTTTCATTTCCATTTACACCAAGGTTATAAGCACAAAGGAATGGCATTTGATAGAAGTTGCCCTTTAAAAAGGTGAAACCAAGGGCCATATTGTCTTGCTGGTGCTCTGTGTACAGACCCATCTGGTGGAGCAGAACAGGGTGGCTGCACAGACAGAGTGCTGTACAGGGCTTACAGAGCAAACCCTGGCTCACACCCTCCCATCCCACCACACTCCTTCTGTCAGAAAGGCCATGCTCAAGGATAGGGGTGACCTTTGATGGAAGGAAGGAATGGGATAGGGAGCAAGAGTTTAAGCTCCAGAGAGATCTAACAAAGATGGGAAGTCAGTGCAGTATATAAAAGAGTGGGGCATCATCAACTGGTTTAGCAAGAGCTTGTGATTTAGAATATTTGAACCAGCTGAAGTCTTAGTTTATGTTCAGATAGCAGCAGAGAGAACAGGGTGGGAAAATGCCCAGAAAAAGTCAATGGAAACAAAAGATCCTTCTGAGCACCTGCAGGAGGTAGAAAGGTAAATATTTACTGTTTCCCTTTCTCTTCATTCAAGTTCAGGCAATATTTGCCATTCTTTTCTCCAAGTCATTATTTTCATTGCTTGCTCTTGTGAAGCCTGAGAGGTATCACAGTAAATCACCTTGGAGAGACTCTAGAGCATATTCAACACAGAACAAGAAAGCCAGGCCTCTCCTGAGTGCCCCCTGAAATCGTGCAGTTCAGCTTGCACACCCCTTCTTCAGCACTCTCCCATTACCTTATTGGATTTCTTGCTCGTGGCAGAACCAGGCCGGGTGTTACTGTTTAACTGTGAAGAACTGGAGCTGTCCTCATCCTCCTCATCCTCTTCCTCATCAAAATTCATGCTACTTGAAATGCCTGAGGAGAAAACAGCACACATGAAATAGTGACAGATTAAAGCTGCCCATCCCTGCTGTAAAACACCACTTATCAGACTGCTGCACCCTGAGGCTCACAGGTGAGTCAGGGGGTGTGAGAGTGCTTCATTGTGTGAGGCAGAGCATGAACACATGGGTCAGACAGCAGCTCTCCTGAGAAGCATAAACATTCAAGTAAAAGAGACAGGAAACATCATGGTTTTCCATTCCACACAGAGGATCAAGTTACCCAGTGATACAGGAGTAAATATCAGGTCAAGAACTAAATTCAGATCATCTTCATCCAATCTAGTACTTCAAACACAGCACAAAATCAGAAAGCTGAAATTGGAGCTGAGAGGATGACCTAGCACAGCCACTTGGAAACCCTCACAATTAAAATACAAGCCCTTGTACAGCACACTTTTAGCTGTGTGATCTGCTGAAGAGCACATCTTAGACCGAGAAGAAACATTCACATCAAGGAAATGTTCTCCTGCATCTTATTTCATGTAAAGAATAGTAGCAGCCCAGGCCAAAGGAACTGCCTTGCAGCACTTGAAAATTTGACTTTACAGGAATTCAAAACCTCAGACATTTCAAAGGGAAACACAACTTTGAACATCAAATAGAACTTAGCAGCAAAAAGCATCAATGGTGGGACACTTGCCAGGCCTAGTTTTTCAAAGAGTATCATGCAGATGAAGCAACTCCATATCCAAGTTCAAGCTCTCTAAATTCCATATATTACAGGCTATATTCTATCCTTTAATAAAAACCAAAAAAACATCACTTGGTCCAGAAGTCCCATTATGGGTAAGTCCAATATAGAAGGATAAATGAAATGCAGATTTCCAGAGCCAAGCAGCATGGACATAATTAACTTTTTCCTTCTGTACTCACCAGGAACATGATCCAGGGCGACAAGACTGGATTGGGAGGTGGAAGAGGACCAGGATGTATTTGCATGGGGATCTGGGAAAGGAAAAAATCCAAGGGTTTGATTCTGCAAACCCTTCATTGGGTGAACAAGCGTAACCTGGCAAGAAGACCCCACACAGGGCTAAAGGCTTCTGGGATGGGGCCACAATGCTGCTGCTTGGATTCACAATTTCTGCACTGCACCATCAAATTCACCTTCTACCTGCTTATACCTACTGTGATCTTCACTTTCAGTACCTTGAATAAAGTGAAAAGGCCCTGGATCACAGAGCTGAGGCTTCAGCAAACTTCATTCATGCTGAGCAGTGGTGCCACCAACGCTTCTGTGCGTGATGTGTGCTGCAAGGTGGGGTTTGGACCTACTTTGGAACTCTTACAAAATAAAAACCCTCCAACCTGACTGACATAAGTGATACACACAGATTTTACACAATATTGAGTCAGTAACACTGAAAGAAGTATTCAGATTCATATTCAGATGGCCTAAATTCTACTACAGTCCCTGTGCCTACTGCAACCTCACCATCAAAGAATGAAATCAGGCTCTGTAAACTGTTTTTCTGGGAGCTCCAGGGATATGCATAAAGATTTTATTGTAGTTTAGTCTTCTGGAATATGGACTTGGTCTGTAACAAGCAGACAGGAAACCAAACTGATGTACAGAAATATAAACAGCAGATATAGAATCAGTAATGGTTTTCTTCAGTTCAAATTTTGGAACAGATGAAGAAAAAGACAGCAAAAAAGGCATTAAAATACTTTTTGCTCTTATTGCTGCTTCCAGTAACTTCAGTGCATATCACTTTAGAATACCCAGATGCACACTGGAGAGTGAAATACCACCAGAGTGGTAAGAGTGAGGGTATAAAAGTTAACCAGAAGGATAAGCAATGCTTGCATTGCATTCAGCTGCCCTGTGAAGGTCTCATTATCCACTGCTTCAGCTCCCCCAGTGCTGACATACACCACAGAGCACGACAGCAAAACCTTTCAATAGGACCTGGTTATGCAAGGGAGGCCTGAGTTCACAGGTCAACAGATATTTTCAAAGCCTGTAGAATTCATTCATTATCAATCACACACTCATTAATCACAAGCATTATTTCTTAATAAGGACAATCATGTTCTAGGCTCTATGCATGGGTAATGGACACAGTCCATCTCCTCAGCTGGCAGCTGCACAATAAAGCCATAATTCATATCCACAGACAGAACTGGTTTATTTCCACACCTATGCTCACTATTTCACCACCAATACTTTAGTGGTGAAAATTCTGTGCCAGCCTTAGAAACATCTGCGCTCACAACCTGCGGAGAAAAACGCTTCAGGGAGCTCCTGTTCTGGAATCCAGAAATGAAATTGATTGAAATCCCCTAAATCTCAAAACTTCAGGTGGCAAAGAAGAACTAAGACCCAATTGCTCATTCCATGCCCTTTACAGAGACATATTGGAAACTGATAAGTGTGAGGACTACAAGTTAGTTATTCAGTGTTAAAACTTATGGAAGTCTGACTCTGTCCTAGTGACTCATTTGCCAGGGAGAAACTCTACAGATTAACACTTTGGAAATTAAAAAGATGAATATTTCCTACAGGAAGAAAATTATTCTAGGATGGCAATTTCCAACAGATGGAGAAATCAAATAAAACATTTGGCATTTTCTTGCAAGTGGCATATTCTTTTCACACTCGGTAGCCTATAACCTCTTGTCTTGTTACAGATCTTGACTCATTGGGGAAGGAGAGACACGTGCTTAGAGAAGTTTCTCTCCACCAGGTTAGTGCCAAAGAGCGGAACAGGCATGAACTAGGGCTATGCAAATCCAATGGGATCCAGCAAATCCAATGGGATTCAGCTTTTACCATGAGACCAGTTAGCATTTCATAGAATCACAGAATAAGCTGTGTTGGAAGAGAACCTTCAGGATCATGGAGTCCCTGCACAGGACACACCAAGAGTCACACCATGTGTCCCAGAGAACTGTCCAAATGCTTCTGGAACTCTGCTTGGTGCTGTGAGCACTGCCCCGGGGAGCTGTTCCAGTGCCCAACCACCCCCTGGGGGAAGAACCTTTTTCTGATATCCAACCCAAACCTCCTCTGACACAACTTCTCACTGTCACCACAGAGAAGAGATCAGTGCCTGCTCCTCCTCTTCCCCTCATGAGGATGTTGAAGACAACAATGAGGTCTCTTCTCAGTGTCCTCTTCTCCCAGCTGAACAGACCACGTGTCCTCAGCCACCCCTCATACAGCTTCCCCTCCAGACATTCACCATCCTCAGCTTCCTTTGGACCCTCTCTAGCAGTTTAATGTTTTTTTCTATACTGTGGCACCCAAAACTGCCCCCAGCACTGGAGGTGAGGCTGTCCCAGCTCAGAGCAGAGTGAGACAATCCCCTCCCTTGCCCGGCTGTGATGCTGTGCCTGATACCCCCAGGACACAGCTGTCCCTCCTGCCTGCCAGGGCACTGCTGGCTCCTGTTCAGCTTGTCATGGACAAGGGCCCCCAGGTCCCTTTCTGCAGTGCCTCATCTTTGTGCACTTCTCCTTCTGCTCCTATTCCATGCAAGAGAAGCCCTGGTGGGAAACAGCAACTCTAAACACTTTTCAGGTGACACACCAGTAAGGACATGCCACAAGCAGTGAAGTGGCAGTGGCAATCTGCATGAAGAGCTTTATCTCTGCATAAAGTATCACATTAATGGTGGGATACTCAAAACTTTCTCAAAACAAGCATCCTCTGCTGGTATCAAGCAGCAAACAATACACACATAATAAAAATAATTTACAGAGATGCTGCTGGCATTATTTTAAAACCTGTCTTTGTGTCTCACCCAGCATAGCTCTGCTGTAAATATAAATGAATAAACCTCGGTATTCACATTTAAATAAATGTTCCCCCCTTGCCTCAACTTGAAACACACTAGTGGTTCACTCTTAGCAGTGTCTGTTCTGAGCAGGATCAGACCTGGTAAAAAAGATTGCATCATATATTTGAGAATATACAGAAGCAATGCAAACAAAAAAATTTCCACTCTCTGCTTCTATTAAAAATAAACACAAATTTGGGGAGAATAAAAATATATGATAACCTGGCAAAAAAACATCCAAACTAGAAGTGCCCCCCAGAGTAAAAATCTGAGTGCTGTGACCTAATTTGCCAAGTCTGTGGGTACTTTTTAAGTCAATCAGCTTTAGTTTAGTAGTGTGCCTGATGATTAAATATTCTGAGCCATGGTCTAAGGCAACACAATCACCACACAGATCAGAACTTGTTAGTCATGCCCAACACCCCTGCAACTCAAATGCCCAGGAAATAGTGCACTTGGAGAAAATCTGCCCATTTCAGTTGGAGCTGCTCACATCTGCAGGGTAACGTCCCAGAAAAAATGAATCCTAGTGAGAACTGCTCTGCAGACAAGAGGCAGCATTTAGGTATGAATAGTCCATTCTACACGAGTCAAGTTTGCACTTACATTTTGCTCTTTATACACAAAGAGGTTATTCTTAAAGCATCAGAGCACTCTTGGCTTGAGCCATCTTTGCTTCAAAAGCTGTACACTGAAGAAGAACAACTCCAAAGCAAATGTCTTCAGAAAAGGCTTTGTGAGGGTTTGGGAATTTTTATTTTTTCCTTCCTACAGTTCATGTCTAAGGGGAGATAACAGTGCAGGAAGGAAGAGGCAGATGCATGAATGTGTACATACACAGTCTATCTCCCAAAGCATGCATGCCTCTGGAAAAAGAAAAATAAATTCCAGAACATTTGAGGACTCTGCGTGGGAAATGCTGCAGAATGTGGTGTACTTTTCACCTCTGCAACCCTGAACAGACACTACGAAAACATGAACAATGTGTAACTGACTGCATCACTAAAATTAATATTCTAGTTTGAATGTTGCTATTTCATGCTGGTTTTCAACCATCAAGTAAGTAATTTCCAGAGTTGTACACTATAAAAATGTGACCAGATGGATGTGAGCATTGGCATCTGCCTGATACCTTAATAATGGCACTGCACTGCAGATTGGGAAGTCATCCCTGAGAGCCTGCAGAGCTCTTATTCCCTGGAACAAGAGAGAACTTCATTGTTTTATATTTTTTTAGGTTTGGGGTTTGGGGTTTTTTAGGAAACAGAACAGAGCCTAACAGGCTATGAGGTGAACACACCTAGACTAACAAACTGTGCTTAGGCTAGGGCTGACAGTGAGAACAGGAAATTAAGTCAATGTCCATCAGGCAAGCAGTGAGAACATGAAGGAAGCTTTAGCAACTTACCTTTCTTCTGCATTGCTGTTCTAAGATCTTGCTTGCTTTGCTGTTGTTGGCCAGTAGCCACTTTCTCACCATCATCTTCATCATGGCTAGACTGTCCAACAGTGAGAATCTGCACTTGACTTCCTATCTTCTGAACATCATCTTGAAAAGCAGCTGGGCCATCAATCCCTGTGAGACAGCAGCAAAAGCCTTAGTTGTCTTTGTGTCAAGAAGTTACTGCAAAGAGAATTGCTCACTCACAAAACCATCAGCTTTTCTAGGAGCCACAGACTGGATGCTCATATTCAATAATATTTCTAGACTTAAACAAGACTAAGCTAGCCTCCAAGGCAAACACTTTACTTCCCACATACTGCACTGGAGAATCTCCAGGAGAGGATCAGGATTTCGCTGGTGCCCTCCTCACCCCAAAGCACACCTGCCCCATGCACCAGAAAAACTGAAAACTAAGCAGAAAAGAAACACACTGGAGAGAACTGACAAAGAAAAGAGATAACATTTTCATAAGGGCACACAAGTGATCTAGAAACAGATGAACCTGAGTCCTGGGTTATGCCACATCCCCATATAAACACCACTGCTGTTATGAAATACTTTACAGCTTCAAAAACTTGGAAAATTCACAAGTAGATCTGGCAGTGTATCCAACAGACGGGCAGCATGTTAACAAGCCTAAATACACCTTTTGAGTTAGCAAAATTGCCATACAGTTAATGCATTAGAGCAAAACCATAAGGAGGATATTACATATTCCCTGGAACCTCCATCCTCTTGAGATGCTTAAATCCCAACCAAGCACCAGGTCCTGAGCAACCTGCTGAGAGCAGGGATGAGGGACCAGCCAGTGCCCAGAGCAGGTCCCAGCCTCAGCCGTGATCCTGTGACTCCTGACCACAGCCAGAAAGAAATTATTTACCTCCTTATGGCTGTAACTCACCTCCAAAGTGAGAAAATGAAAATAAGGGGGAGTTGCTCTTGCCACAAGCCAATTTGATTTTGTTTCTTCAGGAGGTAAAACATTAGACTGCAAATGTTCTTCAGCTCTTAGTCAAGACACGGAGCTGGAATATGTTACTAAATCAGCTACATGAAAATTCACTTCTGTATCTATAAAAATGGTAATATTTTCATGATATGGATATTTTCATTTCACAGATATAATAAATAGCATGAGCTGTATACTGCTGCTGTTGTGAATTTTTTGTTAATAAGCAGACAACATTGTGGAGAGTTAGCAAGCACTACAAAAAGCTAATTCAGTAAAGGAATATGGTGCTTCTCACACCAAACAGAGCTGAATAAACCCCGTGAGAAGGAGCTGCAGGGACTGGGATATTTTTTGGACTGTGATCTGTAGCAGAAGTCTCCAAGAATACCATTTCATCCTGCTTTGCCAGCAGCTGTCAGCTTGCATTAAAAGACAGCTGGATTATACATTTAGCACGCTTAACTGTACTTTGCAATATCTGCTGTCACTGCCACTGCAATACGAAGCATAAGTGGAAAGAAGAGTGGTTCATATCCCCAGGAACAGCACTGGCTGTGCAACCACCCCACAAGATGCAGTCTGACACTGCAGAGGTGTTAAACCCACAGAGTTCAAGACCACAAGGAGTTATTGCTTCATCTGCATTACACAGACCCTGGCCATTTCTGCACCAAGCCTGCAAATTCTGATTTACTTGCAGCAAAGCTAACAACAACGACTAACAGCAAATAAATAATCTGTCCATCCAACCTTGAAGGGCTAGATGAAGTCCATGGAAATGTCTCTGTGACCTTGCTAGGATGACAATTTCAGAAGCAGCTCTGCATGATACAGAATGAACAGTATCATCTTCTGTGCTGCAGGTATATTATGGAAGACAAAGAACTGCATTTTTCTTAAAATTTATCCAAGGAGAAGTACCACTGCAAAGGTCCTCTAGAACAGACAGGCAGTTGCTCAGACCCTCTATGGTATTTTTAACAGCTATACAAAATTCACCATTATCATTACAGTTGCTGCCTAAAGATAGGTTCTTACCTCAATACTCTAAATTTCAAAAGTGTTAAGCATCCATGAGTTTAACAAGATGCCTCATGCATACCATACCTAGCCCCTTATTAAGCACTGGATGATACAAACCTAATTTTGAGAGCGCTTTTGAGAAGGAACAAAGCTCCTTAATTATTCCTCTTCAAAGCAGACATTGATCTGCAGCAAATGAAATGCCTTCAACAGCACTGGAGATTGCACTGAGGCTGCTTTTTCCCAATGCCTGCAGAACATCTGCACTCACATCCCATGCTGTCAGGAACATCGTGTATTATTAGGAGTCAGGACAAAGGCTACACTGGCAGGGCACGGTTTTTGAGAAGAAAAATCAATTTCAGTGTTCTGAAGAGTGCATCACTGGTAGAGTGTGTTATTAAGCATTAGGAATGGTTCCACTGGTGAGCACATTTAAGGGAATGAAATATGTAGCAAGAGAGGATTTAAAAAAAAAAAGAGGAAAGAAAAGAATCTCTGCTGCATTAGAACACTGTAGATGCAAATGCAGCATTAGCTATTTAATACTTGTGTATGTGCATTATCTTTGTAGCTACACATGCATGTGTAAAATGGGATTAAATGAAGGCATACATACACATTTTTCTATATCATGAGGTATAGGTGCATCTTTGTAAGCCATAGCACAAAAGGCAGCTTTGCCACCACCTACCAAATGTCTGAAAACATCTGAAAACACTTCCAAGCTTGTATAACCATGATATTCAAGGTGGATCTCCCCCTCTTTGCCTCACTGACTCCTTTCCATCCACTCCCTAGAAGATTGGTTCTCTGTGAAATAAAACAAACCACTCATCTATAGTTCCTGTGCGTAAGGAAACAGCCAAAAGAGGCAAAGAAGATGAGTGGGTTGTGCCAAAAGAGTTTTTATTGCTATGGTCAGCATTTTTTTACAGTGCTTCCCAAAAATCAGGTAGAGAGAAAGTCTGACAGAGACAGCCTTGAATACCTGCCAAGAAAAAAAGGGAAATTTTTGAGAGGCAAATGTGAAGGAGGGCAGAGAGGAAAGAAGAAGATTGCAATAACCCTCAGAATATCAGTCCCTTCAGAAAAGGCCTTTTGGTACTCTTTGGCATGATCATGTCTCAGATGAAAACCAGAGGTATCAGAAATGAAAACTAAAGCAATACTGGAGAAAAAAGAAAAGCATCAGTAAATGAGCATTGCTGGCATTTACAGCCTGCAAACTACTATTCATCAATGCCTGTGTTCTCTTAGAGCTAAATCTTCTGGACAATATTTATAAATTGGCATCCCCAATCTGTTAAAAGCTGGTAATCTAAACTACTGAATGGCAAACAAGATTATGTATCAGGAAAGGAACACAGCAGAGAAAACAAGTAATTCTGTCCCTGCTTTACAGATGCAGAGCTGCAGGACGGGGAAGTTCTGGATCTCATCTCATAGAGCATTTAAGGCACAAGTTGGATGTATGAAGCTGGGCACACTGCTCACAGATTAGGAATATGATTAATAATATGATGTGCCCTTTGCAGATCAGACCTGGAGAGATGACCAAGGTCAGGCAGGAGGCCTCTGGAAGAGAACACACATTTCCTGAGCTCAGTTGCTGGTCTGACAAAGGAGTTATATGCATGAGGAGAACACCCAATGGTGTGGGTGCAAATGCTATTCAAGACCTCTGCAGAGCAGCTCTCCCTCCAACTGGGGGATGGCAGCACAGCCCTTCAAAGGATGGCCTGCTCTGAGGTCAAGGACAGGGAATCCCAGGGAGATCTGACACCAGAACAAGTAGCTTCCATTCTTTAGAAAACTTGGCTTGAAGCAAACCCTGCTGTCAATATTTTCTAAGCCACTTCCCATTATGTTCCTGTTCTCATAGGGGCTGTGCATCCACTGACAGGGGCTCAAGCAACTGCAAAATTACAAAGGGATTTGTTCAGAGGGAAAGGGAGCAGATAGAGATTTTTTTTTTTTTTTGAAAGGATGTCTAGAGGTGATTTATTCCAAACTTCCACTGGGCTATTGCTAGCACCAAATCAGGACAATAAAAGCAAGTACTTGAGCAGTAAGCTCTATACTTTGATGAAATCTAACACAGTAAATAGGAATTATACATTCATAAATCTTTACCCTTAGGAGGTCAAAATTACTTCTTCACAATCAAGTTCATGTGTTGCCAAAGCACAGCCTGAAAGGTTTGTCAGATCTAGAAATTACAGGAATTTTCTTGGTGGAAATTCACTAGTTGTTCCTCCTACCCTATTTATTTAGTGCCCAGGGAAGCCGAGATAAATCTGCTTTCCATGAACTTCCCTCCCCCCATCAGAAAGGAAGTGCTACAGTGAGAAATGATGCTCCCTACCCAACAACTGCTGCTGCTTTCTGAGCCAGCCAGTGTTAATGTAGCTGCTTGTTACATAGGAAAAGGGGACAGGATGCACAAATCAAAACACTCAGACAGGCGTGAAAGAGAGAGAAGAAACACGGAAGAAGCCAACCAAATCAAAACATGGAATAGCCACCCTGGCAGGAAAAGCTCTGTGTGACAGAGCTGCTCCTCGGCTTCCTGGCTCCCAGAAAGCCAGCAGGAAATACACAATGTACCAGTTACATTTAAGGCCAAATTTCTGTGACATTATTGTTTATTTTGATATTTTAAACACATCCAGGTTCCTGATTTCTGATGAGAAAGAAATCTTCATTTATGTTGTCCATGGAAGTTCAGAGCATAATCTCCTGGGAATTTTCCTAGAATGTACTTACATAATCTAAGTGCAAGAGTTTTGGGAAGAAAAAAACCAAACCCAACCAATCACCAATAACTTTTCACAGACTGATTCCTGAATTTTCATACCAGATTTCACTTTGTATTAACTCCTGGCTTCTCATGCTTTTCTGGGGTTTTTTAAAGTTCCATTTTTTTCTTCCTGATTTGCCCCATTCACTGCACACAGCCAAAAAATTCACTTTATCCTGCATATTTATTAACTTCTTCATAAACCTTTCCAAACAAAGTAATGACACCACGATGTACCTGTAATACTTTCATGAATCTCCTTTTTTAAAGACTCATCAAGACCCTTGATAGCTAAACATGCTCTGGTTTTGTAATATTATGTAGGGTGCATACTTTTCATAGGTTCCTGCTGCAAATATTTTCACTGATTTGCATGATTTTTCTGTTGAACCACCCAGTGATGCTGTCACTGGGTTCACTGTTATCCTGAATCACCCCAATCTGCCACAAATCAAACCAGAATTTAATCCACCATCTCCATTTGAAAAACAACCATTTTACATATGCATTTGTTACATCTGGGGTGGTTTTTTTTTCAATAGTGAATATTTTGCTAAGCAATAAACTGTGGGACTGAAGCGTTGAGAAATACCAGTTTAATGAGCTAAGCTACTACAAAATGTCATCAATTTACTGCAGTTCCAGGCTCTGTCCCACAAAAATTATGGTTATTTTAAAAATAGGCACAGTGCACACTGCATACTGCCATTAAGAAATACCAGTAATAATCACAGATTTAGAAAAAATTGCTGAATACCATGTTACCCATCAGAGAATTACAAAGTGCACTGACATGAGCAGTTAGTTACATTCCTTTTCCTCTGCCAGTGTAACCTCATTAAACCTGATATTTCTCTCACGTTTGTCTTCAGCACATTGTTCTGATCACAGCTTCATCACTCTTCAAGCCACTTAAAAAAGCATTACACATCTAAAACCAGAGTGCAGTCATTACACTACAGCTTCAACAGCTACTCATGTATAATTCAACAATTTTTGCTCTGAATTAGCTTCTTATTCATAGGATCTGGTCTAAGTGTTCTTTTTTCTTAAAACACAAAGAGCTGGGCTATGCTTAGAAAGGGAAGGTCCACTATAGCTAAATACTAACAAAAACCTTCAAAATGCTATTTTAGC
The DNA here is from genome assembly GCF_027477595.1 of Haemorhous mexicanus. NCBI lineage: Eukaryota > Metazoa > Chordata > Aves > Passeriformes > Fringillidae > Haemorhous > Haemorhous mexicanus. The sequence goes on from NC_082346.1 coordinate 14,589,330, forward strand.
ATGTTAAGTGCACTTACCCCTCAGCATTCATCCTGCTCATTTGCAGGACATACAAAGGTTACACTCAGAGTGGAGACAAACCTGAAGTGATTGCAAAGCTAAAAGCAGAACCTCAAATTTCCCAAGATTTGCTCTAATTACCAATGAACTCCTCCCAGCAAAATCTCTTGTGCTAAAACATGGCATAAAACCACTTCCCCTTCATCCATTTTTATAGTTAGATCTGAGGTTATTAGCAAATCCATTCAACATTATTATAAAAAAATCTTTCCTTAATACTCACGTCTATTTTTAAAAGTTACTGAAAATTAATACAAGTTCCACTACAGGGTTCTGTTACCACTTGCATTTGCTTCACTCCTAAATTCAAAATTATCTATGTCTGTAGTGGATTTATCAGCAAAATCCCTCTGGAATTTTAAGGATGCATCTGGTTTTACTTTTACATCCAATAAAAAAAATATTTTGCACCTTTGATAAGGATGGAAGACTGGAAATCCAGTCATAATCCTCCCAAGTTTACAACACTGTCAAAGGTAAACCAGGTATTATTTCAAGGGGGAAATTATACATGAATGAACAGCTAAATCCCAGCGTACAGAAAAAGGAGATGAGCTGGATGAGGGGCTATGTGTATGCTCTGAATGTACTTTGACTGGCTTTTATTTGCTTCTAATCATCAACATGAACTTCAGGAGAGAAAATACTCAGCATTTTCTTTGCTCTAATTGACATATAACTGATGAATAACACCTCCACTCTCTGAAAACTTGGAACTGATGGGCAAATGTTGAAGGCCAGGGAAAAGCTCCCACAGCAGAGCAGGATGAGCAGTAAGAATTGCAGCAGAGGCTGATATTTCTTGGGCTAAAAATATTAGCTCCCAACACCTAGAGCAGTGTCAGCATGCCAAAGTTCTCAGTCTACACAAAGTGACTTCACTTTCTCTGATTCAACTTGCTTTTACTAACATAGGCCTGCTTTTTGTTTGCCTGCTTGGGGGACTTTTCAGGAGATGAGTAAAATTATAACTGGCATGTGAGAAAAATACTAGGTGCTACCTGCTGTGGGATAATAAAAAAACAGTGCAGCACAATATCTTCAGTTCTGAACACCGTACAGACACAGGCATGTCAAAAGTGGTATTATATGAGATAAAACAGAGTCTCAAGGCTATGCCACAACCATGAGTTAAGTATTAGCTCACATAATGCTCCCTTTCAGGTTTTCTCTGAAACTAGCAAAAGAATTTTTACTCTTCAACAAGACATACCTCAAAATAAAACTTGGCATTTGTATTACCACGCTGGAATGCCATTACTCTTTACATTAAACTGGGAAACATTCGCTTTCTGTTCATTTATTTTGCCAATAATTTTTACATTGAGTTCATTTTACCTTTGACACACACCATCTTTTCTCAAATATATGAACAGCCTTTAGCTCAGGGCCAGGCTCTAAAGCCTGTATATAACCTAGAGCTTCCCTTGCAGCCAGAAGAACTACAGAGAGATGCTGTAGATTCAGATCTCAAGAATTAAGCTGCAATACAGAAAGGATTTGACTAAGGTAGGCTCAAGTCCTGCAAAATCCCTACAGATAAGCCCCAATACACTGACCTCAATAATTAACCTTATTAGTCATTGCTATCTTTAAAGAGACTCTTCAAGGATATACACTACTTTCTCACTGAAGCAACAGTGGAGAAACTGTTGGACATGCACAAGACAGAAATACAGTAGAGCCCAGGCAGGACAGTGTCACAGTGGCCTTATTCAAAAACTGCAATTTATTGGAAAATTATTTCATTTCATTAGTCATTCAGCACCACATAAAAAGTAACTGTATGTGGTACAACAGCCTCTCTTTTTCTGTGTGTGTAAACACACAAACATATATATAAATTTAAATACCAGTAAAGTAGCTCATTACTTCTTGCACCTAGCTCAAATTGTACATCTAAGAGTGGCAATGTCATTTCTACCTACCCTTTTGTCATTACCAATATTTTTTTCATCTACCTCATCATACACAAAGTCATTGCAGAAAAATTTTCATACAAACACCTCCCATTTGTCAGCCAGGTGGGAAAAGTAACACTGAGGTAATAACTTGAAAAATCCCTTTGAGGATGTTATCTCAGTTTTGTTGAATTGATTTTCAAAACATCCCCTTAACCTCGAATTTGTATAGTTTAAACCTCACTCAGAGTCTGGACAGAAGCAGCTGCAATTTAAGGCTGCTTCTCCAAACAAGATTAGTTTCAGATAATCTAAAAAAGCACACTCTTGTAAGATGTTTCTCCTTTTTTTACCACTGCAGGAAAACACCATCATCTCTCCTTCAGAACTTTCTTCCTCCTCTGCAATTTGAATATTCTCCTCTGGAAAAGACTCCATTTACAAACTTTTTGACTCCAAGGCTGTACATGCCCAGACACGACCAAGTCACATACACTTTCCAACCCCAGAAAAATTTCAGGAAATTACTTTTAGACATTTTTCAGATTTTCAAATAAGTTATACAAAAAACAAGAGAGAGAATTGACAGCAAAATAATGAATTTAACATCTGACATGCAGCTGCATGCAGCTAACCTTTGTGCTTCCCTTTTTTCTCCTTTCTGGTGCTGCTACTCTGACAGCTCGCAGCTGCTGCCTTGGCTTTTTTAGTTGGTTTCGGAGCTTGGGCGTCCACTACCACCTTTACATCTTCCTGTTCAGCCTCCTGCACTGCTTCAGAGAGTCAGGGTACCCCACCAAAAAAGAAAATAAACAGAGAGAGAAGAGAGAAACAGAGAGAGAGAGACGAGAGAATGAATTGAGAACTTTGCAAAGGCATAAAAGAGAAAGCAAACATAGCAGAGTTTGGTATTTCAGACAATTCATGCAGTGAGGAGAGCCAAGTAAACCAGAATTTGCAAAGCTGCAGTAAAAATCTGAAAGTGTTAGGTTAGCTGAGATATATTCCCTTACATTTTTCTTCCTTACAATAATAGATCAACTTCTAACTTCCAGTCCAAAAGTGACATCAGGATATTATTGTGATACTGAGCTATTGCAGGAAGCATTTTTCCTCATATTAAAGCCCTGCCAGAATGATCATCAACAGTGGCAGCATGAAGGCAGAAAAATTTTATTGGGACTTTGTAGCATCCATGCTTAAAGCTACATCCTAACTCTCTAAACTGGGAATCATCTGAAGGTTACTTTCAAAGCACATCTTGCACAGTTGTGTAACACAGCATGATGAGTAGACTGGCCACGCATTTTATGGTGAAACTATACCCAAGCTGAATTTAAAAACTCTTCCTACTTTGTACAATACGCAAATTAATCAATTCCTTGGAAGGACTCTCTACAAAATATGCATGGCATAAATTGTGAATGTCACCATAATTCACACAGTGTTCCTTGTTTTCAAAGTAAAAAGAGGCTTCATCATTTTCCTAAGAGCATGACACACTTTGAGGGTAATATTTGAGTAAAGCAGTGTACACCGTAACTCATTTCTCTGGCTAGACCAAACCTCAAAGTTAGATAAATATCAGGTTTAGCTAAATATCACAATTGCCTTCCTGAAATGCATAAAGCAACTGTCAAATTTCACACCCCAAACTACAGGTGGGCACCAAGAGATTTGGGGTTGGCTGCTGGTCACTGGTAAGTGCTAAGCCCCATTGGCTTTTTGTGGTGGCCATGGTTTCTCTGCCTGGCAAATGGGCCTCCCACCCTTTCCTTTTCCCAAAACTAAAGGATTTTCTTTTAAAGGATTAAAAAAGTTCACTAAGGACCATTATAGGAAAGAATCGGTTCCCCCAAAATTACTTTTAAAATATCCATACAAACTTCTTAAACTCCCAAAAAACTAAACGATTCTCAATGACAAGTGGACTGACACTTTTCTCTCTCTGAAGGGGAAAATTCTCCCTAAGCTTCTGGTCTGTGAAGCAACTTTCCTCTTCAGCAAATCCTTCAAGCGCACGAATAGAAATAGAAATGCCAGGGAGATTCTCAGAGGAGAAAGATGAAACAGATTTAGTCATGTCTGTGTAGACTGCAGCTCCCAAACCCGCTGCTACCCTCCCCAGCACAGCAATCTGTTATGAGTAGCATTGCATTCACAACACAGCAGGCACCTGAGGCACTCAAACACACGCTCCTTTTCTCATTGTGCAGAGGAAGGGCTCCCTTCCACGGAGAATACACATTAAATTATATGAGAGGAGAGACTTGAAGTCCAAAGAAACAGCTTGTCACCACCCAATTTTTCATGTCTGCCTTTGTCAAACACTAATCACAGGACTGCAATCCCTTCGCTGAGTGGAAAGGAGCAGTGGAAACGAGTAGGACAAAATGAAAGGAGTGAGTGCACAGGGGAAATGGCACATAAAAGACAGTACACTGGCTCCTACATCCATGGCCATGGCAGGCTCAGACTATGCAGGGAACCAGAGTCAGCTCTCCACAGTCTTTAAATAGGGGTGATTTGCCAACCCAGCATTTATGCTATATTTGTACCTCAGTCTCTCTCTAAAAACTAGGCTGTGTTCTTTTAATTGTTTTGAAGATGGTAATCCATGTTATAATTAAATCCAGTACTTTACAAATTACCTATATTAAATGGCCAGGCAGTTCTCTAAATCATTTTAAATCTGGCTGTATTCATTCACTCAAAAGAAGTGCCATTTACTTGGTCCAAAGCAATTATCAATAAGCAAAGGATGAAACTTTCTGACTATTAATTGCAAAGTTCAAGACTTATCTTCTCTATCCTGCCAGCCATTCTTTCATTTTACCAGTAAAGCCCTGATATTTTTTGAGTTACTTTTGCCTCAAAGCTTCAAGCAAGAGGTATCTGATTTTAAGTTCAATGAGGGAGCTCCAAAGGACTGAGAAGAGACTATTTCCATTGCTTCACTCTGTGAGGCAGAGAGCAGGATTTCAGCCCAGTAGCCATTCTGAGACCTCGGCTGTCTGTGGTAAATGTGCCTTTTAGACACAAGTGATGGAGGCTGCAAAATAAGATTCAGATCATAAAGGTAATGATACTGTGCCTGGGTTCATGAAAGGAATTGGCACAGAATGTCCTGTTTCCAAGGGATACATTTCTGAGCATTACCATTACATTTAAAGTACTACCTCTATAATAAATCCAAATTTAATCCCCAAATGCCATCTCCACCACAAAACCATCTCATTCGTAGCTTTTAGCTATTTGGCAAATAGCAGACCTTAGCTGAGGCTCACCCACTCACTCAAGTTTTCTCTGGTGTTGCCTGCAGATACCAAAGAAAGTTTGCTTTCTGCACAAATTCAGTTCAGGGCATATCCTTGCATTTAGGCAAGCTCCTGTCAACAGGCCAGCCAGGATTTGGATCCTTGCAGCCTGCAAACCCAAAGGGACAGGTCTGTGAGCCTCCCGTGCTCAGTTGGTCCAGCAGGCTTGGATGTGGAGCAAAGTGAAAAATCCTGTTTTCTGTTTCCAGGGCTCTCTCCTGCCCTGGAGAGTTGGAAGAAGGACCACTTCTAGGGCCTGTGTACTCTGCAGCTGGTCATTAGCATGTGCAGCTTTGAACTTCTCCAACCAGCACTCCTTCCAGGCTGCCTTTGTGGAGATGAAACAAGTCAGAGAGGCAGTGTTTATCCCCAGCCATGTTGTCAGGGGATCAAATGTCTTCCCCTCTGCCCTTTGCTGCATCTTTGGGTCATTATCTAACAGACAGACTGACAAGAATTTCCCTTCTCAGCAGGATGGAAACCTTGAGGTTAACTCTAGCCTACGTTCTCCCCAGGCTCTAGACAGCCCATAAAACAATTTACAGCTCCCTGCAAGAAAGTCTGGTTAAGGAAAATGAGATAAACTGGCTCTCTAAATAATAGTCATTGATACAACAATATGATTACATCCTTTGCTGGACATCAAAAAGTTAAAAACAGTGATAGGCAGCACCAGAGGATAAATAAATTAAGAACCTTAAATGCATCTATATGGGGATGAAATTTCAGAGACTGTCACTCAAAAATGCATTAATTTCAGTACAGCTACCCATTTAGGCAGCTTTAAAAATCCCTACTGACGTTATCTTAAACAGTAGGAGACTAGATTTGAAAGTCTATCCTGATACTTCATATGCCCACCCCAGATCATTAACATCTTCACTTAAAAAACACAGAGATTTTCCTTTTCCATAAGAATTATTTGTTTGTAATAGAATTTGCATTCAGACAAGGAAAAAATGGAGGAGCAAGTCCGGTAGTGAGTCAGCATTCCAAACAGAAAAAGCCACTGGACTCTCAGACCTGGTATTTCACTCTAGTTTGAACTTAATAAATTGTAAAAAAAATGGTTCTGAGATAAATGCCAAGCTTACAAATAAAACAACTATGTGACTTTAATTTCAGTATTATTCATCCATGTTCATTAAATCAACTACTGACTACTAACCTCAATAGAGTATTAAAACAAGTGTTTTTTGGGAAGACAGAAGGGAGCACAGATTGCAATATTAATTCAGGATCTGAGATGAAAAGAAAGAGGAACAAACAGCAAACAGTCTGTTAACATAATACAGGTGAGTATGGAAAGGCTTTGTCAAGGCAGACAAGGGCAGTGTCCCAGCTTTGCCTTGCACCTCCAATGGCCTAATTCAGAAAAGGGGAAAAAAGAAACCTCTCCATGAACCAGTTCTGTGATGGACAACACTCCAGGTTACAGGGGTAAAGCTACAATGCACAGCCAGATAAAAGGATGCAGTTTGTAAGCATGTGAGTAAACTATGATGCAGACAACCCAAGTTCTTTTTCAACTCTGTAAATTACCCACATATATTTATACGAGTGGATGAAAATGTAAAACATGTCTTTCCATCTGGCCTTCATGATGAGAAGTTCACACAGGAAATAAGTTTCAAAGTAGCATGAATGAAAATGCAGATTTCTTTTTGCCATTTGTATGACCATATTTCTTGATATGAGTGCTTGTACACTCTTATGATCTTAGAGAAGGAAAAAAAAATCTATGAATCATAACTTAGTGATCTCTATCACATAAAAATGCCATGTGCTAAAGAAAGGATGCTTTTGATCAGTACATTATGCGAAGAATGAAGTAAATGAAAAATCACAAAAAGAAAAAACAATTCTAAAATTGTGCAGTCTGTCTGGAAAACACTTTAAGTAAAAAGAGGCTGAACCAGACAATGGGGTATGTGAGGTAAGTATAAGGCAAATATTCATTCTATTTACCAACATCCTCTCAACAATAAAAGGGAAACCCAGAAAGGGTACCATGCAAAGAAAGGTCAACTACAGTTCAGTCAGGGTGTACTTTAACAACTCAATGTGAATTGGATGTCCTTTTCCTACTGTTGCCTGAGAAGCTCTTGTGTTTCACTGTAAGAATGTCTTGTTGCTTTTCTTTATGAAGTTCTAGCCTTAGTCAGTCTAGCTGCTTATTTAGGCTGTTGTTCATTCTTAGTTTATAAAATCAAATTAGATTCTGAACTGGTCTAGTATTTTAAAAGACTGGAGTCTATCAGAAATAGCCTGAAGGTGGGCAAACCCACAATATTTTAGAGTGCAATTAAAGATTTCTATTAGTTTTACATAGACCACACAAACAGTTAAATACAAGGACCTGAATAAGCACAAGGACTTTGGTGTGTTAGTTACTGGTTAATCACATGCAAAGATTTGATTCCTGCCTCAAAATACTTACAATCAAAGGCATTACTCCTTCAGCTAGTAACTTACAGTCAGATTCCAGATTCCCAAAACCTTACTGACAGTAAGGCTCCTTGCAGTTTATGCCTCCAACAGTGATGTGATGACCAGGCTAATGTTGCAAACCTGAAAATACTCAGAAGTGAAATGGGATGGGTTTTTTAGCACTCCAAAAAAAGGAACCAAGGTACTTGGGAACTTGGTGCTGCTTAAGGACATTATTAAAAGCTCACTGGTCTAAGAGTTCCTCAGAGAGAACAAGGGAAGGAATTAAATAAAAGATTCTTCTAAACGCCCACGTACCTGCTGCCTAATCCTGGGGAGGGGTAAGGCAAAGGCAGCATGTGGAGAGTTGATAGCAATGAACCAGACTTTGGGAAAGCAGACAACTAATAAGGAAAGCTAAAATGATCTATGAAAAACCTATGCCAGGAAGGTGAAAGACAGTGATAAATTACATAATTACTTTGTGATACTGGAGCCTTGAGGGCACGACCGGGCTTTAATTGCCCTGAGAGCCTCCCTGGGGGGTTCCACCCACACCCTACCCATGGGCTTTGTTCCAGCTGAGCCCAGGGCTGTGCTGGAGGTGCTGCTTCCCAGCCTGTCTCCTGGGAGCATCCTGGCACCGCAGGCAGCTCATCTGCCCGACGGAGATATGTGCACTGCAGCATCTCTTTCCCACCCTGACTGGTGCCATGCAGGGCCCTGGCTCTGGTTCATCCCTTGCCATGTCTGGGACTGCAGGGAATGCTGTTGGCAGCTCTGCCTGCCCTGTCTGCAGCCTTTGGGATGGGACTCTGCCTGCCAGGGCACTTCCTGTGCTGGGGGCACCCTCCCTCCTGGCTCCTGAGATGCTGCCCAGGACAGAAAACAGCTAAATATCAAGTAGTAACTGAAAGTAAATAGACTAAAAGTGGGACATTAAAGGAAAGAGAAGGGAGTTTCTCAGGCCATTTCCTCTAAACTTTCTTCTCAAATGGTTCAATACCAAAAACCACAAAAAGACCTGTGGAACACTTGCTACCCACTGCCCTCTGCTCCTTGCTGCTGGGTTTGTTTATTTTGGAAGTGCACTGGTGCAGTAAGGACTGCTGACAAACCAAACAGATGCACTAAAGATTAAGGTGAAGAGACTGCAGCTGAAATAAAGATTTCAGAATATCTGCTCATTGGAAGTTAAGTACTTTGCCCACATGATGTTTGGAGTGCTGCCTGATCTCCCAATATTAACAGCCCTTTGCAAAGAACATTCCTTGCTATCTTCAAAAAATAAACTAATACCTACTCATTCCAAGGTCAGTGGAAACCAGGGATGGGGAGACACTCCTCTGATGAACAGGAAAATATATGATTTTTTAAATTAATAGTTAATGATGTCATCTTTTAAAGCTGACAGCTAAGGATACTCATCAGAAAACTCTCTCTCATCATTCATGGTAAACAGCAGAATGACACATCAAATTTGACAATCCAAAGCTATGAATTGTCATCAGGGGTCTGTTTAACACACCACACAGCCATTACACCTAGGTGTGCTGCCAAATGTGAGAGGAGAAAAGCAAAAAAGTCATTCTGCCTTTTTACACATGGTTAATCTAAATGGCTAAACTGGAAGTTGCAATGGAAATTACTCTGAGAGTATCTAATTGAAAACATTTTTAATTTCAAGTCTTATATAAAAACACCACAGCTGCAACAAAGTATGGCAATATTAATGAAAGCATATCTGGCACTCATTCAAATCTCTGCCTTCCTCAGTGCTGTGAAAAGAAAAATCACTCCCCAGTGAAAATTCACCATTTTCACAGAAGTAAAATCTCTGTAAAAATGGGCTTTCAGCATTTGCATTAAATGTAATTAAATAATGTAATTAAATTGTTGCAGTAATTAGTGTATCTCTGCATGCTATTTGGCTCCAGGAATGCTCAGTATTTGCAATCCAGATTGAAAAGAACTGTATTTGTAGCAGAATTTTGCAATGTCAAATCAGGCTAAAATGTTTGTTCAGGTTTTCAACAAACTTCACAAAATAGGTTGAGTAGAAATACATGAAAACAAGTGAGCAGATGTAACTGTGACATATTACAGAACAGCAAGTAAAATTTTAAAGAAACTTTAAACAAACAAGCAGCAATATGTCCTTATGAAGGACACTGAATAGAAAATAAACCAGAACACAAGAAGAGAAGACAATGTAAGTGATCTCTCCTACAGAGAAGGATTAAATTTCTTCTGGTAAATGAATGCCTTTGTTGTCTTTTATTTAGAATTTAACTTGAATAGCAATACAAAAAGTTGTTATTGGTTCTTATCTGGCTGTTTATAATGATGAAATAGCAATTGAGCTGCATTTGGTACTGAGAGAGAGAGAGAGAGGCTTTATTGTAAATAGAGCCATGGAACAACATCATGGAAGTCAGTGGAAGGATACCTATTCCTTGAAATGGCAGGCAGATAAATGTGGGGCCTAACTACCTACCTGACCTGCAGGTGCTGATGACTGTGTTACCACTGGCTGGGACTCCAGCTCAAACTAACCCCTTACAGACCTCAGTGCCAAGGAGTTTTTATCTCATTATGGTCTTCTCAGCCTAATTCATCTCAGTTCCTGCAGGTAACTTTTGTTGTTATCAGTTAATTAGGCATTATGTCAACAACAAAAGGGTTTAAAAAAGATACACTATATGCAAGTCATACAGTACCATATATATACTGTACCTGACAAGGTACAGTAGCTGAAGACTTTTATCTGTAGGTGAAATATGGGACAAATGAGAAGAAATGTTCTGTGTGGAGACTCGTGCATGGTGGGTTCTGCAGAGTCACTTCCTCACTGAAAGAGCACACATCTCCTTAAAATCTCATGGTACCCAGAGAAATTGCTAGCCACCCTAGGCAGGGAACATAAATATCACTTTTTCTTACCAATGTGTCATTTCTCTGCCTCAAAGTCATCTAAGAAAAAATTATGGCATTTCCGGCAATACACAATTAGCTTAACTAGCAAAAATAGGGTGTTCTACTCTGTCTTCCCACAAGTAGCTCACCAGGCTGATGCTCTATTCCAGAACAAGAATGACTGACTTTCTACTCCAATCTCTGATGATTATTCTGGAATTAAATGAGTTTTTACTGCAGAGTAGAGTTGCCCATGAGGGAACCATTGCAGCACTGATAATGGCATCAAAATAAGCAGTGGCAGTGCATGAAGGAGAATTTCCCAGCACAGTTAATGGCAGCAGAATAAGCAGTGGCAGTGCATGAAGGAGAATTTCCCAGCACAGAAAGCCCAGCATCTGAGAATTGCTGAGATGCTATCTCTGACCTACTTTGCTCAAAGTACCATAGAGTTATCTCCACACAGGCATCCAATTATTTGTTGAAATCAACAAGTACTTTTGTGCTACACAGAACCAGCACAAGCTAAAAGAGAGAGTAGAGCAGGATGATAGGTGGAAAGAAGTGTTCTTTCTGTAGCATTTGCTAGCACAGGAATTGATTTCACAAACATGCTCATCCAAGCAGTGTAGTTCATTCAGTAGAGCATCAAGTCCCATCAAAGAGCCATTCTCAATTTGGAATCAGCATGCCCATAACAGCCACAAATGAACGGAAAAGAGCAGAATAGCTCTTTAGAAACAGCCCAGCTGTCTCATGCATCCGACACTGCCACATACAAATGTTTTCATTGAAGGGGAAAAAAACTGCCAGCCCTGAAGCTCAATGCCACAGTTAAAAATGGTCTTCAAACCCCAAAATGTTCCCTGCAAACTGGGGAACTGAAGACATTAGGCACATTCCCAGAGAAGGCCACACCAAAAAAGGACACTTTAAGAGTTCTTGTAATATTTTCAAAAGCAACGTGCCTAACAAAGGATTTTACAAGGCAATAAAACACCCTGCTAGGTAATTAAATTCTCCTGAGCTGGCTCTTGCAAACTGCATGGTTTATTGCAAGGAGAGCTGTCCCAAGGGATTAACAAATGTCGTGTTGAATATGAGAAACATTATATTTCTTTGCTTCTCTGAAACCTTGTGAAACATTAAAAGGGTTTGAGAGACAAATTTGGAGCAAACTGATTTAGGGAGAATAAATCCCAGGCATTCCAATGAAAGGTGTGGTATAATATGACAGGAAGGGTCACTTTAACCTTAAGAGCACAGCTAATCTCACTTATACTGAGCAAATCCACTCTGGTGCAAATTGGTGTACAATTTAGCTCAGTTAGTACATATATGAAATTTGTTACTAATTATGTGATGATAATGTCTTTTTCTCAGATTTTTTAAAATTAAAACCTTGATCAACTGGCAATATAAGGGGCTTAGTAAACAGCACTCTCTGTTATAAGATATTATTTCTCAGAATAGCTCTGTACCTTTGATAAACTCTTGAGTGCAAGAGGAAAAAGAAAAAAATTCTATTTTGTCTGATTAAAAAATAAACACACTAAATGTTTGTGCTAAATCAAATATTTTGGTTTAGACTGGAAAGAAATTCAGTTTAATCTTTAAAAAATACATCCAGACCCTGAGAAACAGGCAGTAAAGAGAAATATTACTATTTTTAAAAATATTTGTTAGAAAAAAAATTAAAATAATGCTAAGTTGAAAAAATAATTCTCCATCTAAAACCACTTATGGTATCCTATTTGCTTGCAGAAAAGATTAAAAATGCCCATTATTATCAAAACCTCAACATTTAAACAATGCAATTTCCAGATTCTAACAGTAAATTCTGTAGCTGTAATCAGCTAAAAATTTCCACCAATTGCTAACCAGGAGGAAAGGCTCTGAAACCTGCACTTCTCAGAGCAAAGTTTGTTATTGTATACTAAACACCCACCTTGTTCTTATGGAAAAATAAGACCCCCAAGTGAAAACAAAACAACAGGGAGACAAAAAGTCCAGCATGTGGAGTAAAACTGACAAATTTGAACTGAATTGTGTGTTAAGTTTTTTTTTGTAAAAGAGTAGGTTACTGGTTAGTTTTGCTTTTTTTAACAGAGCTAGATTCACAAAGGCATCTTAGGATTTAATGTGTAAACCCCAAAACCTAAGTACTCTGCCACCTAGCACCATTCCCAACCAGAAAGCTGCCAACTGCATTCCCAATCAATATCAGTAGATATTGATTCAGCTCCTGTCCCACAAACTCATCAATAGTCAGGGAAGGAAGCCTTTTGCTATTGAAACTTATGAATCCCTTATGAATTACATTCAATTTAATGAACTGCAAAACAAGAAAACTGGAAAATTACTGCTCTCTATAGATCTTGGAGGTGGTACCAACCTGGAATGATATCTACAAGAGCCAAATTTTGGACAAGGATTACCCAAGCTGCCCCTTAGGAAATCCTGAGGAAAAGTATGCCATACCATCTTTAGAAGGCCAAAAAGCATGAGAAATATGAGGACAGAACTAAATAATGCCTCGTTTCCTTAGGATTTATTTCTGATTATTAAGTTATTTGAAAAGAAATGGCATTATAATTTTTTCCCCTGTGGGTGTGATGCCTTAAGTGACTCTATCCCTACTGGATCCTGTAATCTTTAATGAGAAAAGGAGACATTGTACAAGTTTGAAATGTTCTTCTCTACCTGTTTTAATGGACTTTGGAGAAACACAGAATCTTTGGAATGACTATATTCAGTCCTAGCTGAACCTGGTTAATAGGTTTCCCATTTATCATTACCTCTGTCAGGCTTAAGCAAAATTGCACACAGAGGAACATTCAGAGTGGAACCCATCAGCTTTACTTAGTAGGAACCAAGGCTGAAGACACTTAAATAGCCATGGCAGAAGGGACAAGCTCCCTTTCCCAGTTCAGCCCTGAACTGGCAGTGGGTACTTTGCTCCCTGCCATTAGGCTACAATTGCAAACTCTGATGGTTTTATCCCAAGTGAAGGACATCAATGATTTACTAAAACATGCAAAACACGAGCTTTTGTTCTCCTGAGCATAAAATGAGCACCACACCAGGACTCTCAGCAAATACAGCTGCAGGAGGTGGCATTCTGTACCATGATATATGGTGCTGCTGTTGCTGTTGAGATAGGATTCAACCAGCGGGGCCTGCTCCTCCGAATGTTTCGTCCTGCGCGTCCTTGCCCGGCTGTCCACGTTGGACTGAACCATCAGTGGCTCCTGGCGCTTCTTCTTCTGCTTCTGTTCCAGCAGTGCTCTCTGGAGAAAAGAGAGAAAAGCATCTGTTACTGCACTCCAAACAGCAGCAACCTACCATGGAAACAATGGCCAGCTTTACCCCTTCCCCAGCTCCACAGCAGCAGCAGTTGGCAGTGGGAGACTGGGACGTCGGGTTACAGGAAACCTTTCCAAAAAACCACAACCAGCCCACTGCTGAAACACCTTCTGCTGAAAACAGCAAATAATTAAAATACATCTTTCTGAGCAGCCCACCAGCTGTCAGAGCTTGCTTGGAAATAACCCTTGGGAAAACAACAGTGTGAGAATAGTGGCTGTGAAGCAATGGGAGGGTATGCAAGGGCGTGAGGCAGAGATGCCAATTTCAGTTTCTGTAAATTAAAAGCAGGTAATTGCAAACTAGAATCGAGTGATAATACTGGACACAAGCCTAATTTAACAGCTATAATAGATGAACTTTAATTAAACACTTAAATTTCTCAGATAGACCTGGTGAAACCAAAACCTTTGGCATCCAGTGGTACCACAGGGACCTTATTTGAGCCCTCTTCCACAACCTTAGACAACTGAACTGTTAATTTTACTTATCTATTACCTTACCTTTTCCTTGCTTCTGTACAGTGATATTTTAGCTTCTAGGAAGCAGATGCAATAAAACTGAGGAATAAAAATGGAGAGTGAACTCTTTCAGCTCCCTAAGTTGTGTTAACACCTCACCATGACTTCACCATAATCAGAATTAAGCACAGGATTATGGCATAAATAGTACTTGAATTTGAAAATGAGATTCTGTTAGACATGCAAGCTGATGAAATAGTGGCAATAGAAAAGGATAAAATTAAACTCACGAGGTTTAACTATAAAAATGACAAAGTTTTTTGAGGGGGACCACAGAAAAAGTAAAAGCAGAAACCTCAACTCCCATTAAAACTTGATGACACAATTCCCTCAGATTTCATGTTCTGACTCCATTGTACAAGTCATGTAGGAATGCAGTCAGAAAATAGGCAACATAGCACACAGTGCCACTAGGTTACGGCCACAAGAGCTAAGTCCACTGAAAAAAAGCTTTGTGGTTAACCTCTGTTGGCTGGTGTGACTGCTCCATCAGTGGGGTAACAAACACATTGTAAAACAGCTTAAAACAAGTCCAAGGCAGTGGGAATCACTCAAATCCCAGTCAGAAGACAAATTTTAATGGAAGTTAGACTTGTGAGTTAACTCCAGCCTCCACAGATCTCTCTTCTGCATCCCCCAATCTGAGGATGCAATTTTCTATCAATTATCAGAGTTTTTATTACTCCAGGATTCAGACTTTAGGGAGCAAGGTCCTCCTCCAAAATCTTACCTGTCTGTCAAGCTTCTGCTGACGCAGGCTGCTCCCCTCATCATCCAGAACACTGCAAAGACAAAGAGTACATAGCTGGAACAAATTTATCACTCAAAAACAACACCTAACAGCACCCAGCGGAGGAAACTCTCACAGGAGTTATCCATACAAAAAAAGTGTGCCTGCCCTAACTGAAAAAACTTGGCTTCAGAGGGTTTAAATGCAGCCCACAAAAAATTGCAAAACTCTGGCTCACACAAACTTCAACGAAAATATATAATCAGGCAGCTCACAAAGAAATTCAAAATTCACTGTCTACAGCTTGGTTTCTTTTCTATTGTTTTCTAATGCAAAACATCAATGCACAGAGCACTGAAATTGTAAAATTGCATATAAAGCCTAGAAAAAGGGAGGAGTGTAAGTGAACTGCTTAGCAACTCAGCAGTATTTAAAATTATGGTAGAAAAATAAACCACCTAATCTTTTGCACACTGAAAACCATAATGTATTCCTGAATATTTCTGGATATTTATTCCTGAGAAGTCACACTTAGTGCCACACACTTCAACATTAAAAGGCAGGCAAGATGAACAGCATTGCTCAGTGCCATATTTCTCTCTGCTAATTGTTGCTTGTTGGGAGCATTGAATGCTCCTGTGCATTCAATCATTTTCATTAATTAGATATTAAAAGACTAGCACTGAAATCAAAAAGCTATTTTTGCAAAGTACTTTAGCAAACTACTGACTAGGCTTTATTTTTCTGGAGAACAAAGGTCTCTATTGTATGAACACTATAGTTAAACATTGAACATAGATAACTGAATCTTTTAAACAGTAATAGGTCATCTACAGGGAAAATAGTGTTATAGAACAAAAACAATAGCCTCTTACAAGGAAAATTAATTTTGTCCTACAATACACTTTTATAAAATGTTAGCCCCTTCTCTTACATCACTCTTAACAACCAAAAAGAGCAAAAAAAAAAAAGATCCAGGACAAACAAACCTGGATTCTGACCTACATACAAACCAACAGCATTGCAAAGGAAATTGCATAAAAAATGAGAATCTCATGTATTAATTCACAGTCTTTAGGAGACAGTAACACTGTAGTAGAGTTAGAACAGCTAATAAAGGCATGCAGAATGCCCCCTTACCAATGCCAGCATTATCAAAGACCTATAATTAGGCATTTCTGGTGGAATCAGCCTTTTACAATTTTTCTTAGGTTATATGCTACAAAAGGCTGATGTTCCACAGATTGAAACTGCTGTTCAAGTACCTCAGGTATGAAATTGCCATCTCTTGTAGAAGTAATGCATTACCCATACTCCACAAAAAAGATTAAAGAAAAAAACCCCTCACAGTCATAAAAATGTTTTGCTTTACACCAAGCATACTTCATTTTATCAATTACAGAAGTTATAAAAGGAAGACACACATTCCTCCATGGTATACAATGTCAGGTCTGTAGAAGAGTGTTTCACTACAGCTGCAGCAGTATTAGCTGCACTGCCAGAAAGTAGAACTACCCTAATGGAGATTTTCAGCCAAACAATTGAGTAAAAGATGCCTAAGTGTAAGGTTTCAGGCTCAATGGCCTGAACAAATCCTCCTCATTTCAGACAATGCCTGAAAAAAAGCCAAAACCATGCAATGATGCTAACAGAGACCCCAAGAACTGCAGAGGCAGAAATGCACACACCATCCCATCATCCATGGCGTGGGATGACACAGTGCATGGAGCAAAGGGGCAGGAAAATGTCCTGTGCCTTCATGGGAAGCCACAACAAGGCAAATTCAGGTTCAGGCACAGCTCATCTCTTTATGCCCAGCTGTAGCATGGTAAACATGGCAGTTTAAATAACACCAAACAGCAAACCCCAGTCAGAGAATGGTGTGATTTGCATTGAGCATTCCAGGAATGCAAAGCAGCTATCAGATACACCAGAGGACTGCCAAAAAAATATAAAACTCTATCCAAAAACTATGGATGTTGCAATGCTAAAACACCTCTCCACACTTCCCTTCTTACTGCAAGACTTTTTTTTTTAAGCTTCTGAAAATATGCAATCAAAGCTGAGATCGAGAGCAGCACACCTTGAAAACCAGATGACAATGTCATTTGGAGCTTCCAGCTCCTTCCTTATCCTACTTCATATTTCATAAAGTTCTGAGTAGTTTTCCACAACCTTTTTTAGGCATGCATTAATAACAAGCCTTGCATTTACCATTCAACAAATAAAACTGAATTCCAGCTTTCGTCACCGACACCAAGGTTCAGTAGAATATGGTTGCTTCAACAACCCCCTCTCCCTCTAGGATGCTGGACTAGTATGAGAATGCCTTGCCCCCACCACTCTTCTGAATCCTTCACAGGATAATGTTAAAAAATGCATTATTACCACCAACTCTATCTATTTTAACAGTTACTCAGTTCCAGTATCACTGGAAAGCTGCAGTGCTGTCCTTTCTTGATGTCTAATAACACTTATGCAACTCCAAATACAAAAGGGGTTCAGTTTAGCCTATATATTCTGCTACAACCACAGAGCACTCCAGTTTCAGACTGCACTTTGTCAGTGTTCCCTGAAGAGCTGCTGGACCTTGGAGTTGCTGACCAGCAGCCAACATTTCACATTCCCCAATTTCCAACGAACAAAGTCTCCTGAAACTGGGTGACTTCCAAGATATGCCATTAAGGGAAGTCAGGGTTTAAATATATGCATGCATAAATAAGTAAGTAAGTAAATAAATAAATAATATAAGCTCTGTTTCCATAGCAATTCCATCAGGCCCTTGCTCTTTCTCCCTTGAAAAACATCTGCAGAGGACTCTGAGATGAAGTGTGTAAGTGCCACTGACCCTTTTTCTCACACTTCAGTGAGTCCTTGCAGAAAGATTGAGCAGATCATCTCACCACAGCACTTGGCATTCTTTCGGATGCTCTGGGGTACAAGAGCTGAAATCCAGCTCTGGAATTCTGCCTTTTATTTCTTTGGAAAACACAAAAGTGTGTGAGTAGAAGCACAGCCTTTGCCCTTCCTGGTCTTTCAAAAGAGCAGGAATCAATTGCTCATCGCTCTGGAAGGCTTGGGCACATGTGAGGACCCAGCCTGTCCTGCCCAGTCTTTTTGCTGCACTCTGGTCGAAATATCTGGGATGGTAAAGAAACTAAAGGCCCAGTACAGCAGAAAAACTGTGACTGAAAGATGGCAGGAAATCATCTCAGAGAGAGAGAGAGAGAGAGAGAGAGAGGCTGTTAGAACAATTCTGCCTACACGTTTGATGTGATGCTAGAAAATCCCAGGAGCAGCATGAAACTCAGTCAGATTTAATAGAGAAATATAACTTTATAATTAATGAAAATTGAATTATTGAAGAGCATGCATACATATTATCAATTTGCTCAGCACAGTGAAGTATCCTGAAGATCCAGTAAGATTAATTTTTACTCCTACTAGATCAAGGATCATGCATCTGGCTGGCATCTAAGCTATGGCTCTGACCCACTTAAAACAAAAAGCAATTTTACACTATACATAATATTGTAAACAGCCTTTCAGCTCTGCAGTAATAGTCTAGTCCAAATTCAGCTGACAGGTCAGAGCTTGGATATATTTCCTAGCAGATACAGGAAAAAAAAATCCTTCTACACAGAACTTGAACAGTCCACCCATTTAGGAGTTACTAGTGCTGGGTTTGAGAAGTCAAGCCTATAGCTACCTATTGTAAAGATTCCTATCAGTTGCTTCCTATCAGTTGCCTGGACCAAGGCCCAGAGAGATTTAAGTATTGTTTTTACATAGCATTATTTTCAGATTTCAATTACAGGATTTGAATCAAACATCTCAACTCCTGTTTTTTAAAGGTAAAAACATTAAAAGTAAAATCACATTTTAGTCAAAGCATTATTTTTTCATACCACCCTTTTAAGACACAAAATCTATTTTGCAGAAACAGTTTCAACATTGAATTCAATTTATAGTAAGCCAAGCTTACTAAAGTACTGCATGTCATAACAAAGATGAAAACATGTGAAAGAATTTTAGTATTCTAAGCTTTTAATAATCTCTGTTCCTTAAAAAACATTTAGCGAGAAACCCAAGACCAATCATGTTTTAAGGATGGAGCTTCGTGATTACAGAAAGCTCCACACTTTACTGCTGAGATGAAGGCAGAAGATTCTGTAAGTCAGTATTTTGCTACATTTTTACTGAAATTCCACATGGGGTGTTTCAGTTAAAGCAAAATCTGAGAAGACTTAATTCAAATAACACTTTTCACAGCAAGTACTTTGCCTTTGCTCTTTGAAAATGCAAACTGCTTGTATTTCATGAAGCCATTGCAAGAAAAAACAATTAAGAAGAAATGTTTCTAATTAGAATGTCCAAGATGCATGTAGTCACTGATTTTATTCAAGAGCTTTTTTAAAGAAAAAGTCTGCCACAGTAAAGCAGTTCTATTGCTTCTGCCTGATGAACAAGGCAATGCTTTTGTTCCTTCCTGACACTGCTTTAATATAAAACATTTTCCATGAAAATAACTTTTTTACCAGGACAAAGGTCCAAAATCTCACCTAGCACATCTCTGCAGTCCAGCACCAGAATGTATAGCTGGTCAAACAAGCAGACTCATACTACCACTAAACTTTAACACACTGTTTAAGAAGTGTCACCCTTGTATTTTCTCTTTTTGTTGCTTTATAATGTATTACTAACAGCAGCACTCAAAAACTGTGTGAAATCAGGGACCTTTGCACAAGCAAAATGAATATACATAGGCAGAGAAGATTCCTGAAACAAAAAGTTCACATTATAAAAGATGAAGAATTGGATAAGAAATTGTTCCTCCCATTTAGAACACTGAACCAGAAGCAAATGGAAAATTAGAGGGGGTGTTTTCATCTTGATTTTTTTCTGCCATATTGTGAGCTGCAATTCAAAAACAATGGATGATCAAACCAGATAGAAAGGAAAAGAAAATACACCATACCAGACTAATCTTCAAGATCACTCAGATCTTTTCCATGCACTCGTGCTGTGAAGAAAGCTGCTGTGTTGCTGTGTCAAGACAAACAGGTTATGGGATCCTTAAGAGCACAACAGACTCAAAAGAACAAGATGGGTGTAATGTGCCATTTGAACATTACAGTCTCCAAAAACACAGGAAATAAAATTCCTGTAAAGAGATAGCACTTGGCTGACTGAATACCATCTGTCATATTCACCCAATTACACTCCTCTTAATCTCTATAAAGTCTCTGCAGTTCCATAAAGCCCAACTGCTCTCAATAATGTTACTGTTAAGTCCTTAAGAATGAGCTTTCCCACAGCCCTGATGAAATGCTACATAAAAGCCCATTAATGGGGTTAGGGACCTGCAGGCTGAAGTCATGCTCTGGGGGCAATGGCACACATTTAGGTTCTTCCAACAAGTGAAATTCAACCAATTCCTAAGCAGTGAAGTCAGCAGAAATGCCAACACCTGCAAATCCCCACTCCTCCAAGTCCCCACATAAAACAAGGTCTGCTGCCCCACAAACTGAGCATACCAGAAGCCATGTGGGAGAACATTACTGTATCAGGCACACAGGCTAATCACAGACTTATAAATGAGATAAAGCACTCCGAAAGAGCTCTCCTCGTGCTAGAAATCATCAAGGATTTCTGATCATAAAGCAGCTGCTCAGTCATCTGATTTAGAGTAAAACCTGCAGTCCTCTCTTTACAGTAAAATGAGTGACTGCTTTGCTGGGCCACCTAAGCCAGCAGAAGTCTGGATATTGAGGAGCAACCCAAGGACATTGAATATTAGTTTGCCCTTCTGCTGCAAAGATCAGCAACAACAGCACTTGGATTTCTCCCATGCCATGTTCAGAGGGCAGAGAGGGCAACCACCTACCCTTACAGGCCACCTCTCAGTCACCACTGAACTGACCAGGAAAGCACAGACACTAGGAACTCCTGCAGAAATGGAAATTGCATTTCTTTAGGCAAAGCTTCGGAAGAATGAAGCATTTCACTGTGACTGTCACAAAATAAAGGAAAGCATGCCAGTCCAGGAGTACAGCATCACCTCTTCTGCCTGTGCAGAAGACCCTTAAAAAGACTGAAAATAAAAAAGGAAAAGGATAAGGAAAAAAGGCAGAAACATGAAACAGATATTTGTATGAGAAGTATCAGCACCAAGCCAGCCACACAACAGAAGATGCAGAGGATCAGACACTGTGCTTATGATCCAAATGGCACTGAAAGTAATGCCTGCAGGGCAGATGGTTGATAGCAGACTGCATTTGCAGTTGCACAAATAATTACAGAACCAAACACATTATTTTCTTCTCAAATCCTGGATGGCAAACTAGTTTAAAAATCAGCAAATTAATGAGACCTTCCTGAAAGGTTGTTGGTACTATTTGCTCCAGTAAGGTTTATCTAAATGTCCTTTGTACATTAGGATTTATGACACTCATTATGTCTGGCAACAGTTATGCAGATTAACTGAGAGCAAATGTAACAACAATTTTTTTTCTTAATTCCATGTAGATAATTGTTAAGATTAACTCCAGCCAAATCCTCGGCATGGCCACACAATTGCCAGAGAGATCAGGTTGGGAAAGCTAAAGCCCTGATAGAATTAAATCTGGCCAGAGATGTCAAGGACAACAACACAAGCTTCTGTAAGTACATTGCTGAGTAAAGGAAGATGAGGGGAAACATGTGCCCTCTCCAGAAGGGAGAACTGGTTACCTGGGACATGGAGAGAGGGCTGAGGTACTCAGTGACTTCTTTGACTCAGACTTCACTAGCAAGTGTTCCACGCACACAGCCTGAGTGCAGAGGGGAAATGCAGGGACCAGGAGAATGAAGAACTGCTCTCCATAGGAGAAAGCCAGGTTTGAGACCATCTCAGGCACCTGGAGGTGCAGGAGTCCATGGCACCTGATGAGATGCATCTGCAGGTCCTGAGGGAACTGTCAGAAGGGGTAGCTAAGCCACCATCCATCATACTTGAGAAGATGTGGCAGTCCAGGGAAGTTCCTATTGAACTCTAGCACACGGAAAATGAGGAGATGGTTGGTGACAGCAGACATGGCAACAGTTAGGGCAGATCATGCCTGAAATATATGGTGGCCTGCTGTGACAGGGCTACAGCACTGGTGGATGAGGGAAGAGACACAGATGTCATCTACCTGAACTTGTACAAAGCGTTTGACACAGTCTTGCACAACATCCTCGTCTCTAAACCACAGTGGCATGGATTTAACAGCCCTCATGGATGAGGAACTGGCTTGATGGTCACACTCAAAGAGTCACGGTCAATGGTTCGGTGTCCAAGTGCAGACCAGCCTGGAGTGGCATTCCCAGGGTCAGTACTGGGACTAGTGCAGCTGTTCCTGACATGGACAGTGGGATCAAGGACACCCTCAGTAAATCTGCCAACAACACCAAGCTGTGTGGTGTGGTGACACACTGGAGGGAAGGGATGCCATCCCAAGGAGAGGTGAGGCTGTGGGAACCTCATGAAGTTAAACAAGGCCAAGTGCAAGGTCCTGCAGGTGGATCAGGGCACAAACACATGCTGGGAGGAGAAGGGATTGAGCAGCCCTGAGGGAAGGACTTGGGTGTGATGGTTGACAGAAAGCTCAACAGGACCCAGCCATGTGAGGTCTCATCCCAGAAAGCCAAACGTGTCCTGGGCTGCATCAAAAGCAGCGTGGGCAGCAGGGTGAGGGAAGGGATTCTCCCACTCTATTCAGCACTCCTGAGACACCATCTGTGTCCAGGTCTGGGACTCACAACACAGGAGGCATATGGAGCCATGGCAGCAAGACGATGGCCAAAAAGAGGATCAGAGAAATGAAGCACTCTCCTCCTGTAAGGAAAGGCAGAGAGAGTTGGAGTTGTTCAGCCTAGAGAAGGTTCAGGGGAGACCTTGTTGTGGCATTCCAGTGCCTGAAGGGAGCTACAAGAAAAATGGAGAGGGATGTTTTGCAAGGGCATGTAGTACGGGACAAGGGGGAATGGCTTCAAACTGAGAGAGAGTCAATTTGGATTGGATATTAGGAAAAACATTTTTACTGTTTGGGTGGTCGGGCACTGGCAGACATTGCCCGGAGAAGCTGTACATACCCCATCCCTGGCAGTGCTCAAGGCCAGGCTGAATGGAGCTTTGTGCAACCTGGTCTAGTGGAAAGTGTCCCTACCCAAGGCAGGGAAGCTGGAATGAGATGATCTTTAAGGTCCCTTCTGACCCAAACTCTTTTATGATTCCGTAACAGCATTTTGGTCTGCTTTAATTAGAACAGCTCATCAAAATAGATCTCCAATTGTTACAGCCTTAGGGGTATATGAAACCAACAGCAATTATAGAAATCAAATCTTCTAAATGTTCTACTTAGACTAAGTTTTTGAAAAACCCATCAGAGTCAGGTAAAATACATTGTTAGATGCATTGTATTACAATTGCTAGATGCAGATGTATTACAGGATATATTAAAACAAACACTGACCACTCTTGAGCAAATAACCCAAGAGACTTTCAGTGCTGAAGAGAAAAACAGGAGCTCTGCAGATACTTCAGATATGCTTTGAAGTAATGAGATCCAGCTTTGAGTAAAATCAGAACAAAACTGTAGTCACAGAAAAAAGTAACTACAGTTTAGGATCTGAAATGCCTAGGCTGACAGCTTTCAGTGAGGATGATAAGCAGCCAGAAAAGATCTAGTGAGATGAAAAGCAAAACTATTCCCTACAGCACATTGCATGTTTTAAATAAATGAACAACAGGGCTGCCACTACTGCCCTGGAAAGATCAGTTGAACTAATATTTGTACAGACTCATTCTCTGCAATTACACAGAACTGAGCAAGATAGCATATGGCAGTAAAATGCAGGTAATGAAAACATCACCTACTGGAAGAGCTGGGTTATTTCTCACCCTCCCTCAACACACACAAACTCTGAACAAAACGTAAGAGAAGGAATCTATGTCCCAAAAGAGACAGGTGAATTTAATAAACATGAATGATGGAGCAGTAAAACACAATAGCCTTTGGGTGATCTATGCTAAAATTGTATTTAAAGCAGTTTGACGAGAAGTACCTGAACGGGAGCAATTTGTGAAGGAAAAAACCCAACCTGCTGTGACCTGGAGATACACTACCTGCAATGCAGATGGATCCAGATGACAAATGACATGACTTTCAGGAAGTGCCTTTATCGAAAACACATCGCTGCCAGCACTGGAAAGATCCAGCCCGAGCAGCCAGGTTTCTCTCTCAGTACCAAAACCCAGCCAATCTCAGCTGTTAAAACAGTAAAATATATGCACAAACAAACCAAACCCCTTAAGGTACAAAGCTCCCAACCACAACAAACAGTAAATTAAACAAGCAGAAACTAGGGAAAAGTATTGTCTGGATAAGGAGACTGCAGTTACACATACATACAATGCAGAACAAGAGCTCTCTGCCTGGACCACAATGATTCTCCCATTCCTTTACTGCTGACCAGGTAAAAGGTGTTACCCAGAAGAGACCTCTGCTTTTTTGATGTGGAAAACACTGTGAGCCACTGTAATGAAGAGAAAACCTGCACAAGATAACTTCTGGCCCCCTTCCCTCCCTGTCCTATACCTGTTCTAAGAAACATGGTTCTGTCCAGTTGGCAGCTACAGAGCCTATTGTACATCAAACAGCCCAACCTTCCAAGACACCTGTAAAATGAGAGTAACAAACTAGTCTTAACTCCTCTTGGAAACACCTTTGTGAAGCAAGAATGAAGCCTCACAGTACAGTAATTACCCTAGAAACAATGCTGGCCTTTAAAATAATAGCCTAATGGTGAAGTGTTTAACAAACAAAACACTGATGCCAACGATAGGGTCACTGCTGCAGGTGTTCAGTGGGGCTTCTCCCTGCAGCAGGCGTGCAAACACAGGCATGAATATGTAGATCAAACATGCTGCTGCTGAAATGGATTATACTTGAGGTAATTCACTAATGCAGCAAAGTATTAGCGGATCCCACTGCCTGTGCTTG
Source organism: Haemorhous mexicanus (assembly GCF_027477595.1). Taxonomy (NCBI): domain Eukaryota; kingdom Metazoa; phylum Chordata; class Aves; order Passeriformes; family Fringillidae; genus Haemorhous; species Haemorhous mexicanus. Next base: position 14,614,596 of record NC_082346.1, read on the forward strand.
TGTTTAGGAAAAAGATGGAATTGTATTTACTGGGTTTTTAAAGCAACAGTAAAATTAAGCTATCTATTTATTGAAAACGTGAAGGTGAAAGAGATTACCTAGTTTACCTTTGCTGTTCTAACAATCAAAACTGAACAAAAACACAGTAAAAATTGTAACTCTGATAGATGCTAGTGAATTGAAACAGCTAAGCTCCCTTTTCCTTTTTACAGGTGGTTTTACAGTTTCTATGGAATACAGTTTCTAAGGGAAGACATGTCATTTCATGATAAATACTAACCGTGAAACAAAATATTTTGTCACTTTTCCCCCCCACACATACTATCTTTATAATCCAACCTAGTACTCTTTTGCTGGAACTGAAGAAAGCAAATTTTTCATTTTGGTTTGATTTCTTTCTCTGTAATACCATCTACACTAGTAGCAAATACTGACAATCCTGGACAGCATTTTCAGAGGAAAATGAGTTAGTCAGATCCTGGTGCCTAAGTACATGGATATGGATTTCAAGACTGGCAAGATGTTGATGGTTGTTAAAAGCAGCAAACACCATTTGGCCTCTATTTTGTTCTCTACAATGAAAACTAAGTCATTACTTCTAACAGCACTCTATGCAGATGAGGTATTCCATACAGCCTGATCTTCATTCCTGGGCCCTGAATCCCCAAAACAATGAATTCAATCTCATGAGAATGTTGCCACTAACTTCACAGTGCATAAAAAGATGCATATGGATAAATCCCTCCAGGCTGGGATTTTTAATTATAAACTCCTGAAGACAAAGGATTATTTTCACAGTGTGCATACACAGTGTCTGCACAGAAATAAAGTCTTTCTCAGATTTTAATAAATCTTAGAAAACCATGGTAATAATAAGGCTGGCATGGTGATTTTCCTCCCCTTTAGTGAGACATAAGTATCCAATCCTGGTGATGTCTATGGCATTCAAAGATAATTTCAAAACAAGTTATATATTTAACCTTCCAATTTATCAGTTCCTTGAGTGAAGATGATCCTGTGAGTAAACAAGCTGAAGAGCATTGTTCTCCATTTCAAAACTAAGCTAATCCCTTTCCTTTGCTTCTGTGTGCAACCAAGTGTGGTAAATGAAATCTATTCTCAAGACCTAAGAAGCAGCAGAAAAACTTTACAACACAGTCAGAGTTTGCTGCAGCTGTGAAACCACCTTGTTTGTGTACAGTGAAAGCCAATTTTCTAGCTCTGTTTTCCAACGTGTCCTTTATAAAGGTCCCTTCCAACACTACTGAACACTTTTCAGCTTTTCTTTCCTTTTGTTACATTAAATGTTTTTCTCCACATCTGTGTGCAACTCCCAGCCAAGGGAGCTTGGTTTCTGTACTAAAAATAACTGCAGAGAGAAAATAAACAGGAGGGGGAAAACATAACATGGGATGATACTATACAGAATCACATGTCCTAGGTTGTAATAGGAAAAGGAACTTTTGACACATTTGGGGAAAAAACCTGACTTGTCCCATTCAACCTATATTTACATACTATACTTTATTTAACCCCAAATATGCTGGCATGCTTTTTCTGTTTCAAATTGAAGAAAATAGCCCTTTTAATAGCAAAATGAGCTCACTACATTTACAAGTACTAGGAAGTGTCACATCAAGTAGCAGTCTCAGTATTCTTATGCAACACACCTCTTTTTGTAGCATACTAAGATATGTACATTGCACAAAATTCAATCATCTTTATTTCTCATAAACATTAACTATGCTCACTGATTTGAAATTATACACCTAGCTTAGCACATCAGCTTTAAGTATTTCAAATAAATTAGTCAAATTTAAAACAGGTCAGGTATGTGTTGTTGCAGTATTTTTAGTTCCATTTTCATTATGAATTATCAAAATCCCAACTATACTTCTTTTTGACTACTCTGTGACAATTTTTGTTACATCTGACAATCATCTTCATCTGGTTCTCTTTAACTGCCTCCAATGAAATTATCACTTAGTCTAATAATTACTCTGGATTACTCTCTCAACACTTCATAGTACATTGTGTGGTGCTACAAAAAGCTAAGTGAAACGCCTTGCTACAGTGATGTATAAATGGAAAAATATTTTAAAAGCATTTCATTATTAAGAAGTGTGATAACTTTAGAAAAGTGATACATTATCTGCTATATCCAGCTTGATATCTCAACAGGAACCAGAGGAGATATTATTTCCTCATATTTAAGTATATATGCATAGATGTGTGTGTGTGTGTGTGTGTGTGTGTATATATATATATATATATATAAAATTGGAAAAGTACTACTTTTTTGTTTAAATACAGTCTGGAAAATTATCATCATGAACTGGTATGACTCAAATGCTGGAATCTTTCAGTGTTGGGCAGTTAATTGATAGAGCAATTCCTTTAAGGACGCACAATTTTGCTCCATGAGATGTATACAACATGCAAAAATGTGTGCTGCCAGTAAGAAATGAGACTTATGAGAAAGGCTGTGGCAGAGGAGTCAAGCTAGCACCCAGACTCACAGCTTCAGAGAGCATGGAACCTGTGTCCCCAGAAAGCTTTGGATCTCCAGCTGAAAATCTCCTCTGCAGTATGCAGCTTATAGCTGACACAGTTACCAAATTACTGAAAAATTAACAGCTAATGATCATGACCCAACTAATTCATATTTCTAACTGCAACTACCTTTTTCAAATTATTGTTCTGGGCTTTAAAAGGCTGTCACATGAATAGTCTGTGTGGTACTGCTTGAGAGCAAAGCCAGTCCTCCAGGCAAGGCATTTCAGACTCTGGAAAATCATTTTCACTTCATTTGAATCGGACTGAAAATAGGGTCTGATATATGCACAGCACCTAATTTTTAGGGTTCTGATCCTGAACTAACATAATGTATTAATGCTGGACACAAATATTGCCATCTAGACCTGCTCAAATGGCTAAGTATTTGCACAATAAAAGCTTATAGCACACAGAATGTTAAACACCAGAATAAATGTCTGATAAAACAATCATTCATTTTTATCTTTGCTTTCTAAACTGCTTGTCAAACATTCACCAGTGCCATCAAACTGTAACAAAGGAGGAATAAAAAAAAAAAACAAAAAAGACACTAAGATGCTTTTTATTGTTGTTTTGAAAACTCCTAAGACTTGCACAAATATATTACAAGCAAAAAGAGTAACCTTGTCTTTGAAATAAAGCACACATAAGATAATTAGATTTAAAAAGCTGTGTCAGTTCTAAGTATTTGTTTTTCTCAAACTGGCAAGCTGCTGTCATTCGTGACTGTAACAAAATATCCAAATGAACTAGATCAAAAAGATTTCAGCATTTATTCAATCTACTATTTTTTAAACTGTTTTTACTTAAGTTTAGTATCCATTTTTTCCTCCACCACATGCCAGTGGCTAAGCAAAAGGGGTACCATGTTCTATAAACTGCAGGACAGCTGACACACAAAGCCACTAGTATCCTTTTCTCTTCATGTACTGCTACAGATTTTCAGTTAAACATGACCTCCTAAAATAGATAAAGGACACAATACCAGCATCATATCCAAGGAATTAAGCTGTGTAATTCTCATTAAGATTGTGCCACTAATCCCTGCACATTCACTACTGAAAATTTATGCTCAAATTATATATTTCTAGATACTGGTAGAAATTACAGCACTCTAGAATCAGATCATAATTGCATAGGATTGCAAATTGTACATTTGTCAGCTCCTAGAAAGAAAACAGATAGCTAAATCTGCAATTCCAATGGCTGCTTTCATGCTAGATACAGATACTGCAGTTCACTTACCAATTAACACAAAATCTGTTTTCCTTGTCTTCTTCTTTCTCTAAGAAAGAAGATTCAGGCATGTTATCAACCCACACGAAGACAGGGATAAGAAATAACATAGGAAAAACCTACTGACACTACACACTGCATAGAACAGACAGATTCTCCTCTTCAAAACTTAAATCAGATGTTTGAGAATAATTGGGTATCACTGGGTTTGGGTACTTCTGAGGGTAGTTTTGTGTTATTCCCTTCTTTGTTTTTTCAAGGAAGATGAGCTATAGTATCACTTTGAAGTTCAACTTGGGGATTCAAGGTATGGAACTTACACGAATCTCCAATATGCAATTATATCGTGACAAGTACTGCTTCCTGTGTGGTTACAACTTCATAAAAAAGCTTCAAGATAGAAAGACTAACCAGAATGTAGAATTTAGGAAATGTCACTCTTCATGTATTCAGAAAAAGTACAAATTGTTTCCCAGCCCAAATGTTTTGATCATAAAATAAAAAACAAATCTGTTTAAATGCACTTCAATTTCTGATTTCTAAACCAGCACAGCTTTAGAGAGCTACCACTGCTGCAGCCATGCCCTTGTAGCAGATTTGTTTAAGCGTGACAGAAACAGGTCCTGAGGTAATTCAAGATATTACAGGTCTTGGATTTTGTGCTTTCCATTTTTCAACAAAGAAAACAAGCCTAATCTAATTTGCTCCCGTGTGCCATTTAAAAACGTAACTAAGCAGATCACAGCTGAAGTAGATGAGATTAACTGCTAAAGAAAGGTTGTGTTGACAAACTGCACTGAAAAGTTTACCAACACCTTTTGTGGCTATGAAAGGCACAGCAAAAACATACAAACCTACTTGCCAGGAGGCTGTCCTGTGTTTAACTTGCAAAGCAAAGGCTGGCAGAATAAGATGTAACACATTTTTATTGAACAAAGAGCTGTTCAGGTGCTGTGACATCCGTTGAAAACCATTACAGGAAAGAGCTTCCACCACCCTTTTCATATCTTTTTAATATCTGGCTGAAGTTGCCATTTTAATTATTCCACTTCACCTGGTAGAATGCATGTTAGCAACAACTACAGCAAAAGGAATCTCCACTGGGGACTGATGTGCCATGCACAGCCTTGTCTCTGGACACACCTGCAAGCCTGGTACTTCCCTCCTATGAAATATTTTCAGTTCAAAAGGGTAAAATGTGAACAGAAATATGTGATTATTAGCTCGGTTGCTGATTTCCTAGAACAGGAAGCAGAGCATACCACACAACTAAAATTAAACTCAAAATATTTGGGTCTTTCTCAGAGAAGGACTAAAGTTATCTATCTCTCATGAAACTCGTATGTTAATGTCACATTTTGTAGAAGGCAGGAGACCTCTGGAAGTTTCAGGAAGAATTCTCATTTCTGTGGGACCTGTATAATAAAATTAGACCCAAGTACTCAAACTTCAAACTCGTTCAGTGACAATTCAGATAATGAGGGGGTTCTGCCCGGTTTTGTAACAAAGAAAGATTTATGCATTCATAATGCCTACAATAATTTCTTCAGTTGATTAATTTCAACTAAAGTTAAAGAGGGGTAATATTTCTAAATGCAACAGATTTCATAATTAAGATGGTGGCTGGATAGAGGCAAAGGCCTTAAACAGTCTCTCTGCAAGAGGACATTTTGGGGCTCAGCTCCATAATATGACTTGAGCAATGAGAATCCACATAGGGAATGTTATGAAGGACAGCTATAGGAATTCTGCTATCTAAAATGCAGTGACCCTAGTCTTCATATGGATCCTAGGAACATTTCTTACAGATTTATACAAGAAGATTCCTTCCAACATCAACATATTGTGAAGAAAATTGACTGGGCTCATTTTTTTAATGCATAGTTCTCACTATCCCACTTTGGATTTGACAAAGAGCAATAAACTGAAATAAAAAAGAGAATCATATTTGGAGGAAGGAAGGGTGGAAGATAAAGCAAATATAATTCCTCCCCCAATCTTGCTGTGGAGTTTTCATCCTGAAAAAGCCACATTTCTGTATGTGCAGGGTCCCTATCAGTAACACAATGGTAATACATTTCTGTCTTTGCAAGCTCTCCCAGAGTTCCACACCAAGCAGGACACAAGGCAGTGAGACACAAGCCTGGCAGTGCACTCCAGCACAATGCCAAGGTGCATCCAGCACACCAAGATACCTGTCCCACTGAGCTCTTGAGCCACAGCCATGCTGGAAATCACCAGGAGCATGCCAGGCAAAGGAGACAACCAAAGGTGTAATCAGCGAGCACGCGTCCCCTCAGCTAGAGAAAGCTCTGTCACACAAAGCTGGAAACCTCTTCTAACCATATCAGATGTAATTAAACCACTTCAGGCACTGTGGGAAGCTATTTCCAAATGCATTTAAGTAAGGCAGAAAGAATGATTTTAGCTATTGGACCATTAAAAAGGAGTGAAGCTGAGATTCCCCTTTGGGTCTAATCAAAACATACACCAGCAGATGTTTTCTTCTCCTCTCTGATAAATACATATGACTGTGTAGCTTCTGGTTTCTTTATGAAACACTAATTGCCCACTGCACAGAAGGTCTAATTGATGCAGCATGTGATCACTGTTATTTGCACATTTTTCATAGCTCTAATACTTCAGTGCACGACCCATGAGTTTGTGTTTATTGCAGGATACAAGGGGAGCCATTTCAGCCTGAAGGAGCATCCTCAGAATGTCACTCAGCTTCATTCTGTCAGATTCAGAAGGCTCCATTTTCTTGCTCACTCAGGACCTACCAAAACTGGAACAGGGTGAGGAGGTTCAGCAGAATTATGGAAAGAAAGCTGGCTGGCACAAGCAAGTCAGAAATTTATAAGACAGGAAGAGCTTCCTGTATGAGAGCCTCCAAATGTGTTTACCACTGTGGGATGGCATTGCACACTACCAGTGCACACACTTCACTAGTGCCAAACAGGGGAGTGCACAGGGTGTCTGCCTGGACTGCCAGCCCACAGCAGTGACCAGAGGCTGCTCACCCACCTTTCTGAAGCTCTGTGTGCTGGCAAACCAGGCTGCTGTCCAGGAAACACTTAGCTCTCCCCTCTCCCACGTGGTGACAGAAGGACCTCCTCCTGAGTTTGGAATCTACTTTAGAAAGATTGCTGCTGACAGTTCTTGGATGGCAGCAGAGAATTGGAATCCTGCTCAAATATTTATCTGCTTTATGATTATTAAAAGATTTAATTTAAGAAGAGCTGGAAGATTATACAAAATACTGGCACTGACTGACAAATTTAGTACAAGCCACACTATGTCCAGGCATTCTCCCAGCAGCACATCAACTGCTCTCCCAAAACCAACATCAGCCAGGTACAGAGGACACACACAAAAAAGGAAAGAACCACAGAAACAAGGAAAATAAGTGTCCTTTAGTATTGAGTATCATTAGGAAACAGAGGCAGGCATTTAATGATGTAAAAAGAAAACAGATGCCTTCACTTCCCCAAGTAAATAACTCAGGGATTTTTTAATAATGACTCAATTGTTAGTTATAGACCTATTCTAATGTCATGAAAACAAAAAACAGAATCAGTATCATAGCCATGTCATGAAAAATTAGCAACAAGACAGATGTCATCAAGTGAAAACCATACAGAACAATAACCTTCTGTTCACTCTTTATTGCAGTATGTGCTCATGTTTGGCATTGTTCATCCAAGACCACAGCAAATGCAACATTGCAGAGCTGGCTGTAAACTAAAACCCTTTGGGCAGAATTTTCAGCCCAACACCCAGAGACTTACTTTGAGGATGCTTCACAATGTCAACTGGGCATATTTACAGTCCGTCACACAATGCAGTGAAAATCTCTGTGCCTCTAATGTATCTTATATTTTTCCTTAGAATAAGCTTTTTCAGAAGAAAATGAGTTGTTTTTTGCCAAAGAACACATAAAAACTACACTGTGTTACATGCTGCTTGTCATTTTGAATAGGCAGCACAATAGTCCTCCTCCTCCTCCCTTCTCAATCCACCACATTAAGTATTTTCAACAGAATCTGAGCACTCCTGAAAATCCAGCCATAGACAGGTTCACAGTATTCCATCTTTTGAAAGGCCTATACCAGCCCTATACCAGATAAAATACAGCTATTCTTCTGTTTCATAACCCTTCTATTTTAACAGAATACAACAAGTAATAAACATGATAGCCATTCCCAGTGAGCTCCCAGTAGCCTTACTACCTCCTTCAATTTGGTTATAACTTACACAATTTGATACCATATCAATGAGAGCACAGCTTTCAGAAACTACAGCTATTGCAAGGAAAATTCATTTCCTAAGCTTTAAAATATTTTCTTCTAAGTCTAGAGTTCACTGGATTCTTTTACCAGAAGTCTTTGTAAAAGAATGCTAACTTATCAAATCCAAAGTTTATAGACTTAATGACATCCACAGTTTCAGAACAAAATTTTGGAGAGACAGGCCCAGCACACACCAACAAATAACCTGAAAATCCAGGCACTCATCTGAGGTATTAGAAACTTTTCAAGGAATGAAACAAAGAGCAGAGACTTGAACACCTGAACTTGCTTATCCCACTTTCCATCTTATGCAAAGATATCTTCATATTTTTTTCCAGCAGAATAATCTGGAAATCACTCTGACTCAAGGTGCACAGGAGAACTTTTTTCCTTCCAATACTACTCAGAACAACCTACATCTTGCAAATCCTAAGGCAAATAGCATTAAATTAATAAAAAACAGAGGGTGTCCAGGAACAATAACAGGAAGGAAAAAGGGAAGAAAGGAAGGACAGAGGAAAGGAAGGAAGGAAGTTAGGAAGGACTATTAATTTCAATTAAATTTCTCCTGTGCTGGTTTTTCTTGCTCTTCAAAATCTGAGAATGATATTCAAGCCCCAAGGAGACAATTAAGAATTTTTCAAGCTGCATCAATACTGCCAGAATACTACAGTATATCATTATTTGAAACAGCCAGCATTTAAAAGGCATCTTCCAGGATGCCTCAAACTTCTAGTAATGTCATGATCTTTTTGTTCTGATACCATGGCCCAGTTTCTCTGGGTATTATTAAAGTATTTTTTAATTAATATATCTGGCAGATCCAAGAATTATCCTAGTGTTCTGAAAAGCCAGAGCCTAGATTAGGTGGCTCATAGGTGGCTAGTGCTCTTTTAATAGCCAAAAATGAATATTCTTTTTTCAAACCAGATAATGAATTCTACATTAAAAGTTATATGCCCATTGTGAACTGTGCTGTGGCAGATTCCCAGCCAGCTGTAAACAGTCTAACACATGTATTGGAAACAATTTAAATGTGGCAGTCCCCAGCTCCTCCCAGACTGAACTGCACCATTGCTGGAAGGAGTGAATCATTTGTGCACTTCTGATGTGGCCCATTACCAGTGATCTGGAAAAGGTCTGAAGGTTCCCTCAGTCACTTCCCAGGTGACACCAAGCTGGGTGGGAGGGTTGGTCTGCTGGAGAGCAGAAGGCTCTGCAGAGGGATCTGGACAGGCTGGATTGTTGGGCCAAGACCAGCTGCAGGAGGTTCAACAAGGCCAAGTGCTGGGTCCTGTCCTGGGGTCACAACAACCCCAGGCAGCACTACAGGTGGGGGAGGAGTGGCTGGAAAACTGCCCAGTGGAAAAGCACCTGAGGGTGCTGCAGCACAGGCTGAACATGAGCCAAGTGGCCAATGGCATCCTGGCCTGGATCAGCCATGGTGTGCCCAGCAGGACCAGGGCAGGGATTGTCCCCTGTGCTGGGCAAGGTGAGGCCACAGCTCGAGTTCTCTGTCCAGTTCTGGGCCCCTCACTGCAAGACAGACATTGAGGGGCTGGAGAGAGTCCAGAGAAGGGCAACAGAGCTGGAGAAGAGTCTGGAGAGTCCTGTGAGGAGCAGCTGAGGGAGCTGGGGGTGTTCAGCCTGGAAAAGGCTCAGGGGGGCCTTACTGCTCCCCACAATTACCTGAAAGGAGGCTGTGGCCAGGTGGGCATTGGCACCTTCTCCCAGGTAATTAGCAAAAGGATGAGAGAAAACAGCCTCAAGTTGTGCCAAGGTAGGTTTAGACGGGATATGAGGAAAAATGTCTTCACTGAAACATTTTTCAAGCTTTGGAACAGACTGTCCAGGGAAGTGGTGGTGTCACCATCCCTGGAGGTATTTAAAAGCTTTGTGGGTGTGGCCCTTGGGGACATGGGTTAGTGGTGGACTTGGCATTGTGGAGTAAATAGTTGGACTTGATGATCTTGGAGATTTTTTCTGACCAAATGATTCTGATTGCAGAGATGTAACAAGGACAGACAATAAAACAATGTCAATGTTATTCTAGGGCAAGCACATAAAGTTTCTCTAAAACCTTACACTTTCCTTTTTAAATCTGCAGCAATAGCCAGTAGAGTGATTTAAGATTCAGTAACCTGGAAGAATCAATTATCAAGGTCTGAGTCAATGGTGTGTAGAGACACCTTTAAAGTTATTTAACATTGCTCTGCAGATGCAGTGTCCCAAAAGAGGCATTATTCACCCGTACAACTGAGCTTAAGTTTCAGCACAGAAAACTTGAAGCAATCCCTAGGTTTGCAAAACACTGTTTAATGGAAATTCACACTCCTGGCTTGACTATTGAGATTTATATCTGCCAAAAATAGTGGGATGAATTCCAGGGTACAGTATGTGTCTTAAGTCTTTCAGTTTCCACTCAACCTGATCCGAGCAGTCATTGTCTGGACAAGTTATCTACTCTTTAATTTCCACAGTACATTCAATAATTTCCTCAAATTTTCAGAAGTGAGAATTGCTACATGATGCAATGTAATTTGGTTTTGTTGCTGTTACTGCAGCCAAGTGAAAATGCTGCTGTAGTAATATGGGCTAGCAACAACCTGCTCTGAAAAAAAACCAGACCTGTTTTCCTTATGCTTCTTGCTGTGGCACAGGAATAACTAATGCAAATACTTAGCCTTTAACTTCATTTTGCTTTCCAACTGATACCAAATTCGAAAGACAGAACTGTTCAGATCCCTTTCCTAACTGGAGATCAAATACCAATGTACTTGTATTTCACTTGCAAATACAATTTCCATCTTAGTCATCATTTGCAGCTAATCAAGGAATTTCTTCGTCTTGTAATATCTCATCTGCCAGTAGTTAGAACTGTGATTGGAATTGAAATTACCATTAAAAACTTCATGCTGTGGTTTCATTACCTGTGTCAAATGAGTTACAATAATCATGAATTATGATATTCACAGGCTTGTGTTAACACGCATCACAACAGGGATCACGAGGTTTCCACTGAAATTTGCAATTCAAGACTTCATTTTCATAAACATCTGAGAATCCAAGCTAGAACTCAACTTCATGAAAGAATGACTGGGGCACTTGCTTTGTCAGAGAGCAAGATAAGTGTGTCACTCACAAGCACATTGGCATATTCATGCATTACACACTGCTTGCCCTTATTTGCTCAGCTAAAACACAGCTCAGAGAAGGGGATGGCACCAATCCAACCTCCTTTTAAGTCAGCAGAAAGGCTCTGGTGCCACCTCTTTGTGACAGCTCCCTGCAAGCAACCACACAACTGCATGGATGGCAGAGGGCAGCCTCAGTCTCTACAGCATCCCTGCTTTCAGGGGGAAGGGCGCTGGTCTCAATGCACAAAATCAGCACCCAAAGCTGCAAAGTTCTTGTCCTGGCAGAAACAGTTACTCTCCTCTGCTCTCTAGGGCCTACTCCATTTCCCTAAAGGAGGAAGTTTTCAATTGGGTCACCATTTCTCTTTAAGGATAAAAAAACAGATAAATATGTAATCCCTCAAGTTCTTAGCAATACAAAAGTATGAAACCTACTTCTGCTGTAATCACTGAAAGGGAAAGGAAAGATATCATTTTGTTTCTTATTAACATTAAAGAATAAAATACAAAACCATCTAAAAAGTAATTTAATTATGGAGCAAACTGAGCTTTTAAAGTGTCACAAAACTAGAAAAGCTACATAAACTACAACAATTACATTGCCATCAAGTGTTAGATGAAACAAACTGGAGTAAAATAACTACGTCAGGAAAAAAGTTTCATCTTTTATGACCTGTACTCATCCAAAATAGTTATTCCAGTCTTTCCACCTTCTCCCACTGTTGCCTTTGTACACTCTATGCACCCTTCCCTGAGAGCGCATTTCCTTCTCTAAGTCAATATCCCCTGACTTCCCATTTTCTTAAGAACACATAGTCCAAAGAAACTAATGATCATATGCTTGCAACAAAAATGAAAGCAAAAAAACCTCATGCCAGCAATCACCCTGAGCTTTCCACTTGCATTTTGTGCTCCTCTCTTGTACCTGCCTCCTAAACTGAAAATTTTCCAGCCTGAAGGCTGCCTTGCTGTATACCTGCATATTATTAGCATTATGCAAATGACAGCAGGGCCCAAAGAGGTGTTACATTCTCAGCTGAGAGTGCTCAGAACTTGCCGGTATGATCATCACCCTGACATTACATCAAGATAAAAGAGATTGCAAAACTGTGGGAAAACAGTTCTTCCATCCCTGCCACCCCCTGTGCATGACACAGACCTGTCACCAAGAAGGGCATCTCCTAGTCCCAGTGACTGGCCTTCACATACAACAGGAACAAAATGTTCAGCAGTAAGTGAGATACAAAATAAACACCAATTTTAATATCCATGCTTAAGGCATTAATCTTTGAATACACCACTGCAAACACTGAAATTAATTGTCAATAATCTGCAAAATAAATTATTTCAGCTTTTAAAAACTGCAGATGTACTAACTACTTAAGTAACACAATGAGAAGTCGGGATCGATTTCTTTAAAATCTACAAACAATAAAATACAAATGAAATAGCAAATGTTTACAGAGAAGGATATCTTCTGCAGGCACCATACAGCTGGCAAGACAGAATTCTATTTTCGTGAATAATCTCGAAGTAGGAAAGAAAAGAGAACAGAAAAAGAGGCAAGAAGAGCATGATGTAGAGAAAAATGGCAAAAAGAAATCTGTTCATCAGTTGAAAGAACAGAAAAGCATGAATTAGAAAATAAGTCATTAGTGTGAGAGGAAGAAAAATGAGGAGGAAGTGTGAAAAGAATCCAGCTCTCTAGAATGGCAATTTTTAGTTACTAGATAAAAAGTACCATCTTTCAGAAAAGCTGCTGCTTGCATGTCTAAATGAATGCCACTCTAGGGAATGTCCAAACACCCTCAGGCATGAGACTCAAAACTGTCCAACTCAGGGGAGTGCAAGAAGAGAGACATTACATTTCATATCCACTTCCCGGCTGTGATCCAAATCTGGCACAGATGGCTTGTAAATGATTGTCACTGCCAGGAACCTGCAAATGATTGTTGCTACCAGAAACCCACTGGCCTGTGAAAAAATCAGTTTTCATCTCAATCTGGCTGCTGATACCACAAAGGTGGTGGGGGGTGGCAGAGCTCAGGGACAACTGGTGCATCACTTACTGTCACAAGGCCCTTGCAAGGGGTGGCAAAGCCACTTCAGCCCCTTTCTTAAATCCACCTCTGGCACACTGCAGAGCACAAGACAGCGAGTTTCATGCCCAGCTCTGCAGTTCATCTCCCTTGAGCCTTGTCCCATTTCCATTTAAGCCAACACCCCCCAACTTCCATGGTTTGGGATACTTATTTTCCTCACCTCTCTTTCCTGCCTGATTGATTTAGGCTACCAGCTTCGGGGTAGCAATTGCCTCTGACATCTCCCTCACCCTGATGCTGGGCAAACCACCTTTGATCTCTGCACCACAGCAGGAACACTCCGTGCAAGAGCACAGAGTTCCATTAAGGGAGAGCTCTGACTTAAATGTTTTAAAAGCACATGACCAGGCTAATTTTATACACTGAATAGCCTGAGACAAGACAGCCTGTTTCAGAGAAGAGGACAGACACAGTCTTTGAACTCTTTTCCTTTAAAAAGCAGCTCTTGTAAATTATCCATGCCATTCCCCACAGTAGGAGGCTGGGAGAGAGCCTGCCTGCACTACGATGCTCTCGGTCACAGACTGCACTTGCAGCAAGGTGAGCCCTCCACTGCACTGCTGCCTTCACAATGCCAAAACTTCAGGGTTTAAAACATCCCACTACCTCAACAACGTGCTCAGAAACAAGTGTGGAATACCTGTGGTGTTCAAGGCCGTTCTTGTTCCAGGAGTTGTTTACACATCACACTTTCAGAAATCTTCTTATCTGCCCTAATTGCGATGATTCATGAATTTACAACCCAGCTGTGCTCCACAATTTTCTTCCAACTGTAATCCTTCACACTGCAAGTAAATAACTTGTGACTGTTTATAGCTGCAATATCTAAGCACAGCCTTAAAACTTCAGAGCAAATTCATGAAAGCCACAAAAATTGAGCATAATAAAACCTGTCACAAACAAAAATAATGTGCATTATTACCACCATCATGTACATATCAAGACATATTATGCCACTGCAAATGCAGGCTGTGTGATCTGCTCTCGTCAGTGCCTTCAGTGCCCTCAGTGCCAAGTGCCAGGCCCCCCCAGGGCACAGTTCATGGGGTCCCCTCTGGCCATGGCAGGTTTATCCACACAAACCAAGGATCAGCAGCATCACACAGACACTTTACAGAGAACTCTGGGGACTTGTATTAAATTGATTCCTGTGTGGATTGGGCTTTTCAGCTGGTAGTGTTTAGATATTTCTCATGGAACAGGTTAGCTGGTTGTGTAAATGCTGCTTTTAAAGTTACAGGATCAAGATTTATTGTTAAAGAAGCAGCTGAAAACATAAGAACAAATAATAATAATAGAGAGGGGCCTTACTGTAACTGAGTTAACTGATACTTTCATCCTACCTAGCAGCAGTTTTATTTGACTGCAGTTTTATAGTATGAGGAATGTCTTCACTTATTCAAGACACACCAGCATAAAATAAAAATGAGTATGTTATATTTAAGAAATGCTATAAATTAAAAATGAGTTCAAGAAAAAGATATGAAACAAAAACATACTTTTGAACAAAAAACCTGAACTCCTGTGAATTTATAATGATTCTCAGACACTTCTGCATTGTATTTTCTACTGGAAACTGCTGAAGGATACCAAAGGAAAACACTACTGTGCTTGAGAACATAATTCCTGAAGAAGCTACATCTTACTCTTAGCTTCCATTGCAAATCACTTTTGGGGCTGGGGGCAGCTACATGGACTGCAACTGATTCTTTTTTTATTATTGTGTCTAAACTATTTTGAATCTTTATAATAAAGAGCAGAGACACTGTTAAAAATTGGTACAATTTAAAGAATTCCTAGCTCATTGTACCTGATAGGCAGTTTCAGATAAGATAGAAATTTAAGCATATGATTAAGCACTATGATATGTGTTTCACAAAAATAAATGCAATATATTTACTTTTAAAATCAGCTTCCCTACTATTTTTCATAATGTTAGTGAACTGAAAACTCCTCCTATGACTATTAGTGTTTCAAAAGCAGAATACTTAAGAGAAGATGAAAAGAGATAAAGGCAAAACATTGAAATCACAAACTCACAAATAATATGAACCTTTTATTGAGCTCAGCACGAACTAGCACTGACACTGAAAAATTTACCTACTATTTTTTGTTAACTCAATATATTCTCAGCATCTTAAAAGGGGAAGTGTGAGTTTGTGAGTTGTGGACATGCAGGTGGACTGCTTAATGAATTGTACATGACACACGTGGAACTGACTCGCTCTGGCTCATTTCACTTGAAAGGAAAAATATGACATTTTACTAGTGGAAATACAATCCTTCTCTACTTGAGTTAATTCAGGTATATAGCTGCACATGTTCCACTGCTAGAAGGATTAATCTTTCCAGCACCCTATGCTCTGTCCCTCACATGAGCAGCAGTGAAACTCTTGGCTGTCACATGCCACCCAGACCATAAAGAAGGTGCTGAACCTTCCTCGGGGCTCTGAGAGTCAGCAACCACTGAACTCACCACAGTAAGCTAGAATGTGAAGCAAGAGGGCAGATAAGCATGGGGCATTTTGCTCTCAGAAAGAAGATGATCTGTTCCATAGGGTGCACATCAGGTCTCTCCTCCTCCTTGCATATTTCACTCCCTCGAAATGGTACTTTGACCTAATTCACTCATACGGTGCTTTCATGTGTAAACTCAGTCACATAGGCATTCACAACCCACTGCTTCCTAGGCAAGTATGTTTAGGGGATCCTGGAGGATGCTTTACACACGCAAGTCCAGTAAGATTTGCAACAATTTACCTCTAGCTCAAAAATTACCTCTGAAGACTGAAAAATAAGTCCCTGTTAGAAGCCTAAATAAAGACACTTCAGAGCAGAACCATGGTTTGGTTGCCATTTAGTTTTAAGCAGTCTTCAGCAGCTTCTGACCATAAACACATCATTAACATTCAAGAATAACACTATATTAGAAAATATACAAGTATCATTAAATCTGTGTTTCTCTGAGATTTGCTGCTTTGCCTCCCTTTGTTTGTGCTGCACTGAGCAGAAATGGAGATGTTTTATTTCCTTCTTTGAGGCCACTGCTATAAAACCCCTCAGCAAAGTTTTGGCATTGGCCTCTGCAGAGCCTTGTGTACAGTGAGAACAGAGAAACTCTTCCACTGCTGCTGGGATGAGCCACGAACAGCTGTTCCTCTGATATTTCTGTCCTCATTACAAGGCTGCAAATTGCATCAGAATGCATCCACTAGTCATTTTTGAAGCCTTACTGCCAATTCCTTACATCTTTTCAAAATACTTGGGCTGAAAGTGCTATTGCTGAGAGAGTGGCAATATTCTCAGATTCATTGTAATCATGTTTCTTTCTTTCTAATTCTTCTACTGATTTGAACTATGATGTGCACATACCAAAATAGCAGATTTCCACTTGTGCAGTTATCCTGTTTTTTTTTTTCCTCCATATTTAGTAGTGATGCATTTGTGCTCACGTTGCATTTGTTGTGGCAGGCATACGTCTGCTACAAACACGGTCATTGAGAATGTGGCAAACTACAACTAACCTGCTTAAGCAGCTGTCTTTCTTTTAAAATGCACTCTGTACATATTTTTAATTCCATGATTCGCTACCGACAACAAAAATGAAAGGTTTATCACAGAATCAACTAGGCTGGAAAAGACTGCTGAAATCATCGAGTCCAACCTATGACTGAATTCTATCGTGTTAACCAGACCATGGCGCTGAGTGCCACATCCAGTCGATCCTTAAACACCTCCAGGGACGGTGATTCCACCGCCTCCGCCCCGGGCAGCTCATTCCAATACCCAATCATCCTTTTTGCGAAGAACTTTTTCCTCGTGTCCAACCTAAACCTCCCCTGGCGCGCCATAAGACTGTGTCCTGGTTTCCTACGTTACAGTATCTACCTTGTTTCACTTACAACCAAACAAATTAAAGAAACATGCTTTCTGTCGTTTTTTTCAGAACACCTTGTTAAACCCCTCGTGATTTCCTTCTGTAAAAATTCAGCTTGAAAAAGACACTTTAACGAAAACTAAAAATAAAAACAAACAAACCCATAACGTTAATGTACTCTGAACAGCAGATTCGGAAAGGTGTCTATTACTAGAACAGCCTATCCCGCTCGCAGCGAAATATTGGCTCGGTTTCCCCTCGGTCCGGCAAGTCTGACACCAACTATTCCCTCGTTCCAGCCGCGGATGCTCCCGCTCCACAGCCGGGCGCTCGAGGTAGGGCACGGTTGCGGGCTTGGGGGGGCAGGGGGCTCCGCGCACCGCGGGGCTCCGCGCACCCGGGGCCGGCTCCGCTGACGCACGGGGCTCCCGGGCCGCCGCCGCGCCGCGGCTCCCGTAGCTTATGGCAACGGCGGAGCCAATGGCAGCCGCGGGCCGGGCGCTGCCATGGCGATCCCGCTCCCCGCCATGGCGGCACCGCCGGCCGCGGCCGCCCCGCGCATCGCCCGCCCGCAGCCGCGCTCCCGGAGCCGCCGCCGGCGGGGGCAGCGCGGGCCCGAGCCCGAGGCGCGGCAGCCGCCACCGACGGCGCAGCGCTCCGCCCGCCCGGGCCGCAGGGCAGGACAGCTCCGCGCTCTGCCGCTCCCCGCGGGGCTGACAGCTCGCCCCGAGAGCAGCCCCCGAACTTCGCGGAGCGGCACCGGCCCGAAGCTGGGAGGCGGGACAGGGTGCCCCTCCGGGCAGCGCCCGCCCGGGCCGCCCCGCGATCCGCTCCCCCCGGCGGGACCCACCGCCGCCCCGCCGCGCCCCGGGAAGGGTCCGGCAGCCCCGGCTCCGCGACCGAGCCGCGGGCGCCGGCGGGGACCCCCCGAGAAGGAGCGGCTCCTGGCCAGGGGCAGCCCCGCTGCCTCCGCCCCACCCGCCGCCTCCCGCGGGGTCGCCCCCTACCTGTAAGGGATCCAGTCCGCCTGGTGCCGCGAACTCATCTCTCCCCGGCGACGCTGACCGGAGCCGAGGAGGCGGACGCGGCCGCTGCTGCCCGAGTCGAAACCCGCCACGGCGCGGGCAGCATCCTCCGTCCGGGGCGGGGGCGGGCGGCGCGCCGGTTATCCCGGCAGCGGCCGCAGAAACATCCCCCCGGGGAGGGCTCCCAGCGGCGGGCCGGGCTGCATGGGGAGGGGGCGGCCGGGGGCAGCGGGAGGCGGCTCCCAGCCCTTCCTCCCTGCCCGGAGCGGCGGCTGAGTCGCGCACCGGAGCGGGGAGGGGCGGGGGAAGGGCCAGCGGCGGGCAGGGAAAGGCAGGGCAGCAGCGCCGCGTCCCCGCTGCCGCTACCCGCCCGCCCCCCCCTCCCCCCGCCCCGCTGCCGCCGCCGCCGCCGCGCTCAGGCATCGCCCGGGCGAGGCAGGTCCCGCCGCCCCGAGCCGAGCCGAGCCGAGCCGAGCCGCCCTCCGCGCCGGGCCCGCCCCTGCCCCGTCAGCCGCGCCGCCGCTGGGCATATGCGGGCGACGCGGCCGCGGGGAACGGGCACGGGCTGCGCTCGGCACGGCACGGCACGGCCCGCCCTGGCACCGACAGAGACCGAGCCATGAGTCGGGCGCTGGCCGGGCAGCAGCCCTCGGCTGACCCGGGCGTGGAGAGGTGCGAGGAGAGCGCAGCCTGCACGCAGGGTCCTCTCAGCCCAGCCCACCACCAAAAATATACAAATTGCAGCAACACAGCCCAAAATGGTCGAGGAACCACGGCCTGGGGGCTGTTAGTAAGATTTTACCGCAGGCCTTAAGGGAAAATCCATGGTTTCAGTTTGCCAACAGCGGACTGATGCCTTGCGGCGATGAGAGCTTTTGGGATCTGGTGGTCCTGGCCCTGGCACGGCCGCGAGCGCCGGCAGCCCTCCTGGGAAAACCACAGTGGGAAGCTGAGGCTGGCTGGGAGCAGAGCACAGTCACGGCGCCCTGTGGAACCCATTCCTTGTTACACGGGTGTAGTACAGGCCACCCATCCTTTCAGCACAACAAGACCAGCTCTGCTCCCAGCTCTACAGCCACAGCAGAAGTAAAGCTCTTTTAAGACATGTAAATCCTGTGTCAGATTATAAGCTTATGGAAACAGTTACTGACTTCATGGAAGAAACATCATGACCTGAGCAAAAAAATTACTGAAGGATAAGGATTAATGAAAAATACTATCTCTATTTGCTTTGAACAATACCAGTCTGGCCCCTAGCATCTCACAAGTTTTGTTGTAGGTAACGTTTGTACTGCATATGGGAGAGATATAAATAGAAAATTCACGAGTTAACTGAAGTCACCTTTTGTCCCAAAACAGGCATTGGGAAATAAACAACCAAAGAGTTAAATGTGGCACTCACTGTTCCTTAGAAAGGCTTAGATAGTGAGGGGCACCTTAGTGACAAAGATGTGAAGCTCTGACCTGCTAAGCCATACCCAAATTGCATCACTGGTCCTCTGCCTGATGTGTGAACTCATCTGGAAGAAGGTTACAGTACAGGTTATCCCATCACAAGGACAGCAGAATTATAAGGAAAGATGAATTATTAAGGCTCTGGAAAGACGCTCATCTGAGCAGAGAGTGAAAAAAAAAGAAAACTTCACCTAAGAAAATAGAGATGGGGAGTTTAGAGGTACGTGCCTAGAAATGGTAGAGTAGAACAGAAAAAGAACCCTCATTTGGGGTTTATAGCATAAAAAGCAAGGAGACTATTATAACTTAGAAAATTAGAAACAGATTGAAGGAGATACTTTTTCAGTCAACTTAACTCTGGGGTTGGATTCACTACCAAAGATCATGGCCAGGGCCAGGAAGCCAGCCCAGTCAACAGAAGATGGCATGCTTAGCAGGCCACACAAACATTACCATGTTCCCCACTCTCATGAGCTGTCAGAGGCTATTTTAAATCTAGAAACCAGAATTTAAACCTGTTCCAGAAGTCCAAACAAGATCTGCTTTTAAGGAAGAATTCTCTCCTATCCATACAAATAGAATGTGCTGCTTTCTTGACCATGTCAGGCATTGGATTCGACAGATCTCCATTCCAGTCAGGCACAACCTGGAGCCGTGAAACAGCAGGCTTCACCACCACCTGGCAGTGCTATTAGCATGAGGAGGTGGCTGAGGAGACATTCCCATCTCCTGGTGCTTTTTAAGCACTGAGGCTTCTTTGGAAGAGATGAAAGACAAAAGAAGAGCTTCCTGTGTTCAGAGACAAAAGTTCTCAGGACTGATGATTAGAATATCTATTTTCAAAAAGCCGTAAGTGTAAAGGTTGGTAGATGAGCAAATGCACGCACATCAAAAAGATGCCTCTGAACCTTGGAGTGATACAAAACATGAAAGTGCCTTACTGCCCATTTAACGGCCCAAGATCATGTTTGGATTCACAGATACAAAGCATACAGGGTTACCAGGTGTTCAAAATGGGAGGCTACCACGGTGCTCTGGAAGATGGATATGCACTGAGCATAATGTCCATCCAGGGAAAGCTGACAGAGGAGAAGAAAGATAAGGAATATTTTATGGGAAGAAAGGGAAAACAATTTTCTGGCATTTTATCTGCTTTTGAATGGTTTATTTATGCCCCCAGCCCTTTTCCACATCCTCCCCCACTCTGATTCTCCTTCATCCCTTTACCATCTCTGGTAAATATGTTTTACATGGTTTCACTGTCCAGCTTTGCTTCTTTCTCACCAGTAACACTCTGCCTCCAGTCGTGAAACAGCTGAGTGGAGTGGAAAGGTGAATACCAGTCCTCTGCAGCTGGAAGCATTAAGAGCAGGGTTACTGCACATCTCTAACTCTGAGCAGGGTCACGACTCACCAGCCTTCTCTGGATGTCCCTCTGCTTTTCCTGTGTGGCACACAGAGCTATCTCTGAATGACAGGGCAAGTGTTACAGAGAAATCCTTGTCAGGAGCAGGACCGAGGTGTTCATTTTACTGTGTAACAAGCCTCGAGATTGCCCTTGACATGCAGATCCATTCACTGGCATCTCTGGTAATTCTAGGCAGCTCAGGGAAGACCTGGCCTCACACACACAGGTCTTTACCAAGCACTAAAACAACAAAAAACAGGAAAAAGCACCAGCATGTAACAAATAACCCTGACATACCACGATGATTTCTAGGTGCTCTCTGTGAATAGAGCTGTACTTCTCAAAAGCCATGTTTAATTAGTTTCAGATGCCAGCCTGATGGGCAAGGCAGTCTGTTAGGAAAACTGCTTTAAAGGTTCAAGGACTGATACATGAAACAGCAGCAAGGCAGATGCAAACCTGTCTCCTCCACTGCCAAACATGTCTCACTAAGCAACATCTTCCTCTATATACAGTCTGCCATTTTTTCAATTATCCCTGTTTTGTCCTCTGTGTAAAATAAGTGTCCCACTAATACATTTTTATATCGAGGTGATGAATAATACAACACAACTGTATCTAACAGTAGAAAACACCTGCATTTGCAACAGAAAGCCTTCTGGCAATCTGGGTAGAGAGCAAGACATCAAAGCAGAAACACTGTTGAAAGGAAGCCTGGAGAACCTAAAAAAGCAGTAAAATAAGAAACTGATGTAAGCTCTTTCCTAAATGCACAGATTCTTTTCTTTTAAGTCTAATTTTCCCATGATGGAGAAATAATTTTTTTTATTGTTTAGCCCATAAAAAAGTAATAAATGTATATACAGATTTGAAAAAAGAGGATAGAGTATCTTTTACAGAGCAGGTTTTATCTATCTATAGTCCTTTGTATTTCTTTCTAGGCCCACTGTTACATCTGCACTGCTGAGCATGGCACTGTTCAGAGCTTGTGTGCTAAAGAGAGAAAGGTCTGCATGTCCTGTGCCTTAGGTTTGCTACACCTCAGAGCTGCTACAATAGACTCAGGTTATGCCTTGAATTAAATTCCTGCCTTGTTTGCCTTTTTAGCTGACCTGGACAAAGGCTGATTTTAGGAAAGGGAAAGTGCAGTAATGAAGTCAGTAACCTGTCCTCCGTTTATGCTGGGTTGTAACACACATCCTGACTCACAATTCCCAACCTTTTCAAGAGACATCTAAGAGAATAAAACAATCTTTATTTTTGAGGTCTCTTAAAAGGGCATGAGCTGCCAGTTTGTTGTCTTTGGGTCAGCTGAAGCACAGTGCAGAAACACTTCTATCGAGCCTTTTTAAGCTCGTAGTAGCACAAACAGAACAGATTTGGCATAAATGTGTAAAGATTCTGAGCTTTCATTTATTGGCTTGAGATTTTCTAATTTTAAGCTCCAACTGACAAGGAATAATGAAGGATGTGTTTGTGCTGGCATGCCTACAGAAGTGGTTGAGTTTAGATTTTTCCATTCCAATGTATCTAGAATCAAGTGATCATATTTGAAGTTAAAGCACACCAGATAAAATTTATCTGTATTCCTTACAAACTGGGAGTTCCTAAAAATGTTCATGGATTTTTCTGTATAAAGCTCAGATCAGTTGTGAGAATATCTAGGATATTTTGTTTGCTTGTTTGAAAATAAAACTGTAGAAGGCTCTAATCAGGACCAGATGCAAAAGCTGAAGGTTTTGTGAAGCTGATATTCATCAGGGTCAGTATAATTCTTCCCAACCAATGAGTTCTGAAATGTATTGAATCAAATTCAGAATAAACTCTTGGGATGATAGCAAGGGTGTTAACATGTTCCCAAATCAAAAAATAAGAAAATCCTCTCAAAAAATGGGAAAAAAAAGCATAGCCCCGAGTAGTAATTTTGGCCTTTAACACTTCAGTAATACCAAAGACATGACAGAGGTAATTCTGCCTGTTGTTGTGGTCTTTGGATGAGGCTTTTGCCAAGTTCACTGTCATTTGTGCATTAAACAGAAAGAAGCCCAGGTTAGATCTTGTTTCCCTAGTAAGAAAGAAAAAAAAAAAAGCATTATTTTTGATACCCCAATTTCAAATATAACAAGAAAACTTTATGGTAAAGGTGAACAATTTGGAGATGAAACTCTGGGGAGGAAGCGGATTGGTACCTGAAAGACTAATTGCAGCATTTACATGGTTGATCCTCTCCATCTCTCCATAAAAGCTCACCTTTCCTTATTGCATTTCATCTATTCTCATTCCAATAAGTTCATTCCTGCTTCTTTATTGTGAGGCTGTGAAGTATAAATACTTATCAGTAACACCCTGAAATAAAATCTATTCTGCAATAACAGAACAGAGCTCCCTTGCCACCTAGGGTAATTCTTCTCTTTAGTCACTTCAGTTTGAACTTGCCTAGTTCCAGGAGACCCTGTCTAATACCAGTTTCTTCAACAGTTAACATCAAGCTGACACCTACATCTACACATTCCTATAGAATAGGAAAGTATGAGAAAATGCTAACTTTTGAGGAGGGAAAGCTGTTAAGCTCCCTTTGCCAGCACTAGAAATCAACCCTCATATGTCACTGTCCTTGTGTGGGTGGCCTGCTTTCAACAATGGTGGCCTGTTTTCAACACCTTCTAAAGAAGTTTTAATTCAGTCTGATACCACATCCTGTAACACACTCAGCATCTCTCTCAAAGTCTTGCACTGGGTACCTCCAGTGTTCTTATTTTCCAGTGTAAGTAAAAAATCCTGTTACTGAGAGGAAACCAAACTACATTAGTGGTGTACATGAAGTCACTGAAACTTGAGTAAGAATCTAGGAACAACATAACTGAAGGTCCTGTCATCTTTGGAATTGTTGTCCCATTGAACAATTACCTAAATCCAGTGGGGCCACTAGAAGTGGATTCTGTTCCATATTCCCTTCAGACTCCCTGCTTGACTGCCCTCTAACATGATTCTTACATCATGATACCTAAAGTGATTGTTCATGAAGGATGAATTTTCCTATGACAAAGCTTAAATACAAAATTGGATAATTCTGTGCCATTTCAGCATATTATTTCATGTAAGTTTTGCTTTAAAAGGTTTATTTTTCCTTTATTTATGATTACACCAAATTTTGCACTGTAATTTTGCTTTCATTTCTAGCACATATGCTATTTGGATTTTTCTGAACCATTTAGATTATTTACATATCAATCAAGGCACTTATAACACCAAATAAAAAAGACATATTTAAAAAAAATACCGCTGCCTAAAGTACATGTCTCTTCCCTATAAGACTGGTGTAAATTCATAGGAAACCAAATGCAGGTTTACTGCCCATGAAAATGATGTAATTTGGGGTGGGTTTTTTGCCTTCTAAAAGTCAAGAATTATTTTCAGTTGTGACTCCTTTTCTGTTTTGTTTTGTTTTCATGGAATCCCAGGATAGATGGCAATGGAAGAATCTCATTTCTGGAGATCATTTTACACTCAGCCAGCAAGAGGGAAAATATTGCATCTCCCTTTGTCCCAGGTGTAGAGGACCCTGAGGTGTCATTTGTCCTCGTCCAGGACAAAAGTAGGATCTTGCAACTCAGACTGGCAGAGCCAGGCTGAAATTCTTGCAAGCTGTTAGCAAGTGGTAGCACATCTTATCCTGCTAAAGGGAAAAATCTCAGACTGTTTCTTCATATTAAACACTCCTCCCTTTGCAGCACGGTGAGGAAGCATCTGTACTTAGTACTTCAAAACCCCAAGATTAACCTAAAGCTAAGCACATCCTTCATAACTAGTCTGTGAAAGTATACATAGGAATTACTTCCAGTTATTATTGAAAAAAAAACAAAAACCACCCAAACATTGAAATTATATATCTAAAACTGTCTACCCAGCTGAGAGTTTCGTTTTAAATGTTCATATTTAGCTGTGGAAGAGTGAAACAAAAAAGCAAACAAAATCCTGCCTAATTTCTGGGATGTTTCCATTTCACAGATAGCTCAAACTCAGTTATGACTTATCTGCCCTTAAAAGCTGTTAACTTCACCTGACAATGAGCCAGAAAATTGAAATGCTCCCAGCAGAACTTGTAAGTAGAACCAGAAGTGCTTTGCCATAGGTGTTCGGATGGAACATCGTGATAATGACCTTCTCATTTTATACCCTCTAGATTTCTTCCATCAAACATGATTACTCCAAGAAGTCAGTTTCTTTAAAAAAAAAAGCCTCAGATTTTAAGAAAATTAACGTTCCGTTACACTTTAGCACAGAGCTGCAATCAAATTAAAATGAGGTTGAATTCACTGTACAAAGAAAAAAGATTTGAATGGTTTTGTTTGGAATCAAAGCAGCTGGAAAATTGGAAACCAGCTTTAGAATAGCTGAGTGTTTTTATAGCGAGAAAACATTTTACAGTCTTCAAAGTCTTCAGATTATATTAGAGATTAAATACTATCAAGTTATTATTTTTATTTTCTGTCTTTAAAAATGATCTAGCTGGTAAAACTTTTCAAAAGGAGCAGAAATAAGTATTTAAATTGTTGTCCTTCTGCAGTCTTTCTAGTAGAACGGGCTAAATATATTTGATCTTGCCATGGAAACACCTGATTTTCCTTCAGAATTTATGCAATTTATTAAGTTGGCTTACTGCAATCATCTGCACTTCTGGCCAACCTGTGACACTATTTGTAATATGACTGCTTTACATCATCTTTGCAACGCCATAAAACGCCACATTCACGTTAGAGGTGACAAACAGAGGCAAGAGCTAGATGATTTGGTTTGGCTGCAGCTGTACAGAAAGCCTGTGGATGGGCTGGGGGATGATCAGTTGATCTTCCCCAGAGCAGCCATCCCCAGCGCATACAAATCAGTTTGTGGGTAGCGCGTGCCAGGCGCTTCCCGAGCCCTCCGCGGTCCCCAGAACAAGGACAAGATGAGAGCTCGTTGCTTACTCAGTGTTTCCCTAAATTACAAATCTAATGGAACTGGTAATAATTTCAAATGCACAGATACACTAAATTAACTTAAACTGCTGGCTGAGAATTTCTGTTTGCAAATGCTATTAATGTTATTGATTTCAGCACACAGTTTTTCACTTTACCTCGATGGATGACTGAAGCCGTGGCCAAATAGCTCAGCATAAGCTAAATGTGAGACACTGTTTAATAATGTGGTCCAGCCTAAAGAGTCCTTTTCTTTCTGTCTTTCAGCATGTTCTTATAAAATGCTGTATTTCAGTGCTTACTAGGGGATGTGGCTGTCAAAGTTTAACTGCTCTTTGCTGGGCAGCCCCCAGTTTCCACTGGAGAACACCAGGGCAGGATTTTTTTTTTTTGCTGGAGATAAGTTAAAATAAGACTTCCACTAAAAAAAATTAGATTCTTCAAAGAGACTTCTCCTCCACGGCAGAAAGTAGCCTAAAGCAACATTTCTTATGTAATATTGGGATAAGAATTAAAACCAAAGGTCAATCAAATAGTTTACATCTTTCTAGTAAACTCTAAAAAGATTACAAGGATACAAAATTACCTGAGCCTGTGCAGATTATTATGCTAGGAGATGACCGTGGGACATCTTTTTCTTCATTTTGCTTTGCATAAACCAATCTCTTTTTTGGCCTCTCATACCCTTTTCAGACAGTTTATCTGAAATTATTATAGATAGATATTTATGGATATTCTATTTAATATCCAACTCAGGAATTGCTACTTTGACTCTTTGGGATTTCTTTGCACCTCCTTATCAGTGACAGTTCCCCGTTGGTCTTCCAAGCCAAATCCTGTTACACTTTCCTTGTGTGGATACTGCATTTTTCCTTCCATCCTTCAAGCTGTGTTCATGTGCCTGTTTCATTCATGCACCAAACACTGTTATTCCAGTCTGGGTCATAGCATTGGTAACATGATGGCAGCCATGCCCTTCAACCACCCTTCAGGTGCAGCAAGTTACAAATTATCCCTGCCTGAAAGCAAGGATGATTCCAGCTTCACACAAAATGTATTATTTATGACTAAATCAAAAGGAGACTCTGAGAACAATGCAACTCTCCTTCAGTGAATGCACAGATACATGTTATGGAAAATAAGAAACCAGGGAGATGATCTGAATTGAGAAAAGATATGATGTATTCACTTTAAAAAAAATCATAATAATTATGTAAGCTTAGCCACAAGGCTGGATTTAGTGAGAGAGCTGAGGAGAGGACAAAGGTAAAAGGCATGAGAGCTCAGGACAGCAGAACCTGTGACTGCCTTCCTGCTGGTACCACCCATCATTCCCATTCCTGTATGACTGATGTAGGAGAGTCTCAGTTTACATTTCTTCCTTTCACAGCTCTGTCCCTTTTTCTTGGATCTAAAGAATTAAGATTCTTCAGGAAAGACAGAGGTTCAGGTCTTTAGGAAGGGATTTCTTGGTCTCTGCACAGCATAGTTAACCTCTGAAGGTCAGCACACTTTGACTGGAAGAGGAACAAGAAGGAATAGGAAAGAGCTGGGGGAAAGAAGGCATTACAGAAGCCACCAGATTGTCTGCATTTATGAGGAAACTGTTCAAAAACCACTGATGACCCCTTCCCCAGAAAACAGTAGTATATTTAGCTGTGTTCTACATACATACAATGTATGTACATGTTGTACCTCTAGCAGCCACAATGAAGCAGTTATATGTAGTGGATGGCACAGGCTATACCTGATATATAAATATATATATGTATATGTCTCCTGCTATACCTGCTGTGTGATTCTGCTCTCTCTCATGGAGTCCAAATTTAACAGTGTCCTTGAGAACCCACTGTGCCCAAAGCACAGCCTCTTCCTCAGGAAATGCTGAGCAGTTTCCTCATTCTGACATTTGCTATTTATTGATCCTTGTCCACGCTGTCTTCCTTTACAGGAGGAGAGTGGTAATGGAACAGCCTGTTTGCAGCCAGTGCTGCATTGTACATGAGGATGAGAGAGATGTATTGAGACACAGACCTGGAGAAATTCCCTTATGTGCCTCTTGGTCTGTTTTCCTATTTACCTCTCTACCAGACCCAGCTCAACAAGAAGATCCTTCCTGTATACAGAAATGTCAAAGCAAAAGCAAAATTCAGTGTAGGAAGTTAAATCAAGGAGAAACAGAAAAAACTCAGCCAATCCAGAAAAGATTGAAAAAGTTCATGAAGGTTTAATAGGCAAATTGTTGAGGAAAAGAGAGAACAAGACAGAGAGGGAAATTGTATAAAAATAAACATGGAGAACAGGAGACTCAGGTCTAAAAGACAGAGTGGCAGTTAATGGACTAAATACAGAAACTACACACAAAAGGTCCATATATCAGCTGGCTGATAGCCCACAACAACCCTACAACAATGAAAAGTCTCCAAGAACACCACATACAGGATCTCGGAGTAAGTCATTCAATTAGAAAAGTGTCACAGATTACTTTTGCAAAGGGATGTGGCACCAGAATTAGACAGAAGCAGCTGGTGGGTATTGATACTTTATTTTCTCATTTTCTAATTTCTTACTGCTTCATGGCAATGAATTTTGTTGCACAGCACGTGCCAGTCACACAGTAAATGAGCAGCTCTTGAAAGGAAACATACTGCATATTTTTCTGAACAGCAGATTTGACTTCAGATTGTCATCTAAAAACAAATCAGTTTGTAAAAAATATATATTTTGGTGCTAACTTCTGCTGAAAGTTCCCAGCCCCCACAGAGTGCCATGTGTTTCCTTGCTGTTTGCCCCAGCTGTCAAAAAACACTTGAAGAGTTCCTGGCTTTCCCTTTGCTACTCACATTGTGTGCAGGCATTTCAACTGACCTAAATGCATTATAATATTGAAATAAGACATTGTAGGGCAGACTCAGATGAAAAATATGTTTTGTAAGGAAATGATTGCCAATAAATAGACATTTCCAGAATTTCCACTGGAATTGGTGGAATTATTTTTGCAAATATAGCCTGTGGTCAGCCTGACATGATCAGGGTAGGGGTTCTGAGAGGAGGAAAACCCCAGCCTCAAGATACATTATACCATGTTCTCGTAATATCAGTAAGTGCCATCTTTCTCTTATACAATTTTTATTTTTTTGCAATTAACTCTGGAAATTTAGAGAAAATTGTTAATGAATTCAAATATTTGGAAGATTCTGCGGATGTGATTTTCCTCTAAATGAAACCTTTGGTGAAAATAAGAAAAAGAGTACTGGAAAATGTTTTGGTTTTCATATTGGCATCCTGCGTTAAGAAATCTTCACTGTCCACCAGTGAGACTTTAGGGTGCCAGTAAAACAGAGGGTGCCTCTGTGCATATATCCCCTACCCTGACATCAGTGTACTTTAGTCCTGCAGAACAGCAGCTGTAAAAAATATTGAGTGGTATGAGTACTCCTGCCTGCTTACATGATACAGGCACATTCTGACCAAACTTAAAATGGAAAGCCTGGGCTCTTTTAACACCTACCAATCAATGGTTTGAGTCCCTGAATATAACTTATTTTCATTCCCCACTGACATGAAGTGAATTCTAAGCAAGCACAGAGGGAGATGTGTCTCTGTCTCAATTGCAATCTCAAGAGCAGAATTGATTCAATATATTTATCTTGAAAAATGCCAAGTTTTCAACATCACATATTTCTTTCTAAAGGTGCTCGAGTTACATTTCATATCTTGTGATCAGCTGCATCTCTGAAGCAATCTATCTCCCCTTCCTTTATTTAAAAGAAAATATTAATGAACAAAGGTAGTGTTATGAACACCTGTAGTCCCTGAAGAGTAAGAGAACTCCAGGCATCAAAGGAAAGCATCAAAGGAGGCAGCAAACTGCAATTTAATTGCAAGAGCATATGAGATTGAATTTCAGCTGAATGAGTCCAGGACCTCATTATGTGATCACCTCACCCTTAGGTCTCTCTTTCCTTGTGCAATGTTTACAGCATAAACACACAAGGCAGCCAAAGTGTGATGCAGGACAGCCCCCAGATGTGTTTGTCTACCCTTGCAGTGCCATTATCTGGAGGAGGAGCTGAGCAAAACAAATAAACAAACAAAAAGCAAACGTGGAAAATAAATTGGATCACTTACGCTAAGATGAACTTGTAAGCCACTGTATTTAAGTAAATTCTGTGAGGTTTTTAGGAAGGCCCAAATCACTGATGTGCCTATTGAGAGCACTCACTTTTGAGGGACTGAAGATACTAGAAACACCAGAATCCAGAGGTTATTCTGAACACATCCAGATGGAAGTGGCAACTTCCATTAAGAAGCCCTGCAAAATTCCAGCAGCAGCCACTGGGCACAATGGACTGAAAGGAAGCTAGGGATTAGACTCCTTCCATTCTTCATTTCAGTGAGATACACACTGAAAATTCCTCCAGGCAAAAGATTAGCACATGCAATCCTCCTTAACAGTGCCTGTAAATTACAGGTTATGTGCATCAAAATAATACAGAAAACAAAGATGGAGACACAACTTCTATTAAGCTGAAAATCTCTTTTACTGACAACACTTCTGATAATCTGTAACTCACCTTGAAATAAGAACAATCCCCACTGTGCCATTCTATAAACACTCATGGAAGCTATATGGCTCCCAAACTCCTCACATTTCTTCAGAAGAAAGATTGGTGCTTTAGCCTAATCTCTGCCACAAGTAAAAGATGTCCTCAAGGGCAGCAAAAAAATGGAAAGTGCAGAGGGAACAAAACATTTTCTTAGCAAAATGCTTTCTAGCCCAAGTGTCCTAGGGTGCCTGCAGGGAGAGAGAGACCTGCCAGCCTTAATGTGTGAGCAGCTGTCTTGCCTGGACATCTGACTGTGTCAGAGGTTTCACCTGCTGCCCTCCCCTCTGTCATTGCCCAAGACACTGTCAAAGATGTATCTGGAGGTACAGAGGGGCAAGGATCAGATGAAATTGTGAACTGACTTTGCACCTTTGTACAACTTTTTCACATGGCTACCTCCCAGCTTCCATCACCTTGTCATCCACAGCTAATGCCAAGTACTTTCATTCTGTTCATTCTCAGCTTGCATTTTTCTACAGCTGATCTTTTTCTACAAAGCATTTCTCCATTATACATGAAGAAGGAAAGGGGAAGAATGGACTGACGTTTGCACAAGCAGAGACATTGCAGGGCAAGATCATAATTTATTTATTCGTTTGAGTCTGAATAGCTTCATCTGAACTAATAACTCTCCTAAGTTCATGCTGTGTGTGATTTACTCTGACAGACAAATTAGTAAGTGGAAAGAGATGGATAGAGGAGCCAAAACCCTTTTCATTTCAGTTTCAAGAAAATATAGCTTCTACATAATAGCAAAACATTGAATAAGAGAATAAAATTCAAAGCTAAGCAATTGAAAACTTGGGTTAAATCATCTCTTTTGCTAACCAACTCTGCATAAGTGTTTTATGAAAAGTACAGAGCCAAGCTCAGTTCCTGGATAAAACCTATAATTATTTTATAAAGACATATAGTAATTGAGGATGATTCAGAGATAGCTGAAGAAATAGCAGCTGTATCAATCTTCAGGGAAACAGTTCACAGAACTACATTTTTAAAGACTCCTCAAGGGCAACTGCTAGCTATAGTCCATCTGTTCATAAAAATCAAAATGAGAGAAAAAAAATCAATTATGGTTTAAATTTAAATCAGATTTCAAGCCCAAAGCTTTTCAATTTCTGAGTCTAAGATTGCTGGCACACAGGTTTTGGATTTAAGACCAGTGTGGTCTATTTGAAGACAGGCTGCCAGGGCACACCATTACATATTCACGTCTCTCTTTTAGGCCAAATTTGTGAACATTGCTGAGTTTTTCCTCCTTTCACTCCCAGCTAAGGGTGACTGACAATGCTTCTGTCCCCTCTCATCTCAGAAGCAGAGTGCCCTGAAAATCAAGATCTACATGCCTGGCTCAGATCAACGAACTGTAGGAAGAAGTGGGATGAAAATATAAGGACAGAAGTGAAACAGAGGTCACATCAAATGTCATTTTGCAAATGAACAGATCAGTTCAACTTCTCAGACCTAAGACACTGCAGATAGATATTAGTAGGAAGCAGAAATCATCAAATTGATGATCAAAGACAAATTGTTGGGCATTCTCATATGGAAAGGATGCAATTAGGGAATTAATAGAACTGAATTTTCTGTACCAGCATAAACATCATGTTACATTTTTGATGGAAGAACTGCAGTGCTAACAGCTAATACTGTACCAAGATCTCTTCAGTATTTTTAATTGCATTAGCAATGCAAGGTCAGGTACTCCTCCTTTGGTGAGACTAAATTAATGTTATTAATGTGCAGAGAAGATTCTGCATTCAGATTAATTTATCAACATTGTCTATATTAGTTGAAATACATACTGCAAAGCCTCTGCAAGCAGGGAAAATACTGTGTACAACAATAAAACTGCAAATAACACTCCAGATTTCCAAAGGGACTAGCAGAACTTCACTGAGTTGGAGTGAGCAGTGAAGATTTACATCAGCTGAGAGCTTGGTCCCTTATTTCTGTAATACTAAGTCATCATAAAACATGACAGCTGCAGTACTAATGATGAGCTGCTAAAACTTAACCAGGGTCTCCCTCAAACCTTGTTGCTTCAATCAGGGCTACATATGACACTTCTGGAATAAACTGCTTTCATTTGAAATCCATCAAATTTTTTATTTTGCTTCTCCTTGAGGTGATTGCTTTTTGGCTGGGACAAATTAAGTACTCAGGTCTAATCCTAGATTAGAGTTCACTTTGAGTACAACCTTCCTCCACTTCTGAGGGTGCATGAAATTCCTGTGAGAGTCGGGTTATCTGATGGGCAAACAAGTTCCCTCTCACTGAGCCCGGAGGGTGAACAAGCTGACTCTGGGCGAGGATGGAGGGGAAATCCAGAATAATGAAGAAACTCACAGAACCAGCTTTCCTTTCCTTTCCTTTCCTCTGCCCCCCAGGCAGAGGGAAGAAAGGTATGAAAAGAGCGTGGGAACGGCACTTTCACACACCTCGGAGAGACAGAATCCCTGCCAAATAAAGGATGGACACCTATCCCTGCAGGAGGAACCACTGTTTAAGCAGGCACCAATCATCTTTGGAAGTTGAAAGAAATAAAATCACACTTATTGCTTCTTAATGCTTGGAAGTAGAGCTGCAGCACTGTGAAAACAGCACCTGCACCGAGCAGCCTGTGCACCCCTACACTGTGCCATGCTTCTCCAATGCTGCAGCACTGGCTCTGGAAACTTTATTGTTCCCCAATAAACTGAAACTGTTTTGATCTGCCTCTTGGATTTTATCTTTAGGACTCTGCTTTTCACACTTTATGTACAACATGGAGTGCTGGAGTATTTGCCTTGTAAATGGACAGGCTTAAGAGAGCACAAATACACCCAAATGCAGAGCCACCATGAACTAGCCATGTCATAGCCATGGATGCAGCATTAGCATAAGCATCTCACAGCAGACAACAGTACTGATATGGTCTTGAGTCATCAGCTGATCTCCAAGTAATCAATATTTACCTCCAATATACTTCTTTTCAAATCTTTTTTTTCACAGCGGTGGAAAGTGGCACAGACCACAAACCACCAATACTGCAACTTTCTCCAGTACTTTATATTTTCTTGTGAAGTGAACTAGAAAAATTAACTAGTCTTTTCTCAGCTACATTCATTGTTCAGATGAACGTGTCATATAGGTCAGCAATTTTCTCCGTTGTAATATTTCATATCAAAAAAGAAAATTGAAATGAACAGGTTTCTTTTCAGCTACTTGTTGTCAATTGCTGGCACTCATGAGCTAAAAGGTGCTGGCTCAATGGCACTTTCATAGATGAGAATTTCCCAAAAGAAATGGAGAAAAATCAGAGATAGGGAAGATAAAATCCACCAAAAAAAGGGCCAAATCCTGGTCCACGATAAAGCCATTCTAGGAATATATTGAGGATGAGGAGCTGATATAGGAGCACTTCACAATGATCAGAATGAGATCACCTCAGATCCACTTCTGAGGGTGGTTTGGCACACTGCCTTCAGCCTGGAGGCTAAGCCACCTATTCAGACCTAGCCATGGCCCTTTTGGTAAAAGGCTGCATTTCCTGCCAGCTCCAGGGTCTTCAAGTTGTACAAAGCTACACCAAAGTCAGAACAGGCCCAGAAATCTTCCTGCTGCTTGTTGCAAGGTGACAGACTTGCTGCAACAGACAAGGAGATCCTGCAGCAGCTATCCCCGTGCCCTCCCAAATGTACATGCTGCCTCTCTCCTGCAGCACAAAATGAAAGTTGCACAAGCAACTCAGGGAAATGAAGGTCCTCCTAAGAACTGTTTCCTGGGAGGACAGCACTGCTAGGAGTTGTGGCTGGTGAGATCTGACCCACAAAGAATACAAACGGTTGCAGACGGAGCAGACTTTGCATTTTCACTCGATTTCTTGTACGATTTTGTAAGAGAAATATTAATAGCACACTAATGGCAGCAATTACTATAATGAATGTGGCAGCTGGTACCAGCAGCCGAGCATACGTTGTGGTTTTTATATTTTCTGTGGATGGTGTGAGGCAGCTCCAAGCAGTTGCAGTCACTGTCTTCTGCTTTTCCTGAGGATTCTATTTTCAGCAAGACAGTGCTTGTGGCAAAAAAGATGGAGAGCTACTTTGGTAAGTGTGTCACCTCTCAGGAGGTTACTCACAGCTCAAAGAAATAGGTAACATGTTCAAAATATGGTCAGCTTCTCAACCTGCTCTGGTCCTCTCAGAGGGTACAGTCGCACTGACAAAGAAAGGATCCTTCAGCTGTTCACCAAGCAGTTTGATTCTCCCCTTCCTAAAGAGAAAAACGGAGTGGAGGCACTCTTGCAGTAGAACCATGAAGCAATAAACAAAACTTTGGTGACTTGGAAATATTTACAAATAAAATGCACATCTGGGATCCCATGATTGCCACCCACCTGCTTCACCTCTGAACAGACCACGTGAGAGTAAATGAAACAGAAATGTAGTAAAGAAGGGGAGGAAAGGAAGTAAGAAGATTGTTCTGGCTCATCTTCACTCAGATTAAATCCCGATTTTTAATTAGAAGTGAGCTGGGCTCCTGCTCTGTAGAACATGGGCACTAGCAGGTGTTGGACTGGTAGGGTTTAGTTAAACCAATTTGATGGTGCCAGCCTCCCCAAGGGCAATGCAGGTCAGAGGTTCACCTCCAAATTCCCAAGGGTTGCCACTCTTGGCGTTCAGCCCTCCTGTTTTAAACTTGGAAGTCGCTTGGCTGTTCAAATGCTGTTCTACTCTCATTCCTTATCATAAGACAGTCTCAGTACTGGGAAGCCTGAGGCACTTCCAAGCTTCAGGAGAAGCCTGCAGGAGCTGAGCCAAACTACAGGAGATGAAGGAAGCCTGAAAGGCAGTGGGCACTTCTGGTACTCACTTGACATGGTGAGAAAACATGAAAGGTGGTAATGACTGTGCCTGTCACCTGCTCAGCTACTGAGCAATCAAGGATAATTGAATCAGAATTCTTGCCTGCCCTAAAGAAATTTTGGAGTCCCCTTTAAACCAGGGCCTGAGATTGTTACCAAATCAGTCAACCAAAATACTACAGAACTTTGGTTCTCCTAAAGAGCTATACGTTCTAAAATTATGGTAAATTGTTTTCAGATTAGAATGCTTCCAGAAGTTCCAAGTTCTGAGGCTAACACCCACATCTAGTAACACATTTGCACTCTGCCTCTTGTAAACTTGGGTGAAAGTTGACTCTCATGGCCCATTTTCTAAACTAACAGTTCTGGTTACCCCATGCTCTTGGCCTGAAGGACTATTCCAGCCTACTCTACCATTACGAAATGTAATGACTGTATTTTTTAAATGCCTCTCTGTCAAAGAGAAGTGTGAATAAAGCACAAGTTTTACATTTAAACTTGATGTATATTCAGCAATCATCAGCGTAGAAGAGTGTAAGGCAGAGAGCAGAGAGAATACAGCAACATTTTAGTTGAAGGGAAATTAATTTCCTAGAAGCTACTGAAGACAAAATACAGCTTTAGGTTCTTAACTGTTCTGACATCACTAGAAGGCAAATCTCAAAGCACAAGGCTCAAAGAAAAGCAAACAAAACCAAGTGGCATATCCATTAAGGTCTTCAAAAAACAAAGGGGCAGCTTAAGGGCAATCTGTCTGTGTAACAGCAGAACAGGCACAGTTGCTGACTTCAGCAAGGAAGCAGACAGCTGAATTTTGGACAAATGAGAAACTCTGAAGAAGAATTGCTGGCAGCTCTGTTAGAAGGACATTAAAACAATAAAATTCTCTGGTCACAAGGGCAAGTGTTGCAGATACAGGTGAGTCAAAGACCATTTCGGGACACAAGCTTTTGAAACTCAAAACTATAAGGGGCACCTACAACGTGGCCTCACGTGTCTCTTTGTGAAAAACACATGGTCAAAGACATCCTCAGATGACCCAGCTGTCACAGTGTCATTTGCAAATACCTTGGTCTGTCTTAGTTAACCTCAAACAATCCCCTTAATGAAGAGCAATTTCTGCCCAAATTGAGGCATGCCAAGTTGATGAGGACACAGGCCTAGAAAGTGCTGGCTAAATGTCATCATTGCTATAAAGATTCTTTGTTGAATTTTCTTCTCTTTAAAAAAAGTGAAAGGAAGACCATGTTCTTATTGAGATCTCAGAATATCACCCAGGAATACTGTGGTAGTGTGACCCCAATGCAATACTGTGGTAAAAGGTATTCTCATCAGTCTTTCAGAAGGTATGAAGGACAAGATCAATGCATGAATGCTGAATTGTAACAGATCAAAACATGCACTTGACATTAAAATAAAATAACATTCATGTAAGCTTCAAAAATGTCTGCATGGCTCTTTCTCTTGTGTATTTTAAAAGCACCAGCAGTAACACACACACCTAAAGCACGGGTAACTGCCTCAGTACCTTGGTGGAGGACCTTGCTATTCATCTAATGCTGGAAAAGAGGTGATTCACAGTCCAGACGATGTATCACCCCCCCTCTTCCCTTTCATTTTCTTACTGCATTATCTGCACAACAATGATGTTGCATCCAAGTGGAAAAGCACTGTACTGTGCATTGGGGCATCTGAATTCTCCACTTGGCTCAGCCACAGGCTGACACTGACCTTGAGCAAGTTTTTACTCCTTGTGTGTCCATTTTGTACACTCAGGACCAGGTTGGTTCCTGCTGCATTTAATGAGGTGCCCAGTGCTTTATGTAACCCAGATTTATGGGAAGCTGGAGATATGCAGGAGGAACAATAGTACTGAATGTACTACCGAAAGAAATGTCCATACAAGTTCAGGGGGAAGAATTTGTGCCTCCTTTAGCAGCTGCTGCTGCAGTTCAGTGACTCAAGGGCCCACTGTGATGCTGTGCCTTGGATCCACAGCTAGGACTGGGAATCAATTCACCAACTGTGTTCTGTTCAAATTACAGTTTTTTCACTTCAGACCAAGTGGAAAAGAAGCTTGGTGGCAAAGATACAATGTGGAATATCATGTTCAATACCAGAGTATTTCATCTTTATTCAGGGCTTTCTGAATTTACTTGTCATGATCCCAAAAGAGCTGACACCACTTTCAGACAGGTTTGTAAGTGTAGGTAGCACAATTTTCCCCAGGCTAGAGAAGAAAGAATGACCATGAACCTTAATAATCTAAAGCACAATATTTTGTTTAAAGGAATAATTCAAATAAAGCCTTTATAAACTTTATCAAGGTTTTGATTCTGTTTTAAAGAATTCCCTGACCTAAAGTGAAGCCATAAGAACAAAAAACATGAAAAAGAGAGAGAGACTGACTGAGGGAAGCTAACAGTGTCACAGACATCAGCACTGATCTTGTTTTCCCAACTACACCCTGAATATTTCAGACTCTCCCCATTTGCTTATGTTCTGCTCTGGGTTCATTCCTGCCCTGATTAATGTTCCAGCTGCTGAAAGCCTCTGATGAAGTCAGACCTCAGGGGATTGTCTGTGGGCTAAATACAAAGGCATGTTCTTTTTAAAGACATGAGGTTTATTATATTCTTGAGGTTTATTATATTCTTTCCCCTGAGACAGCTAAAGCAATGCATTAAATACATAAATCTACCACTGAGTGAACAGTTGGTGGGAGGATACACTTTTTGTCCCTACATACAATCACAGACTACACCTGTGAGATAGCCCATTTCATTCTCCATTTAAAAAAATAAATAAAATGGTGCAGTCTCACATACTTTCCAGAAACTGAAACACTTGCCACACTGTTTTCCCCATAGAACCCTTATAAAATTTAAAAGTATAGATCTTCCTTGCTTTTATACAGTTGAATACCCTCAATGCCCTGCCACACCTGCTGTTTTGTGTAACACAGTCAAATTTTACCATGTGAAAAGATACTGTCCCAGTGAAGTAACGAAAAAAATTGATTAATCAAAACACATTCACCTAATTCACTTTTGATGTAAGAAATTGCTGTGTTGCACAAACCTTCTACACTTAGGTTTCAGTATTCCTCACAAGGACTTGTCTTCATGCCATTGTCAAACAAATCCTTCAAAGGGCACTTTTCTGACCTTCCTGATAAGCTGACCCTGCTTTGTTCTTTAATGAATAATTTTCTTGCTCCCACAGCCACTTTTTCTATTTTTTTTGGTCATTGAGCTCTCATATCCCTCCCCATCAGTCCCAACATTCCTGCAGAGACCAAAAAAGCACATACTTAAACTAAGCCCTAGTTTAACCTTAAACCATTAAAGCTGAATTTCAGGGAAATTTATGAAAATTATCAAGAAGTGTAATGTGGCTTCCAAATTAACAGAGAAAAAAGCATGAGTGTAAACCTCAAACTGCATGCTTTTTCATTCATCTATTCAGTGAATAGGAAAGATCTTCGAGCTTTTTGTGTGAAAAAATAGGTTAGTAATATCATGACTAGTAT
Organism: Haemorhous mexicanus; assembly: GCF_027477595.1. Lineage (NCBI taxonomy): Eukaryota > Metazoa > Chordata > Aves > Passeriformes > Fringillidae > Haemorhous > Haemorhous mexicanus. The sequence continues at coordinate 14,653,633 of NC_082346.1, forward strand.
TTTAAACATAGTGCCATGCTTCAGACTCTTAATTAACAGCCTGAGTGTCAGGTAATTTGCTGTAGGCTCTCTAGTGTGAAGATAATCTTCAGTTTTTCAATGTATTTTCATAAAGAACCTCCTCATTCCTGCAGTCAGCGTTTATTGGGGTGTGTGTGTGTGCTGTAAGAAATAATATTTAACACCTGCATGCAAACCTATCTGTGCTACCCACAGATTACTCTGTCCCCCAAAAAGTACTCTCACATCTGGGCACAAATACAGACCAGCAACTTTGTGCTACCATTCAAGATGAAAACTATACTGTACTAAATATAATAACTACCCCATTCTCAGGGCACATTCCCTCTGGATATGGAGCTGGTTTAACTTTTGATGACAGCAATGCCTTGACAGTCTGCTGAAAGTTTTCTGGATGTCTGAACTGCACATTTTCCTTTTTCACTGGGGAAAAGGCTACACGTGATGTCGTGTAGCTGAGAACAGGGTGGGTTTGGCAAGGGTTCAGTCAAAGGTAGTGGGCTTTGGCAAACATCCTCCAAGAGCCAACAACCTCAAGTATATTTCACAGAAAAAGGAGCACAGCAGCTTTACTTACATCCTCAGTCTCATGAGGGTCTGGCTAAAAGCCAAGCTGATACTCTACCAAAACAGCCCTGGGGTTTTCTCATGCAATTCCTTCCACTCACCCAAAATCCCCACCAAAAAAGTCCAGGTATTGTTTCTAAACGAAGTGACTTATGGATGTGTCAGTAACCAGTCTATTTTTATAATACAGCATCCTGATGAATGCAGTCAGCCTGCAGAAACTGGAGAGCAGAAAGGCAGCAAAACCCCCATGAGCTGGAGCTCAAATGTCAAGGAGCACTTCTGCCTTTGGGATGCACTATCTGAGCTGTGCAGTGCCTTTTTTGCAGCCAGCATGGAGCAGCACAGAAGCCTGCAGGAAATCAGAACATAACCCAAATTCTGCCCTGTTGTACAAGAGAAAATCTCACCAGGAATTCCACTGAATTCAATAAACTTTGGCTGGATTTACACAGACATAATGGGGATTAAAAATCTGTCCTCCTGTACTATGTGCCCTCAGCAACAATCAGTGGGATAACATCACACAGAAACACCTGACTTGTGAAAATGAGGGCCAGCAGTGCCAGCAGTGATTTTGGTATTTAAGCATTTTAGAACCTAATAGCACAACACATTCAACATGTACCCTACCCTGGGGCTTCCCAGAGCTGGCTCAGTGTGGTGCAGGGATCCATCAAAGGTGGCAAACTGCAACCAGAGAACCCCCAAACCACTGGAACAAAATACAGCTTTTCCTGCACATTGTGAACATTCCTACAATGGATGCATTGGCATAAGTTTTCTTTTCTATTTTACTCACTTTTTAAAATAGGTTACTGTCAAGTACTAGTATGGACAGTACAATAGTATAGCAGGACTGGAGGGGGTGATTGGCATGGGATTTTTTTTTTTTTAAACAGCCATTTAAGAAAGGAACCTGTCTTAAATGGAATGTTATTTTAGTGCTTTTCTAGAAACACACAGATTTTCTGCCATGGATTTTGCGGTCAAAACCGAAATGCAAGAATCCTTCCCTGAATATGATTGTTTTAATTGTGTTCCAGTGACTTAATATTTATGCAATTAGAAAGTAACTACTGTGGCATTTTAAAAGGCTCCTCTGAATGGCAAGCTGACAAGTGCTTGCATATCATTCTGAGTAAAATGACTTCACATTGTTCTGCCGACTCTAACAACTATAATTACTCTTTTATTCAAAATGTTCAACATGTTTCAAAGAAGAACACAAAATCTTCCCCATAGTGTTCTAATGAGCTGCTTTCTACTGAAGAACAAATCCTTAAGTAGGAGAACATATAAACTGATAGGGTGCCAAGAGCTGCCCCAAATAAACATCACCCCATCACTTGCAGCTTGACTCAGTCTGACAATGCTCAGCTACTGGGTTTTTGGGAACTGAGTTTACAGAGAGGGGGGAGCAGTGTGACCACTTCACTTGGGCTTTGTCAGTGCCCTCACCACGGGCCCATGGGGGAGACAGACAAACCTGGGCAGTTTGTCTTTTCTTTCTTCAAAAGGTACATTTGAAGACAACCACAATGTTCAGAAACCCATTCAGTATTTTGAAATTACTCAGAAGCTCACAGGGAGTACATCCCTGAGACCAATGGAAATATCACTGTTTCCTTCACCAAGCCAAGAATTTCATTCCTGGTCAGTTACCTTCCTGTGAAAAACTCAGAGTTTCTGCTGCTTGCATTAGCATTACAAAAATACTTAATTGTTTTTCCTTAAAAACAGTCACTTTGTGTAACTCAAGTGAAGTCATGCAAATTCTATGGATTAACTAACACTTTCAAGAATAAATAAGTTCATAGCCATGCTTTTAAATCAATTTGACACAGAAAAAAATCTCAGGTGAGCACAAGATAAGATTTAGAAGTCTCTTGGGTTTCAGAACAGCCCACTAAGGCCAGGAATGGGAGCGCTAGAATGGGAATTCAATTTGGAAAAATAATCCATTTAGTCTTGTATGATTATAAGTTAGTGTAGTCTCAAAGAAACTTTGTGAAAGAGGGAGTCAGTAGATGCTTTGAATTTAAAAGCAAATAAATAGAATAGAAAGTACAAACACCATTACCTCAATAACCCAATATATGTTGCACCCATATTTCAAATACCATGCACAGTCTTAGCCCTCCCATTTCCAAAAGCACGTAGCAAACTGGAAAAGCTATTGGAAGGGAAGCCCTCATGACAAAATAAAAATGTTTGGTTTGAAAAACACTAGAATCTGTTTCTGATCTCTGTCTCTAAAAATGTGATTAAGAAAAAATAATTTAATATTTATCATGATGATGTTATGTGCCTCCAAAAATAGTGAAAGACAGCTAAAAAATATATAAATTTGTGGCAAATTCATGCCCTTAGTTTCTTAGAAAATACATAGTGAAGCATTTATCCTATCTCACTGTAATTTGGAAAACAAAACCAAGCAAGGACGATGGGAAAAAACCCCAAAAAAATCAAAACCCAAAACAATGCACCCAAAACACAAATCCAAATATTGTTCACGTCTTCTGCCAAGCCAAAAAGTAATTCATTCCATATTTAAAAGATGGGTCAACTAGTCATGAGAATAAATCACTACAAATGTATGTTTAGAGTCTACAACATTGTTGCTAGTGGGTTGGTTTTTCGCATTTTATAAATGTGTCAGCAAACATTTCTCCTTTGCATTGCATTCTAATTTTTTTTCATTGACCTGTACAAAGATTCCACTTTTAAAACCTGTCTAGTTTAAGCCCAGTATATTTTATTTTTGCCACACTAAGCAATCCAGATGGGTGGTATAGAGAGTAACAAGCTTTCAAAAATACCGAGTTTCATTAATTTCTCTGCTCCCCATTTATCACTGCCAGCACTGCAAAGAGGAATAGGAGCAGGAGAAAAACTGGATTGCACAGAAGATTTTACAGATTGCTTGAGGGTTCTGTTTCTTCCTCTCAAACTCTACTGTGGCTATAAAAAGTGAATAATCAAGCAGACTGATTACCTTCTAGAGCTACAGTAATCTAATTAGTAAATCAAAATGATACATGCATGATAATAATAATATATTCCACAAGATCAATGTTATGGAAGGGTGCCATACAAAAACTGTCCCTCCAGGACAAAAACTGAAATAAAAATACTTTCTCTGTTCCCAGCAACTCTTAGTCTAATTTCTTTGCAGGTCAAGGTAGCCTAATTAGCTCTAAATAAGGAACACCCAGTAGAGTTTGTTCTATCATACATTTTTAAAGCCTCTAACCACGTGATTTGCTCAGCTGAACTCTAGAGTTTGAAATTCAAACTATTTTGGCAACCATGATGCTGTGTGTTCCCTATACAAAGATATGCCAGTTCTTGCAACACCCCAGCTCCCAGGTGATATTTTATTTTGAAATCTCTGTCTTGGTTTCAGTCCAATGAACATATTCTTTTGTGGCACAGTTTAATTGCAACTCCTTCACATCCTTTCAGCTCAGCCCTTCTCCTGATGAAGCACCATCAGGTGGCACAGCAGAGAAAAAACAGGCTGGATGCCAAAGAGATGAAAGCATTTCTGGTGCTTGAATGAAATCAACAGAGTACTTAAATCTGGAGGCTTCTTCTGGAAAAGCAGCAAACAGGAGCTCCCTTGCATTACACGCCCAGCCTTGTGCTGCACAACTGCTGCAAAGCACCTCCCCGTGGAGTATTCAGGTGTTCAGCAGGGAGCAACAAAGCAAGGAAACCTCACCCTGCATTTCTGAGTAACCTGTGACAAGGTATCCACACAGCTGGACTAGGAGACCTTCCCAGTCATGACTGTGAACAGCAGGATTGCTGGTTTAGGGCACAAATTTAGACACAAAGATGAGGCAAGGACAACTGCCAAACTCAGGTGTGTGGTGTTTCAGGCAATGCTCGTGCACACAGTGATGCTGTGCTGAAGAGATCATACTCGTTTCCATATGGTGAATGAAAAAAGGAGCAGACTGATAAAACAGCTTCACTTTTATAAAATGTATTGAGAAGCTTGACCCAGCACCCAATAAAGCAGTGGCAGTTAAATTGATATCTTCCAGCAAGGGCATCAGCATGCAAATCAGCAAATGCTACATTTTAGTACTTGTGAAGTGCTGACATGCATACATAAATCAGAATCACTTTGCCAAGCTGTTCTCATGTTTTTTCAGTTTAAAGTGGCAAGAGCCTCATCTAGATAATCTTATGGTAAAGTGCCACTGGCCACATAATATTGATGCTTTTCAGAAACATGAAGTATTTTGAAAAACCTGGCTATCAGACAAAGTATGGCTTTTAATTCCAAAGGCTTAGAAGATTTTGGAAATAGCATACTATAGGAAAGAAAACAACATCAGGCATCTTGAAAAACCACACACAGGCTTTTGTAAGTGAATTTTGCTTTTATTCCTACACAGTGCTACTGCCTATTACTGGTTTCTAATGATAACTAGTTCTGATTTGTGTCTCAGCAGAAACCTTCTGGGATTTTCCTCACATACTTTCTTTTAAATGTTTCTGAATAGATAAGGTAATTAAACTTTTTTTTCAGGATGCTAATTTTCTCAATTTACAATACTGAAAATAAGTGTCTACAACCTTTGCTTATAATTCAGCTGATACTGATCTGTAATTTTGGATATTCTTTGAGATAAAACTAAGTGTTTTAATTCTCTGCACAGTTACAATTTTCAGGAGGCGGATTATAGTTTGTCTGTTCAAACAATTACATGCAAGAACAAAACTCAAAAATAAAAGCTAAGAATAGCAAATTAGTATGCATTTCACATTTCCTTTTCTATAATCTATAGAAAAAGAAGTTGAATCAGAAACAATAACTTCCAATCTAAATTCCTATTTTTGTCCTACTCTCCAAACATCTACAGTCTACATTTTCAGATGTTGCTTCAAGCTTTATAAATGAAGGAAAAAAAGATGGGGTTAGGGTTTTTTCTGACCCGCCATGCAGCACCATTTTATGTTATATTCTTAGATGAAGAAAATGATGGAAACTACACAGCTTGGTTTTCTCAAAGTGGACTGTATCAGAATGTCCCAGAAAAGGATTTCTATCCCAGTATTTCAGTGCTGGCAGTCTACAGAGTTTGTGGTCTGGCATACAAGAATTCAGCTATTTCACTGACTGCTTTAACTATATTGCACATCTGAATCAGCCCAACCAGACCTCTCCAAGTTCTCTTAATTGTTAGAATAAACTGAAGGAATTCTTAACATGGCCTAACTCAAACTGACCACAGTGTTTAAAGCCAAGTCACGGCGTTTAAAAACAGAATCACAGAAACATTTTGGTTGAAAAACACCTCCAAGGTGATAAAGTCCAACCTCTGAACAATCACCAGCTGTCAACAAAACCACAGCACCAAGTGCCACTTCCAGTAGTTTCTTAAACATCTCCAGGGACGGTGACTCCACCACCTCCCTGAGCAGCCCATTCCAGTGCTTAACAACTCTTTCTATGAAGAAATTCCTCCTGGTGTCCATCCAGAATCTTCTCTGGAGCATCTTGAGGCCATTCATTCTTGTCCTGCTGCTGGTTGTCCAGGAGAAGAGACCACCCCCCACCTGGCCACAGCCTCCTTTCAGGGAGTTATGGAGAGTGAGGAGGTCACCCTGAGCCTCCTTTTCTTCAGGCTAAACATGCCCAGCTCCCTCAGCTGCTCCTCACAGGACTTGTGCTCCAGACACATCACCACCTCTGCTGCCCCTCTCTGGACCTGCTCCAGCACCTCAATGTCCTTCCTAAACTGAGGGCCCCAGAACTGGGCACAGCACTTGAGGTGTGGCCTCACCATGCCCGGTACAGGGGACAATCCTTGCCCTGCTCCTGCTGGCCACACAGTTTTTGACACAAGCCAAACAACATGTTTGGATTTTAATCACCTCTCCATCACTGTAGCATCTACACCTAAACTAGTGCTAACATCTGTTTTCTACTCACACATGCAATAACTTGTCTTATTTAGGATTGCTTTGGGATTCCTTTGTTAAGGTTGTGTGTGAGAAAATGCTAACAGCTGCCACTAGAAACAATGAAAAATATTTATAGAAAACAATTTTTAGTACACTTGAAAAGATAGAGACAACTTTGAACAGATGCTCAGAAATTGAATGAAAATAGATCTTTTGAATTCAGCCAAGACTTTTATCCACATTTTCTGACTTTATAAATAAAATATGCAAGAGAATAATAAACTTCTGCTGTTTTCCAGTTTATGCAAAATGGGTAACAGAACAGAAACAGGACACTAGAAATTTTATCTCATTCTCCCTCTTTCTTTTTTCCTAGTAATTTTAGAATTCTCATTAGCTTTGGTCACCAGATTTGAAGTGACATTAGCAAAATCATCTTCTTTACTGATACTTTTTAACAACCACACTTGACCCTTGAACTTGCTTCTCTAGCACAGCTCTTCCAGTTCCAGACTGTCTGTGAGGAGATTCTCTCTTCCTTCTCACATGCTGCTATCTGAACTAATATGTAAAGTTCTTTATTCCCACAATACAACTTCCTTTCTCCTAGCTTGGTAGAATCCCACTTCTCTTCTGTTGATAGAGATATCTTTGTCTGTGACAACCTGCCCAGCTCACATACCCCCACTGAAGTCCAGATGAAGTTATTGTAACCTTCAAACATAGATTGTTCATTGTTAAATTAGAAAAGCAATTTAAGACTTTTAAAACATAACATGCCTTCAGCACTCATCTGAGAGGAGCCATTATTGAATTAAGTTGTACATTCAGCATTTGAATTAGCCAGCAAGCTGCTTAGGCAGGAGTAAATTAAAGTTCACAAATTAAGTCTGTCCACCCTCCAAAATCGAAATTAAAAAACCATTCTTTAAGTGGTTTTAAATGAACATGAGGGGACTAAATCACATAGCTTTCTAAAAAGCAGCATTTTACTTCCAGACCAACTGGAAAGAGAAATTGAAGGAAGTCTGAGAGATCATCCTTCAGAAGAATTTAAATCTGGGAATGGTATTTAATCAAATGGGATCGAGCATCAGGTTTATTTGCAACAAGAATTTATCCATAGCCATGCATTAATTGTGTCTGGGTCATGAGTAGAAGGTCATTTCCTCCTATATCACATTTCAGAACACCAGAATGGCTCAGTCCACTTGGCCACTGTACAATGAGGACAATGAGATGCAAGACCTAATTCAGAAATTTCTACATATTTGCACTCCAGACTTCTGACAAATAACCACCCCCTCCCAAACCATCAGCTTTCCACCTGGACTCCCTTATGTAACATCAAGCCCCACAATCAATATTTCTGTTTCTCCCTCAGTCAGTTCATTAAAAGGTGCACTAAATAACCTGGCATAAAGCATTTTCTATATCTTTAAAGATATTCTCAGATGGCGATAGTGCTGCATCCTATTTTCTAAGTTAAAAAGAATTATGTTTTCCTAGCAGTGATGACTGGAATTTTTTTTATACTGATTTAGTCAAAAGTAAAATATACCTAGAAAAGGATTCAGGACATCTGAAGGATGCTGCATTGTTTGGCTAGCATATTCAGGTGATGGATAATGGAGTCTCAGTTGCAGAAAAGCTGTCTCCACACTTTTCTTTGGAGCAAACAGGATTTGACTGGCAGTTTGGCAACAGACCTATTCCTACAAAAGTAGCAAATTCTGAGCATGCTATTTTCACATTCTGGCCATAACTCAGATATGCCAATTAAATGAGTGGAGTAAAATGATCGAGGGGTTTTGGAGTGGTTCTTTGGGGTTTTTTTCTCTAAGAAGACAGCCTGCCCATCTCTTTAGTCCAGCTGGACCATTGTCCCAGCAATAAACCTCAGTGCAATCTGGTCTGAACTCTCTGGCCAGTTTCCATGTTCTCTGCTGCTCTGGCTGGAAAAGATTTTCAGAGATACAAACAATTTATTATTTTTTTTTCAGGCAGACACTACAACAAGGAAGAAAATTCTGCCTGTTGTTAGTGCATCTCCTTCCTATCTCTGGGCCATGGAAAATGCCCCCTTCTCAGAGAAATAGGGATGAATCTCTTTGTTATTCCTCTTCCCACATCAAGAGCCAGAAGTTTTCATTTCTTGGAAGTGCCAGAACCACCCTACTGTTTGCCATCAGGTTTGACACTTCAGTCTCAGGGGTTCTAAGAGCAGAAAATGGGTCACTCCATATGAGATGGAGTCCAAAAGCCGATGGAGGAGAGAAGAAACTTCCTGAGGTCTTTGGAGCTGCCTTACTGATCTGCTTAACAAGCACACACTGCCCATGACAGACAGTCACCAGTACACAGATGAGCTCTCCATTTAGGATGAGTGCTCCAAGAAAACTCAAGTTTGCAAAGGCTTAAGGCATAAAAGTCCCTGGTTTGGCCTCATCCTTCATAGTTCTCTGAAACTAACATGAATACACTGAGTTATCTGATAAGCCATGTGTGAGCTTCACTAATCCCTGTTTTCACTTTATCTTGTTGACAAAATAGCAGCACTCTCAGAATGACAAATGCAATCCAACTTCTAGAAATCAGCATTCTAGGTAACTGAGATACAAGGAGAATGAATTTTCTCCAGAATTGATATGGCTGATTTCTGTCTCAGCAGTCTTACACAGGTAGCCAAAGCACACATATAAATATCCAACAAGGGAAATAAAATTTTTCTCAATATTTCTAAAGGTGCCATAAGGGTTGGATGGAAAACACTGGCAGCAACATCTGGGCAAATCAGTAAGTTCATGATCTTGACAGTGACTGTGTGCACCATGTATTCTTTATCCCTTTTTAAGTGAAGTTATTCATAAGTACCATAACAATGGAATTGCTCTGGGTAACTAGTGTTTAACTAGGGTCAAAAAAATTTCCAGAATGAACAGGATGAAGATTGCTTGGTTTGCTATTGGTGTGACAGCTCACCAGTTCACTCACTTCTCTCCCATGAGGGATCAGCATCTCCTAATACAAACCAAACACACCAGGCTGAGTTTCAAAAAGAAAAAGACCTATGGGAGGACGTGGAGAGCAACCAGCTACACATGGCTTAAAGAGTTCTACCTCCAACTCTGCGATCTGACAGCAGATTTCCTCTAGGACATGGACATTCAGTTTGTCTGCAAGCCAGCTTGATTTTCAGAGATGCTTCAGCACTATTTCCCCACTTGTGTTTTCTCCAGCTCTTTTCTCTAGGATAAGCTTAAAATAAAGGTCCCAGCCTGATGGTAAGGGGTGAAAGGAAGGTGGTTCTGGAGCTCCCAAGTAAAACTGGCATAGGAACAATAAAATGAACTTGATAAATTGCTGTGTGCTGAGCTGTACTCTGCGTGTGACTGATGCAGAGATGCCGGAGCGCCGGGAAGGAAGACATGTTTGTGACAGATGTGTGGACGTTTTGCAGTGTTGAAAAAGAAATGACATCTCTCTCAAAATGTCACTCTGCTTCTTGTGCTGGCATCCCCAGGCACAGTGTAGCTGCTGGAAGAGCAGCCTCGGGGCTGAGTGATACCCTGATGGGAGGGAACTGCAGAATGCAAATAGGTGCTGCAGAGGCTGCTTAGGGCAAGGCTGACTGGGGTGATTGCTGTCAATTACAGAGGTGAGTTGTTATTGCAGTGCTGATACTTAACCTGGAAGGCACCCACAGAGTTCCCCACTTCCCAAAGGGAGGCAACTTGGCCTCCTGTAACTGGCACTAAGCTCTTGAGACAGCCTGCCAGGGCTCAAGACACTGCCTCGCCCTGCTCCACTTCACTGACTGCTGGGGCTGCCCAGACATCAGGAGTTTGGCTAGCTACAAGCCAGGGCTCCCTCTAAAAGGCTACCTCCTGCCTCTGCCAAACTGTGCTATCTGAATTCAGCCTTTTGAGAAAGAAACAACATAAAAAAATCCCCAACCTTGGTTTGGCACTTGGTTTAATTTGAAGCAAGCAATGCAGCAAGCATCTAGGCCCACAGGAAGGAAGGCTTGCCAGTTAGCCAGGGGTATCCCACCCCACAGGAGCTGCATTTCCTTGGCAATATTCTATGTTTTTCTCTATGTTTAGCTGTTGTCTTTAGACTAGTAATTTCAAGGAAAATCTGTGCCTGAAAAAATCCAAAATTGATAGAGATGCAAACAGTGCTGCAGGAAATCTTGCTGGCTCTGTCCCTGCTAAAGCCCAGGAAATGCTCCTCTGTGGATGCAGATGGGCCACCTGCTCCTTCCCTCTCACACAGGCATCATTCCCAGCACCTCACCAGAGGGGGAACAGTGCAGTGGTACATGCCCAAAGTGGTCAACAAGGAAAAAAATAAAGGAAAATAAGTCACAAGCCTCCCTACATCTTCCCAGGAACATCTGGCTCATTCTTTCAGTTGGACGGATTTTCCAGTCCCACTATACTGCCTCTCTGCCTAGTTGAGAAGGAAATGGGCACTAAAAGCCATTAGAAGAGCAAATCCTGGCCTTTATTGAGATAAAACAGTTAATTTTAGCCTTAAGTGACCATTTTATCACAGGTACCCCTAGGAGTAGCTTTGCTATACAATTTTAAATACATCCTAAATCATATTCAACATCTTTTCCCCGCTGTTTGGGAGCTGAAGTAGTAGTACACTATTCTTTAACAAAGATATCATCTAATTATTCTGTCTTTTGTAGAGGGTCAACAATGCTACAAATAAGTATAAGGTTATATAATATGAGAAGCTGACCTGTCAAAATAACATGTGCTTTCATTTCTACCATGGCTTGCACTGATCAAAAGTATCAAATTACTGTATATTTCGTACAATGAGCCAGAGGTAGCTTTTGGTGGAAGCCACGTCAGGGAGCTCATGTGGGGTACTATCCAAAAACAAAGCAGCCCCAATGCATCTTCTGGGAACACAAAACCCAATATCAATATCTAATTGGCAATTCAATATCCATGGAAAGATCTGGGAGCTGCCTGCCCAACTGCTTAATAACACATTAGCACAGCTGAGTGGCTGCCCTTTAAACGAAAAAAAAAAAAAAAATGAACAGCAGTACAAAAAGAACCACAGGTATCTCAGCTTCACCACAATCAGACAGGTTGGCCCTGGAGAGCTGTTCTGACCTCCTGCCTGGAGAGACTCAGAGCATCCCCTGACAGTCTGTTGTTAAATTCAAATCTGTCTTTCAGAAATACGGCCAAGTCTTGATCTTGAGCTTGTAGTAACCCGTGGGCCATTACACAAAAGAAGATGATGTGCTGCTTCTTACAGCCAGGATACTTCACTTTGATAGTGACATTAAAATTGCAACAATTAACTCTAATGAAATTGACAATTATGTCTTAATGCAGTAACATAATTAAGGAGAAGTTATCTGAGTGCTCTCTCCTAACATGCATATTCAGGCCTGTACTTTGATCTGTAATTTGGCAAGAAAAGGAGAAAATGCAAAGCAAGTGGCTTGGAATGAGTTCCAATGGCCCTGCACACTCAGCTCCCTCCCTCCCCTCCTGCCCCTGTGCACAGCTGATGCTCTCAGGGGGCCAAGAGGAGCTGGAATTCCAGCTACCTTTCCTCAGCAAGAAAACACCTCTGGACTGGAAATCTCACCACAAAGGCAGAGCTCTGCACCACCTGGTTTGCCAGAAAGCTGGAGCAGGAGTCTCAGAACAAGGAACAATGCAGCTTTGCTCGGGGCACCATTAGTGCATCCTCACTGCTCCTCCCTGAGCCTGGAGCAAGCATCCACAGGACATGACCCAGGCAGCAGGGAGGGCTGGAACAGAGCACGGCCTTAGGGCAATCCCTCTGACCCTCAGTACAGTCCCTTGAGCTCCTGCAGCTTTCAAGCAGGAGAGCCAAGAACGTGGACAAACACATCTAAGAGCAGAGTCAGCTCTAACTAGAGCAGAGTTGTTCTGAGGAGTATGTGTCATTTCCTTTAAAGGGAAAAGAGGAAGTTCATAAAAATTACAAGCTTGGACAACAACATATTCATCTAGATTCTTAGGATGTTTAACCTTTTTCCTTAAAGAAGAGTTTCTGGTTAAGAAGATCCACTTTCCTATAAAGCATTCTGCCACCAGGGTTATGGAGGAAAGCTTGAAAACCGGGACCTCTAAAGTGTTAAAAAATATAGGAACAAAATAAAGCATCAAAATTAATTTTTAAACTCAAGGGTTTTTTTTAAACATTGTTATTGTTGATATATAAATTCTCAGATGCAGCAGCTTAGCACTAAATCACAGTATTTGCCATCTAGAAGGCAGCATCCAAGAATAGTAGAGGGATCAGAGTTTGCCCTGACAGGACAGAAAGCAAGAACACAGAAACCAAAGGGCCTGATCCTTTTAGTTTCATTTCTTACAGATTTGTATTATTTTATTACCATGAGCCAGTTCTGCCTCACTCTGATTTCTAGGAGCAAAAAAGGAGGGGCTATAGGGGAGAACGGAGTCACATCTTCACAGGCATGGCTCTAATCTTAGCTGTGCATCTCCTGAGACAAACAGCCACAGAAACTCGGTCATATCTGGGATGGCCAGCTCAAAAGGCAGAGCTTTCACTCAGAAGCTGCTCCATTCTCTTTCCAGGAACTCACAAAAAATCAAAGAGTCACTGAGGATGGAAAAGGCCTCTAAGATAACTGAGTCCAGCCATTAACCCAACACCACAGTGCTCAGCACTGAACCATATCCCCAAGTGCCACATGCACACAGCTTTTGAACTCTTCCAGGGCTCCCCTTCACACAATTTGAGATAATAGAGAGTTCCAGTATGGACCATGCTGTCCTGATTTTGTGTGGGCTAATTTTCTTCCCAGTAGCTGGTACAGGCTGCCCTTTGGGTATAAAATGAGAATAATGTTGATAATCACTGATGTTTCAGTCATTGCCAAACACATCTTACACCAAGCCAAGGGCTTTTTGGCTTCTGCCAGCAAGGAAGCTGGGGGCACAAGGAGATGGGAAGGGGCACAGCTGGGACAGCTGGTCCAAACCAGCCAAAGGGATATTCCACAGCACATGGCTGAACAATAAACCTGAGGGGAGTTGAGCAGGGGGTGTCAGCCTGATGCTCAGAGTCTGGCTGGGTGTTGGTCAGTGGGCAATGTGCAATTTCATCATGCATCACTTCTTTATGCATTCATTTATTATCTTCCCTTCCTTTTCTGCCCTATCAAACTCTATCTCAACTCACAAGCTCTACCTATTTTCCCCAAATTGTCTCCCCCGCCCACTGTGAGTGGCTGTTTCATTTAGCTGCCTGCTGGGTTAATCCAGAAGACACAGGGAGCTCCCAGTGCACCCCAGAACCAGCTGGTGCCATAGCCCAGCCAGCACTGCTTGTTTGAAGATGATATTCACACTTACAGTCACCTGCCATAGAGCACCAGTGTTTTTCTTTAAATTCCATGCCATGACATTGATTCTTGGCATGGCTGAGCTATTTCTATAACCAGAGTCTTGTGTGTGTGAATATAAATACATGAATACGTCTGCTTTGCTCTTTCATCAGCAGACTTGATAGCCTGAGTGGAAAAAAATGGGTGGTGAAATATTCTTGGCTGCTTCTCACACTATTCTCTTTGCATCTTCTCCTAGAGGCTGTCAGAAAAAATTAGTGGACTAGTCAGACCTCTACTGTGACCTGAAACAGCCCTAAACCTTCAGAAATCAGGACTTCTAAGGCTTCTTTTTGCAGTAGTATCTTCCCTCCTCCACCCCCTCCTTTCTTTTTCAAGCAGAAATGATAGCACTAAATACGATATTGAAGAAATCCATTCCCCATATTAAAAAAAAATTTAAATTGCAGTAGTTATCAGTTGAAAGGAATGCAGAGCATTCAGAGGGAAGGAGAGAATCTGTTCCATGGTAAAACTGACCAGCTTCTGCATTCAGCACATATTGTCTATCTCCTCTCATTTATGCATTTCAGGCAGCAAATAATCTTTTTTATGGGCAAAGAAGGTCGCACACAGGCAGCCAGCAACAGGTATAGAGTTAATCAGAAAGCCAGCAAGCAGGTCAAGAACGTAAGAGAGAGCTGTAAAATCACTCCCAGGTGATCTTTTAGCTTCATCTGGAAGCAGGCACTGCAAGCTTGCCTTTGAAGTATTGTGAAATCCTGTTGGACTTCAACCCCACATTGTGCTGAAATTACAAGCAATTTAAGTGCTGGAGTGTAACATTTGTTTTCCATTTGCTCACCTAGATCTTGGGTCATTTAAATCAATAACTTAAAGAATTGGGAATATATTTCAGACTACATTGCTCTGTCCTGGCAGCTCAGGCCTTCAGCAAACCACCCCTATGTGTGTGTAATAGATCAGTGTCAAGGTAATAAAAAGTAGAATCTTTTTTTTTTTGTGTGTGTGTGTTTGGCTCTAGGAATAGTAGATTTACACACAGTTACAACTCTCAAAAGAGAATCATCTTGTACAGTCAAAACACACAAAATTACATGATAGCAATTTCTAAGAACCTGAACCTATTGTGGTGCTTTACCTCTAAAATGAATGCAGCATTTTTAGATGAAGGTACAAGTGGTAGTTAGGCTGTCTAAAAATTAAGAAATATGTCTAATATATCACTTGTGTTTTTTTTCCTTTTATTTAACAAAAGAACACTTCCTATTTCAATGGGATTCTGACAGCCTGACAAATGCTATTCACCAATGTTTTTTTCTTTATATAAAGAGGGAACAGCAACAGAGAAATCAGGTTTTCTCTACTGCAGCAATTTATTTTTGTGTTCCATCAGAGCCTTTTAAGCAGAATTTAAGGTATTTTATTTTAAATGAGCTCTAGCTGAATGCTTCCCTCTTTTCCATACCATTCCATACAGAGCAGTAACCTCAAGATGGCGATATTTGTCCCCTTTTAGAGGCTGAGCTGACAGCAGGGATTGCTGAAGCATCTTCATTCTTACAGCAAAGTGAAATGTGTCTTTGAGCACATTAGGGTGTAGCTGCCTCCCAGAAATTTCTGTAGCCCCCCCATGATAAAGGTTATTAACTGCTATTATCTGGTCTTGCATCTTAGAGTGACAAACAAAGGCCTAGGGATGGAACTGCAAAAAAAATAGACTGAAAACAAACACCAGAATAGCAGAAAACAAACACCAGAAAGGTCTCAATAACTAGAAATAAAAGCGAATTTTCAATGAGAAGTAACTACTTTATTCCAACATGCTAGAAAAGTCTTTGCCTTTTACATGCCTTAGGAGGACAGCACACAGAGAAATACACCTGTCAAACTAACACTGTCCCATTCCTGAATTTTCATTCAATGTCAGAAAAGGAAATCAAACTCATGTAACACAATACAATGTATTAAGAAAACTTTTTTCTCTAAAATGTTACACAATACATTGTATTAAGAAAACTTTTTTCTCTAAAATGTAACACAATACATTGTATTAATAAAGCTTTTTTCCCTGGCTCTATAGGAAAGCAGTTTTTATGGGAGTGCTGCGTTCCTACAACACAGAATGTTGCAAAAATTATTGGATACTGGAAAAAAAAGATGATTATTAGACTGCTCCTGTGAACCCCTCTAAGCCACAGTCAAGCTAAAGTTGAAGAGTTCTATAGGGAAGCTGAGTTCTTAGCAGTGAGGGTTTTTATTTGGGCTTAAAAGGCTTGCCCTGAAAAAGGGTGACAGCATTGACAGGCTGTGGTGTAAAACAGCCATGTACAAACCACAGGATTATAAGTCAAATTTATCCCAAAGAAATAAGAAAGAATTCATTTCATTTCAAAGCCTTACTTTCAGGCAACTCCTACTGTGAGCAATGAACATTTAAGCAGTTAGATTTGGGCATAGCAGACAGACTGGTTTTCTCCAGGAGCTGATTAAGCAGAACCAAAGTGTTGAAAATGTATGATTTTGGAATTACCAAAGTCTGTTTGCAAACCTGGTGTATGTCCACAGGCTGTTCCTGCTCTCTGCACAAGGGGTCACCCTATCAAATACTGTCTGAAGGAGTTGCCTCCCCTGCTACTCTGGATATGTTCTGCTGTTGCTCTGTTTGCAGTTGTCTTGCTGATTCCCTGTGAACTGCTTGTGTCAACTTTTATAACTGTGACAAGGCCACCTTTTGCCTGAGCAGCAAACAAAATTCACTCAAGCTGCCACCAAACAGCATGGCCTTATAGCTGTCACTTCCAGCAGCTCTTACAAGGCACCACTCAGGGAAGTCCATTGCCTGACCATCTTTTGTTGCCTGTGACAGTTTCACAGCTTTTCTTAGCTCCAGTCTAGCATTGCCACAAGCCATTTTCCTTGTTTCAAAACAGTGTGCTGGGCTACACAGCCCTTTGGGTCTTTTCACGTGTGGTGCTATTCAGATATTTTCTGGCAGAAGGTGTCAGGCTCTCTGCCTTCACTGGAGTGTTTCTAGTACCAATTAGCAAAATTGCCTTGAGGTCCTGAAGAATTCAGGAGCTTGCCTTAGCTAAAAAGGCATTTGCTCAAAGTTTCAGCATCTTAATTGCTCTTAAGAGTGTGGCTGTGAGCTGCTGGAAGAAAGCAAGCAGTGGGACTGTGCTTGCAGTGAAGCAAAACCCTGATGGAAAGGGTTCTTTGCCTTGATCCTGATAAAAATCAAGGATCAAGGCAAAGAAGCCAAAAGACAGAAGCTTTGTTAGTTCAGGCATAACCCAGTTGTGTCTTCAGAGCCACTCACAACAGCTCACGGGCAAGATGATTTTACAAATAGCCATGCTCTGGTGTATGAAGATACTGCTGGAAACCAGCCCAAAAGCTGGTAATAACAAAATCCTGCCCCCCCCCCCCCCCCCCCCCCCCCAAAATCCCAAACCTGATTAATAACAGGAGATTTTCTGTTAGAACATGGATGAAAACTGTTTCTGCTGATCCACAAGAATATTAGTCTGGAAAAACATGGGCAGAAGGAAGTCCTCTGTTTGAGGCGATGCTTTGGAAAAAGTATAATAACAATAAAGAGTTAATTACCCGAGAGTGCAATTTATACAAACATCACTGGAAGAGTTGCTTTAATTAATGTGGTTGTTAAATCAGTTGCTTTGCTTATGCTGCAGATGTGCCTCCTGCCACCTCATATCTAGCAGCAAGGACTCCACACAGGGACTGCAATGGGGAAGGTGGTTTTTTAAATGAGGTTTGGTTTTTTAAACCAAAACACAGATGAAACAATTTACACCAGCTGAACTTGAGCCCCCTGGAGTTTGCTTAAAGTCTCTATGGGAGACCTGAAATGGAGACAGGTAAGGAATGAAGATCAAAGGACAACAGCTAGCCAGAAAACAGAGCCCTTTATGTACCCTGTATGTGCAAAGCAATGTCATGCTTCTCCAGCCCAGTGTGAGCAGCACTGACCACTGCAAGGCACATAAAAGCAGAGAGCCTCCTGCTAGAGGCAGCTACTGAGTGATCACCTCCTTAGAGCTGGATCCAGCACCCTGGGTCCTGCCTGGCCAGGGCCACACAGGTGGAGATCAACACCTCCCCTGGTCTGCTTGGGGGCATTCCTTCCAGCACAGCCCAGAACACTGTTTGCCTTATCTGCAAGGAGAGCACACTGTCAGCACAGTTTCTTGTGCTCAGAGCCAACATTCAGCTGGCTGAGGCTGGGACAGACCAGTCTTTCCTGAAAAGCAGCCAAGGAGTAGGTGGGCACAGGATATGGCCATCTCTAAATGATTCACCATTTGGACCCGATCCCTATGAAGCCAAACTACCAGAACCAGCTGGTGTCTGGCTCAAGAGTGTACTGAGAATATTAAAAATCATCATCTTATGCAATTCCAGTGTTATCTCACAGCTAGGTTGTGTATAAGGAAGGCACTCAGCTGCTCAGAACACCAGGCTGGAGTGCAACATGCCCTCTCCAATATTCTCTTGAAATCCTGCCCTGAGGTTGGTAGGCTTCTGCCAACCAACCAGAACCAAATCCTGTTTGCTCCTTACTCTGAGGATTTCCCACACCTCCTGGCTAAGTGCTCACACTCCCTTCTACCTCCTCTCCTCTGCTCCAGGCTCCAGCCAACTGTCACCCCCTGAGAGCCAAACATTTACTGCATGAAAACCCCACCACTTGACAACCAACCTCACTCAGTGCTTCTGTCAAGGCAACTGCTGCCTTTCGAGCTGATTTCCCTGACTAATTAAGCATGGAGACACACCAGGCTGCCAGCTGAATGGTGGTTGCAGCATCCATCACTCCAGCAGAATTCAACCTAATGGGCTAAAAGCTGCAGCTTGAGAGCCCAGAACAGCTTGTTCACTGGAATGGAAAACCCATTGTTTATTGTGGCCTGAAATTCCCCAAGTTCAAAAGAGAGGAAAAAAACCCAAACAAAACCCCCTACATTCTCCAGCCTTGTAAACATTAATTATGAATTACCAAGAGAGAAAAAACACCTGCTCCTCTCCTATCATTAACATTTTATGTATTAAACCTTTCAGTCTTTCCAGCATTATAGCTCCCACTGTCCTTCAGACGTAGTAAAAAGTGCCTGGCCACACTAAGTCCCATTCACCTACAAAACCACGTTGTTTCCACCAGGAATGAAGTTTGTTTCTCTCCCATATATATGCTTTGGCTTCCTTTGTGCGTGTTCACACGGAGTTTGGATGAAGTGACCTCCCCATGTGTTTGGGAGAGCATGCTCCTTCATCTTGACTCAGTTCACACAGAAAATTACCGTGAACTGCAAGGCATCATTTGTGGGATTTTTTTACTCTCTGCAATGGCTTAGATCCTTATGAAGACCCTGAGAAACAGGGCAGAATTTAAATTTAGCTACAACAAGTGTAAGCCACCTATACCAAAAAGAGAAGAGCATGGAGTCAGGCTCAAGGATGCTGTGCATGAAAACAATCTGGAGTGTCCCACACAGCTCTAGGCTCACATTCACACTCTACCTATATCTCAATTTGGGAGAAAAAACCCCAACTTTAGGTTACCTTATTAGCACAAAAAGACTAGGAGGCAAATTGCTGCAAGTACCTTGAAACTGCAGCTCTATTCAAAGAAAAACACCACTGGTGTTTACAGAAAATAAAAATAGTTTCACTAAGTACTGAAATCTGACCTCAATGTATAATTTTAAATCCTTTGGGACAGACACAACATTACAACTTATTTTTGATTTGTCAGAGCCAAAGATTTTATAATCTGGCAAAAAATCCTGACAACCTCTTTTACATTTATATCCCAAATCAAAGAGACAAGATAAAAGGAATAACTTTTTTCTTGACCTAGTAATATTGAAAGAGACAATATTATTTCAGATGCTAAAAATTGACTCTGATAGCTGAAGAAATAATTAGAGAATTTGATTTTGTAAGAGAAGAGATCAGCAAATATCAGCAAAAGTATCATGTTTACAGGGTCTGGTTCTAAGAATACAAAGAATGGATACCTGGATTGGAAAGGTTTTCATTTTAGACTGACTATTAAAAAAATTATAGCCAAACTGCAGAAGATACACAGAGCTGAAGACTGATTTGACCATTTCCTGCAACAGATTCCTTTGTTATGAGGATTTTAGGTAACATTTCAATGTTTTAAAGTCACAAACTCCCACACAGCTTTTCTCCTTTTTGAATGGGAGACTAATTCCCAGTTGCAGTTTGCAGCCAGGGGTGCCACTCCAACAGGAGTTAAACAAGGGCTGCTGCACTGGGCAAGGGGCAGGACAGGGTCTGTGCCTGAGGATGTGTGGGAGCATGAGACACCTCTGATCAGACAGGGAGCAAAGCCAACTCAGCTTCTGCAGGGGAGAAGCAAAGCAAAACAAAAAGCCCATCACATAATCAGGAAGATACCAGGGGATAGCTGCAAATAATTAGTTTTAATTTTATCTCTCCCTGTTTGTCTCAACATCTCTGTTTTTCTTTCCTGTCTTCAGCTATTTATCATCCTCTCCCTGATGCCTTAACTCCCACTCCTGCCTTGCCCTTCTGTGCAATCCACTGTAATTCTATTACCAGAAAAACTCAAGAGATACAAAACACCCAGTCTCATTTCCCCATCAGCTGGTGACACCTTCTCCTGCATCTTTCCTCTCCATCCAACTAGCAACCTGCACAAGGCAGCAGCCACCTCCAGTTCCCCTTTCTGCACAACCAGGTACAGGAGGATAAATCCTTCTTGATCCTCCTACAGCCTCACTGCTGGGCAGGTAACAGAAGGTGGAAACCTTCAAAAGGAAATTTTCTGAGTCACCATCATGCTCTACAAAGTGCCACTTGATCATGACCACAGGCTAGAATATAAGAATGCCTTGAAAGACAGATGTTTCTCAGATGAGCAGCTATAAAAACACTCTGAAATATTGCATATAGTCATAATTGGAGCTTCAAAGTCACAGAAGTCAAGAAAGCACATTTTTCACAAAAAATCAAGAAGTGCCAGCTTTTCCTGAAACTCCTTTCCTGCCTCAGGGATGCAAAGAACCACACCACAGCATGTATTCCCAGCCTTCCACCCCCCTGCTAAGGGCTGCTTTTCCAGTGCTTCCACGACTGGATGAGAAAATGCTGTTTGTTCTGCTGGTTTCCAGCACACTACAGGACCTGCATGCAGCATTATCACGCTGTTGTAATGTCATCCACAGCCCTGCTCAAGCTGCAAGAGCCATTAATCACAAGTTCAGCTCTTGCAGACCTCACTACAGGCACACAAAAACCCACTGCTGATTCATAAGCATCAGCATTGCAACATTTAACAGCTAGAGGAATTTTCTGTGCTTCATACAGCTCAAGAGATAGAAAGCACTGAAATACACAGAGCAGAAATTACCAAATCTCTGATATAAGCTGCAAACACTCTTTACATCTGAAGTACTTCCCTCTTAGCAGTGCTTTTCTACCTCAGTTAAGTAATACCTGTTAGATAACCAGAAATAGAAATTGCTTGAAGCTGCCTGTGCTTATTTACCAACATCAATCTTTGATAAAAATACACATCTGAACAAGTTTATTTCACAGTGAAATAAAAATAGCTTCACTGAGCAAAGAGAAATCAAGACAAGAGGAGGGGAAGAGATCTTTAGATAAATCAGTTTCTAAAACATGAAAGCAGTAAGTTCATGAAAACCTGGAACATCCAAGTACAGCAATATCTTGTCTGGCAAAATCATATGTTTTCTTCAACATCTTTTGCTGCTTAAGTATTTTTTTCCAATCAATAGTATGGTATAAGACAATATTTCTTAAGTTTGTGTTCCCTAAGAGACTGCACACAATTTCTGAAAGAGGATATAGCCCAACATCACAGCCATTCTGAAAATATGAGTTGTTCTATAAAACTGTTCATACCCCCCTCATTTTTGAAGCATTCATTTAGGGCAGGTAGCTCAGTTTACAACTTGCACTGCAGCTTACACACCAACCTGAGCATTAAATACATTCCTTGACATCACAGCACCCTTAGAGATACAGGGATACATTTTCTTTTAAAAGTCTCCTTTCCCTGTTTTTCCATGAACACTTGTCAGCTATATAAGTTATACTTGTTAAGTACTCATGCCCATCTGATCAGTAACACAAAGTGACTGAGGTCAGGCCACAACTCAAACAAAACATTAATATCCCAAGGTTCAAGCTGAAATAAATGTTTATTTGCAGAGCAGATGCATATTTTCTTCTTCCTCTTCAGCTAAAGAAAGACTCACCCACTCAGCTGCTTCCAAGAAATAGTATTGGCCTTGACCAGTTCAGCTGGGATTAATTTAAGGAGCATGACAAAGCATGGTCAGCCCTAAGAGCATTTGGCTGCAGAGCAGCCCTACAATAAACATCTGTGTTACTTCAGAAGCACATGAGGAGCCAGGTACTCTGCTGCTATACATTGCCTTTTGTCTAGAAAACATTGGAGTCAGGGATGAAATACACCAGAAACCTAACTGTTGTTTGCTTCATCAATATCAGTAACATTTGGGCATTTTATCTCCTTTGACCCTGCTTTAGGAATATCCTAGATCACATACTCAAAGGTCTACCAGGGCAGAAACCCACTTGTTTGCTGTGGTGAGCTGGTCCTACATCTTTGCATTGCAGCCTCCTTCCATCACATGCCTGGTGACACCAGCTGTATTTCAGAAGTTTTAGTCCTTGATTTGCTGTCCTGAACATGAACAGCTATGCTTCAGCTCCTCCTGCTTCTCTCTACTAGCAAATGCCCAAATGCATGTGTTTAGTTACCAAGGGAAAAGCACTGGGAAAACTTTATTGTTGAATTTGTAAAATTCTCATTACTATCAAGCTAGAGCAGGTATTTTGCCAGCTTAGGTTTACTGAAGTTGGCTAGCAAATTACAAAAGGTCATTTCCATGGTTGTGTGCAATGATTAATGCAAATGAAATGGCACACACACAAATTTCTGTGTGGACAAAATGAGTGAAATTTCCCCAATGACAGACAGTAACCACCAATCCACCTGTAAACACAAGCACCACCCTGTCCCTAACAGAGCACAGCAGAGTGTTGCTCTGCCCCTGAACATGTTTATGTGTTTATTTCAGCTTGCAGAGCTGAGAGGAGAGCTCAAGCATCTGAATGCTCACACCTGTGTGGGCAGTTAGTTATTTGAGCTGAACCTGAGAGGCACAAAGCAGGGATGGCTGGTCAGGACCAGCTCACAGCTGTGTCCATGCCAACAGCTCCTCTGGGACACTGGGTGCACCCCCACCTTTGCCATTATGGAAACCTTGCATTTTATTACATCTTTTTGCTAGAACTCACTTTCTTCAGTGGTTCCCCACCTGCTCAGAGTTCTCTCAGCTAGGCCTAGGCAGGATTTTAGACACATGAGACTCAGAGCTTTGCTCTCAGGTGACTGAGAACTGAGCCTAAATTTTGCATTGAGATTTATTGGATGGCATCAAGACAGCAGCAGATTACTTCTGTGAAAACATACATACATACCTACATCCTTCCATTTAAAAAGCCTATTTTTCTTGTGTATTCTCCAAAATAACTCTCAGATGTCTCTGCTGACATAATGAGATCTGTCCAATGTTTTAATTTCAAAATAGTGAAATTTTAACAAAACAAATCCCCCTTCACCATTCTCAAGATAAAAATAATCCAGTCTCTAGGAACTAAATCAATAACAGCATTAAAGGGTGGTAAAGACAGTTTGAGAATTAGATTTGTTTTTAATGCCAAGAGAGTAGGCTCTTAAACTAATAACATAGGAGGTATTCAATTTCTTTCCAGCTATACCTGAATGCACCCAATTGCAGCACTAATTTATCACGAATTTGATCAATGTCACAGTATTTTTCCAGTAATCTACTCAAATTTTTGGTGCATTTGAGGCATGGGTTGTGTTTGAAAACAGCAAATAAACACTTACCAAAGAAAAATTAGTGTTGAAATATAAAAGCAAAAGCAGGCAACTTATCAAGACTGGGTGGCCTTCCAAAAATTTTCCTTGTGCTGCTAAAGGCAAAAGGCTAATGTCCTCACATGCTAAAGACCAGATTTTTTGACCCACCACCCTACTGGTGTCACAGCTTTTATTCCTTATTATTCCTGAGAGAGGCACATGAGCTAAATGCTGGCAGAGATTCTGCAGCAGCACAACACATCACTGTCCACCTGTGGGACATGACCTGTCCTGTAGCAGCTGCAGTGAGCACCAAAGAGCAGATTTATGTTATTGGGTTCAGCTTTCTGCCCTCCTGTAGCAGAGACAAGAAGGGAAAGACCCACGGGCCGTGATTCAGAAGTTCATTAATTTGCTGGCCTCTGATCCAAGGGCTGTGCCACGACCCTGACTAAAGATGTAAATGCAGATATTTTTCTGGTGTTCTCACAGAGGCAGAAGGACATGCAAATATGCAGACTATGTTCACATGACTTTGCAATTCCTATTTTTTGTTCCTCTCTCCCCAGAGCACCCATCTGTTACAGAAACCTTTGTCTGTGGCTGTTAAAGCACGCAGGGCAACAGAACCAGACCCCACAGCTGAGATTTCTTGTCCCTACAAAAGTTACCATATCAAATAACAAAAGCATAGATAGAACTAATGCATCTCTATCCAGGCTAGGAACAGCTTGGTATAGAAGTCTTGTTATTATTAGACATTTCCTGGTATTTTTCTGCCCACCAAGCAAGAGAAGCATTTTGAAGAACTCCAATCACAGTGCAACAGAAGGGGAAATATGATACTAATTTCCTCTTGGCTTTTGAACACAGAGAAGGCATTTCACCTTTTTGCATTTCCTGGGCTCGGTTGCCACCCCTTTCCCTCTTGTTGGAGCTCAGCTGTGATGCATTAAGTGAGATGTTCCCCATGTATCAGCCTCCAGAAGAGTTGCCAAATAGTCTTACCTTTTTGAGTTGCTTCTTTTCCACCTCTCATACTCCTTCTGTGCACTGTATTCATCTATTCTGCTTTATACTTTAATATTCAATACCTTAACTAGCAATTAATATGGGATAGCCCAAAATCTCCTCAGGATGCATCCTTCTACTCTAGAGAAACAGGAATAACATGCCATAAATCCTACCTACCCCTGTGAAGACAGCAGAATTTGGTTCTCCTCCACAATCTGTCCTTTAAGAGAAACACTTGACATAAACCAGCAGCCTCCTGCCTATCCAGTCAGGCTGTGATGTATTCCCTAATTTTTTTTGGAAAAGCAATTTGTGCATCATTTGCTCATACTTTGTCAGACAAACACACCTGTTGATTAAATATCACTAATAACTCAAACCAAAAGCAGATCAAAGAGGTGCCTGGGTATTTTCAGCCACAATGTGAGCTCAAGGTGAGGGAACAACTCCTGTTTATGGCCTGCTTGCACTCATCCCTATTTTTATGGAAGAGAAAGAAAAGCAAAGCCAGGCTCCATGTAATCATAAACTCATTTTGTCTATATATGGCATGTGTAGTTAATCACAGAGGTTTAAGATGACAAGTATTTGGATAAGTGGGAAATAACCATGAATGGGAGTAGAGCATTTCAGATTTCACCCTGTTGGACTCTGAGCAGTGCTTTTGGAGCTTTCTCTCCAAATACAGGGCTATCAAATTCCACTGGAATTGCCCTGAATAAGAAAGTGAGTGAGCATCCTTCTGGTCTGAGGCCAGACTGCAAACCAAGGGGGCAGAGAGACAAGTGCTATCTCCAGCTCACGACCATTTCTTGCTGACACTGGAACAGTCAGGTGGAAGTGAAGGAGGACACAGAGGCATGTAAAAAGCCCACAAGGATCTAGAAAGGAGATGGGTTATCCAGCACTACAGAATCCCTCTCTGCCCATGCTCTTTGTGTTTCTTCCCCAACTCGACAGGTTGAATAGCCATTCTTTCTTTATGTCTGGAAAATAAACAGTTTTTGTTGTCCACACAGAGATTTCTAGGTAAGAGCCTTACCACTTTCAATTATTATTTCACTGAGAATTATGAACTACAGAGAGCAATGCTGGTTTGCTTGAAGTGTGGATATCTGCAAGAGAACTGCTAGCTGGGAGTTATTCACATTTATTGGCCTGTAAATCATTTCACTGTCTCATCACAAGTGCTAGGTTAGAGCATGACTTTGTGTTTACTTAAAGAGCTCCTTTCATCTCAGAGGGATTACATCAGCACATGCTGGCATGCTGCTACCTCTGGGGTGTTATTCTGTTTCCATAAAAGCCATGGAAACACTAACAGTGCAGAGTGTGAAATGCTCAGCATCCTCTCTGCAGCACAAGCAAACGTGGACACACGGAGAAGAAAATAATAAGGCAAATATATGTCTTGAAATAATAATAAAAAAAATTTTAAAAACGTGAAAAAAAAAAAAAAAAGGTGACACTTCTCTTTTCAGCCTTCGAGTATTTTCAGTTCAGGGCATTTCCTGGATCCATATGACAAAACTTTCACATCCACAGCTTTCTCTGGCAAGCAGCTCCCCGTCTGCTGCCTGCTGTGTGAAAACCCACTTCCTTTTCCTTGTTTTGATCATGTCTTCCACTAGCTTTGTTTGCTCTGACTCCTAGCTCCTGTACTGTAAAACAGTTTGAGGCTTAAGGACGCACTAAACTGGGAGAAGAGAAAAAGTACATAATATGTATCTCTTTTTCCCCCCCTTCCCCAAATAAGAGAAGCAAACAGACCTAGACAAACCCCACAAATCCTTTGAGAGAAAGTATTTATGCACAAATATCATGCTTTCTGAAAATACCAAGGGAAAACAACGAGGGGGAAAATCCCCTTTCAATTACTTGAGCTGAGGTTTGCACAAAGTGCTGTTTTTAACAGCCTTAGACACAAAGATGGGTTTTTTAATATTCAGAATAACTGCCCAGAATCCCAAATAAAACAAGTAGCCCCTTACACCCTCTTCCAGATGCCAGGGTCTGGACTCACTGCAGCTGACAAGAGTGACTATTTTTGACCCCACAGCATCCCTTCCTTCCCTCGTTTCCCTCCTCCTCCCTCCCCACCAGAATTGTGGGTTTCAATGGGCTTTACAGATAGGTCTGCCATAAACTGGTAGGCAGCAAGCTGCCTGAGTGCTTGCCTCAACCACCTCTTGACTCTGCCATGAAACCAAACTTTGCTAGGAAAAGTGGCAAATGCTCCAGCTAAAAACTCTCTGGCAGCACAATCTGCCTAAAATGACAAGTGCTGTTTACTTCAATTAGAACAATAAGTGAGTCTTTCTGCAGCTGGAGCACTGCGGGAGAGTTTGAAGGCATAAGGAGATTCAAAATATGGATATTAAATATTTGATCTATTTCAATATGGCATCTCATTTTCTCCCCAATTAATAGAAATGCTAACATCTTAATTTTGAAGGGAATGCAGATTACATTCCATGTAATTACAATAGTTTCTAAAACAGTCTTGCATTAGATATATGCAGAAAACACAAATTAGGGTTGTCCCAAACTGTAGACTGGATTTTAGAATATTTCCTTCTCCCACTTTATGTACAGCAAATTTCCTGCATCCCATCTTGCAACTTGACTTAGTTGATAGGCTACAATATCCAGCAAGTTATGCTTCTACACCTAAATTCCTTTACAATAATTCACAGTGACACTAACCCAGAAAATCACAATTCTCATTATGTCTCTAGAAAACAACACAGAGAAGTAGAAAGTAAATAAAGCTGTCAAGCCATGAAGTGAAACAGGAAAAATCAATTCCAGAATGTAAATAATAATGGCTGCTATGATTGCAATGACAAACATTATCCTAATCCTTAGTACAGCATGCAGAATGCCAGAGTATTTGTTGAAGTGGGCCAAAATAGCTCCCTGACCCATTTAATGGCAGCAGAAAATTAGTCTGGATTCATTTGTCTGCATGCTAAGCATCAGGCAGCATGTTGATAACATACCTGCCCTGCCACACTTGCAGATTTTTTGTATGAGACACAGTGATATTTTAAATATCTTTGTGCTTGGCCTCTTCAGCTGCCCTTCATGGGAAGTCTGGAAATGCTGTGTGAGCTTCACGGGTCACAGAAACAGATTGAGATGTTTACAGATACAAAAATGTCTTAAAAAGGCAAATGGCTGTAAAGCTGCTGAATAAATCTTGTTTATAGTTACAATTAAATGCTGCCATAAATTATTCTTATTTCTCATGGAGATTTTTTTTTTTTCAAGAAAAGTGATACACAAGTGGTTCTGTCATTTTTGTTCAGAAGTCTAAAGCAAATCAGCACAAAATGCTTCCTCATGCCCAGAGGAATAAACAATCTCTTTCCACAGACTTCAGCTCCGTGGAATGAGCCAAACCATTTCCTTTTGCACTTTCTGTTTTGACAAATCCAGTATTTGTTGATGTATAGTGCATACACTGCTCCAAAATGTGAAATATCTTTTATTGTTGAACATAGGAGATTCTGACAGACCCCTGTGTTACCCTTCCAGGTCTTTGCTGAAATCTGGCACTGAGCACAGGTGCTCCAGCCAGGGGAGTATTTATCATGGGAGTGCAACAGGGGAAGAAATTTCTAAAATAGCAAGGGGAGCCTGAACCTTCTGAGTTCAACAAAGGAACCAAACTTTTAAAACTTGCAAGCTGGTACTGCCTGGGTTTGTCTGAAAAGTGGCAGACCCCTGTGGGTGCAGGTCCTGAGCTGTTCCTGCCCTTTACTCACACATTTCCAGCCACAATTAGATTTTACCATTCTCCCTTGTCTTCTCCAATACTAATTGCATCACTCCTCTGCATCTATTTCATTACAAAATAAACATTGCACTTTGTTTTCCTCTCAGATCTCATGAATTCTCTTGTAGTACATCAGGGAACTACAGCTGGGATGAGGTCCTGTGCCACAACAGGCTACATTCTCCTGATAAAGAAATCAGCAACACATTTGAGAAGGTCTGTTGTAGCATCTTTTTCTAGAGAAAAAATGAATCTGCTGTCTTTGAAAAGCAAAATCAGAATCTTTCTCAGCATCTCAGGGGTAGCACATTCCTAGGAATGCCCTCCAAAATTTCAGTAGATGTGACCAAAAAAGGATGATTATTTTTCCCCCCTAAATGGGATAAACATACTATTTTGAACCTCAGCATCAATTAAAATATCCAATATATTTTAAGGCTTTAAATCTGGAGCTAATAGTACATTCATATAAAGGTTTTACTCACATCAATAATCTCCATTTTAAATTTTCTTTTATATGCCTTGGATATATTTGCTTAAAATACAAGCTGAGAAGAAAAGACAAGTATGAGATGGAATCAAATGGGAAAAATTGATTATTGCAGAATTTTCAAGTTTGTTTTGCTAAGAACTCATTCTAATGAAGAATTGAGAACAGCAAATTTAAAATGACAAAATGGGCTGTTTCAAGCAGCAGTGATTCATTTTGACTTGCTTCCTATATTCCACAGAAATCAAAACAACATGTTTTGACAGCATTCTGTCAAGGTTATTAGCAGTAATTAATCAATTCCCACAAAACATTTCAATTTCAGCAGGAAACTCAAACTGCCAAGATTGTTGATGGCTCTGGTAGAAGCACAGCAGCAAAACCTGTTCTGCCTCAGAGGTCTCAGGTAACAATTTCTACAGGTTTATGTGGAATACACCGCATCTGTCTACATGAAAATATTTGTTACAAGGGTTAGTTGTGGCCACATTTTATTTGCCACATCCCTGGAAGCACTCAAGGCCAGTGGACAGGGCTCTGAGCAACCTGATCTAGTTCAAGATGTCTCTGCTCATTGCAGGAGGCTTGAACAAGATGAGCTGGACTTTAAAGGTCCCTTCCAACCCAAACTGTTCTATGATTTTATTATTCTATTCCCAAAGACTATCTTTTTCTCCATTTTTATGATTCTCTTTTCAAGCTCATACTACAGTGTCTGTCTGGCCACACAGATTTTCATCACAAATGCAGAAGACAGACATGTGGCATAAATTTGGAGAGATCACTTATTTACTGGGACAAAGCATCATGGAAGATGAGAAGTTTCACTCAGTAGGCAGTGCAGGTTCTTAAAAAAAAGACATTTTCTTTATTTCCATTGATGCTTACAAGCAGCAGAAGTAAAGAGCTGAGGCCCTGGAGATGGAGCAGCCCCAGGAGGAAGCTGTGTTTATACCTCTACAAGAGGATGCTGGATGGTTTTTTGGCTCTTGCTCACCCATTTTCCTGTATTTCGCTCCTGACCCTGCTGGCTTCACCTGCATTTTCTGCCCCAGCACCTCTGTTTTATACCATCATCATCCCATGAATTCCCTCATACAGACCCTCTGCAGCTCCCACAGCTGCACCCTCACAGCTAGAGCTCAAGTCTAGAAAAAGACACCCTCAGAACAGCTACAGACTCAGGAGAGCGAAGTAATAATTTTCTATCACTTACAGGAATTCCTGAAATAATGATTCATCAGTTCAGCACATTGGTACATAGTGTAAAGCCAGAATTGCCAAAGGTCAGTATAAACACACCCACACTCACTGTGAGTTTTCCAGGTTCAGTACTCCTGGCTGATGCTGTTTCACAGCTGCCCAGCTGTGCACTCGAAAGCACCTGCAATGAAACTCTCATGTCAGAGCTAATTTCATGTGATTCTGAATGACCAACTGTGCTAGAAGCACTAGGCTATTTGTAAGCTTTTTTGAATATGTGTGTATCAAAGAAGAACAAGGAAATCTCTTTGTCCTCAGTCATCTTCCCTTATACCAGGGTGGCCCCAGGACTGGGACTGGAACATGCCATCAGCACTGTACAGGGGTAGGGCACTGCCTTCATCTACACTGAAAAGCCAGAAACTGCATTTTCTCTCTCTTCTCTTTGAGAACTCTGCTGGCAATCCTAGGAAAGCCTGGGTTGGAAGGGATCTTCAAGTCATCTAGTTCCAAGCCCCTGGTATGGGCAGACAAGTTTACTCAGAGCCCCATTCAACCTGTCCTTGAACACTTCCAGGGATGGGGCAGCCTAAACTTCTCTGGGAAACCTGTGCCAGAGGTTCAGCACCCTCACAGCTAACAATTTCTTCCTGATATCTAATCTAAGTCTCACCTCTATTAGTTTAAAACCATTCCCTCTCCTCCTATCACTACCAGCCCATGTCAAAAGTCACTGTCCCTCTTTTTCATAAGCCTCAAGAGTATGACAGCACAGTCATGGGTCAGGCCCAGCTGCTAGCAAACCATCTCCTTGTCTGTGCTGGACCTTATAAAAGGCTGCTCTGCCCAGCACAGAAATTTTAACAGATGGGAAAGGGTTTGACATTTTACATCATTGAGTGAAATGCCAGACATCTGCAGGGCACAAGAGGGCACCCGGTGTTCCCACTCCACCTCCTTCATCCTCCCGAGGGGATCTGTAGTCCCTGCCCAGGAATCAGAGCCACCCCCTCCTCCCTGGCTGTGGAGGAGGCAGCAGCTCTCCACTGCAGGAAATCACCTCTCAGTCCTTGCTGATGCCATATTCCCCCCCACGCTCTCTTACAGCATCCTTACAGAGCACACCTGTAAAAATTAAGGTTTAGGAGAGCCCTGAGTGTTGATGAGGCCACCCTTGGAGAGCTCACACTGTTAAGATTCTGTTTTTTAACTCATGGTTTTCCAGCTGAAGGCAGTTGCCAAGACAACAAGTCTGACTCAGCAGCAGTGAATTGTCAGGGCAACAATCCCTGGCCATACCTGGGACGTGTTGAACAGCACAACCAGCCAGCTGACACGGAAGGCCACACCCAAAAAAAAATACGCCAGCTAAAAAGGGTAAAATCTTCAACTAGGGTATGTGGAAAGCCAAAGTGACTTTGCACTTGCCTGTCTCAAAAAGCTGAGTACAGTTACTCCACACAGAGAAAGAAAAAGATTTTTAATAATTTGGCAAAAGAAATAATCCTGTCTCAGCCTGATGGGAATCCATAAAACATGGCTATGTGCAGCCCTTCCATGGTTTGCACACAACATCCTCTGTTTACACTGTCACCATCTTTTGGGGGATATCACTGATGTAACGTGGGAGGAAGTTCACTCTGTTGCTCATGTAGAATTTGCTCTCCATTTCCTGATGGAGCAATGCACTTGTGTTTCTTTCCAATTTTAAACACTTCTTCCACTGTGTTTTCTTTTAGAATATTTGCAGTTTAAGAAAATACATGCCTAAAATGTATTGAAGGATGAGTGGGGAGAGGAAGGAAAATCACAGTAGTATGTAGTCATGCTTTATTTAAACTAATTTATAGGCCCTTGAAAATATTTGAACTTTTTCCCCTCCAAATTTAGCCAGTCTTATGAGTTATTAATTATTCATTTCCCCAATGTATTTCAAGCAGTGCAATCATAATTAAATAAAATACCCATTTATTTTGCTTGACCATCTCTCTGCATTTTAAAGTGTATTTTAACTGTTTCAAGGATGTGGATGATTTGGATTGGAGCTGGGGTGAAGGCTTTTGGTTTATTCTGCTCTCTCACAAACTCTGACAAATTTTGCTAAATTCCAGCATGACCCTGCTTAAAAGTGCCCTAAAGAAAAAGTATTTTTTTCTTCCATATAGACCTATCCTGGTCCAATGGAGATTTTGGATTGAAATTTTCTTATTTGTTGAGGGACCGCACAAACTCACTGAAGCTTCTGATGTTAAAGCCTCTGTGTTTTTAATGTGAGCAAGAGGCTGCTTGGTGAAACATTTTCCTATGGAACTAGGAATGCTGTCACATTCTAGTTTAGCTTCACTTGCCACAATTTTTCTTATTGCTCATCATTATTTGGGTGTAAGGGTCCAGTTTAAGTCACTTTTAATTGCCCCAAAGTCCATGACAAGTTGACCAGCAGGGCTGTCAGGGCTCAGCCATTCCCTTACAAGGAGTTGGGGGGTCCTTAATGAATAATTTTCTTGTCCATTTTGTTGTCCAGTGGGGTACAAGAGCCAGCTGAACATAGCAAGATATCTCACCTACCAACCTCAGGCTCCACAGGCCACCAAGCACAGCACCA
This sequence comes from Haemorhous mexicanus, assembly GCF_027477595.1. NCBI lineage: Eukaryota > Metazoa > Chordata > Aves > Passeriformes > Fringillidae > Haemorhous > Haemorhous mexicanus. Next base: position 14,686,581 of record NC_082346.1, read on the forward strand.
GCCACATCACTTGCCCTGCTGGTCACAGACCAGAGGGACTGTTATGTTTTCAATTCTGATGAGGACTTGTGCCTATTTTCATATTTCTCCTTTCCAACCTGTGGGTGCAAGTTTCAGGCTTACCTTTTCTTTATTAGAGGATCAGGAATGACACAGGAGAATGACATCAGGAATGACACATGAAGAGCTGCATGCAGTATTTTCAGGAGACCGAGGGATTTCAGTGCTTCTCTAAAAAGACTGGAATTTTTTCAGCCTTCAGCCAAAGTGTCACCAATTTCCTACACCTTTAAAATGGTAGATCTCTTGTTAACTTAGGTTTTGGAGGGTTTTTTTAAAATCCTAAATGTGCTTTTTGTATCAAGAATTATGAAGATTGATCAACTAAGCTCACTCACAATACACTACAGTTAGAATTTGAAAAACATACCTAGATTTGTTTAGCAGACTGATGCTCTGCCTAAATCACAGGTCAATCATAACAGGATGGGAAATCTGTCATAAAAAATAGGACCAATACTTGCAAACTTGTTAACTCAACCATGGTTTAAAAAAGTCAACTCAAGTGACCTGGGTTTAAAGTCAACTCACCTGAAAAATCAAGCATCTGAAAAATAAGCAACATATCTTCCAGATGAAGCAATTACCTGATTAGTGACAGCAAAGCAATGAGCATCTCATCAGTTTGCTGATAAACACCAAAGAAAGCATTATTGTGTATATCTGGCAAACAGCTCCAGGTGACTTGACAGACAGATTTATGATAAATGATCATAAAAATAACAGAAGCCATTTCACATTCCACATAGGAGCCGAAAAAATATTTCAGAAGCATCTCAATGATTTTGTGATGATAAAAGTAGCATTTTTGTTAATGCCACCCAGCCTTGAATACAATGCCGTGCTCCTTCTGTCTCCTTCAAGTTTTCTGCCTTCTGCATTTGCAAAATCAAAAGGGTTTACAAGATGAATGTGAGTTATCCTCCACCTCTTCACCATGACTTAGTAACAAACAACTTTAATGCAGACAGTGCTGAACTGGAGTTCAAGGGCCATTTCTTGGAAATCTGAAATATACTGAAAGCTCAACAAAGAAAATGGTACTCTATTAAATCTGCACACTGTGGAGGGCTAATAAAAAACCTTTATTGGGTCATAGATACCAGAGTGGTAATAAACCCATGAAAAATCATTGTTTTAGCTACTTTATCTGTCCACCTCTTTAATGCATGGTGTAGGAAAAGAATGGCATTTTACCAACATCAGTCAGCCAAATCTGATACAGCTGCACACAGTAACAGGTGTATTAAATTGCTTATCCAAATCCCACCTGCAATGCACTGGACACAAGCCCCAAGCTATGTAACAACATTTTAAAAAATATGTTTAAAAAAATTGAGGTTTGTGCTGGGGCGTGGTGGAGATTTGCCTTGTTTTTTATAGGAAAACCTACAGCTGGCTGGAAAGGACTGCATAGGGTTACTAAAAATGTTGTCTGTTCTAGCAAGGGGGATGAGCAGGCTCAGAATAAGTTAAATTACGTGCACTTCTGCACCATTCTCACTTTTCAAAGTGATAGTCTCAATTACAGGTGACAGTTTCTATTATTGGGAAAAAATGCACTGAGTGAGAAAAAAAAAAAAGTTTCTGGATCTGGCAGGTTTCAGGAAGAAATTCCAGCCCCATGTTAGCAGCCTCCTTATTCTTCTTTGGAAAGGCTTGACCGGCAGGGAAGGAGGAAAGCCTGCTCTGTCATTTATCACCATGATTTCCAGCTATCTTGTTTTTGGAGACAAACAATGCATCTGGAGGCCTCTGAAAAGCAGGAGCAGTGCACCTCTGCGCTTCGGCGTGACTGCATGAGTATGACATAGTTGGACAAAAAAGCCTTTTCATTCCCCCTCCTACAAGAGCCCCAGGGGATTCAGCTTCCTCTCAGTACCTCCTGCAATCTACATAAAGCTATTTTTTGCCACAGGGGCTCAGTACTGAGTGACTGAGCACTCTGGAGTAACACTTCTTGGTATCACTTATTCTTGGTAACCAAACAGCCACTCAGGGCTTGCTCAAAAAAACCCAAAATGGGGGAAATGTGTAGGAAAACTGCCCAAGACTGGATTCCTCACAGCTTCACAGCAGCTGGAGGGTGAAGGATAGTCCATTTTTGTAGACATGTTTCCTAAATCTTCAGGCAGCTCTGCCTCAAAGAGTGCTGATCAGCCCCAGCGATGTCCCAGGAGCTGCCTGCCCTCTCCATCAACACTATTGTCAGAACCCCAAAATCTGGGATGCTAAGATCTGAAAATTCAGGGTTCAAGAGCCCAAATCTGGGATTTGAGTGGGTTTGGACCCCAAAATTGGGGATTGGGGGGGGAGGCTGGTATACCAAACTGGGGGGCTCTAGGGGTGGCAGAAAATTGGAGGGATCAGAACCCCAAAATCTGGGGTCATGACCCCAAATTTTAGGGAGTTTGGGAGGTCCAGGGCCCTACAAAACCACTCAGTTTTGGACCCTAAATCAGGCACTCAAGACTCTCAATTTGAGGGTATAGGGGGTGTGGGCACCAAATTGGGGGAGCAGAAATTTGGGGGGACTGGACAGGTCAGGACCCCAAAATTTTGGGGGTCAGAACCCAAAATTCAGGGTTCCAGAGCTCAAATTTGGGAATTTGGGACATCCTGGACCTGAAATTTGGGGATTTCAGGATGCAAACTCCTGGGAAGAGACCTCACTTTGAGATGAAAATATTGTTTTTGATGAGTGTCTTAAGCCAGCAAATAGAAAGATGTGTTTATTCGATTAATTAGAGCCTCGGGATTGATTTAATTAAAAATGGGAAGGAATTATGTCTTGCAGCACTGCTGAGCAAGGCAGGTGAATATGATATATTTAGGCAGGTAGATGGAAAAAAGGAATGCAAGTGCAGGATGTGAGGCAGGGGAGCTACGTGAGCTTAGCATAGCTGAACTCACGAGTAGGAATTGGATGGAGTTTGGGAGGAAGATTCCCCATTCCCTCTGCCCCTTTGGTAACACGTATTTTGAGAGTGGGCAGAGGAAAGGCAGGACATCAGCACTTCTGCCCATGTCATTTCCTACATGAGGAATCACAGAAGAAATGGAATGGGTTGGGTTGGAAGGGACCTTAAAGACCATCTTGTTCTGACCACCCTGCCATGGGCAGGAACACTTTACTCGACCATCCAACCTGACCTTTCACTCTTCCAGGGATGGGGCATCCACAGTTTCTTTGGGCAGCCTCTGCCAGTGCCTCAGCACCCTCACAGTAAAAATGTTTTTTCCAAATATCCAATCTATATCAACTCTTTCATTCTGAAGCCATCCCCAGTGTCCTGTCACTACATGGCCTTGTGAGAAGTCCTTCTCTATCTTTGTTACAGACTCCCCTCAGGCACTGGAAGGCTACAGTGAGGTCACTCAAGGCCTTCTCTTTTCTAGACTGAACAACCCAAATTTTCTCAGCCTTTTCTGATAGAAGAGGTGCTCCATGCCTCTGGTCATCTTGGTGACCTCCTCTGGACTCACTCCAACAGGTCCCTGTTCTCCCTATGCTGGGACCCCAGAGATGGATGCAGCTGCAGCTGAGGTCTCACCAGAGCAGCGCAGAGGTACAGAACCCCCTCCCTCACTCTGTTGCCCACGGGGCTCTGGATGCAGCCCAGGATCTGGGGAATTTCTGGGGTGCAAGTGCACATTTACACATTGCTGGCTCATGTCCAGCCTCTCAGCCATCGTTATCCCCATGTCCTTCTAGGCAGGGCTCCTCTCCACCTGCTCAGCTGGGCTTTCCTGTGCTGCAGGGGTGCCTGGCTGCTCACCTACCACTGCACATGCGAGGCTCGCAGCTCTGCAAAGCCGTGCTCTCACTGCACAACCAGCACACCGTAATAACATTTCAGAATGTGATTAAATACCTCAAAATAGCAGCTCCTATTTCTCTGGCCAATGCTCAGATAATGCACTATCGAGGAGACAGCACAGATTTAATACAGCAGGCAGTTGCATCCTTCATGAAACAGCTAAGGGAAGTGAAAAGCTGTGGAGATCCTCCCTCATTTTCTCTAGCCTTGTCCACTGCTCAGGCGAATCAAAAATAGTACCCATTTGGGTTTTTTATTATGGTCATCACCAAGGATGTAACTGCATTAAAACTGCACAGAAGAGACAAGACAGTAAAGTAGCAGAAAAAAAAGAATATAAAGGAGAGGAGCTGAAAGAGATGGAAGTAAACAAACCACCTTTTTAAACTTCCTGTATTGTTAAAGGAACAACACCTTTCCTGCACCAACACCTTTCCAGACTGAGGGACAAGAATATGGATTTGGTTAATAAAAACCTCAACTAGTGGCCCTAAAAGTCTCCCAGAATGTCCAGAGGGTGTCTGAGAAGTATCAAAGAAAAGGTGAAATTCCCAGTCACAGAACAAACAAGATGGCAGAGCAAGGAGCACACTGGCAGCTCTCAGGGATTGTCATGGAGTAAACTTCACATCTAATTCTAGAGACTTTCCCTCTTCCAACATCTAATAAGGAACACCCCTCCTACACATGGGTGAGCAAAAGATGGAGGGTAGCTGGTTGATGTCAGCAATCCAATTCCCTAAGACATGCTGGGTAACACTTCTTGTTTCCTCAGCCATGTTCCGTGTCTTCTATTATAGATTATTTTTCTTTTTAACATCCATAGACTGAAGTACTCATAAGCCCATCTGGGGCTGTAGTTAAATGTCAGCCCTCAAGGCTGTAACCATAACAAAGCTGAACTCAAATTTAAACAATCAGTACCTCTAAAGTGAGACCTTTCCCTGGTACCTGTGCTCTTTTTCTTTCATTTAGCAAAGCCTCATGCACAGCATCCAGGCAAAGGTGAATTTTAGGTCAGACTAACAAACATTTAAGAAGAGTCTCCCCATATCACAGACATCAGGGTCTGAGCATATATTTGAATAGTTCATTGCAGAAGGATGGGGTTTTCAGTTGTCTCCCCTCAAAGAAAAAAAAAGTTGTAACTCTGCTGTACTTTGTGCACAGAAAAACTTGACAGTGCCAAAGTTACAATGGTGCATAAGTTATAATTTATAGATCTCTGGTAACTTTTGCATGAAAAAAGCTGACAGTACTTGTGGACACAATTCAGGTATCATTAGAAAACTTTTTGCATAATTTCTGCACCATATTAAAAGACTCAATCTGAGATATTTCAGAAGAGGCTCATTAAAGGGCTCTAGTATTGTTCTCTGCTAACTAATCTGTTTTATTACTCCCTCTCTCCATACCTATTCTTATCCAAGTCATCTACCCTGACTTGCCAACTACCTACACAAGAGTGGTGAAGAGAAACTTAATTAAAAAAAAAAAAAAAAAGATTCTCTGTATTTCCAGCATTGATGTTGAAACGTTCATACTTCATTTACTGTATGCAGAATTCAGAATTTTTGTACAGCTGCACTGTGACTGAGATGCCATCAAAAAGGTAAACTAGGACATTACAACAGCAGGAAAAAAGCAGTTGTTGGTAAAGAAGCCAGAACTTCAAATACACTCAGAGCCTCACACCACTGCTGGAGCATCACACTGCTACTGGAGGCACGAGCACTTTTATGCTGCACAGTACATCAGAAGAATATATGCATAAAAATATCAGCAGCTTCTCTTTGTGACAAAGTCTGGACCAAATAACCAGCCAGGAAGGTAAAGGATAAGATGCAAATCAATATTCTTTGCAATGTTCTTCTTCACACGATTCATGAGAACCACAGGAAAGGGATTTAGGCACATACTTCATTGCATGGAGATGACCCCACAGGTCAACATGGGCAAGGTGAAAGCAAAAAGAGATTTTTAGCAGGAAGATAATCATCAGCAAAAAAAAGATCAATTTGAGTCAAAGATAAATGCCTACCTTCCTCTATCAAGAGAGTTTAGCACAGCAGGAACTGCACTCAGCCTCGCCCTGCACCCACAATCCAGGGCTGTTCCCTCAGCACAGCTTCCCCAGGCTGGGTGGGAATGCCCCACATAGGATGGCCAGAGAAGCACTGCAGAGCACTCACACTTGTCAATTAACAATGAAACTTGCACCTAAACAAGTGCATTTTTGTGTACCAAGATGGGAACAGATCCTTATCTCCCACCCTAAGAGCAAGGTTTCTTTGGACTCTTAACATCTCTTTGCTTTATGCTAACAAGCCTACAGCTCACCCAAGACAACAGGAAAACCTCACTGCAAGGGATAAGCAAAAAAAAAAAGCTTCTGCAGGTATTTCACTTGAATTACATTTTAAAACAAGTTATTAGTCCATGCAGACTTCCCAGTGAATGAATCAAATGCATATAATGTATCATAAAGACATGACAGTGAACAAAACAGAGTTAGATCACCAAATCTGAGCTTCAGTTTCCCTCCCAGGCACATTTGAGATGCCTGCAGTCCCAGCCTGGTCAGGAGGATGCCTGGTGGACAAATCCTGGCTTCACTTCCCCAGGAGCAAAGAGTGGGGCTGCAGGCAGCAGGGCCTCTTGCCTTATTGGCAGCCAAGACTTAATGCCCAGGGGAGACAGTAAATATCAGGAAAATATCACCACCTTCCTTCCCAGTCTCAGAGGCAAAAAGCAATATATTTGCACTTAATGATGCCATATTTGAGATGATATATTTAATAATCCCTGTAGTCAGTCTGAAGCTCAGCCCCAGGAGCTCCAAAAATTACGAACATAAATAGCTGTGGCTTAGCCTCAGCTCTCTTGCAAAGAGCAGCTCACCTGCACCCAGAGCTGATGGGAGGAGTGCACCTTCACCTAAGGTATAATTCAGACATTGAAAAAAAATCCCAGTATAATACTGTGTGGTTGCTCATTATTTTTCTCAAGCGAGAGCAAACAACATCTGTGTAATACAACTACCAAATACAAGTGGAGAGTGGAATCAAAATCTCTGGTTTTCAACAAGTCTGGAACATTAATTCTCAGCTCTGATTTTAAACTAGTTCTTATTTTTTAGTTCAAAACTCCTTTCCCTGCTATTCATACACCTGAATTCCAGGTACAATTTCCTTGGATCTCAGTACACGCATTGCTTCAGGAATCATTTCACATTTGCAAAAGGATGAATGAAAATAGCCCAGAGTCTGATATGAACATCTTTGGCTGTAGTATCCAGCATCCCATACTCCTGGAGGTAATCCTCTTACTGTGATTAGCAGAAGAACAGAAGGGTTGTAAGGAGGGACTTAAGTGGGCTTTGGCCTCAGACAGGGTTCATAGCCCAGGCTGGCTCCTCTGCTTCTTGCATGAGTGACCCACACTGAATTTCAAAATCCTTGCTAAGTAAATACATGCAAGGGATTTCTAGGAAGGTGAGAAGAAAAATGAAGCGTGCCAGAGAGAAACAAAAGTGTATACAGTATATTTTGAAGGTGAAAAGACAAGTGAAATTTGAAGTGGTGATGTGGGTAATGCAGTTACTGGGAAAATGTGGCAGGGTATCTGTGCACACTAAAGAACACAGCTGGGGAAAAAACCATAGCAAGCTTCCAAGAGAAGGGGACACTTACCCATCAGTGTCTGGATTTTAGACCTGCTGAAGCACAGAATGCCATGGAAAGAAAGCTACTGCCAGGACCTTCAAGTCTTCTGTTCACACAACACGCTGGAGTCCCGCTCCAATCCCACTGATTCCCAGCTCCCTCTCAGCATTTACCCTTTACTCACTTGTTGCTAGTAAGACAAGGCTATAAACTATTCATTATTTAGAAAGCTGCTGCAGAAATCTGCTCTGTGCAATTGAGCTCCATTGAGATTTACTCAGACCCACCTAAATAAACCCAACCAAATCCACTGACCACATATGTCATTCTTTGTCACAGCACTGCCTCACATGTACATAAAAATCAGCTCACCTGCTCTACAGAGTTTCATAGTGAACAGCTCCCAGTTTCCCTGCTGGCCTCTCTCTTCATTTCTTGCTTCTGATTCATCTGCACCTTCCTACCATAAAAACCTTTTCTAGTCTGAGTGCACTGTTTCACAATCCAGATGATAACGCCATTCTACTAGACCTCGTTACGAAGCTCGAGTTTCATTGTTCTTCCTTAAACTAGGCAAATTATACTAAAAAGCAGAGCACTTTTATTTACTCCTACCTAAGGTGACAATAAATATGATGGAGGGATAAACTAACTTTAAGCAGAAACATCAGTTTGGGAAAGCCCATTCAGCTGTTCTTCAACAGTACTCTGTTAAAAAAGAACAAAATTCAAGTGAGGAATGAAGCAAAAATGGAGTTATATTCTTAGAAACCACAGCATCCTGCAGACAGGTAAAACAGCCTGTTTTGGACATCCTCTCCTGGACTGACTCTCTGACTGACAGCTCCTGCCAAAAGCCTCCAGACCTCTTCCTGACACAGCCTTCCACAGAAATCTCTCTGGGAGCTCTTTCACCAACCAAGCAAATTCCCAGGCTTTCAGCAGGATTTTAGGTTACAGCTCTGCAAAACAGCCTGGGAGAGCATATCTAGAAAAGCCATGGTAAGGAATTGGCTTTCATATTCCAGGAGTCCCAGCAGAAGATGTGTGAGCAGGATTTTCAAGTTGGAAAAGTTTCACTTTGAGAAATATGTTTTAAAGGATGGCCAGCAAACTCTGTGAAGACAAGAGTGAATCTAAGTGAGCTTTCACACAATTCCTCAAGAACAGATGAACAGACCAACATTAATATCAATGACATCTGTGCCTGGAGGGGCCATGAGGAACTGTTCCACCCTCCAAACAGCCCTTTGTGTTCACAAGCAGCAGAAATGCACAGCATGGAAGAAGAGGGTGCTGGGGGTGCGTGAAACAGTGAAACTTCAAAACAAACTGGACTGTTTCCAAAACAGAAGAGCACTGCCTCTGGAATTACATCTAGGCATGATCTTGTCACCCTAAGGACCCACAAATTGGTGGAGGAATTTGAGCTGGCACATTTACCAGACAGGTAAGTAAGTAATTGGGATGTTTGACACAGCGTGGCAGTTTGTCACAGTAATAGGACCCTAACACATCAAGCACACAACACAGCAAGTTCATAAAAAAAAACAAGAATAATATTGGATTTTTTCAAGCAAGGTGACTTACCTGCCTGATCACCTTTGTAGTACACTTCTAGAGACATATTACAACTTAAGAATTACTTTTAAAGTTGATTTTGAGCTGATTTGTTGACAATTAGCTCTTCAAAGACCTGTACTCCTCTGGGAGCATCCTTGTTTTCATACAAGCTCCTGGAATCTTCCCCTGCTCTTGACCTCAGCATTCAAGCATTTCAGATATATCCAAGCACTGGCTAACATCCCTCTTCTACAAACACAGGTGGCTGCTGGCTGAACTCAGCCTGGTCATCTCAATGGACATCCCACTGTGTCAACAGCTGGGATGGCTCTTCTGTCCTGACTCATTTCTGAAGGGGAAAACCATCTCTGTTGGTGCTCAGCCATGAACACTATTCCTCAGACTTCCCTCAGTAGTGGCATTCACACAAATTACATATTGGAGAGAGAAAAGGTTTTCTTTTTATGATAATGCAGATCACGAGCGACGTGGTTGATTTTTCTCTCAGATATAATCTAACGCTGAGAGCTGCAGCGAGAACACGAACAGTATCTGATAGCTCAGAGCTGCAGTGCTCTATCTTCCCTGCACTGTGCATGGATGCAGGCACAGCAGAGAGTGACAATTCCATGCCCCAGCACCAGAGATGAGGCACTTAACGTGTCTTTTAGACATGGTAACAAAAGGCATTCACACGGAGCGTGCGAGGAGACCACAGAGCAAGGAAAGAGAAAAGTGCTAATGAGAGACCCACAGCAGCATTTCTTATAGAACATCCCATACCATTTCTTGTGGTACATCACTCTTCACAGACAGTTTAGCTGGTTTCCTATTCCTCCTTCTATCCTGAAGAAATGCTTGAGTTATCTTTATGGTTCAAGAGACTACCTAAAGGCAGGATTTAAACACAAAGCTTTGCAGAGACCTTGGAACTTTAACAGAGGTCTATAACCATACTGACAAAAAATGTATGTATTCTGTGTCAATTTTTACTGCAAGCTAAGACTCAAGTGATTCTCTCCTTCTTACTGAAAATTCCTAGCTTATGTTACCTGGATATATAACATTACTAGAGATAAACCAAAGACCAGATGTAGCACTGACTTTCCTTTAAAAATTTACCCTTCACTCTCACTACTGAGCTGCTGGCTGTGATCTTTACTGCTCCAAGCACCAACCACAGAATCATTTATGTTGGAAATGACCACGGAGATCAAAGCCAATCATTAAACCAGCACTGCCAAGTCCACCACTAAACCATGTCCCCAAGTGTCACATCAGCATGGCTTTTAAATATCTCCAGGGATGGAGACCCAGCCAGCTCCCTGGGCAGCCTGCTCCAGTGCTTGCAACTCTTTCAGTGAAGAAATTTTTACATTTGTTAGGACTGTCATGCTGTACATGAGCCCAGTAGGTTTAATTTATATTCTCAGGCTACTTCTGTTTAAGAAGCTTTAAAATTTCTTCTTCAGGGAAGCAGGAACTGAAGTTTCCTCTCTCACACCTCTCTGCAAGGCTGTCACAAGTCTCTGGAGGATTCACACACTCCAAGGACGTGCTGCCAACCAACACAAAACAGTCACCCTTGAACATGGGAGGATGCATATGAACTCACCTCAGGTCATTCTTAGTGCCTTGGCTTAAGGAAAGAAACATCACTCCCAAACTCTAGCTTCTCCTACATCATTGAAATTAAAATGCTTTATCTTGAAAGAAAAATAAAGAACCTAATTCCAGCAAACTAAATGCACAACACTGATAAACTTATAAGGATTTCTGTATCTGCTACAGGAATGTTTTATTCTGGCTTCACTTGAGGGTTGGCTGATTCTACCTCTCCTTTTGACCTTCTCTTCTTGTCCTCCCACATCCTTTGTCCAGTGATTACAGCTTTAAAGGAACCTCATCCAGGAGGAAACACCTGAAGACATGAGAAGGCAGAGGAGAGAAGGGTGCCTTGGCTGCAAATAGAGAGGAGCTGCTCTTTGGTGTAAAGTGCACTCACTGCAGCAAACCTGTACATGCTTCAGGATTTCACAGATGCTGCTTCAAAGGAGAGAAGGAAAAAGAAAGTTAAGTTTCTCTAAGACAACTTTTTTGGATGAAGTTTGGAGGACAGCCCTATTTACTCATTGATGAAAGCACGTCCCAGAAAAATCAATACAGAGGAGTCTAAAAAACCTTCAAAAACAGAGATCTAAGATCAAAACCCTCCAACTCCATGACCCAGATGCATTGTCACAGCTTTTTAACACAGGCTAAAAAAAGGCAAAACCAGAAATAGCAGCTTCAAAAGGAAGTAAAAAACAACACTGATATCCAGAATAGAACAAAGATCCAGATCAATTGAAAAAAGTTTCAAACTGTCTCCAATAGTTGAAACATCCTGAGAATGGGTTTCCCAAAATATACTTCCAAATGCTGGGGGATAAAACCTCTATCACTCATAGTGTGGTAATTACTGAGGTCAGGATGGCTGCACTGAAGTCCTCCAGTAAAAGAAATAGAAAGTAAGTCTGGAGACAAAACAGAGAGAGTAAAGGGTGGAAAAACTATGGATGTGTTGGTGTCAGGAAGAGATGTGAGAAAAGAGGGATGACTTCACATCTGGTGTTTTGCTGTGGCTTGTTGGTTTGTCAGTTTTTTTGTAAAAAAAAAAATCTTTGTTCATGCATAGGTATGATGTGAAGATTACCTGTTCCTTCTGCAAAACTTCTGCTCCTGAAGAAATCCCTCTGGACTAGCCATGAGAGCTAAGCACAGTCCACTGATTCATGAAAAAACCTTGCCAAATCATGGAGAACCAATAATTCCTTGCAGTTTTTCCAGATGTGGACTGCAGATTCCCATTCTGCAGTACTTGCCCATATACTTGATTTCAAACTGGTCTTCTGTGCCTATGGATTGACTGAATTCTGCACACTGTCCTAAACTGTGCCTTCAATTGAATTCAACTACATGAATGGTATCAGAGCTCCCTCAAGCCTTCGTGAGCACCATTTTGACCTTCAGTGGTCAAATTTGGGTTGTGCTGTTGAGGTTTAAGCATTTGAAAATCTGGTCACCAGCACTAGGAAGGACTCAGGTGTTCCAGCTCATCAGAATGGCTCTTCATAGCAGCCAAAGACTGCTCCCTATTTTCACCTTCCTATCATATTAATGTCTCTTTTCTCTGAGCTTTCATTTCCACCTGGGAATGATGAGAAGCACTGGGTAAAACCTCCACTTGCTACCTCTACAGCACCAACACAAGGAGGTTTCAAACATCTCCAAGAGAAAGGGCCTGTAGGGTTCCCAAAGAAAGCTGGGGAAGGACTTGGCTGAGCACTGGAAGCTTGGAAGAGAATAAGTTTCACTCTGCCCTGCAAGATGAGCATTTCTGCACACCCAGGGACTGCAGGCATGGTGAGCAGGTGGCGTGATGCTCAAGAGGAAAAGAAGCCAAACAGAAACGGAATATAAACTGTCCAATAAACAGCTTGTCACCAAGGGCAGAAGGTGAAAGAGAAGATTTTTTTACTCTAGAAGTTAGCCATCTGAACCCAGAGTTCCCAAGTATTCCTAGGATCATCAAAATATCCCCAGTTTTTGTTTGAATTGCTGCTTGTGCTTTCAGCTGGCAGTGTTCAGAGTGACCAGAGAATTACAACAGCACTAAAATGGGAGGAAGGCAAAGATGTGCACAAGATAAGGTCAGCTTTTTGGAGCCAGCTGTGGAAATGCCAAATGTGATCATTAAGAGCTTTTTCCAATTGTACCTGCTTCTTTCTTACACACACACTGGTCTAGGCTGGGGTGGGGAGTGGGGGAAGCTTCCCCTTGGGTAGGAGAGCAGCTGAGGGGAGCTGTGCTCAGCAGGGCTCCCTGGCCCCGAGTTTCACAGTCAAGCGATTGGATTTGCTCTGGGTTGAACAAATTATCTGCAGGAACAACCTGGGGATATCCTGGGCAGCAAGCCTAAGGGAAGACCACAATCACAGGGCCAAATGGTGAGACACACAACCAATGTCAAATAAACCCCATTAGAAAAATACCTGCCAGCTGCACACACAAGGGACACAGCAACTCCCCTCATTTCCATGGGGAAAAATCCCTGCATGCATCTTATGGAGTCCAAAGGCCAAACCCTTTGTTTAATCAGTTTAATTTCATATATGATACCTGGTTTCTTTTTTAATTATGGATGCAATTGTGTTTATGGGAGGCAGCACTTGCTCCTTTGGCCCTGTCCCTCTATTCCTGCAATGCTGATTCATGGATGCCAACACGAGAGGAGTACCTGGATGCTCTTTTTCCCCAAGAAAAAGATGTTGGCCTTCACACAGTGCTTGGCTGTTCACAGGGCTGTCCCACATATCTCTGAAACAGAGCTGCCACCCCTAGAGCCACTGGGACTCCTGTGGCCACTGGTGAGTGAGACCAAAGCTGGGACATGATCCAAAAGAAAACATCAGCCACCAGGGTTTGGGATAAAAGGGAGTTAGCTCCTTCTCCTGCCTGGAACCTGGGCACAAGATGGGTGTGGAAGGACAGGCTCAGCCTGAGAGTGGAATTCTGCAGAAGAAGACTGAGTAAAAGCCATGACTCCTCAAAGGACTCCTCATCCTCACAGCACTGAAATATGTGTGTGTATATATATGTACAGTACATAGTTGGATTTATTATGAAAAATCCCCAAATCTGAACACTGGCCACCAAAAAAACAGCCTGAGCAATTAAATATTGTATTTATGCCCCAAGATGATGTAGGAGAGCCAAGCAGGGTGGACATACAAGTGCAGAATGTTCCTAGGTGAAGGCTGATGAACACTCATCAGTGACTTCTCTGTCAGGGTCAGGAAGACTGAAAACTGGAGAGATAGATTGCAAGTAATACATAAGGTTAGATCACAATGTGATAGCACCAGGAGAAAACCTCCAAGAGGAGTTTCTGTGAAATGTTTGGGTTGTTTACTGTAGGGTAAAAATATTGAAGGTGCTGTAAATTTGAGCTGCATGGGACAGACTGAGCTCTTCAGGGTCTCACTGTTGCTCTTTGAGGATGTGCCATCAGATGGAAAGAATCCTCTGCATGGGACAATGCACACATAAAATCACAGCTTGTTGTATAACTCGGTTTTACATACACATAAACACATACACCTCCTTTTTAAAGAAAATAGTGTTCCATTGGCACCACTGTATCTGTATTTTTACTGCTGAGGCAGTGGGAATGCACCAAAAATGAGTGAAACTCTCTAGATGCACATATAAAACATACATACCCACGCATCCAGCGAGCGTGGGCAATGCTGGATACCTGGTTAACCACTGAAAACCACTTCCAAGGGCTATTTCTCCAGAATATCATGGTGGCTTGTGGTGGTGATTGAGTGAGATGCTAACACTGCTTATGCTTAGCATTTCAGGTGTAACATTTGCACAGAAAAAAAACAAAAAACCCCACAAACAAACAAAACCACAAAAAGAGTATGAAGTTTGTACCTTTTTCTTTTTTCTTGATCCAGGCTTGAAGAACCTGTCAGTCACAGCCATGATTCACATAAAACAAAACTAATGCTACAATAAATTTCTGTTCCCAGGAAGAGGAAAAGCATGCATGCTGGTTTGAAACACCGTGGGAATACTTCAAATTTGAATTTGAAATATTCCCAAATTCAGCCCGCTCAGCTCTGTGGTACCCGGGCTGCACACAGTGCTTACACAAAAACATCACTCCTTAGCCACATCCTGGCTCCCTGCCACCTCCATTTCCCAAGCTTTAGTTTATATTTGTTGAAAGCTTTGAGCAGCAGTTCCTACAGACCACCTTTCAGAAGTCTGGGCGACTGCTGAGGTGATCAGTGCATCTTGAGTCCTGCTCGGAGGAGACAGCCTGGGGAATATTTGCATTCAGGGCTGGGAGCACCCCCAGTCTGGCCACCCACCCCAGGGTGAAACTCCCGCCCCGGTTTCCAGAAAAACACCTGCTAAATATCATCAAACACCGCTGCTGGAGTTACTGGGAACACAGGGTGTCCCAAGACTGGAAAAGCAGCATCAGTAAAGGGTTTTGCTTCCCTGAAGAGGGCTCCCCATCTCGGTTTATATAAACAGCGCGATGGTTTTACAATATCAGGAAGGGAAAAAGAAAATTTAAAAAAAATAATAAAAAGAAAGAAAACAACAAACCAAAACAAGACAGACGATACCTGTTGTAACTCCATCTACTGTAAGACATGTTCCTGTTGCTGCTGACACCATCCATCTCCGGCTCGGCTACAGCGCTCCCAGCATGGCTCGGCTGCCGCGGGCAGGGCAGGGCAGGGCCGGGCCGGGCCGGGCGCTCACACACCTGCCTGCGGCCGGACCCGCCCCGCCGGTGGGGGCAGCCGCCTCCGGCCCTGCGCGGCACCGCCGAGATTCACCGCCCCGCAGCGGCTTCGCATCGAGCTCTGATGCTCGGAGCAAACCACTGCCGGTGCCGGGGAGGGAGGAGGAGGAGGGAGGGATGAAGAGAAGGGGAGGCTCCCGGGGTCCCCGCCGAGGGGCAGGACGCTCAGAGGCGGCGGCAGGCTCGGAGACGCGCAGGTAACAAAGGCGAGCGCGGCTGCTAAAGCCGCTTAAGGGATATTCGGCGGGCTGTGCTGAGGAGCGCGGCGGCTTGTGCGCCTCCTGCTCCGGCACACGCGCCTTATTTATTTATTTATCCCGGTTGCCACAGATACGGGTCCATTGCGCTGACATCAGCCGCCTCCCACCAGCGCCGGGCCCGGGTCTGGCCGGCGTGCTCTGCCGGCCGGCGAGCCCGGCTGCCATGGCTGCCCGCCATGCGGGTCCCCTCAGGCCGCGGCCTCGCCGCTCGCCGCGGCTGGCAGGGGGGTGGGCAGCGGGCACTCGGAGTGCAGATAAAACGCCTTGCACTCCCAGTTTCAGTCAGGGCTTTGGCACGGTGCATGGTCCCAGCTCACCCAGGACAGGGATGTGAGAGCCCTCCAGCCTCGACGTGGCTCTTCCTGAGCTAGGACCGAAAGCCAAACCATCCTTCACAGCTCCTGCACACACATCCCTGGTGGGGACGGCAGTGTCCAGTGCCAGGGCCTGTGCCAGGCACTCTGTTTGCCACCTCCCTCAGCTGAAGGCAGCACAGGGTCTGTGGTGCTCCCGGGTGCCCACACCTGCCCAGGGTTGGGAATCAGGTCTGCTTCCCAATGTCCCACGATTGTGAGGCTTGGCTGCGTGGCCGTGCAATGTTGGGCAGAGACAGCAGGATCATGATCCCATCTCCTGCAACACCACAGCTCATGGGGCTGCCCAGAGGACCGGACCATCCCTAGGCCAAGGGAGATGCTTCCAGAAGCAGTGCCAGGTCAGCACAGTCAGCCCCAGGGCAATGCAGGGTATCTACAGACACACAGAGAGGTGGGGGACTGCTCTCAAACCTTTCCCAGACAGTCCCAACTCTTTGGCCTGTGCTAGTATCTTCTGGCTCCTTCTATCACTGCTTGGCCATCCAGGTGCCCAGCCCTGCTCTTATGTGTAAGGTCTCTCATAAGAAATATATAAGAATCCCAAGGATATATAAATAAGGACTGGAAGGGACTTGAGTGAATCAGGCCCAGTCACTCATCTCACAAACCTCTCTATCTGATGAGGGTTTCATGCTGAAGCTCCAGAGGCTGCTAGTGAAGAGCTCCTAGAGCTCCAGAAAGCAGCTGAATGTCCTGGAGTTCCACCCTGCTGACAGAGACTTCCCATTCCTAGCTCAAAGGTATTCATGGACATCAGTTAGCCAATTGTCCTTGCACCATTCTGTTCCTTTAGTTCAAGTAAACAATGTCTGCCATCACTCTTTAAAAATTTTCAGTCTTTATTTTCAGAGGGTGAATAGAGCAAACCTCAATCCTTTTGCATCAGGACAGGCAGAACAACCCCAAGAGCTTTTTTTTCCATGTACCAGTTTTAACCCAAATCAAACCCTTCCTGAATATGGGTGGTATTTGGCCATACTTCTTTCAAGCAGGGAAAACATCAAACAGGGTTCCTTGGAATGGCAATTAAAGTGCCCAGACCTGAGCCCTGCTCCTTGTAACTGCCTATACCCTGTTGTTGATGTGATGTATAGACAGTGCATTCCCTTTTATCTCTTTCATAATCCACATGGAGTGACCTGGATGAATTGGACCGTCTGGAAAGCAGAGTTACTCACAGCCCATCTCCTCCACCTACCTGCTCTGCTCAATCTGAGACATTTGGAACTGGGCAAACTGAAACCATTTGCTTGTCTGTGGGATTACTCAGGCCAACATTTTCCACATGGGAGCAGCTGAGAATCATCCTGATGAGCTCCTGCAGCCCAGAGAAGCCTCTGTCAGAAACAAACCCCTCAAGGCACATCAATAAAAGCAAGAAGCACAGACTGGCTGCTCTCCTCTTCACATGTCTCATTCAAAGTGTAGCTCACTGGCACCTCAGGCTTCTTCTCACTCATCCTGGACCAAGGCACTGAGCAGGAGAATGTCAGCCACGGTGGTTCATCCTGACAAACACAGCCATACACCCAGAGCTGTCTTGTCCCAGCATGCTGAAGCAGGTGAGATGCAAAGATTTGGGGCTGACCCTGCTGAACCTCAGGGCAAGCACAGCCTCCCCCCACGGTTAACACAGCAAAACCAAACCCCTCCCCACTCCCCAAATTTTGGTAGACTAGTGCTTGGAGAACTTGCCTGTGCTTGCCTCAGGAGACCCCTTCACACACATCCTTGCAGAAGAGGTGCTCCAGAGTAGAGCCAAGTGTGGTCACCACTGCTCTGCTGCAGGTAAATAACAGCTTGAGAGTCCTCAGAAAAATACTCTGGGCAGCAGACTTAGCCTCCTGGGACACAGGTGTCTCCCTGCTTCCTGCACGTGGGTGACAGCTCCCTGAATGCAAAGTCTCCCAACCCATCTGCTCAGGAGTGTGTTAATTCTTGTTTCACTAATTCAAAACAAATGCTAATGACAGTGAAGCCTTTGCCTGTCATCGACTGTGAGCAGCTCCAGGTCCTGCTGCTGGGCAGTGACTTTCCTCTGCGAGTGTCCCAGTGCTGCTCCTGCCCCTGACCCCACAGCCTGCATTGCTGACAATATCACTGCAAAGCTGAAATTTTCAGAAAGGTTTGGATGGCCAAGCTGGGGCACTCATGAGCTCATGCAAGGGGCAGTGACATAAATGAGATCCACGCTGGAATTCAGTCAGAGAGAAATGGTTTTCTTGTAATTTGCTCTGCTGCCTGTGCTTCAGGGCATGTGTCACCATGTGTTTGAGCATGGCCACACACATCCGAAATGAGTCGCGTCTGCTCCCTGCTTCCAGAGATTCTCTCTGAGCACTGCAGATTCAGGGACATCTCAAAGCATGCATGTTTAATCCAGGGGGAGCAAGGGGCTGGGCTTCTGGGTTACAGTTTATGAATGCTGGAGCAGAAATAACATTTCAGTTCTTCTTAAAAGCATTAAGATGCTGCCCCACAGACTCCCCATCCCAGCGCCAGCTGGGAGAAAGACTGGAACTGAGCACTGAAAAGACACAAAATCTTCCTTGCTTCAGGTGTTAAGAATATGACAAATGACAAATGACTTTATCACCCAAATAAATGTCATCTGAAATATTGGCTTGAGCTGTTGAAATAGCACAGAAATTAAACCGGCAGCAGGGCTGTAGCAAACAGGCTGTTGCTGCATTTCCCTGCAGACAAATGGCAAAGTACCTGCTGAGTCACTGCATGGAGCCTAACAGGTTTAACAGTGCAAAGTCAAGAACACAACCTAAACTCCAGATTAGATATTCTAGAAATACTCTGAGGTTTTAAGTGTACTTTTTGGGCATGCCCACTCTGTGATTTTATATATATATATATTGTATCAACAGGACCGACGCTACCCCCACCACCGCAAACAGTTGCTCAATGAGATTAGGAGTCCTTCAGCGGCGCTAATTAGTGCTGACGCAAGCAGGGATTTCTCCAAGCCCTCGGGGCTGCTGCCTGGAGGTGAGGATGCTCCCGCGTCTGCAGGTGCTGCCCTGCCACAGGGTCGCACATTAATGTCCCTGCCCTGCTGCTTCGATAAAAAAGTTCCTCCCTTTGTCCTGCCGAGGGGCTGCCCGGGTTCAAACGGGGTTCTGCAGGTGAGGAGGAGGTGGGAGGAGAGCAAGGACAGGGGAGATTTGGTCCCCTAAGCACCATTGTAAGGGAATTTTTCAGAATGCCGCTGTCTCATGATGTGAGACACCCACTGCCTCTAGCTGGGGACAGTGCCAGGGTGACATTTGGGGACACCAGTAGACTAGTGCAGCCCAGCCTGCATGGCAGCTCCAGAGGGACTCAGGCTGGCTTGAACAAAACATGGCAGTTCTCATTTAGCAGCCAGACAGGTTCTACGACAGCTCCAGGAAAACCTCCAGGAAAACCAGTTCCAAACCCTTTCACACATGGACAGTGCACTCCCCTGCAGAACAAACACCTGGACCTTGCTTAGGAGGAGATTTGGGCCCACAGACACAGGAACAGCACTGCAGAGCCTGCATCCCCACAGGAGCTCTGCTGCCTTACAAGAAGCATGAGATGCCTGTGAAAAAAGCACTACAAAATTTTAAAATTAAAGATGACAGCAGCACGAAAGGCTTGTGGAGCAGCTTGTTAAAATGAGGAGAAGCAGCAATGGGACAAGCAGTGGTGACTCCAGGACACCCAGCATCCCTGCTGGGGACTCCATAAGCCAGTGCCTTGGATGACATAATGCTGAATGCAGGGAACTCAGGAAGGAGGAACATGCCTGTCTGCTTTTCCACTTTCCCTCACATTACCCTGGCAAAGTAAAGCTTATGAAAGTTGGGCTTAACAATTTTGCCTGAAAAGAGAGTATTTACATCCTTAAGAGCATCTGGCATAATTCTTTATTTCATCTTCCTTTCAAAGGATAATGCAGCTTCTAAAAATTCCTTCCAAGAGCCTTTATGATTTTATGCTGTTTCTGATACAATAAACAACTTCATTCGTCAGGCTCCAGGCATTTTGCAAAGAAGCCAGCATGACAATTTACATCTTGCAGAGAGGAACCTGAAGCAGCACAGCTTTCCTAGCAGCAACCAAGACAGCCTGGGAGACACCCACACTGGCCCTGCAGCCTCCACACTGCAATGCCCCCATTCCTACACAGCCACAGGTTGGCCCAGCCCTCTGGTAATCTTCTGCCTGGAAGAGTTTAGAAACCTGACCGTGCCATGCATGGTGGTTTTAAAGTCCCAGTATTCACAAGTGTAAGAAACTAGCAATGCATTCTTGAGAGCTCAACTTCTTCCTTCTTTTTAAGAGTGAGAAAATACTGTATTTACTATATATAAATAAATATATATATATATGAGATGATATGATGTGTATGCTATACTTGCTCTATAGAAAATACTATAATTACTAAAGCAGAGGAAGTCCACAGCAGCGTGGGTGCTGATCTGTATTTTTTTAGCAGGCTCAGTCTCCCTCATGGACCATATTGCTGAAAGGACAGCATGATGGTTTCATCCATCTGTACAGTGTGAACTGCTAAGGCAATCTCTTAGTAATTCATTAGCTCTTTTCATCCTCTTCTCTGAAATATATCCGGATTTCCCACATGTACAGAAGTGGTGGGACATAAAACATAAGACTGTGCCAATGGATGAGTACAGTGGCCTTCTGTCAGGTATTGCTTTGTTAATCAATACAAATAAAAAGCTGAAATATAAAAATTGCTCTGACAATTTGGAGTTTCCCTTGTGTTAAAGAAGACATAAAGCAGCTCTGTACAATGATGCTCCAACTCACCACATTCACCTCCTCTGGGACACCAGCAGCCTCCCAGTGTTTCCCTCAAGGCTGCAGCAGCTTGTGTCAGCCCTGAAGCCCCTCAGGAGCCAGCTGGCAGTGCCACTCTTTGGGAAATTCCAGTCCCCATCTGCTGGGGATTTTTATATTGCATTCATCCCTCTGGACTGGCATCCTCCAATCTATGAAAGAAGTTCTGAGCTTCACAAACCAAAATTCAGGTCCAACAAAACAACAATAGCTGGGGTTTTTTTTCCAATTTTTGCTGCAGGAGCAATGGCATCAGCCCCGGGTGTTGTTATAGGTGTTTTAAATCCCTGTTCTGCACTACATGTGTTGTTCCCATTCCTGTTCCTCCTTGGTTCCTGCTGGCTCCAGCATTCAGAAGGAAACTGTTGATGCCTCATTTGGTTGTGTCCTCAAACACACACTGACATTCCCAGATTTCTGCAGCTACCACAGACAGTGGCTAAGTAGCCAGCCAGGCAGCCCTGTCCTGAGTAAGGACTGACACTGACTGGCTTCTAATACAGAGATTTTAAACCATAGGATGGTCTGGGTTGGAAGGGAAATCAAAGAGCATCTCATTCCAATCCCCTGCCATAGGCAGTGACACCTCCCACTAGAGCAGGCTGCTCAAGGCCAGCCTGGCTTTGAACACTTCCAGGGAAGAGGCATCCACAGCTTCTCTGGGCAACCTGTTCTAGTGCCTCAACACCCTCACAGTAAAGAATTATGCCTTCTTCCATAAGGCATTTTGCTAAAGAAGGAATTCAGTACCAGGAGCATTGAAAAAAAGCTCCTCAGGCTTTATAAATCAGAATTGGGAAGGGAGGTTGGGGGGGACAGAAATAGCAAAACAAATAAAAAGTCAATCAATTCACTCTTTTAAAAATTAATTTTGAAAGCTTACAAAATAGATGATTATTGTTTAAATGTCATGAGAAATTTGGATTACTTTAGGTAAACAGAACATGAAAATATCAAAAAGTGAGTTTGAAATCCAGACACATACCCACATGCATCGGGCTGTCCCCTCTACTGGAAAGTGGGAACTTTGTCACCTCAGTGTAGTGGCACAAGCTAAAAATGAGGTGGTGACCACATTTGAAAGGGCAAAAAACACTGTCATTTTCAGTAGAGCAGGCAAAAAAGCATCAGCAAATCTCCCTGCAGCCGTCAACCCTTTCACTTCTCAGGTTTGTGAAAAACAGTGACAGATTTCACCCTGGAACACAACAGTTATGCTTGCCAGGCTTTTAATGTTGTTCTGAAAT
The DNA here is from genome assembly GCF_027477595.1 of Haemorhous mexicanus. Classification (NCBI taxonomy): domain Eukaryota; kingdom Metazoa; phylum Chordata; class Aves; order Passeriformes; family Fringillidae; genus Haemorhous; species Haemorhous mexicanus. The sequence goes on from NC_082346.1 coordinate 14,708,789, forward strand.
TAATAATGTAATTGCCAGATATGGGGGAAATGTCACTTGATGCTGCTCAGGCTGAGAGGAGTTTTGAATTACAAAATCCTTCACTAGACCATAAAACCACAGTAGAGGTCTGCTCTTGTACAGGGCATTATTTCAGAGTATCCATGTATGGATATTAAAGTAGCAGAATCTTCTGGCAGGTGATCAGTTGGAAACCAAACTGCAAAAGCCTTGAAATGTATTTATTCCTCATCCATAGGCAGCAGCCCATAATTAAAGACCAACGCCCCTTGTCCTTCTGCACACAAGGTACAATATCTATTTCATGGTTCACTTAAAACATCTGAGCCTGAGCTGCAAGACTTCACCATTTGTCTTCTTGACATCCCACTCAACAATCAACTCCTCTGAAATGGGAAGCAGCATTTCACACATTCTAAAATATAACAGAGGTATTTGATTAACCCCCTAAAACACATCAGCTGCACAAGCCACTGCTCCTGTTTCTGGATCTCTGATGAGCTGGAGCCAGCAATGCAAGCCTGGCATGCTCTGGGCAGCCACCATGGTCCATTGCAAACTTCTGGCATGTAAAAGCACACCCTGACCCCCAGGTAAGTCACAGAGCTCTGCTGGAGTTCTAAGCTGCTTTTTAAAAAAGTCTGATTTTAAAAAGGTCTTTTCCTTTGTCCTTGTAAAATTCCATAAGCTGCCCTTGACCTGTTCCTCCAGCAGCCCCATGCCCAAGTTCACCGGCTGGCTCTCCCTACCATGGTGTCACTTGCCAACATGTTAAGAGTGCACTGAGTTGGCTCCTTCAGGTCACTGCCAAAATGTTCAGGATGCCAGGTGAGACCCCTGCAGCCTTTCCCGTGTCACCAGGAAAAGATCTGCCTGGTACACACTGAGGACCACCACTCCCTCTGAGCCCAGTCCATCAGTCAGTGCTTTACCCAGCCCTCAACACCCTGAACCTTGATTTCAAAATAGGGTGGGAAGCAGTGTTGAAAGGATTGCTGAGCTGAGGTAAAAGCATACCCTGCTCTCCCCTCATCCACAGATTCAGTCACTTCATCACAGAGGGCAATCCTGGTGGTCAGGTGTGACTGACTCCAGTAAATTCATACATTTATACAGACCATTCCCACCCACTTCTTTTATGTGCCCAGAAAGGTGTTCCAGGAGGACTCATTGCATGACTTTCCACACAGAGAAGCAAGGATGACTCCCTGCATTTCCCTACATTGTTTCCCAGGCATTGCTTGAAGAGGGGGGGCAACACTTGCTTTCCTCCAGCCATCAGGAATTTCCCTGGAATTTCCATTCAAGATGGTCATGAAAGATGTCCCAAGAGCCTTGTGAGGGCATCAGCAGGTTCTCTGTCCATCTTGGATGGGCTCCATCAGCTCCCTGTGCATTTGTATGGGTCAAGTCCTCCAAAATAACCCCTGCCTTGATCCTTACCCCACTGGTCTTGACTCTTCTCATTCTACCTCCTCACATAGACCTTGGAAATCAGCTTGGTCAAGAGGCAGTGGAGGCTCTGGATACTGTGTCTACTGTCACTAAATCACCTAGCAACAGCTCCCCATTTTCCTTGTCCAGGACCTAACTCCTGAAAGACAGAGGGGAATGGTCTGGAATATGTCACATTCAGTCCTAGCAATATGAAGATGTCAAAAAGGAGTTCCAAGGGATTGCCCTGGTGCTACAAGTGGGAAACAGGTGTGTATTTCCTATGTCCACTCCCCAGCCCTTCAAGGACATGCATTACGAGTAATACTGCTGGAAAGAAATCATCACAAAGCAGCTCCTGGCAGCAACAGAAGAGCCCAAACCTTAGAGCCTGGCAGTGACAGATGCCTTCCCAGATACCCTACAAACACAACAATATTTGGTTTCAGTAATCATCATGGATGCATTATTTAGCTGAACATGAAGTGTTTATACATAACTTTCTGACTGTAAATTGTACGTTGTTTATTGTTATTATTGTTACTAATGATACACAAGTATCACTCATTTTTGTTTTGTCTCTAATATTCCTGACACAGTTGGCAACTATAAAAGTTGTCAAACTCTGGAGAAGTTAATAATTTGTACAATGTTTTAATTAACACACACCTAATGTTTTAGACTTGCAAGCATCCTTCCTGCTTTTCAAATCGATTTCTTCAGATCCACTATTTACAAAACCACTGTTTTTCCCCAGCTACTGACCATCCAAATTTTACAAAATCCATGGAAAATAATTACTCTGAAATAGCCCTGACACACGGCCCCTTTTAATTACAGATCATCAGCTTTGCATTCCTACCCTGCCTGTTAAGAGCAGGCACTTGAACTCTGTACGGGATCCCGGGAGAGCAGCACTTCCCAGCTGCACGCAGGGCTGCCCCTGGTGCCATCTCGTGGTGGTCTGTAGAGATCCCGGGGCATTCAGAGCAGTAATTGTGCTCTACTGCTCCTCTGTTCAGCTTAACTGATGTGAAAACTGGCTTTAGCATACCCTCAATCCACGCTTTGCACTAAGAGATAGGGAATGATGAGGTTTAATCACTGTCTCTACTTGCATTTTTGGTGTTTGCACATTGCTTGCTAATTTCTCCCTCTACAATGTCAGAAGTATTTTTTAAAAATGTAGTAATTTAAAAAGTGCTAAGGTCACTATAAATAAGTAAGAGTCTCTCAAAACCCTAATAACTGAAGTCTTAAATTCTAGAATAGCAAGCAAGAAACAGCAAAGTCTAGAACAGAAAGCAAGCCCAGCACATATTCACAATGTTGTCCCTGAGTAGTAAGTTTTCCTTGTGGTTTAATCCCTTGCCTTTTCCACATCTGTGGTGTCTCAATTAGAGCTTTTTCTCTTCCCTGCTAAAGGCTACTCTAACTACCCCCTATCCTTATTTCTGCACCTGACCTGTTGCATGCAATTGTTCCCATGGTCAGAGATCTACGAGGATATTTAAGGATCAAGAATTTTCCAAAGTTTTCTGGCCTTCCAACATGTGTACACAACATTAGGATTAAGATTTCTACTTACAACCATGCAAAACCTGGAATTCACAAAGCCTGGAATTTTAACTTGACTTTACAACAGACCCAAGTAAGAAGGCAGAAAAAGCCACACTTACAAAGTGATGAACAGTGCATTTGCCATCCAGGATGCCCTGAGCAAGAGCCCATTTTGACAATTTCAACCCTTTATGTTTTGGCAGGCTGCTGCCCTGCTGTGGACAGTACAGTAATGAAGGAAGCATTCCCATGCCCCTCTATTGGTTGTTTTCCTAAATTCTGTTTGAGTGTTTCTTTTATCATGGTTTTGGTATGTGAGGGTAACCGACATCAAAATCTATACCTAAATCAAATGCAAATGCATTCTGTTCAGCCTGACCCTTTCCCAGCCATGAACTTCTAAAGAATAAGTGCAGATAATTTTTGGCAGTGCTGGGCTTGTGGTGACTGACTTCAAAAGCCTCCTGTTTGGAGTAAGTTCATCAAGGTCTTGTAACAAGATGTGGCAAGGCCAGTCAGTGACTACACACCCCCACGGGTGAACTCGTGTCACATAAATGATGTCAGAAGAACCTTAGCCAATATTTTTGTTATAATCCAGACTTGAACTTTATCAATGATGACTAACCACAAGGCCATGCATTAAAGTCAGAGTTTTCCTTGGCATTAGTGGGAGTTAACACCTTCCAATGTATTTTGTTTTATTAACCCTTTCACAACAGCTCATCTCATGCTCCCATGCATAAAAAGGCTTTTGCCCATGAGCACAACAACCCCACTCCTTGTCCAGTGGAGCAGCAGGTTCAGCAGTGTGAGAGGCCAGAAAGAGGTGTTATTTGTGCTTTGAAACACAGATCCAGACCCTACCCTGGGCTCTAGGAAGAGCAGGAGATCATTTCTGGGTACATTTTAAGCTCTCTAGATTCCTGAACTGCAAGTTTAATAAATTTATGGATGCAGCCTTGAACTGAAGTAACTACAAACAGAAGTGACAAATGTTAAAGCATTTCTTCTGCCAGGAAAAGTTCTAAGAATCTCTCTTGGACTGTCAGCTAAACTCTATCCTACAGTAAGGTGGCAATGCTGTAAATTCTCAACCAACCCAAGGCCTGTGGATCAGGGCTACTACTTTTTAAGACTGACAAGGTGCCTATTATATTGTTTCAAGCACCACACCAGGGCCAGAAGCATCATTTTTTCACCATTACTTTCAGCTACAACAATTAGAAAAGCAAATCATTGAAATACCTTCAGCTGTTTTGAACTCACAACCATCTAGATCACCACTACAGACCAAAAATCCCTAAAACCTTTCTGAATATTTACTTCATGTCTGAAGAGTAGGATCCAAATGCCTAAATTTAACATCTCTTTAAAGTGCCACAGTCCAGGAAAGAGATGATAATATCACACAGAGATTTCTCTGCACATTCTCTCCAACAGAAGCCTTAAAAAACCCATATCTTAGTTAATAAAGCCTTGCACAGCAGCTGCTGGTGGTGCCAGGGTTGTTTATTTTGTTTGTAAGGGTCACCATGTTTCCAACAGGTGGCTTAGCAGGTGTAGGTTCTTTAGCATCAACCTCTTCAAAGTTATCCATCTCTCCAGGTGGAGTACCCACCTTCTCTATCAGCTATGAGAAGCTGCACGTTAAAAAAACCTTATTTTTGTAATACTCCACTATTTAAAGCCATTCTACCATGAGTGAAAGGTTAAAAAATAAAGGAAAAAAGTTATAAAATCTAAAGATATGCTCACTGAACAAGTTCAGCCTCAGCACACATGCTGTAATCTGTTGTCTTAACTCATTCTAAAGCCACATATTCAGTGATTTACCTCCAGAGAGCTTTACATAGTTAAGAAAACACGTGGTGTTTGCTACAGGCTGTAATTTCTTACATTTGACTTGAAAAATGCAATGCATCTCCCAAATGTGTTTCCACTGTAACTCCTTGTTTGAATCTTCCCCACACTCCTCCTAAGTAGCCTTTCATCAACCCATAAATCCACCAGGGAGGGGAAGCTACCCACTCTCTCAAAACTGCATTACACAAGCTAATCTAAATTACATTAAAAACCAAAAATTCCTCTGCAATGCCTGGCAGGAGCTTGAATCCAAGGTTTAATGCCTTGCTGCTGTAAAGTACCTGGAACTTGTTTCAGGCCTGTTTTCTCAGGAGACACTTCCAGATTTATGGCAGAGCACCTGACAGTGAGCACAGCCTGAAAACACAAGGATTGTTGATTGGACCACTGACTACACATTTCAAGCCAAAGCAAACATCAACTTTTGTCATCTGTCATGACTTAAGCTGAAGTGTTTCTTTAAAGTAAAGTTTCTTTACTTCCAAGCTTGAGGAAAATGCTGTTGCAGATGTGTGTTGCTCTTCCCCAGCCAGGTTCCATCACTCCCTTCTCCCCCCTACCTCCCCCCAAAAAATGCAGGTTTTGGAAGAGATTCAGAAAGAGGCAGTGTGTTTACCCCCCGAAAATGGTTAGATCATCTTTAATTCTAGCACCTGAAGTTATACAAGGGTTTGCTTAATAATCAAGTTTCAAAGAACTGTTGGACACATTCAGTTAAGGTGACAACTGTGCAATACCACTCAGTATTTCAATATCAGGGACCATACTCTTGAATTGTTTAAACACAATCCACAGAACTCAAAATTAAACAACCATCCACAGTTTAACTAAACAATCAGTTAAAAGTCTTACAGTTTAATAATTCACATAATGGTCAGTCTTTAGTAAGGGATACTGAAATTCATTAAAACACTAGATTTTACTCTACAGGTGTGCTGGGCAGGCACATAATTGGCCAGTCTTGGGTATAACCGGGAGAGTAAGGAGAAATTTACCACAGTTTGGCAAATCCCACAATTTTGTCAGTTAAAAGTGAACTGTGAGAATTAAATACTCATCTTTACATATACACAAGTTATGCTGTGAAAGCATATTTGCTTACAAACATATAAAAATACTTGTTAACTAGTTTGATAAGAAAATAATGTATAAAAGTATATAGCAAAAACATTTAATCATCTCTGACAATGGAAAGATCAAATTCGTTTTTATATCACATGAAACAAAAACAGCTACAATTTTAGTTTTCCTTAATCCCTTACCCAGAAATACAAAGGAAGACACAATTTATTTTCAAACATAATGTGAAATTTCTTAATAAGCTGAAAAAATGCCTCAATCCAGAATGAGCTCAGGTATTTGGCCATATCCTAATAGTAGTAGTAATCATCCTGTAGCTGTTCTGGATTCAAAAAATAAATACAGTAGAATGTTTTGGCCACCGAAATAAAACTGCAGCATAAATGAGAGATGAAAATCTTTGCTGACAATGAAATTCAGTGTAGGTTTCTTAAGGCTAGCTGAATACTCAAGTCTAATTTAACTGAGGGCAGAAACAAACAAACAAACAAAAGAAAGCCAATCCACCCCTTTTTTAAAAAGTATTCTCTATACTCCAATATAGGTCTCTGTAATAGCTAATGAAATGTCAGAAGTAAAAATAAATTAATTCACAAGAGACAACTTATGCATGACTTCAACACCTCGTCCTACACGGTTTTGTTTCATCTCCTTTGCGAATAAAACTCCACAAGGTGCAAGCTCTGAAGGGACAGAAGGAAGAAACTGTGGTTTTAGAGAAGCAGCCTTAGTGTTTTGGTTTGAAGTCTGCCCCAGGATGACCGAGTCTTCTTCAAAAACTATTCTGCCAGCTTCTTGGACTAAGGCTATTCTGGTGACCACTTTTAGGACATGCACATATAAGGCTAGACCAATACCAGAAGTGATGTAAAATGATGGAAAGAAAAATATGATCTGGCAGTTGATAGCTTGGTTCTTGGGATTCTCAGAAAATAACACAATGGCAGCCTTTCTTGTCTTTCTCTTTCCGTGTTGGCTCTGGTGAAGGAGGGCACTCTTGTTCCTGAAATTTCCTGGAAACAGGTATTTAAAATTAAATTCATAGAATAATTTTCAGGTAAATAAACACAACTACTGTATTCCACACATTCTTTTTATACTTTCATAGGGAATGCACTTCCTTTTTACATTTGAATTACTGATAAAGTAAGTGAGTTCAGTAGTTAAAGTAGGTTTTGAGTTCACCTTTTGGGGTTGTTTATATTTTTAAGAAACCAAATTTTTTACAGAAGGCCAGTCTCAGATGCAGTTTATCACAGTTACTGACTGGGTGACCAAAAAAATACAAAGATTAAGACGACAACATTCTCTTTCAAATATTAAATTCATGTAAGCATTTTTCCCAATGCACCTCAGTGTTTTATAATGGAGATCATTGGCTAAAGGTTAGAGGTAACAGCAGGCAGAATCCTCTCAGCAATTTCCCACTGCATTTCAACACCTTTGCTGCAGCTATCCATTAACACATGGACACGAATTATCTGGTCTCAATTACCATACCTTATAACTCTGACAAGTTCATGAAAAGCTTGGTCTACATTCAATCTGATTTTTGCTGAGGCTTCCATGTACATTACTTTAAGTTGCCGTGCCAGCTGCTGGCCTTCCTCTTGTGTCACCTGCAACAGACATCAGTCATTAAGCACAAGGGTTCTGCAAGCAGCTTTGTGCCAGTACACTCTGCATGTGCATGTGAAGGATCCAGCTCCCTCAAAAAATAATGGTTATTTGGGCACAGCACAGTTTTCACTTGCCCACAGCTGGGAAACAGACTTTTTTTAAAGGAAGTTTCTGCAATAGACAAAGACTGACTTTCCAAGAAATCCCCTTCACTCCAGGTGCCTCCAGTTCTGCATAAGACCAAGTTTTCCTTCCCAGGCAGACATTAGTCCCTTGCTCCTCCTCAAAGCAAGTGCTTTAGTCAGCATCTGCTGGGTTGCTAACAGAATTCTGAATATTATTACTAAAATCACTTTTGCATTGTCCCAGCTACATCTAAACAAAAAAAAAAAAAAAAAAATCAGACTACTATTGAAAAAAAACCTGCTGTTTAGCTTCTAAGTCTTTTAAAAAGTCATTAAAAAAAATCTATTAAAGACATAGCTATGTTTAAAACTGGCTGTGTTTTGCTTAGATTACCAGAGTTCTAAAAATCCATGAGGCCTTCAGGCAATCCAGAAATATTAAAGAGACCCTGGCTTCAAATGACTCCTTGAGACAGCAGTGGAAAAGGAGATGAACAGGAAACAGCAAGCATCATGAAAAGTTGGTAGAAAATTTAAAGTGATGAGGCAGAAGACAGGAAGCCAGTGGACCGTTCTAGGAAGGAGGAATAAGCCAGGCACAAGGCAAAAGCAAAGGAGACCACTGTGTATTTTTGGATGAGGTGGAAAGCAGTGAGGTCAGAGAACAGAGGCCACCCTGAGAGGTGTGAGGCTCCAAGGGGAAGGTCACCCCCAGGGCCAGGGAGGAAAGGGCAGCTTTCAGTGACAAAAGGAAGCACAACAGATCTTGCCAAGACAATGCCTAATGAAGAAATGTCAAAGATTACACTGCTTTCACAGAAAAAAACATTAAACCAGCACGCAGAGGACTGATACAAGAACAAAAATAAGGAGGGTTTATTTTTAAATTAGTTCTGAAAAGGAACTCCGAGTAGTCATTAGATAAAGCAGCTACACAGAAATGGAAATAGATGGGAATAGAAAAGTAGTGGCAGCATGACCACAGTGCATGGTCTGGAGGTACTTTTCAGCTTGCAAAATAGTTTCTTAACAGCTACACAGTGGTTTAAGAGCCTCCATGCGTGGCATCTCCACATGTTTGATTCCTCTGTCCTTAGCATCCCACTGGCACTATATCCATCCACCTCCTGCTGAAATCAGGGCTGCTCCCACTAAACCCTTCTGAAGCTCTACAAAATGCTCCCAGCACCCTGTGCCATTAGCTGAGCAATCCAGGATGCATCTGTTGATCTCAAACACTCACAGCAACTCTGCATTCATTTCAGTGTTATCATCACCAGCTGAAGCCAAAACAGAAACCCTCAGGACCAACTCAACCCGAAGATCAACCACTGGAGCTGCCTTTTTAACTGCAGGGCACATAAGGAGAACTGGAAGAACTGGAACTTCAGTCCTCTAGGGCTGTTTGAAAACTGAAAAATAATGAAGACTCCTGCTCGCCCCAGCAAGAACAATTCCACTTCAATCCTCCACTCTGACCTCAGATGCTGAAAAATTCCAATTGCAAAGCTTATAAAGGCTGCAGTTGGACAAATTTTTGTAGCTCTTTTCTGGCACTTCAATGACTGTACAATCCCCTAAAGTTTGTACCAGTACTTCCAGAACATTCTGTACATCTCTACCTCAGACTAGTAAGTTATAGATAAAACAGTTCTAGCAAAACTAACTCTTTTTACTTTTCTTCATCCCTGCATAGTTTATTGCAGGGCCAGAAAGTGAGAGGCTGAAGTTCAACAAAAATAAATATTTGGCAAGGAATGTATAATTCTGAGGAGAAGCTGAACTCAATCTTTAAACACATGTTTAAAGAATTTCTTCACTCTTGTAGCTAAAGCACTTTACAGGTACAAGTCAAACTAACACTGCAATGAAGTTAAGCTTCACTTCCACAACATCTGCATCTAAAACACTATAAATACACTCAAGTTCTTGTTGTATTTACTAGATTATCTGTAACTTTTAAATTCCAAAATAATTTTTTCAAGTCTCACAAGTATATTGTCAAGTTACTTGTGGTAAATTTTGGTGACCTCAAAAGTCAGTTTAAAAAAATATTTAGTTTGGAAACACTATGGAAACATGTGCAGTGCCCAAGATATAAATTAGAGGCCAGAACATACCAGTTCCATCTTCAAAGCTGAGGGAAATGTAAGTACAAACATAGAAATACTTGTAAATAAAACCATGACTTTCATATTTTTGTTGTCCCTTCTTGAGTACGACAACCTGTAACATAAGTTTTCCAGGAAATGTGATGGGACAGCTTATTTAACATCACCACCAAAATAAAAACTCAATCCTTTTTCTTCAAAGATGACAGGATGTTATTTTGACAGAACTAAAGAGAACCACAGAACTGATGGCAGTGATTGTATGTACATCTTTGTGTGTTGGTTCTGCAGGTTTAGTGAGCTTCAGGCTGAATGCAAACAAGAACCACCCATGATGCTCACCCTTTTGCTAGAGGATATTTTACTGTTTGTTTCTGCATATCACTCATTCTCCCTCTTCTGACAGTTAGTAAAAGTTTCTCAAATGAAAACTCATTACAGAAGATGTGAGCCAGTCAAACATGGAAAAGCTTCTTCCCCACCTCCCTAAGCTAACATTCTTCTGAAACAGTTTCCATTTGAGTATCTGCACAATAATCCTGTGAACATAGGTCCTTCTCTCTTCACTATTCTGTCTGGTATCTGTCAGAAATGCATTAATTTCTGAAGTTTCCATGCTTGCTTCTACCTAAAGCAACTCTACAAGGCTGCCTAACCTAACCCTGCACCTGTATTTTGCCTGGACACTTACACAAGACTAAGGGACACATCACACAGGTAAACAATTAAATGTTTCCTCAAGTTTGAGAGGAATCCATTTCTACCACTCTGTGGTAGAATCCATTTCTACAGTGCTCCCAGCACAAAAACATTGTCCATTTCTGCCAAGAGCTCCATCACTCCTGAAGAGTGCATCTGTCATCCCAATTATCCCACAGGGATAATTCACTGTCCCCTAACTCCAGTTTGTCCACACTCTCCAGTCAAAGGCACAATCTGGCTGTGGGCACAGAGGTGTTCCTGGACACAGTCCCAACATCTACCACTGCAAGAAGTTATAACCCCACTTTCATGCAAGAAAGAGATAGTTAAGAGTTAAGTCACATGGACTTCTCTTGCTCTTCCTTAAAGGTAACAGAGGTGATCTCAGCACTAGGTCATTGTGTGAGTTCAGTCATGATGCAAAAGCAAGAACTAGCATTTAATGAAATCCAAGCACTTTCCTGTTGCAACTTGGATTTTCCTTGAAACCCTGCCATCTGGGGAATGATCAGACTTGACCCAGTTTAAGCTAGCAGTTATCTACAGAAAGTCAGACATATCCTGCACTGACAAGTCCACTCCTCCACCACTAGTGGTTATTATTAAAACATCTGGTGCTCTACTGAATTATCTTACAGTAGAAACATCCAGTGTTGAGTTCTAAGGAATTAACCCATTTAACAGAAAGACTGCTACACAGCATTTACTTTAGGAAAGAGCAGTGAAGAGATGGTGCTTCAATTCTGGTTTCAGAGTCAGAAATTTGTGACTGGGGAATTTGGAAACACTGGCAGCTTCATTGCTTATCATACATTCTAAATATTAATGCTTCTTTGCCCTCTAAAGACTCACTTTTCTTTGTCAATGTAACCCATGGAGACTGAGAGATGAAAATCACAAGAAAGCTGCTTAACTCTATTTATCTATACAGTTATTACCATGACAAATTGCTATTTCAAACTTACTCTTTCACGCCCCTCCCAAAACCACTTGTGAGTTGGTCTCTGGTGTACAAAGCCCCACTAATTTACACACCTTTGGTGAGCCCCAACAATTCATCAAGATCACACTATTGTTTGTGCACTTCTGCTGTACAACCCAGTTCATGTATTTCCTGAGAAACAGTTGCCACCACACGAGGATGATTAGTTATGCATCATTAGCCTCCAGATTTATGGTGTCACAACGACAGTACTCTGTACTCTGTTCAACCCCAACACATATTTACTTGGATAAAGGTGTGGCCAGACCCTTGAGACAACCAGAACTCTTCCACATGTTTAACTCCTTTGGGTTCTGGGAAGATTTATTGTTGAGTATCATCTGCTGATCCAAACACACACTAAATTACTTTAACTGGGCTTAAGTCTTTCAGAGATTGCATGTATCTCCCTGGTCTGCCTCCTGCCTCCAGGAAAAAGCAGGCAGATGCCCAGTACAAGCAGTTTTGCTCTAAAACCTGATACCCAGCTTCCTGACTTTCTAAAAATGTTACCTTAATTCTGAAGCTGAAAAGTGTACAGTTGGGATTAAACAAGAGAGAAAGAACCAGGTAAGTATAAGATAAGTGTGGCCTAGCAGGTTTTTAGTGGTGCTCAATGAGGCCTGACACATCAGCAGGCAAAGTGTAAAATTGCAGAGGATTTGCCCTTATCACACTTCTGCCCACAAGTTACAGCCTGGGGCTGCCCCAGACTCCCCACTCAGCCAAGGTGAGGGAGCACTCTCTCCTTTGACCCCACCACTCCCAGCACAGCTGCCTGCCAAGAAACCTGCAGCCAGAGCAGGACGACCTCGCTTGTCAGGCTGAAGTTTTTCCTCACTTTTGGAATAGTTGGTTTAGCTGGTGGCAGGACTAGCTGACAAGTTTTCAGCCAGATGAACAAGCTGGTGCCCCTCAGTGAGTGGAGGGCTGTGCTGAGAGCTCACACACAACCCCCTGTGTAACACCCAGCTGATAACATCTCCCTGCTGGCTGCTGCCAAAGGGTGAGGTCTCACTGCTCCCCCCAGCCCAACTCCTCCCTGCTCTGCTCCAAGCCACAGTCCCACCCCTTCCCAGGCTTCCAGCACTGGCACTCAAATCTTTCTGCAAGCTGATTTAGCTCACACAGGTCCCAGGAAGCCATTCCTGCTCCTCCCCATCCAGAGAGATGATTCAACTCCAAAAGTGCTTCAAGTGAGATGTGGGAAAGAATGGGAATGTGAAGTCAAGTGGGAGGGGAGCCTCTCCCTTGTGGGGTCCAATTATGTCAGCTCAGCATCCCATAATCATTCCTTCACACTGACTGAAGCCCAAGTGAAACACACCACGCGATGGGGAAGGGGCAGGGAAGAGTTAAGAACCCAAAGTAGCTGTTTAAGCAAACCCAGAAAAGTTTTGTCAGCTATATCTGCCTAAGCCCCAGCTTATGATGGCAGTGACAAGCCCACCAATTGGTATATAAATGGTGAGTGAGAGCAACAAAAAATAATGCACATCAGCATCTAATCAATTAAGGTAATTAATATAGCCATAAAAAGCAAAAGGAAATTTTGGAGCCATATATAGATATAAGCAGCAAAATTGCAATTTGGCAATTTAGAAAAAGCTGCTTTGAGCTTGAATGCGTTCCAGCTCATCTTCTTCTGAAAAAGCAGCTTGGAACAGGGCAGAGGGACCAGCAGAGCAGGGGACAGGCACCTCTCTGCCTTTAAGGGAGAAACAGAGGCAGTGTAATAACATGAGGAGGGTGGAGGAGAGAGAGAGCAAAGTTCACAGCTGTTTCTAGAAATGGATGTGCAGGATTACCAACTACAATTGCAGGTATCCTGAGAGCTGGGGCTGACAGCCAGGATGTTATTTCCCTCCCAAAGCATCTGGGAGTTTGTCCTTCAGCAATTACAATTAGTAGAATAGTTCAGTTTCACCTCCATAATTTCAATGCCAGCATTTGTGCAGGAGATGAAGTACACATGTTCCAGGACCTGCAAGGTTAAATCTAGGGATTTGATGGGAGCATGAGGGTAACTGAAGAATGACAGGGAATGAAATGTCCCTGTCTCAGGGACAGACTGTTCTGTGAATGTGTGAGCACTCAAAGTTATTTCAGAGGAATTTGTGAGCTACTTCTGTGAAAACTTCTTTCAATGCAGCATCTTTCAGCGTAGCTTTTAATTTAGTCATGATCTTTCTACACAGCTTCTGGGATGAAGAGGCTGTGACAGTCAAGGGACCATATTCAACAGGAACATTTTTGTACTGTAATTGTAATTCCACACCACACAAACTAACTCACTGAGCTCTTTAAACCATGGGGGTTTTTTCCTGTGAAACTCCTAGAACAATTACAGCAATTTTTACTTTATTCTCAGAAAATCATGCCACCAAGCTTTCTATGTCCTCTTACTGTCTCAAGAGAAAATACTAAGCTTCTCAAATTAGTTGCTGAAGAAAACACAAGTCTGACATCTGTTCCTTTCCTGCTGCTATAGTAAGGTTATTTTCATTTCAGCCCAAATTAGTTTGATTCATTAAAAAATCAACAGCAACTAAGAAAAACATATTTGAAAGTCCTTTAAATCATTCTAAACTAAATATTTCAAGTAGTCTTGCAACTAGAGGTGAGGTTGAAAACTACTGGTTTCAAAACTTGAAGGTACATAAATATAACAGGAATTGTGTTGCTGTACTTCCAACTTTTAAAGCTTTAAGTCAGTTATGCAGAAGATGAGTGGACAAAGAGAAAACAGTGAATAACTACTAATTTATGCATCACAGAAGTGAAAGGTAAAAGCAAGAGCACAGAAGACTAAGGATGGTTGGAGTTAGTGTTGGAATGCACTCTGCTGGCACAGTGCAGTGGTGAGTAACAGTTCTGAGGAATTAGACACGTTCATGCCTGAGTAATCAAGTCATGACAGAAAGCTCTCAGCTCTGTGAATAGACTTGGTCTCAACATAACCCCACTGAGTCAGACAGAAGATGTGCTGTGTATGGAATGCCATCGTGCTCCTAAGGTTCTTCAAGTACAGAAACCGAGTGGAGTTTCTTGCATTGGAATTAGTTTGTATCGTAGGCTTTTTTAATTTGTTTGTTTCCATTCTGGAAGGAAGTTAAATTTTGGGGGGAAAACTGAATTTCCTGGAAGAAAGTGAGCAGTAACTAAGAGCCAATGAGTTACCTGTCTTTGGTGGTCCAGATCTGCTTTATTACCAACGAGAATCATTGGAAACTCATCGCGATCTTTCACTCTAAGAATCTGTCGCTGAAACTTATAGATTTCTTCAAAGCTGTGAAAGAACACAAGCAGAGCATCAGTGCACTAATTCACAGATTCTCAGCTTCTGAAAAAGTTCAGAACTTATGAGTCACATATTGGGACTTGCCCTGCCATGACACACAAGCACAGACAGCTGCAGGCACTCCAGAGCCACAGCATGACCAGTTAGAGAACCATTCAACACTCAAACCAAAAAAATCCCCAAGTGAGCAGTGTCCTCTGCACTGGGCTGAGGTGGGGCTGCAGGGTGAGCAAAACACTGACTGTGTCTCAATCCACAGGGACCCAGGGCCAGTGTGCTGCAGAGAATCGAGCAACTGCAGTCCATTCTACAAATACTGACTCTGGAGTTCTACTCCATCTAGAATATTCAAACCACAGCATAGAGACCCTGGTGGATCAATATTTCAGCTGGCAATCTCCAGAGCTACTTGTAAGAATTTTGGGGAAGCTATCAAAGCTGGAAAGCCTTGTTTTGTCAAGGACAGAAAAATGGCAGGGCTAAATGAGCAGAAAGCTTTCCAGTTACCAACTAAGTTAAACCAGGTACTGATGCTTTTCAAGCATAAGGAATATTCCAGCAGTGTTTAAGGAAAGGTGAGCAGAGCAGAAAACTTCTTCCAGGACAGTACACTAAACAAGCTCATTCTGGCCTAAGCAAGGATTTTTGGACAATGAATAAATAAAACACTGCTTTCAAGTAAACACTGTTCAAGCTACATCACTACATAAGGACCTTCAGCACAGACATTTGCAGATAATCACATACCCTCTGTAGCCTTCCAGACATATAGCCTGAAGGCATTTGCACCTATTTTGCCAGCTAAAATTTAAAAGCAAGATGATCAGCAGTCAAAAAGTCACACTGAAAAGAACTAGGTAGCCAGACCCCTCATGCAAAGGTAACTAGAAGGGATGTATGTCACTAAGCATAGTTCTCATCAGCTTCTAAGAAGAAGAATTTGTTATAAAAAATAAAACTTGTTAAAATAAATAAAACTTGTTTGTTTTAATAACTTGACCTCAGGCTTACCTTCCTCTGTCTGTGACTGAGAAAACAAGCAGAAAGCCCTCCCCTGTCCTCATGTACTGCTCACGCATGGCTCCAAATTCTTCTTGTCCTGCTGTATCCAGAACTGACACAAGCAAAAATATTAATTACTTTATTTCATATTCTGATAGACTGAAAAAAAAATTCCTGATAAGATATTTTGAGAGTCTATCCTGTGCATCATAGCTAAGCAGAAACCACTTTTTGCAGATACTACTGGATATTTTTCTAATATTCCCAATAAGTTCTTGCACTGACTGAACAATTCAAGACCTCCCAAACAAAGTGAACAACAAAACACTTGAGGACTTCTGCTAATTCCCGACCATCTGAAATAGCTGGAAAATGCTCAGAGATACGAGAGGATGAGGGTTGTTGGTTTATTCTTGAAGAAATCACCAACAAACTTTTAAAGCAAAGCATTTCTATTACACTTGGGAGAGGCAGCACAGAGGTGTGTTATCCATGCCACCATGTCACCCAGGTAGCTCCTGGGAATACCAAAAAATTCCTAATCCTAGTTTTGTGGGCACTGTGGGCGGGTTACTTACTGTCCAAGCGCGCGGCTCTGTCGTCTATCACACATTGCTTGGTGTAGGAGTCCTCAATGGTTGGGTCATAATCCGTAACAAAGTAGGACTGCAGAGAAGAAAACAGGTTTGGCTCTTAGACAAGCACACACAGGCCACTCACTGAGGGAGATGCTGAAACTGGACACCTGACAGCATATGGAAGGTGAGTGGGTTTAGCCATGCACAACCGTTTCACACTTCATCCAAAGATATCCAGGAATGGTTTTCCTATTCCTAGTAAATGCTCATAAATTGTAGAGATTACTAGCAGAGTCACTGAGTTAACTGGATTCCTACAGCCTTTCCAACATTTTCTAGACATTACTGGTAACTCCTAGGATTTCTCAGAAATCCCTAGAAATTTTCAGTTTCTATGGACTTCTAAGGTCTCTTGTAATTTATCTGAACTTCTGGTAGGGTTCTTTGAAATTTTCAAGTTTACAGCACTTCTCCCCATCCCAGAGCCAGAAATTTCTAGGAAGTACCAGGACTTTCTCAGCTGTTTAGAATTCCCTAGCAGTTTTAGAACAGTGTCTAGCAACAGCTCCACGCAGCACAAGTAGCACTTGTGCTACTTGTTAGCGGAAAGAAGTCTGGTAGAACATCCTGGCTCCCAGGATTTCTCTCCTGGTTTTAATGACTTTAAGCACTCACACCCCCCAGACAGACAACCCCTGAAAGCAGAATAAGCCATGAAATGCCTGTGCCACCCATGGCCTGAGCACAAGGCTCCACCAGACACTGCCAGGCTGTTGCTTATCACCCAGGCTGTAGAGCAAAGCACATTCTGGTACATTTCTCTAGAGGTGATCTGGTGCTGAATACTGGGTTAACAACACCATCAGAAGACAAGTTTAGAATTCAAAGGATGAAGTTTTAACTTGCATGCAGTCACAGTAAAGTTAACTTCACCTAGAACTGAAGGAATCACATTGGCATAACAAATCTGAACCCTGATCTTTCCCATCTATGTTGCCAGCAGGCACTCAGTGCACAATTTGTGCAGAACTGCAGGTGCACCATGTGTAGATTATCCAGCTCTGTAAACCAGTAAGGAATTTGGAATGGTTTGAAACTACATATTGGCTCCTAGGAAGAAAAAATATAAAGAAGGGGACTTGGCTGAAGCACCTTTCCCATCACACAAACTTAAAGATCCCAACAAGACAACATACTGCTCCTCTAAACTTACTGAAATCAAGTTAACAGATGTCACAGTTGGGAAAACAAAACAAAAAAAAAGGGGAGGAAAAAAAGAACTGAAATCACAGCACTAGCCCACTAACCTTCTCCAGACACACCACTGCCAGTGCAGAACACAGTTAACTCTGTTCCTTGCAGATAATCGATGTGGCTGTATTTGCCCTTGTTCAGCTCAGGTGAGGAGCTGCTCATGAGGACAACCTGCAGGACACTGTCCTGACTGCACCCAGCTGAGCCCAGCCCTTGGACATGGCCATGCCAGGCTCCTGCTTCAGCAGCATTTAGGACAGGGGCTCCCCAGCAGAGCTCATGGCCTGAGCTGCAGCTCCCTTCCTGGGAGAAGCACATCACCAGCTGTGGGTGCTGTACATAACCTGTGCTCATGGACCACAGCCTTCAGGCAGTTGGCTGCAGGAGGAGTTTGGACAGGATGCTGTTGATCTGTTCATTTAGAGCTGGCACCACACTAAAAAACTGCTGCCCCCAGAGCAGAGAGCCTGAGCAGCTCCTTTGCATTTCAAGCAGACATCAGTGTCCTCTCAGGATACACCTACACAGCAGTCACAGCTGCTCTGCACTGATGCACCCAGGCTAAACAGTCACCTTGCTTCAACCCCACCCACACCAATCAAAACAAACAAAAAAAAAACCCCTAACAAACCCTCTACCACTAAAAAAATTCCAGTAAACCAACAGGCATGGGATCCTAAATGCAACACACAGCCAAAGTGCCTGTCTATAGGCAGCAGAACACTCACCTCAGAACAAGCAGTTCTTTAAACTATACATCATCCCTGTACCTTGCTTCCCATTAAGATTTAAAGAGGAGAAAATTCAGCCTTCAAAACTGTCCTCTATCTTTTCTTCTTCCTCTATCCATGACTCAAAACATGCTATCCAGGAGCTTAGGAAGAGACTTTGAGGAATGAATTTACACAAACTGTAAATAAGGTCTCAATTCTTCTGGGGCCTTTAACAAACCTTAAAAGATGGATGAGAAACTTAGGTGACCATACAAATAAATAAATAAAATCATTTACAGAATCTGACTTCAAAGGGATGATCACAAGGAAGGGAATTTAAGTCCTATGTTTCACTAAGGAAACAGAAAGTGATATTTACAAAAAGCATTAGGTGACTAAACCATGGAAGATGAAGCCTGCACTCTGAAATTACTCCCTATCCCTCTCCAGCTTCAGCTTTTATTCCTCCATCCTGCAGAATTCAAAGTTACTGTTTGAACCTTTACATTTACAGAATGGTAAAGGATAGCAGCTTTTAAATAAAAGGGAGATTCTGGAATCAGTTTATTTTGCTCTCATCAATCAGTGTTAGTAGAACACCTAAAGCAGCAAGTTTATATCCAGCAAGGGCAGTATTTTTCACCAAGAGAGTTCAGAAAAAGAAAGCCATCATGATCTCAGATGGATTCTTCTTATTTTCCTCATTATCTGTCCAAGGGCCAACAACTACAGCATCTTCTGTAATCTGCAGGGCATTTCTGTGATTCCCTCCACCCTTTTTAGTTTGGTTTTTTTAATTAAAAACCTCCAACTATGCACAAAGCAAGAGTGCAAGACTAGGTACAGAGACATGGACCATGGTTCCTCCCTCAAAAAGGGAAACAAGATTAAGTCATCCTGATCCAGCATCAGCCACATGTCAAATTCAGAACGAGCAGAGGCCACAGATCCCCCAGGTAACAATTGCTCTTACAAGTATTTTCTTCCCTCCCATGGAGCTGCACTGCCAAATCTGCTGTCCCAGCCACTACAGGAGAGGTTTGCAAGGCAGTTAATGCTGTGGTTTACTCCAGGCACTGGGCAAGGCTTATGTGCCTGAAACAGCTGCTGGTTTTGAAGGAGCCTTCCCAAATTGCACTGGGACTATGTGCTGCAGGACACACAACAACCACAGCTCGCAGGCCTTATTCAGTTTTGGTTGATTTACAAAAAAATAGATGTGGCAGACACAGTATTTATCAATTTGAGCAGAAATGGGCAGTGTTTAAAGAATTAAGGCATGGCAGATATGCTGAAACATTCCATGAGGCCATCCCTCACTCCTGAATGCTGTTCCAGCAAGGTGCCTGCTCACCCAGCAAGCCCAAGGCCCTGCACCAGCACAAATGACTTGGTAGAGGTCAAGGAGTTTGTGGCAGAACTGCTTAAAAACCTAACAGGAGCCCAATTGCAGCAGACACAAACCACTGACAACCTACTGGTTTCAAACTGATGCCAAGCCTAGAGAAATCAGAGGAGCAAGCACACCCCAGAGTGCTGGAATACCCAGCCCTGCCTAGTGCTGTGCGTTTTATGAAAGCTGTCAGTGCAAGCCCTAACACCTCAGGGCAGCCACCCTGCCAGGCTCCAGCAGTCCCAGGAAGCACAGCAGGAGCCTGGGATGAGAGCTGGCATGGAACACAGGGCATGGCTCTCCAGGGTGTCAGATCTGCTCCTCTAGGAGCCGTGGAGTTCCTCTGACAAATCCAAAGAGCCAGGACTCATTCAGCTGGCTCCACTGCAGCTGGCCACTGCCTGCAGGAAATAATTAGAGGCAGTTAAGTTTCTTCTAAGGAGATAGTAACTTGAACATGCTCTCCTGTTACACCCCTCCCTTAATCACCAGCCAAATCAAAGCTTTTTCCACCCATCTCCTAGAAGGGAAAGGAAAAGCTGAGCCCAGTACTCTCATCAACCATTCAATTTACCCAGAATATTATGCAACAGGTTTTCTAGGTTTTCTCTTTCTATGACTGCTGAGGCAATCAAGCCCAGAGATGGGAAAGCCTGCTGCCAAGGAGTTTTGTAAAGGGGGAAAAAAACCCAAAAGGGCATAAAAATCCCCAATCCCACACTACCTACATCACTTAGAGCTGGGGAACCCGCCACTAAAATCCCTTCTTATGTATACACTTATCTTAAAATGCATTTCAAACGACCTCCTGACCTTCACAGGAGTTTCTACTTGCAGTGCATGGAAACAATGACACTATACAGAATGCTGCTCCAGCAGTCTTTGGTTTAGGCAATAGCAATCCCTAAATCAGTGTTTCAGTTTCTCTCAAGCCGTTTGGTAAGGAGAAGATATGAAAACCTGCTCTTCAGTTTATCCTCTTCCTCCATTTATTTGTTGCCTTTAATACACACAGAGAAATCCCTCCATTAGCTGACAAGCTTGAGTCCCACTCCATAAATTAATAAAAATTACTAAGTAAAGACACCTTTGATGGAAAACCTCAGTGCCAATTCATGGCTCTTGTGCCACTTTTCATAAAGTAATAAACAGTCCACAAAATGAAAAGTCAGGAGATAACTTTCTTTTGCACTTTCATGTTTTAGGGTGGGAGAGAAGTAGGATGTTGTTGACAGGAAGCTGGCTCTCTAAGCTGCAGTCCAGAGGCTGGCTGCAGAACATTTCTCCCTTTCTCATCACACCAAGCTTGAAGGCCATGCAGGCAGCTCAGCACAGTGAGAGCACACCACCAGAAGGAGTAAGTTAAAGGAGAGGCACATGCCAAAATATATATTCATCCTTGCTGTCTCTATAATCTCCATCTGTATTTACTAAACATACACATAATGTTTCAAAGAGCCACTGGTTGCTTATTTAAATTTTTTCCACATGTTTTAAGTTTTTGGTTCAAACCCAGCTAAGGCAAGGAAATAGAAGGGTTTCCACCCTCCAGCTACAGTTACAGACCAGCTCTGGATTTAAATAAGCATCTGCAATTTGAGCATTGCAAACAGCCCAAAAATCCTCCCTAGCTATAATTTTTATGCTAGAACCTAACAAATGTGTAGCATCCACCAACACCAAAGCTTCAACTTCAGACCTGAATAAATTCCCAAATACCTGAAACGTAGGATCCCAAGACATTCCCATGCTGTGCTCCTTGACAGAGTATTTCTTCTGGCAGCCCCTCCTTTGCTTGCCTTTTACACTGTCACCTCTTCTCTAGGTTTTACCTCATTTCCCCTGCATTTCACCAAGAACATGCCTGCACTTGAGCCACTCAACCAATGTGAAGCCCAATTCACCCCCTGCACTGCCAGGTCTCCACCATGGGCATACAACAAACAGCAGCACCAGCTACAGCCTTATCACACACCACACTGATCACATCAGAAATATTTAACCCACAAAGACAGACACCTAAGCTCTCTTCATTAAAATGAGTATTTCCAGCACTTGTTCCAAGCCATAGACAAAGCCAGTGCCACAGGTTAAGAGCAGAGCTCCAGTACCATTGCCAGTTAGTAGGGCCAAAAGTGGACACCTTTCTCTTTGAGGTACTTGGCTACACCATAAAAGCCTTCCCAGACCATGAATTAAGATCCAAAGGACTGACTGCATAGCTCAGTTTGCAACTTCCATTGTTCTCCCTCCCATGACATCTTATAGCCTCTGCCATCAACTCTTCTACCCAAGAGTGGCAGAGCAGCCAAGTCTGTACTAAAGTGACTCCAGTGACACACTGTGCCCTCCTCCAGCTTGCAAAGGAAGTGAGAGACCTTTTCTAGGAGTTCTAATCTATGTTCCTGTCTCTGGAGGAAGAAGCAGACAGGTTCTCTGTCACCACAGAGGATGGCTGGAGGATGGGTGACAGTAACCTGTCACCTTGCCCAAGCACTGTGCTGCCCTAGTCCAGCAGCAGGGGCAGTCAGGCAAAGCAGCAGCTCAGGCCCCAGCATCTCAAGGGATTAAAAGAACCTCCTTTCACAGCACAAAGGAGAAGTCATTCCTTTAGAGTACATGAGTTGGCTGGCTAGAAAACAAGGAAAACATGCAGTAAAAACCCCTGACTTCTAGAAGCAAACATAAACCCAGACTGCATTCCAGAATAAAGGAACAGACAGAGCAAAACACACGAATTTAGCATTTCACAGAGCCCCAAGCACTTGGGTCACAGAAAAACCCAAACAAACTAAAAGCACACCACTAATCAGAGAGTCTCTGACAAGTTTGTTCCAATAGCAAGCACACACCTCCCCAAGAGCAGGTGGTTCACTAGGACCCACTATTTCCAGACAGGGTTAATTGGTTGGTGCTGGAAAAGCAGGAGGTGGATGCTGTTGGGGTTGATGACAGGTTTGCCACCTCTGCAAAGGTTTTGTGCAGTGCCCAAACCAGTACCAGAAAAGGACTGCAGGAGGTAGTCCAACACAAATGCTCAGGACTGCATTCAGCAGGCTTTGCTGGCATAATTTACAAAATGAGGGCAAATATTTTGGTGTTGAATGTTGGGAGAATAGGAGACCAAAGGTCTAGAATTATCCTGATAAAGGCCAGACTAAAGAAGCAATGGTTAGAGAACTGCCTCATGCTACAGACAGCTAAGTGTGTCATCATCCAATCATCCCATATTCCTACAAATCTTTAAGAGGTTCTTTCTTTTAATTATACAAACAGTAAGAGCCCCCATTCCTTTCTTCCAAGAAATATAAATTAAAAGATAGCCAGTGCTTGCAAGTAATCAATGATGCTTCCCTCAATTTGCACTACTTCCCAGTGCCCTAATGTGTACTGTCAGCATTGTTATGGCTGTCCAGGGAAACAGATGTCATTTGTAACTTCAATTACTGCCATTACCCAGTGATGTGAAACACTTCATTTCATGAAGTCACAAAGAAGAGGATTAAGCTGAGGGAAGTTATAGAATGAAAGATGACGTGAGACATGTACAAGCTAAGGCCTTTGGAAATTCATACACAAGCTGAACATTTTTATTTGTTCCTGAAAAAATAACAACACATAATACCAAACAATGATTAGGTACATGCTTAATGAAACATTAACAGTTCTACTAAGGAAGAAAATAATAATGGAAAATGCAAAGTTGTTGTACAAGCCATGGCAGCCTTAGAGTACATCTATTAGATTACTCCCCTGCCAACATACAGCTGGAAAACAGAAAAGAGTAGGATACAGAAATAAACACCTGACTTGGTTAAGTAGAGATAAATCTTACCCTTGAATGTTTTTGTGCAATGCAAGGATTGTCAAAAGCTTTGCTTAGCCTGGAAACACTAAAAGTGTCAGTCCTATTACACACCACAGACTCTTCTGTCCCTCTCCCTCCATAGACACTGAGTGAACACATCAGAAAAAGAAAACTCCTAAGAAAACTCTGTTCAGTGCATGGGCATATTTTAGGCACATAGCTCAATATAACATGGCTCTCCTCTATATGGGCTTTGTTCTGCTCACTACCCAGAATACCTAATAACAAAACTGGTTTTGCATCCCTCACAGGTGTGGGGAAAGATGAGCTAGGATGGGGGAGGCAAGGGGTATGGAAGGTAAAGTACCTCCAGTTTGAATGTTAACAGATAAATCTGTCTATGCACCTTTAATTTATGCATTTCCAAAATGAACACTTGGATTTTGTATCCATTAACACACTCATTTCCAATGATATTTCTCCAGATAGCTGTATGCTAGGAAAGTTCAGATTTCATCCCCAGTTAAGCAGGACTGACTTGTGTGACAGATTAAAAAACCAGATTGGTTCTGGAGCATCAACTTATTCTACAGTCAAGTAGTGGACCAACACTCAGGGATAAGAAAGACTGAAATCAAACTAATTTATGTGCACTGACAGAGGACATCCACCAGCTCTTACAAATTTCAACATGCCTAAAAAACTGTCTGCTAATTTTTGCCCTTCCCCTAACTGCTACTTAAAAAAAAAACAGCTTTACTTTCTCCAACCCCACCCTTTTTAATCCCTGGCACTTAAGGCATGGCTGGCAAAACAGCTTGGGTTTACAGGTAGAAATCTGGAGAGTGTAACTGCTAAAGAGATAATTACAAGATCCAGTGGGGAAAAAAATTAAAATAAACCCAGCTACAGTAGATTTGCTTAAGGAAAAGAAAATGTCTTTGCCACTTTGACTAAGACAGCCTTTCAGTACATGTTCAAATCATAGAATTGAATGATTTCAACTTCAGGAAAATTTCTTGAAAATGAATAATATTCCAGAATATTCACTCTTGAATGAATAATTCAAGAATAATCATTAAAACTATTTCTCTGAAAAGTTACATGTCCTTTTGCTAACACACTGCCAGGCTTAAACACACCATCAGATGCCAGTAGTCTCAACTTGAGGACCTTAAATGCCTTTTCCAATCTAAAGGATTCTATGATTCAAATTATGGATGCTGGCTATATGAACATCATGTGAATACTGCTGAGAGTGGGTTTTCTTTTCATCTATGTTCTGCAGTGCACGTGAGCATCTTTTAAAATACTTCCTTAAAAACCAGCAGATTGATACTTTTTAAAGACAGCTTCCACCTTTTAAACTCAAACTGAATCTGCACTGTGCTTAGGTCTCCTTTCAGTTCCCAGCTCACAGCTCTCCCCATGGGACAGCAACTTGGTATTAACAGCTCACCACCCCGTGAGCATTTCCCTCCAATTTATAATTCTCAAAAACCAAACCACACCAAACACACACACTCAGACACCTGGTTTAGGCAATATGTGCACTAAACTTTGGCCTCTCAAGTGCTTCCTAGTGGTGCAGTTTTCATTGCTCAAGATCAGAGAAGGTGCACTTTCACTGTCTGAGAAGACTTCTTTGTAATGCCTTCAGTTAATGCCCTTTAATGCCAGTAAGCACCTACAGAGTTCTTTGAAGGCAGCTCTGCAATTTCTCAAGTTGAAACACGTCTGACAGTAAAGCATATTCTATACTGCAAGCTTACTTAAGTCTTGATTTAATTTCATTTCATTTTTGTTTCACAGTAAATATGTGCAGGACCTATGAACACACCAGGTACTTCATCTTCCTCATCTTAACCACTTGCAATTCAAAGAATGTTGAAAATGTTGAAAACATTCAAGACACACCATCTTTTCATCCAGAAAGTTTTATCATGTTGAGATAGCTTTCAAACTAGAAGCTCACACAAGCTCTTTACTATGAACTCAAGATTTTTCTCAAGAAAACAGTGATTTTTTTTTTTTTTTTTTTAAGTTCATATCTGATTTTAGGACTGTGTATAACCAGATTACAGCTGTAAGAGAAAAAGTAACGTTGCTTCAAAAATCCCCTGGTGAGGCAAATCATAGATTACTCTTTCCTCATACACAAGAAATCATTATCAGATCAACCTCAAGACAGTGTAATTAAGAGATTTTGGTTTATAAACTAAGTAACTGGAGAAGACTAAGTCAATTACAATCTCTCTTCACTTCTGTTATTCAGATGTAACTGTACCAGAGTCAGCAACAACTTCAGCTTAGTGGCTCCTAGGAGACCATGTTTAGGGCATTTCCAGTCTATTAACAAAGAAGCCAGTTCATAACTCTGATCAACTTGGACTTTTCAGATTGTCTAGCTTAGGTTATGGACATTTGGAGCCAGACAATTACATTCATTAAATCCATTAAAGTAAGAAGTTTTTCTAGCCCAACGAGCCAGTGAAACAAAACTGCACCCCAGTAACTCTAACCCCTATTTCACATTTTAAGTACCTGAAAATGTTTGATCCCTGGGACTCCACAGCAAGCTAAGATCAAAACTTTCTGAAGTGAACACCTTCCTTATTCTGACTCCATTCATCAGAAAGTCAGGTAGAAGGCCTGAGGAAGGTAAATTCTCCACATTCTTCCTCTTAAAGCATTTGTTTAACATGGAGATACAATCAGGTTGACTAGCCCACTAAACCCAGAGCCTACAGTTTTCTAGAATGAGTCAAGCTAGGATTAAATATTTATGAGATAGTGTTTCATTCTACAATTAAACTACAGCAACTGCCAAATTGAAAGAGAGAGGTTTTATCATCCCCAGTCCTGACATTCCACTGTAATTCCCTGCTGCCTTCAGGATGATCAAGAGATCAGAAAATTCAAATTGACACATAAAAATTATAAAAACTCCTCATCCAAATAAATACTAGCCATGAAAACCATATTTTTATGTCCAGGGATCTTAATAAAGTTCACATGATATCACCAAGAGGCACTTTTGACCCAACTTCAACATATTCAATTACTTTATTAATACACAATTTGCTCAAATATGGAAATGCCAAACAGGGACTGAACCCAAAGAATGAAAGCTTCCAGAAGTTCTGATCATACCACTTGTTCTGCTGGGAAACAAAAACCTTGAAATGACTCTTTCAGACCCAGTAACACATTTTATTTACACTGCCAGATCATTGTAGACATTGATAGCAATGCACTAGTTCCTGTCCTGTAGGGTTTTTTCTATTACCAGTAAATTCCATGGAATTTTTGAACACCAGCTTGGACAATATCCAACATAATACCACTCAGTTTCATTAGCAAAGCCTGGAGTGCTTTATTTTTCAAAGATTTGTTGACTGATCATTAAAAGCTAATTATTTAGGAAAAAGCTATAAAATAGCACTTCTATCTAATAAGAACTATTGCTTCAAGATAAGCACAGCTCTAATAGCTTTATTTGCCCAAATTACATATTTATTCAACTCCAACCTTTTGGCCTTAGATTAGACTGTCTAGACTAATTTTGCAGACTACAGACAATTACTATTATCTTTAAGTTTGGATAGTGTCATAACCAGAAGTGTCAGGAATGCTGAAATTACAGCTGTGTAAGTGTTATTTAGCCATCTATTTTCATTAGCAAGGCTAATAATTACTAGCCCTCCCCCCAGATCCTCACCCAACTCCGTGAAACACATAGCAGTTATCCTGGAGTATGACAATTTTAAATGATAATGAAATAATTGGTTGCCTACCCATGAAATAATGGACTCCTTCAAAGTGTGTTACTCATTCAGGAGTGCAAGCATCAGAGGCTGCATGGTGCATATATTATAATGGTAAGATGTACTGCAAAATTAATTAAAATAAAAAGCACACTGGGTAACTTTCCTTTAGAAAGGGGTGTCTGAACAGCTTGCAGGTGGCAAGCCATTGACAAGAAATTCATGCTAAAAACTCCAACAGCAAAACCATACTAAACACACACTTCTAACACATCAATTTCTAAAGTTTTCCATACATCACAGTGGCAGGGCATGACAGGCAGGCTGATGAACTCAAGGCCCACTGGTCCCATGCTGCAGGCCCAGCAGCTCAGTACCCAGGCTATTTTTGCACATCCATATCAGTCATCAATCACACTGTATTTTAAGATGAAAATGTGCTTTCCTCCACCTGAAACCATTTCTCAGAAGTTTGTGACTAAGCAGCAAAACCTCAGAAAGAAAGAGAATTTGCACTGGTCAATAGGTGTTTTTTTTTTTTTTCATGTGATCTGTACTTGCAGATTTGGCTGCTGGCTCCCATAGGGACCAGGAGGCAGAACAAAGCACTTCACACCACTCACTCCCAAACCAGCAAAAAGCTCCACAACCTTCATGTCCCCTCTGCCAAGTGAAGTTTTTCAAGAGATTCAAATTTCACCATCTGATTTTTAACCCAGACACATCAAGGAGAAGCACTCACAACCTCAGTTTGGGATTTAGAGGCAAACAACAAAAATCTTAAGGGTATTTTTTTATTGTGGCTCTAACCTAAGGTGTCAGGTTAGCACACCTGATTGTGAGAGTGGAAAGGAAGGAAGAGGATCTCTTCCAAGGTGGGGCAGGCTACGTAAGCCTTTTCTCACTAGGGACAGAGTGTTCAGTCCTTCCTGGCACTAAAGCCTTTGTTTTGTCCCACTGCTTGGGCACAGTGTTCAACAGGTCTGATTCTGACAGATGGGAAGAGAAAGAACCCAGATTTAGCCATTGTAAACTGAACTTAGCAAAGCAATGTGATAAGTCACTCCACCTTTGGAGCAAGACGGAGAAATCCTACCCCATGTGAGCAGGGAGATCCCCAGCACAGATATTTCAGTGACACAGGCTGACCTGAGATTGTGATGAGGTGTGATGCCTGTCAGAAAGCACAAGTATTTTAAACAGAGGCTAGTCTCACAGATGGACACTACTGCTTCAGAAATAATTGTTCAAATTGATATCACTATCCTCAAAATTCCAGGTTTCTGGAAGAACAAAAGCTTAGAAATCAAATAATCAAATACAAGGGGTGCAAGAGCCTGCAGTGCAGAGCAGTGTAACTGAAATAAAGTTTCAGCTGGACAAACTACTTTGAAAAACAGCAATGCAGAATATTTTCCATCACAGATACCAGGGGAGTACGAGGCTTTCCTTTCCAGCCTAATCAGTGCTTGCAGAGAAGTTTAATCTTAATGTCCTTGAAGAATGTCTTCATAGTCTCTCTCCCTACCAGCAGCAGCAGATTTCAAGATCAAAGGTTATTACTCCTTCCCATCTGACAACAGCATAATTCAGCCTGGTTTTCTCATCAAGTGGCTGAGGCACAGTACAGCACATGAGGATTGTTTACAACAGGCTGTGTAGCACTTCATTTCTGACTCTTCAGAAGCAAAGCCATGTCTACTGGAACTTCTGCATTACAGACAGACAGCTGAAGTTCTTAGAAGAAACACAAGATGTAGAAGAGAGAGTTTTATCCTAAATATAAATAAAAACAACAGGGAAACCCAAACCACCAGACTCATGGTTGGGAAGACAGAATTTACGGCTCCACTCCACGTTTTGCATCAGTGTCCCCCAAGTCAACCCAAACATGCTGTCCTGCAGCATCTCCAGACCCTGCACCTCGGTGGCACAAGGTTACCCAGTGAGATCACTTTTAAATCAGCACATTTGCACAGTGACACACGAAGCTGATGTGCAACCCTAACAATGTCTGTGCCCTTCCTTCAGATCCACACTTGCTTACACTCAGCTGAAGAGTATCAAACAGGGCAGTACCTACTTTTCCTGAGTTATTTTGCAGTGTGCATGAAGTCCCAGCAACATCAGAATCACAGAAAAGCAAGGGGGAGATGCTGTCTGGGCAGAAGATGCTTTCCTGGCAGTAGATGCATGGATGACCATCCTTTCATGGAGCTTGCTTGGGAGAACACACAGGCCCACCCCAGCAGCACGGCAGACACAAAGCCAAATCATTCACAACTGGAATAGTCACTAGGGAGCTCAACAGAGGCAAGTTCTTGAGTAGCATTATTCTCCCAATTAGTCAAGACTTTAAAGGCACAATGTGACCAATATTGTCCTAACTCACATACAGGGAGATGTGCACACAAATTCCCCTAACCAGAAACCACAGGGTGGTGTTACCATGGCTGATCCTGGCATGAGTACGATTCCACAGCCCAGAACTGATTATAAGCACTGTCTGGCTAAATTAGCTTGTTAGTAGATCTACAGGGAAAAGGAAGAGATCCTAAAGCCCCAGTAAGCACAATTAAAATGCTCTTAAGCAGTGCCAGAATTCTCAGCCTCAGCAATTTCAGATGTCAAAGGACTGTTAAATGGATACACATTTATGTCCTTAAATTTTATTTAAAATGCTTCTGCCCTTAGTAGTCAGTCTACATTTTTTAGCAAGCAACGATTTCCATCTAAAAAAAACCTTATTTACCAGCAAAACATGTGGCTGTACTAAAACCAACCACAGTGTTTCTTCCCCTTCGCCTATGCACCTGCAGGTGTAGTACCAATCTTAGTCAGCATCACCCCACTCACAGGGCAGGGAAACATGTAGAAATCTTAGAGGGAGTTTATTTTTCACTTTAAATTATCACAGACACAGCATGGAATAGAAAAAAATGGAGCTAACTAACATTAATTAATATCTATGTCATTGATGCTAATGTTAAGAATGTTCAAGCAAAGACCAGATGAGGCACTTTCTGCCATGGTCTAGGTAATATGGTGGTGATCAGTCAAAGGTTGGTCCTGATGACCTCAGAGGTCTTTTCCAGCCTAATTGATTCTGTGATTGTTAGATGACTATTTCACGTGACTTTTTGAGTTGGAGGACCCACCCAATTGGATGCTAATCCTGGCTGTCGCACTTTTAGAGCGTGTGTATCTTAAAAGCAAGGATTGTTCTACCCCACTGAGAATACAATTAACCCTAAACCATATGCTTTTACAACTAAAGCAAAAAGCCTGCTGTAAGGGACCATTCTCATGCCACTAAAACCCAGAGACACAGCACACTCAAGATGCATGTTGGGAGACCTGCTCTAATGTTAAGATCTGCTTCATGCCACAAACTAGTTTTACGTGCAAACACCTACTTTCACGTGTCAAAAAGCCACATCTATGATGAACCACATCAAGAAACTGCAAGCAAACATTCAGCTGAGGTGCTCCACAATCAAACACCACACACAGTCAACTAATGTTTTTACACTATGGCCATTTATGGTAGCAGTAAAGAAGGCAAATGAAAGATTGGAGCAATTTCACACCTAGCACCATCACTCCCCATGGTGGAACTGATTCTAAGTAACAGATAAAAACCATGATTTGTATCAAACAACACTTCTACAGGCAATCCAGTGTTATTTCAGAAATTCACAGCTTGAGCTACAAGCATTTTCTAGAGTCACACAGACCTTAGGATCACTGAAAATCTCTTCAGTATTTTCTTCTCCAACATCCTACTTAGCAGTACATTAGAGCGGGTTCCAAAACAGTTCTCTACCCATTTGTGAGTGAAGTTCCTCCAAGTGGAAGAAGAGTTTAAAGATCAAATTAAGAGCAAACACTTCCCATTCAGAAGCACATGAATTGCTGAGGGCAAGCAGTGCCTGATTTCCTTCCAGAGCTGGATGCTCAGGCTGAGCCTGAGCTCTCCAGTGGAGACCTTTTCTCATGAAACAATGGCATTGTAATTGCTTGTTTGAAGCACAAGGGCTCCATACACCAACCCAGCCACACCTGGACCCTCAGACAGTCATTCTCCACTCTTGGTTCTGTCATCTAAAGCTTGTAAACACAGCTTTCCTTAAATAATTGGGCAAGCAGATTAGGGCTTTAACATCAAAATGCTCGTCCTACAGTACAGCAGCAAACTCTGCAAAAACTACAAAATGCATCTACAGAACATGAGACCATCAAGAGCATGCAAACCTCCAATGGATCTAGAAACTTTCTGCACCCTTTCCTCGCTCTTCACTTCATATTAAAAAACTCTAGGACACCATCTATGCTGTAGTTACACAAATCCTGACAAGATTTCTCTCTCTCGAATGGGATCCCAAGGTTTAGCAGACCAACCATCAACAGAAAGGAAAGACCTTTGGCTGAGGGATCTTGCTCTGTGCACATGCTTTGCTTTAGGGAAACGCTCCATCCCAGCTAGAAGAGGACAGAAGCACCATCAGACTACACACAATACATCTCAGCTCCATTCAGGTAAGCAAACCATTTTTCTCATCCTTTTGCAAAACCATAACTTTATCTAAAGAGATTTGAGCCCAGTTTTCTGTCACCATTTTGTAAGAGCTAAATCTTTGGAATCACCTGAGTAGGTCCACACAAACCTTCAAAAATAACTCTTCAAACAAATTGCACTTGAATAGAATAAATTCTTCTCTCCCTCTTCTGCTACTCCTGTTCTGAATAAAACACTCTAGTATTTTAGCAGGCTTTCAAGATTTAAGGGAAAATAAGGAAGGCACACCACTAAAAATGCAAAGAATTTATTTTTCTCCTATAGCATAGTCACACTGACCAGTTTATCATCACCACCTCATGAAGACTGGCAGGCTTTGGTATTTTTAGAGTGCTGAAGGTGTGAACTTAAAAACTAAGGGTTCAGATTCAGATACTTCAGTTCAGTAAAAGCACATAGTCAAGACCTGCTCCGGGGGTTTCCAGCAAGGTGATTTCCCTTCTGCCCCGTGTGCACTCATTCTTACAAAGAATTTACATAAATTCTCAAATAAACTTGTTTTCTAAACTTACAAGCCAGGGCAGCCAGACCACATGATTTTTACTTCATTTGCATTAGAAAATAAAGGCTGACTTCTCTATATATTATTCTTTTACAGATATCAGTTGAGGAGAAAAGCATTACTATCTGGAAAACAGAGGTGCACGTCAGATGAATATAGCTCATAAAAAGCATTAGTAAACATATTGTCTAAGCTACCTACAAGGATGATCAATGGGAAGGAGGACAAGGGCTGATGAAAAATAATTTGATCATGCTAGTTGTATTTCTCCACTTCAGACAAGGTGGTTCCACTAGCAGCTGCTATCTCTCCCTCTGATTTCAGGTTACTAACTTGTAACAAATCTTCAGTGAACCAAGCTACTTCCTTCAGAATAGACACTGTGAACAGCTACTGCCAAAAAATAACTCCAATTTTTTTATTACTAAAATATTTTGCCTTTGAAAACCATGTTAGACCAATATTCTTTAGGCATGTAGCAAGCTCAAAAAAGAGGATACTTTCATGGATTCCACAAACAGCACAGAAAGGATTAGATTTCTCCACAGGGTAGGACCAACTTACAAGGAAGATGCTTTTTGTTTATCATCTCAACATGCCAAATGATACTTACATGCCATAATCAGTCACACAATCTTAGTTTACAGTCTTTCAACTTGACAGGTCCTACAAGACTTTCCAGGAGGAGAGCCAGTACTCCTAAAATGTAACCCTTTGCTGCTCTTACTTGCTTTTTAGTCCTCTCCAAAGCAATCCCTCCATTCCTCACTTTATTTCTGGAGGCCATAGTCCTGCAGAGGCTGATTCCAGAGTGAAGAAGGGACAGCACAAAAAGGCCTTGCTACCCCATGCAAACACAAAGAAAGAAAGCAACCCAAGAGCTTCTGCAGCATGGAATGCAGCAATTATAAAATCCACAAACAAAAACATTCGAAACAAACAAAATTCAAGTTGTTCTCTCTGCGAGCACACTGACAGGAAATGAGTAGCTAACAAGAAGTAAATTACCCAAGCCCCGTTCAGAACATGTAGAGAAGTAAGGGACTCATAGCAAACCAACCAGACTCACTACACGTGTACTTTTACTAACTCTAACCTCTGCTAACCTGCTACAAACAGCTTTACAGCACGTGAAAAAGTGGCTTTACCATACATCTAGTAGGGAGGACAGCTTAAAACATCCTGCCCTAAAGGCAAGAACATACTCCATCACCTAAAGCCACTTGTTTTCATTAGGAAATTGATCTACAGAGCAACATCTGAATTCAAATTGCAGTGTGCAACATTCTCTCCTGGTCTGACAGGGACACATAATGAAGTGTCGTGTCAAATAAGTAGAGAGCATCATTATTTGATTGCTTTCTTGAGCAAGAACTCCTGCAAATGTTTCATTTAAAGGTATAAAGAGGCAGCAGTACAGCAAATGCCATCTAAAAATGTGTGAGCAGTATGCAAAGACCTTCAATTTGTTTACTTACAGAAAGCAGCTTTAGAATGCACTGGGTTTGATCAGAGGGGGTTTTTTTCTTGGCTTTTTTTTTTTTTTTTTAAACCCTACTGCTATTTCCGCTCCCATATTCTACCAAGTAGAGATCTTGTGGTTAAGGCATTCAGTGAAGAGAAAACAGAGCGTGGAATGCACAGGCAGACAGCCTTCTGCACCAAAAACCACAGGAAAGAACATTAGTTTCTCTCAATTTTTATAGATTAGAAACAGGTTTTTCAATTTCATCACACTCAGAATAATGGACTATTCAGATTTCCAGTAATCATAGGTGAAGCCTCTGGACAGGCAGTCCAGAAACCCTTCAGGAGACCCTTATCTTCTTGTTCCTTCACTTGGATGTAGCAGAGTGTGAACGTCCCTCTGATCACAGCATTAGCACCACACAGCTCTGCCAGCCTTTAACAGGCTGCAAAGTTGATGTTATTTACAAAGACAGGCTGGATGCTACCAATTAAAGGCAAGTAGTTTCTCTTTTGAGCTTTCATCCAGCATTAGAAAGTATTTTAATTTAAGTCATAAGTCTTAGAAGACTCATTTCCTGTCCATGTGTTAAACTCAACCTTTCATAATGACCAAAACTCAAAGCTGCCTGGAGGGACTGTATGTGTTACAAACGTGGGACAGATTCAAAGCCCACTAATGCAGTGCTGGTTTTCATATATACATATATATGTATATATATAAATATTTATTGTTGGTTGTTTTGGGTTTTTTTTTTAACCAGGAAAGCAGAGTTATAACAAAGACTTCTTCAAGTAAGTTTTGGCACTGACAGTCTACATGCTTCAGGTTTAGGAAATGACCGTCAGATCCTGAAGACATAAAAACAAATCTGGGGAAATCTTCCCAGGAATGGCAGTGGGAACCATTCCTCTGCAACAGCTCACACTTCAAAGCACAGCCTGGAAGCTGACAAAAGTCAGTGCTCCAACTTGGAGATGTTTAGTCAGCAGGAACAGAACGTGGAGTTTTGTCCAGGAGAATCAAGTAGCCTGAGTTCTTTCCCTGTATCTATCCTGTGTTTTCTGGACTGAGGAGAGACAATCCATTCAAGGAAGACGTTACAAAGAGATGATAAATGACCAGGTGAATAGTGCTGGGCAGTCACAGCAGCAGCTCATAACTCCTAGCACAGGGGAAAAGCTGAGATACCTTTAAATTCCTCACGCTACTCAACTGGCATGGGATTAACTCAAGTACAAAACAGCCACCTAAAGTACATGAGCTGCAGGGAATTTTTAAAGTTTGAACATAAGCTGTTAGAAAACCCAGCCTCAATTATGTAGTCTGAAGCAAGTGGCTGCAGTTTAAATTATTCATCTTCTGAAATCACCCTGAACAAATTCTTCCAGATCACCACCTTCCCTCATGCAGGCAGGCATCCAGTATCTTCTTCAGGAGATCAGCTCAAGAGATGCAGGGCTTTGTTTATTTTCTTCAGAGTATTTATAAACTGAAGAAATGCACAAGATAGAATTTCAAGGTGAAATTTTAGCTCTTAAACTACAAAAAAAAACCCCAAAACAAACATAACAAACAAAAAGCACAACAAACAAACAAACAAAAACCTCAAACCTTGAGCAAAATCCCAAATTCAATCGGATTTTAAAACTCCAGGTCACAATTTCAACAGACACCCAGATCAGGACAGACTCAATTATTTTCAAAATCTACTCTAAGTGAACAATTTTATTATCAGTTTCCTTTTTTGGGAGAAAACCTCTGGCGTGTCAGCTAAAATATTCAAGCCCTCCCACAAAACAAGTCAAAGCAGCTAAGGAGGAGGGGAAGGCACTATTAAAAATGTGTGGAATGTAACCTACTGGGCAGAAAGCAGATAATGGGACAAGGAAGTCGACTACTTCAGATCTGAGGCTCTTTTCCCACCAACAGAGGCACTGGGCAGTTTCAACTTTACAAATGCTAGTGAATTTTGTAGGTTATGCAGGACTAAAAATAGTTTAACAGACACAAATAATTTGTCAAATCTGCCAGTTACCTGATAGATACTATATCCATTCTAATAGGTGCAAAAACTTCTAGGCAGCTAAAGAAAAACATGTCTTTAGCTACTTCAAAAGCTGAGCTTTCAAGTGTCTTTTTTAAATTCAAAGAAGTTGAGATGTCTGCATATACTTGGGTGTACTGCTCCAGCAAGATAGAAACAAAGCAGAAACTTTGCTATAGTTAGTAGATTTAGGTCACAGATACAGGAATTCAGAAATGCCTCAGGTTTTAAACATCCTTGATGAAAGTGAAGCACTCTGTTTAAAACATCTCCTTGCACTAAGCAACGTTCTCAGGACAGACCAAAGAGCAAACCCACTGCCAGGCAGTCTCAGAGATGTGCAGGCTCCCACAGCAGCTGGATCAGCCAGAAGACCACACCTCAAAAGCTGAAGAGCTGCCTTGACACTACAAGCTGAACCTGAAAGAAATCAAACCTCCTGCTCCATTAGCAGCTCTGACACAGTCTGACCTCTGAGAGGCTTCAGCTGAACACCCTCTTTCCTGAGAGCAGGACCTGCTCATCAGGATTACACACAGGGGGCATTTCACAATTCTCCTTGTGCCCTCTGCAAGAGGAAGAGCCACCCCTGAGTGTCAGCCTGCACCCCAGAACGGGCCAGCTTCCCCCCATTGCACAAGGCTGCAGCCACATCATCTCCTGTGGTTCATCTGCAGCAGAAGCAGCTGCCTGTCCCACCCACCCTGCCTGCACCAGGCTCTCACCATGGCTCTGTTGGTCCCCATGAGCTACAGAGAATTCTCCCACTTCTACCTGGATGTTTGTGAGCTTTCCTACAGCATCACCCCGGGGCTGACACGGTATGACAGAGCAAGTTACAAACCATGTAATTGCTAGAAGCAGGAGCATCTTAAATTACATTACAGCAGAAGGTCTGGTTTTTATGTAAAACTTAATGCTAAAATCATGCTCAAGAAGTTACAGTGAGCAGCCTGATTCCCTTCTGATAATTTCTTGATGATTCTGGAATGCCCCCAGAGAATTAAACCTCCTGTATTCCAGGTATGGCATGCAGCTTAGACATGCAGTTACTGCAGCAATCAAACCAGACAAGAGCTTTAAGGTTTAGCACCCCTTCAGTTGGTAGTATCACTTGTACAACATAAAATAGTATTGTCCCAACAGCTAGAGAAGCAGTTAAACTGACTCAAAAGAGCTGGCAGCACAAGCCTCCAAACCAAAGCTAAGTAGATAACAGCACCGTGGCTTGGTGACAACCTGCTAAGAGACAGCAATAAAAGCAGCAGGGCAGGGCATTTAAAGTGGTTGGTCCACTGGATGCCACAGACAGAACAATTTATTTCCAGAAACAAAAAAATCCCCACCACAAACATCCCTCTTAAGGCCCCGACAGAGACAGAAAGAAGATTATCTCCACAGTTTAGAAGTTCTCCTTTAAATACTCTCAGATGGTAAGACAAGGCACAGTTGGTTAACTTTGCTGATGTGCTAAGAAGGATCTTGACCTCACAGGTTCATTTTCAAATTGGAGGGTCTAGAAAATGTTTATCATGGCATACACCCATCAGGAAAAAAGCTTCAGAATTGGCTGCAACACTGCAGGAATGCTGCTGAGCACAGGAGGATATCACCTCCATCCATGATGCTTTGAGAATTCCCATCAGGAGGCAAACCTGCTTCACAAGGAGGGGGAACATCAGTTTAAGGGAAATCAAAGTATGGGATATCAAAGTGATACAGCACATATGGGTGAACCTTGGAAATCTCTCAGGACGTGGTCAACATTCAGGTAACATAGTTTGGGCTCTGAGAAGAGGCAGGAGAAAGGATGCAAAGGCAAAGATGCTGTGTTTCTGGAGGACTTCAAACACAAGCTGCTAGGGAAAAAATCCTAAGCAGCAACTGAAATTGCAAGGCAAAGTTAAAATATACTCATTATTGCATCCTCAGTAGTCCTAGGTCATGCAAAGCCAGAATGCATTTAAATACATCCCATTACTTGATTGGTTTTGCTAATGAAGGCTTGTTAGAGTGTGAGCTAGTAGAGGAAAACACCGTATGCTTCTTTAGTAGAGCTGGCACATATACAAGTGTATTATAGACAGGTGCCTTTTAACATGATCATAAAGCACCTTCTTAAAAGGAGAGAGAAACACAGAAATATTATGAACACACAGTAAAGTAACTCCCTACCTCAAGCAGTGCATATTACTGTAATCCCACTTATTTTCCCTGCAGAGAACAAGTCTAATAACAGAAGAAATTTAGTAGATCATTTTTCTACCCAAAGATGCCAGATTTTTCACACAGATTTATCACTGGCATCCTACTATTTCATGGTCCACTTACCACATGTGAAGAAAAAAACTCAGATTTGCTTGCAGGTTTATAGATTTATGTCTGCTTAAATGAGGAATACTGAAGATGCTCTGCAATATGAGCTAAGCTGTTAGTTTTGTCAGGAAAAATCAAAATGGTAACAAGAGTGATTTTAAAATTTCTTTTCCTAGCAAATATAACTGGTGACTCAACATTATATCACTACAGTTACAGAATACTCTGAACAGGACTGGAAGGATTACTTGCTGGTAAGTTGTATGGAAGCTCAAGTTTATCTTCTGGCTTAGAAGACTGGAGGAAAGTGACACATTTGATAGTTATTAATGTGTGTACCCACAGCTAATCTGCTGAGAAATAACACTTCTCATAGCTCCCCTGAATAAAGATCTTTGTGGATTACTTTGCTTGTGAGTGTAACACTAATTTTTTTCTTCAACTGCACCATTTTTACGTGTCAGTGCTAACATCTAGTTAATTATTAAAGCACACTGGTCCCAGCAGCAGCACTTTATGCTATCTTTAATAGTGCCCTTCTGCATACATTCCTATCGCCTGAACTCATTCCTATCTGGATTCACCAAAAACTACACTTCACTTTCTGCTCACAACTGAGAAGCTGGTGCAGGCTTGCTTAAATGAGCTCGACTGCCAGATGAAGTTGTTTGCAGAGCTGCACAGTGAACCAGACAGGGTAACTGATCCTGGGTAAAAACATTCCCTGGTTATTTTTAACTCCGATGGCTTGCGGAGTTTCGGTGCACTGGAGGGAGTAAATAGCTATAATGGCAAACTGCTGTGGCAGCAAGGGGACCTTCTGAACATTTTTCCTTACTTGTAGTACTGGCTTATCAAACTGAACTTTCAGTTACAGCAAAGCCCTGTTTCTTCAGGCTTGAAGAAGAAAAACATTTCCCCAGCCTTGCACCTCCCCACTGTCAGTCCCTTCTAAAAAGCAAACAATCAACTTGCCCTCGCTCTCAAGGCCCTCCAGTTCCCCATCTGCACCAGCACAGCCCTCGTGGTCACATATGGCCAACTGCAACTTGCCAACTGCATTCCTGGGGAGCTCCACACAAGCCTCTTCCAGAGGCACCTTCTCCTCTTTGGTCCTGTGTGAGATTTAGCATGAGTACATTTGTGTGTTACAAAGATTCACCATGAACTCCATCATCCAACAGGATCTTCCTCTGTAAACAGAGTTTATGGCCTTTCCCCATGCAACTAGAGAAGTGCACAGTCCTCCCCAGCAGCCCTCACTCAGTCAGGTTTGAGGCTCTGCATAAACCCAACTTATCCAGCCTTTCCCATTCCAGCAGCAGAGCAGAATCCCCGACCTTGCTGCAACAACAGCCCTTGCACACAATGCTTGATTAGTCTCAAGATCAAGCACTTCAAACGTGAATATGTGACCTTCTTTAGCTTAACCAAGAACAGTTCAGGCACAGCAGTCCAGCCAACCCTCTTAAAAACAACCTAGTGAAAGCAAGCAATCTACAAAGAAGAAATTTCAACCTCAAAGTTTCATCCAGAAGTACCACTGTATCATGAACTTCACACACTGGGATGTGACCAGTATACACATGGTGAAAAAAAAAGTAAGAAAAGGCAAAGCAAGCATATTAAGCAAACATCCCTTATCTGCTATCTACTTTAATTACTTAAGTTATTAAGAGATGAAAGAAATATATTCTTTTGTGTTACCTGCTCCCATTACGTGCCCTACAGGCCATCCCAAACCCAAGCTACAACCACACTTGAGCCATAAGACAGAGCATACAAAACAGCAAAGAAAAGATAGAGAGACCAGAAAAAAAGTTGTTCACAGAGCATGTCTTTGTACAGAAGGATACCATTCAAGGTGAACAGAAAGGGTCTCACTCACTGCCCAGACAGAAATAACTCACTTGGGATCTAACTAGAAATTTGTAGTAGCAGGCTACCACTGCTCTCTCTCAGAATTTCAAAACAGAACTCCAGCGACTTTGTACAGCTTTGTACTTGGAGGCCAACATCACCTACGTGCGCTATTTGCAATTAAACTTTTCAATCTGGTTCCCTCCTACTCCTCACAGTAAGAGAGCAACAAGTTTCTAAAAAAATTAGAGGTACCAATTACAGGCATGACTTCTTGAACTAGAACAAGAAGTGGTCCATTTCTCTGGTTCCATTTTCCTTTAACAGTGCCTTTTGACCAAAACTGAAGATAAGACAACCAAACCAGTGCAGTTAAGACACCTGAATTGTTGGAACAAAGGGAGAAGTTCTCAGCTTGTGTCACACCAGTCTAGACCTGCAGACTGACTAATTTGGGAAGGTCTGCAGCAAACCCAGCTTCCTACCAGCCAGCCAGAAGTCAGCTACATTCCACTTGATGAAGCTGCTATTTATCTTTGGACACTTCAAGGAGTTCTGTCACAACGTTTGCAGTGCCGGAATGCTTTCGGTAAGTGCGAACAGGTTGCACAAGGTACACAAACACAAGCCATTTAGGCCTTTCCAAACTCTTGGAATATAAGGGCCCTACTTATAAGAGTCACCCTCCACCACCACTACTGAGCACTGGAATTCAAAGCTCCAGCCAAAACCAGAGGCAGGAGCCTCTCCCTCTAGTACGGGAAGGAGGCTCAGGGCTAGAGGCCAGCGGCTGCCTATTCATCCCTGGGAGTGCAAAGGGCATGCCAGGCAGAGATCTGGGAAACTGTGCCAGGACTCCTTGTGCAAGTGGCAGTAGAAGACGAGCTGATAACCAAAAGGTACGTCAATATTTACTCGCTATACAAGCCACCGCTGCTAGGAGCCAGCGCACAGAAAGGTGCTCTCGGACTGCCACGTGGGTGAGGTTATCCCAAAGGAATGTCACTTTGGAAAAAAAAAACTGTAAATCACTCAAAACCAGAACAGTGAGTATCTCAGAACTTAAGCACTGCTCCAAATTTATGGCAGCTTTTGAACCCAGCTCAGCTCTACCCTGTGTGTGCACTAGCACGAGGCATGAGCGCTGGATAACACAATTTGTTATGCCACTGCTGGCTATGCTGCAACACTCACATGCAGCCTGAGGTTTCCTGCTTGCCTGCAAGGCAAGCCTGAAGTCACCTACTGCATTCCCAGGCTGTAGATCTGTAATCAGAGCGAGCCCAGACTTTGGCTTGGTAGCAGTGCTGCAGAAGCAAGGAGCCGAGCGGTTCAAGTTTCACAAGAGGGGCGACGAGCAGCCCTTATTATTCCAGGTGACTGCATCACAAGTCCTTTGTTTTGATTAGGATTTTTATTTCCCACCTTTAACCTCAACAGATGTCGACAATCAGTTGCTCCTGAACTGTATTTTGTCACCTTGAGTCAGTGTAAGGAGGCCCCAGGCTTTATCTCAGTGTGAGCATACCAGTCCCAGCGTAGCCCTGCGTGAATCTGCAGCCTGGAATCCATGGCATCTTATTCCCTCAATTTGCCTGCACGCTTACTCCAAGAGCATTTTTTGACGGTCACCGAGGGTTAGTCAGAATACCCAAAAACTGTGGAGGGATTTGCACATCCCAAGTCCAGCCCAGGGAAATGGGGCACCAAGACATCAGGGTCTGTCAAACACCCAGCACGCTGACTCCAACACCAGCTGCACGTTCAGTTGTTGCTTTTCAATCTACTTTACTACTCTATTTTGGAGCTTGGAATTCATATATAGAGCATAAAATTCAGAACAAGCCGTTTTGTTGCCCAACAGCTATTTCAGAGATAAAAGACACTTTGAGATAACCCACCTTTGGCTTTATTGCTATTTAATGGGAACAGTCCTGTGAAAGCAGCAGCTTGGAAAAGGAAAGGAAAAAGGGGGAAAAAAAGCCTGAACAACTGCTCACCCATCCATCTGTAAGTCATATGCCTGCTTTCAAACAAAGTATCTGATATTAAAATTCAAGAGTCAAAAATCTACATCCAACTCACTTAACTCACTAGTCAGGGGAACAGTAAGCTCAGTCCAATCAGGATTTGTTACAGGCACTTTAAGGGCAGTAGGAAAAGTATTTTCTTTTACAGATTTGGCAGCAAGATTTGAGCTTCTAAATACAGCATGAAATCAGTAAACAAATAAAAAAAGCCCCAAACACTGAAGCCCTACACAGATTTTGTATTTAGTTAAGTGTTTTAGCAGTTTCAAACATGTTCATGCTTTACCACAGGTAACATTAAGCTGACTGACAAACTAAGCTCAACTCAGCCACACTGAACTACATCCATTCAATATCATCTCAAGGATCTAGTGACATTTATTAACTGATTCATTCATACAAGTCACCAAAGCCTACTCAGTATGCAAAACTATACATGTCATTGTCACAACACAAAAGCCATCATTTTACAAAGAGGAAAAAGGACCAGGACAAAAATTGGTCAATTCTGATAAAAAATAGACAGTATTTTGCACAGCAGACTTGAGAGAATGAAATATTAGTGGCTTTCTTGCTGCATACTGCTAAAACTAGCTATATATTGTTCAGTTTCACACAAAAAAAAAAAGATAAAAAAGCATGAAGTAAACGGCAACTGCAGGATAAAAAAAAAATATATCAGAGGGTGATTAGGTAGTTGCTAGGCTGTATTCCCTTTGAGCAAGGAAACCTGAATATTACAAAGGGCTGAGTTACAAGGGAATGTGGGGTATTTTGTGACAGACCTCTGCATGACAGCTGGAGAAAAGCTATTGTGGCAACAGCTGTGTGCTCTGCACAGCTCATACTCCCAAATACCTCAGCCTGCTAAGAGGCCAGTTAACTGGCTGCAATGCATTTTAAAAGTTTTCTGCCTCTTGGGATGTAAGCATGATGGATTATTTGTGTATGTTTTCAATAACAGAAGGAATGCTTAGTTCTACCACTTAGCCTTTTACAAAATGCTGTGGTGTAATGCTGAACTATCATTCACTGCTGCTTTCCTAGAGTTTATAGCTGCAACATCCCATTAACTCTCCTCCACAATTAAAACATCTTCACTTCCTGTCTTACCAGTGCACGGGCTCGACAGCAGTAAATTCATCTATCATATCCTGATTTAAAGGAAATGATCTGATATTTCCAGGATGAAATCCTGGCCCACCAACAGCAATATCAAGCTGTGTGTACCTCCCTAGAGGAAGAATTTTGAGGAACGTGCTACTCATTAACCACTGAAAGCTTTGATCCTCTAATTTGTACTCTAAAGCTACTCCAAGGTGTCAGGTGAATGTCTGAGAGGCGAGCCCAGGCAGTTATACACAAGTGACCAGTCACACCTCACTTACTCCTGCACTGCACTAATTAGCACAGTGAGGCTGAACTCAGGACACCAGAGAGTTTCCCTTGTATGAGATGGGTTTGCTCACTCAGCCTCCTTACAAACACGTTGCTGTTTCACAACAATCAGCAGGAACTGATACTCTCACACACAGGACAGCAAGCACAGGAGCACT
This sequence comes from Haemorhous mexicanus, assembly GCF_027477595.1. Taxonomy (NCBI): domain Eukaryota; kingdom Metazoa; phylum Chordata; class Aves; order Passeriformes; family Fringillidae; genus Haemorhous; species Haemorhous mexicanus. Next base: position 14,752,443 of record NC_082346.1, read on the forward strand.
CTGCACTGCCATAACCTCAGCCACTGCTGCTCCTGCAGGAATGAATGCTCTCTGCTTTCCCACCATCATCTGAACAAGGCAGGGAAGGATGAGCTGTGCAGACATCCCAGAAAGCTGGCAAAAGAAAGATTAACTGGTTCTTCTTACCTCCTCACTTTCTCATGTTTCCCTTTGTTTTATCTGAAATCAAGGAAGAGTTTTCCCATTTTCAAGTATGAATCCCCTGTTGTCTTTCAAAGACACAAGGTAAATTGCAGCACATGCTTCCTCATGATATCCTATAACCACAGAAGTCTGATTTACTGGAAAACAACCAGCACCAAAGTAAAAGCTGCACTTGAGTACTGATTTACTGAAAATTAAAAAGGAAAGCAAGAGCAAGTGTAGAAATATTTGCTAGTATCAGTAAGAAAGAAAAAGCTTTCCTTTTTAAGCTTCAGTTGGTGACAGCCTTATTTTAAACACAAGCAATAAAGAAGCAAAAAGGAATTTAAATCCTCTACTGACATCAGGATCTGTCATGCAGCAAAAGCTAGTACTGATCCATGTTTTAGTGAAGGCCACTACACGTTTGTCACTTAATCCCAAGAAATTCCAAAAATGAAGCACGTGACTTGCTTGTAATCAATTTTAAAACAACTTGGAGCGGTTTCTGTGCAGCCTTAAAAGACAAACAACCTATTTGGCAATACACTTGCAGTACAGAAACTACCCAGGTGCCTGCATGGCAAAGCACACACTCGATAACATCACAGCTTTAAGAGCTCAGGAAGACGCTGTGGGATATAAATAGTACACCAAGCCTCATCTCTTATTGTCCAAAACCACACAGCAAGCACGGAAACAACACAAAACTCTCCCCTAAGGTACCTGAAGTACTGCCCAGGTCTTTATTTCCCAGCTGTTTTTCATCGGTTTTGTTTTGGGTTGTTTGGGATTTTTAAGGTTGGATTTTCTGCTAAACTTCACTTTGCAGTGGCAAGATTTTATCTCCGGATAAAGCTGCCGAGAGGGCAAGAAGATGGAGATAACTTAATGCAAACTGACAATAAGTTGTTTTGAAGAATTCACCCTCAATCTCTCAGCTTAACACTACAGTGCTGCTTCCTCAACACTCCTTCAAAGTGAACTATTTATTTTTCTGCTGTTAATTTGATAAGATCCTTCTACATGGCAAAACAGACACGGGTTCCTCTTTTGCAGGTATTTCCTGAAAGACAAGTGTCAGTCATAGCACTTCACCCAAAATTTATATCTATATTTAATACAAGCTCAAACTATTAGGCTAAAGAATTAATTTCTACAAGTACTCAAATACTGAAGTTATCCAGTACTCAGCAGAACCTTACTGCTCTTAAAAAAGATGGCTATACAAAGGCATCAAGAGTGAACTTCCCTTTTTTTCCTCCTTACATCTTTAATAGAAATTACAGCTTTTTTGTTGCGAAGGTAAAGTTATCCCAAAGCCCTCACTGCTGCCTCAACCCAGAAATCCCTTCAGTAACATTTCCCAAGACATCAGCATCTCAGAACTGCAGCCATATCCAGCTGCACACGACTGCCACAGTGACACAGGCAACACCACCTACAGCAGCAGTGAATGGCACCCTAAACCAGCTGCAGAAAACTCAGGGTTTAATTATCCCCATACGCAAGCAATGAGGAATTCGATCCACACACTGAGAGCACTGCAGTTATTCCAGCCCCATCACCTTCAAACAGACCAACCAGCCAGTATTTTACCAGAAACTGACCAGCCATCTACACATCTGACAAAAGGCACCTGTACAATACATCTCAAAAGACACCAGTCAAACTAAACGAGTTCCAAAGAAATAATTCTCCCAAAGGGTCCCCTCTTTTAATGTTCTGTATAATACTGGATCTTATAAGCATTCCAGCATCCAGTACTTCCCCAAAAATTCAAAGTAATGTTTTCTATGTAGCTACTTACTCTATGCTGCAGAGCTTAAACTCTTAACAGAGTAGTTGAGCTAATGAACACATGGATGCATACGAGAATGAAAAAACCGACTGAAATAAAGAAATGGTCTATTTCCTATCAGAACACCCAACACCTATTTTGTTCCAACAAAATATTAGTGGAGAACATCATTGCCCCAAGCATTAAAAGACAAGTCTGCCCCGCTGTCAAGCAGCCCATCTTAGGGGTAGGTAGAGCATTACCGGCTCTCCACAGTGGAATAAAAGAAAACAAACAAGAAGCCATGCTCTCCAGATTTGCTGCTCTGCCGTCAGCAACAGCAAGCAGAACGCAAGTAGCTGTCTCCTCCTACCACCATAAACAGAGGTAGAAACGCTAACAGCAACAGGGCAGGGGAGGATGGAAAATAAGTAAAGGAGGTACGGCTGAATTCGTGGCGAAACAGTAACAAGGGATCTTCCTCGTAACACTGACATGCTCCCTTTGTATCGCCTATTCTGGCGTGGTTTTTACTGAAAACGAGTAAACGAAAAAGTTCAATTGTCTACAAGTTGCAGGATGAACAGCAGGCGCTCCGAGGGGCAGTGGGCGCTGGCCGGTCCCAGCTCGCACGGCGTGCCCCGCCGCAAACACCCTCCTCTCGGGGGGAGCCGCGGGAGCTTCCTGGCCCCTTGCCGGCCCAGCACAAGATGCTCAGCCCGGGGCAGCTATTTCGGAGCCGGACGCCGAGTGTCACCGCTCCCCGGCTGCGGCTGCCGACCGCGCCTGCCGCTTCCCGGGCGGAGCACGGGGCCGGACCCCACCCGCGACACCGAAGCCGCCGTTCCCCAGCGCCGCGGCGCCCCGGAGCCCAGCGCGCCCGGCCAGCGAACCCCACCCGGCGGCGGCGCCCGGCGGGCCGGGGGCGGCGGCCGCCCCTTCCCGCCCTGCAGAACCTTCCCGGGGGTTCACACCAGCCCGACCGCCGCCGCCCCGAGCCCCTCAAGGTCACGCCGCCGCCTCCCCGCCCCGGGCTTCCCGCTGCCCCGCCGGCAGCATCCCACGGCGCCGCCGGGAGCTGCCGCCCGCCGCGCCGGCTCCGGCCCCGGCCCCCCCCCGCGCCGGGCAGCGCCCAGGCCCTGGCGGGAGGAGCGCTTCCCCCCGGCGCCGCGGCCCCTCACCTGGATGAACTGGATGGTGAGCGCCGACTTGCCCACGCCGCCGCCGCCCACCACCACCAGCCGGTACTTCTCCTGCCCCGGGCCGTCCCTGCAGCCCGCGGCCATGGGGGAGCCGAGCGGGGCGATCGCGGCAGCGCCGCCGCGGGGTCCGACGCCTGCCTCTCTCTCCGGCGCTCTCCTCCCGCTCCTCCTCGTACCGCCGAGGCTGAGCAGCCGCAGGCCCCGCCGCGCCGAGCGCCGCCAGCAGCAGCGCCGGCCCCACCGTGCGGTGCGGCAGCGCCAAGCGGAGCGGAGCGGAGCGCACAGCACCGCCCGCCCCCGCAGCCACGGCGCCGCGGCACTAATGGCCGCCGGGGGCGGGGCCGCGCCCCGCCATGCTAATGAGGGGGCAGGGCCTCCCTTATCTGCATGCTAATAAGGGTGGGATATGCGCGGGAGGGCGGCGCCAGCGGGGAGCCGCCGTACAAATGGCCGAAGGGGCGGGGCCCTCTCATCGCCATGCTAATGAGCTCTTGCATATGCATGAAGCTGCCCGCCCCGCGGCACCGGCGTGCCGCCGTGTTTGTGTGGCGCGGGTGGTGGCGGCCCCCGGGTGGTGTCCCCTCCACCCCCCCGGCAGACAGCGCTCCGCGGAGGTAATTAGCGATGTCCCTGTGGGCTTTGGTGGGGCGCCCGTCTGAGTGCCTCATCAACATTAATGAGGCTCTGGATGCCCACGGGATGGGAGAGAGCTGTTGGTGACCCTTCGCCCACAGGCAGAGCCAAGGCGCGGAGAGGTTTCAAGCCTGAGGGTCACTAATGTGGCTTCCCACCAAGAGGGAAAAATGGGAAAAAGTCATAGCGACTAAAGCCCTTCGCCACTCTTCATCAGATTTCCTTGTGAGCATGCACGTGAATGGGTTTCTCACCCGTTTAAGCCATTCAGATCAAGTCCAGCCTCTCCTCCGAGTGCCACTCACGGATGTCACAGCCCCATATTCATCCCTCTCTGTACTTGGTCAGTGCGTGGTGAATTCACCCTGGGCATCTCCACTGCCTCTGCTGGGGACAGGCTGCTGTGATTTCCAGTGGTGTCCTTCCCCTCCGGGTAATATCTGCCCAGGGTGTTTCTGCACACCCAACACTCACCAGATGGTCATAATAGAACAAAGCAGAAGTTTTGCTTTTCAGGGAATTCCTTCTTCACTTCCTCTCCCCTTTTTGTGAAGATATAAAGCAACAGCTCCATGAATGTCTAATCTTGCACGCCTGTACACACATGCATCCTTTTGCCAACACAGAGCTGTTATCATGTTCCTGAATGGCATAATCACATCAGCAAGGTGGACACGCTCCTCCTCCCTGAAAACAAAACCCCAGAAGCAGTGGCCACACATGGAATCCCAGCTGAAGGGACCTGCCCTGTCCAACACTGGAGCTGTGTGGGAAGGCAGGGACAGCAATCCACGCAGCCTCCTGCTCTGTCACCCAAGAAACTCCGACTTTCAATGTTCAACACACATTTCAGCTCTGCACCAAAAGATGGGAGGATCCCACAGGCAGGAAGGAGCCTCCTTCCCTCCACAGACCCAGGACAGCACTGACTGCCCCGTGCAGTAACTAACAGAGATCCACAGAGAAATTGCAGCTTGTGCAGCTAATTAGGAGCTAACATGATATCATTTATACACATGGGGGCAAATCCATGCTGTAGCCTAATCTTAATTCCACTATTACCCAATTTGTCATGCTGAGCTTTGCAATTCTTTAACTGAATTCCTCTGTTTAAAATCCCAAAACTTTGAAACCAAGAACATCCCTCAACAGCTGTTCTGTCTCAGGAGTGTCCGACACACAGGAAACAAACTGCTACTTTGTGAGTTAATGGTGTAAGTGTATGAGAAGGAGATACTTTGTTCTCGGGACTCACAATAGCATTTTGGAAGAGGAATGCCTGCTCTCAGGCTCAGTTGCCTCGGTATTCTCCTGTAGTGATAAGCTGCTTTTTCACATCCGTTTCCTTATTGCCCATGCCAATCAAAAATAAGGAACAACTCACACAGGAAAGGATACATAGCCTAATATTTTCCAGTTTGGAAAAAAGATAAGTGAGAGGGAGATAAAGCAGAAATCTGTAAATTCCTAAGCAGCATTAGGGAAGTTGAACAGAGAAAGCCTCAAAATAGGAGAACTGAGGGACACCCAGTGATAGTAGGAAGAAACAAGTTTAAACAAACAAAAGAGGATAAAAAAGGATACTGTTTTCCACAGACACAATCAATGGCACTGTGGAAATCTCTGCCACAAGGGGCTGTGGAAAATGAAACTGCGTGTGAGTGACAAAAGGTTAGACAAAGTCCCAGAGCAGAAAGCAGCATAAAGGAGCCACTAAGCACAGTGACCAGGGACTCAGCTTTGACTCGGGAAGCCCCTCAAGCACTGGCAGCCTGGAGGCAGGTTTGCTGAACAAAGAACCCACTTTCTTCCCACGTGTCCTGGTTCTGGTCTTCTCTCACCTACTAATCAATTACTGGCCACTGCCAGGATCAGGGACCCATGAGAGTATTAATCCAGCAGGACAAGTTTCCTATTTCTTAATTACATTCTCTAGCCTAAGAAAAATCACCAGTACAGATTGTGAGGAAATGAAGCTGCAGCTAATTTATCAAATATTGGATGTTTTTTAATCAAAATACAGCTACAATCTCACAGCTGGCCATTAGTACAGCAACCACTAAACTCCACTGCCAGGAAGGGCAATGACATGAAAAGCAGATTTTTAGTGAGTTTTAAGAACACACTAATCTCTATGCAAACCATTGGAATGGGATATCTGAGTTCTTGGTTCAAAGTTACATAGGAAGCCAAACATTTTTATCATCCCTTAATTTTTAGGTTTCAGTTTCACTATACATAATTTAAAACAAATTTAGTATTCTGAGAACAATATCAGTATTGTCACTGATATAGCTATCCAATCTTGTGAATACTGCAAGAAAATCTTGTTCTTTAAATAACACTGACAGATATGACAATGGGTTAAAATAATACAATAATCTATTATGATCAAAAGAATCTATTGCAAAAAAATACTGTTAAATTCTTAGCATTTGTGAATTTTGAAATCTAGTTTTATAAATAGAGTTATATTCTTCCAAAGCACAAAGCAGTGATCACAGAAAAGCAGGAGATGGATTGCAACTGATGAACAGCGGTGGGCTTTGTAGTTTTGTAAGTGCACCCAAAGATGTCAGTAAGAATTGTTTACTCTTCGCTGTATAAACATAGGTAAAGGGAGAGAATATCAAGTATAGAGACAGTCTAAAACCAGGGCAGCCAGGGCAGATCCAGCTCTGGAAGTGCCAGTCTCTACTCCTTGTCTTCCCTCAGGAACAGCCCTTGCTGTGAGCCCTGGTTCCAGAAGACAAGGGGTCTACATCTGAATAAAGACACGGAGATGAGGGAACTACATGCTCCAGGATTCACTTCAAGATCAACTAACCTGGGAAAGACTTGGCTGGTGATGCACCTTACCCAGCAGATGAAGACAAGAAACGTGGGACTGATAGGAGGCAGCAGGGCAAGGTGATGCAAAAAGGGTTTGGACTGCTCCACGCAGCCAGGAAAATAAATTTCACAGCACCAGTTTTCATATCCCTGGGGAGATAGTAAATGTGGGATTTCATAACAGAGAGGAAGAACTCGAAATACCAACAGTTGAGATGACGGAGCCATGACCAAAGTTTTGATGAAGCAGCTGGGAAAGAAAGTACAGCTTTTAGAAGTGTCACATAGAAAGAAGCTGCGTCATTTCAGGTCTAGCCTGAATATGCATATTTAAAAAGAGACAAAATCAGGAATGACATCCAGATGGCAAGCTTAAAAGAAAGATCACCATAGTGCTTTATATAATGACAGGAGGAAAAAAAAGACTTCAGGAAGTGCTTGAGGGAAAGATCCAGAACTTTATTTTACGTTGGCAGCCTGGCAAAGCAGTGGGTTTGGAAGGTTAGAAGACGTGTATGCAGTAAGTGACATATTGAAGGCTAAAAAACTCTCTGTGAGAATGTAAAAGCTTAATTAGAAGAAAACTTCTCAGGCTTAGCACAGAAAAAAGTTACAAAAATCTTTGGGACATGAGTCAGAGTGGCAGGTAACTTTAACTCTGAGTTTTTCCACTGATTTAGGATTATATATGTACCTATCACTTGTTTATTGACCTTGCTCAAACAGGCCTTAAACACCACCCCCCCTACCCTGTGGACAGTTTCACCTAGAGGACATCCATGTGCTGCAATTCCCACCAAGGACTCCACTGCTGACCACAGGATAATTTGAGGAAACTGGCTTTCTCAAAGTCATAAACCAAAAAGCTTTGGGGAAAAAAAAGATATAAAAAAATTGGTTTTCCTTGGAATAGGAAAGTAAGATCTAATTCAGAAGAAAACAGCTGATAATTGTTCTTGTCTATACAAAAACCATGAGCTATTTAATGAGCAATGAGCACCCAGAAACTGGGAGAAAAAGAAGCCATTTCTCCTCAGACACACTTATTAGTTTCTATCTGAGTAAAAAGTAAAACTATTTTCAGCCAAGTAACTACAGCTTTTTATAAATCTTGATCTATTTTTACATCTACCTATTCCAGTAAAGTAGTCTGTAGTAAACACTTCAAAATGTGTCATTTTCTTTGAGGCTTGAAACTGATCTACAGACAAAAGTCCTGATTTTTTTTTTATTTGTTTGTTTGGTTTTTGGCTTTTTTTTTTTTTTTTGCTGTAATGTTTAAGATGGGCTTGTCAATTTTTATTAGTTATTATGATTACATTAGCAATTCATATGTGTTTATACCCAGTAATAATTACAGAGAAATAATATCCCAGGAGAAAAGAGTAAAATAAATTGTGTAGGAATAGGATTTTTAGGCAAGATTGTTTAAGTTTGTGATGCTATATGTTTTCCCTAAAATTTACATAATGGCCTTGAGCAATTAACACGAGGGGAAATATATGGGGCTTTTTTTAGAGAATGCACCAGCATCATTTCTTTAGTGAGCAGCTCAGGTTCTGCACACCTGGGCATTCAGTCAATCCTCTACCAAACCAAGCAATCCAATCTTGACTGATTTGATATATGTGATTCCAGGTATATTTAGATAATGTGTATTTATCTATTTTTACACATCTATTGATTTATCTATTTATTTAATTATGTTAGTAGGATCTAAAAGAAGCAGGAAGGAAACCTAAATTGATACCTTTTAAACCTTCCCTGTAGACCTTAAAAGCAAGAAAGTGATCCCAAGAGGAAATTCCTCCACAAATCACTTCCAAATTACTACTTGAAAGAAGACCCTTAGTCTGGTTGAAAGGTGTGTGTACCTTTCCTGGTCTCCTTCAAGATGAAGGCAGTAAGCAGGGGTACAAACACCAGCTGTGACACAGAAGTAAGCTCAGAGCAGGTGGCATTCCCACTGGAGCAGAGTGGCCATGTCCATGTGGCACCATGGAGGTGGTGCCTTCAATCCCTTACAGCACAATCAGGTGGTCATGGCTGACCCATCTTCCTCACAGCATGGCACCTGAGGGCAGCATTCCCCAGAGGCTGGTGAGCTCCACACAAGCCCTTGGCTGCTGTTTGTACCCCTTGCAGGGTCTTCATGGCATATTCTGAGAGCTGTCTCTGGGCCAGGGAGGTCCCAGGGGGGATTGTTATGGTGTCCATTCCTTGGTGGAGAGCTGCATCCCCCCTTCCACCACGCAGGGGCAGGTTGAGGGCTGTCTCTCAGGAAGGGCAGCTGCCATGCAGCACCACAACTTGCCCCAGTGAGAGTGCAGAGCCCTGCAGCTCCTGACTTGCTGCAGAGAACCCATGGGTGGCGAGCTCAGAGCTCAGAGCTGAGGTAACACCTGCAGCTCTGTCCCCGCGTTGGTCTCGCTGTGTGTCCCTAATGGCAGCACGTGCCACCTGAGTGAGGGATGTTTGGAGGATTCCCAGCCTGCCAGAGTCACATCAGCACACCCCTCAGAGCTGCCCCTCTGCTGCCACACTGCAGGAGAGCCCCTCCAGCCTGGTGGGGCTCAGCAGCCAAGCTCACTGCACAGTGTGGGGGCTTTGGAAGGGGATGAACCAGCAGTGCTGTGAAAGGCAATTCCACAAACCACTGCTGGACTGCCTTGGCCAGAAGATGAGTGACCTTAAGTAATGCACACAGCCACTCCATGTCCCACCACAGTATGATCAGAACATCTGCCCCATCAGATCCAGAAACAGGGTTTTTTCCTTCACCACCAAAACTGCTAAACACTGCTGGTTTCTGTTCCCCTCGTACAGGATAAAAGAAACTTCTTATCCCCTTATGCTCATGAGCCTGTTTGCTTTCTTACATTCACGATGATTCCACAGAGCTACAAGAGGCAGCATAATAAAAAGATGGTTCTTGTGTAGGAAAAACAGAGCTATCCAAACCTGCCTCTGAATCTCAGCCTTGGGAACAGCCACATACATCTTTCCATCATTCATGATCCTGCTACCCCAAAATGAGAAGCAGCTGTTATCACCTGTCCCAAGATTTCTCTGCTGCTCACCTTGCAAAAACCTGAAGGTTTGTGGGTACCTCTTAGTTGGCTTCTATTGCTTTTTTGAGTTGGCAAGATAGTGCAGCCAAGAAAGCCACATTTCCACTTGTCACCAAAGCTCCCACACCAGTACTGCTCTAGATCCACCTAGGAGATAGTTAATGTTGATTTGAGAAAGAAAGGACAAGAAATTGCTAGGCTGGACTAAATCTTCTGAGTCTGACATTTGTTGTAAGGTACATGGTTAGCAGTCTCAGAGGCATTGGTGGTTACCCTTAGAACTTTAAAGAAAATGGGTGAGAAGTTGAGGAGAATGTTAAACAGGCAGAAAAGAAAGAGTAGAAAATTGTCTAATCTCATTTTCTGGAAGAAAAAATGCTAAAACAAATAATTAAACTATTTGTAAATACATCTAAGAAAATAAGGAGGCAACTGACAACAAATATATCCTTCTCCATGGAAAAATGGGGTCAAATCATAATATTGTTCTCCTGTGGTCCATTAACAGGCATTTGAGTAGGAGGAAGCAGTACGTATCCTATACCTTGATGCTGTCTTTAATGATTCACTTTGTTCAGCCTGGAGAAGAGAAGACTCCAGAGTGACCTAATTGTACCTTCTAATATCTAAAGGGAACTGACAAGAAAGATGGAGAGGGACTTTTTACACAAGCATGTAGTGACAGACAAGGGGAATGGCTTCAAACTGAAAGAGAGCAGGTTTGGATTACATATTTGGAAGAAACTTTTTACTGTGAGGGTGGTGGGGCCCTGGCACAGGTTGCCCAGGGTTGATGGTGAAACACCATGCACTTCCACTTCCCTGGAAGTGTTTAAAGCCAGTTTGGATGGGGCTCTGAGCAGTCTGGTCCAGTGGAAGCTGTCCCTGCCCATGGCAGGGGGGTTGGAACAAGATGATCTCTAAGATTCCTTCCAAGCCAGGCTATTCTATGGTTTTAAGATTCTCTGTGCTTACAATTAGGTTATTACATAACCCCTGTGTTATGTTAGATGGCAGCAGTAAAGCTGGAGCAGGACAGGTGAGATAGTTGGACCCAGTGATTTCCAGTGGTTCATTGACAAAACTGAGGGTAGCAGCACACAACCATGCAGAAGATGTCACACAATCTAGTATTATTAAATATTTTAGTAATAACCTAGATTATGAAACAAGAAAGCACATGTCCTACATTTTCAGAAGCTGCATGCTAGGGAAGAAAACAAGACTTGGGAATAACCACAAGAATTAAAGAAAAGTTCTAAAAAAAGAGAATGGAATTCAGAAACAATGCACACATTGTTCTGCCTGTAACAAGAATTTGTTATTTGATTGCAGCTAAATGTATTAGAAAAAAAACTGCAAAAAATACTTTCCTTTTTCTTGGTGTTTTTCCCTGCTTCTTAGTATTTTATACCACCTGAGCCTGAGCTCCCTCCTTTTACATATATACCTTCAGAAATATCCTTCCTTGTATTTTATTTCTCTGGCTAACTTACAGAGTAATTTCCACGATAAAGGCTTGTATTACCATTTTAGTATAACTCTTTAGTATGATGACCTACATTTCATTTTCCTCCTTATGCTGAGATCAAAGGAGAACTAATGATTGAGGCACTGGTCTGACTGAAATTCCCATCCTCCTTTTGCACTGAGGTGATGTGTGCTTGTGCTTCATGGCATTTATTTAGCAAACTGCCTACTCTGCTATTTCCTATAAACTCATTTTTTGTAAGGCCACCCACTTCCAGCCTTGGTTCTATTTCTCTGCACCCTTCATGACCCATTCCCACTGATTAATGCTGGGATGCAATTTTTCTAGAATTCATTGTCCCAGTATTTCTGTACCTCAGCTGGATGCAGAGATCTGTCTGGTTAGTTCTGAGAACTCTAAATCCACAGAGGAGCAAAATGCACTAGGAATCATTTACTGAAATGCATGACCTTGAAATAGCATGGTTCCACAGCACAGATGGAGTTTACCAGATGTCTGATGCTAGGAAATGATGAGATTTAAAAGAGCCAGTACTTCAGAGTGGTTTAAAAAAACTGAGATTACTGGATAGGATAGAGATACTGCAAATATATTTAAACAAGTACATCTACATGTGGATCCGTGGCTTTGGTGCCCAGATTAGTTTGCCAACCCTGCACTTACCTGTGCAATGCATGCACATCCTGAGCACAGTGAAAGGCTCTCTCTTCATTGGTATGAATTGTGGGGCTCTTCCTTGAACCATCAGCACTGGTCTGATGGTGATAACCCCCCTGCTGCTGATTATCCAATGCTGGGCTCTTCAAGCTGTCATGTTCTGATTCCCTGGCGGTGTCTGAAATGACCAAAATTCCATGCAATGTGGCATCACCATCTAGGCCCCACAAGAAGAGCTGCTCTTCAAAACAATTACATCATCTTTTAAATTTCCAGTGCTAAAAATAGGCAGGAAGGATTCTGCACCCAGAGATGTCTTGAAGCAGTGCTGCTGTTAGCAGAAGGTTTTGTACAGCAAGGTCTTGTCTGGAGACAGGTTCACAAATACATAAGCATTTCTCTTTCTAGGACTAAAAGCTGCCTGGGGACATGAATTTCTTTAAAAGAAATACTTTTCCATCTCCACTCTCTTTTTCATCCATCCTATCACCAAAGTGCCACATTTCTTCCATACCTCCAAGATGCCCCAAACAGTTGAGGCTGCCCTTATTACTTGGGTCAACTGAGCTAGTGATCATAGCAGCCTGTGGAACATAACAGGGCACCTCTGCTGCTAGGGAATAAAGAACAGGTTAGGCTGGCTGTGCTTTCAAATGTCACAGCTAGCTGAAATTACTGCTATCACTTAGGGAAACTCTGTTTTCTCAGCCTACAGCAATCTACCTCAGCACTGTCATTTCATCATGTAAGGGTCACTGTGGGTGAACAGGGAAAGGTTCAGCAGTTCATTTTATTTGGGTATGAGAATTGAAATATCAATGTAAAAAGCTTGTAAAATGTATCTTTTTCTCCTGTCTACCATTCTTGCTGTATTTTCCTCTTATTCCTTGTTGGCAAACTCTCCACTGATTTCCTCTGCCAGTCTTTTTCTAAGATTCTGCCACTGAGTCCTGCCACTGAGTGTAATGGGCTCATCAAACCCCCTGTACATCTCAACACATGATGAACAATGAAGTCAACATGCTTTCCATGCCCTTCATGTCATCAACAGGCCAGGGAGCCTTTTCTCAGGGTACAAGGCACTGCTGATTGCCAGCTCAAGGACCTGGAAGGGTGTTTTTGCAAAACTCAACAGGCACAAGTGAGATTGCTGTCTTCTGGCTTGCCCCAGTTTGGGTATGGGGACACAGGAATGGAAGAATAGTTGCTAGAGGAGAGGAAACATCCTGTTGCAGAGTTGGAGCAATTTCTCTTCCATTCCTTTTCCTCCTGCCCTGATCTGCATACCTCACACACATAGCAAAACACCCTACATTCACAATATCTTCTGTCCAGCTTCAGAGGCACTTGAGCTTTTGGTTCAAAGGTGACACCAGGAGATTTTGCCAAATCCCTTATGTTTTGACCTGTGAACCTGTTTCCAAGCAGAAAAAAGCACTTGTTCAAATAAGTGAAGTTAGGTTGTACTGAGATGTCAGCTGAGGAACTAACATTTAATTTTCATATTTGTCCAAGTTGTTACTTACCATTCATTTAAAGAAGCAGTACTAGTGGATCACACCAGTGGATTCTGCACCAACATGTTGTAAGATCCAGTTTCTGTCACAAGGAAATTACTATCTAGACAGATAGAAGAAACATTATTATCCCATTGCAGACAGGGCATTCAAGCACAAACATGCCAGGGAATATGCCTGAGGACACCCAGAAAGACTACATCAGTCAAGGGAGCCATATTGGGGTATGAACAACACAAGCCCTTTACTTATTGTTGCTCCAGACACTCTGTATCTTCTCCTAAATCAGTCTATTAATTCATCACCAGGAACACCACAGGTGAAGAAGCTGTTGAAATCTATTTTGGTTTTGTTGCCTTTATTTATGCACATGAGAACAAGAGACTGAAGTCAATAAGAATCAATGAGATCAACATATCTGCTGTAGGAATGAATTACCTTTAAATACATATTTTAAAACAGATATTCTGCTTTCTTATACTCCTATTCACTGAAAATAAGAATCTATCTGAAAAACAGAAAATACATCTAATGGTGGAAATATGGGGAAATTCAGGTAAAAGTAAACAAGCCAGCTTGATAAGAAGTGCATGGTAAACAGACATTTCACTGAGGAGGAGACTTTTCAGATATTTCCATGACATGTTGTTGCCACTTGAAATGTGGTGCCTTCTGGTGCTGTCTCAGAATATCTGGCAGAACATGTTGTATGTAATCAGACGCTATTTTTTCAACGTACAATTTTTTTAAATTCTGTCTTCTCTGATAAGCGTCGTGCAAGACAAATGTTCTACTTGCCAAATAATTTCTTTCAGAAAAATTGAACAAACACATCTCTAGGATTTTCTGTTCCTAGCAACTCCAACTCCCATCTTTAAAAGCCTCAATGCAATAAAGCAAAATCTTTAAGATGCTTTAGCTCACTGTCAAATCTCCTACTAAAGGAAAGTATATTTAACAGATATTTAAAAATAGTAGTAGCCACACAAAATCATAATGGAAAGAATCTTTAATAATAATAATAATAATTAAATTTGCCATTAAATATAAATAGATCTTTCTATTACACAGAATAAACAGTCACATTGAGGAGCTTACACTTGTGAGCTCACCACTCACCAAACTCACTCATGTTCTCAAAACACCACTTGCCTTTACTACCTTGTAGCAAATGAATGCTAATGAGTAACATTCCAGTTAACTCTTACCAAACTAAATCATTTTTTGGCTCCCCAGATAGAACTTTTGCACGGACATTCTCCAAAATCATTGTCAAGGCTACAGCCTGATTTCAACGAGCGACGTCTCAAAAAGCACAAAGGACAAAAAGGAAAGTGGTGAAAAGGAAAATCAGCAGAGACAATGTTAAATAACACGTTCAGTGGTGACAAGAGAGCTGGCAAGATATCCAACCCCAAGGTCAGCACATCTTCCCTGGCTACAGCAGAGCTTGTGCAGGAAACCAGCAACTTTTTCTCACATTATCACATTGGCAGGAGCCGGGTGGGGAAGTGCAGAAAGTGACCTGCAGTTTTCCTGGGTCTGGCATCAAGTCTGGTGTGTTAGATTTGCACTTCAGAACAGCTCAGAAGATGCAAAGAAACATTTGCCTACTTGGCTCCCGGCAAATGAAAACACTGAAGTTCTTGCCTGAGCACCGCCTTCTAACAAGGAATGTGGTGAAACAGGAGTAGATCAGGAGACAAGAATTTTTGCACACCTTTTTCTTCTGGCCATGTTCCTGTTAAAATTCCTTGTCCTATTCCAGGTGACCCTGTGGACCTGCTGTCCAGGCCCTCTCCCAGTGCTGAGCTGGGCCACAGGCAGAGGCAGAATGAGAGGCTTCACGTGGTGGCCAAGGCAGCTCCTCAGGATACCCAGAGTGAGCTGGCTCTTTCTGAACAGCCTTTGCTTGGGGGAAGAAGAAAAAGGCACTGAGTTTCTCAAGCTCTTTGTGGCCCTTGTCAGCCACCCTCTAAATCCTGCAGCCGTTGTCCCAACCTCAGTTTGGATTACAGGAGTCAGAGGACTCAGTGAAGCATCCAAGACACTTCTCTCCACAGATTCCCCTTCATGACAATCCCATTATCCCATTCAGATCCCACCCCAGGGCAGCTGCAACTACGTAACCCTTGAGGACTGCCAGTCAGTGGTCAGCCCACTGATGGACCAACCAACACGTTTGCAGATATCCTGGCAGGCTGCCACAGGAGGCCTTGTGACATCTGTGTTTCCCCCTCCTCCACCATCAGGCTCAAAGGGGATGTCCAAACCTTCTTCCTGAGCAGGATCATTCACAGCACGGAGTGGAAGAGGCTGGGAGCCCTCTGTGCTGCTGGTGGTGAAGCCATACTGGCACAACAGAGGGAACAGGGCTAGTTTAGCCACATGCTATGAAATACTGTGAATAAATGGAATGTGCTTTTTTCGTTGACTACAATATGGCAGGTCCTGATTGACAGACTAGACACAAATGTGCAAACTGCACAGGCTGCACAAACAGTGCAGCCCTGATGGCTGTTGTGTCCTACACAGCTTCTGCAAGGAACTGGATGAGCCTCTCCATCTGGACCGAGCAAGGACTGTTTCTTCAGCAGCTTTATGCTCATCCTCTGCAGTCTGTGGGTAGGTGGAGAAGCCAGATGACCCTCTGTGTCTGGCCATGCCTTCATTAGCAGGGTCAGCTGAGCAGGGTAGGGTGGGGTTCAATGACTTTTCTATCCCATTCTGTTTTCCAGAGGAAAGGTTTAGGTGTGCCTGCTTTACCCTCCCTCCCCAGGCCACCTCAATCTGTGCTTCTGAGGAAACATGGCTTCTCTGACTGCGTCTGTCCTGGCCCTCTGTGTCTTTTTTGACCTTTTGAGCATTCTGGCATGCAGCTGTGACTGCTGCCTCCACAACCCTCAGGAAACATCACGGGCTGAGGGCTATGTGTTTCTCTTGAGAAAAACGTGGCTGACAAGTGGCTGTGCCATGCAGCTCAGGAAAGGGGGGAGGGTGAGGAGAGATTTGCGTGCTGTCTGCTTCCTGGGAGGCAGTGGAGAGAGTAGCAGAAGGAGTAAGGCTGTGTAAGCAGCTCGTATGGCTGGGGGAGGAAGAGTTAATGAGGGCTAGAAAGGATCCAGCTGGTTGGATCTTACAGGACAAAAAAAGCATCCTTCACCAAGGAAATCCTTCCTCCCTCCTGTCCACAGTGTCACAAGACCTTCTATCCTGTCCCATTTTCTACCTTTTTTGTCTCTAGAGAAACTGGCCATTTCCCCTTTTACCAAGGCTTTTTGCCAACCACTCTGTTCATGGAGTGGCTGTGCCTGCTGGACCTCACAAAAGGCCACAGGCAGCCCAAGTTGTTTTAAGCCTCTCCATGGTGTGGAGAGGAGACTTCCAAAAGGTCACCATGTGGTACAGAGCCTGCTGCCATTTTGTGCCCTTCAGCCCACACTGAAAGAGGACTCTGAAGAGAGGAGGACACAGCAGATATTATCCATTATCCTTCCTTTTGCTCCCTTAACAGGCCCACCTGGCATCTGGGAACACAACCAGTGGAGCAAAGGAACTATCCTGGCAGAAGATGCAACTTGTACCCCAGGACAATTGCTCCACAGTGCTGCTGTGAGGCAGTTACAGATCAAGGACACGGTGGTGGTACAGCCCTGGGATCAGAGAGAACAGCAGAGGCCTGATCACAGCTTGGCACCACACCAGATCACAAGCACAGCCAAACCAAGAACTGACAAGGTAGATGTCCCCACAGGGACTGGGAGCAGATGAGTGTGTGGCTTCAGCCACAGCCCACAGCAGTGAGGATCCTTGTCTGGCTGTGGCCAAGGAGCCTTCTACATGGCAGGAGAGAGCCCACGGCAGGAGGAAGCCAACCCAGCTTGCTCCTTAACAGGGCTATAAGAATCTCATCACCAGAGGCTGCTTGATGATGCAACCAAAAGGTCTGGTCTGTTCACCGTTCAGATTTTCATTTTGTTTGGGTTTACCTGATAGCAGTGACATTCGTATTAGTTCTGATATTAAGATTTTTTACACTTAGGGCCAAAATGATTAAAAGGCTTTGGCTTCCAAATACTTCATTAAGCCATGATTTTGAATTTGCTGAAGATGCTTCTTGCTTTGTTGAAAGCAAGATTTCACACTACATATTTGACCAAATTTCTTTGCAATTCCCACTCTCAGGAAAGTAAAGTCATTTCTTGTTTCATTGTAGGAAATCACAAAAACAAACCTGTCATTCATCTATGCCCTAAAGGCTTTTTGACTCTTCTTTTGGCACTTGCCTTAGTATTGGAGAATCTTCATAGATAATCAGGCAATGAAGTGTAAATGCTTTTCAGTGTAGGAAGTAAAAGATGGTCCTTTTTTTTTCCCCAAAAAAATGTCTAATATTGACAAAACCTCAGTTTGTTTTTGACCTTTCAGTGTGATGCTATAACTGAGCAAGGATTCATCCTCATCACTTCTTGCTTTCATGTCAGTCTGTATTTGATAATGAGAGGCATAGTGCAAGTACCACCTTTTCTGGCCATGTGGGAATGGATTGCCCACAGTTATAGACATCACATCCAAAGCAGCACGACTGTATTATTTTTGTGTCTCAATATATAAAAAAGCTGCCCTAGGGATAACAGGCAGGTCTAAGTAATATACACATAACATAAGGGCTCCTGCTGTGTATTTTTGACACTCCTTAACAGTGAGAATTAAGATCTATGACTCCCATCTCTCAGCTGATAACATCAAGACAGGCTGCAGCGACTGCACAGAGCCTTTCTGAAATCAAATTGGTCTCTGTGCAAGCACAACAGGTCACATGGGGACTGTCAGACAAGAACAGTTTGGAACTACAGATGCATAGAAACAAGCCCTGTTTGCTGCCCCAGGTGAAGCTGTATAGTGTCTCTGACTCGATTCTGTGACACAGGGACGTGCTTTAGCTGGGGACATGGACAGCAACTGCCACCAGCAGCTCATAGCCATGCAAAGAGGTAATCCCTGGTGGAAGAAAATGCAGCCATCACAGAATAATTAAGCTTGCATTCCACTTGAGAGCTCTCCCACACAAATGGGAGAAGGTGTGTCATGATTCAGATCACTGCCAAAATAGCACAGTGTGGCATTTTGCAGTTTAACTGTTTCAACAGATCATTTATTTCTGTAAGAGTGAACTGACTGGAGCTCTCACCCTTGGAATACCAGGGGGAACTTAATCTACTGCAGTTTGCTTTTCCTGAGTGACTAACAAGACCCCTGTGGGAAGTACAGCAGACTGCACACTCCTTAGCGGAAACTGATGCCCAGGAACTTCCACCTGAACATGAGGAAGAACCTCTTTACTGAGCAGTGACAGAGCACTTACCAGGCTGCACAGAGAGGGTGGGAGTGTCCCTCAGTGGAGACATTCCAGAACCATCTGGACACAATCCTGTGCCATGGCATGACCCCGATGGAGCAGACAGGTTGGATGAGATGATCCCCCTGTGGTCCATTCACAGATCCATTCTGTGATTCTGTGAACTTAGTAATTTCTTCAGTTATTTTTTTTCCCCCTAGAAATGTCAGAATTGGCTTCTTATTTTAGTAGTTTTAGTTCTGCACTTACCTATGAGGGACTTAACAAGTATTTTAAAGTAGGTTTGTAATAAGTTCATAAAACCTTTGTAAAATCTCAATGCATTCAGCATGTACATTTTTATGTCACTCTGGCTTTCTCAGAAATAAAAATTAAGGCAATGAATCCCTAGTTAGACAATTAAAACATTGGATACCGAAATGCTTTTCTGAGAAATATATGAGGGCACAGGTGTGACTACCAAAAAGCTCTTGGGTTCTCTAACCATGCAACCATTTCTCTAACCATTTCTCTCAATATGGTAATATTGAGAGAAAAATACCCAGATACAGGAAGTCAGTTATAGAAACAAAACAGAGTAAGGGGCTACAGTTTCCCTGTTTTTCCCTACTGGATGATAAAATGTATTTGTATAATTTCCTGACCTACTACACTGAGATTAGGATGAATTTGATTTGATCTCACTGCAGAATTCCTGAGCTTGAAGTGGTGAGGTAAGAAAACACTCAGCAATTCACCCCCAGAGTGCCATCTTATCCATCCCTTTTTAAGGGATTAGTGCAACACTGGCTGAAATTGGTGAGGTTTTTACTGCAGAGTTCATTAGAATTGTAGCTATCAAACATGACAGAAAAAAAGGGCTCTGCAGCCACTATGGAGGGTACATGAACAAACAGGAGATAGATCAGCTTTTGAAGTGTCCTAGTGTTTATCTGCAAGCAATCTGTAACCAAACACTTTAGTTCTCCATAACTCATAAACTGAGGCAATTCCATTTCACCTTTACACGGAGATGGCCTTGTTCTTCAGGAGGGAGAGCCACAGGTCACAGGCAGCACAGGCAGATTTCTGCAAGGCAGCAGAGTCACTTACCTTATCTCAGTCATGGAAATGGCACATGAACTGGGACAGAGTCCCCAGGACCTTCCTTTGATATTGCCACAGAGGCTGTGTTTCAGCTTTTAGAAGCTTTCTTCACACTCCACTGCTGCAATGGAATGTTTGGATTTAATTCACTACTACTAATAAAATAATAATTATAAATATAGGTACTTAAGACAGGAGGTAATCTGTGATCCAGCAACCAATATTTGTGTTGGGTTTTTTTTTATTTTTAAAGGCCAAGCTTAGGAGAAATGAAACACAAGGGCTGCAATTCAATCCATACATCCTTACAGAGCAAATCTTCCTGAATCTTTCAGCTCCAGACAGCACCTGACCAGAAGGCAGTTTGCACTAGTTACTAGAGAACTTTAACCTTCCTTAAATAACACATATAAGAAACACCAGCAACACAAATAATACTCTCCCCTTCATTCCTTTTCAGTAGCTGAAACAGAAATTTGTAGAATGAGAAAAGCAAAGAAACCCACCACACATATGATGGTGCTGAACAAACGTGAAAGCTGAGCTGTAGCCTGGTTTGCAACAGCCCTTCACCTCCACTTGAGACAGCCAGCCATGACTTCACTGATGCACACATTAGGGATAAACAGTAGATTCACTTACAGAGTAGTTGCAGTGACAGTGATTTATTCAGTAAAAAGCAGCTCATGTCCACCCCATCACAAACCTCTAGTAAATAGATTCTGTTTATCTCTCCACCTACTTCTTATTTCAGTCTTTCTCAGCGCTCGTTATTCTCTCAGCAGTCACAGCACCTCAACTGTTGCTTCACCAGCACTCATTTCTTCAGTTCAAACCTCACCAGAGACATTCCCCAGTAGGAAAGCTTGATCCCCACTCAATAGGATTATTTCTAATAATAATTAGAAATAATAATCATTAGCCCTCCATGGGCTCCCAAACTCCTCACAGCAATTCCTTACTTTGCCCTAGGCTGGTCACAGTGGATCTCTAACAGTAAGTCATCTTTCCCTTCACACTGTCTTGGAGTCCACTCTTTCAAGGAATTCCTTGGCTGGTCTCTTTCCTTTGTGTTCATGTTTCCCAGCTTCAGTGATTGAAACAATCACTCCCATCATTGCTGCCATTTCCCTCTTTCTTTCCATAAAGCTTTCCTGAGCAACTCTTCCAACTCAAACCCTGTGTCTTTGCCATCATCTCCTTTCTTCAGCTGCAATGTGCTAAACCCGAGATTTTGTTCAAGCACATTGGAGACAGAACTACAGTTCATGAAGGCTTTTTGAGATCACAAATGACTGAGATCATAGGTCATGTATCAGGCTAATACAGTGTCTATTAAATGTGTCCTCAAGCTGTGTTTGATGCATTTGTAAAAACAGAAATAGCAGTCGCAGCAAGGAAAGAAGTTGCTGAGAATTTCCCAGAGCTGGAATTGCTGAGAATTTCCCAGAGCTGTAGCACATGCCAGGCATAAAAGAAGGAGATGACAGTAATTAAGGTTAGACCCCTCTGTCAGAATTGTCTACTTGCCCCTCATACCAAGATTTTGCACTGAGTTCTCCTGATGCTCATCACCTCTAAGAGGGCAAAATGAAAACCCATTACCCCCAGGTTAAGGTGAATAGCTAGCAGGTGTGCTGGGAACATCAGCTGACAATTGCAGTAGCTTGTTTCCCCTAAGTAAAGAGAAGGAAAAGGCTTTGTGCATCAGAAAAGCATGGAAGTGGCCTGAGGCTTCTTCTTGGACACTGCTAATCACACATAATCCTTACCTTAGAACCTTTCCTT
The DNA here is from genome assembly GCF_027477595.1 of Haemorhous mexicanus. Lineage (NCBI taxonomy): Eukaryota > Metazoa > Chordata > Aves > Passeriformes > Fringillidae > Haemorhous > Haemorhous mexicanus. The sequence continues at coordinate 14,774,004 of NC_082346.1, forward strand.
AGGCGTTGTCAAACAGAAAAAGAAAGAACAAGATTTAAAAGTGCAGGACATCATTAAAGGCATGGTTAAGGGCCAAATTAAAGGAGGAGAGCGATGGAGGAAGGTTTTGGAAGGTGAGAAATAGTATCAAAGGTTAAACTAATTTTAAGTTTAAAAAAAACCCAAACAACAGAGAGTGGGAAGCTAGTGAACATAAAGAAAAACAGAACTGAAAACCTCTGAAGATCAAAATATTCCAATATACAATATCAGATCATTCTGATCATGTACATACTGGGAATAAAGCCAAGAGACTGGAGCAAAGGAAATGGAAGAACATGAAGGAGAAAAGGAAGTCTAGAAGAAGTATCCATTTCAATATTGAACCACTTCACAGTTTTCCCAGTTTCACTAAAATAGATCATTACAACCAAGAGCTTTTTCCAGAGAGAAGCAAGTTAATAAAAAAATTAAAATATGATCAGCCCTTGCTATAAATGATACTTGTCTCTGTGCCCAGATATTTTGCCTTTGGGAGCAAAGCAGGTTTTTCCCCACCATCTGCTATTATTGGAAAGATTTTACAGTATTTCCTCATGCTGCCTCCCCATGGTTCCAGAGTATAACTTGGTGTAGACTGGAGCTATGGATAGATCATGACAAATTTTATAGAGAGGAATAAGAGATGATAAATCTGCTTCTAAAAAGTTAGCTGTCAAGGTCATCTGCTGACAGGTTCCATATGACTGCCAGATTACTGTTTGAGTTCAGGTACTGCCTAGGAATATCAGACATAAACTAAGAGTCTATTTCTGAATACAACATAGAGATAATTCACATAAATTACACCACTTGTAACCAATTAAAAAATGTAGACAAATCCTGTGCTCAGTCAGACCGTTTCAGTGCAGAAGCTCACAGTCCAGGAGTTGGTTCTGACACAGTGGAGAGACTACAGAGGAAAGAGTGACAGGGTCAGGCAAGAAAATAGCCAACAAAAAAGCAAATAAAGTCTAACAGGAAGCCAGGACTTTGAGGATACAGCTCTTTATTTGCTCAGTCTTCATCTTCTAAAAGTTGTGACAAGATTCCCCCCCAATACATTTTGTTATAGAACCTTTTCATCATTTCTGGTTTATTCTATTCAGCAGTCACTCAAAAGTTAGAGAATGGAAAGTCATATTAAAGGTTATGAAAAAAGTAAAGTAGAGGTCAAATTTTGAACAGGCATGCAAGTGAGCCTTGTCCTTGCCTCTTCACTGGAGGAAAAAGATGGGAACTAATACTCTACACCTCTGCTAAATACTCACCTGATGTAATGAGACCTGCACTCTCATGTCAACCACATTTAAGAAGTTCACTGGAATTTTCTGCTTTTTTTATGGAAGGTTCTTCTAACTTCTGCAGATCATTCAGTATGAGGTCTTGCAGAGCTACAGACATGATATAATCTTCCCCAATTACTATCAGTCATTATTTCTTCACTATTCATCATTGTTTTTCACACTCTGGTAGATTGCTTGTCCTCATTTTAATCAGTCAACTCATCCCACGAGTCAGAATCTGTAAAAATGTCAAGTCAATACTTAATTCTGTTAAAGTTGAAATTGAAAACCTTATCTCATAAACCAAACTACATTTTGCAGTCTGGGCTCTGAGTCAAAGTCAGGTGACGTGAGGGAAAGTTCAGAGAATCAGAAGAAATTCCTGGAACATCTTGTAAGCCAGTGACAATAAATTGTGTGTCTCACCAAAATCCACCTCAGGTAGATCCCTGCCACCCTACACTAGAGTACACTGTCACAGGCTTACCATTTCCAGTAAAGATAATTGTATTTTAGTGGGGACTGATTCTGCATCCATTAGTGGCCTGCTTAGTGCTGAAAGGCTTGATGAGTTGCTCAAGATATCTAGAATAGTATTTTATCACACAATTATTGGAAAAGCATCAGGCAGACTATCAAATGGTTCTCTCCCTCTCTCTCTCTCTCGTTATTTTTTTTTAATAATTACCGGAGGAGACACTTTCCTGCTTTTACCTGCAGGAAAATTCTGTAATCCTTAAATACACAGAAATCACACAGCAGAGAGAAATTAAAAGGATATACATATAAAGGTGCCTTTAAACAGCAGTAGATACCAAATCTACAAAGTTTTTCTAATTTTTGAGCTTCAAGAGGACACAATCTTTGTGATTTACAGGAAGAGAAGAGTAGAGACTTGTGTTCCTGCTTAGATGTTTGCTGGGAACTCAGTCTCCCAGCATGGTGACTTTTTACTTGATGGTTTAGATAGATGTACGATTGAATTTACAGCCAAATTACCTTCATAATATTAGTAAATGAGACTGCACTGCTCTGTATTTATAGCCTTCTTGGAAATGTGAGATTCATCTGCCCTTTCAGAGACAGACATCAATGAACAAACTAAGAACTCCAAGCCAAACATTTTCCAGTAAAAATAATTTTATCTATTTTTAGGTTCATATTATTTTACTTATTTTAGATATAATCAAGCAGATGAAGTAAAACCATGGGGGTTTGAGCTGCTGAGAACCCTGAATTTTCTGTGAAAGGTAAACTGAAATAAGCCAGGTAGGAGGTATCCCTGGATGGAACCTGTTCAGCCCCCGAGAACAAAAAACATTTTGTGACTCCTCACAACACCTTAGGATGGCTTTAGGGGCACAAGAAAGGAAAATGCAAATAAAACAAAACAAAGCAAAAAAATCTGAGCTGGGAAACTTAATAATTTCTCATCTGAATGGGTCCTACAGCAGAGCACGTGCAGCCTTTAGAAGTGTCACCACTACATGTGGGCACTCACCTCTCTGGGAAATGTCTCATCCTCCAATCACTGTTGGGCCCCTAAACCACAAACTCAGGTCACTAACATGTGGGGAAAGATTGCTGTTAAAATCACTTGTTTTATTAAAGAAAAACCAAAAACATTAAGAAAGATGCATAGATTTATAAAACCCCTAAAAATAATTTCTTAGGTATGGCTCCTTAGCTGTTAGCATGGACTTCATTAACTGAATTCCCAAATAGCCTTGAGGCATGACCAGAACAATATTGGCAAGATCTCCCACCCTGAGCAATGGGGCATGGATTTTTTTACTCCCTCAAACATAAATAAAACACAAAACTCTGCTGCTGACTAAAACCAAAACCAACCCCTCCCTCATTTTTTACACATCACTTACTCAACAGAAATAGGGTGGGGTTAAAGGGTCCCCACAGTATGGGAAGGGGGATGCAGAGCTGCAACAGAAAGGGGACAAAAGTCACTCTTTTGTTATCCTCCATGCTGGCAGCCACATCCCCACTGCCCACTGTCCTGCCTGCAACCCCACATCCCACTGGGACACTGCAGAGAGCAGCACCAGCTCAGAGCAGCCTGTGCCAGAAGGACATACAAGCACTCCTCTGCCTGAGAGCATCATTAGGTTTTCTTTGGGTTTGGGAGAGGACAGAGACTGTTTGTAATCACAGTTGCCTCTCCTGAGCAGTGAGATTCTGAGGAGATTTTTTTCCCCTAAGTAGCCCAATTTCAAAGGACTTATAAGACCTGTTTCAGAAAATGAGGAAGGGTCTTCACTGTTATCCTTTTCATCTTGTTATCCAGCAACTGGAACACAAATTAACCCTAACTTGTAACTTGCAATTATTTTGCACCTGTTTCTTTGGTGTGCTTCTCACAGAGGAAAAGTCCAGGCTGCCACCACCACACTAGGGCTGGTGAGGTCAGACATGAAGCTCTTGCAAACCTGCGCTGCCTCAATCCAGCTGGAGAATTCAGAACTGCTGAGGGTTAAAGCACACTCCAGGACACAGGCTTGGCTCACTGCTGCTATCCAAACAAGCTGGCAGCAACTCCCTTTTCCACTGAGAAGAAAGGCTCCTGTGTTAGATTTGATAACTTCACCTTTCATCCAGTAAGTCCCCTCAGTATGAAATGAAGCGAAATGGGAATCCTGCATGATGGACTTAAAGCCATCAGCTTTTTGTTACTGGTTCAATGCTTTTAAAATTATGCAACAGAGTACCTGGGAAGTTCTGGGGAGTTCTTGTGCCTTAGGCTACCTTGGAAAGATGGGTTTCTAAGTCAGACTTCCAGCTTGATTTGTGTGCTGCTTTGAATCTGCTACTTTTACTGTTTCCAGTTTGTTTAGCCTTTTTTGCAGTGCCTCCTCAAACAGTGAATTTTTCCACATACAAGCTGTCTCCCACCATGCATTTATGGAGCCCTGTAAGACAAATTTCCAGCCAGGTCTTGCTGAAACACAGGTAATAATCTAGTTTGATTCTTTCTGGGCATATATATACCTCACTAAATCAATGGGGTTCAAACACTGACCTTATTATTTTAATGGTTTTAGGAAATCAGTAAACTCCTCTTTGAGAGCTGGTACTTGAAATAATCTCCAAAATATAGCACACAAAGTCAAGCAGAAATGCAAGCCTAGCTAGAAACCTGAGCATGGCAGAAGGTTTTTGTCTGAGTACTGCCTTTGTTCTTGGACACTCAGGCACACACATAATGCCAAGGAGGGGCACGGAGCAAGGACAGAGGGGAGCTCACCCTGAACAAGCACAGCAGAGTAATGATGAAAAACACCTTGGTGAGCAAAGGAGAATGTAAGAGCTGTAAGAGCATGGAGTGAGTCTTGGCTTTAGTGCTGAAGGAGGACTACTGGCCTCTTCAATGAACAAGATCTGTTCCTAGCAGTACCTCTTTCACCAGTTTCTCTTCAGTGAGACAATCAACAAGACCCTGGACAGGCTCATCAGAGTAATATCAATTCTAACCATGCTTTTAAGTGCAGCAAAAAAAAGAAATGTCAGGCAACTAAGCCAGGGAAGATACACATGTGCAGTACTTTCCCTGAGTGATGGAAAAGAACAGGTGACACAAACTCCCAAACCCCACCATTTAGAAAGTTTTCCCCCTTTGATTACCCAATGCACTTTTATTTTGCCTTTGCTGTATGATCAGGCAATAAAAAAAGAAACAATACTGACTTTTTGAAACTATAAGGACCTAAAGCTCCCCACAAGCACAAAGGACCAAAGACCTGAGATCACACAGCAATCCAGATCTGCAGAGACACTGTGTAATCCTGCTTCCTTTTTTCTCCTAAGCAGAACAGAAACTGCATTAACATCCTGAAAGGCAGAGTCACCAAAGGGCGTGCTAGATGACCCTACAGACCTTTTGCATCTCTAATGTCTGATTCAGTGCAAAGAATGCAGACCTGTGAATCATGACTCTGAGCTGAACAGGCAGTGACACAGCTGGAGCTAAAAGACCTCCAAACATTGCCACTCACCCAAGGCATCATTGTAGGCATATAATGAACAGAAAAAGTGGATGTGTTTGAGATAGAAACACAAACCAGAAGGCAGTCTGCCAGCCTGATCCCTCTAGCAGCACGTTTCCCTACTCAGGTGGATTCTTTGGGCTAAAGACTGCGTGGGCAGGGGTGGAAAAGAATCCCAAACATGGTACCTCTCTGGCAGGTGGAGGATCTGATTCACTTTGTAATCATTTGTAATAGCCTGCAGCCAGAAGGCCAGATGCTGTCATCTCCTCAGATCTCACAAGCAAAGCAGTGTAAGCTGGATCAATATTTGCAGTGGAAGGTCTCCAAGTGGCACCAATGAGGGCAGGAAACGATGCTGATGAGAGCTGGGCTGGACCCAGCACTGAGCCAGAAATGCAGGATGAGGTTTGGAAGGACTTACTCAGGCAGAGTTGCCACTTCTTACACAGGGCTCTAAAGGGCAGCCCTGGTGATGAGGGGTCAAGAAAAGCACTTTCTTTTGGAAAGTGTTTCCTGATACCCTGGACAATGTCCAGCCTATACAATTGCATCAAAACTCCTTCCTGCAGCTGGAGACAACAAGGTTTTGCCTTCCAAGCAAAACCCCTGCAGGGCCCTGGGCTCTCTCTTTATGTGCAGAACCACAGTGATCTGCAGTTCTAGTTAACTTTAGAAATTTAACAGGCTGGGGTTACTGAACTTGTACCAAAATCTTAGACTGATTTCAATGTCTAAGGATATGCTTAAGGAATGCCTTGGTTTTCTTGAGCTGTTTTCTCCATTTAAAAATAATATTCAAATAGATAATTCTAAGTTTGAAATGAGGATCTTTGCATATGCTTCAGCCCATTTTGTCCATTTTGGGAATGGACAAAGAATTTGAGACTGAAAAAATAAGTACAAGCAAAATACAGTAGTCTCCTTGTTACTGAAACAAACACCAAGTCATATATTCTCATTGTCATAAAAAAGACTTCATGGGGACAAAGAGACTCAATGCTACAGCCTGCAGCAAAGATACCATTAATAAAATAAATCACATCATTCACCACTACAAGTGGCTCACTTTAAAGGCAAAACATAGGGAGAATAGGACTGTGTGTAGTTGGATGAAAGAGTACAATCTGTATCAGTGTACTGCACACGTCAACGCTGCTCATACAATGAATAAAGAGGAAATGCAACACAGTCAAATACCTTTATTAATCTTCTGCACAATGACCTTCTACTAAAGCCATATAGCCAATGGTCTACATGCTATATAGGCTATCAGATTGCTCCCCTATGAATAAATAAAATTCCACAGGAAGAAAAAATGAGGATGAAAGCTCAATTATTGGTATCTTTTGAGGCTCGTGGGCAAAAATTTCAATAAAACATAAGATGACTTGGGGCCAAAAAGGAGAACACTGAAGTTTTTCAGCATAAGCAGCAAACTGATACTCCTGTTAATACAAATTTCAGCCAAATTTGACATAGCACTTGAGGTGATTTTTTTTTTTCTTCATGCAAATCAGCTGGCTGGAGGACAGAAACCCAAGCAAGTAGTCACATAGAGAGGAAAAATGGGTACTATGAAAGAACAGGCAGACTAACAAGGGCATAAATACTGACCTACCAGTCAAGCCCTGCATAACTCTACATTAGCCAAAATGCTACTGCTTGCCCAGAGAAATACAGAAAGGGAACTAGAAAATCTTATAAAAGCAGAAGGAAAAGCAGTGTGGATATGAGCATGTGAGGAAGGCACAAATATATATAGGAAAGCTACATTAGCTCTGCTGAGAACAAAAAACTTGCTTTTCTCATGGAACTTTATGGTTGTGCTTTTCAACTGAGAAATCCACAGGCCAAACCCTTCATCCTGCAAAGGAAACTTGGTGTCAACACAAAGTGCAGGTTTAAATCAGACAGAGGCTCCAGCACAAAGTGCCCAGAATCTGAGGAGACTTGGTGGTGCCAGCCATCCTACAGCCCCCTCAGACAGCCTGTGACAGGAGCAGGGCTGATCTGAAATGCATTGCATCACATCTTCTGTAACACAAACAGCTCTCAGTATGTCTAAGGTTGATTTTTAGACAAGAGAGATGTAATAACCTCCCCAAATTAGTGCTGAGGTACAGACTGTGACTTACCCATCCATTTAGTTATTTACATGCTGGGAAATGTGTAAATAAATGCTTTCTAAATACTCACCAAACTCTCAGCTCACAGACACACTCAGGTACAGTCAGAAAATATTAAAAAGTCCAGAAGAGCTGCTGAGAAAGTGGGGTCAAATTGCCAAAAGATGAATTTGCTTGAAAATTTTACATTGAGTGTTGAAGGCAAAAGTAAAAGCTGAGGCAGAGTGTGGTCAGGAAAAGATACCATCAATTAATTCTGCAAATGAGGATGAGCTCCATCAGGAGAGAGAACAATGCAAACACAACTCATCTTCAGTGCCTTGCAGGGATACAGGGGAGGATGCCTTGGGTCTGGGACAACACAAGCACTCAGGCACTCTCCATTTCAGCTCCCACCACCAGCATGGCTCTGCTCCTCACCTGACTGCTTGGTCCTGGTACAGACCTCAAGCAGGAGTGCTGGGATTTCCCACCCAAAGCAAAACTGGCCTGCTTGAAGGAGCAGGAACTACCCTCTACCCTTCTACAAAAGGGGAGGAACTACCCTCCACAAAATATGATAAATGCACTGGCTCCAGACGAATTAGAAAAGTAAGGAATAATTAAAATTGACTTTAAATCAATAAAGCAAAGAGCTATGACTGCATGAATATATATATGTACTACAGATTTCCCACAAAAGGGTCTGATTCAAAGTCCATAAGTAAAATTACTTCAAATAGCATCCTTCACAGCTGCATTCCCTTTTAGAGCACAGAAGAGGTGCATAGTTGTATTTAGGATCTCCAAGCAGAGAGCTCAGAAGCAGAGTAAGAACTGAAGAGTTTTTATGCCAGCAGACAGGTATACTTTCTTCTCCCCTCCTTTCTTCTTTACATGAACATATTACGCAGTGCCAAAAAAAAAAAAAAAAAAAAAAAAAAGAAGAAGAATAGAAGGAAATGAAAGGAAAATGGATCAGTTGAAGCCTCCAGGGAAGATAACCTTCAAAGGAAATTTAGCGGAAAATTGAAGAAAATAGAAGCTGAGATTTCTCATGTACCTCATGGCAACAGAAATAGATAAGTAGGAGGAAAGGCTGCAAGCAGCTTTGCTCCTTTTTGTGACAAGAGAGAAAGCCTCAGCCTGAGCCATATTCAATCAGTTCCAAAGGGAGAGAGATAACGAGAAGTTAGAAACACCCATGAATGGGTTTGAAGTCTACTGCTTCTGGACACACATCATTGACAAGGACGTGAAATTTCAACACAGAAGAGAGACAGGGAATCAAGTGAGCAATGTGTGACACACTTAGAAACTCACAGAAACACCCAAGCCAACTTTTAGAAGTTACCAGTGTTATCAAACTACCATTAGGCTTCCAGAAGCTTTTTCCTATGATTACAGTTATTTATGTGAATGTGTAGAAAACTACTTCTTCATCTCCAACCCAACACTCCTGAGACTGTAGCATATGAGTACAGCTATACTAGCAACCAAAATTTAACACTTCATCCCATCAACATGTTGTTGCCTGCACGGGGAAGGGAGAATCTAGAAAAAAGAAAAAAAAAAAAAAACCATGGGAAAAGTATGAGACAGAAATATCAACATTAATATCTCTATTTGCAATTAGGAGCAGTTCCAAGAGACAGGGGTTGTTTTGTTTTGGTTGGGCCTTGGTGTTCTCTTTGTTTGGAGTTTTTAGCAGGGTACAGACTGAACACTGGGTGAGGAGAGGGATCAGAGCAAGAATTCCAGTGTTCCCTTGGCTATACTATCCTGAATTGGCAGCAGGGAAAAAGATCAGTGTTTTCTTTAAGGTTTCTTAGCTTAATTTGTTGTGGCAGTGTGTCCCTGAAGTGGGAAAGTCTGCTGGAGGGAGAAGAAGACACAGAAAGAAATGTGAGATTTTCTTCTTTAAAGTGAGGGAGAAAGGTTTAGCAGGGCCCAGCAAAGGAGGTGCTGCTTGTATGTGCAGGGGAAAACCTTGCACCCATCCCCTCCTGAAGCCAAACTCTCCCACTGCTGGGCATCCTCTGGTACTTGCAGAATTACAGATGATCCCAACAGCAGGATTCTTAACAAAGGGTAGCCATGGAAACAAGACACTCCTACCAAAAAAAAAAAAAAAAAAAGGGAAAAAGGGTACTCTGTACCATTAAGGGATTGCTGTTACACCTCATTTTCTCTCACACATTTCCCCTGCAAACAATTAAGCACCTGCAGTTTTGAATCCTTCAAAGCAGCCTCATCACAGATAAGCATTGGGGAAAGAGTGGAAACTCTTCCAATTGCCCAGCTCCCTTCAGGTTGCTGGCCTGTGATCAGCACTGGAGGTAGTCTTGCAAAACAAATAAATCTTTAAACAATAAGCTACAGATTAAAAGCCTGAGAGGATCCCCTGTGACCCATCCAGAAATAAGAGCATTACAGAGAGGGCTGGAGGCCGGTGGTGCAGAAAGTTGAGTCACTGGAGACATGAGTTCATATTTGATGCATGGGTAGAGGTGAAATGGGCTTCTGGCCCTCAGACACTTCAGGGATTTGTTCCAACTGCAGCATTTGAGCTATAGCTTTTTTTCTGATGAGCCTAAGGACTGGAATAATGGATGTCCTGTAGGCAGAAACAACTGAGCTTCAACAGCAGCACTGTGTGCAAATCTGTAGCCAGTACCTGCTTTGTTTGCTGTCAGAAGCACCACGGGGTACCTGTCATCCTTGGGTTTAAACACCGACTACACAAGTGAGATCAGTGTAATACTAGACCTGGCTGGGACCACTTCTGCCACTGACCAGTGAAAGATGTGCATTTCCTCTTCCCCTTATCTCTCTCAGACTCAGATAAAGTGTGTGCACCTGCTGGCAGCTCTCCCTCTTGAGCACAACTGTACTTCCTTGGGACATCCAGAGGAATACAAGCAGCACGAGGACATGCTGTAACGGAGAGTGTGTGTGCAAAGCAGGATGTGCTATCCCTCACCCTGAAAACTTAGAAAGGGAAAACATGGACAGTCCTCTCCTAGCTGTCCTTGATGGGGAATCAGTTCCATGCCAGCATGATCAGAAAAGAAGTAGTCATTCCAAAGATCAGAGGAGTCAGTTGCCATCTCTTTGAAGCTGCTGTTTCTCCCAACAGCGTGCACAGCACAAGAGATAAACACAATTCCTTTGGGCAGCAGCCATCCCTATGCCAGTACCTGGCTCCCCTCAAAGGAGGAGAGGAGGAACTCAGAGCAAGAGGCCTCGAGCAGCAGTGCTTCCCTTTCCTTCATGGCACAGACAGTTCCCTTGTGCACAGCACAGCCCAGGAGGGAACTGACCATGGCCTTCACAGCATCCTGCTCAGGGCCCCAGCTGCATTCACCTGGTGAAAGAAGAATTATTTAATTCAAAATGCAGTAATGTCTCAAAACCCACTGGCTATGAAAAGAAGGACACTGCCACAAGATTCCTACCTTCTATAAGGCATTGGAGCAGTAAATCCAGGTCCTTTTCCATTAAAAACAAAGCAAAAAAACAAACCCGACAAAGTAGGTGCATAAAAGGATTTTCCCCTACGGCTGACACTGAATCTAAATTAAACCAAATTGTTTTCATAATTTGAAACCTCTGGTTTCTCCATAATTACAATGTTGTGAAATGAGCAGGAACATCTAATATATACCCACAGGGAAAATTATATTTAGTGACCCTATAATGATCCAGGATGAAGAAGATGCAATAAAGGAACACACAGTATTCACTAATGAATAAGAGCAGTAAGAAAGGAGGAAACTAAACTTAATGAATGTATATAGGATTTTGATGAAGAACCTGCAGGCAAAAGTGGCCAACAGTTTTATTCCAGCAATGGTCTTAGCCATGAAACACTTCATTAGTGGCAATCAACTTTCCCCCTTCACAGAATGCTCAACAAAAAACTACTTTAAAAGTATTTTGCCTTTACAACATGCTGTGAAGAGGTCTTAATATCTATTAAAAATGAAACATTCTGATAAAAACTACTGTAAAAAAATCACCTGATTTTAGAGTGGCTGCTTCCATCTGCTTGTCCCTTGCACTGCTGAACAGTCTTTCTGTTGACCATCAAAATTAAAACAATCTCACAGTGATAATGGGCTTTCCTTTTATTTTTTTCTTTGTCTAAGTTTTTATTATTATTTGTTAAGTGCTTAGAAAAAACCACAAAACTAAAAGCAAACCACTTACACAGGTGATTATGGAAAATTACAGAATTACACAATGTTAGAAGAAATTTCCCTTCCTACACACAGTCTTCCTTTCTTACAATCTTTTGCTCCTTGCAGTATAAGAATATCCATGACAGTAGGTAAAGAGAAAACAAAAATCAGTTGAAGCCCTTATGGTATGGCTCAGTTTATGTGGTGTTAGCTGGTCCATACCATGGTCCATACATGTCTAGCACATATTACAAACAAAGCATCCCTTTCTCCATAAAACCTCTCTAACAATTTGCATCAGATTCAAATCACAATTTTACAGTGGGAATAGTTGGCTTATAGTTAACACAGTGTCCTGGCTGAAGCCCAGTGTCTGGAGTTCCTTTTGGGAAAGGTGAGTTCCCTCTCACTGACATAGTTTGCACTAATTAAACTGCAATTGCACATCACATTTGCACTGTACTGACTTTGATTCATGCTCATGCTGTGGCACGTAGAGACAAAAGCAGAGAATAAGCTTTAGCCTGCTCCAGCATCATTAAAGAATGCAGCAGTCCATACAGGCAAACTCTACCCTGCCTACTTAACACTCCTATCCTTCAGGATTAAATATACACTTGCCTCTAGAGTACAATTACATCTGGTATCAAAACTTGACACTCTATTCTATCAGCTTTATAAAATTTCTGAGAAGTGTGAGCATCATGGCTCCATTTCCTTCCAAGTCCATGAGAAACCCTTCTCCTACCTCTCAGAAGCTGGTAAAGTGCTCTGAGCCAGTAGAAAACACTGATTGGACAGAAAATAGGATTCCAAAGAATGTTCTAAAAATTCTAATCTTTGAAAATTTACTGTTAAAAAAATTTGAATTCTTTATTAAAATAGTCTTATGTTACAAACAGTGTTATGGGCAGCAGGCAAATGGATGATTGGCATTTTGATTGTGCATTAGAAACTCCTCACTGATAAACCAGGAGTGTAAGATGTCCTGTACAAAAGTTTCTGCCTTTCTTATATTCAGAGCTGGCCACAGAAGTTAATAAATACCTCAGAGACTCATTTCATCTCTCAGCAATCTGCTAGATGAAGAATTGTGAAGCCATTTATTCTGCAAAATCCCATTAGTTTTTGATAAACTCTTTCAGACAAACGGTAATTTTGAGTGATTCACCTGAACAAAATAACGCGCCCACACTTTCAAAATGCCGTTGGGGTGAGGTCAGGCAGAGAATGAGTCTGCCAGGGTAAATGACTGCATTTGTCTCCTGTCACAGTCCTTCTCTTTGGGCACAAAAAGAACTTCCCTAAGATTACAATTTGACAGAGATCGAGAAAACGGATTGATTTTTAATTTTCAGGAAGTTTTCAAGAAATTTAGAGTAATAGACCCTTTTATAAGCTTCAGATGCTCTGAGAGTTTGTGGGGCTGTGTGAATGGGGAAGTGCTCATCCCTGTGGGGTTTGGTGTAGGGAAACCAAGGAGCACCCTTGTTTCAGTTACATATTGCTACATATGCACAGTTGTGAACACCTGTGGAAGGAAACACACAGTACCTTGGCTTCAAAATACAACACAGTCCTTGGCAGAGATCCCTAACTCCCCTTGGAGGAGGGCTGCTAAGCTTTTATGTAGAAACAAGCTTTAGCAAATTTGCAAGAGGTACAGGAGGTTTGTTCTAAGGATATCAGCCGAGGCCCTGACCCCAAGACAGACAGGAATAATTACTGCTGCAAGCATGGTTAGCACCTGCCTGTGGATTTTGTAGTGAATGCACTAGAGGAGAAACCACCCCATTGCCCTCAGGTGCAGTCCTCCTTGTCCTTCTGCTGTGGGGAGCAACAGCCCAGCCTCAGCCAGCCCCAAAACTCTCATACTCCAGGTTTCAAGATTCCATCTTGCTCATGTTTCCAAGAAGCTCTAACCTGGTTCTGACTGGGACACCAGCAAACCTCCTCATCACTTCAGACCAGCTTCTAGGGAATGATAACTTGCCTTGCCTGCTTTTTCAATGATCTGATGTCCTAGTCCCAAACCTGGCACTGAGAAAACTTGAATTCACACTCAGTTACTGCAGTGCTGACATTGCAGTGTAGCTGTGCATGAGGTGATGCTTGCATCCCAACAGGGCAGAGATGATCATCAGTCAGTTATTCCCAAGCTTAAATCCTGTTTTCATCACACAAATTCTGTGTGGAAACAATTAAGACAAGACCCATTTCTCAAAGCAGCTGCTTAAGTTATGAAAGCTGAGACTTAGTGGAACTTCAGAGAAACAAGTATCTTTTGCTCAGTCACAAGTACTAGAATTAATTTTAGACATGGGAGCATCACATAGGTATAAGCAGTCAAATAAAACTGCATTGGATTTTCACTGGGCAATCTACACAACCCAGCTGGATTTTGAAATTATTCCATGGAACTCCTCTATGTGAATGGCACTAATTCAACATACTTTTGACATGACTGAACTTTCTGTGATAATCTATAGTTTTAGAGCTCTATCACATTTAAGGCTGCCATCAAAAAACATGAATAGACAAGTGGCTGTAATACCAGCATCACTTACATCACCCAGGAAAACTCTGATCATGTGATACAGACCCACACCACAACATACCTCTGCTCCAGTGTCATTCACACCCTCCATGTAGCAGAGTTTTCAGGCAGAAATATTTCTGAATGAGCACTGACAGGAGTTTAGTGGACAGCAACATTTCTTCAGTTGTCATTGCACTTCCAGCTCATAATTATTCAAGTGAATTTTTAGATTACTTTAAAAATACATCATATACTGCAAAATTAAAAAGCCCTGCCCATAATTCCAATAACTACAGTGACCACACATAACACATTTTAGGCCAGCAAAGTGCATATTCCCTTGCTTTGGTAAGACTTGGGCACTTCCTGGCAGAGGACAGTGCCATTAAAGGATTCCTGAACAACTTGGGGTTACTAACCTTTTTCACAAAGGTAGATACAGAGTAGTATCACAGAAAGCTGAGGAAATGAACTCCTTTAAAAGTTTATCATAATCTAATCAAGCAGGATATTTAACAATTCTTTGGAGGAAGATCCAACTCCACTGCTCTTCCCTTTTTCTGTGAATACAAAGCCCTTCTGTCTTTCCTTGGTGAAGTATGGGTCAATTTGCAGATTCTCCTTAAATCAGCAAGATCTGTGCCTCTAGGCTTCCCTTGATCTTCTTGGTTTCTTTGCAACCTGAAGCAACTGAAGACTGGTGGAATAAACTGAAGCAGTGAATCATGGAATGGTTTGGGTTGGAAGGGACCTTTAAAAGTCATCCAGTCCACTGCACAGCCCAGACCACCCTGGCAAGGAGCACAAGGATTGCTGCTGCTGGGAGATGGGCTGGGTGAGCTGGCATGATAGTCAGGTGCAGAAGCTGGCATGGGTGCCCCTGTGACACCAGTGCCAAGGTGGCACGGAAGGGAGGCCTGGCACGGTGTAATGGTGCCAGGGAAACTGTGCTGGATGTGCACCCTCCTCTGTGGGCTCCACACCATCAGCCAGATGATCCATGGGGCTGGTGGGATCTCCATCTAAATTGGCCTCTTCTTCCTCTGTCCTTTCTGCAGCCAGGGGTCTTCTGTCCCTCCCCACAAAGAAGAGCAGCCACATGTTTTGGTCCTGGACCTCTTGGTTTCAGGCACCCTTGGAACCTGAGGGCTTTAACTCAGCCAACTGTGGGCTCACTGCCAGGATTCCTGTGCTTTTAAAGCCCCAAAAAGTGGCAGCAAGATGGCTTGTGACATCAGGAGACCACTGTTATGGGATCTATGTGGCAAACTATGGCTGTTTGGGGCCTGTGGCCTAAAAGAAGGAGGAAAGCTGAGGGTGCCATTCCCTGAGGGTTGCTCTCCTGCTGCCCCTTCTCGCACCTGGGTTCCCTGGGACAAGATGGTGATAAAGGTATTGCAGGAAGGTTGGGGTCTCTCAAAGGCATTGAAACAGACATTTGTTGCAGCCCTCTAGAAGTGGATTTGGCCTCCTGCATCCAGCGATGTGCACATGATTTAACAGGAACAGTTTAGCAAGAAGGGGAGCTTCCAAACTACTGCCTACAAGGACAATTGCATTTGCCTCCAAAAGCGGCTGTGCCTGTCTCTGTTAAAGTCAAACTGGAAAACAGAGCTAGAAAATATGATTTCACTGTAACAAACAAGGTGTTGCACAAGTCTTTTCACTCCTGGTGGCATGGGAGCAGCAGGACAAGTCTGAGAAGCCCAGCTTCCAATTATCTATCCATTTCCTTTCCCTGGCTCACGGGAAAGGTTACTTGAAACACAGCAGGCTGTCTCTGCTGCAGCTTTATCCTGTTACTGCTAAACAACACATCGTTGCAGTAAGGTAGAAAAATTATAAAGAAAAGCCTTATAAAATCAGGCCTGCTCTGTTAGCCTGTCATTTCTTCTAAGTCAAGTTAGCACTTTGCAAGTTCCCATGTGAAAGCAATCCTGGTGTGAGCAGCTCATTAGCACAACAATCTACTCCTGGGTGAAAAACAACCGGCACCTGTAAAAACTGGTTTTACACCATTAGATATAAAAAGGAAAACTATTTCTCACAAACAACCTTTCCTGCACATACACCCTGGGGTTTGAGTGACCAATCAATACAGGATCATAACTTGTTACTAACCAATAAAGACATTGGCAAGAAAGCTACTGACCAATTGGAGTCACACACGAGGTCTGTAAAACTGTATAAAAAGGAGTTCTGTAAATAAAGAATGGGCTTTTTCCACCTTGAAGAAAATGGAGTCCCATGTGATTATTCCCTTAAGACATCACTTACCTGACTGTTTATTAGCTTTTGTGCATGTCAAAAAGTAGTCTTGCTGTACAGAGAACTTACTGTCTTCACACCAAACTACAGCAAAATGTAAATTATATCATGGATGGAGCTGGCAGAGCCTCTATTCTTCAGCCTGCTGCTAATCAGAGCAAGGTGCTCACAGCCATCCAGCTCCCAGTTCTGTCTCACTGTGCTGAGCCAGAGCTGTCTCTGAAATCTGTCTAAGCTCAACTCCCTGCCCATCTAGTGATGAGGAAGAAAGTGGGGACTGTTGACCACATTTTCAACAACTGAGCTTTTCTACAGAACTTCACCATAAGATCTCAGAACACTTCACAAAGGTGGCAGCCTATCTCCACAGCTATGAAACTGAGGTCCTAAAGCAATTTCCTGGATATATGAAGAAAACTGACCTGCTCCCAGGTACCATCCATTAAATACTGCTACAAAAACCAGTTAGAAGCTTTTGAAAACTTGGTTGTCCCAGTTACAAACTCCAATAATTTCCAAGAAAAACAGCAATGCAAAAATACATTGTTTAAAAAAAAAGAGCAAAGTTTAAACAAGATTTACAGGTTTGTTATTTATGTGCTTTACTTGGGAAGTTAAGGACTACGCTTCCAGAATTAAAAGTTTGTATTTGTTAAGGCTTGTAACTTCATGTTTTACAGCAACACATGAGGAATTGGAACACACACAATTCCTGATTTTTCACTTAATTAAGACATGCATTCCATAGTCTCACACAATCTGTATTTTCCATAAATATTACGTTTGACTGATTACCTGATAAATGTCTTCATGTGCTCTTAGCACCTGCCTGCTGCAAGAGCAGGTTTCTGTGGCGTTTCTACGGTAACATTCCCATTTATTAAGGCTGGATATAGTAGCACTGCTGAACTGGTACACTTGAAAGTGCAAGTGAGAACAGGCGTAGGAAAAAAACACCTGTTCTTACTTATGGATCAGGCATCCAAACCCTGCAATAATTGCATTTCTTAGTAAAGATGCATTAACATAGTGTTACATGCTTGAAAACACAAGCAATTAACTATCAGGTCAAACGTACTAAAGTTTTAATAGCTTCTTTTCTTGCACTGTTAAAAGAAAGTTTGATACGGCCGTCAAAAAATCCCACTGAAGAATCCAAGGCAATTCCTGATAATCTGAGTAAAAGATCAATCTGTTTTCCAGGATGGAAATATTTATATAAATAAACTTCAACAAAGAAAATTGGATGAGCCAGAAAAGAAGAATGTTCCTACAGCAGGGTTTTTACAGGCAGGCAGGTGCCATCTGAGGAGGTAAACAGCTGCCTGAATGCAGCCTAGTAAACTGGGGAAGACTGGATTTATAGAAACTTTATAGGGTATATTTCTGGAAAGTTTATAGGGGTTTTAGGAGTGAGTGCAGTCAGCAGGACTCTTCCTGGGCACAGGTGTGGGACCTTGCAGCCAGTCTGAAGCCAGCACTGATTTGTGCTTTGCTGCATGTGCTATCAGTCACAGATTCAAGCTGCCTTCTCTCCTCCCTCAAGCTCAAGTATGGATGAAGGGATACAGAATCCTTGAAGATGGCAAGACTTCAAAACCCCACTCCCTCTCCTCATGTCAATGTGGATGTAACTGGAAGGAGCCAGTGAACATCCTCATTTTCTAAATGGTGACAACATCAGTTCATTTGAACTCACCAAATAAAGTGGGTCCCTTGCCTTCCAGGTTGGTATCAAACTTGTGCATCACACACAAGAACTTAAATTAGAGTACTGTAAACAAGCAGAGATGGTCAAACAGACTGAAGCCCAGAGCATACCTCCCATCTGGTACAGAGAACTGTGCATTTGGTCTCTTGACAAGATGCCTGATGATGTAGAACAGCCTCCTACTGACAGGAACAGCCTGAAAGGTCTCAGAGCATGGGGTAATGCCTTAAGCAGGCAGCTACTTCTCTGCATGAGGCAGGAAAGACAGAGGTTAGCTCATGGCTGAATTGAAGCTCAGACACTCACCTGGAGATCAGCTTTGATCTGCTCTGACCTGTTGCCATTCTGGAACTGCAAGTCTAGGCTTGGTTTTGGCCAGGAATGAGGCTCTTGCCAGGTCCTGGTCCCAGGTGCACATCCCACAGACAGACCTAAATGTGCAGGTCCTGGCAGCCACGGTGCCAGTGAGGCACAGGTTTGTGGCCTGGGTCACAACTTCAGGTCCCACCAGAAGGAAAACTGCACCAAGTTTGAGCCCATCCCAAAGACTACTGAATGTGCAAAACAGATCACACCTAAAAACATGCACTGCATTATTAAAAGAGATGAACCCAGTGGGTTTTCAGTGCCCACAGGTCCCACAGAGCTCTGCCACAAGTTAGGACACCTCTGAGGTGAAAATTCCACCCTCCCAAATTTGAAAGGGCTTACATAGGCCTGTCACCCACCACTCCTGGCCTCAAAAAAGAATCTCCTGCTAAATGGTGCATGCTTCTGCACATGAACAACCCTTTCATCTCTTTCAGTCATAGGTCAGAGGAAACTGGTCCACTAGCACCACTGAATTCAATGGATATTAAAAAAAAGACAGAATCTCGTTTGAAAAACAATTAAAAGTAGGGATGCCTATGCAACACATCATGGTAGTTTTGGACAGATCATGTAGAGATCATTGTCAGTGAAAAATACTTAAAATCAAGGAAGGAAAAAACAAAAGGACATGGGGAATTCCATCTGAGTGAAATTTCTACAAAGTAATAAAATATTTACATATAGCTTAAGAACAACACAGCAGAAATAACTGTTTATTCTTGTGTCTAAATATTAGTGATAGAAGTTATTCAGAAAGATCAGATTAAGAACTTGTTAAGCATTTTGAAATTTATTTCCAAACTTTGGACATAACTAAAATCAGAAGCATGATAAAATTCTTACAACTCCTTCTGGTACTGTGAGACCTTAGAAAAAGAAGAGACCACATTTTTAGTGAAAAGATGTAGTGTGACCATCTGCTGTGACAGACTTTGATCAGCTATTACAGGAAAGACCTGAAACATCACCAAACCTGAAAACCACTGTAAATAAGATGCAGGAACAGTGAGACCCACTAACACTGCTTCTAAGTTGGGGCCAGGATAACAATATGTTATCAGTATGTTCTGCTTCCCCTAAAAGAAATTCCAGTGAAAGAAAGAGCAAAATAGGCACTTACAAGCCACAGAAACTGCAGATCTTGTACCTGTCTAAAGCAACCTGTCTAAAGTTTAGACAAGTATAAAATGGCTACATTTTATATATATAAAATATTTGTACCTCATAATCAAATTATAAAATACCTGCAATCTATAGCTGGAAGAATTATGCTCATCTTTCAAAACAAAAGAAATCCCATTTTGCTAGCAATTCCATTCTATTCTTATCAATTGTGGATCACTGATGAAATTAAAAAAATATACACAGTTTACAGAAGTTTAAAATCACAAGTTACAGAATATACACAAATTAAAAAAAATCCAAAGAAATATCTAGTGAAATACAGTGGATATTTTATGACTTTGCTCAAACAGAAAACAGCCTAGGTTAGTATTACAAATGTCCAGGCAAAGTTACAGCTAGAATTTCTTATATTACACCTACTTCCCTTACTTAGTGAATTCATTTTCACATCTCTCAAATGGGAGATCCTCCCTAGGCCAGCTGTGCACAGCCAAATCTATCTCACTGTGCTCTAGAAAAGTAAAATCTCTAGAGACAAGGCAGTGTTTGAACAGATGTACTGTATTAGTAATCTGAGCTGTGAATTGGTGTGCACTGCTTACACTTAGCTAGGCAACCTAAAAATATACAAAAACCAACAGAAAGTGACCCCAAGAGTGGGCCAAAATTACTCCCTACTGCTTATATGACAAAACTTGCAGCACACCCCTGCACCAGACCCTTTACTTTCTTCCTTAACACTTTAAAAAAAAGACAACAAAAAAACAACCTCTGAAAATTTATCAGTTGCAAGACAGCACCCCCTGGTGTAACAACACAAGAAAACTTTGAAAAATTTATAAAATGCTTTAAATTGGCGCTGGGGTGCTGCTCAATTAGGATTAAGTGACTGAGTCTTTCAGCTGTAGCTTTGTGCCAAAAAGCACACAACACCTCACACAAGGCTTCACATTTCTCAGGGGGGCATAAAGCTGCCTTTACAGAAGCACTTACAAATCTTTCTCAAGGTCAGTATACAAATTAAGTTCCTCTGTGGCCTGATTCTTAATTTATTTTTTGCCTATAAAGTTTCTACAAACCCAGTCTCCCTATTCATGCTTTCTTAGGATGAGCCCCAAGTCTTATTTGACTCCCAAATAAGAGTTGCCCACATCTGCCTGTCCTCAGGTAAACATTCCTGCTTCTCATGTTAGCATCTAAATAAGACATAAATCCAAATCCTCACGAGGCCCTGAATAAAGAAACCTGGCCCTGATTCCTGGCAGCAGGGACATCAGAAGCAGGGGCACAGCAGAAACTGGCTTCCTGCTATTCTAACACTGCATCCTGCAATGACTTTCTAAAACTTTTAATGGAAAAGCAGCAAGCTTTCTTGCTCCATTTACTCCTCCTGGTAATTTATTCCAGTTCTCATAGAAGTTTCTGAAACCAGAGCAGTGGAATAACACTCCCTTAACCCTAGCACAGTGTATGCAATACTGCTGTGCAGAAAACAGGGGATAACAACTTCTGATACCAAGTTTGGAACAATTCAGAGCCACAGCTGTACACCAGCTTTTACTGCAGTGAAAAAGCTGCTAGTGGCTCCTGAAGAATGATGGTCTGTGCAAGATCTTCCTTTGTATGCACAAGAGCAGAAGCAATTTGTTATCTGAGCTGCTGAGCAAAAGCTTAGCCAGAACACAATAGGATGGATGTAGAAAAGAAGGGAATTTCATCTCTGAAGCATAGACATGAAACACAGATCTAACATTTTTAGTGTTCAGGCTACTGAAAAGATGCATGCCACCAATGCAAATGTCTGTATAAAACCAATTCTGCAGAAGAGCTACTGGAAAGCATGGCAGGTGGAAAATGAATCCCGAAGTCATGGCAGCTTCTGCTGCACAGATGTTTCCATGTCCTTCCATAAAATCCTGACAGCAAAAAATATCCCAAACAAAATTATGTTTCTCTCCCAGCTGACAAAGAGCCACTTGAAATATGGATGCCTGCACGTGCCAGGATATTTATCTATTCTCCAATGAGGAGAACAGATTGTGACTCAAGCATGGCTTGGATAACACACACTGGAAGTCATTTTCCTTCTCCAAAAACATCCTTTCCTTGGCTGTGGTCAGCAAATTCATCCCATCCAAACCAGTCTGCCCACAGAGCTATGATTCAGTCTCTGTTAGTGTCTTACAACTCACAGTGTCTTCATGAAGAGATGAAACCATCCACTGGACTCCTAGGATTTTCTTTTACCTTGGTTTGGCTCTAAGTGACTGCAGAAAGACATCCCCCACGCTCACCCCAGAGCAACACACTGATATTCATGGAATTTCCCAGGAGCTCCCATACAACATACTCCTAATGCTTTTCTCCCATCAGCACCCCTCACCCCCAAATTATGAAGTATTGAACAGTTAAGATCAGAATTTGATTATCCCTACTACATCCTTGTGAATTTGGAGTAACTCCCCAGAAAGGAATACAGCTGCTGTGGGTTCATGCAGAGGCATAAGGACATTATCAAGGCAGTCCTGCATACTCAGAGCTTCAGTTCTTGCTGCTAGCATGTTATTCACGAGCTAGAGCTTTCACTAAAAAACAAAACAATGGCAGAACCAAACAGGGATTTCAAAACATTAAAAATAAATAGGTCATTCAGCAAAACCATGCTCAGGTTTTGCATTGCACTTCTAGGGCCATCCTTTAGCCAGATAAAATATTATAGCCCTAACTATTTCATTTCAGAATTTACATGTGTGCTTATGCAGAATGAAGAAAAGGTATTTTCATTACTGAGGCCTTAAATGTTTTGGGAATCAGCTACTCAGAATATTCTCTTCCCTCCTTCTGGAGGAGGTCACAGCTGTGGAAATCCAGCAGCAGGACTTACAGCCAACTGGAAGAGCACTGCTGGCTCTGGACACTCTTCTGTAGAAGCAATTGCTTGCAACAATTAATTAAATTCAGAATTAATGCTGAATAGATACAGCTAACAGTATTTTCACTCTATGGTTATATGTTTTAATCCACTGCTAATCTGCATAAGATTTAGAAGCCAAATGGTGTTAACTCACTTCAACATCCTGACCTGACCTTCACTCACAACTCTTCCTTTTCAACATAGTGCAATTCATTGCAAGCTCACAATGAGTCTGAATCTTTTCTTCCTGAGCTCACACACATGGCCAATGGCTGCATTCACTGAAAAACTGCTTATGCTGCTACAGCTTTAATGCTGCACTTGGATGTCCTTTCCACAGTAACTGAAAAATAAGAACACCACCAGCAATGTTTTGTTACTCAGGGTAACAACACTAGGAAAGCACTTCAGAAACAAAGTTTAAGGTTCTGCACCTTGCTGGGAAGGGCTGAATTTTGCCAGTCTCTTTTCTGATACTACAAGCTTGTCTGCACCAAGTTATTACATTACCATCTAGAATATATAGCCTTTAATTTCGTTGGCAAATTTATATTCTCCTAGATATACTAGAGTATTTTAAGAATCATGAACACACATTCACCTATTCAGGCCTAGTCATTATTGCAAACACTGAAGCTATTACAGACTCTCACTTTCTCAAAGTACCCCTGGACAGATATTCAATACTGATCAGATAATACAGAGATTATAATTTACAGACAAAACAGGTCTGGTATAACTTGTTTATTGTACTGTGAGCATCAGTATATATTAGAGACAAAGAAAACATGACTTCCAGGACAAAGAAAAAAAACCCTGGAGATTCAAAATTTGCCCAATATCAATCATGGAGAACCTATAAATTATCTGCTGGAATGCTTTCAGCTCAAAAGCCTGGCTTCTACAATTACAGAACACTGAAGAATATAAGATGTTCTGGATCCCAAAAGCCACATACCTAAGGTTAAACTGTAAAAGACCTGAAAAGACATTAGGTAAAATTTATAAACTTGTCTTCTTCTGAGACAGATTGATCTTATCTCCAAGGCTCAGGGCCATTCCCTGTAAGGAAAAGGAAAATAACAATCATGACACAAATACTTCACTTGAAAAGAACTTTCTCTTCTATATTAAAATGCAAGTTCCATATATAGAAATCTATTAAATCAGTGGCATGGAAATTTCTAGCTGCTCACTTCTTTGTACATTTCATAGTGCTCACTTTTTTATCACTAGGTAAAGCTTAGATCTACATGTATTATTGAGACAATGAAACTTAACTGAGCTGGCAACTGTTACATGTGTTATCAACATGAAAAGCCGAAGAATAAAACCTATTTTAACCTTTTGACCTCCCACCAACTGAAAGAGGACTACCAAGGGGAGAAATTATAACTGCCTGTCCAGTTACTGAAATTCAACTGTTGAAAGTCCCAGTGCTGATACCAGCACACTCAGTGCACCACAGCTATGGAAAATTATTTAATCACAGAGCCAGATTAATATTGCACAAAAACTGAAGAATCATCAAAAGAAACTGCATTAATAAATCCACATATTCAATAGCACAATCAATTCAAGATGAAACCATGCTGGTATATGTAACTGAATGCAGTCTTATGAAATGGCACTGTGACATACCAGAAACTAATTTAAACCAGACCAAAATCTTTGTAGTGACATCACATAAACTAAATGCTTTCTTTGAATATGAAAACTCTCAGGTACTCCTTTATTATACACTTCTTAAAATCATTTTACTTTACACTGGTGTTTTTGCTTTATTTATCCCAGATCCCAGTCTTTTTTTTAGTTGGGAGGCAGGAACTCTAAAATTCAAAGCAGACACATATATCTACAGAAAAGCTCCTACTAAAAACCCTGGGATTAGGTTTTGCTGTTTTTAAAGAGAATCAGTGCAATTATATGCATAAAATTTCTTTTTTGTGTTACAATGAAATGTGCAATTTGGTAGGAAAAACATCATGTAACCCTGGGGCATATTTGCTCTTTATTTAGAGGCACGTAAAATATAACACGCTATTTGCAGCACTATGGACAAAACTGGGAAATCTTGGCACAAAGGCCTATTTTATGGTAACACACCAGGAGAAAAGACAGTCAAAAATCCGCAGATGTTTAGGAGTGCTTGGTCCATGGCCCTGAAAGGGTGAGGATGGCAAGCCCCATTACCTGACTCTTGGCCCGGATGCGTATGTGGCCCGTGACAGGTGCCTCTGGCCCCAGGTGAATCGGCTTCTCAATGCTCACGTTGGCCAGGGCGTCCTCCCCGAAGATGGAACGGGCGTAAAGATTGGCTGCCATGAAGCCACAATAGCCTGAAAGGGCCTGTGGAAAGCACATGGGGACCCTTAAAAGACCAAAATCCTCTGAACACAGTTTAGTTCACCCTAAGTTTGCTAGGCACTTATCAATGAATCATGTATACTTCTTTCTTCAGGGGCAATATTTTGTAACACGTGGGAATCATGCACTGGGAACTGGCGGCCTTTTTCTAGAATTCCTATTGGGAATTATGCAGTCTATAGAATTCATCAAGACAAGGCAGGAGGGCATTTTATGGTTTGTTTTAACCAACAGCAAGAGGGCAAAGAAGCTAAATAGCTACTATACTTATTTGGTTACTATATATGTAATAGGCAATAGCTATCATACATGCTCTGCCTTAACAGCAAGTAGCTATTCAATATATTTATTTTGCTTTACAACAAGAAGGCTAAACTGGCAAAAAAAAGGTAAGTTTTGTCTGAGAGGAATAAATATGGAGCTACTAAAAAACCCCTTTATGTGAACAGATGGTCCCATCAAGTCTGTGCTACAGCTTAGCTGCTGTGAATCAAAATGGACATTCTGATTTTCCACCTTGAGACAACAGAGAATTTTGGGAATGTTTATCTGCTTTTATTCATTTCAGAGTAAAAGCTTTCAGGTATATGTACTATTTCATTTTGTAAGCAGGCATTTCTAAAAATATTAACAACAAATGTTGAACAAATTAAATAATAAAGCACAGGAACTAAAAAAGCTATCTAA
Source organism: Haemorhous mexicanus (assembly GCF_027477595.1). Taxonomy (NCBI): domain Eukaryota; kingdom Metazoa; phylum Chordata; class Aves; order Passeriformes; family Fringillidae; genus Haemorhous; species Haemorhous mexicanus. The sequence continues at coordinate 14,799,581 of NC_082346.1, forward strand.
AACTCTCCAAGAAATAACTCACCTTCTCTGGAGTCAGGCATTTCATATTGGTTGACTTCAGTATGTGCTGTAAGTATTCATTTAAATCAATGATATTTGTATTCACTGTTACCTTCAAGAAGGAAAGAAAAAGGCAATTACTTTAACTAGCACCTCAGGTATTTCTGAAATCTCTTCTTCAGGGCTCTATAAATGACATCACTTCCACATTCCTCCTTGAGGAACAGCACACTCAGTAATCTGCATGCACTTCCCACTATGTGGTGGCATCACAGGAAGTCTTCCCCTCCTGCCCTCCACTTGTTAAGATGGAGAATTTCAAGCTATTACCATGGTTTCTAAAATCTATTGGGTGAACATGAAACTCTGTTGAACATATAGACTCTCTACAGCAAACAGTGGATTCCTTGTCTGAATACAGTTTACACATTGCCAGAACAAGAAAAAGCAACACCTAGTCCAAAGTTCGCTTTTAACCAGGGCTAAAGATTCCTTTCATCCTCCCCTTCTGGCAACAAAGCTCTCTGGGCCGCCTTGGCTTTGTTTTTTAAATTGTTTTTTAACATCTCTCTTAGGAGGAGTTTACAAACTACTAAGGCTTCATATATCATCTATTACAATATATTGTGCACAAGTTTCCCCCGAGACATTTAAACCTAGTCTCGAGTGAGCACACTTATGTACCACACAAGGCTACAGTTCATCCCACTCTGGTTTAATGTTTCTAGTCCATTCCTATATGATATTATCTTCCTTAAACCTTTTCTTAGGTTTGGGCACCCTCAGCGAAGCGTAAGCACTGTCTTGCTGGTCTTACACAGCACCCAGAACTTTATGCTACAGCTGAACTACAAAGTAGCAAAGTAAAAGAAAGATGTTCCTGTCCCCCTGGCAGGAGACTGGACTAAACAAGTCCTTTAGAAGGTCCCTTGCAACCCACAAGACAATGTGATTAGAACTGGAGAGGCTGAGCAGCACGAGTAATTCTACAGCCTCAGCATAAACTTACACTTGTTGCCATCTCACCTTTGAGCCAAAATACAAAGCAATCACCAGTCAGCTTGGACAGCTTCCATACAGGAGGTAAAGCTCAATGCACACAACCTCTTTTGCAAGCCAAAACCCCAGTTACTGCATTGCTAAGCTTGTGAAACTGATAAGATAGCTGTAGGAGAATAAGCTATTTGAGGCAAACATCCAAAGAGGATGTTGAATGAGGTTTATGTGGCAACAGATAATGCTGCTGTAGAACAAGAGACAGAATTGTATCTCATCAACAAGGTAACACAGAAAAAAACCCCAAAAACTAACTTTGTTTTCCCATTCAAATTCTGCCCACATCTGTCTGAACTCAGCATCTGTACAGGAAGCAGGCTGGATGTAATCCATGATGTCAATGTGAATATCACTGAGAACCACACAGTTTCTGTCGCTGGCTGCTCCAGAGACATCGTACACTGCAAGAGAACACACAAAAGCATTTCTGAATGCTCCAAAAAGTGAATTTGCATTTAATAAGGGTGCTGAGCTACCATCTGCCAGTTAACAACAGTTAACCCTAACTCAATCTCATGCTAACAAACATCCTAAAGGTAGCACATTCTATGATGGTTTTAAGAAACAGTGATATAGCTTTTTTCTAAAATCATCACAAAATCTCCTTACATTGTAATTTAATTTCTTCTTTCAATATGAAGGGCTTTATTTATTTTTGAGCTCATTAAGCAGTTACACAAATGCAATGCATTCATGCTAATTTTGCCCACTGAAATTGTTTACTTACCAACATTACCAAAAATTATTCCATTTTCTGTAGAAGCAACTTTGACATTAGCTTTAATATTTGCAAAATCATGTGGAGCAAGTGTCAGAGGAGATGGTTTTTCTACAAGTTTCAAGTCACCTGTGTAAAGAAATTGGGAGATGAAATCAGGGAATGCTAGTAGTATACAACGAGCTTAGCTACTGAACAACAGCTTTGTATTTTATTGTCATTCAATTTTTGCATCTATAGAGCTGCACAAACACCACCATAAAGATATTATCTGATTTGGAATTTGGTTTTTTTTTTAATAGTTTCATAATTGCAAGATAAATTACATTATATACAAATTTCAGTTAAAATATTGTTGTGTTCACCCAAACCCCACTGAAAACAAATACAGATACTGAATAAAATGGACTTTTGATGGAGTTTAGTATTCATTTTTAACAAGGAAATGGTTAATTCTACCTCGTATTTTAATCACTGACATCATCATAAGGCCTAGCCCTATAGTCAAGTGCCTCAAATCCAAAGTACAATGTCCAGCAGTACAGGCACTGAGCTATTTACAAAAAGGTCAAAATACCCCCCTGATTCTGAATATAACCGCTCCAAGGAAACACTAAGGGGTGCTTTTTTACTAATCCTTCAGCAAGGAATTGGAAAGACTCCTTAGTTCTATTAAACTGCAGCTTGAGAACACAGCATGAACAGCATGAGCTCCACACATGGGAGTGATGCCTCAAGTCAGCTTTTGCAGTACATCAGCTGGGAAATACAGAATTCCACTTTACTGAGCTGACAAATAAAAAATACAACCTATTAAATAATGCATCTATTTGATTTATTTCCACCCTTAGTCTCATCAGAAGATTTACAAAATTTTAGGAGAAAGGTTATGCCCCTCCAGTCACGTTTACAATAGTGAAAAGCACAAAACGTGAGTTCTAGCATATTGCAAATGTATTTCAGCTCCTGACTGCCAAAGCAGGGAACAACTAATAAGAAACTGGTTACTGTTCTTGAATTATCTGCTCCAGTGACTCCTCTAAGAGAAGTTAATGAAGCCTCAGTATTGTCCAAGCAAGACTCTGATACTGCTGTTGGTACAGGGAATGGTTTCAGTTGAGTAAATGCAGTATTTAAGTACTTCAAGCTGAGTGCAAAAACCACCTAGGGCAGATGGCTTTCTGCTCCATACCAGTTGGGATTTTGACCTATTTTTATTTTCCTGTCTATGCACAATGAAAAATAAGTACCTCAAAAAAAACCTGTCTATATCTCAGGAAAAAAGGAGAAGGGGAAATGGAACACTATGTTTTTAGTGATAAAATCTGACTATGGTTTATATCATCGGATTGCATTGTCAGTACATGCAAACTTCCACCAAATATTTAAAACAGTATATTTTTTAAGGCATTCAAAATGGTGACTAACTGGCATCACTTTGTAAGGGTTTCAGGAATTCCTTACAGCAGAGTAATGGCCAATTCCCAAAAGCTCAGAGCTGCTTGGTTTGCAGCGTGCAGCCCTGCTTACCCAGCGTGGCCAGCTCCAGGGTGCAGTTCTGCAGGGTGTCACTGGTCTGGTTGACCACGAGCACATCCAGCACGATGTCATACTGATTGACATGGACGTAAGCTTCTGCATACACAGGGTCTGAGAAACCTGTCAGCTGAGTGACCTGTCACACAAGACAAGGGATTCACCTCCTCAGAAACCAGTTTAAAACACAGTCATTCAAACAATGACAAAAAAATAAGAATAAAGTGCACTTCAATTGAATATTATTTATTATGGGCCTCCAAAACAAGTTGCCTTCCTTCACATGTCCCTCTGCATACAAACTATATGTTTGATTTCTTCTCTTTAAACCTCCTCAGCAGGTTCTGCTAATCTACAGAAAAAAAAGGCAAACAGAGTGAAATAAGGATGCACTGCACTTGGCAATAGGATACAGCAGCCAAAGAAAGGGGATCTTAATCATTTCTGGCATCCTTGCTGCCTTCCCTGTGAACTTTACTGGGATTTCAATGCAGCACACCCTAATTTCTTCTCCACATTCTACCAGCTCAGCACTAATCAAGTCTTCTTCTTGTTCTTCCTCTCCCCATTTGAGAAGGTAACAACTACAAGCACATGTGCTTTTCTTTTTCTGCTGATCCCAACCAGGATATAACTGGGTCTTCCAATCAAGCAGCATAGTCTGGTTCACCAGTTCCAGTCTGCACTTCCCAACGTGATCCCATGTATATAATTAAAGCACTGATTTCCCACTACCTTATTAAGTTTGGAAGCAAGAGGATCAGCAGCTTCTTTCCTCTGTGTGTTTCCCATTGCTGCAAGAAGGCTAAGCTGGAACTGGTCTTCTTTTGAGCTCATTTCATTTTTAGCAGTAAGCTGCATGAAGGAAATGGGATCATCTGGCTGAATTGTCACATTCCTCTTCTCAGATTCTTTCTGCAGGAAGACAGTAATTCAAGAATTCACAGTGAATTCCATTCCTTAGCACAGAAAAACAGTCAAATAATGGCTGACCTACAGAGAGTCAAATGGTGACATTTCTGGGACCAGCTTGGATGTGAACACCTGTAGAAACTCTAAGTGTTTATGGTTACACTGATAACAGCTCACCTTCTGGGAAAGTTTCTCCTCTTCTAGCTTGGCTGACAGCATGTGAGAGAGGGACTGCCTGCATTCTTTGTTGAAAATGTCATTCATGAGAGGAGAACATTCTGACAACACTTTCAGACACAACGAAATACGATCCACATCATCATCTGTAATTGGCTTCTTGGGAAGAGAAGACTTTCCCAAGTGGAGAATAGTGGCCATCAGCAGCATTGCTTCAGCATTAAAGGACTGAGAAGGAGCACAAAGAGAATGGAGGAAGGTTATTGCATTTTCCACAGCTTTAAAGAAATGCTGACTTCTGACTAATTTAGGAAAAGGTGTATAATAGTCAAACCATAACATCTCTGAACAGATTACTTAGTTTTTTAGTGCTTGCTATCTGAAACCAAGCAGAATGATTTAGAGACTGTCTAGATAGAATGGCTGGAAAGCAGCAGGTCCTGTTTGTGACCCAAGCTATCATTATTATCCAATCACATAACTGGCACTTCCCTTTGGACTTAACCCATTTTGCATCTTTGCAACAGAAAAGAGGCAAAAAGCAGCTGTTCCTTAAATGTGAAAACACAAGACATGACTCACATTTTGTTTCTTCTTTTCCTGAACTAGGGACGAATAACGCAAAGCAATCTTGGTTAAAGTTGTAGCAAGAGAAGCTGCAACAAAGAAATCTCCATCCAGCAAGAATCCTCGTAAGGGAGGTCTGCAAAGACAAATAATCCTCAGAAAACTACTTGTGGATGACAATCTTCAGTCAACTTCTCTTGATACCTTAACTTTCAAACTGCACAAGCAAAACAAGTTTGCAACACCTCAAAGGTTGGGTTTTTTCCTTCTCAAAGTAATTTTCCAGATACAGAGATTTGCACAAGTTACACAGTCATTTCCATGCGGACTAGGGAGAGAGAGGTGTAGGAGTGCAAGGTGATATAAAGGGGAGAAAATATTTTCATCTAAAGGCAGTATTTCTGTATCCAACTAAAACTATGTAAAAAAATCAACTAGAATTCAGGACATCATAATTAATAAAGCACTTATTTGTAGAGTAAGCTTTGAATAGAAATCCTAAGCAATCGGGCAACTTCCTAGTCTATCTAGCTGGGATAATACCTTAAAACAGGAAACTCCCTCAACCACTGAACTCTGTATGACAGATAACACCACTCAAATAAACAAAGATAAAAATTAACCAAATCATTCCTGGCCAAGCATGAAATCACAAATACCTGTCTTCTTCCTTTTTGGCAGGTCGGGAACTGCTAAGAGCACTTTGTGTTGCATAAGTGCCCATCTCTGTCACTAACTTTTGGGCTGGACCCACAGACACCTCTTCTTCAGGTTTGAGCTCACCAGCTTCTTTCTTGATTTCAGATTCTACTATTGGGATCTAGAAATGAGCAGGAAGCAACTGTTACAATTAAAATAAAAGATATGTTTTTGTTCTGCAGGTTTTAATAAAAATTATCTGCATTACTGAGGTTTTTATAACCAAAAGGTCATCTACAGTGCATCAGTTCGGGAAGAATTTGCGGAAATAAACAGATTTTGGAATACATACAGAAGCTTCCTACACATGCAATAAAGCTCTCATTGATGAATTAATTTTGTCAGAGAAATGTTTCTCTCAGAACAACCCAGACTTAAAGCACTTCTTGGCTACTGGACATAATTAAATCATATCTTAAAGGTGCCATAATTTTCTGAAATAAAGAATTTCCCAACTCTTCTCTTAACAGATATCACTTATGCTCAGCTCAAGTATGCTACTTGAAAAAAATGAGTAATGCATGCAAAACCCTGACTGCTTTTTACTTAACATTTCCTGTGCACATGCCATTACACATCACAAGTCCCCAATACACTTACATCTTACTTGATCTTTCTAAAATACCTTTTCTTAGAAAACCCACTGCATAATGGCAGGAAAAACCACAAAGAGCCAGGAAACACAAAAACCCCCAAAGATACACACCTCTCCAAGTGATCTGCGAACCTCTGTCATTACACTTTGTATATCCTCCTTTGTGCTGCAATATTCTCCAAGGATCCATAATGCTCCTCGATAAATCCTGAGACAGGAACAGTAACTTGAATCATGCTTTTGTGATATACTCAAACTAGCACCAAGAAAAGTGATTTAAAGCGATTTATCGCATAGTAAAGGCCAGTCTTGACAAATTCAAAAGGACACAACTGACAAAGGCAGGTTAAATCAAAAGCAGTTATCTTTTAAGCCTCAGTAAACTCATGAAAAAGTACATCAAATTAGATATATTCTCTGCTACATATTTATTACCTGAAACAACACAAAATTAAATTTCATTGTGATCATAATGAAATACTCCACTGTATGTGAATAAAGTCAGCTCTAAATTTTCCATTTAACTGAGACAAACTGTGTTTTCCATTATACAGGAGAAAATGAAAAACCAGAACAAAAATGAATATTAGGAAAAGAATAGCAAAGCTTCAGAGGGATTTTTCCCCCACTTAATGAGATTACAATGGAGATGGGATTCAGAGTTTTCTGCGTATTAGGAGAATGACAGAGTGCTCTTCTGACACAGAGAAGTTTTCATATGACTTAACCTTTACAGATCCATCAGCAAGCAAAGTTTTTAGAGCCCTGAAAGGTACTAAAATAGCTTTATAGTTTGTAAAGCTCAGTCTACGTTAGATTAGGTTTTCTAATAAATGTACAGTATTTCCAGTTGTCTACAAGTACAAATTCCTTAGGAATTCCGTTTTAACAAATATATTACTTTATATTTGACCTTCATCAACAACACTACTTCCTAGGAAGTGGAATTACAATTATCAAGTGCATTATAGAAATTAAAATTGAATTAATTTCATTTATTCAATGTAACAAACACCCAATTTATCTCTTGCACAAATAGGCAAGAAGAAAGGTGCACCTAGAAATCCTCTACCTTAAAATATCTAGGCTCAGAGTCACTCTGTGTGGGTAATGTGGATTTTGGTACATATTTAATGACAATATACATTCAATGCAAGTGAGCCACAGGTGCTCCCAAGTCTGTTTGAGATCATATTCTGGACTCACTTGACAGATTTAATAGCATGAAAGACTTCAAGCATCTTCTCAACAATAAGAGGTCTGAGGTTTTCAAATCTCTGGATCGCTTCCCGCACAAACTCCAGGACATCGGCGGCTGCCGCTTCGTTGTTGTCACTAAGGAACTCCATCAGCTGCCATGAAAGATTGAACATTAGAACAAACAGCAGCACAGAGAAGTTTGTACAATAACACTTCCCTTCTGTGTTCAGAAAAATAAAACTCCTTATGTATCTCCAGTGAAAAAAACTGAAGTCAAACAACCCTAAGTAAGTAGGTTCCAAACAAGTAAGAATTACCCCATTCCCAAACTGTTTTTCTAGTCATACAAGTTATTGCATTTTTAAAGGTCCTCTTCAGCTCATGTTCTTCAAAAATATAATAACAGTTTTAGAGGACAAATAATTACAGCATCAAAAGTCCTATGTTTCTTTAGGAATTAAAAATAGCATGGGTTCTGTGAGGTTCATTATGAGGCCACTAGTAGGAACACATCAGCTTCAGCAATTCTGCATGTGCTGGGTATAGGTGTAACACATGTAATGAGAATATAATGAAATATTTGCATACCACTGGAATAACATTTGCAGCCATGTCTGGGAAGCGAACACTACAGGAATGCAGTGTCCGAACCAGGAGCTGTCTGTACTTGTCTGTATCTTCATGCTCTGTCACATTATTAGTTTTAATCACTTCCTTCTTCAGAACAATCACAAGCTGCAGAAAAGATCAAATCAAATGTTTTAAAAAGAGACATTTTTCAAAAGAGAGAAAACAGTGTAATGAATCAAAAGCACATATAATTTACCTCCTCCACGTTTCTTGAAGACACAAGATCCAGAGCCAGCTGAAGGGTTTTTTTGCGCACTTCTAGATCTGGGGTGCTCAACACTCTGAGGATGTCCATAACTAGATCCTGAAATAATAACAAAGTAAAGTATTTTGTCATTTTAAATTACTTCCTCTTCATACAATTTTAATTTTCCCTCCTCAATGATTTTCAAAGCCTTTCTGAATACATAATATATGGCCTACTGACAAGCAAGCAGCAGGCATTAGAACTCCTCAGTGTTCATTAAATACATTTACACAGAAGTCTCCTATGCAGCTACACCATTAAACCTTACAACCAGGACAGCATTTGTCATTGTTAAGTTTTATGCAGACAATAAAAGCAGCCAAGTCATAAACATAGAAGTCCATCCAATATATGTTCAAAAACACACCAACAGAAAATTGAAACTTCAGAAGTTCTTTTCTCCATGTATTGCAAAAAGCTGGGAGATTTGTTGTTATTGAAGGCTTTTCTTTCCTAAGGCTTACAGGAAAAGAGACAGCCCACATACCTGCAACACTCGTTCGTGGGAGGGATGCTCCTTCAACTCAATCAACCGATCCAAGACAATCAGTTTCACATTATTATCACTTTCTTTAATAATCAAATCTATGTAGCATTGGGCAGCAGCCTAAAATTAAAAGGATCAAAACCAATTTCTTAAGTCATGAAGATGATAAACTGGAAAATTTCTGAAATTGAGGAAAAGACTCCTATTTTACTATTAAAGCAGCTACTCAGAGTTGGCACAGAAATTAACCTGATAAACAGACTTTAAAAATTTTTGTTCACCATGTTTTAAAAATCACATGAAGGCTTACAATGGCATCAGCTTACAGTACAGAGACTTGACTTCAAATTCAAAGACAGATATAAGATAGGTTATCTGACATGCTTTGGGTCAGCTGTGAAATATGCAACAGGGCATGAAAACCAACTTAAAAGAGTTGGCAGTATTAGCCTACCTAGATTAGGTTTTAATAACAGCTTCTATGTACATTGTGTCTACTTAATAAAAGTGAGTATGCCAAACCAAGAATGCTGGAATTCATACTCCTCCCTGATCTTTGGAAGCTACTATTTACAATGCTCTAAATCTATGCATAACCTATCTTTTAAATTTCCATACAAATTCTAAATTTCTAAGTGAACCTCAACCATCAGCTATAGAAATATAAAACTAAGAACCCCAGGTCAATCAGTATTCAATACTGATTATGCTTCTTCACTGCTTTATGCTTCTACCCTGGTCTGAAATGAGTCATATTCACGAGTAAAAAATTTCATCCAATCTCTGAAATCTTCAGCTGTAGTCCGCTTTGCTAACTAGGCCAAGTAGATCGTAGGTTGGCCCAACAGTCTGCACAGTATTCAAGGTTGTCCCCTACCAAAGAGACATGAAATCCACTAGCTCCAGGTCTGCTGAGTCTTTTTTTGTGACCAGTTCTAAGAGATATTTTAGGATAGTGTTTCATATGAGAAGTGTTACTAAAGCCTTCCCTCCCAAGTATCAACATGCAGCACACAGCGTTCACTTCAATGCACTAGAAGCTACTGAAGAGCTGAAAACATCACTTTCATACCTTGATTGCTGTGGGTGCACTGGAGAGTGTAACCAGAGTACCTGCAGCCTCATACTTCACTGCAGGACTCGAGGACTGCAGCAGGTTGTAGATGCAGCGAATGAACCGAGCTCTCTCAGATGGATTCGCGTGACAGACCTCAAAAAAAGAATGATCCACAGTTGGCACACAAAGAAAAGAGCAATCCTGCAGCTCACCTGCTCCACTATCTTACAGAGAGGAGAAAATTACCCAAAAGGTGACAACCTTTTCTGGTGACAGGAAGTGTCATTCACAGCTGTAAAAGTCTAATTTCAAAAGCTGTTCTCAGCAATTGAGTAATGTTACAGAGTCTTATAATCTCCCATCAAAAGGAAGGGCAGAGCCTCTAAGAGCCTCTGTAAGAGATGCTCTGCCCATGCCCACGAAGAGCACTCTGATAATACTGTCCCCATCACAGCAAATCTGGTGAGACTTACTGCTCTGCAAAGTGCACACTTGAGCTCTTTACCATTTCAAGAGACAAGTTTTATTCAGCTCTATTAAGCAATGACATTTTCCTGACATGGACAAGAAGCCAGCTAAATTCCTTTTCCAGCAACATTCTATCCCTTTTTAAAAACAGTCTAATATAATTCTGTAAATTAACATGTGCCATCTATTTTAAATGTGCCACAACATTTCCCTTTTACCTTGTAAATTAGTTCAACAATAACCAACTGCAGTATGTCACCAAAGGTCTGCACTTGGTCAATACATGTACTCAAATAATCCAAAGCTCGATCCTACAGAGAAAATAAATTATTTTATGTTATTCAGAGTTTGCTCACTCAGTTGAATTTTAAATAAAAACACATGCTAAAAATTAAACACATGCTAAAACAGCCTTTATGCAATGCTTCAACAATTTAGGAAAACACTGTAGACCTAAAGAGCAAAATAATTCATCCTGTCTATAGAGGGCAAAAAGAGAGACAAACTAATGGTAATTAGGCACAAAAGGCAATTGCCTGTAGAACAAGTAATCCAAAACACTTAACAGACACTTCCATTTCTTTCTCATGCAACTACAAACGCTTTAGAACAGCAGATAATGGAATGCTTCTCAGTGAGGTTATGCTCACATTTTTCAGCACCTTCACCAAATAGAGTAGTTCTCCTTTAAAATAAAGACAGCACTAAATAGCTACGTTATCAGTACCAAATATCCCACAAAAGCATTAACACTACCATACATGGGTTTTTTTATGAATACAAGTAGTTTATACTACCAAAAAACTATTGGCTAGCTACCCAGCACATTGACAATTATTAAACCAAATGACTTTGAGGGCAGGTATCCTTACCTGATCTGCATGAATTAGCATCATAAATGCATTTCTTTTGCAGCTTGCATCTTTCTCATTCACCAAGAAATCATGAATCAGTTCAGGAGCATCAGGTATAAGATGCTCAAAGTTCCTTTAGAAGAAAAAAACATAATTAAGAGCTACTGGCACCAAGCAGAACCCAAGGATGCCCATTAAACAGAGGAGAAAAGGCAAACAAACATAAAAATTCTGAACAACACACTAGGGAGTGATAAATACTGGAGCTCTCAAGAACTGAAGGCAGTCCAGGTGCTGTGTGTGCAGGACTGTGCCTGGTTAGTGTGGTACCTGTAGATGGTGTAGATGGCCAGCACGGCGTTGCGGCGCACGTAGCTGTGCCGGTGCTCCAGGCACGCGCGGATGGCCGGCATCAAGGGCTCCAGCAGCTCGGCTTCCTTCAGCTTGCACAGAAAGCGCAGCGTGGAGCCTCGGATAAACTCATTGGGGTGCTGGAGATCCTAAAAGCAACAGGAAACATATTTCAGATGCCAGACTCTCCAGATGAATGAACTTACCACCTTCTCCCACACTCAGCTCTCCCATGGTACAAGTTCCCAACATCCCCAACGACACCTCACTGTTTTCTCAAGAAATGCTTTCCTAAAGCACTGCTGCCCCACAATATTTAAAAATATGTATTTATGTGCAACAAAACTTACAAAGCCTGTAGTATTTTTTTTCTGGATTATATTTTCCCAACCCATTCCCAAAGTTGAAGCTCCTTAATATCTTTATGAAGGTGTTTCCCAAATATACCACAATAGTTGGTATATGACCCATGGCTTGTTCCAAGATTCCTGGAAGATGGTAACTATGTTACCCCTCACCTTTAACGTTCACTGACAAGGAAACAGAGCACTAAATTTTTGTTAAGTTGTACCAGTAAGAATACAAAACTCCTTGGTAGCAGGTCTGCTGCCAATCTGCAGTTATCCAGCTCTGAAGCACTGAGACACAACTGATAGGAAGGAAATGCTGAGCGTAAACAATGTTTATATTTATTCAGCAACATAAAATGCTACCCTTTCTACAACGATCCAGCAGAGGAACACAACCAATGAAATAACCAAGAGGTTACCTTTCTGTATGCATCACACACGAGGATCATTTCCTGCAGGAGCCTGCCATCTGGAGTGGTCTTTGGCACGATCTCCCAAAAGACAAGCAGCAGCTTTTTGATGGTATGGTCTTGGAGAGGCAGCACAAAACGTATGATGGTCATCAGGAGCCCAGGCAGCTTCTCACCATTCAGAATCATAATGATCACCTTCTTCAAGGCCTCTGTCTTCAACTTGACATCTCCTTTTTCTAGAGAAGGAAACGAAGTGAGGAAGGCTGACATGTCACAGTTACTTTAACAGGAATATTGATCCTCAGTGTCAGATGAGACAAACACCTCTGAAGGAGTGAAATACAGCATATTAATAGAATCCATGCCTTTACTTCTACTAAAGGATAAAGAGGAAGCAATAGATATTTTAAAATAAGCATGGAATTCATGGAATAATCAGAAAATCAATATACTGGAATTGAAAGAGTTCAAATCCCAAGGTTGTTTTAATGCTTTAATTTGTACCAGGATACTACAATGTGCTCTGGTGTCACACATATATCAGATACCAACCACTGCTGCTTTGGCCAGCACATTCCACAGTGCATTGAACAAGTGACAACACAATTTCTTGCTTATTCCAAAAAAAATCTGCTCAGATCTGCCTTAGCCCAAGCAGGTATTACTTAAAACACTCAAAAAAAAAAAAAATTTCAGATTTTCACAGACTGTGGAGTACACTGAAGCACATAAAATAATATGAAGTTTCTCAAAACACAGCAAACAGAGGAAAACACATCTTCCAGAACTCAACAGAATATAAACATGAAACTGACTTGGTTTAGATTACAAAATGTAAACAATACTCTAGGAAAGGCACAATGAGAGAATAATTCAGGTAAGATGGAGTATTCTTCAGTCACTGCCAATACTTGCCTAGGTCATTTTTTAAGCTGATTTCAGAAGGTGGCTCTGAATCCATGGGAACATTGATTAATGTGTAACACACGTTCTCTGCAGCAGTCATGGCTCTTGGTTACAGCAATTCTCTCAAGGGAAGAATTATTTTCACACAAATGTTAGACAACCTAAAATCAGGAAAACAAAACCATCCCAAAATTAGAAGACTTTATTAACAAACACAAAAGCATTATTATAACTGACTTAATGGCTTGGAGGAATTACTGGGTTTCTTGAGAAGCTGCATGCAAAAGCTTCTTGCTTTGCTGTTACCTTAAAATATTCCTGTGAGCACCATAAAGATGAAGAGCATGGCATTTTTCAGAGACAACAAAAAAACCCCCAAATTTTTCCAATATTTTGGGCACAGTCAAGGATAACAGAAGTGTACAGGGCACCTGACTGAAGCCAAATGGATGCAGCAGCTTCTCCCTCTGGCAGTCATTCCCTGATCCCAGCTGTATATCCCCACTATCTTCCCTGCACTGTTGGTGCCCCTCCAGATGAATGACCCAAGCTGCAAAATCAGCTGAAAAACTTCACAGAAAAAAAGAAAAAAACGAAAATATAAAGTTCTGCACTCAAATAACAAGTTGAATGATTCTATGCAGGAGGCTTTGAAGATGAGCATGAGATCCAAGAGAGCAGAAACCAAGGATGGGAGAGAAGACAAAGTGATGGAGAGAGAAGCATTTTACCTGCCAGGGATCATCAGATCAGCTCAACTCTACTGTCTCCACTAGACACTAATGAGGAGACCAAGTCTTTTTATGGTGAAAAAGGACAAGAAGGCTACAGATCTATCAAAGCTGCTGTGTGCCTGGCAGTCCAGGTAATGAAATCTGCTGTTAAGCTCAATTCTCATTCTCATGTTTGTTTTTTTCTTTGTATAATAGATATCTAGGATCAAATCAACCCTTTTGTTGTATCAATCCTCATTCTCATGTTTGTTTATTCTTTATGTAATAGACATCTAGGATCAAATCAACCTTTTATTCTATTTCTTAAGTAATGAAAAATGCTCAAGCTTGAGCTTGTTTGGCTAATGCTGTGATACCACACAGACAAGCACAGCAAACTGTTACTGTTTATTACATGAGCAATTTTGTACTTTCTACAGAAATTGTGTCAAAAATAAATCAGCTTTTATTGATACTAACTGTCTGGAAGTCTGAGACTCCCTTTTCTCATCAAATGGGCACCCAGAGAACCTCACCCTGAACAGGGAGCAGGGAAGTTGTGCTGGGCTGGGCTGCTGTCTCTTTCTCCACACAAGGAAACAACTCACATAATCAGCACCACGACAACAACCCCAAAAATACTTGCAATACAAATTTTTAAGGAAACACTCCTCTTTCCATTATGAATTCTGTATTTTGAGGCATAGATCCCTTAACTTTGTTGCTTACAAATATCTACATAAACCACTCATTCATGAAATGACTGGATGTAGCACTTAGTGCCATGCTCCAGTTGACAAAGGTGGTGATCAGTCAAAGGTTGGATTTGATGATCTCAGAGGGCTTTCCCAACTGCTTTCTTGCCTCAGCAGCAGCTTTTTTGCTTACATTTCCTATGCTGTTACCCAGAATTCCTACCTCAAAGCCCTGCAGCCAGTACCTTCACCTACAAGAACAACTCACACAGACCATAAAGCAGATCCTTGTGAAAGCAAGGCAGGTATCTTTACTCATACAGAGACCTCAGCTGCAGAAATTTCCAAAATCACGGTCAAACATACCTCTGAATGAGTGTACTTATGGCTCTGAAAAGCAGCAATGAAAAACAACTCTCCTAAATCACAGAGCTGGGAGATCTGGCAGGGAGAACCACCATCCAGTTTTCCTCTTTGCATGGCACAAAGACTTGAAACCAGAGACGCTGAGAGCCCACACGGACACAGACATGGTGCTGCTTTAACTCTTCAGCAGGAATATCTGTCCCCTGTGGTGAGTCACTGAAGGGTTGGGGTCGGAAGGGACTTGAAAGACGAATTCATTTCAAGCCCCTGCCTACTACCAGACTAGCCTGCCCAGAGCCCCATCCAACCTGGCCTCGAACACGTCCAGGGATGGAGCACCACAACCAGATCCCAGAAGAATCGAAAGTTACGGAGTTTACAGAGCCCAGGAAGACAAAAAGCCACGCCTGCTCGCCACCTACATCCCCGGGGAGCCTGAGGAACGGGGGCACCTAATGAACCAACAACCTTGAGAATGCACCGTTTTACTGACGCACAGCTACAACACACAGTGTTCAAAATGTTTGCCAAAAAAATCCCGACAGATTTCCAGCCAGCTGAGGGCTATTTCTCCCTTCATGTCCCAGGTCCTACTTTCACTCCAAACCCAGGCATTTTAAGCTACGAGGCAAAACTTCCTCAATGCCCGGGTCCGCCTGCCGTTCCCCTGAGCGAACCCCGAGCCCCGCAGCTCTCTCGGCGCCACAAACCCTCCCACAGCCACCCGCGCCCCGGGGCCCTGCCGGGGCCACCGGCAAGATGCCGGCGGGGCCCTGAGGCCTCGGGCCTTGCGGCGCCCAGCGGAGAAGCGGAGCCCGCCCCCTCCCCCCGGCTCCGCGAGGCGCCGCGGGCCGGCCGTGCGGCTCCGTACTGGGCGGTGGGGTCGGGCCGGTCCCGGTGCGGAGCTGAGCCCGCGGCGCTGCCGCTCCGGCGATGGCTGACGTGGAGCCGCGCCCGCCCCGGCCACATCGCGCGTACGGCGGCCGCGGCGGGACACGCCTCCCGCCAGCGCGAAAGGGGCGGCGCCGCCGCGCGGGAAAAGGCGGCGCCGAGAGGAGCTGCGCATGTGACGTCACGGCCCCGCGCGGGGGAACCCGGGACCCTCGGGATGCAGGAAAACAGCGGAAAATAGCGGCCGAAACTAAGATTAACCCCCCCCATACATAGATCGATAGATAGCAATTAGATAAAGAACAACGATAATAAAACAAAAAAGACAATAAAAGTGGAGTAGGAAATGGCAAAGGGAAAAATAAATAACAAAATAAATGGGTGGGGAAAAAGGTAATGGGGGAATTAGTAAGACACTGGAAAATAGATTATGGGAAATGAATACAGAAGAGGGTGCATAAATAAAAAAGGGAAAAGCAAAGGGAGGGAAAATGGGAGAGAGAAAAATACAATGGGGGAGAAACAAAGGGAGAGAAAAAACAATGGGAGGTGGAAAAACAAGGTGGGGGAATGAAGGGGTAGGAAAAAACAATGGGAAAAAGAAATGAAGGGGAAATCATAAATAACGGTGAAAAATTAATTAGGGGGGGAAATGAAAATGAGTAAGAGGGGCAAAAATGTGTAAAGGAGGAAATAAATAAGGGAGGAAATAAATAGAAAAATAATAGGGAAAAACTAAAATAAAATTTAGGAAAAATAAAAGCAGCTTTTTCTAGCTCTAAAAAACCAAATACGCAGCCCTGGCACTACAGCATTACTGTTTTGCTATTTTCATGACTGAACTATTTCTGTGGATTCAAGACAGTATTTAAAGCCTGTTGAAGACAGCACCATCATTTATTAATTTTTGTTTAATCAATTAATATTAATAAATTATTAATCTGCAAGTTCCAGGTCTTTTTTTTTTTTTTAATACTACACTGAGCAGGCTATCAGGTCCTATGTGGGCCTACCCCAGAAGGTCGTTCTTGGTAATTTTCAATGCAATCAGTGGGGAGAATATTTGAATGATCCAACATAGAAAAGACTGAACTCATTCTTGCTTAAAATACAGCATCCCACCCAGGAAGCACCAATTCACTGGGATTCCCTGGCAGAAGACCCTGAGGAAGTCACTGTTAGTCCCAAATTTTGTGGCGTTCAGCTTAAATCCAAAGAGCACCAGGTGCAGACCAAGCTGAAGGGACAGAGCCCTGCAGAACCTCTTGGTTCAGCAGCAATGCTGAGACTCCATAGCTCAGCTCAGGAGACCTCTAATGGGAACTTTGGTGGTTTTTTGTTCCTCCAACTCAGCCATCAGTGGGCTAAAAGCTCTGTTCTGCCCCAAGGTTGCCTGATGGCTCTAAAGAAACACTGATGTAAAAGAGCTGGGGTTTAGTAAATCTCCCCAGAAAACCTGACCACAATTGGTTGTCAGCTTCATGCTTCTTCAGCCTCACAACCACACATGCCTTTTCAGCTGGGACAGACTGACACAGGAAATTGCTGTTCCCTGTTTGCCCCATGACTATTTTATGGTTTCACAGGCATTTTAAGATTCTCTCAGTTCTACATGGTAAGCAAATAGTCTAACAAATGGTCAAACACAGAATGGCACCTTGATATGACACTGCTATTTGTGAATAGCTGTTTTTTCAGACTGAAAAAGAACCAAACACAGCAGAGTCCGAGAAAGTAATTTATTTCCACTTGTCCTTATGAGTTAAAGACAGTATCTTTTCTTTATAAAACAGTATCATGTACTATTTAGAAAATGATTACACCTTTCTTGTCCAAGTTACACCCAGATATGTCCTCCTGTCTATCTTTTAAGGATAGGTGGGTTGGTTGATTCCTTTCTTTACGAGCAATCCTCAGAATGTAGCGTCAGAAAACATATATAGGTGAGGATAAAGTTACCAGCAAATGGATAACTGTTCCTGGATAATTATACATTAACAGAGGAACTCATCCACCAACTAGTGCTCCATTGGCTCCTCTGCCTTCTCCACGGTTTCTTCAACAGGTGGAACCGGCTTAGAGAGAGGGAAAAGAAATATTTTAGGAAGGCAGAAGACAACACTTGACAAATCAGCTTTATCCCCACTGGAGGACTATGAGTGGAAAATGCAGCTTGTGTCAGCCAACAGTTCACAAAATACTGTTATCCAAATTAAGCACAGTTGGTAATTAGGAGACTACAGAGGTGTCTTGCTAGGGCATGAGAAACATGAGCAACCACTTCTGCTGTAAAAGAGTGAAAACTCATACTTGATCAGAGATGAGGAAAGAAGATGATATTGGAATAACCTGGCATAAATCCAGCATAAATTGATTTAATAAGCATCTGAGTTACCAGTTAAGATTATACAGTGTTCATATAGCAACTACATATTTTAAAAATCACCTTCCTAAAACTCTGCTAGAGTAGTAGACTCAAATTTATGTTAAACATAGTAGATCATATCTAATTACTGTCTTTCAAATAAGCCTATTTATTTATATCTGAACCACTCACCTTTCTCTGTGGTCTCTCCTCAAGACCTTCTAGGAATGGTGCTACATCATCATCATCATAGATGGTAAACTCCATGTCTTTGCCCACAATTCCAATTGAAACATTCTGTCAAGCAAAGGGTTGGAAGCAGTGAGAAGCATTCTCCTGCAATTAACTTTGGCTTTACAGCTTTCACTTATAAAAGCTATCATATTTCAAAATCTTCTAAGTAAAGCCATTCAAAGGTTTCAATTTCTTTCATTGTGTTTCTTTAACAACACACACAATTTTTTAAAGCTACCTGTTTTAATTTCATTTTAATTTTCAGTACTTTAAGACTTCTAAAAAACATGGCGAGCTAAGAATAAAAAACATGGAAAATGGTAGATAATTGGATATCCTTAGAATTTTCTTCTTCAACGGGTCCTCAATTCATTGTCAAAAGTTTGTGCAGCTTTATGATGCTGGATGCTCTATAAACTGTTGGTGCATTACCTTCACTCACTGCCCAGGTGAATTACTGAGTGTGCTTACAATGCAAAGCTGGGATTCTACAGCTGCAGGTAATGCATATTAAACACTGATTAAAGCTTAAGATAGAGTGAAGCCACCAGGAAAACAATGTCTTATTTAGTGAAAGCATTCTTCTTTTTGTGAAGAAATTTAAATGTGAGATGAACACAGAACAGTAGATAAACTGGTGACATGAAGATATTATCTACCAGTATTCAGCTTCAAAGCTTCAGTGCCAGCCATACTTCACAAGAATTTTGTCACAGTTACTTGCAAGTAACAATGGCAAAGGAAACCTAGTCCTTACCTTGGTGGTCAGATCCTGTTCAGCAGGAAGAGTCTCTCTCAGGGCTCGCAGTCCATGTTTAACTAGCTCATTTAGATTACCTTAAAATGGAATCAAAAAGACGTTGACAAACTATATGGTATTACCTCTACACAATCATTCCCCTTCTTCCTAAATCTAGTTGACAACTCCAAAATCAGCTTGGGTCAACTTGACTCCCAGACTTCCTCTCCTTTCTGAGCAGAGCTGGTTATAAAAGCTTTCCTTGAGAAACCAGCCTTCCCCTAGATTTGAAGTCAAGTGCATCCATTTTTGAGTCTTGCCTTGATTCAAGTTTTTTTCCCCCAAGCAGGTATTCAATTGTTCCTCATCATCATCCCATACAAAAATATATTCACCACTTCAAATGCAGCACCTAAATACTTGCCCTGACCTACCAACCCTGCTCTGCTATGGAAACACTTTCCCCGGGTTAAAAAGAGCAGAGGCTTTTCATGTTTTTCACAGCTTTTCTGAGCACAGCTTTTCTTTCCATTAGATGCAATAAACATCCACATGAAAATGTCAACCATATTCTCTGAAATTTTGTCTTCGTGCGGATTTACAGTTATGCCAAACTTGGCTCACAAAATTTACCTTCACCTCACTAAATGCAAAAGGATGGAGTGGCAGCAGGAGATAAACTGCAGAAGTGATGGACACCAGTGGGTAGAGGGAGTTCCATTACTCACAGTCAGTGAACTCAGTCATGTGCCTCTCCAAGTAAGTTCGTGCTGACTGTGAACGAGCACCAATGGACATGGCTTTGCAGTCAAAATAGTTTGCAGAGGGACAAGTCTGGAAGATGTGAGGACCCATATCCTACAAAGAGAGAAGAAAACCCCCACAGAATGTTAAACAAATATATAAATTCGCACCAACTCTGCTGCTGGAGCATGACATTTTCTAAAAGAGTTTTGCTTCATGGTACATCACACCTACATGTGTGCACAGAAACATATTTTATATTGCTGATCATATCACCGGTCTTATGCAATTCCTTCAAAACTGTTGTTTAAAAAAACACAACAACAACTTAAAAAAAAACCCAAAAACCTCTTTTTTTCCACTTCACTCATCTACACCTTTTAATGGACAGGATGGCTGGCACGAAAAAGTGTTTCTTCCTCAGTTCTACAAATTGCACTGTGCTTAAGTATTGCACACTTAGGAGTATTGCACTCCCTACTTCATGGCTTGCAGCAGGTATTTTACACACATTCTGTCTTATCTACAAAAAAGTAGAAACTTGCTGTAGACTAGACCACACCATCCAAAATTTCAGGCAATATCATAATTTCCTCCAACCATCATCATGTCAACAATCTTAAGGACAGAGATTCTCTGTCTGCTGCATTAAGTAAAATGTTGTTGCTAAAGAAGTGAGAGAGAGGCCAGTGGTGATTTCCACATCCATTTTCTTACTGGAAGTTTTTAAAATAATAGCTTGTAAGCATCCAAAATCAATTGCAAAATATTTATATAAACAAATCTCATCTTTGCACGTTAAAATAGTAAGTGTAGGTAGGATTAGCTATTAATTAACACTTCTGAACTATATTGTAGGGTAAGATACTATTCAGAGAATTTTGATGAGTCTGCCTCTTCCATCTTTCCCTCTCAACATCTATTTGTTGCATATAGTTCCCAAAGCACATTTTCCTGCAGAGCAGTAGCAGCCAGAGCAGCTTACTCACATCATAGCCTGCGATGAGCAGTCCTACTCCATAGGGCCTCCTGCCGTAGCGCTGGGTTGGAATCTGGGTTTCTTGAGAAAGCTAAGGAAACAATCTCAAAATTATATGATAATTACCCAAGAGTTTTCCTAAACCAAGCAGAGATGGACCAAAACACATCGTTATGGGGTGTTCTCTGAAAGTATACACAAGCAGTGTGAACAAAGAAGAACTGTCCAAAAACCTTTCTCAACTTTTAAGCTGTGATAGATGAAAGTCATTTTATGAAGTGCATAAAAAAAGGATACTGCTTCCAATTAGTGACACTAGGCGAGAAACTGGAAGAGGTCTATCGAACACAAATCTAGAATCCAAACACTCTTGGCGCATGAAATTGCTAGGGAGCAAAAATAGAAAAATAAACTTTAAAAATTCACATCAGCGCATAGATCAAAGACACAATGAGGTTTTTTTCTCAAGGCTTGTCTGTTAAGGTAAGCATTTTTGTTTCAGCTCTGCTCATTGAGAAAAAGGGTCAAAGGCTTTCCATGATTTCATTTCTACATGACCTATCACTGTTATTGAGAAAGTTGACCACAGGTTTGATAAAGCATAAGCTGAGCATTTCAGCCATAGAAATGCAGAGAAAGTAGAAGTTCACGCAGGCAACACATGGATCCTCTGGAGAAATACCAAGGTTAAATGGTAACATTGCTTTGTGACACTGCAGCAATTAAAACTTATTTCAGAAATCCTTCCCACCACTTCTGAACAAAACTGCTAAAAGCAAGCCCCCCTGAAGCCCACACAAACAGCACTGTATGTCTTTAATAACTTTCTCAAATGTGTGTACACAGAAGGAGCTGCCAGAGGAAAATAAATGATGGAGTTTCTCAGACTGCTTGGAAACCCTATCACACTGAGGAAACCAGACAGGACTGTTTTACTTGTAACAAAACCAAAGAGCAAAATTTTAGGCCAAACAAATGAGATTTCTGCCAACTAGTTAAAAACTTGCCAGAATTTCATGCTGAGGTCTTTGGCATAATACAAGATTAAGATGCAACTCAAGACTAATCCTTAGCAAAGCAGAAAATGTCATTTGCAATAGTCTGAATGAACTTTCCCTCATTATTGCAGCACTGTGTATGTCAACAAGCAGGATACTCACCACAAGAGTCTTGCATCGGCAGTAAGTCCAGCAATGGAGATACCAATATGGTTGTCAACGTACAGGATTTTTTTCTGATGAGCTGCCAGCTCAGACTGTGCTCTCTATGCATAAAAGGAGAAAGCTATGTAGCAAACTGAACAGTCTGCCAAGCACTGTGGAGAAATCTGCTAACATTTATAGGAAGAACTGAGTATGTTCATGAAACAATAAAAAAGAATAAATTTATAAACTTGCAACAGAAGACAAGAAAAACCTAATTCCACTTCAGTTCTCTCAGAACAAAAGAAAGAATAGACACTTACTCAAGTTTTGGGAAAAGAAAGGAATAGATTTACTGCTTAGTAACAAATGAAAAGAAAACAAAAAAAGAGGAACACATCTGTTAAAGGAAAAAAATCTTCTATTCATTTCCTTCACCAGTTTGTGAAGATCTGCTTTGCATAGGTACTGGAAGTATTTCAGTTCTCCAGCAAAGCGAATCTGCAATTGCATTTACATTTCATGTCTAAGTACAGACTGCAAAAAACTAATTTCCCAGACCAAAACTTTTCTATGAACATTACTGTCCCCACTGAGACCAGAGTTCAGAAGTTACCTTGAGAGCCACCAGGACAGCGTGTGTTTTTGACTTCAGCCCCACAGTAGCTGAGCCTTGTTTCACCGCTTCCATGGCATATTCAATCTGATGAATACGGCCCTGCAAAACCAAGTCAAAGGTCATCAATCACTCTCTAGTTAATCCTCTGAATCAGTTTCCAATGGGTTTGCATTCCCAGACCTCTGATTCCCCTCCCCAGCAGGGGCACTCACTGCACAACAGGTTAAATCAGCACGTGATTCAAAGACAGACAGAACTTCCAGCTGACGTTGGACACTTTACTTTAAATCGGTTTTGCTGTAGAAATGGGTCTTACACAATTGTTGTGTCTCACCAGCCATTCCCCAATAACTTCTGAACAAGTTATTGGCCAACTGCAGCCAAGCCTGAAACAGGACTAGAGGTCTCAAAGAAAATTAAGCCCTTACAAGCTCTGCAGAGGTGGCCATGTAACAGAAGCACTGAGGGTTTTCCCAAATTCAGCACTCCAGCCCATCTCAGACAGCCAACATGGGCACTCCTATCCTGCAAGCATGGACACCATGGAGCTGCATCCCATCAGTTGGGAGGGAGTGAAACACAGCAGCTGTTATGGTGAATGTGCAAGGGATGATCTACAGGACACCACCTTTCCATAGGTTGTTGGGGATTTTTGGCATAAAGTTTTTTATTTAGGTCTACTAGAGAGACCCTAATGTCAAATTTCACCCCCTGTTGTAACTGGAATTTCAATCACATAGGATATATCCTGCCCAAGAGCAGCACTGAATTGCAGTAACCTGTCCAACATGAATTTGTCAGCTGTCAGGAACAACATGCAAGACTGTAAAAATGTAAAACTGCTTCATGTTTTTAAATCTCCTACTTCCTTTTCTTTACTATTAGAAAACATCTAACATATTTGAAAACATTTCCCAATAAAGTATGATTTCATCCTGCATTAACAGTGCCATAAACTATTATGGCATCACATCACTGCCTCACCTGCAAGAACAGATGGAATAGCAATTGCAGCACAGTAGCAATTTTAAATGTCTTTTTTTCAAAAAAAAAAAAAAACAACCCAACACTAATAATATTTTCAAGGAAATTAAAGAAAAACACAGAAATTTGTGCTGTTGATATTTTGCAGTAGCTGCTAAAAGTCTCAAGAGAATGTTATAGTTTTAAAAGTAACTTTTAAAGTAACAGATAAGACAAAAAAAATTAAAGTTTATCATAGAGAACCTCCCAGAGAAACACAATCATAAAGAAGGATTAGAACAGCTCAAAGGCACCTACACCTACCATGGTACTGACTGAAAAAAAGGGAAATATTCAAGGTTGTCTTCATGGAGAATGGAAAGGATAGAACACTCTCTGTTGCACTGCATCTCACATGCAATAATATTACATGATGAAGAATTTCAGTAGCAATACAAACCCACAAACTAATGATACATTAGTTTTATACTAATACAACTTGCTACTTGCATTTAAAAAAAATAAATCTGTAATTTTGCTGTATATATAAATGAGTCTTCTTCCAAGGCTCTGGTTTTCTATAAGTATCCTGTCTTAAAATATCCATAGTGAGAAAAGAGGCAATATTAAATACCTCAGCTAACACTGGCTTTTAAAATTCCAGAATATTTAATTTCAACACAAGCTGTGAAAGTTTCAGAACACACAGTGTATGTTTTCAGAAACAATACAAAGTGGGAAACTGATTCAGAGGTAGTAAAAATTTCAAATTCAAATGCAAATCTCACTTGAACCTCCCAATTATAAACTAAATAGTTTCTTTCCCATATTATCTAGTGGACAGATGAGAGAAAGACCCAGCAACAGCCTAACTTTGGGGAGACTGAAACTGTTTCATGCTTTGTGTACCTTACCTACCAACTTATTATAGCCCTGTGATCATAGAGTCGTGGAATGGTTTGGGTTGGAAGGGACCTTTACAAGATCATCCTGTCCAACCACCCAAAGATGACAGCAACTCTTTTGTACCCCACAGGTACATGTAGAAAGCAAGTGCCTTAAGCACCTGGAGGGGACAAGGCCCAGGTAAGCAGCACTCAGGTCCATACACCAGCAGACAGGGATGTGCTGAGTGAGGGCTTTCTGGACACCTACAGCCTACAAAGGGAGAGGGGAGCAGCCTGCAGGAAGCTTCAGACACCTGAGCACAACCTTTGTGACTGTAATACCACTGCTGTGAGGTGGAGAAACCCAAAAAGCAAGTTAAAACCCCAGTGAGTAAGTGTATAAAGGTTTTACCTGCGGGCTCCAAACTGTGACATCATTGTCATACTGGTTGCGAAACTGGAATGAACAAAATAAAACTCATTAGTATCCCTAATAAGCTAACAGAATGCTCCTGGAGGAAACTCTGCTTGTTCCCACAGAATCCCATCACCACAGAATCAATAAGGTTGTAAAGATTTCTGATATATCAAGTCCAATCTGTGACTGAACACAACCCTGTTAACTAGACCATGGCACTGAGTGCCACATCCAGCCTCCCTGAACACCTCCAGGGATGGTGACTCCACCACCTCCCTCAGCAGCCCATTCCAATGGCCACCCTTTCTGTGAACAAGTTCTTACTTTGTTGAATTCCTTTTGTCAAACTGTTAGGTGGAAGGGACCTCTGGAAGTCATCCAGTCCAACCCCCCTGCAAAGGCAGGGTGGCGGGAGCAGTGACACAGGAACACGTTCAGGTGGGTTTGAATGTTTCCAGAGAGGGAGACTCCATGGCCTCCCTGGGCAGCCTTTCCAGCGCTCTGACACGCTCAGTGTAAAGAAGTTTTTCCTTATGTTGAGGTGGAACTTCTTTTGTTTCAGTTTATGACCATTGCTCCTCATCCTGTCCCTGGGCACCACTGAAAAGGGTCTGGCACCATGCTCTTAGCCCCCCTCTAAGATATCTGTATGCATAATGAATTCCCTCTCAGCCTTCTCTCCCAGACTGAACAGGCCCAGCTCCTCACAACAGAGATGCTCCAGACCCCTGCAGAGATATCTACGTGGATTCTCACAGGGCCTCGGAACTCTTTGTCCAGCCCCGAAGCAGGGCCCGCTCCCCGCTCCCATTCGTTTTCAGGCCGGCAGCGAGGCCCTGTCCCGCCCGCGGCCCCGCGTGGCCCGGGAACTGCTTACTCACGGGCCCGCTCCCCGCCGCCCGCTCTCCCGGCTGCCCCGTGCCGGCTGGGCAGGCCGGGCAGGCGGCGGGGGTGCCGTGTCCCGGGCCGTGTGCCCTGTCTCGCCCCGGCGCCCCTCACCATCGTCCTGCTTCCCGGCGGCGGCGGCGGCGGCTCCGGGCGGCGCGGGGCAGCGAGCGCTCCGGGATGGGAGCGGGCAGGCAGCGCCAGTCGCGCCCCGAGTCATCGATGGGCCGCGCCTGCGCTCTGCCTCTGAGAGCGAGGCGGCTCCTCAAACGCCGATTTAAATTACCTAATTTGTTTTGTTATTTTTAGGCTTTCTGATGAATAAAGAAGTTCATTTGGTTCGGAAACGACTTCCTTTCCTCCCCGTTTCTGCGTGGGAACAGGATGTATAAAGGTTTTATTAGGCGAGCTGAGCAGCTTTCGGGAGTCCCGGCGCTGGCAGTAAATACTGCCGCAGCCTCTCCCGGAGCGGCGCTCCCCAATAACTTCCTACGGCACTGAGGGATTCCCTCCCCACAGCTCCATCCCTCCGCCCGAGGAACTGCAGCACACGCAGACATTTCCTCTCATTTTGGCAAAACCGCGGTAGTCTTGATAGAGGGCTAAACCCACGCCAAGGCTCCCCATTGTTCTGTGTTTGTACAGCGAGGAACGGCAGCGGCCGGGATTTTAGCGATAAAAAGGCAGGATTGTAAAACTTCGTGGAGAATATTGGTAATAGCTGCGTAAATGAAGAACTTTTGGAAGCTGTACGAACTGCTGCAGGTTTATTAAGTAACAACTGAAGTATTTTCCCGAGGAATCTTTCCCCCGTTATTAGCTGGATAGGACAAGATATAGCCAAACCCGAACTCACCAGATGTGCGGCTATTAAAAATTGATTCCGAAAGGAAGGGCTTGGGGTCCGGCGGCAGCAGGAAGGGGGCAGGGCTCGGAGTGCCTGCTGCCGCAGGGCTGCCGGCAGCACCCGTGCTCAGTATTCCCAGGGCAGCAGGGCCAGAGGATGCCGGAGGCAGGAATAATCTCTAGAACGGGGAAATGCTTACCGTGGGAGGAAGTCATTCACTTCCTTCTGGATGCTCCTTCTTGCCCTTTAGGCTCAGGACGAGACTTCTACAGGCAGGGCTAGAGCCAGAGGGTTGGAGGTGTTTTTGTGATTTCACCTCAATGTGCTGCTGCTAAGGAGCACCCGGCCTATTCCTCATCGAAGTATTTGAACTGAGGGTGTATGTGTGGATTCCGAAGACGAGAAAGGCAAAATCAAATAGCTCTTTTTCAGATAACAAAGGCATCACACCAGAAAGGAAGTGTTTTGCATATATTACAAATTTAATTGCAGAGTGAAAATCAGAAGCAGCAATCAATATATTACATCGAGACATCACAATGTAAAAGAGTACAGGACTGAAAAGTAAAGCTAAAACTATCCTCCCATTTAAATGAACTACTTATTAAAAAATCGAAGTTAGGAGAAAATTATTGGTTTCTCTGGGTCTGGATTGAAGGCACTTGAGACAGTAGTTCATGTTTGGACTCAGGTGTTTATTATTTCTTATCAGTAAAACAGTCTCACTCCTGTGAGTTCTGCAGCTTTTCATTAGCAAGGCACAAAATGGCCAACTATCTCTTGTTACAAGGTCTTTTAAGACTAAGCTATCCAATTAAGAACTGTAACCTGGATTATTTTCCCTTTTAACCCAATAACTAAACCCAAGGAGCCCACAATGCAGACTTTTCTGCCCAATTACAAAATGCCACCCAAACCCATGGAGAAGAAGGAAGAAGAACCAAGAAGAAGAAAGCCAGGACGACACCCTGTGCCCTCCATCTTGCTTCCATCCACGACATACTAAAAATCCCAAAACCTAAATTTCTCGCCAAGTGATGTACCCACACTGCTCTCTATAATCCATTTCACACTTTTGTGGATTCTAGTCTATCTTGAAGTCTAGCAAACTTTCTCCATGAATGAGAGTCAAAGTCAGTGCTCCCCTGTGGGTCAGGACACCCCAGAGCAGACAGAGAAATATTCCTGGTGCCCTGGGTTTCCACAGAAAATAATATTTCCTCCTTTTTAGTTTCAGAGTTGGCAACCTGGTAGCCAGGATGACTTCAGAGCAATGAATACACAATTGATAGGTGTATGAAAACAAGTTCAGTGCCCAGTACTGTCCAAATTAAATGTAAGGAATGATTAGGAAGGAGAACAAAACATAAAGCATTGCTGTGCCACTGTATAAATCCATGCTGCATCTGACACCGTTGAACATTGGTCGTGACTCTTGTTTCCCACCTTGAAATGATGTGGCACTGGGAAAAGTAGAAAGAAGCATTCAAATTATGGAATAGCTTCATATAAAGGTTGACAGTAAGGAGTAGAAGTCCTCAGTGTAAATAGCAGGAAAGGCTTTGAACTCTTGCCAAATCACAGCTGGCACAGAGATGCTGAATAGATTCAATGCTTCTCTCTGTCCTGCAGTGCTGGTATGGGGTGCCATTAAAAGCAGCAGGTTCAAGCCAAGCCAAAGGAGTACTTGTGGGTCTTGTCATACCTGTGCTGTGGAAACCTCTGCATCTGAACACACCACAGGCTTTTGGCCATGTATTGAGAGATTCACATTGGAGATATTGGACAGATTCACAGACTAAACAACTGTCCAAGCCGCCAATGCTGCTGCTGCAATGTTTGAGCTAAGTGCAGCAGTGAAAGCATAGCTAACCTAAACCATGAATATACAGTCTCAAGAGAAACTAATGAGCCTGTTTTATTCTATGCTGTGTTTCCAGCAGAGTTATAAACAGCATCTGACATCTGAGCGATGACAGGCATTGCTCTGCAGAGATTAATGTACAGCAACTGAAAGGCAAGGCCATTATGCCTCTGCTTCTGCTGATTCACGAGAGGAAACAACATTCCTGCAAGTCCCTTTTTGGGATACCACTCACCATCAGCCCACATTAACCCCTGTGTGCTATGCTCCTGTAGTTAGATGGAGTATTTTTGGCAAAAGATTGGCTCCTCTGAGGTCAGTGGTGACACTCTGGGAGCACTCCCAGGGGCTGCACGTTGTGCTGCTTAGGCACAGCAGACTGCCGAAGGAGGAGGAAGAAAACTGCTGTGCCAGAGTAAGAGACAGACTGAATGAAGGCAGTGCCTCCATCCCCTTGGAGAAGGGGAATGATAGATCCCAGAGAGATCACAGAGCCACTCCTGTCAGATGGACAAGTGGTTGCCCACAAATAGCAGTGCTGTCATAATGTGCTCAGGACTGAGCATTTTGACTAAGTTATTTTGAGAACTGTCTTACTGCCTTGACAATGTGAACAATCCATATTTGGATTTAATACAGGTAAGAGATTTGCTTCATTAATAGATATATGGTGACAAGACTGCTTAATTAATTAGAAGCCTTGGTGTATGACATACGTAGTATTTGATGACATTTTCATCAAGTAGGTTAAGGCTAAAAATAAAAATTTGACAGCAGCTATAAATGTACATACTTGTCTTTAGAATAATTTAAAGACAATCTTAGAAGTTCTTACAAAGAAAAAAAATCTATATCATTTTATATTAATACTGTAAATAGGAAAAAATAACCTCTCTATATAAATTATACCAGATTTCATTCCTATTCTTTTGCTGGCACATTAGTTGAGATGCAGACATTTCAGGCTCTATGACAAACTTGCCTTCATGTTGCCAAAGGCTTTTTTTACCATTTTTAAACTATTGACCAATTTAAATCACTGGAATATTTTGTCACAAGATGTGTTAACTACACACATTTTAAAGTCCACTCCTTGCTTTTTTTAATCCCTAGCTTTTGTGGACTGACGTCAGTTGACCTTTTCAGGACAGGCCTACAGGGCAACTAACCTTGCTTGATCATCAAAGCTGGCTAGGAAAGACCAGGCAATGCTGAAAGCTTAAATAATCCCTGTGGAAAGAGAGCTGCAGGAAAGAGTCTGGCTCTTTCTGTCCAGTTCTGGAACAAACAAGGGCACAAGGTTCAACACAGCAGAGCTGTTGTAGTATATCCTGGTCACTGAAATAGTTTTTATTTGTAGGTTCTTGTTAGAATTGACCAAAAATATATTTAGAGATAAATTTAGATGGACATTACTGCTGGATATTTCTTGGACCTAAATTTATTTCTTCAC
This sequence comes from Haemorhous mexicanus, assembly GCF_027477595.1. NCBI lineage: Eukaryota > Metazoa > Chordata > Aves > Passeriformes > Fringillidae > Haemorhous > Haemorhous mexicanus. The sequence continues at coordinate 14,829,608 of NC_082346.1, forward strand.
TCTGAGTGAGGAAGAGTTTCTGTATAATATGCTTTTATTGTACAAGAAAAATGTATTTTGAGCTGTAAATTGCTTGGTAGCCTAGAAGTTAAGATTTAAACAGCATACATAGAATTGTCTGAAGACAATTCAAAATACAGCTGAAGAATTATTATCATAATTTATGGAGCATTTTGAAAGATATTGTTGCAGTTATCAGAAATTCTGCTAAGCTTTTCATTTCAATGAAAAAGAATGGCAGTTACTAAGTTTCTGTGGATAAGAGATCCATTTCAGTGGGCAAATAACTGAATAAGCTCTTTCAAATATATTATTAACTGCTCTCTTGATTCATATTGTTGGAACTATTTTTAAGTATACCTGAATCAAAACCAAAGCATCATCAAACCTTCAGCAGTGGATATATAACATTTCGAGCCAGAATGGTGAACAGATTCACTAATAAACACTATCTCAGGTTCAAAATTTCTCCCTATGAAAGAATCATCACAGATAGGAAATAACAGCGTGGCACAGAAATAAAGCCATGAGACCACTAATGGATCCCATTTTCTTACCACCAACATTGTTGTCATATTAAATTAATGAGTAGACAAAGTATTACCTTCTTACTTATGCATTTATATGCCATAAATATTTTACAGTGAGTGCTTATATGTAGATCACACAATAAAATGTTCACAATATTTTTGCTGCATCTCCTGGTGCCAAAAATTTCTGCTTGAAAAATGGAAAGACATTTACATACAGAAACAAATTTTCTGGTGGATATTAAACTGGAAAAAAAAAAAAAAGAAAAGAAAAAGGAGAGGGAGAAAAGGCCCTAGGAATGTCGTGCTATCCATGGCAAAGCATTAAGGATTTATGTGACCCTTCTCTTTACAGGCATTTTCAAGTTCTGCGGGAGAGATAAACATTGTAATAGTTACTGTTTAGGCAATGGTTCTGGTATTTGTAGACCACATCTTTTTAAAAGTGACTCAGCCTATTCTTACTGTGAATTGAGTTTTTGATTAGGAAAGACATCAATAGGGAATTAATATGCAGGAAAAATAGATGTTTGAGTAGGCTTTAGCCTTAAAAATCCTGCTGTCATTAGCCAGGTTTTTTTTTTTTTTTTGCATTTTGCCGAGCTCCTGATTTTGCTAGATGGATTTTAACAGCTTTGCTGTCATGCATATCCCAGTTTTCATAGAACAAATTTTGTTTGGCACTGTCATCCTTATTGCATGTATTCCTAAACTAACAACAATGCAAGCAGAAATTTAAGCCTGTCCTGACAAATGTGAGAGAGCTTCTGGCACTGCTGTGTCCATTGTCTGCAATAATTTGGACAGATCACGGAGCTCAGACACTGTATCACACATGCTTAAATTATGAAAAAAATTCCATTGATGTAAGGATAATTCTAAATCCAGAGTATTTGGCACAACCCTTGGCTTCTCTGGCTGGTCCCTGGAAGGATTCAGTGATGGGCCAAAAGGGCTCTAAATTAATTCCAGACCACCTTGATGTAACCCTGCCTTGAATGTAGTGAGTATCTAAAAAGCTCTGCATTTGTTATTAACATATCAGCACAGAGTCACACATCTGCATGTCTGGTTTTAATTTTAAGAAGTATGTATGAAATAAATTTGTGACTACAGATGTCTCATTCACAACAGATTCCACGGCATGAAAATATTTTTAAGCTGTGTTTATCACATCATTAAGCAAACGGGAATAATGATTATTCAGACAAAAGTTGTTACCAAATGAAAGGTTTCATACTTGGGGTACAGAAATTTAAAAAAAAAAAAAAAAAGAATAGACTGTGAAATCAGAAGACTATTCCTGCATTTATATAGACCCTTTCAACTGTTTTATAATACTCAATAAGCACAGGAAGATATTTTCCAGGTTGAAAATTGAATACATGCCTTAAGATTTTGAAGGGACCAGTGATAGAGGCTATCAGTTTTTTGTTATGGAATTCAAAATGCATTACATCAATACAATTACCAGAAAGCCCTGGACACCTTCTTGCCTCACAGTGAGCAGTGAATATGAATGGATTTGTATTTTTTTCTGTATTGCAGAAAATCACATGGGTGAAAGTTACAAAATAATTTTCTCTCAAACAGAATGCTCCTTTTATCAAATTCTGTATTCTCACTATTACCTTTGCACAATACTTAGCACGTTATTTAGATTAGTTTCAGACAAAAATACTCTTCTTGCCACTAAAGCTAAACATTAAGTTAATTTGTATAGGATCTTATCCAAAAAATCACTTATACAATGTAATTTGAAGTATTCCCTGGTGCTGCTTCCCTATCAATAATAACCAAGCCTCACTCTTGTATGTAGCTTGCCCTTTCATATTGTAACTTTCTTCTAAAGTGACATCAGTATCTATTGCTAGTGCTAATGAGACTTATTAACCATTTCTTCAGAATATATTCAACCTGGATTTTAAAATCCAGTTTCCGTGTTACAACCTTTACAGCATTTCCAGTAGGTTTTTTGACTGACTTACTTCAGTATAACCACAGTTTTACTTAGATCTTGAACATGGAGTTGGTACTGCCAAATTTAAAACAAATTAGGAAAGCATATAGAATATATTGTATTTCTGTTTTTATTTAAAGCTGACAGTTACATGATTAAATCTCCAAATTCCATATCATAACATCTGCCTGGGGAGTTTAAAGGATTAATCTAGTATCACCTCCAGCAATACATTTGTGTATGGTCTTCTGAGTTTTGGCCTAAATCTGATTAGCCACAAAGAAGGAAAGAAATTGAAAAATAGGTCAGGAATTGACACGATAACAACTTCATTATGCACATCTGTATTTTCACCAAGTTTTTAGTAACACAGCATTGTGCAAGTGTAGTATACCAGTAAAACAACAGCAGTGCTTCATTCTTGGGAGGGGTTTACCTCTCCTTTAGCAGACTTTTGAGCATTGGTTAGAAGTTGACCAACTTTCTCTGGTTTCTAGCCAGGGATGAACTCGCTATACACTCACTTCTGCAAAGTAAAGTGAATGTAAATTTCAGAGAATGTTTCTCAGCTCATGAAAAGCCATTTCTTAACCTGCACTGCTGCATAAACATTATCACCATTTTAAGGTCTTTTCTTGAAATACTTGATAACTTTTTAAACATATATCTATCTTTGCATGTGTTCTTCCATACTTTTTCTTTCTTAATGAATACTCTTCTAAGATTAGGCTGGAATATGAAGGATCTGTGATGAGCATTCACAAGTACTTCAAAGTTCAAGTGACATTTCTCCACTCCATATTGTTGAGAAGCAGAAGAAACAACTACGATACTCAAAACCTACTTGAAAACTAGCAGATAAAGGAGAAAAATAAATTAACAAACCTTTCAAGATAGAATTACTGTTGTAGCAACAAAACCAAGGAGGGTACTAGTCTGGAAGTGCAGTGCTAAAAGAGCAGTCAAGTTGATTGAGCTGCTGGAGGAATCCAGCACCATCCAGGAAATAGAGGAGAATTCCTGACAAGGACAAGGAAAAGAAAGTAGTCTTTTCTGTGTGTCACATGGAAAATTAAGCTTACTTGGCCAAATACATTTGGCTTTTACTTGTTCTTCTATTAATTATGGTATTTCTCTGAAGAGAAAAAAAATCACTCTGGGAAGTTAAAAAAAGAAAAGGGAAATGAATGCATCTGTGTTCTTTAACAATTGATTACAAAAGAATCTGGAAGCCACTCTGGAGTAAAAAGACTGGCATTTCACATCCATGGGAAGAGTGGTCTTGGTTAACCACATTCCTTGTAGAAAAGTCTCAAGAACATTGGCATGGACTTCCTGCATGTGATGTGGATGCTTGACTGACCTAATGTGTTTGCCCGGGTTCATTCAAGAACCCGGGCAGATTGCTAGCAAATGTGTCTGATACCTGATATATTTACTTCTGGAGAGGACAGCATACCTCCTTCCCATCTCAAGTCTCTCAGGCACAACTTCTAGCCAAGGAAGTCAGAGTCTGCTACAAAGACCTGGGAGAATGGGTAGTTAGATGAACATTCAAATAATAAAGTTCCTCAGACTCATCCATGAAAAAGTCTATACTTTAAAAAAAGACAAACTTGACTAAACAACCAGTAGAGGAGTAAGTAATTTCCTATCCCTTCTGCTTACTTCTGGTATGATATTCAGCTCACCCCCCTTTGTAATGCTCCTTTGGAAAGGATGCTCAGGAATCTCTTTTTTCATAATGGTTTTATTCTTCCTGGAAACACAGAAGCCAAGAAAATTGTCTAAGCTATAATGGAGCAGTGAAAGCCCAGACTGCTGTCCCTGCTGTGTCAAGTGAGGCTTGCAGGATTGTTCTAGATGATATATGACCCTCAATAATTGGAGTGTCAAACTTCTGGCAAAAATCTTTAGGCAGTAATCTGATAAAGGTCACCAGATGGTCAAAGATCGTGTGGATATAGTTTGAGAAGCACACAAGGTAGTTCCAAATGTGGAACTGAAATGAGGCTGGAGAGTCCAGTCTTTTATGGAGCACAAGTAACTCCTGAGTTTTTAGAGAAGTAGCCTTGGAAAGTACTTCTGATGTTCTGAGGGGAGCTGAAGATGTTGATCACAGGGAGATCTTTTCCTTAAACTATGTGATAACAGGCAATAGCCTGTTTTAGGGCTCTCTGGAAAACAAAGAATGTGATGTTGCAGGTCTGAAAAGCTTCTCCAGTTGCCACAATGGTCATGGAGCTGACATGCTTCTTAGGTGTCATTCAGAAATCAGAGTCCCAGGTATGGGGTTTTGTCTTTGGAATGCTGCTCTTTCCCAGTCTGATTGAAACAATGCTCAGAAGCAATTCTCTAGTTGTGTTGGTGGGATAATAAGGTGTTTTGATATTTGGTCCTGAAGAGCCCAAAAACCTAATTAACAAATGCTCCTGACACTAGTGCTAATGATCTCAGTGGGTATAAAGAGAAAGTTACCAAAGAATATTGGCTATCAATGTAAAGGGAATAATCATCTGAGTTTAGGAAACAATTGCCAAGATCAATGCACCTCTCAAGAGCCCAGAGCAGAACCCAAAAAATGTAGACTAAAAATTCCAGCAGTAGCCAAAACCCTCTTAGCTGTAAGAAAACGGAAAAAGTTTCCAGCTTGGCAGCCAGCATTCCACAATGTATGAAATGAGGAATCATTTTGATTCAGTGGACATTTCAACTCAATTAGTAAAAATAGGTTTGTGCTTATTGTCCCGTTGTCACTATGCAGGGGGCTGATACTTGTGCCCTCCCCTGCTGCCATCAGTAAGATCATCTGGCCTGGAGCACTGGTACAGATAAGGCCCTCAGGGTGAACAGAAACAGATCAGCTGATAAAGAGTATGGAACCTTTGCTTTATTCAAAGTGTCTCTAGCTTACTCCTAATCATCAAGAAAGCTTTTTAAGAAGTGAGCCCTTCAAGTCCTATAGCCTGAGCTCTTCAAGTCCTGTAGCCCGTCCTATGGAAAAAATGAGGTGAAAAGCTGGGGGAAAAATGTTGGGGAAGGAAGAAAAACAGATGGCAGGTTTCTTATTGGAAGAAAGAGCTTTTGACTCTTTTGACTTTTGCATTCCATATCTAAAAATTTTACATTTGCATTTGTGAACGATTCTTGCTGATTAAGCAATTAAAAATTCATGGGAAATACCCCATTCTACTGGTTAAGGCTTACATAAGTTAAACTTCTGCAGGTTATTTTGTCACTTGATACCACATAACAATCAATTATAGACTCATTTCACTTACATCCCAGGTCAATATATTCCTGTATCTACTATAAAAACAAAGACTTTTAGCTAGACCTCTCAGAAGTATGTTTCTAGATAATTATTGTCCAAAGCCTGAGGATAAGGTTATATATATTAAAGCAGTACTCCTATCCTCTCCAAGGCCTGTTTACTCAGCTAGGCAGTAAAGAATCAGGCCTCTCAACTGAAAAGCTGAAAATTACCTAGTTATTTTCATTTACATGCCAGATTATTATATTTTACAGTAATTTAAGGTTCTTCTGTTCAGAAATATGCTAATTTCACCATTAGATTTGGTACAGACCTGTTTGTGGAGGAGACCTGACTCGGGAGTGTAACTGGATAGGATACATCTCAGGGTTTCAATTAACACCACAACTGTCTCATGTACCTTTTAACAACTAAACTACTGAGTCTGGAGAAATATCCTTCTTCTTCTAATATATCAGAAAGCACTGAAAATTTAACTAAACTTTTCCTTAAAACTAGAATGCTGTTTTCCTTTTTTCCCTCCAATCCTTTCAGAACTCACATAAAAAAAATACATCAATCATGGGAAGGGAACATGGCAATAAATAAAAGCAAAACTTAATTTATGTGCAGCTGATGTATTCCTCACTTTCAGCATTAAAGAAAATAAATATGCCAAGTATGTAATATTTTAATGATCAGGACTACTTAAACAACTTCACAGTAAGAAATCAAGGCCAAAACTCAAGATCATAAAATCTTGTTTACACCCGAACATTAACAGTACCACTTGACATGTAATGATCATTTTTTAATACAAAAGTGCCTCAGAATTAACAGCAGCAATTTGAATATATGATGTAAAGAACTTCAGCTAAAGTGGGTCTGCTGCTTTGGTATCTAGGTAACCTCCTGGTACATAGACTTTTTGTAATTTTCAGACATCAAATAATGAAAGTAGTGTGTAGTATTTAAAATCCCAAAGATTGCATACATCTAGGAGACCTACATTTAGGGAACTGCTACTTTGCAATAAACCCTACAGTAATTAAGTACTAAATACCAAAGTGGCAAGGAATCACAAACTTTCAAATTGTTACCAAGCACACACTGGTACTGGGCAGGAATTATTATGAATTTTAGAGTCTTGGTAATTAGCAGCAGTCACAGAGGAACAGATTACAAACCAGCAACTTTTACAAATCAGTAAGTAAACAATAATAAAGGGTAATACAGGTTCATGTTCACTTCATTTACTAATTGTATTGTTTGTTCACTATGCTTTACTCTCTAGCAATATATTGGCAAAATACAGTATTAATGTTTAATAAACATTCTAATTGTAGTAAATACAACATTTTTAATGTAGCAGTAAAAAAATACTCCAATAAACAGCACTGCAGTTTGTTGTAGATCAGTACTAGTGAATACTGTAGCAGTGAAATTTACTATGCAATGTCTGTTGCTCTGGAAAAAATACTTGAATGTTGACTAAATAAAAACATCTGTAACTCATTTTATGGTCAGTGTTACGCTAGTAGTTATAAGAAAATAAGATATATGTGTTTCATATGACTTGCAATTGATATAGTATTTTTTTCCAAATGTAAATAAAATTCCATCAAGTTTGAAGTAGACAGATTTTCAGGTTACAAAAATCCTTGAGATAGTTTTTTCCATGCTTTCATAAAATCTTACATAGTCACAGAATCATTTAGATTGGAAAGGACCTCTAAGACCTTGTAGTCCAGCCTTTGGCTTATCACCTCTGTGTCCACCAGACCATGGCACTGAGTGCCACGTCCACTTGTTCCTTGAACACCTCCATGGATGGTGACTCCACCATCTCCCTGGACAGCTCAAATTCAGGTCCAGCCTGAACCTCTCCTAGCACAGTTTAAGACTGTGTCCTCTCATCCTGTCGCTGGTTGCCTGGGAGAAGAGGCCGACCCCCACCAGGCCACCACCTCCTTTCAGGGAGTTGTAGAGAGTGATTAGATGACACATAATTTAACAATCACAACAGGAAACATAATGGAATGGCATAAATGATATTGCAAGTGCATGACAAATAGGAACTCAGTTAATGATGTAAACTGAAACACAGTTCTTGGCTCATACAGTGTTTGAGTTTCTTATGTTAAGCATCAGTCATTGCTAGCTCGTTACTACTAATTGAGCATAAGTGCAAAGATATCATAATGTCAACTTCTGGGTTTCCCTAATCAGCTCTGGTAAAAACCTATTGCTGTGTCCAGTTTGTTTCCTTTCAAGGCCCTTTCCTCAAAGGTTGTTGTAAATTCAAATGCAAAAAAAAACTCCAAAGCAACGAAAGAACCTTTCTTAAATGTGTTGCTTCTGCTGTTGCAGGTCAATTGTTATCCTTTCTTGCAAGGTCCAGCAGGTGCACATGGCTGATTGTTTCTACACCATGACTTTATATACCAGCATGCTGGGCTCCTTTTGGCTATAAATAAGCACATAAAATTTAACCAACAGAAGTTAATAACTTGCATTATCTAGATTTAGAATTGTAAAATTTCCACAGCATACCCTTATTTTTACTTATGCAGTCAGTTCAGACATCCTGTTAACAATTTTCTAAAAGATCCTACTTATTAAAAATATCAATGAACAAAAATACACACCTTGGAAATCTTTAAACACATTTCCACATCTAACTCTTCCTCCTTTTACTGTAACATCATGCATTAGGATGATAAGCACTAGTTTTGAGTACAAAAATAGCTGAGTTAAATGATCCAGTCACTTATGTGTTACTTGATCTTGTGACACTGCTTTACCTCCATTTGTTTGCCTTTGACAACAAAATACATTTGGATTATTTATAAATATTGAGGGTTGTAACATTGTGCTTTACAGAGGTGACAAAAGCAGAATTACAAAAATATTTCACTTCACTTGGTGTGCAGCTTCTTACATGGTAAATTCTGAGCTGTGTTAATGGTACTGCTTTCAATAAACTGTGGTTCACAGAATTGGAAGGACCCACAAGGATTAAAGTCCAGCTGCTGGCCCTGTACAGGACACCCCAGGAGTCACACCCTGTGCCTGAGAGCATTGTCCAAACCCTTCTTGAGCTCTGTCAGGCTGGTGCTGTGAGCACTGCCCTGGGGAGCTGCTCCAATGTCCAAACACCCTCTGGGTGAGGAACCTTTTCCAGATATCCCCTGACACAACTTCATGAATGGATGGCCAACAGGACTTTCAGCTAAGATGCTAAGAGCAGGCTGATAAATTACTGCAATTTTACACAGTATTGAGTACAAATGCTAAGCATCCTCTTGTATTATATGAGGAACAAAAGTGACTTTTAGCTACAAAAGTACACTTAAATAGGGAAAATTATTGAGCCAAGTTGTTTGAAACTGGAACGCTTTCGCTGCCTGTGATGGCTTCCTGAACAACACAGAAGGCTCAGGTTATGTGTGATCAGCAACTTGCCCTTAACAAGTAATAAAAATAAAATTAACAAAGAAATGCAGGTGCTTAGGTTTTAGAGGACAGACATAAACCACATAAATTTATCATTTTTAAACCAGACAGTTCCTGTCTCCTACCACAATTTATTCCTGTCTGCTTTTTTATTCAGATGAATTCCTTCTGTGATTAGAATGACAAAATACTTCCACATTAATGAGCTAATTAGCTTAATTGCATAATTTTGCTGTATTTTTAATCTCATGTGGAATCTCTAGCAGATATAATTACTAAGTCACAATTACAGGATTCTGTTATATTTTTTCCTTCTTTGGAACATGTTTCTGTTCTGGAGATTTGCTTGCATAGACTGTCTTGTTAGTTCTTTGTTGCTTTGAATGCTAAAAAATAAAATTAATCTCCAAACAATAGAGAAGACCAGAAGGCTTAAAAGTCCAGATTTGTTTATTCAAGAGGTAGGATACTGTACATATTTCCACTATTTGTCAGACATCTGCAGCCTGATAGTTCAAGTTGAAGGTTCCAGTTTTATTGAACTATGAACAAAACAATTAGTGACTCTGTTTATGCTGTTTTCTTCAAGGTCCAAGCTTGTCCAATATTTACCATAAGAAAGCATTAAAGTCTGATGATTTTCTAAATACATTAAGGTCTATAAGATTTTCATGTACAAAACTGAATGGAATAATACAGCCAAGCAAAACAGTTGAGATTATCTTCAAGCATGTGCTGAAACAGGCCAGATCCTGAAGAGGTATAATTCAGCAAATTTCTTTACTGGGCTATTTTATGCCTGCTGACAGTATAATGCAATTTTAGCAATTTAACAGAATTTAAAAGAATGTTAATTAACAAGGACCTGTCTTCCTGATTTAAGGTCAATAAAATGGGTATCTGAAAGATCTGGAAATGAGGGAAGCTCACTGAAAGACTCAGCTCATTTTTTTCTCCCCCCTCCCTCCCAATAAATGATCTGATTCAGACTGATTTTGATCTTTCTCAGAATATATTTATGCATCTGATGCTCATGCATTAAGTCAGACTTCTCTGGAAAATCAAACCAGCTCCCTAGTTAGATTTAATCTTTAACTCTATTAATAAGCAGAGTCCATAAAATGCCTCTATTTCAATTCAAGACAGAAATTTCAATTAGCAAGTTAAGGACTGAATTGACATTGAAATATTAGAATGTATTTTTAAGTTTAATGCTATTTCATTGAAAGTGCAGATTTCATAATAAAACACGATTCAGCATAAAATAAACTTTTTATAGAAATGCTACATATGAAGAAAGTCACCTTCTGTTTTATTATTAACCTCCAATTTCACTTATAATATAGGGTGACAAGCTGTACTTGAATAATTGGGTGAAAAAGTGAAATCTGGTAATGTTTGGTGAATTCCTACATTTTTATTATTAACCCCCCCCAAACTATACCACTATTCTCTAAATAAGCTTATGTAAAAAAAATTAGTACCATATATAATTACACAGTTCTCAAGTATCTTAAAATCAGAACTTTGACAGCTATTTGTTGAATGTGATAGCCCATTATCTTTATTTTTGCTAGGATGTGAACATTCAAATTCATGGTGCCTTGGAAAAAACAACTGCCAAAGACATAGAAGTTTATTTAAATGTGTACTCTCTGAACAACTTCTCAATTTTTTTTTCATTTATTCTTTATATATAGCATAAAAATGTTGTTTTTAAAAGTTATGCAATCCCATGAAAATTTTCCATTTATTCAATATGAAGTGTTAGACAATTCATTTTATTTGAAGGGACATGTAGATTATACATGACCTAACTGCCGAAATCACATCAGCATCAACAGATGTAAACTGTTTGTAAAACATTAAAAATAATTTTTGATGTTTTAACCCTCAAAGTGAGAGCCTGGCTATGACTGAAACATATTTCAGCTGCAGGGGTGCACATCATTACGTTCTTATCTGGGGTTGCACATGTTGGTTCATTTCCAAAGAGTCCCAGTTTGTTCAGATGAGGAGAATGATCCCTTAGATTTAACAAATAAAATAGTGGAAGCATCTGGATTTAGTACCAAAAGCCAACACGCTGTTGCTTCTTCTCATAAAAATAAAAATATGGACATAGGAAAGATTTTTGTCCTTGCAGTTTCTAAAGAGAGTTCTTGTTTAATTAACTTGATACAATATTTCTGCTATTCACCACTAGTTTGTCAAAGATCATCTCATGGATATTTTCCTTCACTAGAAATGGAAATCTCATCTAACAATGGCCTTCCACAGCAACCCCATCTTTCCAGTGCATTGCCCATGCTTTTTAAACTGACACGCACAACAACCATTAAAGACACCTTATCATACAAGGAACAACTCACTTTTTATTACTCTTTTCCAGTCTTCTTTCCCGTGGGCCTGTTTTTTGAGTAATGCAACCAGAAGATGTAATTTTTAGTAACTCGGTCTCAGCTGCCACATGATGAAGATCACGTTGTTGTAACTTACTTGGAAAGTGAGTGCTTTGCTTGATGTGGAATGCAACTGAATCTGTCTTTGCCACCCTTAGACATGATAGACTAACAACAACTGATTGCAAGAATACTGGCACCATGCTTAGTGAGTACACTTGTACAAGAAGCCTCTTTCACCAATATATTTTGAATTCCTCCAATAACTGCATTTTGCCATCTCCTTCAGGAGCTTGTTCCCATTATCTTTGGTGGCCTACAAAGCACCACAGCTCTCTCTCAGTCTTCAGCACTGGAGATGAACAAACACCTTAGCAGCTGATACAGGCTGCATTTAAGAGAGAGCATGCAGCACATGGAAAACCAGGAGATGATCCAGACAGCTCCAGTTGCTGGCTGCAGCACATGTTTCTATAGAGTAACCACAGTGACTGCCACTTAGAAAGAACTTAGAAAGATAAGGCACAATGCTGGTGTTTCTCCCAGCATTGAACTTTGGTCAAAACTTTTGACTTCCCTAAGTGAGCCACACTTGCATGGGTTTTCTGGAGGCAAAATGTTTCTTTAGTTTGTTGTTTGCTTGGGTTTGTTTTGGTTTGGTTTGGTTTTGTTTTTTGGTTTTTTTTTGCTAACTGCTTATGTTGTAATGCCATTTCTCTGTTTATTCAAGAATTGATGCACAACTGATAAAAATGTCGAGGCAGACACAATTACTGCCTATGTAATCCTAACTGTCATTAAATTAATCGAAAAATTAATTTCTCAAAACCTAGTATTCAAAGAAAGCCAATTCAAAACGTGGTATTTGGCCATCAAATTCCTAATGGATATGAATGAAACAAAAAGCAGCAAAAGCAGTAACTTAACTCAGAACTTGCACACAAAGTAAGTCCTCTCTTCCCACCTCTTCTTTCCTATGCTCTGCATCTCACCAGTAGTCAGGTAGTAGAATACTATTCCCTGAACATCAATTTACTGATTCTTTAACGATACACAAGACTTTCTATACAAATGATCCCAGATTAGGATGAGAAAGCTAAAAAGGAGGCTCTAGAAAGCACTGTTGTGTCTCATAATTTCCTGGAGTATTACTCTGTGAAAGTTTCCAAATTAGGTACCAAACTGATAATTTCTTTCCCCATGAATAAAAAGGCAAGGACAACAGTCAGGGCAGGTTTACATGCAATAACAATCAGATCTGATTGTTATTAATTTGATGCTCAGCAGTATGAAGTGCTTGAAGAGAAACTTTTAAAGAGGACTTTCTAGAATTTACCTAATATTTCTGTGCTGATTCAAAGGAAAGCACAAAAATATTTTATGAAGTGAAGAGCTGGGCAACTATGTTGAAAGTTAGTAAACAGATGGAAAAGTTGTGCACACAGTGAGAAACTGATAGGAATGGCAGCACTACATTAGAAAGCAATAATAAAATTTCTGTATTTCATGTGTCTGAAGAGTAGGAGAAAAAGGTGCTTTGAGGGGAAAACAAAATCTCTGTGCATACCAAGATTATAGGGCATTGGCAAAAAAATAAATAAAATAGGGCAGTAAAAACAGAAGGTAATGATTAAAACTGAGAAATATTAAAATGGATGTGGTAAGATTTAGACAGGTTCTGGATGTGTGGGTCAAAACCAATAGGCTCAATAGGATGCCAGGATTACAGCCTTAAGTGAAAAGAGTCATTGTTATGTTGTCAGTTCTTTCTAGTTATTCTACACTAGAACAGAGAACAGACAATGCAAAAATAAGTTAGTATTTTAAATATAGACAAATTTTAATTTAGAAATTACAAAATAGAAAATTAAGATATTTGTCGGTATATGGAGGTCATACTATCACTAGCCACTATTACACAGGTGCAGGTACTCTATCATATGGTGCTTTAAGTATCAACCAGTTCCAGGACAGGCAGGAGGTTCAACAGGAACAAGGGCTGGGTCCTTCCCTTCTACCACAAGAATCCCCTGCAGTTCCAGGCCTCTCCATCCTTCCTGCAGGACTCTGTGTGAGGCTCCAACTCCCTACTGTGCCAGGGGCATTTGCTCCAGCTGGTGCTGCCATCCAAGGCCTGGAGCACATCCCTGCCATTGCTGGGCAGCCTCAAGCAGGGCCCCCTTCACTGAGCACCATTGCTGTCTCCAGGCCCGCACTGTGCTCCAGCTCCCAAGATCACAGGGACATCAAAGAAAAAGCAGCCCCTTGGCATGGCTAAAAAGTTGAGCAGCACTCATGAGCAAAGCCTCTTCTCCTGCCTAAAGGCAACTTACTGACAAGGCAGTGCCAGCCTTCTCAGAGAAGGGAAGGACATGAGAGCAAATGCCAACAAGGATTTAAAGCTGTGCCAAGGAACGCTTGGGTTGGACATTAGGAAGGACTTTTGCCCAAAGAGGGACAAAATATATTGGAATGGGCTGCATGAAGCAGTCGTGTTTTTCCCTTTCCGGGAGGAGTTCAAGGAAAGAGTGGGCATGGCACTCAGGGCTCTGCTGGAGCTGCCATGCTGGGGATTCAATGATTGCTCAGGGCTCTCCCAAGCCAATTGATTCTGCCATTCTGTGACAACACAGCCTCTGGGGCCAGCATGGTGGCTGGGAACTGTCCCCAGCCTGTCACTGTGCCCAGAGCGCAGGCAGAAGTTGCTGCAGAGAGATGGCCAGAGTGTGTGCTGAGGTGGCAGCTCAACCTGCAGCAGCACCATGGCTGGCCACGGCTCCCAGTGGCTTCTGAGAGCCTACGTGCTACTGATTCTGGCCCAGTCCCTCAGCCCTTCCACCTGTCCTGAGGGGGACATGGGCACCTTGGCCAGCTTCCCAAGGACATGGAGCCAGAGACTGTGGGCCCTGAGATGACCCCCTGGTGGGTCATGGCAGCAGTTTCTTTGTTAGACTTAGTCCTGGAGCTGCTGCTGATGGACGTTGTCCTCAGGTGCTGCCTTGGCAGAAGCCTCTGGAGATGCTGCGTAGAGGTGAGGGAGGGGTGTCAGGCAGGTGGGGTGGGTGAGGAGGAAACAAAGCCTTGCGTCAAGCTGAGGTCAGGCAAGGTATGAGAGCCTCATGGAGGAGAGAAGCTGGTCAGATCCCAAGGGTCCTGGACCTCTTGGGCAGCACTCAGCCCAAGGCACAGGGGGATTTCAGGCCCTGGGTGAGGAATCAGGGCCAGGGGCTGAGCCCCAGGGACACCAGGCTGAGCTGGCCAGGGCCCGTATTCCTGCAGCCTCAGCTCGGGAAAGCCCAGCCAGGCCAGAGTGTCTGCAGGGGTGTCCCAAGAGGGCTCAGCCCCACACTCTCCCCGTTCTGTGTCTTGCAGAAGTGCCAGAGCCCCTCCGTCTCCGCAGGGCTGTGCTGCAGGCAGGGACGCGGCTGCTGCCAGGAGCTGCTGCAGCTGCTGAGGCACAACCGTGCCCTGATGCGGCTGTGCCTGCACCACCGCTCTCTGCAGAGGCCCAGGCAGAAGAGAGTGGCAAAAGGGGGCCTTTGGAAGAGGAGGAGGCTGCACTTCTCCCCTCAGCTCTGAGGCGCCCAGCTCCAGCTCGCCTCGCAGCTGGCACGGCAATGGAAGGGGATGTGTGAGTGCGAACAGTGCTCAGCCCGGGCACTGTGACATCCCCCACCCCGGGTTTTAGTGAAAATTCTGTTTGTTAGCCGTCGCTTAGTCATAGGTTCCCAGCAATGTTTTCATTTAGAAGATCAAGTTTTTTTAGAGTTCTGGTTGTAAGAAATTGACCCTTTTTTAGGTGTAAGGTAGTCCCCATGTAGATTTCTCACCCCCTAGTTTTCAATTGTTACAATAGTCTACTTGAATAAATTTCAGCTTTCCTACACCTCTCTGTGTTATTTGCTTGATATTCTATGCTTTATGAAGATAAAGGTCCTTCACTGGATGAAGGAGTACGTTGCTGTTTACTGAGAAATGCTAATATTGATGGATTACCCATTCCTAATAGGAATATCTAATAGGACATATCTAATAGGACATAACATATCTAATAGGACAAAGACTACAAATCAGCTTTACAATTTAAAAAACTACTCCTTCAAGTTTTACACATCAATTTTATTATTGGCAATAATCTGAAGTGATACCAAACCCGTACAGAAAACAAGGAGGAAGATAATTAGCAGTTGACACCACCTTCCAAACTACATTTGAAATTTAGTTTAAGGTCTCTTGGCGCAAGTTTGAGTGTGTAAATGGGGACATTCACACAGAGGCACTACCAGTTGGTAGGCTTAGCCTTTCCAGGGAGTTTCATTTTTATTTTTTTCTTTCACCAAATTAAGGAAAAAACAAACATTTCTCTTTTTAGGCAGAGAAAAGATATGGTCGGTTTTTAAGATTCTGCCTGCACAATAACCTGTTGGGGAAAATGTGAGCTTTTAGCAGAATGCAACTGTGCTGTTGCAGTTGTTCTACCACTGTGATGAATAAGAGGCAGGTCTGCAAGACTCCTGTAGTTCATCCCATGTGAGGGTCATTGACCACTTATCACTGTAGGGATCACTGGGAATAATGACACTGGATGATGTGGAGGTAGCTGGATAAATAAATACTTGCAATTTCCTTAGCCAGAAAAAAACCTAACTAAACCTTCAAACAATGCTATAAAAATAGTTATCCCCTGAATTAGGAGAATTTAAATTAACTGTTTTATGACTGCTTTTGGTTTATATTCTTATGTTAAATATTATAATTTCTATCCGAAATATTAATCATTATGCTTTTCTGAAGTGAGTTACAAAGTAATATACACCCATCTTCCCAAAATCTGATTTTAAGTGTTTGCAAGTTTAGGAAGCAAAAGGATCTTCACATGTCTCAGGATCAACAGAAACTAACAAACACAACTTGACAACATATATTAAATTGTCAATAAAGTCAGTAAATATTTTCCACTGTAGAGATAGATACCACCAGTTTATGAATTTTGCTAGTATAGATTTAATGAAGAAAAAGTAAGTTTCTACTGCCAAATCAGTTATGAGTTGTTCTGTTCTACTGCCAGTATGCTGTGGGTATAAACACCATGTTTTCATCCTCTCATCCATGAAGAATTCCACTTTAAAATTAGGTGTGGTTTTGAGTTTGACCAAACAAATGAAAATTCTCTATTAAAACACGGTGATGGCAGCAGGGTCAGTCTTTGCAATGAAAATCCAAGATTTAATATTATTTTCCTGATCAGACCTCCAGATCTGAGTATACATGGTTATTGTAGTGGCTTGGCCCTTTCTGGCAGCCAAACTTTCACCCAGACATTGGCTCATTCCCTCTGCTCAGGAGGAAAAAGAGAAAATAAGAAAAGCAGGAACAAGAAAGCTGCCTCAGCATAAAGACAGGGAGGCCATTGATGAAACAGACTTAACTTGGAAAATCTTATTTATCACCATTTAAAAAGAACTTTTAATTATATTAGTATTTATTGTTATTAGATAGTCAGAGACGGCCAACCTGACTCAAGTCACTGAGCCACCCATCTTGTTTTGGCACTGAAACTGGAGGATGATGAAAAAAATTACATTCCCCTGACATAAATGTTGTCAATTTTAATAAAACAATATGTTTTTCTGTATTTGTTTAAGAAATAGCTAATAAGAAAGTTATTTCCTTATTCTAAAAATTATTATGTTACAAGGAGCAATTTAGTTAATGCTATTCTAATTTACAACAGACACTAAAGTACTCAAACCAAGTTTATACTGAAATTCTTTATTAGATTGGAAACTCCTCAAGACAGGGTCCTGTAATGTGGTAGGAAGAGTGTTGTTAGGCAACAGAGACATTATTAAAACCAACTATATTCCCATTACATTTTGGAATGTATACATTTCTTCAGCACACATATCACTGAAATTAAAGCTAATTATATAATGATAAATGATTTGAAAAAAGATGGGAAGGTGGTAAAGTATACTGTTGATACCAAGTTACTGACTGAGAGAATGTGCTTACAGCCTCACAGCGCTGACTTCATAGGCAGGTGAAATTTACTGTAGATAACTGTAATGTAAACACAGAAAAAACCCTAATCTTACCTATACAATTATCTCGTGGATGTAGATGTTAACAATCAGAACACAGAGCCTGGGATCTATATACTTAACACTGTGAAAACAGTGTTCAATGTTCAACAGAACTGCTTTCAACAATGCTCAGTTTATCTGCTGTATCACTTCCCCAGCAAAGCAAAACAAATGAGAGATGGGAATTACAAGGAAGAAAGCATTATTTGGACTGTGCTTCTGTCTTGAATACTGGGTATAACTCCTGGTCTTCTCTGCTCCAAAAGCATATAGTGGTGCTCAAAAAAAAAAACCAAAACAAACAAAAAAACCAATAACATGAAAAGAATCTGGAAAAAAAAAATGCCCAAACTCTTCAGCTTAGAAAATAAATGCAAGACTGAGGAAAGATATAAAATTATGAATTGAAGAGACAAGGTGAGTAGAGAGCAACTGTTCATTGTTTCTACCAAAATGAGAAGAATATCAATTAAGACAGGTAGGAAACTTTAAAAAACAACCATATTTCACATTTGTGTAGTCAAGTTGCATTGAGTAGGGACCTTTTCTTGTACTACTCTGCAGATGTTAAAAGCCTATGTGGACTTTAAAAAAAAAAAAAAAAAAGACTGGGCAAATTTGTGGATTAAAAACCTACTAAGAACTATCAAGAATAAGACACCACTTCTGATTCAGAAAGTGCTGAGTACACAGATGGTTGCATCCATGGTATTTAGGGATCATGTGAGGTCCTGTCTCTGTAGTCTTCCTTAGGCACTTCCCAGTCTCCACTGCTGCAAATATACCCAAAGGTGTTTAAATGAAGATTACACCAGTGAATTATTTCAGGAATGCATTTATTTATAGCTGAATTCAAGGGGATAAAAAAATAATGAATATGCATAAAAACAAGGTATTTCTCAGCCTTAAAAGCATTTACAAGTGTACTTGATTGTGGTCCAATTGATATCACTAACATATGAATACAAGAAAATGTAAGAATATAATCCCAAAGGAACTACACATTTTCCTCTTTCAAAAACTTTTTAGAACCAATATGATAGCACAGAATCTTTGTTAAGTGTACTGAGTCAGGAGAGAAATTTTTTTTCTTTTTTTTTTTGGAAAAAAGAGTGAAGAGGTGTTTTTAACAGAGGAAGATGTGCTATAGTTTTAAAATTCCACTAGATTGATCTGCCTTTTAAAAAATAATTCATTACTTATTTCCCTCCCATGTACAGGAGTTACTCTATTTGCCATTGTATACTGCATTTTCTGTCAGGAATCACACTTTGTGATTTCTGTTCATGGCCAGATTTCAGGCCTGTGTCCTGCACAGGCAGCACTTCCTGCCACCCCACAGCTTCCACAAACCAGCTGCTACACGGGGGCTCAAAAGGAGGGAATTACAAGCAATGGCACCAAATGAAATTTCAAGAGTTCCTTATTCCAATTAAAAAAGCAAAAAGTGCAACCACTGACTTAGCCGAACTAATTTCTGAACCAGTTTAAGTAAAGCAATACAATATTATGTGGAAACATGGCTCAAAGGACCTTTGTTCTAAGTAACAAGGTAAACATACACAATTGTAATAAATTTAGAAGTGCTCAGCAGTTACTTTTCCAGAAAGAAACAAGCAGAATAAATGAGCAAAGGCATTACTCAAAATCCCATTAGCTGCCTGTTTTCCCTTACAGCAGTCTAAACACTTCCAATGATCCCTTCCAAAATTATTATTTTGATCCATTCCAAAGGTATTTGCTGTGCAAATAAACCTGGTCGTAGTCTGTAACTTAGTTGACAAGGGCGGGAAAAAAAAAGTAGATAATTACTCTAATCCGTATTTCTCGGGTGTTAAAAAGAAAAAAAAAAAAAAGGTAATAAAAAGGAAAAAGTGATGCTCCTCCTCCGAGGGAAAACACTTCGATACTCTGCGTGTGCTTTATAGCCCGTACGAACAACTTTTCCGCGGCACCTCGAAGCTAGATGACAAGATAAAGCAGAAAGTCGCGCCAGTTCAGCGTTCCTGCCCCTCCATCGCTTCCTCATCGTCCCTCGCTGCGGTTGCGGCGCCGGGCGGGGGCCGGCCCTAGCCCCACAAGGGGGGCAGCTGGGTACACACATACAGATTTATATTTTAAAAAAGATCGCGGGAAGTGCGGCTCCTGGGGCCCAGGGGAGGAGGGTAGGCGGGCGGGGAGGCGGGCGGCAGGGAGGGGAGGCAAGGGGGCGGGCGAGGGGGGGCTGTTCTCCGCCTCACTCCCACCCCCGCTGGCTCCGCCGCGGCCGCTGCCGCCGCTGGGCGCTGGGAGGCGGCAGCGAGTGCCCGCCGCCGGAGCCGTTTGAGGAACGCGAGCGGGCGAGCCAGACTTTTACCTTTTCTCTCTTTTTCCCGTCCTCACCCACCATGCCGCGGACGCCGCTGCCCGCGGGGGACGAGCGGCGCCTCAGCCCGGCTCCCTTCTCTTGAGGGGATGCGGGAGGCGCGGCCGGGACGCCGCTAGCGCGACCCGCGCCTCTCCGCCGTCCTCCCCCTGCCGCGTCCCCGACCACCATGAGGGAAGAGCGAGAAGCTGCGGCGGCGGCCGCCTCCCCCCCCGGGGCCGGCCGAGCCCCGCAGCACTGCCCGCAGCCGGACGGCGGCGGGGCGGCCGCCCCCGCGGCGCTGCCCGGCAGCGCGGAGAGCCTGCGGAACGGATACGTGAAGAGCTGCGCGACCCCGCTGCGGCAGGACCCCCCGAAGAGCTTCCTCTCCTTGCTGCTCTTTCCTACCGCCTCCTCCTCCCGGGCTCGGCTCGCCCTGGGCGTCCTGACTGCCGCTGCCCTCTCGCTCCTGGCCTTTCCCGGCCGGGGCAGCGCCCGGGAGCAGCAGGACGGGAGCAGCTGGCGGAGCCCGCGGCCGCTGCACGCCTTGCTGTGCCTGACCCGCTTCCTCAGCCCCCTCTTCAGCATCGCCTGTGCCTTCTTCTTCCTCACCTGCTACCTGGTCGGCGGCCGGCGCGGGGAGCACGGCGGCGGCACGACCCGCTGGTGGCTGCTGGCGCTGCCCCTGTGCTGCTACTCGGGGGACTTCGTGGCGCTGCAGTGGCTGCTGCCCGCGGAGGGGCACGAAGAGGAGCCGCAGATGTTCCTAGGAAGGCTCCTGACGGTGCTGGTCTCGGTGGCAGCGCTGACCCTGCCGCAGAGCTCCCTGAAGTTGCGCCGGAGCCTCCTCGTCTTGGTGTTCTGCAGCCTGGTGTGGCTGGTGTCGCTCAGCAGCCTCCAGGCGCTGCCCCCAGCGCTCGGCCCGCTGCTGGCCGGCACGGTCGGGGTGGCAGGCTGCCTCCTGGCACTCTGTGGCGGGGAGCACGGCATCTTCTCGGCGCAGAGCCGAGGCGCGCACCACCAGCATCACCGCCACCCACGGCTCCCCAGCGTGGAGGAAAAAGTGCCTGTGATAAGACCCAGGAGGAGATCTAGCTGCGTGTCCCTAGGGGAAACTTCGGTCAGCTACTACGGCAGCTGCAAAATGTTTAGGAGACCCTCGTTGCCTTGCATTTCCAGAGAGCAGGTAGGTTTCTCCGAAACTTGAAGGAGAAACTTTCGGAGGAATGAGCGCCACTCCATAGCTTTTCCTGACTGCTGTGTGTGTCTGTGCTGGATGTCTGCTCACTAACAAACTCCTGCTAGAGGAATGGAGGAGAATGCTAGTCCCTTAGCGGGTTTCTCAGCTCGGTTCTGCAGAATCGATATAACCCTTTATTTCTGCGTGGGTGCTAAATCATAATAATGTATTTGCTGTAGGACAGAAGGCTCGCTCGCTTTTTTTATGCAATCTCAATTATTAAACAGCCGTTCTTATTGATTAGAGCAAAACCTCAAGCCAGTCAGCTTCAGCTTTCAGTTACCGTGTTATTTTGGTTTTTTTTTTCCGAAGCCCCCCACCGTCTGGCAGTCTTTCCGAGAGAAAGAAACCGCAGCTTTCTAAGCTGCCCGGCACTTCTGGTTCTTCCCGCTTTCTATCGACAAAACCATTACCAAGTGCTAAAGAAATATCAGGTTTTGAGGGATATTATTTATCGAGTGTTGGCGTTGTTTGAGTGGCAGCTGTCCTTCTGCCCTGCAGATTACTGTCGTTGGTTCCTCTCTCTCTCTCCCCTGCTCCTCGCTCCACCTAAGTTAACGTTAGTTTTGGGTTGATGGGTTTTAAGAAACTTCTTTTTACTGAAGAGAGAGCTGTTCAGTAGGGGCTGGAGGGATGCCCGAAACGCTCAGTTTTCTTGAATGGAACTCTGTTGGTTTCTACCTCCCGGAAAACTTTTCAATGAGTCTTGTTTTTTGTAGCGTAAACCCCCGTGCGTGTGGGGGAGTTTGTTTTTATTTGGGCACTTGCACGTCAACTGCAGGAACATCGAGTTGTGTTGGAACTGGCCCGAGGCTGCTGCAAGTGGATTATCAGCCCGTTGTAGGAGGGAGAATGAGGGGAGTGCATTTAATAAACGCGCAAGTGAGCAGTTTCTGCGAAGTGATTGTTGCTGCAGAATCCCCCGTCTGTTACTGTCGTGGCTGAAACTCATCGGTGCCAAATAAAATTTTCTAGTTTTTCCTTGACATTTGTTCTATAATGCAGGTCTTATGATTGACTGTGAATTAGGTCTGATGAAATACGAAGTGAATCTGAAACGGTGGAGTAGTTTTCGAGCATTCCCCCCCGAGTTTGCCCAACAGAATTAATACAGTAATTGTTTACAGTCATTAATACAGTAATTGTTTCTGCATAAAAGGTTAAAATGCAAGTATGCTGTGACAGTCTTCAGAAATAACTCATTCAGTACGTTGCAGACTATCTAATGCATACAATGAAAGAAACATTAAAATATTTTACTAGCAGTTAAGATATGTAGGGACTATCATATAATAATTTACTTTCTCTGTTCCCTTCTGGATAGTAAATGCTCTCTTTTGCTGTCACATTTGTCTGTAGCACAGAAATCTCAGAAAATGTGATTTCATTAACCTTTCTAGATGATAGAAGATATTTGTTCATATGCAAGTTACTAAAAGCTTCCTTTGACGTTCGGCTCACTTCTTAAAGGCATGTGCATACTTCAAGTTAGAGCATTCATTATTCTTCAAGTAACATCATAAATGTCAGCTATAACTAAATACATAGAATTTATTGGCAATGCTTAAATCATACGTGTTCATAATAAAATGTAACTTTTTGGTAGACTTCCAGAATTTGATATCTTTGTTATCACTAGATGTGAACAACAAAGAGATATGAAGTTCTTCATTTTCCTAATAATCTATTATGCTTCACAATAAATATTTGTGCTTTGTTAAGCACAGTTTAAATGAGAATCACAGATGCATACTCTCTGTTGTATTTTATATGCAATTTTACAAGGATAACACAGGTTAAATCCTCTGATCTCCTGTCTGACTTGGAGAGAGATCAGACGTTGCAGAGCTGATAAAACATCAATTGTTTGTGCAAGGGTAGGGAGAAGTAAACCGTAATGTGTGACTTTATTTGAATAAACAGTACAAGGTTTTTATATTGCTTCCTTGAAACCAAAGGAATGTGTATACTTCATGCTTTTCAGAGAGCATCTATCGTGTGGCTTTTCTTTAAGGGCTGATTACACATTTTGCAAGTCTTTATAAAGCAGTACAGTGGTTTTTTTCCAATATTAATATTTCACGGAGTTGAATGAACATTGTTAGGAAGATGCTGCTAGTCCACCATGACAGAAATACTTTAATGAATGAGAGATAAGTTATTATTGTGATTCTATTACATGTATTTTGTGTCACAAACCTCTTATATGTAGAAGAAGTTTATGTCAAGTATAGAATAGCAGGTCAGTAGAGTAGTCCAAGGATCATCTGGTCATACCTTTCTTGGCAAAATCACTGTCTAGACAAGTTGGCCCAGCACCCTGTCCTGCTAAATCTTAAACTTGTCTAATGTTGGGGAATCCATTACTTCTCTAGGGAGATTAGTCCAGTGGCTGATTGTTCTTATTGTTTAAAAAAAAAAAAATCTCATTTTGTGTAGATTTTAGTTATTATTTGATAAAACTGGAGAATGTTAGTATTGACCTTGAATTTTCAGTAACATGTTGATTTGAAGTTATATTTGCTCTTTATCTACTAAAGTATACAAGAAGATGATAATGATATTTATTTGATTGGGTTTTTTTCTTTTATTTTTTAAGCCAATAATTCCAAGGGGTCTGTGTGCATGGAGGGGTGGGAACAGGATGAAATACTAACACATAGGGAATGTACAACCAGCAGCACATGCACGCAGAAATTGGATGGAATGATCATTTTTTTCTGGGGTACAGGTGGAAAGAAGCCCTGTAAGCATGATCCTGTAAAAGCCTGCAAATTTGAGTAATCCTCATGACAAATACTTAGGTATTGTTTTCTGGACTTCAACAGGTGCAGTAACTATAAGGCTGAAAAGTTGATAAAATTAGATTATTCTTACTATTTATGTGAGTATCTATATCTACTTTAGCAATCAAAGTGTCTCAATTCGTGCTGTGTGTGTCTCTTCTGCAGTATATATGTCTAGCAATATAGTTTGAGGTGGGAGGAAAGAAACTTGAACAGATTATGTCTTTATGTTTTTGTGTAAGTATACTTAAATGCCAATATCAAAATATATAAATGCATGTTGTGGGAAACAATATGACTCAAATTACAGCTAAAAATTTTGCAAAGGCAATGCCTTTTCTGAATTCTACTACATTAACACTTCTGGCAATAGAAGTTGATATGATTTTAGCAGTAAACAGGCTGTTTATATTCTTACTTCAATATTCATCCTGGACCCAGAGAAGAATTGCAGTAAGACTGCAGTATTGATTGGTATTTCAAACTTTGTGTAGGTCATATTTTGACTGCATGTATTAATTGGGTGGTAATCTGTTAGCTCCACTTATTGCTACTGATATCAAAGGGTTTATCTTTATTGACTGTTGCACATTTAGCACTTAATTTTACTTTTTTTTTTTTTTTTTTTTTTTTTTTTTTTTTTTTTTCTGAAAGCCAAATCAGGGAATCTAAAAGGTGCTTGTCAAGATTGCAGATCTTGTAAACACTATGTCCTGAAAAATATGGTAGTAAGATTTTTTTTTTTCTTTAACTTGGTAGTGGACGTGTATATGAGAACAAACACCTATATGCAGGAAATCTTACATAGGAACTTCTCAGAATCCAGAAAGAATATTCATATTTTTCCTTGAGTAAAGAATAGGCCTTCCTATTTAAATACACATGATACGTGTCCAAAAAAGTCTGCAAACAGAGCTGACACACACTTTTTCTGGTTATCTGACTGGGTTCAAACACATAGGAAAGCTGGAATATTTCATGGACAAAGACTGCTTTCATGTTGCACTCTGTTAATTACAGGAAGAATTGTCTTGTGGTTAGGGTTGGATTGACCACCACCTCTCCCCAGTTTCTGGTCCAAGCTATCTCATACCTTTGATGTATTACCTTAGGAACATCAGGACTTGATTTCAGGAGTCTGAAATATTTGTGTAGCTTGAAATTAATGCAGTTCCTTATTTGCTCATGAAATTTACATCTGCGTCTGTTACCTATTTGTGAAACAAATTACACTTTGTCCTTAAGTTTTCAGGGCATAAACTTCCCAGTGCAGAAGCTGTCTGTTAATGTGTATTTTATAATCTGATACTGAAACAGATTTTTAGTATCTGTTACACTCAGATGCTGTTTGCAACCCAGAAACAGGTGAACCTTTACCTGTTGAGTGCAGCCAGTAACAAAATACAATTCTCCTTGCTGTGTGTTTGACAAACCAGCTCTTTGCTGTTTGAAGTTTCTCCCTCATGATTCCAATGACTGTTACCACAGCTGTACCTGCATGGCCAGATGTGTTTCTGTTGTTTACCAAATCTTCCTGTTCCTGGGGTTTATCTTACAGGGAAAAAAATCAAGGTAGCAGTGTGTGTTGAGCTGTGGATGGAATCAATTCCAATGGGATGCAGCCGAGTGTGAGGAATATGCAAAGAGAAGGCTTGCATGGTGAAAGAAACAGACCTGGAAAACTGTTTCTGCAACCATATTATGAATGAGTAGGATTCTGTTGTTTCTGTCTGGTTCTCTCTGACGTTGGCAAAATATATTGAGCCAGATGATATGTGAAATGAGAAGTAAAAGTTGGTCAAAGTTCTCTCTCTCTCTCTTTCTCTCTCTCTCTCTCTTTCTCTCTCTCTTTCTCTCTCTCTCTCTTTCTCTCTCTCTCTCTTTCTCTCTCTCTCTCTTTCTCTCTCTCTCTCTTTCTCTCTCTCTCTCTTTCTCTCTCTCTTTCCCTCTCTCTCTGTAGTATTATACCACAAAGAATGGCTGATTGAATCATGGTTTGCTGGTAGAGAGGTCAGAGTTTGAGATGTTATCCTCTGGCACAATTTCACCTGGGACCACTGAGAATGACAAAGAAAGGTTTTAGGAAGACTGAGTGTACTTAAGAGTTCTGTTAGCTAAGTTTAGGTTAAGCTGGCTTTTAGATATCCAAGACTTGGTGGCAGTTTATATTCTGCATAAATAAAAGCAGGCAAGAGTGTCTCTGAGCTGTGTAGCAAAGGAGTTTGACTGTTGCTTCAGGTGTGTTTTCCTGGAAAGAAAATATAAGTGGAGAAAGGAAGGAGATCAAAGACCACTGCTGTGGAAATGCTGCAGAAATTTGTTGGAAGGTGAGGGAAGCATGTTACAGAGCACCAGCAGGGAAGAAATGAAAGAAGCTGTGAGAGACAGTTCCAACAACTGTATGATTGACTGTGTTGAAGAAAAATAGAAGAATAAATTGCATAAGGTACTAATATTCAGCTTGGACCAGGAAGATGTTTTAAATTTAGAAAAGAAACTTGTAGAGATGAGAAACAAAAGGTGCTCAGAAGAGTCTCTAGATGAAAAAGAGGGGCAGCTTCCATGCTGGGGTTTGTGAACAGTGTATTCTGGGAGGTTAAATATGAAAGGGAAGAGAATGGCAAGAAATTTGGTATATTTTCCTGAGAAAAACTGATATTTTGACACTATGTATGTCTGTGCATGTATATGCCTGACTATTCTAGTAATTGAACTTGAGCAATGGAACTGATTGTAGTATATTGGCCTTACAGGATCAAATCCCAATAAATTTTATGAAAAGAACATGAGTGGGAAGTGAAGAAACTCTATGGAATGGGCAGGCAGGTCTGCAGTGTGAGCTGAGCTCTCAGAATCCCTGTGACAGTCTCATGTCACAAATGAGCACCAGAATGATGCAGGTGGGGTGGGGAGTCTGTCACAGCCTGGGCCCTATGTGACATTTGGTTGGAAACTTATATTTCTAAAAAAAGCTTTTTTATTCCTGTTTTGCTTTTCTGATACTTTAAAATGAAGACTTCGTGCAGCCTTACCACCCTCAAAAGAAATCACTGAACAAAGCCAAATACCACTATTAGATTATACCAGTTGCTGAAGATGGGAAAGAGTAAATCTTGTACTTTTGTGCAAAGATTGGGGATCACAGGCAGGGAAAATGGGGGGATGTACTGTTCTATTGTTGATGCAAAAAGTTCTGGAGGAAAACAGATGCAAAACTTGTGTCTGCCAAATGAGAAAAGAGAGGACAGACCACAGAAGGCTACAGACATAGAATATTTTGCTGGAATCTCACTGATTTTCCAGGATAAAACTATGTGGAGAACAAGCTGAAAGAATAGTTGAAGATGAGAATAAAAGAGAGTGAAAGGAAATGTTGAATTTCAGCATGTCCTTTCCAGTGGCTGAAAACAATGCTTTACAAGATGCAATGACACTACAGAATAAATTTTAACGGTGAAGAAAAAAAAAAAGGGACTTTCCTGCAACTCAATAGCAGAAATGAAAATTTAAGGTTACAGCTAGAGCTTGGATTGGTCAGGGCAAACTGTGCAGTGTCTGAGTTACTGAAGCAGAAAAAGGATCAATAACTTTAAGAAGCTAGTGGCAATAAAATTGTGCTAGAGCCTTCAAAACAGACAGGAGCCATGGATGTTAATAAATGAGAGTTCACAGGGTAACAAGTAAACTGGCAGATGATGATATTTGGGGAAAGGAAGTGTTACCGATATTTGTGAAAGAAATAGGTCAGGGAACTCTGTGCTTAAGGAAGACCAGAGAAGTGAATGGCCTTATTGATGAGTGTGGCAAAACAAACTGTTCTAGGAACTGGAAGGGCCATAACAAGGAATGACTGCTGAAACAAAATGTCAGCTTCCAGAGCAGTTTTGTGTTTGAAAATGGATCGTTCAGCTGGAGAAGGACATCATAGATATCAATACAGGCAGCTGGTGAGGAGTAAGTTTTGATGTGTTGGGCCATCCTCACTTTTTCACACAGAGCTTTTGTATGTAGCACATTCCATTGAAACAACTGCAAATTTACTGGGAGAGGGCCAGACCAGGACACAGATAACCCAGCAGTTCTTTATATCCCCCTATTTGTTTGATAGTTCAATATTTATGAAAAGCAGTGCTGTTATGCAGATCATTCATGACCACCAGTGTTCACTCCAGTTTGTACAGGGGTGTGTGAAAAAAACCTGGCATGTTTCCAATTCCATGTCAGATCAAATGGTAATGTTGACAAGTTTTGTTACCTAGTATGGAATTGCCCACCTTAATGTCCCTTTATGCAAACCCAAATCCCTTCACTAAGTTATTAGTGCTGCATACTCTAAGGCATGTATGCAGCAGATGTTCCATTTGTTGTTCATTTGATAAATAAAAGTTTGTTTTATTGAATATGAAAATGATATTTTCCCTCTATAATTTGCTATTTTTAAGTTATTCAAGATACTGTAGAAAGGGTACCATATGAGGCTGTATTTAAGTGCTTTGGATTTGGTTTTGAGAGGTCTTCCCTCTTTTATGAGGAAAATCCCAGGTGTGAATTATCATGACAAGTCTGTTGGTTTAGCTGTATCCATGCTGCTGATGGTCACAGAAATAGGAATGGTGTTTAATTTGAGGTGAGTTCACTCATTATGCCCAAAGCAGCCAGTGCTGCTCCCCCACCCCAGAGGAACTGTACCTCTGAGGAGTGGTGATACAGCAAGTCTGTGTCACACCTGCCTGTTAATATCTACTGTCAGGATGCTTTTGTCACCAAAGCTCAGAATATAGAATGAACTTTTCTAAAAGTGGGTAAAAGCTAGAGTTACCAGAGGGAAATTTCATCATTTTTATTGAAATAACAGCTTCATTATGACTCCCTGCATAGGCACTATGGTATTAGCGTGTCTCTTTAACCTTCATTACTGGTCATGCTTCATTTGTTTTTGATTAATTAATGCCCTTTAACAAGATAGGAGCTAAATTAAAGGGTAAAAAAGACATTCTTTTACTAGCCTTAATGTCTGCATGACTTTTTTTCTACTGTGACTTAAAACTAAAGGCTTGTGTTTCCATTTAGGTCTTTTTATTTTTCATAGAGTCAGTTGATATTGCATGTTCAACCACAACATATTTATTTTTTTCCTCCTAAATATTATTGTGTGATGCCTGTTTGCCTCTTCAAGAATATAATTTTTTTCTTTCTCCCTCGTAGATTCTTTTAAAAGAATTCTAAATTTCTGAGTACTCTAAAGTTACTAATTTAAGAAACCCAGGGTTTTTAAAGGAGTTTTTTTCTAGTACCTTCTGGCTGTCCAGAAGAGTTTCCATCCTTTCACAGAAGTTGTGGATACACCTCCTGTTTTTCTATATGTGATGACTGCTCAAACGTGGCTCTGGGATACCTCATTATCTCCCGTGTGAGAGCTGTGGGGTGGCCAAGGAACCTCACACCGTGTGCTTTACAGGCAGGGATGGCCTTTCAGCTTGGCTTGTACCTCTCAGCTGAGCTGACTTTTTGTGAGCTTTCTCCTAGATCTCTGTATTCATAGGATGTCGTTAGTAGTTAATAAAACCCAGTGTCACGTGTTGTTCAATGATGCTGACTTGGAAAAAAAAAAAACAACAAAAAAAGGAATGTGTTTTGAGAGAGCTCTTAAGTGATTATTATGTTGATTCATAATAATCATTCATTTCATTTGATTTGCCACCTAGACCGTGTAATGTGTAAATTCACTCACAGGCTCTTGCATAGCTGCTCTTGCAATTCCATAATTTACTACAAATTCTCCCTCCCTCATTACATAGTATGAAATTGAATTTCAGTTTATTTAAACTGCGTTTCTGCAGATACAAGCAGATGTGTGAGTAGAAAGGGAGGGAAGTTTGTGTTGAAACCTGAAGGTGTGATTAGCAGGCTGAAAAAGTTTAGATCCTGCTGTGCCTGTGAAACACCATCTGCTCTGGCAGCGAGTGCCCTGAAGGAGTTGGCTGAGGCTGGAAGGAGCAAAGGCACGCTAGCACAGCTTTCCTCTTGGCCAGTCGGATCTGCAAGAAGCAGACTTTATTTTGCTCAGGGAAAGATGAATATTGATCCAGATTTTACTGTTTCCACTGAGGTTGTCCATACAAAAGGGCACTGAGACACAGATGTAAAGAAATCATTAATGATGACATGATTATTCCTAACATGTTAGTATAGAATAGAGCAGTATATTTCCTGTCTTAACTAAAAAACACAGACAGGATTGTCTTGTCCACCCTGCGTGCATCCTCCTTGTTTCAGCTAACTGCATTTTTGGGGCAGCAGAGTATCCTTTTGGGGATCACTGGAAAATGCTCACAAAGGAGATTTCAAACAAACCTTGCAGTGAGAGAATTTCCATAGATTATTCACACAGATGTTTAGTCATCATCTAGTTTTTTTTTTTTCTTTTTGTTTAAATAGTAAAAAATCTGTGAAATGCTACTTAGGATCTTTCTAATGGTTAAAGAACTGTAATATATGTCTGTCTGAAGTCAAAATGAGTTATTGCCATGATGTAAATGACAGCATTTTGCTGTTATGGCAAAGCACAGTTGAAAGTATTTTGATTATAAGCATCTCTTAGCTTCTTTTTAGGCAGTTGTAGAAAGCATTAATTAGAATTTTTATCAGCATTTATTGCTGTTTTTTATTCAGCACAGCAGAATATTTCCATGCCCTCATAATACAGAAAGTCTAATTTTTCTTTCTATTTGGAGTGCTTGAACAAGTTGGATTGAGAAGGAAGAGTTTGGAACAGCTTTTGTGTCAATGGCCAGTCTTTTTTTTTTTTGTCATTGCTGTTGCTTCATTTATTTTTCATAACTGGCAGCCTGTTCATTATATGCCAGAGAATTTCAAAGAAGTTTGAAAATAATAAGCTTGCAAGTGATCTTCTATGATGTCAAGATGAAAATAAGAAAATGGGAGTAGATGAGCAGAGGCAGATGCAATGCTGGCTATTGCTTTAAGTGTGGTCTGTGTTTTCAAATCCTCTGAGGCAGTGACTGTCAGAGACATCTGCAGAATGGTCTGATGAAAAAAACCCAGTACTTTATCCTATGTGTGATGGATAAGAATTTTTTATGAAGAGCAAAACTCAAAACTAGGTAAGAGACCCTAAGCTTCAAACAGTCTTATTAAAACTGAGTAAAACTCGGTGCTTATGTGTAGAATTTACATAACTCATTATTGGGCATAACATTTCAGGACAAATCAAGTTAGAAACTGATATTACACCTGTAAACATGAAATTGATCTGTTTTTTTGGGAAGGTGTCTCACAACATTAGAAAATATTTAAACTGTGTTTCGTCTAATAAAGAGATGCCATTTCAGGTATCTGCAAAAGTCAGTACAGCTTCAATAATGGACCTCTAAAGGTACATTTAGTCCTATGTAATTTGTCTTTTATGAGAGTAGTTGCTGTTAAAATCTCCTTTCTAAAGATTTGTGAGTCTTCCATGCTTGCCTGAACACTTGTTCTAGTAGGAAGCTCCCTAGAGTCAGCAGAGCACTTAAGCTTTCAAGTGGAAAAGAACATGTGTTTTGCAGTGTTTAAGGATTGAGATTATAGTCCTTACTTGTTTAAAAATTCACAGAGCTTAATGTAATTTATAACTTTAACAAGTGTTAACAGTCTTGAATACACTCCTAGAGCTATGTTTCTTTCACCTGTCTGGTAATGGATAGGTTTGGTGTGCCTTCAGAAGCCACATTTTTATTCTTAATTATTTGGGCCTTGAAAGTACAAGGAAATAATTTTCCAGGAGATTAATGTTCAAAAGTAAATTGCTTATTTGCTTGTCTTTTTTGGAGATATAATTTTTCTTTCTTTGTCCTTGTTTTTACCTTTTCTTCATTTATGATAATTTGAACACCTCTTCCTACCAGTGTGTTCTTTCTTTGTTGTAACATCAGTACCATAATTTGGTCCAAAATTACAGGTGTCTGTTTCAGCAGAGATATGAAAATGTTCTGACACAAAAAATACTTTACTGTTTAGAAACCTAGCAATCAAATTATTGTTTAAAAAACTATAGAACATTTTGTAAGTTATAACTTTTAACACAGAGGAATTAAATATTTATTTGTAGTTACAGAATTAAAATGTTTCTAGAATCTGTTACTTGTAACTGGCCATTGTGGAAAAGTTATACACAATTCAGCTACATTGAAGATGCTGCATACATTTATTTTTTACAGTCATACATACCTTCTCTTTTACCATGATACTGTATTTTATTGTGAAGTTCTTTGTTCATTTTGCTTTTTTAATTCTGCAGGTTAGATGCAGGGCACTCCCTGATCTGCTTCCTTCTCTGTGAGTGCACCTGCAAATTTATTTGTCACATCTGAGCTCTTAAGATGTGGGCTTTGGTGGCTGGGAGTTTATTCTTTGCTGCCCAAAGAGTATCTGCACGTCTTCAGTAGTTTCAAAACTCAAAACAATCCCCTGTTTGTTTATTTCCTGGATGGTGGGGACAAAGGATTTCTAGGTTGGTTTGGGGTTTGGTGGTTTTGGGTGATTTTTTTTTTTTTTAAAACAAGATGTCTCTTTAGACATCTTGTTTATGTTTTGCCTTGCTCTCTCCTATTGTAAGCAAGTGAGGATGGAGAAACAGGAGTAGTATTGGCTCAAGGGCTGCAATTGTAGCAAGAGGAGCTGGCTGACTAATGATAGTATGGAATGAGCTATGCCTCAAAAAATAAATGCTGAGCATCTTCTTCCCTTCACTTCACCGTTAAAAATGGAGATAAAGACTCAGAGGATTTGTATTTGTCATTGTACTTTCCTGCAGTGTTTGAGAGCTACAGGAAAGCTTTGCCTGATCTGTACAGTACTGACAATGAATTTGGTTGGGTTGTTTGATTGAATTTGGTTGGGTTGTTTCATTCTGATTACAGCTCGGGCTGTAACAGAATCAGCAGGAGCAGAGGAATACTTTTTGTCCTGATACCTTGAGCTTTATTTACCTCGCTTAGGTTTGCACATTTTAGTGGATTTTCACAGAATTTTTCTTTCTTTTAAAAGAAATTTTGAACTTTATCTCCAATATCTGAGTAATACTTTGATTCAGCATATCTGTTAGATTCCCAGCTGTGTTCCAGGTCTGTCTTGTTCTTCCCATCAGCTCTGATTCACTCTCTGAGATGTTCTGCAGTGGTACCCCTGCAGATTTCAGTAAGATGGGTAAGCCAAGAAAAAAGCAGATTTAAAGAGGACAGCTAGTTCCCTGCCTTGCTCTTGTCATGAGCATCATTTGGGATGTCACCTAGCTTGGTGACCAGAGCTGTGTTTTCTTTCTTGTGTCCCACCCAGAGTGTAGCAGGAGACAGAGCTGGAGAAAACAACACTGTGATGGTGGATTCCATAGTCAGTGGATTGTTACAAGGCAGACAACAATTCTGAGGATTGTAAAAGTGCTAAATCAGTAGTATTTGGATAGATTTCCAACCCTTGCAGAGGCTTTTGTTCATATTGGTATATAAATATCTTTTAGTGCCCTCTGACAGAACTTCTATGTGGGTGTTCTTCCACCTGGTTCTAATCCACTCACCTAAAACCTCATTTTATCAAAGATATCCTTGGCAACCATTTTATGTTTTAGTTTTGGAGAAATTGTCTGAACCTTGAGTCCCATAAGCTAGAGCCATCATGTGGCTCATCACTTTCCTCAGGGCTCCCTAATCCACTGCTGAATACAGTCAGGGTGGGGATCTTCTGTATCCTGCTAGCCTGTGCTGGTTTGCTTCCCTCCCCTATAGGGACATTAGGGTTCCTCAACATGCATTGTGCCATCCCTGGTTTTCTGCTCCTCATCCCTGAAACTGCTTGATCTCATTCTGGAATTTCCACAACCACATACCAGACTACTTCTTTTGTTTTGTTCCTGAGCTGCCTTTCCATTCAGTTGAGAAAAATTATCTATGGGTGAAGAAAACATTTATTTCTGTTTTTCTTCTGCCTTCCTGCAAACTAGATGGGTACTGTAGCACACAGGAATAACATAAGAGGAATGCAGGTGAATGGAGAGAAGCTAAGAAGTGATGCAGACAAAAATCTGTATTAATAGAGTAGCAAAGCCTACTGATGGAAACATCTGTATTTTGAGAAATACACCACTGAGATGCTAGCAAATAGTTGATTGCTGACTAAGCCAGAGCATTGATCCTGTGGTGTTAACTTTTTGGTTTCTTCTTTCTTTACAGAAGTACAGGTGACCATGCAAAACTGCTCTCAGGAGCTTTATTTGGGCTTTTTAGCATAAAACTTGTTATTTTATGCTTTGGAATATTGTTCCAGTATGATGCTAGATTTGAGCAGGAAGGCTTCCCAAGAAAAAGGAGAAACACGGTGTATTAGAAAGAATGAGAGTGCCAGTTAGTGGAAAATCAGGATGTTTTCTTGCAGAGCAGTTCTGGCGTGATGCAGACTGGCCCCTGAGTGAGTAAGCTTTGGGGAAAGGAATTCTGAAAAGTCCCTGCCACTGCCTCCTGCCTGCACCTTCACATTTTCAGTACCCAGTTCTCTTTGGTGGTCAGGAAGCCGCTGTGACAGGTTGTTCTGGCTGGCTGTCATCCATTTCAGAATGCTCGAGGGGGTTTCCCATTTGAAAGTGCACTCAGGAGATCACTCTGTGAAGGGGGGGGAGCCTTTTTCATCTTAAATTTCATGAGCGTTTTTCCATGGTGAAGAATTGCCCAGAATTTTTAACAACAGCAACAACAAATAATTACTTTTATCTCACCTTTCTGCTTTCTTTGTGGCCCACAGCTATTCCCATAGTACAGAAAAACAGTCGTGTTTTACACCGGATAAGCACTGATGTCAGCACAGAAAAGCTCTGTGCTGAAAATAGTTTGTTTCATGTTTATTCATGTCCTGAAATGACCAGATTCAAATTCACATATAAGAAGTAAACTGTAAAATAATCTATTTTTTTGTGTGTTCAATATATTGCCAGAAAAGCCAGCATTTGTTTTTTTTTTAATAATTTTTTTTCTCCAGGATCTGCAGTTTCCCTGCACACTGATGAGATCTGTCCTTTCTACATTTTTTTTAGATCAAAACGTGATTTTTGTTTTATTCCTTGGTGTCTATACTGTTTTTTGATACCTTTTTAAAATATGTTTGCTACTTACGAATGAGCCTACAGCTACTTAGAAATGAGTCTGCACCTATTTGAATTAGATGAGAAGCAGTTTGATAGATAACTTTGATATTTATATTTAATTTACTTTAAGTATAGTATAAAATCAGGAAGATTCTGTAGCTGTAAAGTTAAGATCAGAAATACACGTAACTCATTGTTTTATGTAAAGTCTGCGGGCGACTAATATTTTTAAATTTAATTTGTGGCTGAAACTTTCAGTAGGGCAAATAGAAATTACAAATTAAAAGATGCTTTTAAAAAAAAATAAATTTAAATTTAATTTTTTTCTCATCTTTTCCTTCCCAATTAAAAGTAGAAAAGGCAGCTGCCGCCAAGTTGTGAGAAAACACAAACCCCCGTGCAAAGCCTGGCTGTAAAAAGTGAATTTGAGCAGGGCTAAGTGGGAAGCTGTCAGTGAAGGGTTAAGCAGAGCGTTTCTCTGGCTGCTGAGTGAAACAGGATGCAGTGACTACATTGTCAGACTGCTGGTGTGAGTGCAAACAGATGAGGAAATGCTGGATCAGGCACTTCAGCAACTTGGGCTGTTACCTAGGAAACCGCTTGCGTCATACTTGCCAGCAATTAGCTTACAGTTCTTTTATTTTTGATAGTGTTGCAAGCTGAACTCGCCTGTTACAAAGGGAAAGACTGGCTCCATCTCAAGCCCTCTGCTTGTGACTGCGGCCACGGCGCTCGAGAGAATTTGTGAAGCGCTGCTTAGGAAAAAAATGCAATTTATTTAAACTTTCCGTGCTGCTTTCTGTGAAGGGAGTTGGAGCTGCGCTTGGTTCTCAAAAATGTACAATCACATTTTTGTGATCTGTATGAAAATGAGCTTTCCTAGTTGCCAAAATTAAATTTCACCAACGTTTTGGATATCTCCACCTATTCCAGCAATTAATCTGAAGATTTTTTGTGTGCTACATATTAAAATATAGTTTTCAAAATTAATGTTACCTGAGGCTTAACCTCTAAAGCAAGGGAATTTTTTTCTCAATTCTTTTTTTCTTTGTTGATTAAAATTCAGTTATTTCCAGTAGTTACCTAGCCACTAAACCAGTTAGTGTTGAAAGCAGTGTGTTTTATCTCAGAAAATCATCATATCTTCTGTATTTCACTTAAAAACTGTAAACAAATTTACACTAACTGGCTTAATATTGATGTATTTTGTTAGTATGGGTATTGTCTCATGGCTATCTATGGCTGGGTTTTTTAGGGAAAAATCACACAGTGAACTACAGATTAAAGCTGTAATGTTTGGGTTTTTTATTTTTTTTCCCAGGATTTGTTACATAGGCAAACACATAAATAAAGTTAGGGTTTAACAAACTAGAATTACAGTACATAGCTGAAGGCCAGAGTTGTTAAAACATCAGGGTTAATACAAAATGCACATGTTCCTCAGTTTGTGCTGTGCTTAAAAAGTCAATATAATTTAAATGCTTGAATACTTGGGTTTTCAAATATTTTAATTCTTATTAAAAGCATCAAGGGAAAAAGACAACCAAACAAATCACCCAACCTTCCCAATTTCAAACCCTACTTTCCCCTCCCCTTCCCCCCCAAACCCTTGCCTACAAGGCTTAGAAAGACTGAGTACCCTCATTTCTGCACACTGATGATAAATTGCCTTGGCTGTAGGAGTCTGGCAGCCCATATTCTTAGGAGCATTTCTGGACTGCAGGCCAGTGTCATTTATGGTTAGCTGGTCACTGGGCTTGCATTCCAAATGGTGATCACTGTCTGTGTGGCCCGGGACCTTGGTGCAGGCTTCTCTCCACTTGTATTTTACTTAAACTAAAAAAAAAAAAAATAGTGTGGAGGTGGCTAAGACAGCAGGGGTTTATTGGCCATTAAAAAGGAAGAGCACCAGGTTTTGCTGGTATTTCAGAGTCATTTGGCTGCCTTGCCCAGCCTCTCTAAGACATTGCATGTGGCCATGGCTTGGGGAGGGCTGTATTTGGTGTGGGTTTGTGTTGGCTCAGCTGCAAGACATGAAGTTTTACTGTTGAAGTCAGTGGGTAATGGGACTTAAATCTGGGTGATCAGTAAAGAGCTAGTCTAAATGTTAACAAAGCAAGATGTGGAAATCACAAATTTGAATTTTGTCCTTCGTTTTCGTTGCCCCTTCAGTTCTGGACAGTAAAATACAGGCTATGGTGTCATCAGGTCCGTGTTGGGATTGATTATGTCCTGTAATTCTGCCAATTTTTTAGGGTAATTCCTGCAAGTTATGCAGTACATGAGGCATACTGGATAGTTTGTTTTATCCTTGTTTAGTATTTTAGCCCTGTAAGCCTTGTCAGTTTTCCTTTGATGAAGGAAATGAGAGTTACATGATCACATACTTATGTTTCTGCATAACTTTTAATATTATTTAATTCTCTGTATTTGATCTTCATTCTGGCACTTTGTTAGCTATTTTCAAAGTGCTTTTATGAGCTGACAATACTCAGTTGTTGTTTTGTGGATTCTCAGCCAGACTGTTTGGTATACATGCATGTTTCAAAAGACAAGTCTGTAATAACAGATGGAACTGGATGCTACTTGGCTATTGCATCTTTCAGGCATTACAGTAAGGGACTGCATGTTTTTCTGCAAAATCAGTGATGTTTTGTCCAATTCCTGGGGAAACATTTGGTTTGTATCTGTCAGTGTCATGACAAGTCACCTTGTCTCATAATGTTTATTCTGTAACAGAACCAGTCAAATACGTGGGTGCTATGAAAGAAAAGGGATTGAGGTCTCTATCATCTCCTTCTGACTGAGATTTTTACAAGTCAGCAAAATGTTTTTGCAGCCCTTATGAACTGTTTTGTAGAAAATTCCACTGAAAACATGAAGGAAGTTACTGACAATCTTTTTTTTTTTTTTTAAGTGTGTGAAGCTGAAATGACCAGCTGTCAGACTACCTTGCATGGAAAGTTTTGTGCATCAGGAATGTTTGCATGCTTTTCTGAGCAGCACAAGGGGGTGTTTTCTTTGTTTTGTATCCTTATCATATTCCTCAATGACAATTAGAATCCTTTAAATGGGCAGCTTTTTTAGAAATTATTATTATTATTCCCATCGTCTAATTTGAATAACTTTCTTCCAGGTCTTTTTATTTTCAAACTATCTTTGCTGGGAATGTTTTTTTTATTTCCATATAATCCTTTAGATCAACAGAGGAAATTATGTAGATATATTTCTGTTCTCCAGCCCCTTTCTCTTGATAATAAAATCTTCCTCTTTCTTATGAATAGGAAGTTTCTCTCCATCTCCACCCTAGAACATCACAACTTCAGCCTGTGGTAAACCTGTCATTGGGCTTCTTTGTTTGTTTTGGATTTTCAGAGGATGAAAGCTGGGGAGAATAACAGAGAGGCATGCCATAGCCATCTCTAAATTTTCCTGGCATGTCACAAGTTTTCCTTTACTATTTTGTGATTTTCATAGTTTATTTATTTGCTGTGTCCAAGTAACTAACTTGTTCCCAGTTTCTTTAGTGTTAGGCTTTGTCCCAAAGTGTTTGGTGTCCACACAGAATTTGAGTCCTTACAAATCAATAGATTGTAACAGTTTGCTAAAATCCTGTGGAGCAGAGAGCTCGTTTCACCTTCTCATTGCTCTAGATTACAGTTACAGATGATTTTCCTCAGTCTTCATATTCCACTACATTTTCCTTCTGGGATAGTAATTTTATAAGCATTTGTGACTTAAAGTGTTATCCTCTGTACATTGTACCTATTTAGAGAGAATGTTTTTGTTAAGATGCCCACTGGAGGCTAAGACTTCAATGACTTTTAAAATCAAGTGATTTAATGCTATCAGTAACTTTTCAGTACCTCCTTCCTTTCTTCCCACCCTCCTTTATTTATTTACTTTTTAGAAATTGGAATGCTGACCTCTTGTATTTGTCTCTGCTATATTCTATTTTTCCCCCAGTCTTCCTCATTGTTCCTTCACATAGTGGTGGGTTTTTCTTTAGGTGGTTTTATTTTCATAATACCAGCAGCAGAACCAAGTAAAATGTGTGGTGCAGCAGCAGGTTTTGTTGGCTGGGAGGTACAATTGCAGTGCAAGTCTTGATTAAAAGTATGAGTTCTGAGGTCAGAGCATAATTTTTTGATGCTAAGAACTATGTCCGATTTAAATTAGTTTTTATATAGTCACAAAAAGTGATTTTTTTTTTTTATATTGACATTTGGACATAAAGTTTCTAATCTGAACACCTCTACTCAAATATTCCAGTCCCCTGAATGCTTTCTGGCACTAACACTGAGAGGAGTGGTCCTTCCCAGCCCTGTCTGCTCATTCCTGCCTTGGCACCATCCCCCATTGTGCTGACACAAGCATTCATGAGACTACACAGTGAACTAAATTGAGGAACTAATCCGTGTTAAAAGTAATCAGTTCTTTTTTGTAGCTCCTTGCCACGTGTCTGTGTAAAGGCTTTTGCTGCAGAAGGGGGGAGTCACCCAGGGGTGGGAATGAGCAGCAGAGGGAGGGCAGGGCTGCAGCTTTATTGTGGCCCTGCCAAGTTGTGCTGATTTAAGAGAACTAATGGCACTGCCGTGTAAAGAATGGATGTGTTTAGTACTTCCCAATAAATCAGTCAAAAGAGCATCCCCTCATGCCCAGAAGCCTCTATATTTTTTTTTCCATGTCCTGAGTGAGCCATATATTCTGCATTGTCTTTTTGATGTAAAGGAACAGAACACTTCGGCATTGGGTGGCTGAAATATGGCAAACAGGTAGTTAAAATGAAGCAGTTGCAGGCAAATGTGGTGCCATGCTTGCAACATATAATGTTTTACACAAAGTTTTCACAAAGGCTTTGAATGGAAAGGTGCAATTTAGATATCTAGGTGAGACTTGTACAGAAATGGAGCAGAGGGTTTGTTTGAAGAACAATTTGAGATCGTGTGGTCACAGACAGAGTCATACTGCATTGATATGCCAGTACAGAGTGAACTGGTAAAGGGCACATGTGAATTAGGCTCTTCCAAACACCAGAATATTTGGCACTCTTTTAAAACAGTGCTTTAATACTGCTCTGTTTATGTGAAAATTCTTCATAATTCTTGGAGCAAAATCAAACAAAAACTTTATGAAACTGTAACAACACTTCTGTGAGTCACCTTCTGAGTCTTGGACTCTCATCAATTCATCATGCTTCCATCTACAGGACTGAATGTGTAATGTGATAGTAAAGAAAAGCTATTACCTGGGAGTGCAGAAGTGGAAATCCTCTCATACTGAGTCAGCAAGTGTCTGTCCCTCTGATGCTTCTATGTGATGATTTTTCTGAATTTTGTGGGTACCTTAAGTTCCAGATAAGTAAGTTGCTACAGTCAGGAAGCTTCTATCCAGCTCATTGCAGTAATCCTCCTTGGCTCTTGATTTTCACATTGCCAAAAATTTGCATATGTGACAACAAGGAATAGGAAAATATGATAAAAATTTCAGTTTCTCATTAATATTTCAAGCTCAGGCTGAATTTCCTGGGACAGATAGGTCCTATGACTTTGTTCCTCTGAGTTCCTTTTCCATCCACTTTGCAATCTTCTATAATGTGGAACTGAGCAATCCAATTGTGCGTAGCTTACTGCTTTTATAACAACTCCTAGTCTGTGGTATGTTAATTTTGTAGTTATCTGCTTATGTATTGTGTCTGTCACCCCTTCAGTAGAATCACCAGTGTAAGATGCATTAAGTCACCAGGACAATTTTTTTTGCAGAAGGGATTGGGAGTGGAGATAGAAGCAGGAACACCATGTGTCTCATTTCAGCTTTTGAACAAATTCAGCTGCTGAGGAATAGATAGAAATGGCTTTAGGTATCTGTTTCTTTTGTGAACTTTTTGTGTTTTCTTCTACTGTCTCAAGGTTTGTGATCAAAGAGAGAATTGTGTGAAAACATCTTTGGCCCTGCTGTTCGGAATTGTCAGCTCTATTCCTTTATGAAATCTGAAATGTTAAATCTTGCATTGTGCAACTAATGATGCTTTCCTATCACAAGGACCGTTACTTATCACCTAATTATTATTATTATCTTTTAAAATCATGTTCAGGAAGATAAGGAGGAAATTTGCTTGTGATTAAATAGACTTTTTTTAAACCAAAACATTAACAAAAATGTTGATTACATACGTTACATTACATTACCTTGAAGACAAGGACCAAACTCAAACCTGGGAGAACTGAGAGGGAAGTGAGAAGTAAACTAGAGAGAAAGCTTTAATCACATAAAGAGGAAACTTTAGAAGCCTGAAGTTTGTAAGTAAAGCCTAATGTCAAGCTGAATTCACTCTATCATTTTTGATTTTCCATATCAATTATTCCTAGCCAGAAGATGGAGTTAGAACACTTTAATTTTATAATGTCCAATAAGCAATTTTTAGGGCTTTATCTATTTGGTAGTGATTGTACATGGTAATGTGTTCTAGCCAGTGTGGTGTGAAGTATGAAGGATGTGCAGGGTCCTCTGTCACCAGAATCCCCAGAATATCAGACCATTGTGGAGTGGAGTGGAGTGGAATGGAATGGAATGGAATGGAATGGAATGGAATGGAATGGAATGGAATGGAAGATCATCTCTTTCTATCCCCCCTGCCATGGGCAGGGACACCTTCCACTAGACCAGGGTACTCAGAGCCCCATCCAACCTGGCCTTGAACTCTGCCAGGGATGTGCTGTGTAAGGTCTTCAGTAAGTATGGCTTGTTGGCAGAAATACACCGAGGAGCTGAAATAGAAGAAAGACTTTTCAACTGAAAACATGATTAGAAATATTTTGCAAGAAATAGTTGAGAATTATTCATTGACTGAGGCAGTTTGGCAAGCACTTTGAAGAGTGTGGCTCTTAGCAGTCATTCACTATAATGACTGTAAAGAGCTATAAATGATCCTATAATATCTCAAGAAAAGGGGCACAGTGACTCCTCTTTGTATGGCCCTAAACCAGGTGTATGCAATGCTGCTAATAGTATAGCATACTGTGAAATCTGCTCAGGAAATTGGGTGGGCATGGGTGGATATTTTGTGCTGAATTCCATTCTGCCATTAATCTTTCTGATAAATTAAATATTTGGAAAAGTTGCCCACAAGACTTTAAATATTTTGCCAGATCTCCTTGTTGTGGCTGACAAACTGTCAAAAGTTGAATGCTCTGTGAATTTAGCCAATGTTTCCTGTAAATGCTCAGTGCCATCAGGGATAAAGCCCCAGGCCAGACCAGGCAATTCTAATCTGATTTCCCTGCTTTATTTTTTAAACCTCACTGTCTGGCAGCCTCCAGTCAAAAATCTGTCTTTCTTATGTATTACAGGCTTGGTTCTCAATGCAAACGTCCTGTGTGCAGATTTTAATTAATTAATTAGCTTGGTTACAGCCCTGTGTGAGCCGAGGAACAGGAAAGGTCACCTTTTTATCTATTGGTCAGAAACATGCACCAAACAGAAGCAACTTCAGAATCTCTGAAGTGTTTGCTTTGGTATTTAATATATATCTTGATTCATGATAACCTTACAGATTTTTGTTGCTTTGTTAAAATGCTAAAAAAAGCTATCATAGATTTGTATTTTTTAGGTTTCATTATGTAAAAGAGAGTATAGTATTAGTCTCTTTTCTTGGAACACTTGTAAAGGATTCTCATATTGACAAAATAAGACAGTACTTTCAGAAGACAATATTTTATCAGAAAATTTAAACTAAGTTTTCAAAATATTTCAAATTTCCAATATGAAAATTAGGAATATTGACGTGATAATTAATGCCATTCATTCTACAGCTTCTTGTAAGTTCTTTGTGTAGCTTTATTGGTTCTATTTGTCTGAAGAATTGCTGCATTCTGCTGTGCTGGTTACTTGGTAATGATTGTTAGAACATTTACTTTGAATTTAAAAAACCTCCTTTTGCCCCAAAATTTAAAAATTTTATAAAAGGAAAAAAAAAATAAAATTAGAATGTCCAGCATTCACAGAAGATACCTGCCTTCCCTACCCCATTTTCAGATTTGTTTATTTAATGACTGAACCATTTTGATGAATAAATACTATAAAGTTCTCTGTATATTCACACTGAAGTCTTGTAACTTCAGAAGAACTACACAAGCTTTATATTATTAAAATTGCCAATGTCAAAAATATAACCCAAAATTATTGAAATCAAATACCAGCTTTTACATTTTGACATTTAAACCTACTGCTTTGTATTCTTACTAGTTTGATAACTGATGTGATCTGTACAGAATGTCTTTGTTTAAGCAGTTGTAATAATTTTTAATAACCATTTATACACACTGGGAA
The DNA here is from genome assembly GCF_027477595.1 of Haemorhous mexicanus. Lineage (NCBI taxonomy): Eukaryota > Metazoa > Chordata > Aves > Passeriformes > Fringillidae > Haemorhous > Haemorhous mexicanus. The sequence goes on from NC_082346.1 coordinate 14,873,124, forward strand.
GCTGCATTTTCTAGTTTGCCAAGTAGTAGCTCATTTTCTGTGGCCTGAGGCAATTAATTAAAATGGTTTCAGTGTGAAAATGGGAGTCAACATTGTTTAAACATGGTAATGTGACTCAGTCTTATGGTGTTAGTAAATTTGAAGTTTCTACATCAGTGTTTCCAAGTACCAATATAGATTTTTTTCATTGAGGAGAAATTAATTGAGCTGTTTGATTCAGCATTTCTTTTATAAGTAGCTTTTTCTAGTCTAACCAGCTTGTTTCTGTGAACTCTCAAGTTGAGTTTCCTCTCAACATCTTTCATGATTGGAGCTTTAGTTCTGAACTTGCACTGATTCTTGAAATCATGTCCCTTTCAAGAAGCTAAAGCATAAATATATCCCTAAAGTTTATGATACAGGACAAAAAGTCTTGACAAAATAATTTCCTGTTTCCTATTTTATTTTCCTGTTAAATTCTAATGCAAGACATTGTCCTGTCAGTTCACAACAATCCCCTCTGCAGTACTACAGGCTGGGGGAAGAGGGGCTGGAAAAGTGTCTGTCTGTCAGAAAAGGACCTGGAAGTGCAGGTTGACAGCAGCTGGACATGAGCCAGCAGTGCCCAGGTGGCCAAGAAGGCCAAGGGCATCCTGGCTTGTATCAACAACAGTGTGGCCAGCAGGAGCAGGGCAGGGATTGTCCCCTGCACTGGACACTGGTGAGGCCACACCTCAAGTGCTGTGCCCAGTTCTGGACCTCTCTGTTCAGGAAGGACATTGAGGGGCTGGAGTGAGTCCAGAGAACAGAGCTGGGGAAGGGTCTGGAGCACAGGTCCTGTGAGGAGCAGCTGAGGGATCTGGGGGTGTTCAGCCTGGAGAAAAGGAGGATCAGGAGAGGCCTGATCACTCCCTACATCTCCCTAAAAAGAGATGGTAGCCAGCTGGGGGTCCACCTCTTTTTTCCAGGCAGCCAGCAATAAGATGAGAGGAGATGGCCTCACGTTGCCCCAGAAGATGTTTAGATTGGATATTAGGGAAAAAATTGTCATGGAGAGGGTTGTAAAGCAATGGAACAGGAGAGCAGTGTAGTCATCATCCCTGGAAGTGTTCAAAAAGCATGTGGTTAGGGTACTTGAGGACATGGTTTAATGCTGAATGTGGTGGTAGTGCTAAACCTAGCTGGACTTGATGATCCTTAAGTTCTTTCCCAATCTTAAAAATTCTATGGTTCTATAAATGCATGCACACATACTGTTGATATATAAACTTGTCTATATTTACATTAATGCCTTCATTAAATAGAGGGTTATATCCCAAATAAATTACCCAAGAGAAGTATGTCCAAAAAGAAGGTCAGAACAGCCACTTCAGAGACAACCTGGAAAACAGACATCTGTGGTAAGGGAACAAAAATTCTTTACCAAGTTCAGATACATTCAAAACCTTTCTGTCATGCAATCACTCCCAAAATCATAGAATGGTTTGTGTTGGAAGGGACCTTAATGTTTTGTTTCCACCACCCCCTGCCATGGGCAGGGACACCTTCCACTGGACCAGGTTCTTCAGGGCCCCATCCAGTGTGGCCTTGTACACTTCCAGCTTTTCTGTTCCACTGCTTCATCACCCTCCTAGTAAAGAATTTCTTCCAAATATCTAATCTAAACCTGCTCTCTCTCAGTTTGAAGCCAATTTTTCCCTGTCCTGTCACTATGGTGCCTGATGGAGTCCCTCCCTGGTTTTCCTGTAGGCCCCTTTCAGATACTGGAAGGTTGCTGTGAAGTCTCCATGCAGCCTGCTCTTCTCCAGGCTGAAAGGCCTCAGCCTTGTCAGCCTGAAGTATTCATCCTTGGTACCTCTGAAATCCTTGCTTATTTCAGTGAAATTTAACAGAGGATAAACATCCAACTTCAAGCTGCCAGATAATCCAGTCATAAGAGAAAATGTCTAAGGATTTTTTATTTTTTTATTTTATTATTTTATTTTTTTATTTGTGCTCCTTACAGAGGCACTTACCCTTTTACTGAAAAAGTGTATTTATTGTCCTGATACTCCTTGTTGAGAAGTTTATTCAAATTTTGGGAAGATGCTCTTCTATGTAGTGAGACATGACAGTGTTTTTCCTGAGATGTTATAAGGACTTCATTTGTTGCTCTTCAGTCTTTACCAGTTATGGAAATGAGCTGTCTAGCAATGACAGCACCAATATAAATGAAATACTGACTTATTTATTGGCTGGGTTTTTGGTTTTGGTTTTTTTGTTTTGTTTTTTTTTTTGGTGCTCTGTGCATTTGTTGCAGAGTCTACAACTTCTTTTCCAGTGTGGTAGGCTACTAGATAGGAATGGCAATGGCCATTCTTTGGAGAATGAGCTTGAACAAGTTTTGATCTGGCATGAGGCCTGATTCACTGCTGCTGCTGGGATGGAAAAGAAAGTTGTGTCACTGGTATTTTATTTTGTGTTGTATCTATCCAGAAATAAAAGATCAGTCTATTCTTGTGGAGCCCTGAGTAGTAAAATGGACAGCAGATAAAAGGATGAAGCAAAGCTTGCATTTCAAGCAAAATATGAGTTTTCATAGAATTTCTTTTCACTAAATGACCAGAAAGCTTGAAGATTTATTAACATTGCTTACCACTCGTTTTCTTCAGTCTTTTCTGATGCTCAGGATTACTTTTGCCCCCTCTAAGAAATGGAACTTGTGTTGGTGAAGAATGTTTCTCATTGTATCTCCAAGTTCACATTTTGCTTGCAGATAAGAGGGTTTTTATGTTTATAGTTTATTGCATTGCTCATAGGCATGTGTCATCTGTTTAGGCAGTGAGGTGATGTTTTTGTTTGTTTTAAAATTAATTAGCTAAAATTGCAAAGGAGAGGCTGAAGAAAGGAAAAGATACTTACTTAAAACTTGGCCACTTCCCAGACCAGTTATTAGAACAACAAAATAATTCCCCCAGTAAGTCTTACCTCTTTGTGGGTCACAAAGCTGTCATTGTGGGAGCATAATTCCAACTAGAATTCTGTGTAGTGTGTGCTTAGTGCACAGGCACAGTTGGTTTTTGGTAACAACTGGACATTTGTTTCTTGCTCTTTCCTTCCTATCCCAAGTCATATTGAAAAGATGATTCAGGTGGATTCTGAAAGTCTTTGTTTGGGAGGTTTGCCAGCAGTGGGACCTGGGAGAAGAGAGTCTCCTGCTGCTGCTGTCCATGGAAGCAGAGTTGAACTGTGCTCTAGCCCCTCAAAATTCTCAATTTGAACAGCAAGTTGTTCCCTTCAGCACCTTGATTGGTTCCAGATACAGCAGCAGAAAAGTGATGCTTTGTTTTCCAAGGGTGTCATGATGAGAGCTGTGATGGGAAGTAAATTCAGAATTCTGGAGAAGTTGACTTAGAGCCCAGGTACAGGCATATAAATCAGAAATCAAGCTGAGGCGATTTCAGAACTCTATCTCAATCAATAACTAAGACATTGCAGAGTTTAGCAGAGCCATTTTTTTTCTTCAGATAACTCTGCTTCATTTCCAGATAAACTACTTAGACCTTTGGGTGGTGTTGAAATGTTTGTTTGGGATCATATAGCTACTCTTGGCCCAAATTACCTCTGAGCTTTATCCAGAGACAATATTCTTTAGGGGCACATTGGAATCACCCCTAAACTGGAATCAGAGCTTTCTCCCACTCCTGATAGAAGACCAAAAATACTGAGATGAATAAAATCAGTCATTATCTGCTTCAGATTAAGTTGGTTTTACTTGCTCCTTTTGCTTGTTCTGGTTTTAGAGAATTGGTAAAATTCTTTGCATGTCAGGAACTAGGTATTTTAAAAGAGAGGTTTACCCCTGTTTACTGTCTTTTCTGTAGTTTTTCCACTTTGCACATGGATGGTGGGGATTTTTGGTGAAGTGAAGGGGGGTTATTCCTGATTTTGATCACCTCCATTTGACATAACATATATTCCAGTTACCTTCCTAAATTTATGGTAATGCTTATATTAGGCAGACTGTTCTCTTTCTGTGCAGTTTTTGTTTGTTTGTTTGTTTGGGGTTTTTTTGGTTGTTTTTTTAATTTTGTTTTTTGATTGGAGATGTGTGCAGCAAAAAACTGATAAATGCACACGCCAGCTCTCAGGTCTGAGTAAATAATTACAGCTCAGGGGTTGAGAGGGACTTTTGAATGTGGGGTTTCATAATGGATATCTGTCAAAAGAATACGAAAATAAGCATTCTGGGTTTTGTAATATTGACTCAAATTATTCCGTGTTCTTCTCTGCAGTGTCCTTTTTTTGGCCACTTGAGTTTTAGCTTCTTCCTTCATGTTTTCTCAGAGCCAGCAGGAGGAATGTGAGCACACAGGATACAGACTCCCTCTGTTATGATGTCTAACATTACAGTGCATTCCTATTAGGGCCAGCTCTGATGAGAAAACTGCTTCATTTCCATAAACTGGAGCTGAGAGTGCTTACTAGAAGTATAATACTTGTATCTAGCACTTCAAATGCCATTTTTAAAACCTTTTGCAATTTTTTTTTCTCATTCAATAGATTTCTAGAAGTGGTTATAAACTTTATAGAATGGAAGGTATCAGGCTATTTAGAATTTGAGCTTTACTTGTCAATTACACTGAACTAATAAGTAAGCCTGTGCATAGAGTTTTCACACACATTTTTTCAAAATTAAAATTTTGTCATTGTAAATTCAGGTTATTTGGGAAGTTGTCTCAAACAGCTTTGCATCTGTGTAGTTTTATGTGGTTTATTCTTCAGGGTCTTCTAAACAGTTTTTCTACTGAGTTATTTAAAATATAATACCTCTAAGTTCCTAAATACTAGACTTCCTAAACAGCTGACTACTTAGAAAATAGTGGTGGGATGATTATTTCTATTGGTGCAGGTTGTTTTGTGGCATCTTTTGTTTTCTAACTGTGGGAACAACAGGGCTTTGTCCCTGTAAACAGTTACCCAATAAAGTTGTTACTGGGTTTGAATTTTCATTTACAGATTATACAGAAGTGAAAGAAGTTCAAAGCTTACATTCCAAACTGACAAAACTGACAACTACTTTTTTTTTTTTTTTTTTCTGGGCAGGGTGAAAATTTTGCCATTGCATATATAAAAAATAAATCTATTCCTCTAGGTATTCACCAAAAGGTGCTTAAGCAGATAAAATATCTCTGAAAGCCCAGTGAATTTTTCAAGAAGCCCTTTTGTAGTTTACATTTATAAATTTGTGTCTCTTTTCCCAAGGCTCTGGTGAGCCCTGCATACTTCATTCTTTTTCAATTGTAAACATAGTTTCGGTACTACCACTTTTGCACCAAACGCGGTTCCTAAGCGACTGCTGACGTCAGTTGGTGCAGCACAAGAAGGTTTGTGTGTTTATCTGCTGTGGGCAGACTCTTAGAAAAGACGAAAGTATGTAACTAGATTAGACCAAAGAGATTACTGCTTTAAATAAGCATACGTACTGTTTGCAATGCCTTGCTCTTTTTTTATTTTTTTTTTAAATATATTTTATTTTGATTAGCAGTTGTATCTTCTGTTGCATATGCCACAGTATCTCGTTTGCAGGGGATGATAAGGAGGGGGTATATATTCTCTTTGCTCTTGCTTTAAAGGGGCAGCTGCTTTGCTTTTTTTCTGCAGAACAGTTAGAATGAGAATTTAAAAGAAGCGTGTGTCATAGCGTGAAGCTTTCACATACCTGATCTCAAGGTTGGAAATAGAACTGTTAAAAGCAAAAGCAGGCTTACAATTTCCAGTTTAAGTGAAAGATATTTACTTAGAGATTTTTGGCCAGAGTCTATACGTTTGGAAAAACTGGAATGATACTCTTGGAATATTTTACTGCATGCCTTTGTGTCAAATAGAGTTGGAGTGGAGCTGGCTAAAATACCTTTGTGAATTTTTATTTGTACTTGAATATACTTGCAGCACACCCACAATGAATAGAAATTACCTGTAGCAAAACCTCTTTGTATGAAAATCTTTTTATTAAAGTAGTGGGACTGCTGTCATGGTCGGCCAAAAAGTGAAGCTTTTGTGGTAGCAGTACTGAATGGCATAATAGGGCAGGGAGAAAAACAGCAGGCATAGAATCTCCTCTTCAGGTTGAAGAATGGAAGCAGCAACTTTCAGAACGAAATAAAAGCCAAGAGCAAGTGCTCCAAATAAACTTAAAGCAGATTAAAACAACAAAAAAAAAAGTGCCTGTGGGACATAGGAGGATATTAGGAAGCATAAAGGTGAAAAGGTCAAGCTAAATAAGGTCCAGTTCCAGTGTGGATGTGGTGGTGGTCTTGCCAATCTTGAAGTCCCCATCCACCTTTTATGTATCCTGGGCTGTTATATTGTGCTATCCACTCTTGCCTTGAGGACCTCCGTGGCTTCTCTGGGCATTCTGCTTCACCTTGTCTCCCTGCTTGTGTGCCCTCATAATGAGATATTTTTTCCTTGCCTCTGGACTGAACTCCTTGTTTCAGCATTGCCTCACATCTTCACACTCTGCACCACAGAGTACAGCCTGGCTTTGTTGTTGTGATGGCCTCCTCTTAGACACTAGCAGGACTTTTGCCTCCAAAGCTAAAAATCCATTGCTTCTCCAGCTTGGATGAATCCAGCTCCCCCAGCCTCTCCTCACAGGGTAGCTTCTCCACTCCCTTTAACCACATTCTTACTACAAGATATTTTTTCAGCTTTCAATAGGAGTGGCAGACTTAGGAAATGACATTTAATTCAGTAAACTGCTCTTAAACAAATGGTGAAGTTACTTCTGAGTTTTAGTAGTATTAAAACATAAAAATAGTTCAGATTAAGAGTTCATTTATCTTAATATTCTGTCTCTAATCTCTTATCTTTGTCTAAGGTCAAGTTTAACATCTGTTCATAACAGTTAAATATCTTCTGCCTCCTTGGCTTGAAGATGTCACATTAAAGACTTTTGGGGCCAAAGGGTGTTAGAACTTTTTCTGTCTGTCCAATGCATCTGCCTGCTGCTGCAATGTCTCTAGAAGCAGCACACCAAGGGGAAAAATCAATAAAAACTAGAATCACAAGTTGCTGCTTATCATCTTCCCGTCCATCACAAGGGCTAATGTGCAATTAAGTGCATTAAAGGTCATGGGGGAAAAGAAAGTAGCTGTAATCAAAAGCCAATGGAAGGATAAAAATATGATCACATATGATACTCTTCTTTCTTTTCTCCCATACCACCTTCCCACACTCTCCCAACTTCCACCTGTTTTCACCTTGGGGGACTTTCTGATGTGGATTCGTTCTTTAGTTGTGAGTGCTGTACAGTCTCCTTTATAATCTCTGGACTTTTCCTCCTTCTCCTGTTTTCTCTTGAACACATTTGAACTCCTTGCATCCTTTGATAAAGCAGGTTACTTCCTACTTGTTGGGGAAGAACTGTCTCTTTCTGGTTTGGACTGGCTTGTTCCTAGCCCATGCTAAGGGCACCTGGTTCTTGTGCTGTAAAAAAGTACTCTAACGTGTTTAACTTTCTGCTGATCAGTTCCTTGGGCAGAATTTGCCACAATCATGAGTTCACTGTAGCCATGTGCAGGGCATCTTCCAATGATAATAAATGATTGATTTAAAAATTATTTTAAGATGCTTCAGAAACCCTCTTGGCACTGCAAACTTCATGAGATTTTTATATTCCGAATATATTGCAGTAATACACAGGTTTTCTGTTTCCTGAAGGTTGGATTAGGATTAGGATTTGGATTTTTTTTTGTCACAGGTTAATGCAATTCAAAATTCTGCCCAATGATAGCAGATGTTCCTGTCAAAAAACTCTGGAGACAAAAGAAAAGCAAAAAAATCCACCCACTGTGCTAAGATACCATGCTATTACATTGGTTCTTTTTGCAGGGGAATGATGTTGATTTGGTGTTGTGAGATCACTTGGATTTACCTCAACTGTCTTTACATAATTCCAGAGAAATGGGTGCACCTTGGACATACAGTTTGGGTTTTTGCAAGTATTTGTTCTGCTATAGTTCACAGAGAAGAAATTTTTAAAGATTTTGTGAAGAAATGTATTATTCCAAAAGTTATTCTTTCATTGTCACTGAGTTCAAAAAGCAGTCACAGCAGATCCCAAAACACAGTTCTAGAGACAGAAAAGGAAACTGTTTCCTTGTTCATTTTTTATGACTTGTGATCTTAGACCAATTTCAAAATGCTGCTCTGGGATACTGTACAAAATAAATTTAAATTCTATAATTTTTTTTTAAATGAAGCTCTTTAATTTATTACAGAGTTCAGGCAGTTACTGTAACCTCTTCTTGAATTAAGGGTATAAAATAGTAAAATAAAATTTTTAAGAACCCTTGTGACTTAACCATAATTATTTTATATTGAGACAAAGCAACAGGCTTTTATTATATTTCTTAATTACAGTACAACCTATAACAACCATTCTGGTCTCAGGTTTCTTAGTTACCATCCTGTATGTTGTGTTAGTTTGTAACTGGGCTCTGATCCACAACCTGCTCTCTGTAGATTTATAATAGACAAACTGAGAATTATTTGTCCCTAGATTTGCAAGAATACACATACTGACTCTTTATAACTTTTTTATGACTTATTTGCTGGATTTTTCAAATAAGGAAATATAAAAATTTGTCAAGATGTGTATGTTAGTATGAGATGCTGGAACTTAAATAATCTCCCACTGATAATTGGCTATCAGTGAGATTTTATTTTTGTTGATACAAAGATTAGGAAAACAGATATTTGATCTTTGATCCTCTAAATGTCCTCTTCCTAAATTTCATATGACTTTTGCTTTTATTCCAGATATAAAGTTGGGCAGCTTTTGTCTTCAGAAACATCTTGAAAGGTTAGGAGACTTCAACAGATACACCTTGGGTTTGGTTAGCATGTGTTAGGCCATTAACAGAAAAGTTGGCTAATAGCATGCATTTATAAAGTTACAAATCAAATATATTTGTAAATAAGTGCTGAAGATGATTTTTGTCTCTGTAGCCCAGAATAAACACTTCTGTGAGGAATAGTTAACATATGGCTGCCAAAAACAGGGAAAGGTTTGTACCTAAGCTAGGTATGACTGAAAGAATTACTTTCAGCTCAGTAGGTTAATGCATTGTGCAGTTTTGGGGGGCAATCTGGACATGTAGGCTTTATTTTGTGATTTCCTTTTGCTGTGTTCTTTTTTGGATCCAGCTGTTTTACATGGTATTTCTAGAGTGGATTTGCAGTTTATTTTCTGAAATATTAGTTATTCTCTCTCTGCTCTTGGTAGCTTTGCCTCTGTTCATCTTGGCCAAAAATTATTGGTTGTCTTATGTGGTGTACATCATTTGTTCCTGAATGGGAACTTGGGATGACATCCTACTTGGTTGTCATCCTACTTTGGGTGACAGCAGTTGCAAAGGGAATTCCATCCCTGGTGTAAAAGCTTAACTGCTCATTAACATTTGGAGTTCTAACCCTGAGAGAAATGAGGCTTGAAATGGAACTTATCACAAGGGAAATAAAATTGGCAACTGCTCCAAGGTGAGATGGGGATACAGGATAATGTTTATTCTTTCATAGAAAACATCTGCTGTTGACACACTGCGACTCTGTGACCCCTTGAGGCTCCTTTCAAGCAGAATAATCCTGGAAGACTGTACCTGTTGGTGTGAAGTTTTGTGTAGACACAGCTAACTAGTGCAGGTACTGCTGAGGGCATGTTTGCAGTAGCACATAATTCTTCTCAGGCTGTGAATCCTGGGAAAGGAGCTGAGCAAATATTTAAGTATTGAGTCAATGTTGAACTCCAGCCACTCAGTGGCTACTGAGGTAGTGCTGCCTGAACTTTTTAGTTTATAGTTCTCTAGTTTTCTAGCATGCTCCTTGCTAGCTTTATGAATGAACTGGAAACATCTCAGCACCTTTGATGACTGCTCATAACTCTCCTGTCATTGTAGAAATAGGCCACATTTCATTACAATTCCCATCTTTCTGTTCATGGGATTAAACTTGCAAAAAACCAGACCCTTATTGCTATAACCAGGAACCTGGAACAGTCTGTTACCTCATTGTGTTAGTGTAAACTTATCAGCACATATTAAATCTGTGTTTCAGAAGGTGGTGGGAGCAGAATTAATGTTTAGTGTTCTGAAGGAGGCATTTAAGATGCCTTTAACATTTTCTCATTCTGTAGCACAGCAGTCAGAGCAACTTTGTGTAAAAGTCACATTGTGCCTTTAAATATCATTGGAACCTGAATGCTGCTGATAACACAGCACAAACTTCTAGTTGCTTTGGTGTTTACCTCAGCATCTTGATTAAATCTCGTGAATTTTGGAGGAAAATGTTAATATGCTTTAACTCTGTGTTGCAATGCCCTCTCACTGCAGTATTAGTTGCCTTCAGTGTCAATGACTGAATTCTTCAAAAATTAAATGTCTTGTGGATATTTTTAATTTAGTTCTCTTATCCCTATCCTGGTGTGAAAATTTTGTTGATTTTGGATTCTTAACGTGGCTGAAGGAGGTCATGATAGAATGAGCTTTGAAGAATATTTTTCTGAGCAGCAAAAATCTGGGCCTTCCTTTAAATGTTCCATATAGAACTATTGGAAATTTACACCTCTTAAACTGGAGAAAGAAGTGAGGCCATTCTTGTCCTTCACTACAGATTTTGTAATGTAGAATGAATAAACTGCACACATGCAGCTTTTCACAGAAACCACCCCAGTGGCCCCCTGCTACCAAAACCTTGGCACACAAACAAAGGTCCTGGCTAGATGTCATTCTCCTCCATCAGAGGAGGATACCTCCTCTGCAGAGGAGGCTACATCTCTTCTGAGGCTTGGATTTTTGGATGCTTGTTAATATCTTTTATTATTATCAGGGTTGAAGCAGCTGTTTGATGGATTGGACCACTAAGAGATCGTTACTAAACATTCTGTAACACAAAAATATGCTTCTAAGGTCTGTAACAATTCCTCACTGCATCAGTGGTACACTAGATTTATGTTACAGGATTGAAAAAGTTGGATAGTCTCTTACACCAGGCTTTATTTAGAAAGTTAGAAATTAAGAGTGATATTATGGGTAGAAATAACACACTAGCATAGTTTGAGTCTGAACAAAATAAAGAACACTGTGGCCGTTTTTTACAAGTTGGCTTTCACGTTGAATTAGGAATAGTGAAAATCTCACAAATCTGAAGAATCCAGATAATTATAAATTGTTGGAGGTTGAATGAGTTGGAGATAATATCAATATTAGTTTTAATTGAAGATTTTTCTCCCCTCTGAGGTCTTGCATTTTGTGGTAACTTAAAAATTCTAAAACTACATAAGTTAAGTATATCTTTACATAGACTGTGCAGATTTTGCATGAAGGCAGGGTGCTGGGATGAAATGTTTAGATAACATCAAGGATTGTTTATTGGAGCAGCCAACCGGAAAAGGAAACGCAAGTGTTAACTTCATCCTGAGGAAGATATTTAGGCTCTCCTTCAAAATAGCAATCAGAGAACATTTCTATAATAGTGATGGCAGTGTCAATGATCATTCAGAATTCATGTTGGAGCAGTGGAAGGCAAAATATCTGTTAAACCTGGGCTCAGAAAAACTTTTAAAATAAAAGGGGAAAGTAAATGAAGTAGAATCCCTGCAGGCATGATCAAGACTGTTCCAAGACATCACACTAGAAGCTTGAGGCAAATGCATGCCATTTATCAGAACAAGATGCAAAGATAAAAAGAAAAATGCCATGATTAAAGAGGATGCTAAAAAGGGCTCATAGGAAAAGTAAGTATTCTTAAAATAATTGTATTTAAAAGAGAATAAATGTAATATTCAAAGCAGATAAAAATAATCTATCAGCTTGTAGAAAATATACTAAAAAATTAATAGTATTTGTACAAATACTTTAGGAGCTTGAAGCCTCCTAGAATGCCTATAGAACTAGCAGGCTCTCAGAAACAGAAGGAACCATCCATACAAGATGAGGCCACAGCAGATAAAGAAAATACTGTTTTTGAGGAAATTATTTGTAGGAGAATCTGGAGAAAATGCCTATGCTGGAAGTTTACAGGCAAAGTTTCAGAGGCTTTAAGTCAAATTTAAGTGTTGCAAAATACATTTGCTAGCAGGAGAGCAGCAAACTCTCAAGACCAGATAATGCACGCCCAAGGTTCTCAAGACACTTGAGGAAAAACCACCCAAACTGCTGAATGTCATGTTCAGCTTTTTACTTAAATTTGATTAGGTCCCTGCTGACTGCAAGTTGGCCAATGCAAGTCATTTAATGAAAGTTTCCAAGAAAGCTCTAAAGAATTGTTGGCCAATAATTACGACTTTCATAGCAGCAAATTGGTAGAAATCATAACAAATGTGAAATGACTCATTTCAGAGAAAGATGTTTTGGGGAGGAATCAACACTGCTACTTTGTGAGTCTTACATCAAACCAGCTTGTGAGAATTTTTTTAAGGAACTGCAAGTTTGTAGATGGTAAAGATCTACTACAGTCTGCTTGGATTTCTAAAAGATTGTGCTCCCTCCACTTTGTCACCTGAATTACCAGTTATCAGGAATTTGAGGAGCTGGAAGAATGTGGTTTGATTGGAATGCCAAAGACAGGAGCAGCTGGTGTGTGACAGCAAGAATTACAGGATATACAGTAGGTCCACAAGTTGCTTTTACTTTATGTATTTTTTAGTATGAATGCATGGAGTCCCTCTTGAGCAATTCAAAATACAAGCATGTAAAGCTCATTTTTACATAATGCCATGGATCATGAAAATGTGAAGCCTGGCCTGAACATAGATGTATTTGAGTTAATGTTTGTATGGTTTCTTTTTTAGCTCTCCACATAGGAGATCATATTTGTTAGGTTAGATAAAGGATTCTGAAGGGAAGTCAAGCTTCTGTTAAGCCTGTCTAGCCAAAATTGATTAGTAAATTGATTTTTAAATTATAATCTAATTTGTCTTTGCCTCCCTTTTCCCAACTGAAAGCTACTAAATTGGCACATAGACTAAACTTACCTTTTTATTTCTTACTTTTTCCTTCATTGTGGTTTGAATATTGTCTCAAAGTCCTCTGTTCCAGGACAAGACTGGAAGTTGAATAGAAATGGCCTTTATGGCAAGGAAGTGTGGGGTGTTGTCTTTCTGAAGTTCTGCTCTCAGAGTAGCTGTATTTTTAAAAATGGTTTTTTTTTTTTTGCACATGCTCCATTTTCTTTCATCTTTATAACAGAGTACCTGGGGACTTAATCACAATGTGTATGATCTGATCTGAAGTGGACTTGGCCTGGAGTTTCTTCTCTGAGCTTGGGCTGTGCCCCAGAACTGAACAGGAGAACAGTTTCCTCTGTGCTTTGTCTCTCCCTTGCCTTGTCTTGCCTGATTTGATTGCAGTAGGGATAAGAATGGGATGTGGGTGTGGAGAAGAAAATAAGTCCAACGTTTTGGCAAGCAGAGGGGAAGAACTTGGGACTGAAGGAGAGGAGGCTCAAATGGAAGTTTGAGCTTGAATGAGAGTGGGATAATTTTATGTCTGGAGTAATGAGATTGACATGCTAGACAAGGAGGTTTTGGTGAGTAAACATAGCTGGAGATTGCTGAAGAATGAAACTGGAATAAGGAGGGATGGGGTGGGTCTGGATTAATGCTGAATGGATGAGGCTGTAAATCTTGTATTTGAGAGAACATGCTGAAATTTGAGCCTCTTGAGGAACATCAGGAACCTGGATGACACCATCTCCCTCTGCAGCAGGAGCTCCTGAGAAAGGCTCTTGGTGCTATCTAATAGTCACCAGGAAAAGAAACCCTAACCTGACTTCTGCCATTCCCTGCTCCAATGGCTTGGATCTGTTGGCTTGTCACTCCATCAGTGTGCTGACAAATGGTGGTACTTGGGAGTTTTGGTGTGCCTTGAGAGCAACTAGGAAGTAGCAACTAGAAAGTTAAAATGGGCTGTGTTTCTGAAAGATATAAAAAATTAAATAATGCTGCAAATAAAAGTGCCTATGATTTTGCCACTTCTAAATATATAATTCCACACACCTCTTCTGTCCCCCTTTTCCCTCCAGATCCTGACATTTGTACATCACAGTGAGCAATGAGGGATTTGTTTTGTTTTGTTTTCTCGATGTAGTTCCCAGTTCTGTGACCACAAGTAAGTATAAAGAATTGAGTTGGAGATCAGAAAAAAAAAAGTGATGTACTTAGGCTTGAGACAGTTAAACATTACACTGGAGAACTGAATTTTATTCTGATTTTGTTGCCAAAATTTCTTTGTGTGTGTGAGATCCTTGGCATTTCACTAAAATCTTGTTGTTCCCAAGTGGTTCCTGACTGCCTGTGTGTGTTTCAGTTTTGTTATTTGTTAGCTTTGTGTTTTGTGAATGTGGATCTGTTTTGCAGTAACAGGAACCATCAGCTGTGACTGAAGTCCATCAATCCTACTTTGAGTGGCTGAAGTCTAAGTTATGGTGAAAGAAACTGAACATTCAGTTAGGCATCCAAATTTAGCAAGATCATTTAATTTTTTTTTTAATCAGAGGTACTGATCAATAAAGTACTGCAATATTTTGCAAGCATTTTGCTACAGAATGTGTGATTTTGTAAGAATGTGTGTGAATATTCAGGTGTTATCATGGGAGGCACTACACCAAAAGCAGAGGAAGTGAAAAGAAAAATGTTTGAGCAGTTTTCAACTGTAGTCAGCAATTTTGGGGCTGTACCCTGAACAGCAGAGCAGAGCACTCTGTTCTTTCTGTGGGCCTGCTCTGTTGTTTTTCGAGTGTGACAACTCACACTTGCTATAATCCTTGCTGGCAGACAAAATTTCTACCTCATTTGCCCATCTGCAAGTCCCTTAGAGCTAGTCTTTGTGTTTTGACAGGGGGACTGTTTGTTTCTTTTCCTGTTTAGACGCAGACATTAGCACGATGTTTCCCAAACATACCCATTGCATCAAACTCGAGGCTACCTTGTGTGACTGAGAGCTCCAGAGTTACCTTGTCTCGGTGGAGTTTTGACAAACGCTTTCCGGTTGCTGGAGTGAGTGATGACGAGCTGCTCGAACACATCACCCAAAAGGAATGTGACAGCTCATCAGTTGTTCTGCTGCAATAGAACCAGTTCTGCCAGTCATGAATCAAAATCTTTGTTAATAACACAGCAGCATGTGGCAGTGGTACTGTGGTTCTAAAATGCTAACTGTAATATTTTTAGTGTCTAGAGCAATGTGAGTGCTGCTTATATACTATAAAATTTAATTGAATATACATATATATATATATACATGTGTTTTATGCAATCTAGATTATACTTTATAGGGGATTTTTATATATTTCAATTCAAATATTGGAGTTTTAAGTGCAGTAAAGCTGGTGATGCATTTGAGTGAGAAACATGCATTTATGCTTTGCAGCTCTGCCTGAAATGTTACCAAACTAACAGCCCTGAAATGTTTTCCATTGCAAAGGATTGTCATAAAACCTTTCCTTTTCTAGCTATCCTTTTTTCCAGGTACAACCTGGATGTGTTCAGTGAAAATAGTCAGTGTTGGTAATTAGAGACAAGCAATAAATTCTATAGTTGATGAGACTTTAGAACTATGCCTTGTTTTGTTTCAGAGTTGAAAATATGATGACAGAGGGTCATTTTGTGCTTGTAAGAACTGAATGACAAAGAATCTTTGCCTCATACAGCATTGTTATGCTGCTAAACAGTCTATGTCAATTGTCTTTCTGAATTTGTCTTTAAAGTATTTATCATAATGCTTTCATCTGTCTTGGAGAAGATGTTGTTTTAAACATCATCATAAAAAACAGATTAGAAAATTAATCTGCATCACAGCCTGGAAGGTTTACAGTAAGGAACATATGAGATCACACTGAAAGTGTGGAATAGAAAGAAATACTAAATTGTTTCCTTACTCTAAAATGGTCTAAGTTAACCTTTTATCCCATGATCATGTAGCTGTGTGGGTGGGTGTGTTGCCATGGCTTGGCTGGTTTATGGTACATCAGCTGTTCTGCAGTAATTGCCCGTGGATTTGCTTTTATTTCCAGTGCAGTTAGACATTCCCTGTGTATTCTCTCTGAGGGGTGATCACTTGAAGTATTTTGGTTTTTAAAAAGACTAAGATGCTTCTGCTGGAGCATTTGTAAAGCAGCAGCTCCAGCTACTCTCATTGTCTAATGGTTGTGTCTGAGGGGCCCTAATGCTTAGGAAAATGTCCCAGAGAGCTGGGGCAGTCACCTCCATGTGAAACTGCAGCAATCTTGAGTCAGGCTCTGTTACTCTGCTTCTACCATTTGAGAAACCTAGTAACTCACATTTCCTAGAGTTAAGAGGGATATATATTGAGGGTTTGGGATTCATCCTGTTGCTTCAAAAGTTGATTTTAATTTTAGAGCTTTTATTACTTTATTCATAACTTCTAAGTGTTTAATTTGCACTTTCTTTACAATACTCCAAAAAAAATTGGACTACTGCTTGCACAGCATATATAAGAAAGTTAAATAGGTTGATTGAATTTATTACAGCATTAATGTGAGGAATCTCAGCATTTCTCTTTGTTTTGATTAAAGGTTGAGTTAACAATTTCTATCCAATAGTTTCACAGTGTCACAGGCAACTGACAGTTTTACAGAGATGATAAAAGTCTCTTGAGATATGTATATTTTTTTTAAGATTTCATAATTTGACATATATTCTGAAGATTTAGTTTAAACCAATGAAGTCCAATGAATATCTAGTTGAAAAGATGTCTCTTCTGTGGCAGACAATTTCTGTCATTTACTCCACTGTCCTCTTAAATTTTAAAACTGTGAGAAACCATCTCACAGCTTTTCCTGCCTACATCAGTGCAAACTCTGCACTTCAGAATGGAAGTTTGTGTCTGCTCACTATGTAAGATTCTGATTTCTCAGCAGTTTGACTTCTTTTCCTTTCCTACCAGCCCGTAGCAATTTGGTTCAACATTTGTGTGTTAATAATATCAGAAAAGTCAAATTTGCATCTTTTGCCCCCAGTAATTGTTTTGTGTACAGACTGAGGATGCAGTGATGAACCAGTTCTGAGAGGGCAGCTCATGAATATAAATAGTCCCATTTTACAAGTATTTTGCCAAGGTCAGTGGGAGAGAGGAGGGGGGTCAGAAGTAGCTCCTTAGTCACAATCACATCTGGAGCTGAAACAGACTCTTTCTTTGTCTGTAGAAATTTGGCAATGTCTTAGGGTTGCCAGAGTTTAGATGCTAAAATCTTGGACTATGTCAGAGAACTAAAGTGTGCATATGTAGATTAACTGTGCATGGAAAGTACAATTTATCTGCATAATAAGCACGTCTTCTGGATGCCTTGGTTCTTGTGTGCTTGGAAAAACAACAGTTACTTCAGAAATGCAGGAAAAGCCATACCATAAAGGCTTTTCATAAGGCTATAGATTTGGCCACTAGAACACAACTTAATTATACAGGACATCTGGCAATCCTGTGAGGTTCAGTCTGCATTTTTCCTTCATCACAGAAGAAATATCAATACAGCAGCAAAGGCATTCTTTGGATACAGTGATTATTGTTCAGGATAGCAATACTGGCACTAGGTTTTGACCTCTAAACTTGTTTCTGCTTGGCAGAGGCTTTTGCTATTGTCCAAGTGCAGACTGGTGTCTTCTCAAATGAAAAATATTTTTGTTTTCTCTTATCTGTCAATCTGTCCACTTAAGTAGCCTTTGCTATCATAATATTATAAAATGCAACTCACAAGTTGTCTCTGAGTGGAAAAAAAAAAAAAAAGCCTGTCTTAAAGTTCCAGAAAGGATGGTGCTTATGTGATTCTTTTTGCACTTTCTCAGTTTAATCCTGGATTTTAAGGAAGATATTTTGGGAATTTAAGCTCTTCAGGGGAAGGCAGCACAGGTTGTCTTAAAAAAAAAAAAAAAAATTAGCAAATCAAGATGACCATAAATTTATATTAATCCCACAAAAACCACTACAGTCAAGGGACATAGTGGGTGGTACGTCATAGAAAGTATCTTCCAGACAAAATAGTCTCCTTTTAAAAATTTTTTCTTCTGTATGCAATGTGCCAGCCTGATGGAGTGCATAAACTTTTTCTGTAATTACTGACCAATCCTGTAGTTTCACTGAGCACATATTTTGTGTTTGACAGTCATTGTACATAAACAGCCTGCAGTGATGCCATAAAGAGGAATCACTGAACACATGCTTGAGAAATGAGATCATCAGCCCTTGGTTATCAGGTGCTCAATAACCCAAGCATGTTGTCCTCATGTTGTCATACCCCCTGAAACATCTGCACAGGTTGTGTTGGTCTGGGGCTTGCTGCTTTCAAATTCAGGGCCTTTTATGCCACAGCTCAGCACAAGACTATGGCACCCTGTGGATTTGGGCAACTTGAAGCACTCTGAAATTCCCTAATGGCCATGATGACGTGTGTCTGGAATGACAGAGCTGTGCTAAAAGGTTTTAAATGAGTTTAGTCCTCTCTGCTGCAGCAGGGCTGTTACCTGAGCTGCTTCAGCATCTTCTGCCCAGTGCCCCAGCACCCTGCTGGGGAGCCCAGAGAGACCATTAAGCCTCTTGAGTTATTTGATTTATGGTGTCTGATGTAGTTTTTCAGAATGGCCACTTGAAAAAAAGCTGCATCCTTAGACCTTTCAAAGTTTCAAATGACACTGTTTGAATTCACGGTAGTTGTGTATAAAATTATGACCAGCATGGTGTTATCTGTGGTATTATCAGAAGCTCTGTTTTGAAATAGGAAAGTTTTTCAGGAGCTTTTTTGGGAAAGACATTTATTAGCCTGCTTCCAGAAAGTTTCACTCAAGGATGAGAAAACCATGTAGATCTAATAACTATAAGCCATCAAGTAGTTTTTAAAATCCCTCTTATTTTTGATCAATGTCACAAAGGAAGAGGGGTGGTGGCAGGAGGTATTAGAATTTTAAACTAAAACTAGGAAATTGATGATGCAGAAATCAACCTGGAGGAATTTTCTGTTTACTTTCATACCCCTGGAAATATCTAGTGATTGTATTTGGTTTGTGTTTTGACAGTGAATATTAATATACTCTCATTTTTTGTTTCAAAAAGTAATAACTAGTATAGAAAAGCAAACAAGGCAAAAAGCTCCAGTTTGAGTATAATTAAGAAATCAACTTATATCCCAATTCTAAAGTTATTGAGTGTGTCTAGATATGGGCATACAAGCAAATTTTTACATTTTCTTTCACAAAGTGATATGATAATAGGAAAAAATATTAGAATTTTCTTGAAATGTTAGAAATCTGATTGTTCTCATTTGGGACTCTAGACTTGCTGTGGGCCCATCACAGTGGTTGAGGTTGAAGAGGACCCTGGAGATCTGTAGGTTTTTAAAAGCTATCAGGTATTACACTGAAAAAGGAACTGGTAAAATATATTCAACCACCTGTGTGTTGAAATGTGATAGTGAGGTGTAAAAGGTGTCATTGTAGAGTAAAGTTCAGTTCTGACCTCACACTTTTGACCTTCCTTGGTTTGTAGCACTTTGATTTTCCTGCAAATATCTTTGTCGTTGTTTTAACTTTAAACACACAAGAGCTTATGGCAGAGGAGGGGGAGTAAAGGAAAAAAAAAAGAATTGTTTGGTATTGTTATGGATAAAAAAATTAAGGAAACAATTCTTTGGCCATGTTATATATTTTAGCCTTATTGTTATGTGGGAATCATGTAACATTTGTTTCACTTTTCAAGTTAAACTTGATCCATGCTCAAAAGGGCTGCATTACAAAAACTGAAATCTTAACTCTTTTTACAGATTACACAAACCACATTTATATTGCATAAAGATGCATTTTCTTTTCTTTACTCACTCTGCAAAATGATTATTTATGGGTTTAAACTTCCCATAAAATCAGGAGTATTGTGAAGGGGAATGGAAAATTTCACAACTGTGCCCTGGTGTGGCTGACTAGAGATGCTCGTAAGGCCCTTGGAGCACTTGCAGGATGTTGGTGTGTGACAGATGGCTCCTGGTTTTCAGCAGTGGTCAATCCTTGGCTTGTACCTCATGCCATGACTTTATTAAGTAAATGGCAGGCCCCAAATAGGCATTTCTGTCCTGTCAGCTTTATCCTCTCTGCATAAATAGTGAGGTAATAGGAAGCCTTTTTTTCTAAAGCCAGTTATTAGTTGGGTAAATGCTGTGTCATAAAAGTTTGTGGAGTTATTATCTATCTAAATATTTTTGTAAGGGTTTTGATTGGTTTTGTTTCACTCCTTAAAGGTGTCAAAGGCATTTGTGAGTATTGACAGTGCACTTTGTATCGAGGCTTAGAAAGCTAAATTTAGGGTGGTGCAAGAAGCAAAACTGTGCCAGGGCTGAGGTCAGAGATAAATATTGACCTTCTCTGAGTCTGAGGGGCAACCCCATGGCCCCAGCATTTCTGTGTGATGTGGGAATAGAGAGACTGTACAGTGGCAGGAGAGAGACACAGCTCCTTTGCATCCCTTCAATGTTCTGGGGAAGTTGCCTTGCATTTTTTCATGCCCTTCACAATTCTGTCATTCTAGTTTTGTGCAACAGATAGATTTGAGCTATTATATTTCCTTTTTTAGAAGTTAGTAGAGCAGAAAGAACAATTCCTTTGGAGTAAGAGGTATGTTTATTCAGGAAATAGTATTGGGGGTATAATATGTATTTTAGCTCAGTTCCCAAAGGAAGTGAAGCTCATGTGATTCTGCCTGGCAGGCAGGACAGTGTCTGTGCTGTTCTTACCTGTACATCTGTCCCCTTTTGCTTGCTAGTTTTTGGACATGTTGCATCATTTAAAGAACCTGATGAAGGGGTAGATATTTGACTGATAAACCAGTTCCTTTCAGTTTTGGGGTTGCAGGTATTAATTATTTCATGGCAAGATCCTGTCTGTGCTCTACTAGATAGAGATTGCTGTGGAATAAAGACCTCACAAACATTGTGAATGCATGGCAGTCTTAATTTCATTTCAATATTTTGCTCTTTTGTTTTTGACTGTCCCCTTTTGCTCTTTTTCCATGCAGTATTTCATTACATGAATTTTGAGACATCAGTCTTGAATTTTTGATTCTTGATTTTCTCCCTTGAAGTGAAACCTTTCCAAGAGATTTGCTCAAACTACAAGGAACAGAGTTCCTTTCAGTGAATCTTTAACTACATTGCAGGTGTCAAGTAATCAAGCAGGAGTTTCCCTGTTGTTGTTATCCTGGGGTTTCTAAAGAGGTGAAGTTCTTTAAGGTTCTGTCTTCCTCCAGCTGCTCCCTGTCTACTCTAAAAGTGTCTTGTTGAGCCAAGTAGCTTGGTTGAGGAAGCATCTGACTGTTATGTACCTCTTAGAAGATGCTTACAATTTTGGAGTTAAAATTTGCCAACTTGATTTTGACCTTATGAATTTCTAATGTGCTATTTAATTGAATATGATGGATAATTTTTTATTTTTGCACAAGTGTGAACAATTTGCTATGTTTTATGATTAATTTAACATGTTTTGCAGGGGGGAGAGAGAAAGTAAGAGAGGTGGCTGATTCAGGCATCCTCTCAGTTTGTCTACATTTGAAACTAAAATACTTTATACTTTTATTTGGGGAAGTAATGTTGGCATAGGGCTTGTAACAGAGGTATTGTTGTATTCTTCATTTTAGCCTATCTCCTTTTGTAATGATGGTGGCCAAACAGTGGTACTGTAACAATATTTTGACAAAAAAGTATCCCTCCTGTGTGAGGAAACAAAACAGGGAACTGCTACCAAACAAGGTGTATTTACATGTTTAATCACGTTTCTGGTTTGATTTTTATATTTTGCATATAGATCAGTCTGTGTTCTTTTTAATAAACCTGGAGACAGTCTCATAATACACAGCTCCTCCAGTTAATCTGACAAAACAGAAAGTGTAGACTAATCTTTTTAGCTCTAACATAGCCTGACTTCTTCCTGATGAAGGCCCAAGAGACTGAAACATGTGTAGACCTTAATTTTCTTATATTTTTACAATTAGTGAAACTTGCTGTGAACAAAAGAGCATTGAAAAATTAATTTGAAGTGACACAACTGTCAAAACTTACTCAGATGTGCTCAGCTTGAATCCTGCTTTCTACCTGCCAAAAAATAACCCTGGCTGCATTTCAGTTCGTGTCTGGAGAGGAGTTCTTTATTAAATTTTAAATTATTAATTCTTTTAAAAAACAAATTATACAAAACTCAGATGGTGATATTTGGAAGAAGACAATAGAAATAATGTTCTAATTTGCTCACATGAGTAGGGTAAAATAATGTCACTTGTCTAAATCATTATTGACTCATTTTTCATGAATAAGTACCCTGTGCTTTTTGAATGAAAAGTAGCATTATGCGAGTCTTGGGGCTTAAGCAATTATTTAAGATATTTCCTGCAATTTAAATATTGGCATCTGGGTTCATTTTTTTGAAGAAACCCACTAGGAAGGCAAGATCAGGTGGTGCTGGAGCATCCATACAGTGGAGTTGAATGCTGAGAGTTCCTTCAGGCTGTCTCATGCTCTCTCAACCCTGTTTTGAGCCCCAAGATTCAGAAATTCTTGCAGAATTGGGCACTGTTTTGTGACTTATTAATTGCTCTATGGGGTATGTAGTTGCACGTGAGCCAGGTTGGCCACTTTCCCAGCTTGCATCACTGGCAGCTGTTTTCCTTGAGGCAGATGGCTTGTGAGAGAAGCACCCATAAATTAGGGCATTGCTACTTTTTTTCAAGCTATTCTGTGAGAGCAAACCTGATGAGATGATTTTTCAAAGTGGGATTTCCACCCCCTGCTAAATTTCTTTGGAAGTATCTAAATAGCACGTTTTACAGTGGTCTCTGTTTTTTAAAAAGAATCATAGGACAGTGCAGGCACTACAATATAAGCAGCATGAAAATGTTAAATTATATTTAAAGACCATTGGTGATGCTGTCTAGGTGAAAGAAGGTGGTGAAAAAAAAAGTTATGTCAGAAAGAGGAGATATCCTTTATATAATGAGAGTAAGAGCACTTTTAAGGGCTGTAGCAGAAGAAATGGAATAGCATACAATGGGAAGACTTCAGTGGTCTACTCAAGTGTTTTAGACATTTTTGTAACATTTTTCTTCTGGAGTTCATGCTCACAGGTAGAATTTTAATAGCCAGAATCCTAGAAAACTCCTTCTAAAGAGTAGTATGAGACTTGTGCAGCTTCTTTCTAGTTAAGAATTCTGTTATCGTGCTTCTTCATCCATAGTTAAATTCCATTCCATAGGTGTACACATACTACTGCTTTGGAGACTGCAAAAATTCTTCCCCTGTCAGGACCCATGGGCAGTCACACAAACCTTGCCTTTCTAGGTGTCTTCTCACTGCCATAAACCATGCTAATCCTAAAAATGTAATCCTAGAATCACCGTTTCTTAAAACTACACACCAATTTTATCTTTGAGCAACTTACTCCTTTTGCTGTTTGATTAGTCTTTTGTTCCCATTCTGTAACATCTGTTAAAACAAATTGCTTCTGGTCTTTTTTAGTTTGTGCCTCAAAGATTCTCATTTACACTTAACCATGCCTTAGAACCACATTTATTATGGAGGCTGCTTCAGAGTTGGATGTCTCTGAGTAGACCTTTGCAATTAGGCTTGTGTTTGAGAAATGTGATATTTGATCTGAACTCATCCCCAGGAATGAAAGGATTTTTTTGGGAAACACCAATAATTTCCTCCAGTGAAATCCTAAACTTTCATGCTCTGGTGGCAAGTTGGAAAGGTTTCTAAATCTTCTTCAGGCTCAGTTAGGACCTGCTATAAATGTGAGGGAAGTACTTTCTGAGAAAGAATTGGTCTCTAACCAAATTTATCTTGGAGAAAATAGTGCTTGCTTCTTCCTTGAGGAAGCAATTCTCTTTAAGTTGAGCTGTGTCAGAGCTTTTGATCTGTGATATTGGTCCAGTCTGCCTTTGTGCATGGACTGCTGTTAAATCTGTGCTTTACTGCCTGACTGTGGAGCACTTGGGAGCAGTTCTGATTGCAAACTGCCCACAGAACCAAAGTCTGTCTGTCTTTATCATGATGCTTTTTATAAATTGCTTCTTAGTTTTTAAAGCATTTCAATAGTTTCATTTTTGTGGTTATGGTAGATGTTGATCCCTCAGCCCCCCAGTACTTGTGATGGTCTTGAAATGCAAGATTTGTTTGTTTTACTCCTGAGAGGAAAAGCTGAAGTGTAACAGTGATCAAACTGCTCTGCTGAACTTGTCATAGGACTCCTCCTTGGGCATGCAAAAGATACTGTAGGAGGTCGGAATCTGAAGAGAGATATAAACTCCCTCTTGCTGTAATTGTTCAACACAGAATTAGTTTTTAAAATCACATTAATTTTTGGAGGATGATTTTTCTGTGCTCCCATGTAATCTGGAGAGGTGAGGTGATTTAGTGCCATAATGCTGCATATGACATAATCTAGAGTAAATATTTAAAGCGTTCATTCACACATTCTCTCTTTCAACTAAAATTAACTTCTGAGATAAGAGCCAGACATTACCATTAAAAATAGGTTCTAGAGCAAACCAGTTGGTACTTATGGGATGGGTGCAGAAATTACTATGTTCTGCTCTGTTTTAGGTCATTAAAGAATAAAATTAGTCCCTCTGGGCTTAATATTTCATCACTGTTTGTGTATCCTGCTTTGTCATCTGCTGTTAAAGCTGCCGTGGCTGCTTTTCCTCAGTGTTAAAAGATACTTTCAGCAATCAATGGCATAATTGAAGCACAAGGGAGCAGAGGCAACTGCCAGCACAGAGCTCCAAAGGAAGAAGGGTGTCCTCCCTGTCCAATTTAACCTGGAATTAGTAATGGGTCTTTAATGAGCATTTCTGGCTGATAGCTGTGTAACAGAGAAGAGGAAACAGGGCAGACCTTGTTGAAATCTGCAGCTTCGTCACGAGGGCAAGTGCAGGAGCAGGCACTGACCTCTCCTCTGGGGTGACCAGTGACAGGACCCAGGGAATGACATGAAGCTCTGCCAGGGGACATTTAGGCTGGATATCTGGAAAAGGTTTGGATTTCACCCAGAGGGTGGCTGGGCACTGGAACAGCGCACAGCACCAGCCTGACAGAGCTCAAGAAGCTTTTGGACAATGCTCTCAGGCACAGGGTGTGACTCCTGGGGTGTCCTGTGCAGGGCCACAGCTGGACTTTAATCCTTGTGGGTCCTTCCAATTTAGGGTGTTCTGTGATGCCATGATAACTGTCTTCTCTGACCAAGAAAGTATCACTGCCCATGTGGGCCTGGAAAGATTGAGGGTCTTAATGACCTGATGGCGAGAAGGGGTTGAAATAAGGGCAAACTCTAATGGGGTTTTATTGTAAAACTATGAAAACAAGAACCAAAAAAAAAAAAAAAAAAAAAAAAAGAAGAAGCAGCAAATGAAGTGGGTAATTTTCAGGTGAATTTGGTTTAGGGGTTTTTGTTTGTTTGTTTATTTTTTGTTTCTTTTTTATGAAGTCTGTCTTCCTCAAAATTTGAGAGCTTTTTGGTTGTTTGTTTTGTTTTGTTTTGTTTTTCCCATTAACTTCCTCCTGAATGATATTTGGGTCAAAATCCCTGGCAATATGCATGGCAATTATGTGATGTCTTGCTGATCTAATTGCCCTTATTGGCCAGCTGACTGTCCTTGGCAGAAGCAAATACAAAAAGTTAGGCAGCACAAAAAGGCAGATTGAAAAGAAAGGATTAAAAAAAATGTAAAGGAAAAAAGATAGCATAGAATAAATAATTCTGTGTTTCCATGTATTTCAGATAATGTTTTGTCCATCTGTTTTTACTTTTCTGAGTTTATGGCAGCCTAGTTTTAACCTTTTGTCTGCAAAATATCTTTATTTAATGGTATCTATGGTGTATAATGTTATATGTCAGTGATTTTTGTGATTTTTCTTTCCAATTTCATTAGCATAAATAGAACTTTTTCTATATACAGTTTGTTTATTTCTTTCTTCTTTCTTATGGATCATGTGATCATCAGCCACCATCATCATATTAAAAATAAGCACTGGTGAAGATATAGCAGATCTTTGTATGAGAATCTGAGAAGTCTGTAAATTACTTTTAAAATATTAAATAATCCTTCTGAAAGAAAATAGCGAGTTGAGGAATAGTAATTTAGGTTCTCACAATAGTATTTTCCTTATTTCTCTTTTGCCCTCCTTTTCTCCTTTTGCTGCTGCTCATCTAATTTATTTCCAATCAGTAATAGCAAAATTATTAGAGGATGAAGAATGAGGAAAGAACTAAACTTCTTCTCATTTAGAAATGTAATTATAAAGAACACATTCAAATTTCAAATGCAGCTTCCAAAGGTGTCTAGCTAGTTTAAGGAAAATGCTAATCTCCTCAAGAATTCTTACACATCTTTTCTGAATTTAGGTTCTTTTAAGCTGTTCAGTGATGATGTTCAGAGATGTGTACCCTGTGCCTTTTACAGCAGTTAGAGTTACAGTTATGACAGTGCCTGTCATCTTCGGATTAGACTTGCAATTTCCTCTGATCTCCAAAATTGGATTCTAATTGGATGTGTGATAACAGATTGATCAATGTCTTGGATTAGTTCAGTATCATTGTGAGCAAGTTCTCAGCTCTATTCTCTTGCTGTCTGCACTTGCTTCAGTGTTGTGTTTAATATCTGGGGCTGCATTTTGTTACTTGAGATCTCTGCTGCTCCAAGTGCTGCTCTTCCCCCTCTTTGTCTCTATTGGACCTTCCTGATTATTTTTACTTGCCTGCCAGATGTTCACATTTTGATGTGTAATGAAAAATAAAAGAGATGAGATGCATTGCATGAAAAGCAAAAGTTCTGTAGTTTACTTTTCCCATGCACTTTCTGACCATTATGCAAGGTAATGTTTTAATGTTTCTTCATTTGTGTTCCTTAGTTTGCTGATGCTCTAGCATGACAGAGGTGATAATAGTGCAATGAGATGTTTTAAAGTGCTTTTATAATTTGATTAGATACTTTATATACCCTTTTCTGTAGTTTTGTGTGTATATACATGTGTACATATACAGATGTATATGCATATACGTATATAAAAATTTAGACAGCCTGAAAAGGAATGTAATTAGGCTTTCCCAAGCTTGATCTGTTTTGCATTTAAGTTTTGAAGAAGCCACAAACTTAGTTATTACTGGAGGAGGGCTAGATCATTTAATGTCACTTATTCTGCAAAAGGAGCCAATCGATGAAGTAATATCTTAGCCATAATATAAACAAATCAAATGGATAATATATGTTTTATAAAAGTATATTTCTTTTAAACTGGATGACTGGGTCATGTGGAACTCTTTGGGTGGAGTAGGAGGCTGCTGCTGCCCTTAGCAGTGTATTGGGCAGGGAGAAGGGAAGAATATTCCAAACTACAAGAGTGGAGGAAGAATGCTGTGCCTGTTTAAGTCAGTAGAAGGGAATACTGAGAGGGGATCACATCAATGCATCCAAATATCTCTGAGGGGGATGTCAAGAGAATGGTGCCAGACTCTTTAGTGGTGCCCAGGGACAGAACAAGGAGCAATGGCCATAAACTGAAACACAAGTAGTTGCACCTCAAAATGAAGAACTTTACAGAGAGGGGGGAGAGCACTGGAATAGCTGTTCCAGGGAGGCCATGGAGTCTCCCTCTCTGGAGCCAATCAAGCCCACCTGAATGTGTTCCTGTGTCACTGCTCCAGCCACCCTGCCTTGGTAGGAGGTCTGGACTGGACCATCTCCAGAGGTCCCTTCCAACCTGAACAGTTCTGTGAGCTTTACAGGAGGATATAAAGAGCAGGATGGTTTCATGCAACTAGGAAGATTTCTAAGATGGGCCCATTTTTGTAATTAAGTTCTTTACATTAATTGGAGATAATCTCAAACTGGCCTACTCAGCCCAGGCTTTTTATCTTTAGCAATAGTCAGTAGTGGCATTTCTTTCAGAAGTGGCTCTTTCCTTTCTGGGGTTCTCTGCCATGTTTTGTCATCCTTAGCTAGAGGATGCATCTGGGCTGTGCTGGGTAGCCATGGATTGATGAGTCTGTGTGAAGTTTTTAAACATCTTTGGTTACATTTTGTTTTTTCCTGTAAAAACCAGCAGCAATTACTGCGATAATTTATTTATGCAGTGTGTGAGAAATACCTCCTTAGGCTTGTTTTAAACCTGCTGCCAGATGGTCTAATTACATGGCCCCCATTCTAGTGCCTGTGAACAGCACAGACCAACCATTCCATGACACTGGTGACTACAGAGCACTGTAATAATCCCTGTTTTCCTCACGCTCGAGGGATCCCAGCCTCACAGCCTGTGCAGCTCCTCACAGCAGAAACTGCTCCATCCCTTTGATTTCTCTCATTAGCCTGCCCTTTTTTATTTCTTCAGTACTTCTGTCTCTCTGCAGTTTGGACTGTGGGTGTTGCTCAGATCTATGCAGTGACGTTGTTTGGTCTGTATTGTTTGATGTTCCTTTTCTAATATTTCATTTAGCATCTTTGAGAATTGGGCTGAAGCAATTGACTCCAAGATCTCTTTTCTGGTTGTTATTGCTGTAATAGAAGCCCAGCTTTCTATATAAATATTTTAAAATTTTTTTTTTCTCAGAATTTACTCGTTAGTGCAGAATTTCAGCAATGTTTTATTTCTATTTAATCACTATATTAAGGCCTGTTGCTGTTTTTTCACAACACTGTTTCTGAATATCCTCAGGAATTTTGTGTTGTCAATCCATGTTGACACTTTAGACATCTATTGCTCTTTAAATTCGTTTTGAGTGGGCTGATTAGGATAGATCTCAGCTTGAATCTTTGAGGAAGTACCTATTGGAATTTTTTTTTGTTTGTTTTTTGTGAACATTCTACTCTCATTCTTTATTTTTTATGTGTTAACAAATCGCTCATCCTGAGGAAAGCCATTCCTTTCGTCCCATATAAATGTAATTTCTTCAGCATCATTAAAGGCAGACCGTATAAAAATTGTTCATTGTGTTCTGCTTGTGTTTGGTTTTTAAATCAAAGCACACTGACTGGCTGATCCCCTTTTATTGGTGTGTGCAGTCTGTTTCAGAAAGTCCAGTAGATTTGTTTGGCAAGGTATTAGTGTAGAAAATCCTACTGACTTTTGTCAATATTACATTTACATGGTGTAGCTATAAATTAATTTTGTAGGGTTCTGTCCCTATCTCATCCCCCCAATTTCTATCCAATTTTTCTGATGTTTTCCTCACTTTTTTCTGGATCAGTTTAAAAGCTGATAGTGTAGCTGTCATTTTCTGGTCCTATGGTACAAGACATAGTATGTGATTGAATTTAACACAATGTACAGATTTTATTCCTTTGAAGGTTCCTAGAATAAAATCTTATCTTACATGAATGACTAAATACCTGGTTATTTGTTTTGTCCAGATATTCTCCAACGTTAATTTGTATCTTCTTTGCAAAGTATTTGATTAATATACTTATTTTGGACATCATCATAAGTTAACTCATATGTTAAAAACACTCAAATAGAGAAAAAATTCTAATTGCTTCATATCAGTTTAAATTTAGTAATGAAATGTTATAGATGATATTTCTTTTATGCATTAATTTGAGAGCAAAATTATAATTCCTGAATTGGAAAAAACATTTGTTTATAAATAATGAGGTGCATAGCTTTCCATTAAAAACCCCCAAGCTAAATAAATATTTGCCTTTTTAATAAAGATTATGAGGTTTTGGGGATTTTTTTGTGGAATGGCAAATTGAAATGGTCTGATAAGTTTTGCAAAGCTTTCCTGCTTTTCTCACTGGGACAGTATTTTTCTAGTCAGATATTGCTGGGAGTCTTGGCATCCCATTGTTTTTCTATGGTAAAAATTCTTGGTAATTTCCCCTTTTCTGCTTTACAGAAAATAAATCAAAACATATGCAAGTTCTATGAGATGCTGGTTGAGAGATGAATTTGTTGATAAGAACATAGAATTAGTCACAGATGAGTGTAAGCTTCTTTCTTTTAGGTTCATCTTATTAGTAACTATTTTGAAAACACAGACTGAAAGAGATTTCATAGCAAACGCATTAAACACTGTTAAAAAAAGGCTGAGAAACTAAAAAATTAATGTTGTTCCCCAAGGAAAAGTTCCTTTGCATGCATTTATAAAATTTGATGGATTTATTGGGCATGCTACACTGCAACTTTATTGTAAGTTATACTTGTCCCAAATGGCAAATTATATTTTCACTGCCAATGTTGTTCTCTGTAGATGTTTATGTAACTTTCACTATTGTGATGATTTTGCTAAAATTGTCTTGCAGTTCAGAAGAAGATTCCAATGCTTTTCTGCTTGTATAGGAAAAACTGGCAAGCTATCCTTATTATCTTACAGTCACTGGAAGACACTTGACCCATCTTGACCTCTTTCTCTCCTATTAGTTTCTCCATCTGAGTCATGCTACCAAAATGAAAGGGAAAAAAAGAGATTTTGTTGAGTCTGGGCATTTATAAGATGTTTATTCTTTTGGAGGGGAGTGGGAGGTTTGGGTAATGATTTTACTCATCAAAATCCGAAGTAAGATATATTATAGAAACAAAGATTGATTTTTTTAAAAAGAAATATTTTCTTTTGGTGCAGGGGGAGGTTGGATTAGGATTTCACTCATCAAAATTGTGGGAAAACATAGAAACAAAACTAGGGAACAAGTCAGCACCATTTTTTTTCTTTTTTTTTTTTTTTTTTTTGTGTCAGGCTTTGATTCGATGGTATTTAGAAACTTTTGCAATAAGAATGCTGTAGGTAACTGTAACTTGTGCTCTACAAATAGGGCAGCAAAGTAGCTTAGAGAGTAAAAACACTGGAATGGAAATGGGCTTTTGGATGCAATTTTCCACCACCTTTGTGTTTAGTAGGTTGCACAGTTGTGTCTTTAAGTGTCTGAGAGTCCTGTCATAGTTGAAACAGCAGAATGGAACATAATATGTGGAAAGGCAGCGAAAAAAAGAAATGTGATTTAGGAAATGATGATTGTGAAGGCACCTTTAGTTACCACATTAGCAGAAAGTGAAATTCAGTTTACACCTACATAAAGGGGATCACATTTAGAAGGATGTGCTCCTAAACCTTATTGAACCCACAATATTGCACAATGACTTGTGGAGTTTGAGGCTGGTTGGGATTCTTTTTCCCTCTTTTAGCTGAAATCTGAACCCATCCATCCCTCAGTATTTTCACAGAGAACTCTTTCACCATATTAGTAAATGGCAGCCACTGCCAGAGCTGTCTGACTGCATAATTTCTTTGATGAATTGATCATGAGGCAAGGTGCAATGATGATCCTCCCATACTGGTGGTGGTAATTCCTTTGTTCACTTTGCACATGCAAGATAAACAAATATCCATGCAAAACTTGCATTTTGGGCCCAAAGTGGATCTTCCCAAGTAATTTTGTTTAAGTTAGTCATCACTTAATGCTAGAACAAGTGGGAAGGCATCATTGTTGGGGTTTTTTTTCATTTAGAGCAGTATCACAGTGTTACTATGTGGGGAAAAGGAATCTGCTTTCTTTCAAATCTGCTGTCATTTGATTCTTTTCTCAGCTGCTTACGAAGCTGCCAACTAAAGTACTACTTACCATGAATACATTAGAGAAAAGTAAATTGGCACTTTCTGTAGAATGCAGCAATTTGCATTCCCCTCTCTTACTGAGAGCAATCTGTATTACATTCTTCAGAGTTTCAATATTTTTCTCCCCCTAAGAGATATCATCTTGTATTTCCTGGCACTTCAACCAGAAACTTGTCCATTAAGATAAATTTTCTTAATACTGATTTAACTTTCACTAACGTATTTGCTCTTGTAATCAGCCTCATAATTATATTCTCATCTGGCTTTAAATTATTGCTTTTAAGTCTTTAGCTTCAGCAACTGAGGATGGAGTCAGTACAGCCCCAGTGTATAGCTTCCAACCAAAGCACTGCAGCAATATTTGCTTTCCTTTATGACATAATATCTTCTTTGGCACCTTGACCAGCTTCTTTCAGCTTACTTCTCTAACTCTAATCCCTGTAATATTTCTTTTTGGGTCATCCTCAAGTCATTGAAAGAAAACAACACTCATTTGTGTAAAGCCTGTACCCTATGGCAATTTTGCCAAAAAAAAAAAAACAAACCCTAAGATGGCAATTAACAGAATAGAATGAAAAGTGTCGGTGTTCAGTGATTTAGAGGTTTCTTCTGCTGAAGGTGTTGTGTCTCTGAAGTAGCCTGAGGGATATGAAAATGCAGCCTCATAGTCTGAAAAAATTTGTCTTGTGCCTGAAGTCAGCTGGAGAACAACTCGGAGCTTTTGCAAAAACAAATTGTTCAGTGGGTGAACTGCATGAAAGCGCTGCTGGTTGTTTGCTTCCTCACTGTGCAACGGATCCACAATGAAAGGGAACTTTGCAAAATCTGCATTTAACTTCTGAAATGCCTTTGTGTGTGATCTTGGAACATTATGTTGGATCTGAGAAAGACAAAGGTGAAAAATCCACTGAGTTCTGTAATATACATGAAATATATGTTCTAACATACAGCTTCTTGGGCTTTGTTGCTGTTTTACTTAAAGATATCCTTATCTTGAGGTGGCTGCCCTTGCTAATGACAAGATGCTGAACTAGATGATCATTTGGTCTAACTCATTTGATGCTAAGCATTCTCAGATTCATGGTAATTTTTCACTAAGAGACTGGTACAGTTTAATTTTATGCTTCTTGTTTTAGAGAGGGAATGGGGAGAGAGGAAAATATAAGTAGTTTTATACATATGTGTGAGATTTTAAAGAGAAAATTTGTGAGAAAACTCTGGGTGAAAAATTCGGTATCCCCCTTTTCAGCTCATTTCTGAAAAACCCACTTGTGTTCATATGGAATAGTTTCTCTTTTTTCATAAGAAAAAATCCAAGATCCATACCTGTATTTCAGGGTAATAGGTGGAAAAACACCAATTGGTTGAAAAATGTAAGTCATAAAAAGGAGAATTGGTTCATCTCTAACTGTTTTTAGTTACTGCATTAAGAATACATCTGCATGAAGTGAAATATTTCAGCATAAGATTTTTGCACATATTTCTATTGAAGGAAGATAAAATGAGAGGTTGTTCCCTCTGTCTGTTCCAACATGATGCATTAACAGTGTGTCAACACAGCAGTAAAGGCTTTTACTGTGTATAATTGTAAAATAATGCCAATAGGTAAATGGGAAAAGGATGTTTGGGGAGCAATTTCTAGATCTTGCTTTCTGCAAAATAAACACCACTTAAAAAAAAAAAAAAAAAAAAAAAAGGGCTTTGGGTTTTGGATGACAGTAAAAGTGGTGCAGAATGCCAGAACACCAAAGCAACTGCACCGGAGCAGAGCAGTAATCCACCTAGCACTATTGCTTTCCTTTGATGGTGATTAGAACCACATGCTCCAAAGGAAAATGCTTATAATGGGCAATTAAAGGATCTGCACATAGCAGGCTTTTTTTCCCCCCTCTGCCCTCCCTCCCCCAGTTGTCATAAATTACTGGTTGGCCTTTACTCTGACGTGCAAGTCTGACAAAACCTAGAAGGAACAGGAAATGATCTAAGTGTGGTTTTAGACAGTTTTTTTTTTCATTACCTACATAATAAGAAAAAAACCCTCTACTTTCTACCTTTTAGAACCTTTTGGAAACATTTAAAGATCTTAAAAAATATATCTAAAAAAGAAGATCAGATCAAATAAAACAGAGAACAACAGTTGTCAGGAACTGACAACTTTCTACAGCAGACAAAGTAGATGCTGCCCTGCTGATACTCCTGGGTACAAAAGCAGAAGTAGCATGTCTTTTTAAAAACAACCAAATGAAACAAACATGTAAAAAAAGAAACAAAACCCCAGCCAAACAGAAAAAAAATAAAATTCTGCTTGCAGGGAGTAGTATTAGCTGTAAGAATGAGCTTGCTGAAGGCTTCTTTGAAACTTTAGCATACACTGGAGCATTTTTGCTCTGTTTTTGTATCTGTGCTGAGGGCAAAGTTACTGAAAATAGTAACTAAGCTTGTGAAAACTCTAAAGTGACTTATTAAAGCTTACTTAGGTGCAGCTCTCCTCAAAGATTTGTATTTGTAAGGGAGATCAGGATACTTGGAGTCTGCTGGAAACATTGTGGTGGCGAGACACCTGCATGATCCTGTGTTGTTCTTACGTGTCCAGCCAAATATATTGCAGGTACTACTTAGTAGAGAAGAGTGTTAATTAAAGCAATTAAGAAGAAGTGAATCTCTTTTCATTGAAGGAAGATTTTAGGGCTCTTAAAAAAGCAAAAGTAATGTCTTTCATAAAAGAGTGCAGCAGAGTCAACAACTGAGTCGTTGGACAGGGGATGTGACTGTTTCCGTCAGGATATGTGTCCAAACCTCAGAACCATGAAAGCACACACAGCTTCTGTTCAAAGATTGTGGCTATCTGCAGACTTCACAACCCATTGGCCATTTTACACCCTTGGATAAATAAATTGTGTATAGAGTCAGGAAGTGATAAGTATTAGGGTTCCAAAAATACCATAGGGTTTTTTTTTTGCCTCTTCCGTTTATTTTCATGGGAAGGTTTAGGGAGTGGAGAAATACCATGATGATTCTAAATGCCCAGGGTATGATACTGAGGGCTGTATTCTGTCTTGATCACAGCAATCTACACAAGTGGCTGCTGTTTTGGCCTGCAAGATTTCACAACAGAACGTTGTCTTTGTTATCTAAATGATGCTGCCTCTACTTTGAGACTCATTCTTTGGTTGCATCACCTTTAGTTCATACTTTATAAAATTTAACTACTTATTAACATACTTTTTTTCAACATCTACCTTTTCTACAGAGAGGGAAAAGACCTCTAATAATAAATAAGACCCCTAAGACTTCAAGATTGTACAGTGCTCTGGGGTTTTTTTTGCATTATTAAATTACATGGATAAGAAACGGTAATTGATTGTAAGCTGCTACAAAAGACTAATCTGGAAATAAAAGCAATGGATCAATCTTGTTTGAAAGGCAGTCATGAAAAGAAATGGGTATGTAACACAACCTTTTTCATATTTTACAATAAATTTATTTCTTATCTAGTTGTAGAATTTGGCTTTTGAATGAGGTGATTTTTCGCAGAGTTGATTTCTGAATCAAGTTGCTGTGGTGTTGGTTTCATTGTTTAGTTAATTCTATGCTTGGTTGCTATGGAAATACTTATTTACGGAGCTAATGCCTAATGGTGTCAAACAGATGCTACTGGCAACTAGGAATCCTTTATATTTGATCAATGAAAGACTCAGTCAGAAGTAGAAACTCAATTTTGTGCTCGTTTTTCTCCGTTAAAATTTTGGAACATGGAATGGAATGGATGTTCTCAAATAGGACAAGTTTTCTTTTTGTTATAAACATTAAAGCACACATTGAATCTCCTAAAAAGTATCATCAGTGAAATGAAATCCTATTTTAGGTGTAGGGAACCATACAGCAATGATACAAGTTTTAACATTGTGTGTGGCCTTAGACAGTGTGCACGTTTCAGCTTGGGAAAAGGAGAATAGTATTGGTTTTATTCAGCTTTCAAAATTGATTTTTAGATTTCTAAAGCTCTGAAATATTTTTTTTTTTGGTAGCTGTGTATTTTGAATCTCTGCATAAGCATTAGTATTGCTCTTAATATAACTTGTCACAAACAAATAATCCTAGGGTAAGTAAGCTGATATGATTTTGTATTTTATAAGTTAAATTATTAAGAAAACATCATTGCACTGTTGTCTAGTCAAATATATTTTAAGATTAATTTTTTTAAAAAGGTTTAAAGATGCTTAGTGTACTTTTATAGTAATTTCAGTCGTTTATAGCTTGACAAAATTAAAATCGTTACTGTTTTATCATGCTAAGCCTTTGGAAGTTGAAAATGCTCCTCAAACAGATCTTTAGACAAAATGGAGTTGTGGTATTCGTATAAAGAAGATCTAAAAAGCCTCCACCCTCCATGGCATCAACTCTTCTGAAAGACACATCTGTTCCTGGCCCTGGAACCACGGGTACACTGCCACAGGAAAGATAACCTTTCCTATGGAACAGGAATTAAAAACCAAACAAACCCCCTGAAGCCCTGCTGGTTTGCCTTGATTGTCTTCTCCCATTTCTCATCTGTTTTTAGTTTGCTTAGGCTATAAACTTCTCAGAGGAGCACTTAGTGCCTTTTATTTTGTGAAAAACAGCCTTGCCTTGCTGCTGCTGTTGGAGCTGGAAGCTGGTTTAGGGAAGGCCTCTGTTACCCTTACCTTGTTATTTTTTTAACAAGATTCTGATGTTGCTAATGATGTGTGCTTTGCCAAAGTGCTGTCCTTTAGCTTTGGTGATGGCTAGGTTGATACTCTTATGTTCAACTAGCATGGGATCTCTTCTGAAGCACATGGAAATACTGTTTTTATTGTTTGAGAAAACATAGGTCTGATGCCTTCTGTAATTATTTTTTTTTTTTTTTACTGTTTATATCCACTCAGTGACAGGTATTTCAAATCTCCTGAGATCTGACTGAGCACCCATAGTACTGAATACAGTGTTCATTGTTCAGAACAGCAACTTTGGGGAGAATTTATTTAGCTTTAAGAACATTTTTAGCCTTTAAAAACTTATTTTCAGAGATGCAAATTCATTCTCTTGAGGCTCTTAGGCTGTTTTGAGTGACAGGTTTCAGTTTGACCTACACTGGCTGATGATGGCCAAATAGGGAAAAGTCACTTGTACCTAAAGGAGTTCTCTAAGCTGGCTTGTCTTCTTTTAACCACATTGAAATTTATTTCAGAGACTAAATAGATTCAATTATTATAGTTGAAAGTAATACAGACCCTGACTGTTACAAGGTGTGGTGTATGTGTGGGTTTTTGTTTTGGTTAGTTTTTTTTTTTTCTATTTGAAGCTATTTTCAATTGAAGCTGTCCTTCAAAGCCCTGATCAGCTTGTCAGGCAATTCTACAAAGCCAGGAAAGAGTGTTCAGTGAGAACTTCTCTTCCAATCTGACTGGGCATGTCCTATCCCCATTTCTGGGGGGAATGGCTGTAGATTTGCCACCTTTGAGAAGTTCATCTGCAGGATCAGAGCCCACTGGAGTTGGATTGTCAGAGGGGCTCCCATGCCTGCAATTGCTGTGCTGTTGCCACTGACGGTGGAAGCTCAAAGCTGAAGTGTGTGAGTTACTAAGCAGAGGTCTAAGTTGCAGCTTGGAACTTTTATGACTCAAGTCCATCCTAGATAAGGTGTTTCTTGATGGAGGAGGTGAGGGAAGAACGTTATGTGCAATGGATTACAAAATCTTAGTATTACAGAGTACAGATCTTTCTGCAACAAGTCTCATGGTTGCAAAATCAGAAATTGCTGAGGCTCTGCCTAAGACCTATTTTAAGGTCTCTTGGTCTGCTCACTGTAGGTCAAAATAAAGGGTGTCTTTTCACTCCTTTGTAAGATTAGTGTGACTCTGGGAATACTTTTTAACTTTTGTTGATGCAAGTAATGAAATTAGACTTTGACTGCTAAGCTCTCAAGAAAAAATAATGCCAGAAATACTGCTTGTTTAGTTTTCCAGACTTAGCTTGCAATGCAAGGAGTTAGGCTACTTAAACTAAGTCTGGTAGGTAGTGAGAGAAGGAATAAAATTTTCTTAGTGCAAAGGAGAAAATTCTTCTTTAAACGGAGAAATAGAATTTATCAGCTGTTAGCCTTTAAAATCGTCACCCTCCTTGTCTTTCAAACCCTGGCAATTCTGCAGGAGGTGTGTTAAGGAGTATCCTGCTGCTTTCTGCTACTTTCTCCAGAAATTGTTTTTGTGGGGGAGGCTTTCTGGATTTTGAGTGCCATCTTGTGGTGCCTTCTAAGCACCTAAGGAAAGGTAACCCCCCTTTCATTGCTATCCTGGGAGGATTTGCTTAGTGCAGAGATGTACCCGGTTGGATTTACCATGGAAAAATATTCATTATTTATAGAGATCTGCATTTTTTTTCCAGTCGTGTTTAGCAGCAGAGATGGCTACTTGGTACCTCAACTTCTCATCAGTTTAATTTTAATTACTTTGATGTGTAGCATGTGGAATGACCCCTGAAAATGTGACAGGCTGTGGCAGCTTGCTGGCTGTGTTAATATTCTGCCTTGTCTTCTCTCAGGAGATATGGCTTCAAGTTAATGGTGATATATAATGAATTAAAGAAAAATCTGATAGAAAAGTACATGTAAACTGAAGTTGTATTAATTTCAAATCTGTTTCAGTTTCTTTGCTGTAAAATTGGTGTCAGTGAAGAAGCTTAAGTCTTCTGGTTTAAATGACAAAAGAAAATTTTTCAGTGATGAATCCAAGCTGTGAAATTTTTCATTTAAATAAAACTCTGCATAAAATGATGCCCCACCATTTAAAATATCAAACAGTTATTTGCATTGAAAGTAGATTGGAAGATTTTTCTGCCTTGTGTTTACTGGGTGAGCGTGGGTCATTAGAACCTATTTATTTACTATAGCAGGGCTTAAACCAAAAGGAAGGCTTTGAACCTTTTTAGTCACAAAGATTGACCCCAAAAATTATAGCTTCTGTGAACAGTGTATGAGTACATGTTGTTTAAAGGATGAATAAAGGAGTTGCAGTTTGGTTCAGAAAAATTCTGGAGTAAGCAAGATGTTTATTGTTAGGTATTTTGTTTGTTAGTTAGGGGCTTTTTTTATTATTATTGTGAGCTCATTTGTAGCAAACAAATAAAATTAGCTAACATACCATGTATTCAAAAGAAAAATAAAATACTCTGAGAGGAAAACCTCTTTTGTGTCCCCTAATGGAGGCTGCACGATTACGAGCGAGCTGACGCAACTCGGTGGCCCATTAGTATCAAAGGTTACTAATACAACTAACAAAACCCATGTGGACAGCTGATCTCTGCTGCTGATTGAGGCAAAAGTTAATGAAGCAGATTAATGCAGTCTCTGTGTGCGGGGACAGAATGAAACCAAAAGATTTACTGATGTTCAATACAGCAAGGAAACGTCCATCTAGAAAGAGACGCTTCGCGATGAAGAAAATTGAATAAAACCACTCAAACAAACAAACAAATGAAAAGAAGCAACTCAGCCTGACGAGATGTTGCCAAAACCAAAAGCATCATGGCAAAATGGGTATGGCCACAGAATGTTGGTCATTATCTTACTGTTTGTCAGTGACAGTTTAAAAAAAAAAAAAAAGAAAAATACATGGTAGCTAGATTACTCACTTAAAAAAATCCCCCAAACTCTCAAATACCTAAATTCTTAATTCTTGATTTTGATCTGCTTGCTTTACCCAGTATTACCCAGTATGATTTTCTGATGGAGCACAACTTACTCCCAGTTCAAGCACATGCTTCATGGTAGATCTCTTCAGTTTTCCTAGCAATCAGATGTCATAACTATTTAACTATTAACTTTAAACACAGTTCAGTGGCATCTCTGTGAAGACAGCTGAAGAGGAGAAGAGCCTTTAAGTGCCTCCCTTGCCTGGGCACTGCTGCCACGTCCCCACCTGTGGGGTTTTTTTTGACACTTTCTGCACCTTCCTCTGGCCAAGCACCAGACTGGAACATTGTGCTTTCTCCGTGGAAGTGCTGTTAGTGCCAGAGGAACAGAAACATACCTAGTTCTCGCCTATAAAAATAAGCAGAAGAGCTCCCAGGATTGCAAAATGTTAATTACCAAGTGGGGTACTGGCATGTTATTTGTGCTCTGCAGCAATGTAAAAGAGTGAAAAGATATGTTTAATTTGTGAATACACATTTAGCAAATGGATTAATTTATCAAAGAATAATTAGAATCTGTCGAGAAGTCATGAAGACTGAAAGCTTTTGAAAGAGAACAGACATCTGAATTTCATTTCTTGTATGTTGTTTTCATTTTTTGTCAGTATAAAAGACAAATTAAGTGAGTGCTGTTGACGTACTTGAAGCTGATAGCATCTTCAGATTATGTTGCTGACGTTCTTTTGTGGGTTTGGTGGGTTTAGTGAGATTGTTCAGAGCATGGGGCTTTGTAGCCATGTTCAAGCAAAGCCTAAGAAAACCTCCTGCAAGACAATCTTTTTAAAAATACCAATTTTTAACCTCTCTTTGGAGAGATTTTTGCCCTCTTTAAAAGTACATGATTTAATGTAATGCTTTCTTCACTGTATTTACAAAAAATTGCTTCTGTTTGAATGATTCTGAAAGAAAAAATATTTTGGAGGTTTTAGGCTAGATTTGCTTTTGTATGTTGAAGTGAATAGGAGCAGGAGAGCAGCATCACCATCGAATTTAATGTTTAGGTTGAATGATTTATAAGCAATCAAAAAAAATTGAAATAAGGCCATATTATTCCGTCATCACGATATCTGTTGCATGTAATTTCTTTAAACTCTTCTTTAGGGCTCTTGCTGGGTAGCATTAACTGAGGATATGGCCCCCAATTCCATATGAAAAAACAAGGGAAGAAACATTTCCCATTGCATCACACAACCAAAATTTATGCCACTGTTTTTTCTCAACATTAACACATCATGTTTTATTAATTACCTTTAACCATTAATTACCATTAACACATTACCTTTTTATTAATATTTTCTTCTTTTTATATCTTTACAGATGATACTTTGGGATTGGGATTTGAAGCAATGGTACAAGCCCTATTACCAGGTCAGTATATTATCAATTTGTCTTTTTTTTTTTTTTTTTGTGAAATGTGATTGAGTACAGATTTCAAAACAGTTCAAACTGCCAAATTTCAGTTCTTCTGTTGATGCTGGATTTGCCTATTTTTTCCCTCTGTCTCTTATACTGTAGTAAGCTCTTCTTGTTCCTGTTCAGAGAATTATGCAAAATTAAAACAAATCACTTTAGTTTGGATAAATTTTTTATAACTTCTTTCGGTCGAATCAGGGTTAATAAAAATTATGAGGTTGTGGAAATTGTACCTCTGTAAGGGGCTCTAACAGTTTGACTGCCAAAATTTGTTGATATTGTTGGAAGAGAAAGAATAGTAAGCTTAATGCTGAGACAAAGTAATGAAAATAGAGATTTAAAAATTGCCAACAAATTTCAAATAGACAAAAGAAAGCTGGAAGCTAATGCTGAATTGTGAATTACTTTCTAGTGTGTGACACAAACCTGCAGACATTGCTGTCTGAATGTCTATTTTCCTTAAAAGAAATTATGTTGCACGGATTTTTTAAAAATTTATTTTTGCTAAATTTGCAAAAAAAAAAAAATTCTTTTAAACAAAGAATACCATGTTTTGGCATGTTAACAGTTTGCAGCATTTCCATCTATTCCAGAGTGCTGGCAGTGGGAGTGGAGCTGATCTCTCAGTGCTGAACGAGGCTCGGAACCTGCTCGCGGAGCTCCTGAGTGACCCATGCCTCCCCCCACATGTCATCTCTTCCCTTCGAAGCATTCACAGCCTCATTGGTGCTTTCTCAGGAGCATGCAGGCCAAAGGCCAGCCCATTCACCCCCTTCCCTGGTTTCTTCCCCTGTCCTGAAATAGAAGATCCTGCTGAAAAAGACCGGAAGCTCCTCAAGGTCTGATGGCTTTTATTTTCATTCACGTGTGTGTTGCAATTAAAAAAAAAAAATAGACAAAGGAAAATTTTTCTAGAGGGAATGCTCCTGTATGCACAGCAGGTTCTCTAGTGAGTACCTGGGGACAATGTTTAAAGTCAAAAGGGAGCAGCTGTGAAAACACATTGAATGGAGATAAGTACTAAAATGCAAATTCAAGTGGCTGATGGGCAGACAGTACAAGCACTGGTCTGCACCCTGACCACAACATTCCTCAGAATAACAGCAAATATAAACTGAAGGTGTTATAGTCTCATGATATGGGACAAACAGGGCTGTTCTCTATTCTTCTGCATTCTTTATCTAACCATTACTGTCACTGTGGCTTTTTCATTGACCTTTTTTCCCCGAGAAATTTACTCTTGTGGACAGCCAGCCAGCCATCACACAGAAGCAAATCAGCTATGTAAGATGAAAAGTATCCCTTCCTTTTCTTCAGCAAATCACTTTATGAGACCAGTGTAAAATCTACCGTCACTTCTCCATTACTCAGGGTTAATAAGTGAAAGCAAGGGTGTAGTTACTACATGAAATGCTAAAGAATGTGGTGGGAAAAAAAATTATGATATAGAAACTCAGCTGCAGAGCACCAGAGCTAATATTTCCAGCCCAGGATTGACAGCTTGAGGCTCTTTGTTGTGGAGGCTGCTCTGGGACATGCCCTGTCGTTGTTTACATTTCCAGGAAGTGGGGAAACTTGGTCCAAACTGATCATCTGGTTGGCTTAGTGTTTTGGAGCCTGATTCAGCCTGTGAAGTATCTGCTGGGAACCATATTTTTGGGGGAAAAATCTCAGTGTCTACAGGTTACTCTGTGGAAG
This sequence comes from Haemorhous mexicanus, assembly GCF_027477595.1. Classification (NCBI taxonomy): domain Eukaryota; kingdom Metazoa; phylum Chordata; class Aves; order Passeriformes; family Fringillidae; genus Haemorhous; species Haemorhous mexicanus. The sequence goes on from NC_082346.1 coordinate 14,915,551, forward strand.
ATCCTGCAGAACCACTGCAGTATGAAATTCCTTGTATTGTCACATGGATACCTGCAGAAATCAGTTGGGCAGGGATCTCAGTCATTCAGCATGTTTTTCTTTGTGGATTTCTTTAAAAGCTGCTAAGAATTGGCATTCATTTTGATTTTTAAAATTTCTTTGTAGCTAGTCAAAATAGTGTGAAATGAAAAATATTCATTTCTGGAGACCAGTTATAAAGAGTATGTGAGATTGAAATTTTATGGTTTTTTGCAGCTGCTCTCTTTTTCTCCTTCCTAAAAAGGAACTTTTCCTTCAAGTTCTGGGGATTTTCTGTATAGAAATTTGCCTAGTGCTTGCCACAATCATTCAATAATTCTTTGGCTTTGGTATCTTTAAGAGTAAGCCCAAATATTTGGCTATGTATGTTACTGCAAGAGAAGGATTCCTTTTGCTTTTAAAAAACAGATATATGAGGAAAAATTACAGGTTAAAACACAGCTAAGAAAATATTATGAAAGTATTTCTTCAAAATGGATGATTTTGAAAGGTTCCCACTCTCTCTTTCCCTGACTTGGAATATAAAAGGTCTCCTCCATATTTTTTTGCTGTGGATTATGCACATCTTTATTTCTCTTCCCTGAGTGGCTTCCAAAGTGTGTTCAGTTACAATTTTCAAGTTGATTGGGGGGTCATCAAGTTGATTAGAGGGTTGAAGCACCTCTCCTCCAAGGAATGTTTGAGAGAACTGTGATTGTTCAGCCTGGAGAAGAGAAGGCTTTGGGGTGACCTAATTGTTGTCTTCCAGTACCTGAAGGGAGCCTGTAGGAAAGGTGGAGAGAGAATTTTCACAAGCATGCAGTGACAGGACAGGGAGAGTGGCTTCAAACTGAAAGAGGGCAGGGTTAGGTTGGATATTAGGCCAGGCTGGGTGGGGCTGTCAGCAATCTGGTCTAGGGAAAGGTGTCCCTGTCCATGGCATGGTGGGTTGGAACTTCAGGATCTTTAAGGTCCCTTCCAACACAGACCAGTCCGTGATTCAGTGGTGAGCTGTCTGTTCTCCTCTATAGGAAAGGAATTAAAAACAGGGAAAAGAGTGTAACTGGGCTTCAGATCTTGGGCTAGTCATAACTGCTTAGCTAATGCTAACCCTTCCCCTTGGGTTCCTTGGAAGTGTGAACTGCCCAGTATTCAGAAAAAAAAAAAAAAAAAAAGAGACAAAAAACATTGCAAGGCTACTCTGCAACAGAAACTGTTTCCACTTCCATCAGGACTGTCCCTAGAACTGTCCCCAGATCTCCCAGTGTATGACAGTAGAATGTTTTCCAGATGGGTGGGTTTCTGCTGTTATTAGCAGTCATGATTTTAACAGATTTCACAGGCAAGGCAAGTAAAAGTTGTCTAGGCAAACCCCTGAGTGTGCACATCTCTTATCTCCTGGCCTCGCTGCCCTTGCTTACCCCACCTGGAGTAAGAGAACATACCTGTGGTAAGGTACCACATCAGCTGTTTGGCTATAAAAATTAGCAATAAATAGCCCTTACAAACCATAAATAAAATTTTAACATCTGCTTTTACTTCCATGGATTTTAACCACGGTCAAATTACTCAACAGGGATTAAGTAGCAGGAGCAGCCTGCCAACCCCACAGCTGAGACGATCCTCAGGAGTTTCTGGCTTGTCATCTATGGAATCAACATCATCCAGATGGGAAAGGAGTAGCATCAGCAAGAGATCCCATCAGGAATATAACACACCCAGGTAAGCACTGAACAGCATTTCCAGGGCAATAATAATGCTGGAACTTGGCAGAAGAAGTACTGGATGTAAAGTCTTGTGAATTTAGCCTCCAAATTCTGCCAGCATAAACTGGAAAAGTTAATGATGTACTATGCTGTGTAACTCAGGTTGATCTTAAGTAGAAACCAGATTGTTCTGAGGTTAAATAGTGTGCTCTGTCATAGTAAGTAGGCCTTGATATAAGCTTCAGTAGGAAATGAAAAAAAAAGTCCAGCATACATGATTGCAAAACAAAGTAGTCTCTAACTAGTCTCTAACTGGTCTCTGCCTCCTTCTTTTTGTTTAATATTTGTATCACTTGACAGCTTCCATATACCCATGCAGAATTAGAAAGGTGAGACAATTTTCTTGTGGTTGGTGACCGCTGTTGTGGGCATTATAATGTTTATTATTCCTCCAGTCATCAAACAAGGTGTAAGATACATTAAGGTAGTAATCTCTTCTCTGCTTGTTAGTAAATATGCTGCAAATAGAGCTTTTATTTCCAGAATTAAGATAACATTCTGAATTAGGATTAAGATGAATGGGTTTTTTTCCTTTTTGTATAATGTTGTATATTAGTCAAAATTCACACATTTAATTTTATTTAAATGTATAAATGAGTATGCCTTTGCTTCTGAAATCTGTAAAAATGTGTGTGGTTTTGCTTTTCTTGTTTTCTGGGTTGGTTTTTTTGTTTGTTTGGTTTTTTTTGTTTGGCTGTTTATTTGGGTTTTTTACTTGGTTTGGTTTTTTGTTTATTTTTTTCCTTTAAAGGGTTTTACACAGGTCATAAGGAAAGTATAACATGTATTTTTAAAAAAGAAAATGTGAATTATGCTGATAACTGGTAATTTTTAGTAGTAGATGGGAATTTATATACACATGTCCAAGAATTTACTTATCAGCATTATATTTAATATTCAAGTGAACCTCTTGAATAATTTGTCCCTTTCAGTGTTTTTCCCCCCTTGAATAAAAGATGATCTTCAAGTTTTTACATTGTTAAACTTAATTGTGGTTTGTGTATGAAGTACAATTGAAGATTCCAATAGTGGCAGTAGTGGTCATTAAAAGATTGAATTTTCATGCTGACCTGGTTGCTGGTGTCCAGATGAACCTCCCCAGTTGTATCCACTGGAAATAACCAGGGACCAGAGAAATTCCTTTAACCTTAGCAACCATGGGGTTTCAATTTGAGGCTCAGCCCTCCTGCTGCAGTCTCAGTGTATGTTTACAGAGGGCTTCCTCACTTTCCTTACTATTCAAAAGCAGCTCTTCTCTTTTATTTGTATACAGATTTTTGGCTTGGTTTCTTGTTCAAACACAAGCTCAAAATGTAAAGTTCTTCCTCATGTTGAGGTGAAACTTCTCATGTTTTAGTTTATGGCCATTGCTCATCCCCCTCTTGTTGGGCAGCACTGAGAAGTGTCTGGCACCATCCTCTTAGCCCTCCTGTGAGATATTTATATACATTAATGAAATCCCCTCTCAGCCTTCTCTCAACTAACCAGGCTCAGCTCCTGCAGCCTCTCCTTATATGGGAGATGCTCCAGATCCCTCATTATCTTATGGCCTCCACTGGACCCTTTTCCAGTAGTTGGAGATACACAGAAATAAATCTATGTTTATTCTGGCACTCATTTTTCATATTCATGTATTTAAACTAGTGGTGGGAGATCAAGTATTATTTCTGTATTGGACTTTTTTTGCCATCGGCTTAAGAAAGATTAAATCTATTTTGGTAAATACTATATTCCCCTCCTGAAGAAAAATAGTTTACATTAACTATTTTCGTTCTGAAGTAAACACATGCAGTTATTTTTAATTGCATATTACATTTTTGTTCCCTGAAGGAAATGAAATTTTAAATCACGGAGTGAAGTTTCTGTATGGAACAGCAGATGGCAGGGTTGAGCAATCGAGTTTAAGGACTTGGCCAGTGAAGCCAAACACACTTTGATGTCAAAAACAGCTTCAGTTTTAAGTTTATAATAAATAAAACACCTGATTGTATATGCAAAATTTATGTGGCTGTGGAATGTTTTAATTGTATTTCCAAAGTGATCAATCTTCAGATCTGTTAGGAAATAGCCTGCTTCAAATGCTCAAGGAAAGTGCATGTTAGAAACTAAAACCTGTCACACACAATCTGAGTATATTTACTGCATCATTTTAAGATGTGTGAAGTTTTTTGTTGCTTTCAATCAGTACACAGCAGTTTTTATTTCATGTAATTGACATATATTTTCTAGCTGGTTTTGAATTTGACAGCTTTGTGGTATTGTTCTTAATGGTGGGGGACCTGTCACAGGGCAGTATAGCTGTTTTAGAATAATTTTATTTAATAAAAGCGGAAGAGAAAATAAGAAACAAAGCAAAAAACCAATCCTTACTGTTTTCTTTTCAGCCAAGGATCTCACTCAAATGGGTCTTTTGGTGCAAACTTGCTGACAATACCAAAGCAAAGATCATCCTCTGTGACCTTGGCTCACCACATGGCTCCCAGACGAGCAGGTAGGATCATGCCGTTTATACAGAAACAGCATGGCACATCACAGGGTTTTTCACATAAACAAAGCACCAAAATAACTTAAGCATGTCCCTGGTTGTTTAAACCCTCTCTTTGTAAACAGCAATGACTTTGTTGTCATCTGGACCCCATGTCATGTTTGTTTTGGAAGGTGCTTCTCCTGGCCTGAGTCCCGTGGGCTCACCGAGCCATGGATCTGTCTCCGGCGGGGCATTCAGCAACTGGTCACCTGTGGAGTTCCCTGACACTGCTGATTTCCTCACAAAACCAAGCATTAATATCCACAAGCCCCCAGGACACACACCCAGCTCTCCAGATTTTCAGCAGCCAGTTAAAACACCTGTAGGTTATATGTGTAGCAGGTACTGTAAACTCTGTTATCATTTCAGTCGCTTCGTATGGGTTGAAAAGAATGCAATTAAAATAAAAACAAAAAAATCAAGACCTGTGCCCCTACTAGGATTAAAAAAGGGCATAAATATCATAATAATCTGTAACTGTGTTATCCAGGGGAGAATAAAGAATGCTGGATGTATGTTACTGCTTTGACATGGCCCATCCTTCTCAGCAGCTGTTATTGTAGAGAAACAATATTCTGTGGAATTTTAGAAAAGGATGGTTTCTTACCTGGGAATTGGATTCTGTGTTTCTGAAGACTTTCTTAGTTATGAGCTCTACTTTAATAATTCAGGGGTCTAAGTCTGGGGGAGGTGATGGTTGATTATTATCCAAGGACAGACTAAATCTATGTGTGCCAAATTTAGGAGAAAATACTCAGGTCAGTTGTTGAAGGAACCTTTACAAGCCTTCTTAAAAAAAGTAATCTGCAGATATTTTTCAGTAGAAGACAGCAGTAGCAAAAGAAGAAAGTTACTGAATGTTGTAAATATTTTTCATGTATTCTGTAAGCTGTGGACGTCAGATACTCAAGCCTGTTCCAATACCAGAACCAGACTTTGTGGAATACAGAGACAGAAAATCAGGTGGGATTTCAAAATAGACAAATACTTGATATCAACTCGCTGCTTTTTTTTTTTTTCCCAAGCAGTTAAATTAAAATTTTACTATTTCTACATAATTTTTCCTTTATTTTAGCCTATGTATGCATTTTACTTTGTTTTGTGTTTTAGAAAAATCAAAATAAGATGAAATATTGCCTGCTTCATAATAAAGATTTTAAAAGAGGCTTCCACTAATACCTTTATAGCTCTGTACTCCATGTATCAAACAAGTGCTTTACTAACTAAGCTAAACTAACCACATTTTTTTTTAATAAAAGTTATGCTTATAGCTTTTCTTAACCTTCAGATAGGTTTTGTCTAATAAATTTTGTCCTCGATGACTTTTTTGCATATTTCCTAAATAAAATGGTTTAGAACCAAGCTATTACTTATATTTCTGTGACAAATCCATAAAAAATCAGTTAAAATCAGTTTAAAAATTTACAAATCAGTTACTGATAAACTATTTCCCTGTGTGTTTTCTTTAAGGTGAAATTGCAAGTGCTCATGTCTCCAAAGAATCTTTCCACCATACAGAGAAGAGGAAAGATGAAAGGAAGGAAATGATCGATCAAACACAAAATACACTGCTTGTAAGCATGTAATTGCCAAAAAACCCCCCTGCCATAACTTTTCTCAATTCACTATTTCTTTAGCATTTCTAACTTGCTGTGAAGAGGCCTTTATGTTGCTAAAATAGTAATTTCTAAAGGGTTATGGTGCATGGTCGGAATTCAAATTTTCGTTTAACAATTGTTTATCTTGCATAAATGTCACTAGCAAATGACAGGAAAGCTTGTGGTTGTATTGATTTTGTTGATCAATATTGATTTGTGTAGATTTAATGTTGAGAGAGTGTGCTCAAACACTGGCTAATATTTTCTTTTGGAACTTCATGAAAGATGCAGCAGTGGCAGTGAGACACCCAAATGAATGTCCAATACAGTGCTATTAACATTTTGGGTTAAGTGTTTTTATAACTTTAAAATAGGTCCAATTGACCTATTCTTAAAGCTCAGTAAATCTTTGGTTTTAGCGCATGCATATTTTTGCTTTCTTTATTAACTCATCTTGTCTAAAAATAAATAAGAAGAAAAATATAACACCATCTCAGACAGCCCCAGAATCTGCTGCCCAAAAGAGGAAAACTCAAGCCTTTAAGTGTGCTATTTGTGATATTGATTTATGAGTTTCTCATAGCCATAGTTGCAGCTCCATTCAATAAATTCCCTAATGATTTATCCTTTTCAAGGCTTTTTTTGCCAACACAACTGATAAATTAGTTTTCATTGTTATTTTAGAGATGATAAAGTATCTTAATCTCATACAGGTGGAACAGAGTTCTACATTAGAAACAATGTTATTAGACCATGATTCACTAATGGAGAAGATGAGCAATTGGAATTTCCAAGTTTTTGACCTTGTAAAAGAAATGGGAGATCAGTCTGGAAGGATCCTCAGCCAGGTTTGTTGTCCTTTATTATATGAGGGAGGGTAGGTAAAGCTGTCCTTTATTTAAACCATGAAGAAGTTTTGCAGTCAACATTCATGTGAATACTTAAAATTACATTTATGTGAATATCTTCAAAAGCAGAAATATGACTTCTCATGTACTCCATGTCATTGTAAACCATAAAGAATGGTTTATCTCTAGAGAACATGCTCCAGATTTTCTGAATTTTATTCTCAATGTAAATAGGTTAGACTCACACTGACTAGGTTTTGCCATAGTCTGCCATTTCCTGTGCAGAATTATCTCCTGCTTTCAGAATTACTACTCTGTTTGGCAACCACTGCTTTTTTCTCTGTTTCAGTAAAATATTTCTGCCCCACCTGTGGGGGAAGAAAAGTGATCTTTTCAGCAGCCTTTTTCCTCTTGATCCTATAAACAATGGAGGTTTTTTTCCATCCTGCTTTCTGCTCGTAGTATCCCTTTTATCTCTTTCTGATTTATTTCTGTGCATTTTCATGTTTGCTGAAGCCAATCCTGCTGGCAGCTGCAAGAATAAGATCCTGTTTGCTCTTCCCCAGCTTCTCCCATTCATCAAGGTCATCTGGAGGCTTCTGCCTCTTTATTTAGAGTGGATTTAGCAACCATGGAGCTTCTGATCTGACCGCTAAACAGTTTTATTTCCAGTATCTTAGTTTTCCACCCTGGAGTGATGTCCCCTAATTTTGCAGCTCCTGTTCCTCTGAGCACCTCCCACACTTCAGAACTTCTTGTTCCTCTCCTGTGTCTAGGAAAAAAAAGTTATAAAAATGAGTGGCAGTGACTTGTTTTAAACTTTTTAAAAGTATTTGCAGCCTTGGGTGGAGGGGGGAATTAGCCTTTGACGTACACTAAGTTCTACATGTAAATAATGATATATGGTCTGTATACATATATGGAAGTTCTGAGTACCTTTTTGAAATACTTCTTCATTTACCAGCTAGTTTTGTTAAAAACACTCAAGAGAAATCATAATAAATGCAGGAAATAGGCTCTTTTTGCCAAAGTCTCAAAAACAAACACAATTTTTGAATGTATTGGGGGGGCTGGTGTTGTCTGTTTCTCTTTGTTTTGTTTTATTATTAATGAGTTTGCTGTTATAATTACATAATTTGAAGTTTTGAATAATAAGTCTGAATAAGAATTTCTTCTTTTTAGGTCACTAATGGAATAAAGCATGGCTTATTTAGCCTTCTGAAAAATGTTGGGGTATATTATTAGAAATCAGTTGTGCATGGAATTATCAGCAATGAAATATTAGCTTTTATTATTATTTATTGAGAGGATCATAAAAATCCACATTTTTTTGGTAAAAATGTATTAAATACATCTCTATGACAATAGCATTCCAATAATTCTTTAGTGGAATTTCAGTGATTTCCATGTCTGTTGGCAAGTACAATTTTAAAAACAAGAATATTTTTAAAGCTGAAAAAGCAGAACATGCAACAGTATTTAAATCTCTCCGATTTAAATTCATCTTAATCTTTGTTTAGGTTACATATACCTTGTTTCAAGACACTGGCTTGTTTGAAATTTTCAAAATCCCCACTCAAGAATTTATGAATTACTTCTGTGCGCTGGAAAACGGCTACCGGGATATTCCCTGTAAGTGCTCCCTGGTTTCACAGGGAATTTTGATATCAGTGGCTCTCCTTTGGTGTGGGAGTTTGTATTTCTGGGCCTCTTAGTGTGTTTTTGGTGAATGCACTTGACAGAGATTAGAACTGGTCTAGAGAATTGCAGGACAAAGTGGGTGGAGTCTAAAACTGAATTTGTTAATTTGGAGTTTGAAGGTAATCTTAGGGAATTTGAATTAGTGGTTGAATCAAACACACTGAAGTCAATGGGAGAGTAGTTGCTGATTTAACAGAAATTTGGGTGAGGTCCTTAATAAAATGAAAAAAAATAGCAAATTTGGATGGTAGTTATTCACCTTGCTGTGCAGGGCAGCAAAATTTGTTGGAAAACAAAAAGCCACCCTTCCCCACTCCACAGATGTTTGCCCAGCCCGGGTGCTTGTAGGTATCAGATTGCAGGCCACGCTTGTTTCTCACCATTATTGATTTAAAAGGCCATTTAATCCCTTCCTGAGGCCCAGGTAGGATGAAGTGTACATAGACACTGTTTGTTTATCTAACTGCCTTCTTAAAAATGTTCACTGATACATCTATCTACCACTAACATTTTAAATTCAATGTTTCCTTTTAGATTTAACCAAAATCTCCCTTATAATACATTTTGTACATTTCTTTTTCGTTGTTGTTTTTATTATTCCATGTGATGCCATTTCAGATAGCAGTTTTTGAACTGTATCTTGCTGATTTTCAGATCACAATCGTATCCATGCCACGGATGTTCTCCATGCAGTGTGGTACCTGACCACACGGCCCATTCCTGGATTCCAGCAAATCCGCAACGAGCACATCATGGAGAGTGACATAGGTGTGTATTCACACAGGCTGTTTTTGTTTTGCTGAAGAATGTTAGAATGAGCCTACAGCAGGTAAACCAGATTGCTCTGGAAGAAAATATCGAGTGATTCTTATGACTCACTATTTCTTTTTTTTTGTACTTTAATATAAGGCAGTAGGAAAAAAAAAATCACAAAGCACACACCGTTCAGAAACATCATGCAATTGACTTTTAGAAAAATTAGTAGATGAGTAATGGTTAGTTTGTTAGCCAAGAAAACTGGTTCACTTAATAAATTTTCTGTGCTGAATGAAACCTCTGTATTCTGCCACAGTCAGGGTATTTTTAGCATTTGAAATACATTAGGCTAATATTTCTTTACTTTATTGGAAAGTTAAATTGACCAAAGAAAAAATACCAAAGTATTTAACTTAATTGAAGTTCTCCTTAATGGCTTTAGTATAAAAATTAATATTTTAGAATTTTCAGTTAGGTATCACATGCAGACTTTCAAACTCTGAAGTGACCAGCCCAAAAAAAACTGCATAAGAGCATCCCTGAAAAGGAAATAATATCTCCAAATTCAAATGTTGGGTGAGGGTACCTCCAGTGAAGCTTGCTTTTGTGGTCTGTGACTTCATAGAACAAACTTTTAAATTTAAGAATTTGTAATTTTTTTACCTAATTGTATCCTATAAGTAAAGGATAAAAATGAGATTGTAAACATAGACTTAGATGCTAAGTGTTTTGTATTTCAGAAAAATGAAAATCAAGCATTCCCCAAGAACTCTGTTTTATATGTGTAGTAGAAAAAGACAAGACACAAGTCATGTGGCTTTTAAAAGGCTGGGATTTTCTCTTTTTATCCAAGTTTGTCCCTATCTATTGATTGCACCCTACTGCCTTTACTTTCTCCAAGTATTAAATGGGTTGGGACTGGAGACTTAACTGGAGAAAAGTGAGAACAATAATTTTATTCTCCTCTACAAAAAAAAGAAAAATTAAAATAAGAAATTATAATCACATTGCTTGGAAACTCTTCCAGTATAAATATTTTCAGGCTTTTAATCCTTGCTTATTCTATTAAGGCAAGGGAGTTCCTTTGATATTATGCATTGATAAAATAAGTGCTATTTCTTTTCCTTTTTGTTTTTTAGTTGTGACTTTGTCCATGGGAAAGATGATAATAAAACTGTGAATCTTCTTATCATGCAAATATTTCTGAATTAATGGGGTTAATTCCTTTTGCAGTAGTTTCCACTGCCCTCCTCCAAGTTTTCCTGTAGGTTTGCAAGTTCAAGAAATGGGAAAATTATAGAAATACTAAGGAAAGTGCTGATTAATTTTTTCTTGGACAAATTCAGGTTGGAGACCAACAACAGAATGCTCTGTTAGTGCTACAAATTTGCAACTCAATGGCACTTCAAGTTTTCTTCAAAATTGTTAATCTATAAAAATTATCCTTAATAGTTTAAAAAAGAAAATTAGTCTTCAACAATTATTCAGTTTCATGACAGCAAGGATAACTATACTGTGTTTGCAACAGTGTCTGGTTGTTATACACATTGATAATGTATTACAAATATGAATGAAATACTGTTCTAAAAAATATTCTGGTTTTGTACTTTGAATTATTTTTTTAGATGAAGCCAGTGGTATTGCCCCAGTTCAAGTCAGCTACACTTCTTCAAAAAGCTGTCCTATTACTGATGACAGTTATGGCTGCCTGGCATCAAACATTCCTGCTTTGGAATTGATGGCTTTGTATGTAGCAGCTGCCATGCACGACTATGATCATCCTGGACGGACAAATGCTTTTCTGGTGGCCACAAATGCACCTCAGGTAGGAACCTCTTCACACAGAAAATCACTTCTTTCTGTCTGAAATCAGTATAAGGAATTTTTTTCTATTCTATATCTCTAAAGTAAGTTGTTTAGGATTGAAGGATTTAAGGCCTGATTTAAGAAAATTAATGTCCACTATACTTGTGTAATATTTTTATTTTTCTTTCCTGTTAAATTCTGATGTGTTTTGTATGTACTGGTTGTGTATGAATGCAGAAACAACTTTCAGTTTGCAAAATTGAAAATAACCACACAAACCAGTGCAGGATAAAGGATTATTTCATAGAGAGCTGGCCCTAGGTCTGCCTAATCAACTATGATGGCTACTTCCATCTCTGAGTAAGCTACAGACAAGAAACTTAAATAATAGTAACAACAACTAATGGTACAGGTTGTTAGGAGATTAAGACTTTGAAAATGAGATTTCTAATCAGTTTTCAACAACTCCTTATTACAAAGGGAGTTTAGGATGTAGGCACTTATGTGTTTCTGCTGAAAGCAGCATACAAGGAGGAACAGCACCAAACTACACAGACATCCATCACCAAGTCTCAAAAATGCAAGCATTCTTTGAAAAATTGCAAAAAAGCATTGGCAAAATGAAGTTTTTATCAGGTTCTGTTTAATCTATATTGAATTAATTATTTTATAGGGTGTTTTTTATAAACATGGAAGCTGTGAGTAAAATCTGCTACTGATTTTATATTTTAGTAAGCTCATTTACATTTAAAATTTCTGCATTAGAATTAAACATAGCTCTTTGAAAACTAATGATAATTTTCACCATTTTCCATTATGACAGTTCTTATGTATTTTGGAGGTTTTTTCTACTGGGTTTTTTATTTGTTATGGGTTTTTTGTTTATTTCTTTGTTTTTGTTGGGTTGGGGTTTTTGTTGTTTTTCCTTTTCCAATACAATTAAGAGGAATTAAAAGCAAATACTTAGATTTATTTTTTTTTCTTGTTTTCTTTTTTACATCACTGTGTGACATAAAACACACGCTGCTCCACACATACACTGTGCAAAGTCTTAAATGGTTTTTATATGTGTGCCTACAGTCTCAATGTAGCTGTCACTAAGGCATCATTAAGGACTTTTAAAGAAAAAAAGAACATTGCTAATTGTTAAGTTTGGGGGGGGGGGGGTTTCCCTCATCTGTAATTTTTGTGTCAGTTTAACCCCAAAACTATGACAAAACTCTTTTTTTTTTTTTTTTTTTAAATTATTTTTACCTAGTGTTGTTTCTGGCTAGCCCTGAAACTCCAGAATATTTAGTGACAACTTTAAAACTTCCCTGTGTAATTTACAATTCTTCCCTTGTTTTTTTCTCCCTGTAGGCTGTTCTCTACAATGACAGATCAGTCCTAGAAAATCACCATGCTGCATCTGCCTGGAATCTTTTCTTATCACGACCAGAATACAACTTTTTATCGAACCTTGATCACGTGGAGTTCAAGCGCTTTCGTTTCTTAGTGATTGAAGCAATCCTTGCCACAGACCTCAAGAAGCATTTTGATTTCCTTGCAGAATTTAATGCCAAGGTTTGTTCCACTTTAGTGTCTGCACTGACCTGGTCTTGATATCCAGATTTTATCGCTGCTTCTCAGTAATTGTTAGTTTTAATTACTTGCATTGAAAGTTTTATATTATTTAAGTTTAAGCTATTAAAATGCAAGTAGAGTATTTCCTTTGTACAAAGCAGCTGTAGATGGTCTGTAGGTTGCCTAATAAACCCATGGCTGAATAGTTTGAACTGGGTGTCTGTGCCTGCCCCAGGTCAATGACATGAACAGCAGTGGCATAGAATGGAGCAATGAGAACGATCGCCTGCTGGCCTGTCAAATATGCATCAAACTGGCTGACATCAATGGCCCAGCCAAAATCAGAGACCTGCATCTGAAGTGGACTGAAGGCATTGTCAATGAATTTTATGAGCAGGTGGGTATGGAAAGAGCAAGTTTCTCTTTTTAATGATGGGCAGGTTTTATCAGCTTTAGTAGTTTAACTAAATTAAGCTTTATTCTTTGTTTTAAATCTTTAAGTGAGGTATTTCCATCTTCTCATTTTGAATCCCAAAATTTATTTTCACAGGTAGCTTGCTAATGTGATCTTTTAGTTTCTAACAATTGTGTTAGAAAACAAGCTCCCAGCCAGTATTCTCCATTTTTCAGATATCAGGGGATTTTTGACAGGGAGAGCTTCTTTCTTTAGGATGGTGCTAAAAAATCAAAATAACTTCTTCCACTTTCATAAGCTGAGTTCACAGATGTGTTTCTAGGTGAAAGAATAAGTTCAAAATTCACAAGACTGAAAGTGTATGTTCAGCTCTAAAGCTCTCATGTCCATGGAAGTGCTGAGATAAGTAATTATAGCTCAGATTTTTCAATGAGCAGCTGCTAAATGTTTTTCTTCTCCAATTTATAAAATGGTGGGAAAGAAAATCCCCAACAAAACAGCAAAACAAACCACTTTACTTTGGATGTTACAGCTCATTTCATTCTCCTGTGGCTTTGCAGGGGATGCCATTACCAGCATGCCTTGCTATGGCTGATTACTCTGCCACTTTCTCTGTTCATCAGCTCAGCAATTGAAGTTGAGTCTCTGCCTGCTCTGAAGCCATCCTGTAAAGGCAGAGGAACAGCAGCTCCAGTAGAACTAGTTCTCCATCCAGACACAAGCAAAGCTGGAGAGAGGATTATGGACTGTGCAAGTCTGAGCCATAATGTGTCTTTATCTTAAACTGGCCTAATTACATTTTCATTCACTTAGTCTGTACAGTTATTCTCCCCAGGAAAAACATACAAGCCATGTGGTGGTTCATGGAACCACAGAATATCCTGAGTTGGAAGGGACCACAGGGCTCATCAAAGCCTAACCTCTGTCCCTTCACAGGACATCCCAAAAATCACTTCATGTGCCTCAGAGCATTGTCCAAAAGCTTCTTGAGCTCTGTCAGGCTGGTGCTGTGAGCACAGCCCTGGGGAGCTGTTCAGTGCCCAGCCACTCTCTGGGTGAAGAACCTTCTCCTGATATCCAGCCTAAACCTCCCCTGACAGAGTTTCATGCCATTCCCTCGAGCCCTGTCACTGCTCACTGGAGAGAAGAGATGGGTGCCTTTCCATGTGCTTCCCCTCCTGGGGAAGCTGGAGATTGCTCGGTTCATTAAAAGTAATTTTTTAAATAAGAATTTAAAGTTAATTTCGTGAGAAATTCTGATAAGTTTTTTCATTTCTTTTTCAGGGTGATGAGGAAGCAAGTCTTGGATTACCTATAAGCCCCTTCATGGATCGTTCTTCCCCCCAGCTGGCAAAACTGCAGGAATCTTTCATCACTCACATAGTGGGCCCCCTTTGTAATTCCTACAACGCAGCTGGGTTGCTTCCAGGGCAGTGGGTTGATGAAGAAGAGGAGGATGCAGAAAGCACTGAAGATGATGATGGTGCACAGTTAGAGAGTGATGATGAAGAAATGGAGGATGATCTTATTTTAAGTAAGTTTCTGTGTTCCAGTTGGTGCTTAGCTGTCCTTCAGTAGCTTCAGACGTAGCAGTGACAGCTGAAATTGTGCAGTACAAAGCTTGTCGATTTTGCTCTTATGCTGCTTCATAAATTTTCCTCTCTTAACAAAAAATTTGTTGCTACCAGGAGACTTGCAATTTAAAACAGAGACTTTTTGATATCTTTTGCAGTGCCATTGTTTAAATATTCAGAATAATCATCCATGTGCCTTGCTGAAATTTACATCTTGCTTGCAATGTGCCATTGGTTTTGTTTGTGTAGAATGCAATTACTCAGAATGTCAAACAATCCAATATGCTTATACTTTTGCAGAAGCTCAAAGGAAAAAAGGTAGACGAATATTTTGCCAGCTAATACACCACCTCAGTGAAAATCACAAAATATGGAAGAAAGTGATCGAAGAGGAAGAGAAAAACAAAACAGAAGGAGCCAAACTGCTGACTGAAATCTCATCTTTACCTCAAGCAGATGACATTCAGGTGATTGAGGAAGCTGATGAAGATGATGAACGACAGCTGGGAGAAGAGAAGACGTGCTAAGGGAGCTCCAGTGGTGCCCAGTGTGATGACAGCCTCTGTTCTTTCCACTGTGCTGACTTCAGCTCATGACACAGCTCACATAAAATCGAAAGGCCTTAATACTGTGAGAGGATTCTCTTTGCCCTGGTGGAATCCCACTCCTATGCACTTTCGCCACACGCAGAATACGGAACTTTATTCAGAGATTGAGTATTGTATACCCTGATGCAAAGTTCTTTATGCCTTAGTTGGTATAAAATATCCTGATATAATGCTGCCTTGCTGAGTATGGAACTCTTCTTTTCCTTGAGGTACCTGCAGTTTTTAAAAAAAAAAAACATTCAGTGACTTTGATTACCAAAGTGGCAAGAACTTTTCGCTAACAAGGAACCGCGGGATGAATCCTAATGTTGTCTTGAGTTGCTTCTTTCATGTTGTTTTTGAACATGAATGAGAAAAAAAGTCTGTGCCTACATGAAAACTATGTTACTGCTGCAGTGCAAGCCTGTTGTGGGGTGTCTACTTAGTGCAGTAGTGTGCTTCATGTAGTCATCTCAGAGCAACTGTTCAAGGACTGTGACATAAGTGCTGAATTCTGATATTTGTGGTTTAAAAAGAGGAAAGAAAATCCAGGTGCATCTATTTCTGATGCTTTTTATTATTGTGCATAATCTGATGTTTTATTTTTGCAGAAAATATTCAGGTTTGCAGTGGATGTTCATGATAATTCATTGAATACAAGGCCATTCTCATCTGTTGCCTTGCTGTTTTGTGGTAGAACATTAAAAACCTGTTCAGCTACTTAAATTATGAAGGAATTTTATTCTTTTACTCATAAGTAATGTTGTATTTCCTGCCCTTACTCAGGTTCGCTTTGAAAACAAGTCAACCACATCACAGATTTTTATCTTGCACCCATTTCCCATATTAAATTTTAAGGAAATAAGATGGTATCTCATTTATTCTTTGTATGTAAAGCTTTAGGAGGATTAAAGATTTTTTTTTTAAAAGACATAAACTACTGTTGCAAAATGGCTATTTTAATTTGCCCCACACATTTTTTCCATCACAGACACAGCTTTTATTGCCTTCAAGTTCGATGTACATCCTGAAGTACACATATGGAAACCAGAAGGTGGAAACTTTGTGTAAAGCCTGATACAAGATAAAAATCACTGTACTGTACCACATTTTAGATTGCTGAGTTTTAAAATAACAAACTTACACATTCCACCCCAATGTATTTTTAGAAACACTCCCATTGTAGGTCTAATTTGTAAACAAACAAACAAGCAAGTTGAAAATTAGGCTACAGGTAAGCAAGCCAGAGGTATAAGCCTGGTTTTAAAAGTGCTCCTTTTAGTACTGAACCTTTAGATGCTGTGTAGTTGAACTGAATAAAACCCAAATGCACGTGTGCTATTTCTAAATGTGTCTCAGCATATTTGTGTTTGCATCAATTGACTTAAAAAAAAAGAAAAGATAACCTTGTGTGAACTGTATTACACTATTTTACTCAGATTTTCCTTCTGCTGTTTCATTGGCCAGTTTAAATAACTGAAAGGTTTGGGCTTTTTTTTCTTTTTGCTCTTTTCACTAATAAGCCTTTTGTTGATGCACTTAAAAGACCACTGAAATGTGCTTTTGCTATATCTTCAGTGCCAAATTCCCCCTTGCTGCCATTATCACTGTCACTGCAGTTTTTTTGTAACATGAGCAGTGTTAAACCAGATATTTCTGTCATTAATAAAATGTTGCACTATTGAAGCTGGCACTTACTGATCATACACCTGGTATTTGACATTTCTTTGGTCATATATTCTTACAGTTCATGTGAAGACTAGAAAAATTCTGATTCTTTCATTATGCTGTATTCTCAGCATTTTGTGTTTAAATACTGTGTTTGTGTACATCAAATATCATTTTAATATTGTTTAATATCATTTTGCTTTGTCTGAGAAATGATACTAATTATTTTGTTCTATTATTTTACAAATTTCCATTTTTAAGTTTCCCTTAAAATGTCATTATTTAAAAATTAACAAAAGTATAATAAGGTTAAAAATTAAGATTTTATGTTTTACTAGAGCATTGGCAGGACTTACATGTGGTGACATCTTTGCCAGCAACTTTCTTATCTCAGGTTTCTCTTAAATTCTTTAGGAATACTGAAGCAATTTTAAAATCCAGTGACAAGCAGCAAGCCTCAGTGTTTAATAAACTGTAATGCTAATATGTATTTCCAATTAGATATTTACAATAGATTGCTTCAAGGATACATTTAATTATGAATGTGTTCTAAATCAGCTTTAAAGTGCCTTTTTTTAAATGTGTGCACAGTATGTGACTAATTGTTACTTTAAGAGCAAAGGGAAAAGACTGGGAAAAAATTAACAAAGGCTGGTTCAGGGGATGTTTGAAGAAGTTTATGTGGCTGTAACTGAAGGTTTTTTAAATCTTTCAAAATTGGTAATGGAAGGTCCTTTGAATGTTGATTGAGCTGTTGTCCAAAATATCATCTCTCCATATAGGGCATGTCACTCTTAAATCTGTGATCACACTTCAGTCATTCACAGCTGCCAGGGGATGCTGAGTACTGCTGAAATCCATACAAAGGAACATATTCAAAACCCTTTCGAATGCAACACTACCTCTTAGTTATTTGTCTTCCCCCCCCGCCAAGAGGTGGACCAAACTAGCCTACACTGAAGTTTATGCCACGCAGAAATACAACTTTTAAGTATAATATTCTCAGGTTTGAGTCTCCCATCTTCTCATTGCTTTTTTTTCCAACATGTGTTGGATTACTTGCACCCATTCACACAGAACTAGACCTACCAAGTTTTCTACAAGGACAGAATTCTCTCTGTGCTTCCTGGAGTCCTCTGGATGTGAAGGAGGTGCTCAACCAGTCAGAATGAATAACTTGGAACCTCTTCCTGTGAGTTCTTCCTCCATGACAAAGTTAAATGGTGAGTGTAAGGTTCAAAATGAAAGGAATGGTTTGGGGTTGCTTAAGGTAAGTCCAGACTAAAAAAGTTTGTGTAAGACTTCATTTGCTCTGTGCACAGAACCACTTCTTGGTATTTAATCCAGTTTTAACCACAACCAGGGGCAGGTGAATCAAAAAAAGGAGTTAGCAGAATTCAAGAGCTCAAAGTTGTAGCTTTGGTGCTTGCTCCTGGTGTAGATGCAGTTGAATCTTGGCTTCTGGATCCTTTGAGAGCACAGACAGAGTCTGAGGTAATCCAGAGCGTGTTACTGCCCAGAGAGGGTGTGGGGTCCCCCTCACTGGAGATACTCCAGAACCATCTGGACACAATCCTGTGCCATGTGCTCTGGGAGGCCCTGCTGGAGCAGGGGGGGTTGGACCAGATGACTCCTGTGGTCCCTCCCAGCCTGACCCATCCTGTGATTCTCTGTGGCACTGACATTCACATGGCAGCACTCCCCCTTTTGTCCAAAAGACCATTTGAGATGTGCAGAACTGTGTCCCCTGCACTGGTGAGTGTGAGAGCAGGAATCCCAGCCTGAGAGATGTTTTGGACTAAAAGGATGGAATTAGCTTGGGTGATGAGAACTAGAGAGAAGAGGTAAGGATGGCACAGACACAAATCTACTAAAGATGCTCAGAAGAGAGACACTGTTTATTGTCTCAGGCCAGTTTGTGTTTCAAATATTATAGAAACAGTATGTCTTTATCAAGTCAGAATAGTTGGATTTTTAGAAATGAAATGAAAATGGTAATGGAAATAATGATGCAGCCATCACAACTTCAGCTGTGATAGAAGTTTTAGGAAATTGATCCTTCAGTGGCCAATAAAGATTAAATGAGCGAAAACCAATATAAAATGTTGATTAAATGAGGTACAAGAAGTATGATCAAGGCAGTATTTATTTTGTTTTATTTCTTCCAGCTCTCTTCAGAATTGTGTCTCTGGACAATGTGCTGCTTCAGTCATGTCTATGTTAAGGCAAATGAGGTGATGAATTACTTTCACTTTTCCAATGAGGAATTACTTTGCAAAATCTTCTGAAGTAAGTCTTTAACTTACTATAAAATTATACTGTGGATTCTCAGGAATGAAGCTGACAAAAGAACACAATTTTTAACTGCTCTCTATCTGATCTTAGTTTAAAAGGGCTATAAGCAGTTGGTTTATTTGTCCTCTGCTTAATGAGAAGGAATAACACATTTTTAAAGGAAAGAAAGCTGATGGACCAAGCTGCTACAGGATAAGCACTTGGCTTTAGGTGTGTAAGTGATTTGCACTTACTTGGTTCTGTGTGACACTTCAGACACCCTCTGAAAAGGGCACAACACAACCAGAAATGTTTGACAGGAAGGTTTCTTTTGGAATCTGTACACCATGAGTCATCCTCTGATTTCTGGACTTGAAGAGATCACGGGAGGTAGCTACTGGTGCCTGTGGAAGGTTCTGCTACACAGGCTGTGCTCCCTGGCAGAATGTTGTCATCTGTGGAATCTGATAGAGTAAAAATCTTCTGGTGAGGTGAAACCTTCTGTCTGCTGGTTTATCTGTGAGGTTTCAGAAGGAAAATAAAACCAAAGGTGATGTTTAACCAAACCAGCCTTTAAGTACTGGTGAGAGACCACGGTGTTTCAAATGATCCCTCCCATTCACCTTGTGATTTGTCCATGTTCTAAACATCCTGCCAAAAAACAGGTGATGAGTCACTTCTGACTCATCTCTCTGGATCAGCAGAACCCTTTGCACCTTGAGTGAGATCAAAATGTCTTCATTTTAATTGCATATAAAACAAAAGGTAATGCTTAGCCTAAAATGCAGGTATCATACCAAAAATACTGAGGATGGGGTTGACATTAATTATTGCACATGAGGAGCAGAGTGCAGATCCTGTCCCCTGTGCCAGTCAGATGTGAAAACTTGCTCCTATAAATAGTCATTCAAATGGGCTTAGCATGCCCTTTCTTTATTCATGACATTCATCCTAGTAGAATTTATTAATCTGTAGTACTGCCAGTTTATCTGACTCATATTAACTAAGCTTGCTTTCAGTAAAACAAGGGGATAAGTAAGGCCCTCTGTCTTTGAGAATGGGTTTGCAGTCATTTAATTCAATGCATCCTAACTAAGTCACTACCAAAATACTGTTTCTAATTTCAGATGCCACACCCCAGGAAGAACACCTGCCCTTTAGACAGATTTACAGAATTATAGTACAGACCAGTGGGGCTGATGATGTGGCCTGAAGAGAAGGAGAAAGATAAAATTAATTAAAAATATTTTTTTTCCTAGTCTAGAGAAAATGAGACTCTAGTGAGATATTCTAAGGTTACCTTATGAGACTGTTTCAAAGAGTAATCAGAATAATGCTTTCAGTGTTTATAGTGTTTAGGACAAGAAGTAACACCTTTAGGTGGCAAGGCTCAAACATGACTGATTGTCTAAGGATTGAGAGGGCTCTGACTCACTGAAATAGATTGTCTTGGGCTATTAAGAAAGTCTCTGGGGAAAAAAAAAAAAAAAAGTCTGAAAAGCAGCTTTTAGTAAAACTGTTAGTGGACCAGATGAGGGACCTGCAGAATTTTCTGAGATCCTTTCTGAAGCTATTTTTTAAACATCAGGACTAGAGTAGTGGTCTGATATGGAAACTTTCAATACCAAGAAGAAAATGTGCACAGTTATAGAAACAATAACATTCAAACAGCAAGAACTGGAGGCATCAACTCCTTTATTTCAGTAAATATTAAAAGCTTTTTATTTTAAATGTGTTTCACCCATAATTCATCTCCCACCAGAAAGAGTCTTTTTATTTGTTGAGAGAGCTAAAACCCTTCTGAAAAAATAGATGAGATTTGAACCTTAGCCAGAGATAAGAATCTGTCTAATTGTCAGATGGTGAATAAATGGAGAGGCAGTAGCCAAAAAGTTTTTTAAAAATCTGATTATCTTAAGTTAGTTTGCTAAAGCTACTTGTATTTTAAATATTTTTCAAGCTATGTGGGCCTTTCTAGATCTTAAGAAAGTGCATACTTGAGACATTGGGAGGTGTTGGATGCTTCAGAAGATGATGTAATTCATACACTTAGCAAAAGAATTAGTATCAGTGAGTAGGGATTTTTAGACAAGTTTTAGCTCTTAGCACTAAATTTTACTCCCATCAACAATGAATTATTCTTACTGTCTTTATATAATCATGAAGTTCATTATGGCACAAAGAGCTTGAGCATTTCATAGATTACACCTACAGTTTGTGGTGAAGTAAATGCAATATTAAGCTGTGTTGCATTTCTCTCCATAGTGTGCCAGTTTAGACTGTCACATTCCTTGAGAGAGAAATGGTGTGTCTTTACAGAATGCAAAATAAAATGGAAGAAGATCTGAAAATGCCCTTAAGTGGCTTTATAAAGCAATTTTTATGCTTCCAAAAAAAGAAAAGACATTAAATTAACTTCCTAATCTATATCAGATAAAGAGGGGTTGTAAGTACCAATGTTTTTCCTGGAAAAAATAGGCTTATTCTGCTGTGGTGCATGTTCAGCACTATTATTATTATTATTATTATTATTATTATTATTAAGCTTATTGTGTAAGTTGAAGAGAACCAAAGGGGCATTTTGACTCCTTAAACGAGCATGCCTGTGGAGAAAGGAAACTTGATTACCTGAGAATAACTGGAATTCTTTCAGATGTTTGATCCATAGTGATTCTGTTCCCTAGCTTTAATTCCTTGCTGGTATGAAGCTGTACCTGTATTACCCACATGAGTAAGGGACCTGAGCAATGAGACATCCTTCATCCCCTTGTTTTGGTGAAGGTATAAATGTCCATGAGGTGTGGATGGGTGGATCCTGTTGTCTGGATGCTGGTGGGCCTGATGTGGGTAAGCATCTGAACAAATTAACTGTAATGCAAAAATATTTTTAGTACATAATATTTTTTTCATGCTTCTCATAAATCGTAGTTTACGGAAATTAAAAATATTTCCTTTTTTTTTTTTTGACATGAGTGTAGAAAAGGAAGTCACTGCTTGAAAACAGCAGCAGAATACTCAGTAACTTTATTCTGTTTTCTGGAATATTGCTACAGGCCAGTCTACATCACATGTAACATTTTTGGCAAGCAGCCATCTGCTGCAGTAATAGCAAGATATTGGATTAGATTGCACATTCCTGATGTGCTCCCATTATTTTAATGGGTTTAATCTATTTGGGATGTTACTTATTGGGAAGAATGTAACAAATGTAGCATCTCCTGAAGCCTGGCAGTCTTCCTAAGGAATAACCACTCTGAGTGTGGGTTCTGCCTCATTCTAATGACATGGACAGAGTTGACAGCCTTCAAAAATGCCTGAAAGGATAATCTAGAATAGGGAGAATCTGCTGATGCCCAATTTACATTGTTGTGAAAGGACAGAAGAAGGCAGAAGATTTCCAGAGCTGTAGTTTAATATAGTCTTGATTAGACAGAGGGTTTGAATTATCAGGGCCAGTGCCAAAAAAACTCTTGGGAAAAAACTTATTGGTATGAAAACACATACCAACCTTCTATGTGTACCTTCACTGAGCAATTTATACTGGAAATATTGAATTCTTCTCAAATTCTTACTGATCCTCTGATCTTGGCCATGTTATCTTGTGTTTTCATCAGTCCATCTCTCTCAAAGACAAATTCTGATCTGGCATCCTCCCCATTATGATTTCCCCCTCCCCCACCTCTTTATCCCAAATCTTTATGTTTTCATATCCAATGCATTAGTATGAAATTTGCACAGTCTGATTTTCACTCATTTCTCAAAGGGATTTCACTATTTTTTACTGTGTTTTTATCTGAGCTTGCTGTTTTTCTCATGAACTTGCTCTCTCAATGACAACATAATCTGCCTCATCTACTCTCTAGTGCTTGCACAAACCCTTAAGCTCAATTCAGGCTAAACACATTCTGGATACATATAAAAATAAATCACAGCAAGTTTATACTACTTACTTTCAGAGAAGCAGTAATGTTCCTCGAACTTTTATGGAATCTTCCTTTGTATAGTTAATTTCTGAATGAATTAATTAATGAACCTTCCTGCATTTATTAGGTTCATACTAAGGATGCCTTCATCAGTACCACTGAAACTGCTGGAAGTTCAGGAAATTAAGTGCCAGTGAGTGAGAATTTTTTCAGCATTTTTCCAGGGTCATATATGACATGCTTGCAGTATTCCCTTTTTTAGGGATGCTGACATGGCCAAAAACAACCCCAAAACTTAAATGTGAGGACAGAGATTTGGAAAGGAGGATTTCAGACACGATGGTTGTTCTGACTGCAGCTCTTGCAGCAGTATTATGAAGATACACTGGTTAATATATCAACCTTTAAACCAAAACAATGTTAAATAGCAGCCAGCTGCTATCTGTCCTAGATATTTCAGCTGGAATTATCTGGACATCCCACCAGGAAATTCTGAACGTCTGGCTGGCTACTGTAATCAGTGCTGATACAGTGGAGGAATTCTGGAGGACTAGAAAAAAACTACTATTATGTCAATATTTCAAATTCTTAAATTGGATCATTAGGATAATTTGAAGTCAGAGGGAAAATAATAAAAAAGCTGATATAGAATGAAACATGTAAATATGACTAATACTGATACAGATTTAGAGAAAAGACAGTTTGTCAAACGTATTTGATTGCTTAAATGAGACCATAAGTTGGCAGATAATGGTAAAAGTTTGGATTGATATTCTGAGGCTTTTATGAGGCATTTTGATTTAGAAACCAGAATGACATATAATCAATGTGGTTCTCATTAAATGGATTAAAGACTAGCCAGGAGTTAGATCTCAAAATACCTCAGCAAAAGGGAATTAGAACTGGTCAGCTGCATTTTGAGCATGGGTCCCTGCAAGAACTGGTTCCTGATGGTTTTTAATCCTCCTCCCCCCACTTCAATTAGCATTATTTGAGCCATGTTGTAACAAAGGATGGCCTGGAGTCCTTTGCCACCCAGGAAGCAGGACTAGGTACTGAACAAACTCTGGGAGCACAGGGTTGGGAGCAGGAAGAATTGCCATGAGTCCAAAACTGGAGCTGAACTCCTCAGGGCTGTTTCCTGCTGAAGGCACCCAAGTTCAGTGGATTCCACAATTTCTCCTCAGGCATTCCACAAGCACACAACATCTACCTGGCATCCAGAAAAACCTTCATCATGACTCCTGACCCCACTGCTTGCCAATGCCTTAGGAGCTGTTTATTCAGTTTTCATGGTGTGCCCAATGCACAACAATCAGCTTTGCCTCCTACCTCTCTTTTCTGAGTTTTAAATCTTCTCTATAAAAGGCACTTTTTCAGGAAGTGGAGTACCCTGCCCAGCCCCTTCAGAGGAACAGGAACTTGTGTTGGATCTGTTCTCTGTGGGTAAAATAATCTGGACCTGCTGCACCTGAAGTCAACAGGCTGTTATGTGAGTGGGCTGGCATTAGCTCTCTTTGCTTTTTCTCTTTTGCTCTTTCAAAAGAAAGGAAGCATTTCTCCTCAGCATGAGCTGAAAACATCAGGTCAGCAGGCAAACACCAATTCCTGCCTTTCAGCTTTTCTGCAGCTCCAGGTTGCAGCACTATCTGTGTAAAAAGCCAGGTCAAACACTCAGCCCTGGCCTTCAATAGCTGCTTGCTTGTTTTGTTCTGAACCCCGTCCTGAGGCCCTCTCTCCCCACACAGAGGGGACTAAATTCTGTGTTTGAAGTTTCAGCTGCTCCTGCAAGGTCTGCAGACACCAATCTTTATCTACCAATAGCTACAAGGCAAGAGCTGGCAAGAATAATAAATGAAGCTGGCAGAAGTCAAGTGTAGCCCTTACACCTAAAATTTGTGCTTAAAATTCATTTAAAATCTGTTTCTCCCCATCCTATTGCACTTGCCCTCCCCAGAAAGTCTCTCCTCTGCTCAGAAGGGTGAGCAGTTTATTTTCTTTACTCATAGTATAGTTGCATGTGACACATGCAACTATACTATGAGTAAACATACTGGTAACACAAATACTGGCTTTTCCAGACTATTTAAGCAGAGATTAATCATTACATTGTACTTTGTATTGGGAGGCAGTAGAGGACAGGGGTCTGGAAATGCAATGTACTGGAAAAAAAAAGCCCTGTGATTCTCAGGAGTATGGCAATAACTAAACACTTTGTGTATGATGCTAAGTGAGAAGTAAGCCATAAAAAGTCCTGAAAGTGAATCATGGTTATCTGATTCACTAGAAACTTGTGACCAACTGGGATGATAGGGCAAGGAAAAAGAAGGATAAAATGCTTTAAGACACAATCTGTTTTTCAGGGCTGGAAAATATAGTTTATAGAAAATATAGTTTATTGGTTACAGATATTTAAATAGATACCTTTTAATGTCCCTTTAGCTATGAAAATTTAATGGATAATTATAAAGAATGGCTTAGCTGGAATAAAGTAAATGATATTTTCATGGATGAATTCAAGCATGAACATTTTGATCCATATTCTCCATGCTTATGAAAATACCCTCTCAAAGTAAAATGGCTTGCTAAGTAATGAAATATTTAAAAACTGTATCAGAAGTTAGAGTCAACACAGTCTTTTGGAGTGAAAACATCAGGATGTGTTATACACCTTTGGTTCCGTTTTTTTTTTTTTTTTTCCTGTGAAAACCAAGTTAAAAAAAAACTATCAGTCCTTTAAATTTTTGTTTTTCTGGCTTGAACAAGTTTAGGAATTGAAAGCAAAGTGGGTCCTGAGCTGCAGCTTGGAGCACTGTGCTGCACCTGGCCAGCCCAGCCCTGCCCTTCAGCGCCTTTCGGCGCAGACCAGGTACGGCTGTGGCTGCAGGGTCATCCCCAGCCTGGGCTTCAGCTCTGGGATCACTCCATGGGGGAAATGCAGGTGAAATCTTTGTAGCAACGAGGTGAAAAAAATAAACATTTCCATTCGAGCCAGCTGTTCTCCAAGGCAATGTCTTCTTCCTGAATTGGAAAAAAGGTTTCAAAAAGGTTTAAGATATCTTCAGTCACATTTTGCCTTTAAGATGAAAAGGAATGGTCATTTCTGTGTTCTAGGAGTGATGTGTGAACCTGGTGGCAGTATTCTGTAAGAAGGATAGGTGATATTTACACTAAGAAACTGATTCTAGAGAATTTGTTGCTCACAAATGCCATTGAAACCAATTCTGTCAAACTGATTTAGATACACTTGTTACTTACTGTATCTGGTCTTGAAGTGCCAATCTAGATGGAAAATGCTTTAAAAAATGACATTGTGAATTTTAGCCTTTTTCCCCTACAATTTTCTTAATTACATCTCCTGCCGGTCATTATTTACTGGCAATTATTAGAACTTTGTAAGGAGGATTTTTATTAGTTTATATATAAAACTGAGCTTGTCTATATAAAAGAGGTTATGCTAAAATTTGTTATCTCCAGAGTGCATTATATTGCATATCTTTAAATTTAACTATTTTGGATATCTTTAAATCAGAACTGAGGGTATCCTTCTGTCCATTTATTGCCACCCCTTACACTTTACACATCCCTGGATTTGTGAAAAGGAACAGTGGAAGGAATTGCTCTTACCTAGGGAAAAAGGAATAAACGCATCTTTCTTGACAAACTGCCCACTACTGTCCAAAAACCTCTCAGGAAAAAACACTTCTGGATTGCTCCAGTATTTTTCATCAAAGTGGACAGAGTAGAGGTTGGTGATGACTGTGGTGCCTCCAGGAATGGTGTAGCCACGCACAACAGTGTCTTTGGAAGTCGCATGGAAAATCCCCAGTGGGACTATGTTACAGAACCTCAGCACCTCGTGCAGAACAGCCTCAGTGTAGGGCATCTTGCACTTCTCTTCCAAGGTGGGCATTTTGTTTGGGCCAATGACAAGATCAATTTCTTTCTGAACTTGCCCTGTTAGGAATAAAAGCTGAGGTTTATTTTGTAATAGCTTTTACATTTTAATTTAAGCTGAAGTGTTTGTGTATATACATACATAAAAGGATACTGAAACATGATATACCTTATACAAAAACCAGTAGTTTACAAGCTTTTAAATTTAGACTCTGTATTCCTATCTGTGGTTAGTGCTATTATCTCCATTCTGAAACAATGGTGAAATTGATATTAGAGTGATTTTTCTTGGTCTAAGTACCAGCAGTAACTTTCCAAGTTATCTGGGCCTCTCTTCCTGCAAATCCTGGAAGCCCCACCTGTACCAAGCACTGCTAAGGGTTTGGCAGGAAAACTGAAGTGGAGGCAGTGAAACCAGAATGTGACTCTTCACTTCTGGAATCCAAACTTCTCCTCAGGGTGTGTGGGCTAACACTCAGACATCTATTGTTGTCTTATTTCACAATGACTGTACCACATCTTTTTATTTTTAAATGCATTTCTGTTCTTCCCAAAGTGTAAGTATTCCTGTCTATCATATGTAAATCTGTTGTGAACTGGGGAATGTAAGATAAAAAGAATTCTACCTAAATTGTTACCACAACCTGATTTACATTTTTGCTGACACCTGTACATTTTTAATTTAGTTTATTACTTTCATATTTAATTACACTTTCTTATTATTTATTAACTACATAGATTAGTATATCTGCCAACAACAGATCATGCATCACAATGCTAAACCTAAATATATTAGAAATACTTAAAAGTACTTCATAAAAAAGCTTCAAAGCTTTCATAAAAATGTCTTCACAAAATAATATGTTAAAATTTTATCATGACACTTGACTTTTGATATCCTCTCTATCTGCATTTAAAACAAGCTTTCCACCTCTGTCCATAATATATTTAGTAAATGACACAATAGAATAATATATACAAAGCTTTTTTTTGGTGGTGATTATGGATCAATGCACCACTTTGAAAAAGTATTTTAAATTTGCAATAGGAAAGTGAATCAGTTCCTCAAAATGTCAAAATTCTTACCTTGAATGTTTGGATAAAGAGCCATAAATAACACTGCCCATCTTAAAACATTTGTTGTGGTTTCTGTCCCAGCTATGATGAGTTCTCCAACGGAGAAAATTAAATTTTCTCTTGAATATGTAGATTCTGGGTCGTTTCCATTGCAATCCATCTCATCTAAATATGCATCTACGAAATGTCGAGGTGACTGAGGCTTCCTATTTTCAGAGACACGTTCAATAAGCTCATGAAGAAACTCATAGACTTCAGCTGCATTTTTGAACAGCTGCTGGTGTTTCCCAAATGGCAAGATACCAATCCAAGGAAAAGCATTATATAAAAATACAGAAGCACTAGCAGCTAATTCAACGTTTTCACTAAAAATGTCAATCATGTGCTGAAATTCTGTATCTTCGTATGTGAAACGTTCTCCAAAAATAATCAAGTTAGTAATGTTTGAAACAGCATTTGTTATCAAGTGCTTAAGGTCAAAGGGCCTGCCTTTGTATGTATCAATGGCATCAAGAAAAAACAGAGATTCTTCTGAAATTTTGTGTTCAAAGGACTTTTGACCATATCCAAAAACTCGAAAGGAATTTACAGCTAATTTGCGGTGTTCTGTCCATCCTCTGCCATATTTACTGTTCAGTAAGCCTGAAAAAATATTTTGACACAGTATTTTATGCAATGCTTTATTTTTCTTCCCCCATAAGATTATAAAATTATTCAACAAGACAAAAAATGAGACAAATTATTTTGGATGTCTTGCTATGGAGCATAGTCCACGAGTGACATTCCTTTCCAAATAATATCTTTAAAGAAGCATCAAGTGTTTTATGAAAGGACATCAAGTAGAGAAAATGAGTATAGCAGATGCTTCACGTGGTTTGTTCATCTATGGGACAAAAATTACATTTTTATACAAAAGACATTAGCACTCACCTCCCATGTTTGTCAGCTTCTTGAACAAGGGAAGAGAAGGCCTGTCTGCAAAAATTTCACTTTGATGGACAAGGCACTCCTTCACTGCATCGTAGCCATTCAGCACAACGGCAGATATTCCCCCGAGGTCAAGGCTGAAGATCTTTGGGGGGAAAAAAAAGCATTAAAAAGTGTCAAATGCCATTACAACCCAATCTGGAACAGGGAATGAAAAAGTGAAACGATGCTAAACGTCAGTGGGAAGTGCAGAGTTGGATAACCTGGCACACAGGTGGCCAGAGGTGGGACAGCTGTGGCATTACACAGGAGAGTCTGTGGTAAGCTCATTTGCTTTGTTAAAAGATAAAATTAATTAGCCCACACTACATCCTGTGCTCTGCTAAAGAAACCAGCCCTCCAAACTAAGGACTGGGGACACCTTCATGTAGTCCCTGGAGAGGAGTGAGAGCCAAGGTGACAGCCAACAACTGAGAGCAGAGCCCAGCTAGGCCCAGCTTCCTTTTCCACAAGTGGTTAGCACAAGGTGCTTTGGAGAAAGGTACAATACAGCCTGCAGAAGGCACATAGAGAATAAAAAAATTTCAAATCTGAATCTACATTTTGAAAATTAAAACTGAGCCTAAACTTAAGATTGAATCCTTAGATCCCCTTCCATACATTCTGTGTTTTTACCAGTACAACTCTTTAGATTTTTCTCCATGTCAAAGCTGGTGACCTCCACAATATGAAATTATGTTAGCCTAATTATACATTCTGTGACAACTGGGTTGTCACCCAAAGGGTTGCCAGGCACTGGAACAGGCTGCCCAGGGAAGTGGTGGAGTTGTCATCCCTGGAGGCATTTAAAAGCTGTGTAGATGTGGCATTTGGGGACATGGTTCAGGGGCAGACTTGGCAATGCTGGGTTAACAGTTGGACTCGATGATCTTAGGGGCCTTTTCCAACCTAAATGATTCTATGAGTCTATTCAGATACTTTCACTGTTATAATGGCTCTTCTTTTTTATGTGTCAGGAAGACACTCCTGGTATATTTCTGCAAACCATCTGTGAGTTTTGTATACTTTGGTCTAACATTGATCTTTATTCCTATAGCATACATGATTTTTTAAAAAAAACACCCTTTGATTGTATTTTTCCGAGTCCCCCAAATCCTAATATGCTGTTTCTCTCAAATTCTGCAGGATTCTTTCCGAGAGCAGGTGACTGAAACTCCATACAGCATTCCAGGCAAGTAGAAAGCTTGCTTTATTCAACAGCACATTTCCTTCCTATTTCCATTCCACTTGTCCCAGTAATTTGCTTGAAGAATATTTACCTTTTTTTTCCCCTCTAATTACCAAAATACATGTTAGATCTCGTTGGGAGTTCAGTTTTTCTAAGCTCGTCAAGAGGAGATTGGCCGCTTAAAGCTGTCTGATGGAAAGAAACGCCCGATATAGAAGAAAGTAAAAAAGGGGGGAAAAAGGAAAAAGAAAAAGATTCGTTTTTAAATAGTTAGGCTGAAGGGCTGTAAGTCTCTCAAAAATCGCGCTGAAGGTCCTTTGAGGCACGGTTCTGCCAGAGCCCTGCGCTCCCGCTCCCGGCGGGGCGCTCCGCCCGCCGCATCCGCCGGGCCGGGCCGGGCAGGGCAGGGGAGGGCAGGGCAGGGCGGCAGCTCCCGGGTTCCCCGCGCCGGGGCAGCTCCCCGCTTCCCCGTGCCCGGGCCGGCCCTCCCCGCTCCCGCGGGCCCCGGGGCGGCGGTACCTGCCCGTGGATCTGGCTCTGCCGCCGCAGGTAGACGTGCGGCTGCTCGGCGCCCAGCGCGGGGATGTTGCCGAGCAGCGGCAACCCCGCGGGGCCGGGCGGGAAGCCGGGCGGCCGCCGCTGCTTCAGCAGCTGCCGCACCACCAGCGCCAGCAGCAGTGCCAGCACCGCCGCCAGCGGCAGCAGCCAGGTGCCGCTGCCCGCTGGGGCTGTCGCTGTCGCCGCTCCCGGGCGCGCCCCCGGCTCCGCCGCCACCCGCATCGGCCCCGCCGCCGCCGCCGCTTCCTCCTCTCGTCCCGGTCCCGTCGCCGAGCATTGGCCCGCGGAGGCTCCGCCCGCCGCGTCAGGAGCGCTTCTTTTTTTTTCTTTTTTTCTTTTTTTTTTTTTTTTTTTTTTGGAACAAGGCAGGGTTGGTCCCTCGGGGTCTGTGCGGTGTCGGAACGCGGCGCTGGCTGCGCGCTCCGCACGCCGACCGTGGCAGCTGCGGGGAGACACCGGCAGTTCTCTGCTCCTTGTCACGTCTCTGTAGAATCTCAGACGCACGGTTTGGAGATGTTTTTCCCAGAGACACCTCGGGCCGGTGAAGCCCGCAGGGATTCCCTCTGGCAGGTGTGTACCGTGCGGATTTGCGGCAGCTCCGGGTGCGATGCCCGGGATTCCCGTGCTGCGCAGCCTGGCCCGGGATCCCTGACCCGGCCACGGCCCGGCCGGACAGCAGCAGGAAAGGGTCCCTGCCCTCGCCGGCAGCACGGCAGGGTGTGTGAATGTCCCCGGCCCGTGTGACCAAGCAGCACGGGAATCACACATTTAATGTGCAAAGGTTGCTGTTACCTAGTGGGATGCTGGCTCAGGAACGAGGGCTTGAGCTGCAGAAGAGGACAAGATCGGTAAGGGAGAGGTCAGAGAGCAGTGTTGCTGTGCCATGTGGCATTCTTGGCAAGACGCTTCATAAACAAACCCAGATTTGTTTCCATTCACGCTGGTTTTGTTACTACTATTTTACGAGCAGTTTTAGGAATATCAGAAGCGTTCCTGGCCCATTACAATTTCTGTGTCACATGCTTCTAACTTGAGCTGTCTTTCTTGTTGAATTCATCTTAATAGCTGCACACAGATTTTTAAGAACATTGATGAGATCTAAACAGAGGAGGAATTTATGCTGATGGAGCTCATGAATAACCTGTGTCAATGCCAGCATCCTGTTTCAAAATCTTACCAAGTTTGTCAGAATACAGAACAAGTAATAATAAAAAAGTGGCTTCAGCCCTGCTGGAGATTTTTTTTTTTCATTCTTCTTCCAAGTTATTTCTTCAAGTGTGATACTGTCTGGTGTCTTATTTATTTGGGCCATATCTGCAGAAAATACCAGTATTTTCAATGTCAGTGCCTAAAGAATTCTCACCCAAGACTCAGGACCTCAGCTTGGCTCCAATCAGAGGAAGAATGAAGAGAAAATTGCCAAGGGGTTAAGTAAGATGTGCACATGCTTAAGTATCTGAGAAAACATAGGAAGAGGTATTGCTCAAACCTATTGCTTTGATTTATTTTTGCAGCTTATCTTCAATGCTCTGTTATTTAAGTATCAAATACCCAAAGTTTTTGATGATCATGATTTCCACTGCATCTATGTAAGAAAAGAAAGGTAATTACCAGTTTTGGCAGCAAGCATTTTTAAGGGGGGAAAAAGGGAAAAAATAGTATAGGAAGGACCCAAGAAGAAGGGAAAAAAGATACAGAAGAAAAGTCCAAATATTTGACTAAAAAGGAAGGAATAGATTTGTAGTGGGGGGAAAGCCAACAATATTTGACAATTATCCTCAAGCAGAGGAGAGAACAGTCAAACCTGACCTTACCAGAGTATTTGAACCGTGGGGATGGAGAAGAGACAGTGATGTTCACCACTGTAACAGAGTGTGATGGCAGAAAAATAAAATCCATTTTGGTCAAGCCAAATGCTAAAAGATAGTGAGTCAACCAAGATTCAAGGTCTGAGAACCTCTAAAAGACATGTGATTAAGTGGAGGTAAGAAGCAGCAGCATGGACAAAGATGACTGAAACTTGTCAAAAGTAAGTGATAAATAAA
Organism: Haemorhous mexicanus; assembly: GCF_027477595.1. Classification (NCBI taxonomy): domain Eukaryota; kingdom Metazoa; phylum Chordata; class Aves; order Passeriformes; family Fringillidae; genus Haemorhous; species Haemorhous mexicanus. Next base: position 14,948,307 of record NC_082346.1, read on the forward strand.
CCCTTGTAGACAGATGAAATCACTTAAGGATGCAGGTTTAGGGATGCAAGACTCCAGTTGCTGTCCAAGCACAGGATTCCTTGCCAGTTTCTGATTGATCTTTTTATTTTTAAATTTTTTTTTCATTCATTCATTTCTTCAGAAGTGTGTGGGCAGCTTATGCTGAATTGCTTCTTTGGGAACGTTTTACTCATCTTAATCATGGATGATCAAATGAGAAAACTTACAGGATGAATAAAGGTTTTTTTATTTCAATTATAAAAATGATGGCTGAGTAAAGAAACCCATTAAAGCATGTATCTTTATTAAATTCTAAAACATTCTAGTCATCAAGTTTTACAATTACTTTGCACTGGAAATTCTGTAAGCAGAAGTTGGAGTAACAGGAAATGATTGTGTTCCTGTCTTCTCAGGAAAATCAGAAAGCAATGATTTGGCTTTGTATTCTTTGATTACACATACTTATATATAGCTTTGACTTTTGAAGAAATGTACTGCCAGGTGTGGCTGCTCTCTGAGTAACAATGTTAGGATCTTGACAATAACTCTGGGGAGAAAAATTAAGTTTTTTCCAAGTTCCATTAAAAATCTCACAAACTTGTACTTAGCTGCAACTTTGAAACAGGCTCTGGTTTTCTTATTCTTCAGAGTTGACATTGTAGCTGGAAACCAAGATAACTCTTGATCAGGTTAAAGTGTTTTCCATTCCTACAGTAATGTCTCTTGTTCAGTGAAATCACGAGTGATTTATAAAGTGCAGGAAAACAACTTCTTTATAGACAGATGTGTAAAGATTTTGCTCCTTGCCTTTGGTGGTGGACTGGGGAAAAGGGAGAGATCTTTACAGATGTATGTGACACAGGCATGCTTGTCATGAAAAAATTCATTTCACAAGTCCACTGACAAGTTTAGACTAATGTGCAGATGTTATCTGTTACACTCACAAAGTTCTTTTTAACCTATGTCATCACAGAGAATGATCAACTTCCATGTCACAATTATCTCCTGAACCAAGCCTGTAATGATGCTGGTGCTTTACAGATTATCTCAAACAGAAAAACACACCTGATGTTTTCCCTTGTGAATTTGGTGATTAGCTGTTGAGAAAATCCCCACCTTTTCCTTCAGTCACATCCTTTTCTTTCATCACAGTCCTGCTCTGCCTAAACATTTCATGTCTGTCAAGCAGACTCAGAAGGCTGGAGACTGGCTTAACTTGAGAAATAGCTTTGGCATGTTTTATTTTCTGGTTCTTTCAGAGTATACTTAGGTCAATTCTATGCATAAATTTAGAAATTCATCTTTTTAATTGATGGTCTCGTATGACTATGGGTTCTGAGAAACTCTGCTGAGAGCAGATGAGCAAATATTATGTTGTTACAGCCTTTGCCTTCACATGCTATTTACCAGCACTGAAAGGAGGGAGATCTTTTTCAGCCCCGAATTTCACTGAAGGCAGAGGAAAAATCAGTGCTGTAGGACTTAACAATGTCAGGACTCCTGCATAGCTCTGGGAGGGACTGAGGAAAACTCTAAGTTACCCTGTGGCTTCATCAGACCTCAGTACTGGCAAGACAAAGGATGAAATGATGACAGGAGGAGTTCCACTTTTTTTTTCTAGCATTCTGTAAAGAACAAGCAAGGATTAACTTGAGGGCTTGAGAAACAGTTTCTCACATTATTTTCCCTGACATGCTCTGACAATATATAAGATAGTATCACAGTACTTGTGCAAGCAATGAAATCCAGGTTTTATAACCATGCTGTTGTTTAAGAGGATTAGTTTTCTGTTCTGAGGTTGCTTTTTCAACTCTCATTTTAAATGCAGAATGCAAAAAAATGGTGTGCAAGTAGGTGCTGACTTTGAAACATTTTCGGGGTGAGGTTTTCCTCCGTGGTGCATCCTCTCAGTGCTGCCCTGGTGATGCTGCAAGTCTGACCCTGCCTCTGCTGAGCATGAGGGGCTCTCCTTGTCAGCCTGCTGGAGGTGTAGCTTGGGACAGAACTGGGATTGTGCCAGTTGTCAGAGGGAGGGAACGTGTTTGCAGGTGGCAGGAGAGGGCTGGAGTAAGCTGCTCGGAGGCTGAGATGTGCTAAGGGAGGACAGAAGGTGACAAAGCCACAGCAAACGTCCCTGTGCTCTGCCCCTGCTGCCTGGCCAAGCAAGCCTCAGGGCAGGACAGTGTGGCCCAGTCTGGTTTAAAGGATTATTCCAAACTGGATTTTGAATATATCCAGGAAAAGTGCCACAGAAGCTACAGAATCTTTTGGGGTTTTTGTGCGATAAGAAGATTTCAAGGAGATTAAACCAATGCAACCCTGATCTTCTGTTTAAATGTCTTTCATAAATCAGTCTTGGAGCTTTTCTAAGGCATTTTGGAGGAAAATTTGCTTTCAGAGTGATTCATAGATTTTTCACTAATTAGCTCAACAGCAGTTCCACTTTCTCAAAAGCAGGCACTGAAGCAGCCTAAATCCAGATTTAATGTCCATTAAAAAGGAAATGCTTTAGTGTTGGGATTTATATCAGTGTTCTGATTCTCAGGAAAGTACTGCAATTTTATAAAAAAGAAGCTCTTTTTTTTTGGGGCCAAATTCAAACCAAACCACAAGATAGATTGGCACAATATTTTTTATGTGGATAAGCTTGATGTGAGCTTATGCTAAATCTGAATATGGTTTTTCAGAGACTATGGGAGTGGGATTGAGGAAATAATTTGACCAATTAGGGATGGAAGTTGTGCAAAACCAAATGCCTACAAAAGTTACAGTTCTGGTTTCAGAGTTTAAGCCATTCTCCAGCTTTTCAAATTACGGTGTCACAGAAATTGGAGGAGAAAGATATGAAGAGAACAAATGTAATGGATTATGTTCCTTTCCCAGAGCATCTCACCTATATATGTCACTCCTGACAGATGTTGGAGTAACATGCCATGAAATCCTCCACTGAAAGAGGTTTCAGTGCCATAACTGAAATGCAACTTATTCTTGCCTGTCATTAATCTCAGCTGTAGAAAGCTTTTCTCAAGTGTAATGTCTCCTTTGTTGCCCTTCAAGACTATATATATATATATATATATATATTATAGAGTAACAGATTGCAGATTGTTATTGTTTAAGGACAAGTATTTATATTTTGTTATCAGCTTTCTCCATAGTCTTTCCTTGTGTTATGTTTCCCTGGTCTTTGAGCTTGTTTCCCTGAATCCTTATATGGGATCTCTGATAACCCCTACTGGCATTTTTCTGGACTTTCTCCAACTTGCCCAAATCTTTTTGGTTTAGATCTTATCAGCAAAAAGTAAGGCCTCAAACAAGACACTCTTGCTGGCACTCAGCTTGCTTTTACAGCAGCACAACCCCATTAACTCTGGCTTAGCTTATTTCATTTTCTGCAGAATGGGTTACAATGAGATGTTAGAACATTAGCTCTGCTCACCTTGCCCCACATGGCTTGTAGAATCTTCTTAAGAAGCAGTGTTTGCTGGCTGTTCAGAAGACAGGATCCTGGATCAGAAAGGCCAGGCATCCACCAAAAACTCAGAGAAGCAACTCCCCAGGTTCTCCTTGTAAGAAAAGAGCAGTGATTTTTACAGCTGGCTTTATCATAACTTGTCCTTACTGAAAAATCTTCATTTGTTGTTATAAAGAACAAACTTAGAGAGAGCAGAGATCTGAATCACACTCACCTCCCTCTTGCAGAGCTGACTGTGTTTGTGGATCATGGCATCATCACTGTCTCCCTTTTCATTTTTGTGGGGTCCACTTTTCTCTGATATGAACCAATCATGGAAATGAAAATTTTACCTGTGCAGCTCACAGTCTTATCTTTCTTGAGGAATTACATTTTAGTATTGAACAAAAAGTGCACCATAATATATAAATGTGGTAATTTTGTTTACCAGCATCCCATCTGCTACCATTTCAGACCTTCACTTCAGTATCTGTGGCTTCTCAATATAATGGCAATATTTACAGTAGAAAAAGTGGTCACTCTTTTAAATGTATTGGTTAAATTATATCAACGAGTATAATTTTGTAAGAAGTTGCATTTAGTGTAGAGGAAGTCACTATAAAATAGCCCAGATTTTTTCTTATTATCTACAAATTAAAACAAATTTATTTGAAAATGAAATTCCTTTTACTTGGAGCTGGGGGTTGCACTGGATAATCTGATTTCTATAAATAAATAAATAAATAAATAAATACATACATACATACATCTCCCATCATTCTGTGGCTTTTTATTTAATCTGCTTTGAAGCACTGAGAAAGGCAGAACAAGTCACTTGGAATAGATTGTTTCAGTAAATGTCTCACTTTCTCAGTGCAGTGCTGCAAAGTACCCCTCTCTGCTAGATTTACCATGAACATTTTAACCTCTAGTTTTGGATTTATCAAGCAACAGAAGAACGTCATCCTGTGAAAATCCTGTCTCTTTTTTTACAGCTTCAAAAATAGCCAAACTAACTGGGCAACTGCCCTTCTTCTCCATCTCATGCACAAGAGAAATTCGCAAAAAGAAAATATGTTTGGGGAGACCAGATGACATATAGCTAAGGGGGAGGGGGGAAATAGGACCAGCGTTCCAGCTGGGAGTCCCTCCATTAGCGCTGGCAAGGAGCAGCCGAAGCGCCTGCCAACATCCAAGTGCTACATCATCTCTACGTGCACAGGAGCGGATCTATTGGCATTCCTACCTGTTGGTTTAAATTTACACTCCTTCCTGTGAAAGCTTAAAGTAGAAATGTTGGCACCTGAAATCCTGTAATCACCGGCTCCAGCCCCGGACCGAGCCACACTGGCAGGAGAAGGGCTTGAACTGACTGCACTCAGCCACAAGGCAAAATTTAGCTTTTGCCTCCCAGGAGGAGGAAACTGAAATATGCTTTTACAACAGAATCGTCTGGAATTTTATTGTTTTAACTTTAATCCTGGGGATGTTCTATGTGGGCAAGGAGTAAATAATTCCCCAAAGGAAATGGGAACAATTAGCTGTTAGCATAGGAAGAGAAAAGGAAGAGTGGAGATAGAGAAATATCAGACTGGCAGCCCAGTCATTTAAATTCCTGCACTTTATTTCCGTTGGTGTAACTGTAGAATTCGTATTCAAACAGCAAAACCAAAGCCGAGCCATTCCTTTAGGTGCTGCCTAATATTTGTAAATACTTGTAAGTATTTGTCCTCAGAAAAACTACCTTAAAACCAGAACAGGAGTCGTGAAAACGGAAGAGATTTTAAATCAAATACTTAGACTCCTTCTCCCGAGGGATTCCCGTGGTGAGCATACGTGCGAGGGAGCTGCTGTTTAAAACGAACTTTCAAATTTGGCAGGGCGGGGGGGGAGGAGAAAGCCTTCCAGGGAGCATCCCTTCTGCCACCCCCTCGAGGGCTGCTGCTCCTGAAGGGCTACGAAGACGTGTTGGGGGGAGGGGGAATCAACCCCCAAAAAACCCCCAAAAACCCAAAAGTGTTTTGGGTTGTCACTTCGATAAAAAGCAGAACCCAGACGCCAAAAACCGTGAGGGTTTTCTAATTGTGGTTCTGCAAAACGAGGGTGGCGAAGCGGCGCAGCGCCGCCCCCGCGCCGGGAGGGGAGGGGGCCGGGGCGCCCCGAAAGGCGGGTAGCGATGGACACGGCGGTCCCTCCCCGGACGGCAGCCACTCGTCGGGGGTTTCTGTACGTTCTTGGTTTCTTTCCCAAACTTCCCAGCTAAAATCTCATGGACAAAGCATCACCCGCCCCGCGGCTCTCCCCAGATTTATCTATCTCCGGGTGAACACACAGAGTGACACGGCGGCTGCAAAAACATAAACGAGGAGCCGCCGGGATGTTCCCAGGAGCGCTCCCCATCCATAGGAGCAGAGAAAGGCGCCATCCAGCCGCGCCGGTCACCTGCTGCCTGCGCGGCCGCGCGGTGTGCGCGGGGCTCTGCTGCCCGCGCTGTCACCGCCGGGGACGGCGACAGCGACACGGGCGTCTCCTCCCAGCGCTGCCGCCGGCGGTGCCCGCAGCGCCGGGAGCTGGGAAGCGATGCCGGGGAGCGAGGGCAGGGGCGGGGGCGGGCGGAGCCGCGTCACTCCGGGGGTCCCGGGGACGGTCGGGGACCCTGCGCGTCCCCGCCCGGTCACCGCCCGCCGGGCAGCCCGTGTGCGGCGGGGCTGCCGCTGCCGCCGGGCTCGGCAAACGCCCAGAGACCTCGGGCGGGCAGGAAAGGCGCCCTCGGTCCCTCGGGGCGCGGTGGGAGCGCTCTGTGCGACCAGGCGATGCAGAGCATCTCTCCCGGGACGCTTCTGCCCCTCCCCGCGCCCGCTCCGGGCGGCAGCACGGCTGTGCTCCCCCGTGTCGAGTCTCCCCCGCCGCTCCGCCTGGGCAAACACCCGCCCGGGCAAACATCCTGAGCGGGCAGGTGCTGCCGTGACAGAGGGTCCTCGGCGGGTGATGCATGGGCGGCGCGCAGCTGCTCGCTAATCCCCGCCGGCGGCGCTCAGCGCCGGGCAGCGCGGGGGCGAACCCCACTTCCCGGGCGCCTCTTCGAGCGCGGAAAGGCGCTGCACCTGCCCTGAAGTTGCGTGATGGAGATGCTGGTGATGCTGATAGTTTCCTCTCAGAGGAAACTCGGCCCCGGTCCGGGGGGGCTGTGCGGGCGCCCGGTAGGGCAGAGCACGGGAGCCGCTCGCTGCCGCCACGGCGCTCGCAGGTGCCACTTGTCCCCTGCCCCCGTGAGGAGCGGCGGGTGCCACCGCCAGCGCTCTCTCCTCTGCCGAGGAGCTGCCCCGGCGTGCTCCCCTCGGGCAGCGATCGGCGCTGTCGCCCGCCGTGCCCCTGCCCCGCTGCACATCCCGCCTGTGCGGGATGCTCTCGGGGCGCCGGGAGAGCGCCGGGTGCGCCCGGGCTGCGCGCCGGAGCCGCGGCGGTGGCCGGGGGAGGGCGGGAATTCCCGGGGAGGGAGCGGCCCCGCTCTGCAATGCGGTCCCGCTGCTGCAGAGGTCGCCACGCGTGAGCGGTGCAGCGGGGGCGCGGCAGGAGCGGCCCCCCCGCCCCGCCCTGCGCAGCGCCCCGGCCGCGCCGCGCCGAGCCGAGATTTTTTTGTGAATGGGACCCTCGCGGAGCGGGCCATGACGTCACCGCCCGGCCCAATTGGCGCCCAATGGAGGAGCGGGCCCCGTCGGGCGGCCGGCGCGGTGATTGGCTGGCGGGCGCGCGCGGGCGCCCACGCAGGCGGCGGCGGCGGCAGGTATAAAGGGGGCGGCGGGCAGTGCGTGACACCGCGGATCGGCGGCGACACCGGCAGCGCGCCCCTGCTCCGCCCGCGCCCCGCTCCGCACCCCGGTAAGCGCCGCGCCGGCCGCGGCTCCCTGCGCGGGGCGGGTCGCGGCAGCCCCGCGTCTCTGCCGGGGCGCGGGGCTTTGGGACCGCCGTTCGTGGCTCGTGTGCGCGGGGCAGCCAGAGCCCAGGCGGGGGGGGACGGCTCTTCCCCGCTCGGTCGCTTCTTCTCCTCGCCGGTACGACGTGGCGTGTCCGGCCAGGACAAGGTGCTGCGGCAAAAGGTCACGGCCGGGGCGCCCCGGGGAGCCGCGGGGAAGAGGGGCGTCCTTTGGAAGTGGGGTCATGGTTCCCGTCGAGTACTGGGAGCTGGCAGAAGTGAGGATGATGTGGTAGTTGTGATGTGCTCCTTGGAGTGCAAGACACTGATGTTGTGAAAGAGGTGTATCTCAAATCTTCAATAATAGATATTTTTACAGCTTTTGTGTTTATGACTGATTTTTAACTTAGCCTCTTCTCTGGTTTCAGAATAGAAGTATTTATTGAAATTAAACTACTTAATTCTTAGTGTAATCAGAACTGGGGTGTTAGTGCGCTGGCTGGCAAGAAGCAAGCAGCTTCAGGTGAAGTGCTAACAAGGGCACTTGGTTCTCAAAAACGTTAAACACTCACTGTTTTTCCTTGTGATTTGTATCTGTCCGCGTCGGACACACAGTCTATGACATTGTGTGCAGTAGTCAGAGGAACGTATTTTTTACCAGTTTTAGGAAAACTGCTTTAAGTGGAATGCAAATAGCTGCAGGTCTGAAAAGCCACATTTTTCTGCCCTGTAATAGAGCCAAGCTATAATAAAATTTTGAGAAAACTAAAGCACAACGGCAATAATCACAATAATCAAAAATGTGAATTTAAAATATAAAGCGGTTCATATATGTGCTACTTGTGGCTGGTAAGCAATGACCTCTTTAGTGGAACTTGCAGGATTGAGAGGGTTGGAAAACAGCCATTGCTTGATGTACCTCTTTGTTGTAGAGAGGAAATCATGGTTATGCTGAAGATTTCATCTTTCCTTGCTGTTTATGCCTTGGTTGTGTGCCAGATGGACAGCTTCCAGGCAGCCCCAGTCAGGTAAGAAGCTGGTCCTGTTGCTGAGTGCTCTGTCTGAACGGGATGAAAATGCTTAATATTCCTGAGAGGTCCAGGAGGGAAACAGACCACGGTGAAGGAGAAAGGTGGCTGCTTTTTGTTCTGGGGCGTTTTCATTCTATCTTTAAACCGCCCGACGCTGGGCGTGAGGAGAGCGCATCGGGGCTCGCACATTCACACCCTGAAAGGGGCTGTCAATGACACACAGCCTGCCAAACCCCTCTCCCTGCAGCAGCCTGGGCTTTACTCACCCTGTTTCCCTTGCCTCTGCCCAGACCTGGCTTGGAGTCCATCACGGACCGAGTGGCTCTCAGTGATTACGAAGCTCGGAGGTTATTAAATGCGCTGGTGAAAGAGTTCATACAGATGACAACAGAAGAGCTGGAGCAAGCCTCCGAGGGGAACAGGTAAGGACTGCAGTCCTGGGCAGCAGAAAAGCGATGTGGGAGTGTTGTATGCCTGACATTTAGCAAAAGCCATTTGGGCAGACTCTCTGCAGGTCAAGATCTTTTTTGTTTTCTTGGGGTTGTGGCTGACTGGTAAAGGATGATACTGCAGAGACATCCTAGTGTTGGTGTCAAGAGAATGGCTTCACCTAGTTAACCTGCCTCTGTCTGTCTCTTACTTCTGAAAGTGGAGGGCGATTTGAGCTTGAATGAGTAGGTTGTGTTAAAATATGGCAGCAAAAGGTATGTCTTCCCAGTGGGAGTGTTAGGGCATTACTCAGTCACTCTTGGATTCTCTGTCGTGCAAGTGCATGCTGTTGTAAGGCATGGAAAGTTCCTGGCAGGAGGGATGTGTTCCTCCTGATGCACGCAGCGCCACTCTCCCTGGGACCAAAGGCATGCAGGAGCATTTGCATTATCCTAACAGGATTTGCATTGCAATGCATGGGGATGGATGAGACACTGAACAGCATGCGGGATGTGGGGGAAGTTCAACTTTCTGACCTCGGACTGTATGAGCATCCAAAAGGCTAATGGACTTGCTTGTCAACAAAATTGGATTCATTAACAAATGGTGTTTTCCTTCTGACTGCTTTTGTATGGACTTGCCTTGCATGGAATGCGATGTGGAGGGTTTGGATTTATTTTGAATGAATGTTTAAGTTTTCTAGCAGTAGGTCTTTAATGCAGGGAAGAAATGCATGGATGTGCATGCTTGAGGTTACTCTTCCTTTGGGCATGTTTTTATTTTTTTTCCCCCCTGCAGCCTGGATAAACCCATTTCCAAACGCTGTGCCAGTCTGAGTACTTGTGTGCTGGGCAAACTGTCTCAAGAATTGCACAAATTGCAAACTTACCCTCGCACTGACGTCGGGGCTGGAACTCCTGGCAAGAAACGGAATGTGCTGAGTGACCTGGAACATGAACGCTATGCAAACTATGGGGAGCCCCTAGGAAACATCTAGACACGCTTATTTCTCCCCCTTTCCCTTTTTTAACCTGATGCATGTGGATATAACTTTGATTGCTAACTTTGCTGTGTTCTTTTGATTCTGTTTTCGACAGAGAATGTTTGAGATGGACCTAATGTTAGGAAGACCAAGAATATAACATGCGTACCAAACTAGGGGAAAAAAATAAATAAAAATGATCAGCACTGCCTTGACATTCCAAATGATTTTCTTAGACATTGATTAAAAAAGAAATTCTAAAAAAGGTTCTTCATTTCTGGCTGCTAAATGTACAAGTAGATTCGTTCTTTTGTGCTTACCCATGCACTTGTTCAATAAACCTATTTTTTCTATAAGGGTTAGATCTGCTTGGTTTAACATTTTGTTTTAGAATGTGAGATTTCTAGATGAGGTTAGAGAAATTTTGCTACTTGTCTTAATGTTCTAGAGAGGCAATGCCAGTAACTTCTAGAAAAGTTCAAAGAGAGCTTAGAAGACAGTTCTACACATAGATTGATATGTGCTGCTGTAATCTGGCATGCATGCAATCCTGAGAAGAGCAAAGAAATCAGGAAGGCTCATACTTATTCAATCTAACAAACTAGAAATGTAATCCTGTTTAAAACTGGGTGCTGAACATGTCCAGGTAAGAATTTTGTGGTCTTTTTCTTATTTTACAATAGGTCTTTGCACTATATTTAAAATATATGTACCTTTAAAATATGTGTTGCTTTGCAATTCACCTACCTTAGGCTGTCTTGCATGAAGAGTCAAACCCAGATTTCTTTACAGTTCTGTTGCAGCACTGCATCTACCTCCTAATTAGAGGCCTCTTTCAAAAAATTGGCATTGATTGTAAAAGCAACTCTTCATTGTTAAAATTAATAAATTGCCTTGTGATGCTTAGCTGAGAAAAATCCCTCCTACTGCAAGAAAAACTCATTGCTTTAGAGTAGAAAATTTTTCAAGCAAGGATTGTGTGAATGCATGTTCCTTGAAGTTCCTCATCTAGCACAACTGTTAGCTGTAGGCTGAATTGTGAGCAGAGAACTAATACTGTCACAGTCTGAACTGCCCCGTGGTGCAGTTCTGTAGTAGACAAAGGTCTAACTGGAGCAAAGAGAGCTTCTCCCATTCCCACTGAGCACCTGGAAGCAGTGTCTTTGTGTGGTTCAGCTCTGAAGGTCAGAGTTACTGACAGAGCTCCTGTAGTGGTCAGTGATGCTGCAATTCCATGTGTTTTCTGGCTGTTAGGGAGCACAGGTGTTGGAGTGAGAAGTGAAAAATCTGTGCTGGCTACTGCCTTTCAGGAGCACCTCAAGCCAAATACAAATGTGAGGTTTTGGAGGAAGAGGGGATGGTTTAAATTCTCCAGATCTGAGCCTCCTCAGCTCCTTTCCATGGCCATAATGCCTGGTTGGAGACAGGCAGTACCCCAGGTATGGCTGAAAATCTGGCCTGGATTTATTCTTCAGTCCTGCTCTTCTATAAATTGAGCCTGACACTGAGAAAACCAATAAGAGGCTTCTTTTAGCAGTCCTAAGCCATGCACAGAAGGTGCAAATGCCTGCTGCACAGCCAGCCTGCTTTTAATCCTGCAGCAGAGCCTTTGCTGGCCGTAGTGATGTCTCACAACCTGCAGGGTTGGTGCTGCAGGAGCTAACTCTTCCTTTTCCTCCCGAAAAGCAGTGTAACAGCACAGAAGAGGGCCTGCAACACAGCCACCTGTGTGACCCACCGCCTGGCAGACTTCCTGAGCAGGTCAGGGGCAGTGGGCAAGAACAACTTTGTGCCAACCAACGTGGGCTCCAAGGCCTTCGGCAGGCGGAGGAGAAGCGTCCAGATGTGAGGAGCTGAGTGGTGATGTGAGCACGGTAAATGCACAGCACCAAACAGCCTGGGGCATCCCCAGGGCTCTGGTGGTGTGGGGGGGATGGCAGACCTGCAGTGGTCACCTGGGAGAAGTCAGAGGAGTAAGAGTGCAAAAAGAAAAAAGATGTTACAAATAGAACAAAGATGGGTGCTCAAGAGCTTTTGGAGATGTTCTGCTTGTGTAAGCCCCTTCACAGTGCAGTAACTAAACACAACCATTTGGTTGGAATTGTTGTTTTACCACCAACATTTCGTTATCAGCCTATCAGTAACTCTGGTTTTCTTTCTTACAGATTGCAATGAAAATGAAAACTCGACTTTAATTTCTAATGGAAGCAACTCTTCTTCATAAACCAAGACCACCAAAAAGATTAATTTTTCATCCTACTATTGAAAATGTTTTATTTAATACAAACGAAAACACTTCTGTTATGTATAGTAAAAGAGAATCTAGTTATTAAAGTTAAATTATTGTATATTCTTTTTATATGCAACTCTATTTCAAATAAAATGTGACGGCATCTATTATTTATTTATCTTCCAGCTTATGTGACCCATGCTACTTATCCTGGCCCTACTGCCAAATCTCGGGGATTATACTAAACTGCTGCCTGGCAAGGCATATGTGTATTATACAGTGTGCTGTGCCTTGATGTAAAACACTTAACTATCCTGATTGTACAGTATGTTTAAAGAAAAAAAAAGAAATCACTTCAGTATTGTATTATTTGTGAATTTACGCAAAATTAAAAAAAGTATTTTAGATACACTTGGCTTGAGAAACTGATTTTTCAGTTGGACATGCTTCTGGAGACGTGTGGCACCAAGCCAACATCATTGCAGATCAGCTAGTCCATTGATCTGCTCCAGCCTTATTCACTATAAATACTAGAGTTTGAGTCAAAAGTTCAGAACAGTAGGAATAACTGCTTTTTATATATATAAAAAAAACCCAAATGAACCAAAAGATACCATTTAGTGAGACTTCTGCTAGAAAAATAAGCCACAGGTCCATCTAGTAAAAATACAGGGAAAAATTTCATTGTGTAGTTTAAAACTAAATCTTTTTATGCAGGCTCTAGTTCAGATGAAACAGCCTGACATCCGCTGTAGATTTTTGTGTAAAGTGGAAAAAGTGAATTAGGAAGAGAAAGAGAAGCTACAGAAATGTACATTTCTTTGAAGCAAGCCTGAGACAGAGTCTATTTAGGGATCAGGGATAAATAATTAGAGTGAGTGGAGAAGAGGGTAGCTGGATCCATTCCATGGACTTATAAGTGGTGCTGCCAACTTTCTTCTCAAAGCTGCTGCTGTTTCAGTTTAGTAGCTGAGTCAGATATTTGTTTAGATTTGTTTCAAGCTTTACAGCCTGACCCTAAAATCTGCTTCATCAAGTCAGATGAATCCCAGAATGGGTGAGGGAAGAGGCCCCAGGGCATCGTGTGGTGCCACCTCCCTGCCCCAGCAGGGTCATCCCACAGCGCCCAGCACAGGATTGCATCCGGAGGGTTCTGCATTATCTCCAGCAAGGGAGGCTCCACCTTGCTGTGCAAAGCAGAGGTGGAGGTTCTCACGCTCTCTCTGTGTGTCTCTGCTGCAGGTGTCACAAGGAGGAGCTTGGCCAGCCCGGGGTGGACACTGAGGCCACCCAGTGACTCCCAGTCCGTGCTCGTTCCTGGCTGCGGGGTCACTCCTCGAGGAGCAGCAGCCCTGGTGAGTCAGTGTACAGAGCAGGCCTTGGAGGAGGTGAACCACTGCGTGCTCTTTGTGCAAGGATCTGCTTGGCTTAGACCAAACTGCCAGTTTTGGAGCCTGTAAGTGTTTGTTGCTATGTTTTAGGTGGTTTTCCCCATTTTTCCTTACACAAGGTGGGGGTCATATCCTGGGATTGCCTGGCAACCTCAGCAACACTTTTCCCTGTCACTGCAGATCCTTTGGGCACAGCTTGTTTCTTTTGTTTCCTAATACAGCACTCAGCAGTTTAATCTTCTCCAAGACAGAATGCTAAGTACAGTTATTGGGGTGAATACATGTATTTTAGTGATTCATATTCAATAAGAAGCCAGGCAATGCCCATAGGCCCCTTCTGGCTTTAAAGTCTAAATGGTCAGGCAGTTCATTTTTTCCCATTTACAGCCATTCTCTGCTGAGAGACACCTGAGGCTCTGCATAATTGAATGTCAGCTGTACATCCATCTAATCTAAAAACTATGTTAGTTCCTCTTTTCAGTGTAACCAAGTTAGGCAAGGGATTTCCCCAGAGCAGCATTGCACACCCCAGCACAAACCTGACACATAAAACATCCAAGGAGCCTTGGTGCTGGCTTTTGCATTGTCCTGGGTATAGGAAATTTGGGTGAAACTTTTGATACATGGTGCTTGTGCTGATTGTTGTTTTCTTTTTCCTTAGGAGGAACCAGCTACTTTCCCACCTCAAGATCTATTCCCGTTGTATCTTCTGTCTCATTTCTCATTTCTTGGGATCTCTGTCTGCACATCAATGCACTACACTTAGCAGTGCATATCCCTGTAAAGGAAAGAGGGTTGAGACCATGGAAGCAAAGGGGAATACAAAAAAAACTTTTCCATGATGTGAAGGGATAGAAGCCCTTCACCACAAAACTGAGATGCTCAGAGCTTTAGAAGAAGCAGATTGTTATTGAAACTAGAGAAAAGCAGAGATGTAAGCAGTAATATTTTAAGTAAAAATTTGGTAGTTTTGAGGCAGTAAACATGGTAGAAGGAATTGCAGAGCTGCTAGAAGGTTGTCAATTGCTTTGACTGACTGTGAACAAGTGGAAGAAATTGCTTCTATTTTTAAAAGGTACTGATCTGGGTAATACTACCCAAACTTGTCAGCTCTCAAGCAAACCCCAGATTTTACTACAAGAGAAAATCTGTTTTGAAGTTAGCATTTAAAAAGGTAAAGTGTGGTTCTTAGTGTACTTTTTTTTCCATTTTACTATGTTGCCCTTCTAAGAATACTTGGAGCTGGTGGAAAGTGTGACATTGGTGCAATACATGTGAGTATTGGGCACCAAAGCCCAGTGAGTTAGTATTCAGTATTCATGCACAAGTGTCTGTGTTCTTGTTTATGAGGCAATACCAGCCTGACTGTATTTTGGTTCTAATATTTTTAGATGTCTGTGTGTGTTTCCTTTAACTATTAAGTTGGTTTTTTTTTTCAATCTGAGTGCAAATGAAGTTTTGGGAGAGTACTTTGCAAGCAAAGGCAAAACCAGAAGAAATTTCTGAGAAAGAAAGGGGACAGGGGGTGATCTGCTCCTAGAGCTGACTCAGTTTTTGATTCAGGATCATTCACCAGGACATTGCTGCCCACACTGATAGAGCATCATTTTGAAATAACCCAAGTGGACTTCCACTGTGGCAATTTTTTTTTTTCTCCTTCTGTTAGTGAAATTTAATTCATCTTCCTGAAAGCTTCCATTATCTGCAGTGTGAGAAAGGAGCAGAGCTAATGTTATTGCTTCTGACACTGAACACTGCCAAAAGCAACTTATATCAGGCAGTAGTAAATTTTGGTATTGGTTATCTAATCCAGCATTGTCATGTCTAATTAGCAGATTGAACATCTCCAAGAGGTGAAGAGTTTAAAACATGCTGGAGAGTTCGGATCTGTGCATTTTTCCAGGCTGAACTGTCTCAGAGCAGGTGAATACTTATTAAACTGGGTTCTTCAAGCCTGGCTTCACCCAGGTTGAGCACTGGCAGCTTGGTTCCAAACTGGTCACAATCACTGTCTCTGGCAGGCAGCTGCAGGCTGCCCTGGCAGCTCAAAGGGCTCAGCATGGTGCACACCTTTGCTGTGTCTTTACTGCTCTAAAAAGCACCACATCCCTTCCCTCTTCTCCACTTTGGATGCTCCTCCTGCCTTCTAAAATTCTTCTGTTCTTCAGAAAATGTCCAAGGATTTATAGTACCTCTCTCTTTTTTTTTTTTTTCCCCCACAGAAAGGAAATCATTCCTATTTCCAAATCACACCTAACACTGTCACACTTTCTCTGTGCACTTCCCAGTCTCGGTGAGATTTCGGATTCAATGGAGTAATAAGAATCATTGCAACATTTATCTTTTCTTTCTGTTCTTGGCTTCACCACAGCTCTTATTTTCACCAATTACTCTTTTGGCTGGGGCTGAGCTGTGATCCCAGCTAAATTATTAGTGTCACCTCCACGAAAGCAAATAATTGCCTTGCAGTCTGAAAGTGAAGCTCGAGGACTTGAAACACAGAACAATTTGTGTGATGACCAGCGGCGGCTGCCGAGGCAGCCTTGCCTTGAGCTGCCTGCCAGACCCCCCAGGTGTCTCCCTGAGAGGTCCCCTGTCCCCCCAGAGCACAGAAAGGGGACAGGACAGCCAGGTTTGCAGTCACTAGCTCCTCTCGTCCCCCAGCAGTGTGACCCAGACTCTGGGCATGATGGAGAGGTCCTCCACCTCCTCCTCCTCCTCCTCCTCCTCCTCCTCCTCTGCCAGGGCTATGGAGGCAGCAGGCTCCTGGCAGGACCTCTGGAGACACGGAAAGAGGAGCTCAGGCTGGAGCAGGTTTGTTGGCAGGACTTGTGACCCCATGAGGGACCCGTGCTGGAGCAGCCTGCTCCTGAAGGACTGCACTCTGTGGAATGGGAGCAGTTCATGAAGTGCAGCCACGGGAAAGGCTCACCCTGGAAAAGTTGGTGGAGGAGTTTCCCCTCTCTGGAGGAGTGTGAGGAGTCCTCCCCAGGTGGAGAAAGGAGCTGCAGAAGCAGCCTGTGATGCACTGACCACAGCTCTCGTTCCCCCTCACCCTGCACTGCTGGGGGCAGGGACGAGGCAGAGAAATGGGAGTAAAGTTACCCCTAGGAAGAATAGAGGTGGGGGAAGTGTTTGTAAGACTTGGTTTTACTTATTATCATCATTGAACTGTGATTGTAATGAATTAAATTGATTTCCACCAGTTTAGTCTGCTTTGCCCATGCCAGTGGGTGCTGAGTGATCTCTCCCTGTTCTTATCTTGTCCCATGAACTTTTCATTTTCTTTTCCCTCCCACGGGCAGCTGAGGATGGAGAGTGACAGAGTGAATTTGGTGGATACCTGGAATCTAGCCAGGGTCAACCCACCACTCTAAAGGAACATAATCACATGGCTATTTGGAGCCTTTATAGGTTTTTTTGTAGCTTTGCAAACACTTTGAATGTCCAAATATATTGTGTCAGACACGTTAATTTGCACATTATTCTGCTGACATGCTTGAAGGACTGTTACAGGTCTTCACTGTCTTTTTTTGTGATAGGAGCCAATTATTCTGGTTAGCATATGTTCCTAAAATAGTTGAATAAATAGTTTATAATTCCATTTTTAGCACATGAAAGGACCATGATTTTATATGGAACCCTATCAAAGTTGTTATTTGTACTGGGTGGGAATGGCCTGTTACTGGGAATGAATTCCAGGAAAGAGCATCAGGGGAAGCATGACAATCCTTGTAGTTCAGTGAATTCCATGGGGACAGGCAAATTTTATTTATGGAGCAGTCTTAGTAGCTTAGGGAAACTTTTTAGCATGTCAATCCTGCCAGACAGGCTGAAGAAGACAATGTTGCCAGGGTCATTCTTGATGTGTACATTTTCCAAGGAAGGTTTCCCTCTTAGTTAATGCAGTCCTTCTTTATCATTGTGTAATTAAAGATACTATCTAAGAGTTAAATTAGTTATGAAAATTAATATTGATTGTTGTTCTTAATGCAATAGAAGCAGAGAATTACATAGGAAAAAGGAAATGGTTCTGACCTTCAAATACTGGAAATACAGAGCTTAAATGAAAGCTGCCATAGTTTTTGTTTAAAAGGCTTACAGATAAGTAGATGAGAAACCAAGCTGTTTGAAGCACTTTGTGTACATTGAAAGTGAGCTCAAAGATTTTTTTCATAAACTTTCTGCTTTAGCTATCTCTAGTTTGCAGCCTTGGTAAGGATGCACACTTCAGTGGAGAAAAGGTTTGTTTGCATTATGTGAAGTTCTTCTTCATGGCTTAGGTTCTCAGAAGAAGACAAAATGTCTTTATAGCACCTTTTCCTGGATTTGTAACTGTGTGTTTTCAAACCACATACATTTAGTATTTAACTTAATGAAGAGCCTTAGTGACTGAAGTTTTTGGTAGGATTCGTGTCCCTATTCTGTTATTCCGGTGACTTTCTCCCCAACAAAAGTTTCATTGCCCGTTTGTTATCACTTGTTAGATTTGCAGAAGCTGCACTTCATAGGCTGCCAGTGGTGCCACTGCAGTGATGTGACAGGTAGGATTGGAGGTCAAGCCTCTGCTCTTACAAAGACCTGCAATCTGACAGGTGAAGAACTCTTCTAGTTCAGGTGCTTTTGATGATATGCCAAGACAAAATTAACTTGGGGTGTCTCTCGCAACCAGTTAGCTTTAAGCTGATCATGCTCCATCAGCCTCCCAAGCTCCAAGAAAACTGCTTTTTCCATCAGGTTTTTGTGGGTTCTCTAGCTCTGGACACCAGGATTATCTTTCCTTATGGCCAATCCCCCTCCCCTGCCAGGTGTTGCTCTTTTATCAGAAGTTCAACCTGAAACCTGCTGGGTGTCACAAAGTACAGCCTGCAGCCTGCCCCTTGTGCATCAGGTGCTTTTTGCTGTAGGCCATATAATGACCTGATTTAGTACCCTTATGTCTCACAAGTCACTTGTTTCTCAACATTGCTATTTCCAGTTTGGTTGGCATTTCTCTGGTGAGCTGAATCTGGTGAGTCTTGAGCCGCATCAAGGGAAATATAGGTTGGATATTAGGAAATATTTTTTAAAGAAAGGGTGATAAAGTTCAGGAATGGTCTGCCCAGGGAGGTGCTGAAGTCACCATCTCTGGATGTGCTTTAAAAAAGACTGGATGTGGCACTCAGTGCCATGGTTCATTTGAGGTGCTGGGGCATGGGTTGGACTCGATGATCTCTAAGATCTCTTCCAACCTGGTCATTCTGTGAGTTCTGTGAATCTCCTTTACAGCCCTCACAGAGGACTCTAAATTGATATTAATATAATGTGTACCTATAAAGCCCATTTGTATCCCCACAGAAGTGTGAAGTGCCTGTAAGGTTAACAAAAATCTAGACAAGTATTTCCATGCCTTCATTTCAGCCTCAGGTTAAAGTTATATCTGGGAGGAAGAGAGGGAAAGGTGTCACTTTCTATTTTAGCAAGTTTTTAGTGACTGCATAGAAATGAAAACTCTATAAACCTGCTCAAGTTAAGGGAGTGATTGGTAAATACATCTTCTAGAAGCTAGAGGGCACAGGAGCCACAGAAAGCCTCTGGTATAACTCAGTTACCAGGAGGTGTGAGCGAGCCCGAGTAACTTTTGTTTCTTTTCACATAAAATGGCACTTGCTAATCAAGTTCTAACTGATTTTTTTTCTCTTTCTGAAGAGAAGTGACTGAAAATCAGAATTGTCTTTCTGGATTTTTATCAGTTTGGCTGATGGTTTAAAAGAAAATACATTATTCATATTGCTATTGATATAAAAGAAGTTGCCAATATATGCTTCCCATTTTTAATCCAGATTCGTTCAGCAATAATTTAGTTTTCTGCAGGAGCTCCTATCATTAACCATTTATAGAGAGCTACTGAGAACTGTTTTAATGGACCAGGTGAAAGGTAAGTTCATGATCAGAGGAGAGTTGCTATCAAGCCTAATAATCACAGACTGCAGATTTCCCTTGTCTAGCTGCTCTGGTGGAAGTATTTGAGAATTTTGCTCACCCTCACAGAGTATTTCTGTGATAGTCCTGGTGTATTTTGTGTTAAAAGCCACCTGTCTCACCAGTGTAATACTGTGTGAGAAGGACACTGGGAAACTTTTTGGTACAGACCAGTCCTTACTTTGTTTGCATTTTGAAATGAAGTTCACAGACCTTACCCTGAGTGTGTAAGTGGAACAGAATATCCTGATCTGCTCTTTGGAAGACCTCCCCAATTCCAAATTCCAAATCTGTTTTGTTTTCAGATCCAAGCAAGCCAGTGAGAAATCTTTGCCAGTCTGCAAAGGATATAAGATATATATTTGGATTAATTTATGCTGAGTTTCTCAGGGCAGTTGTCTTTCTCTCTTGAGCAGAAAATCAGAGGTACTGTGAGTTTGCACAACTCCTGCATCACAGAAAGGATTCCCTCCAGCCTTTGGGAATTCTACATTTTCCATAGGCTTTATGCTTAAAGTCAGGCATAAAGCTTGAATATCATCCAGGCTTGGATCCAATTTCATGGATGCTGAACCACAGGATGGTATTCTAGTAAACAAAACAGCACTGGTGGAGTAATGAAACTCTGCTGAATTATTCATTGGGTCCTGAATGATGCAGAGAGAGTTTCATAGCAAACAGCCCTGAAGATGAGAGCAGTGCCAGGCACAGCCCTGTGCCTGTGCTGTGCACCTGGCCTGTTTTCTCAGGTAAGCATCTGCAAAAATTCCTGTCTTTGCATAAAGGGACTGGAACAACCATGTTTGGTAGCTGTCAACCTGGAATTTATGACTCATCTTGGAATAGTCAATCTAATTCCAAAAAACCCCACTTAAGTGCAGGTTCCATTTCCATGGACATAACTTTGAAAGCACATTCAAGCACCTTGCTACAAAGCAATGGACTTCCACACATTTTTAAAGGAAGCACATCTTCAAAGAGTAGCACATCTTCAAGCTTGTTGGCCTAAATCTGACGATGCCTCGTAGTAAACGTCTCACATAGCCACAAGAATACAGAATACATCAGCCAGGGTCAAAACCACAGTGTGCACCAGCAACACAATTTTAGCCCATGAAGCATTTTCCCAGCTGGCCTTTGGAAGCTGAGGAGCAGCACAGCCTCATCCCAAAGTAGGGATCTTGAGGTGCATTACTCCCGCTGCTGTCATGGTTTAAGAACGAGCAGGGATGTGTTCATGTGAGTAGGGAATTTAAAGGAGGATGTCCAGCATGGGCAGAGAAGCTGGAGTGGAGAAAATGATGATGGTGAGGCCAACTGTGTCTATAAAACTGAACTGGTCTTTCCAACAGAAAATATCTGGAGGTTTAGTTTTGGATGGTGCTGAGAGGGAGTGTCTGCTGAAGCCTGCCAGTAGTGATGGTGAGTGAAGCAGTGTTTCACTCACAGCTCTGGAGGAAAGATTACATTGGGGGTGGGAGGAGGAAGAAACCCCTCTGTAGAATGAATCTAGAATCCAAAACTCCCCAAAGCAAATTAGTTTTCCAAAACCCCACTCTATCCTTTGGTGGAAGCAATAAAATGTGCAGCATTAGGTCATGTTAGTCTGGTTGCTGGTATCCACTGGTGGCAGAGAAGCCCTGGCAAGCAGAATCATGCTGTCCCTTCAGAATTGGGCTGGGCTCCAGCAGGCTAGTGATGACAGGTGCTATGAGAAAATCCAAGAGCAAAACAGTGGGTAATACCACGGGGTTTGAGAAACATGAGCTATAAAATGCTGTTCATTGGGTGCTATTTGTGCTGTGTGCTCAGTAAGACAGAACCCTGAAAAAAAAAAAAATGAAAAAAAAAGATTATGAACATATAAGCAGGGCAGCATTTTGGACTGGGCAGTAATGATCTGAGGAAAAGCTGGTGCACTCAAGCTTTCACTAAGTGACTTTGCATCTAACAAAATGTGTTTTCAACATTATATTAATATAAATTATCCCAGTGTATAGTAATACACAGAATAATTTAACTCAGCTGATGTCTCCTATCAGCTGTCTGGCTTGCTTCTGCTGGTGGTTGCTGCTAGGAGCTGTCATACTAGCTGAAATTTATCAAGAACAAGGTGCAGAGTTTGCTTCATCATCAAGTGTCATACAATATTTTCTTCTTTTTCAACCTGTAATGTTTATAAAATATATAATTTACAGTTTTTTACAACGTTTTTCTTCTTCATTAAAGATGAAGTACAGCTTATTAGAATGTCTTGTAATCTTGGAGTAAAATGTAGAAAATTAATCTGATACATTATTGTAAGGATCCAAAAAGGTATTTGTTTTGTCACTGGATATCAATGAATAGGGCTGTTGGGAAGTGGGACTCTGCTTAAAGGCAATTTTTTCATGATAGTAATTTGTGGGAGACTGAGACATGGCTTGTCCTAACAGTGCAGATTGGAATTTAATACAGTATTACCAACTTCATGCAGTGCAAAGCAGTCTTTGCCTTTCCCATAGCAGATGTGCATCCCACCTTTGACAGCTCCATTTGGTGAGACTGTGTTGCTAGACAGAGGCATGGAAAACCTGTAGTGTTTTTCCCCTGAAATTGTACATATGTACAATTTGTACATGACAGTGCTGCCACTGTCAGAGGCCTCCCTGTTCCTTCCTGGTGACTGAGGCTGTCTACTGGGTCTGGCACTTTATTCTCTGTGCTTGACTTGTAAGAGATTTACAATTTATTGGGAGCAGGGAAAGTAATGGGAAACCACTCTGCAAAGTCAAATACTCATGATTTCTCCTGCACAACGGGCTTGCAATTTTTGATTTCCTGTGATATCTTTGCCCATAGGGCTGAAATAGGATGATGTTCAGTTCCTGCTTCTCTGAACTTTTGACACTCTTGCTGGCTGTTTTCTGTATGTTATTCCCCATCCAGTCCAGATGTTTCTGCACATGAGCCACCCAGCCATTCAGCTCGTTTTTCTTGGAAGGCAAAGCCTTGATTTTGTCCTGTGGTGGAGGACAGCATTAGAATGTGGAGAGTACCCATTTTTTGTGGAAGGACTCCAGTGGCTTTGGCTTTCTTGCATGATTGGATGTGGTTTCTGCCCAGCTGCTGCTCAATGCTGGCCATGGCAGAGGCTGTGTGATTTCTGTAGTGCTTCTTTGGCCAGTTTTGGGTGCCCTGTTATGTGTGCCTGAGACTGTAATGTGAGCTTGTGGAAATCCCACAGGAATGGTCCTTGGGATCACTGGCCCTCTTCTCAGCCTGTGCTTGACTGATGCTGCCTGCAGCCTGCACTCCCAAGGGACCTTGATGTTTTCAGCCCAAATTTGGCTCTTTGCCTCCCTTGAAGCATTGACTTGTAGTATTTCTAAAAAAAGGTTATGTGAAAAACTAGTTGATCATTCTTCTAGGCCAGCTTTCTAATCTAGTTCTGCATGAGCAGGTCTCCCTAGGATGGCAGAGCCTGGCTGAGAGCTGCAGCCAGAAACAAGACAAAAATTTAAAGGAATATTTCTCAGAAAAGGTGACTTAGGGCTATCAGGGCAAGACACTGATTAAACTTCTTGTTTTGGGCCACAATGCAAGTATGGGTGGGAAGAGTGTGTGCAAACCTGCCCTTCCTCACAGAGCTCTTGGCTTTTGGCTGTCTGGGACATGGAAAGCTGGGCTTCCTCTGGCCTTCCCTATGGCTTGTACAACACATTTGACATTATTGCATTCCTGGAGTAAATCCACGAGGGAGGCAGAAGAGGAGAAAGGAAGTTCATGTTTTCTAGTCAGAAGATCAAGAACAAACCTGAGTGGTGGTGTGTGGGGCTCTGGGGTGAGCCTTGCTGCAGGCACTGCCCTGTCCCTGCTGGGGAACACAGAATGAAGGCTGAGCAGAGGCTGAGAGCACAGCAAAGGGACAGTGTGAAAAAAGCAAAATGAGAAAAGATAGGCTGGAAAGGGCTGAAATCCAAACCTTAAATTCAAAGAGGGAAGTTTATTCAGTTTCTCTCCCTTTCAAGTTTTTGTGGGGCCAGTTTTGACTATAAGGTGTGTGGAGGTAGAAATGTGCCCTAATCTTAAGATTTGGGGATGCTATTTAATCTGCATTGGATTGTGGTGGTTTAACCTGGCAGGCAGATAAACACCACACAGCCACTCCTGTCCTCTCCCCCCACCACCAGTGGGATGGGGGAGACAACTGGGAAAAAAGAGTTAAATTCTTGGTTTGAGATAAAGGTGGTTCAGTAGGAGAGAAATGGAAGGGGAAATAACAGCAATAATAATGATGATAAAAGAATTAAAAGAATTAAAACAAGTGATGCAGGATGCAACCACATCCAGTAGCCAGGAAAAGAAAAGGATGTTGGTGGTACCATTAGGAGTGTTAAGGAACACTGGTGTCAATGCCAGTGCTCACTGAACAGTTGGAGCACTTTCAGTGAGAATAATTAATAGCAGTTTCCTGAGAAGGTGGTGGAATTTGCCAAGCATCCAGAAAACAACCAGACCATTTTCAGGTCCTGATTGTTTCCTGATGTTATAGACCCCAAGGGTCTATAGCAGCCATGACAGTCTGCCTTTGCAAAGCCCCTTAGAATAGATCCATTCAAATGCAGACATAATTACACCTCTCCTCACAATATTATATTTCAAATATCCTCCCAGTAATCAGAATCTCTGCAGTGTGTGAGCAGTGAAGAGCCCCTTTATCCTTCCAGCAGAAAGCATATGAACTGTTATGAGCTAAAGAAGGTTAATAATGGGGAAGGCTAATAGAAAAGGCTTTGAGGCATCATCATAGTCACAAAAAAGGCATGAGGAAATCTCAGAGGGAGTGACAATGCTGCCCCTTTATCAGAAAATGCCCCGATGGAGTGTGAGTGAGAACAAGAATCCTCTGCCTCCCCCGCAGAAAATCACAGCCACAGAGGAGTTGTTGTATATTTCAGTTTGTTCCCATGGTTTTAATCTTCTATCTTACTCTAATTATTCCTGTTCAAGGCTGATTTATGTTTGGCAACTTTATGTTAGGAGGAGTTCCCTTTAACAGAACAACACATGCATGCAGGCAGGATGGGGGGAATGTGATGTGTTCAGATTTGGCCAAGAAAATCTCTCTGACACTGCCTGTGCAGGCAGAGTTTTCCTTATTTGCAGCAGGCTTTTGTCTCCCCTTGATGAAGAGCAGCAATGCTGACCTCATAAGGGATTCCTTCCAATTTGTTTCCCAGGGTTTTTTAGGTGCTCAGACATAGTTTTTAACAGCTGTATGGTTTTTGCATGAGCAGTATGTAACACGACAGTAAATCCATAAGAACAAGTTTTTGTCAGCATGGTGACTTTGCAGGAGGAGTGGGACACACCTGACAGCTGTGTCACCAGGAAAGTGCAAAACTCCAACCTGTCATAGGTACTAAGGGTCTACAAGTTGTATCAAAATCTTTTCCTACTAGGGGAAAAATGAGGAATTAGCTGCTCTTGGGGATTTTTTTGTTTTTGTTTTTTTTTTTTTCAGGAACTGCCTGTCATCTGGAAATGAGCTCAGAAGGAAGCAGGGGAGCCATAACGGGTGTAACATGGCACATGGCAAGGAACTGAGAACAGAAAGTTTAACAAACAGCATGGGAATCTGTGGGGAAACAACCTCTGTGAGTTCTGCTGCCTGTACCGTGATGTGGACTTTGCAGTTTCTCCTCAGTGGGAACAGGAGTTAGCTGGGGAAGTGACCATTTTTCCAGATCAAAAGCAGCCTGTAGTAGTGACTTTATCATGGGACAGAAAAGGGGACCACGGGGCAAACAAGGGGCTGAGCCAGAAGGGGAGCCTGGAGCTCTGGCCAGCCTCCCCCAGAGGCATTGCCTTGAGCTGCAGAAGGGACTGATGTGCCTGCTCTCACCTGCACACAAAGATGCACCAGCAGCTTGTAAATTGTGTTTAAAATGGAGGAGTCAGTGAGCTCTACACTCATGAGTGTCACTTCGAGAAAATTTACTGAAACAGTCTCCAAAGTCTGTGGACTGTAACCATACACAGAGAATAAAATGTGCTGGTTTGACTGAAAACCTGTAATTTGTTAGATTAGCAGTTTGCAGAGATAGAATTTAGCCCTAAGTGAGGGTTGCTAACTGAAAAAAAAAAAGAGAAATAGATATTGATTTATCTAATTATATGCAGGGTTTATTTAAAGTGGAAATTAGTCTGCTTTAAAAAAAAAAAGTTGTATTGAGTAAATGTACTGAGTAACGTGCTCGGTGCATTTATTGTTGGAAGCATGGGATTCCCACATGTGGTATTGTTTATTTGGTTTTTAAATGTACAAAAAGAAATGCATGTTTAATGTACAAAAAGAAACACATTTTTGACACCAAATTATCTTATCTTTGAAAAAGTACAGGTGACCCCAGGTTATGTCTATGGTCCTTTCAAAGTAGCATTTGACTCAATGGAGGAGATTTTACCTGCCCCATGGTCATTGGTGTTTCTGAGGAGAGTGACCAGGACTTTGATGGTTTCTCTGTGGAAAGCATGCTGGATCTGCATGACAAACAGAGTGAGATGGAGCCACATCTTTGTGGAAGCCATGCAGGGGTGTTTTCCTTGTCCCACTTGGTGTCCATGAATCCTGGGGGATGAAGTGTGGCAAATGACAAATTCCTGCTGGATTTTTTCCTCCCTATTTTCATTAACCTCTGAATAGAGATTATTTTAATTAAAATAATCTTGACAGCACCTATGAAAAAGCTGTGGGGGTTGTAACAGCAATTAGGTGTGTTGTCAAAGATGATAAGCAGCCTGGTATCACAGGAAGGAAATTAACACTCTGACCAATAAAGGAACAGTAATCTTAATCCAGTGCTTTTTGCCTCTTAGGAACTCTTCAAAATGGATGGATTTTGGAGACCAGGCAATTTTAGAACAAGACAGTCAAGCAATCAGTGCCATAAAACATCTCCATTTTAAAAGTCAATGTCATACTGGTGTAATAGTGGCTGATGGCCAGCCAGCAAGAAATGTGATGTTAATTAGACATTAACAGTGCAGAGCCTTGATGATTTCCCTGTATTTTGGATATCAGAAGGATTGGGAATTGTACTCAACATCAGGTGGTGGAGCTTAACAGTGACCTGCATCAGTGCCAGGTGTCTGTTGGGGCTCTCCACTGCAGAGAGAAGGCATGGGAATGCTGGCAGCCTTTCTCTGCTGTGAGGAACAAGAGGTTTGAGAGCCTTCCTTTCCAGGCTGTGTCACCACAAGACTTTTATTACTTAGGAGCTGCTCTGAGCACAGAATTCACAGGTCTTTTGGTAAATGGCAAGCTCCAGTGTTTTGCTCATCCTGAAAGCACCATTCATCCCCTAGGTGACTGACATCACACTGGGGCAAGCAGAACTAAAATCAAACCCTCTGTGCTGGCCCAGGGAGGGAGGCACTGTCCTCTGCCCAGGAGGTGCAGGTGGAGCTGCTGTGGGTGCAAGGGCTGCATTGCTCTGCCCAGCACAATCACAGGGGGCTGGAGGGAAAGGCTGCCCAGGGAGGAGCAAGCTGTAAAAACAGCCACTGTTTTACTGTGGGAGAGGATGGCAGGGGATTGAGCTAAAGGTTGGAGTCAGATGGAATCTTGGAAGAAGAGGACTGGGAACAGTCCATCTGTAGGTGCCAGAGCTGATATGGGGAGGCTTGTAGGACATGGAATGGTTGAAGCTGTGCTTATCCATAAAGTCTGAGGTAAAAATGAGGCTGGAGAAAGTTTGTGGTTTCCTGGGTACCCCGTGGCACTTCCTGAGGTAGATGCTTCTCTACACGTCACCAGTGAAGGATTTCCAGGTATCCTGTAGGAAAGGGGTAAATGGAGAAATTCAATTCCTATGTCAACAAGAAAAGGGCTGACAAGTTTAATAGAGACAATCCTGCCTTGTCCTTATCCTGCCTTCCCAGATGTAATCCAAGCAGAACTGCTCCTGGGCATTTTGGGCTCGTTTTGCCCTTCTTCTGCACCTTTTCTTGTCCCACTCTCAGCAAACATGAGAATTGAAGCATGGAATGATAGAATGTCATGGTCCTGGTTAGAGAAACCAGCACTGTCATGTGCCTGAGATGTTTCAAAGGGAAGCACCTTCCTTGTCCTGCTGAAGCTTTAGTAGCCCATTGTCAGTTCCAGTAATGTGCACCCATCCACACGGGGGTTTTTTAACTCCCTTTTTCATCCCTAAAACTGAAACAAATCTCTACAGTTAGTTGAAAGCTGCATCTCAGAAGAGCTGTGGTTTGAGGAGGAAGATAATAAGATACTAAAGAAAGAGCTTATTTCTTGTTTGCTTTGCAGTGTGAAGAGACTGATCCTGCTACTCCAGAGACTAATTCAAAATGTAGTGTGAGAACATTCCTACCCCAAGGACATTTCCACTGTAAGGGAACGTAAAAAAATCCAAGCAAAAAAGCAACATTTAAGTTAAGAACTGGGGCACAGGGGGACAACAAGTGCTTCTTTTCTTCCCTGTTAAAATATGTATTGTTTGTTCCTTGCAACCCTCCAGCTTGCAGTTCTCTCACATCTTCTAGTGCATGTGGATGAAGGCTTTGAGCTGAGGGATGATGACAGCCAGGACCAGGTCACTTCTTGGACTAAAGCAGGAGGGAGATTTCTACAGCTTTGGCAGCTGTGTGCAAGGCTGGGGATGCCCTAAGAGTGAGGCTGGGCAGGACCTGGAGACAGAGACTCAGAGCTGCAAAGAGGAGTAAAAATCAGTGCACAATGGGAAAGGGCAGAGATGGAGCTCATCAGGGGAGGATGGGTGAGAGCAGAATAGCAGCCACTCTGAAAGGCACAATGGATGAGGAAGTTGGAGCAGAGAGGAGAAGGCAGCAAGGACAAAAGTTCATCCTCTTCAATGCTGACAGAGTTTTGGGGAATTGGACAAAAAGCTTCCCTTCTGAGGGAAGTGTCAGATCTGAAGAGCTCCACAGATCAGTAATGATGTACACTGAGTTTCAGAGTCAGCTTCCAGACTGAATGCACAGGGGAAATGGCTGTACTTTCTTACTGATAGAAAAGGAGCAAAAGTTAAATGCAATAGAAGCCAAACATAATTTCCAAAGTACTTTCCAACTTTACAAAGCCAGAAGTTTAGAAGGTTTATTTTGTAAGACAGCAGCAGGCACCATATGAAGTACTTCTAAGGAAACACCTGTGTTGTGTGAAACCAGTAACATACCAGACATAACATGGGTGGTAAACCAAACTTTTAGTGCTCTGCATAATATCATTCATTTTTTTTTTTTTTTTACTAAAAATATTTAATTAAAAAAAATCAGCCTACATTTGTTGAAACTGTGTTGGTGTCCCACTACTGACAACAATTCTCTTTTAAAAGGAAAGGTTTTTTTCAACTTTCTTCCAGTAAACCACATCTGGATTTTTAACTTCATTGAAAGTTTTTAACGTGTTTTTATATCAGACTGTATTGTAATGGAATTGTTATTTATCTCCAGATTTATCCAGTTTCTGGATCATCTTTTTGGACTATTTTTCATTTATCAGGGTCTTTAATTACATTCCTCTACTAGCTGACCACTACAAAAATTGAAATCCTCACCACAAATCTGTAAAAATGTTTCCACTTGCACAGGGAGACAAAAATAGAATAATTCCATGTCTTTTTGGACGGGTGCCTGGCTGAAACTATGCAGGGTTTGAGTGACAAGAGGATGTAGTCTTTGCTGAGAGCGCTTTCTTTAAGGTCCTTTTTAGACTTCAGGAACATTTAAGTAGATGAATGAAGAGAGGATTTATGCTAGTTTCCCTTCATTTTTGTTGACTCTGCCTGCTTTTTTGTAACTTTTGTCTCCTGCAACAAAATCTTTTCAGCTCTTCGGGCTTGCTGAATATATAATCACAAGCTGGTAAGTAGGAACTTCAGAGAGTTTTGGGTTGAAATGGCACTCTATTCTTTTGTGTACAGCTGTGGTAGAGAAATAAAACCCCTTTGTGCAGATAAGGAAAAAGCAGAATTATTGAAATGCTCAGTATTTGCCAGGGTTATAACTGCAAAGTGTAGCCTTTCAGTGGTGAATAAATACAGTTAACACATAGCTCAGCCTGTGAATGCAGTGGAGAGACTTTGCTTGGGTAAGTTGGGAATTATTTTGCATCTGAGTGAGCTCTCCACGTTATCCGTTTCCTGAGGAATGTGGATGGGAGCTCACAGAGCACAGCAGGTAATTGGCTGCTTCAGCTGGAAAAGCAGAAAGAGGATATTTGTTGGTATATACAGAAAGAAAATGAGGATAAATGGTAAAGGCTGTTGGGTGATAATGTCTGTCCATAACCTTCTGAGGTATCTGTGAGATTTAAATCCGTACTGGCACTTTGCAAGGGTGGTGAGGGTGTTAAATGTCAAGTTTAAAAAAGTTGAGCAACTTTTTCTGAGAGTGCATTTTGGACTGGAACTTTCATACACTTTGACTGTAAGAAAGGAGGGGAATGTGTGAGTGATAACAGCTTTTTTGAATGATTTCTGTCACTGTTCAGGGCTTGTGTATCTGTATCTCAGCATTCCTTTTCGTGTTGCTGCTTTATTTTGAACCATACCTTCATTTTGTGTGAACAGTCTTATCTGATGTCTGTGGAAAGCAAGCATAGCTCAGCCTTTAGGAACTTTTTTCTGTATTTCTAAACCTGGCATGCTCTGAGGCAAATATTTCCTCTTGGAAGGGGAAAGCTCTTACTGGGCTAGGTGCTTTTTCTCAGTTGCACATGTGGCAGTTTCTACAGACAGACTGAAAAAAGCCTGTAATGGTATATCTGTGTTTTTGTTTAAAGTGGTTTATGTCCAGGTAGGGTGGGGAAGTGTGTTGGCAGTGAAAAGACAGATGTAGCCAGGTTCCTCCTGAAACAGGGCCATTTTCATGGAAACCTTTCTGTTCCCTGCTTTTTCTCTCCTTCCTCTCCTTAAATGAAGCAGCCTTAAAGTCAAGGCTGATAGGTACTAGAATAATATCAATTCTAAATTAATTTTCATAATATTGTGTAAAACCCCCACCTATGTGGAGTTTGATATTCCAGAAACCATGTCTGTGGGTAAATATGTATGATGGATCTCACTGGAGCTGATTGACACAAGAATATAATATTTACTTCAAAAATGTTTGCAGTTTCATGTTGCAGGATTCCAGTCTTTGGACAGTTGGATTTTAATTTGTTTCCTGAAAATCTCACCAAGAACAATGTACACTGTGCTGGATGTTGAGCTGCATGTGTAGAAAGAGACAAAATGAAATATTTTATGGGTTTGATAGGGCTACATGGCTCTTTGTAGGGAGAATACTTGGAAGACTGAATACTTGGAAGACTGACATCATGACTGATGATGCATTTTTAGCATTTTGCTATCTGTACCAAGCAAAGGTTTGTTTCCTCCCCTTTGGTAGAGAGGAAGTACAAGTGTTTCTTTGCTTCTTTTATACACCCCTGTACTCTTTGAGGTGGCTTTAAATTTTCATCAGTGTCATATGAGGTAAAATGTGTATTAAAGCATTAAGGAAAATGGGGTTAAGACCTGCACTGTCTAATAAAAGAAATTAGTATTTTTTGGCAGTCATCCACTGGCCTGTGTGATTTTTTTCCAAAGGGCACTGACATTTCTCCTGGTTTCTTTAGGACTGCCATTCTGTGCCTGGACATGTTTTTCACCCACTGACCTTTTTTATTTATTTTCTTGAATGCCAAATATTTAATGTGTCATTTCTGGCAGAAAGTTCTGGTGATCAAAGGGGAAACAAAACAGGCTTGAAGCAGGTTGCTGGAAAGGCACCCATGGGATGGCACAGCCATGGGAAGCTCTTTTTTTTCCTGCAGGAGTTGAGCACCAGTCCTCATACCAACTTAATGAACACAGGAGGAAGCACATATTTTCCTGGGCCTGGAAAGCAAATGTGGTCACAGAGAGCAAGGTTTTCTACCAGGATAATCAGCTAAAATGGCATGAGTGACTGCCTGCCAAACTTCTTTTGCCTCCTGTGTACCTGGCCCAATTAACTCCATTCTTCCTTCTTCAGTCATCTCCCCAGGTAGCTACCTGCTCCTAAAGGGCCATAAAATTCATGGCACGGACCCATGTGGAAATGTTTTGGGGTGTAGGGGCTGTCTTAGCCCTTTTTAGGGGTCTCTGAGTGTCAGAGGGCAGCAGTGCTGCCCAAAAAGAAATTCAGAGGCTGTACCTGGGCCCTCTTCCTGGCTGCTGGAAGAGTCTCTTTGGCCATGGGATGAAAGCTGGATTTGTTTGGGAGAGCTGCACAGAGGAGCCAGTGGAGAAACTTCAGCTGAGCACCAAGGCAAGGACTTCAGCTGGAATGTTGCTCTTGTCTCTCAAACAAGATTTCTTCTGTGCTTCTGCCTGCCTGCCTCCCTCCCAAGTGGGGATTATCCATAACTTTTCTAATTGGGCTTGTAAAGGGATTGTGCTTGGTGCCAAGTCCAGCAGCTCAGCTCTATCCCTGCTCCAGCCCCTGTGCTTCCTGGACTCCAACCCTCCATCTGCAGAGGTCCACGGGGTGGGAGGTGCCAGGGGGCAGATGGTCTGGTGAAAGACATTCATTCCACAGACTCCAGATTCCAAAGAAAAAGCCCTAGGAAGGCCTGAACTTCTGCAGGTGAAGCTCTGCAGGGAGGGAAAGCACCTGGTGGTCCCAGAAGAAGACAGCTTTTGGGTAGGCTCATGCTTGAAAACATTTTAGCAGGCTTGTGACCTTTAAAAGAGATTAGACCTAGCTATTAGTTCATTTGTACCTCCAATATTGTTTGAGTGTGTGCTCTATATTATCTGAATATATATATATACACACATATATATATATATGTATATATGTATATAGTGTGGAAGTGGTGTTTCATAGAAATTTTTTAGAGCCAAGGAATGTATTTGATTACCTATAACAATTCCTTGGGGTCTTCCACAGAGATGTGCTCCATCTCAGGGTATTATCCAGAGCCTCAGAATTGAAACTATTGATTGAAACTGGAGTAGATCACTGGGACTCTGCAAAAAATTTAGGGCTGAGCCAAACTTCTAAGATCCTGCCTTCCTTTGCATATTTCTGAGTATCCTTGAGATCCAATTGCTCTCAAGAGGACTGAGAACTGGAAAGGTGGATTTCTCACTTATATTTTTCTGGGAAAGTTGAGACATATTGGGATAACACACCTGCTCAGTGCCACTCTAAGTCATCTAGGAAATTTAGAGCATTTCATGAATATAAGCCTGCCCAGCTTTCCTGTCCTACAGGAAAAACCTGTGGAATCCAATTTCCTTCTCAAATGTGCTTATTTGGGCACTTTCATCCTCAGTTGGCTCAAGGGACAAAAACCTTGTGTTGGTGAACTTCACATGAAAAGTTCTGATATCAGAATTCCAACTTATCAAAATTGAAATAATTCAGAGTTACTGAGAAATTTTTTTTTTATTATTTTTTTAGAGATAAGAGAGACCTGGGAAAAGCTGCTTCTAGAGAAATGATGCTGTTGTGATACCCTCACATCCCCAGACTCTGCACCCTGGCAGAGTCCCAGTGTAGTCAGTAGAGCCACATTAATTTGTCTCTGGCCAGGAAAAGCCCTCATAATTTTAAGTAAGTCATATCTACATGAAGTAATAATAATAAAATTTGTGAACTTGTATCATACAAGCATGCCTGGAGAGGGATGAGATTAAAACCAGAGGTGCTGGTACCTGTCAGATTAATTTAGTGACCTTTCCCTGCAATCCCAAAGTCACTGACTTCTTGAATTGTTAGGGAAACCCACAATGGTGGTGGGTCACTGAGAGAACTGTTGCTTTTTGTGTTCTTGGTTAGGAAGAGGTTAAAACAACTTCTAGAATTGAGTTGAAATATTCAGAGGAAGAGTTTTCCAGAGGAGGCTGGGCTGACTGAGGGTGGACTTAGTGCCTTCTGCTGTTCTCCTGCTCCCTTAAATTGTGGAAAGAGTAACAAACCCACTGGCTGGGGGGGCTCCCAGGGAATGGCTCACAACAAAGTAATTTGGTATTGGCCTGGCTCAAGCATTCTCAAGAAAAGCCAAGCCTGGCTTTGAGCTGGAGCACAGCCCCAGGTGGCTGAGAGCTGTCCTGCTTTGCCCCCTCCAGGCTGTCCAGGTCCTTCCCTGGGGAGCAGCCCCCACATGCTCGATTTGGCTGAGTGTGTGAGCTGGGACACAGATGGGCTGCTGCCCTACTCAGTGCAGTGGAGCAGGGTTAGGGAAAAGGTTTCACTGCTCTAACTTCAGCAGAGCAAACACGAAAAGGAAGAACCATCCGACCATCGGGGCAGCACGGGCTCTGTCTCCCACGAGGGGTTTGCACACAAGGAGACAGTGCACCTCGTCCGAGGCAGGAATTCTGCCTCTGGCCAGGGTTTTAACCCCATTTCTTTCCATAGCTATACATCAGATACACCATCTCTCACCAGCCTTGTGAGGATGAAATCTTCCTTCTCCAGGTTTTGCTGTGGAGCAGCAGCTGCCAAGGTCCCAGTGCTGCAGGGAGGTCATTTCCAGGGCTAGACCCAGAGAGGCAAAAGCAGGAGTGCTGAAGAAAACTTGGCAAAAGCTGATCATGCCTTGGCTAAAGTCTTTATTCCTCTGGCCTGCTGAAGGTCTGCTGAGGGAGCCAGAGAACTCATGCAGCTCTGCAGCCAGCTGTGCGTGCCTGCTGCAGGAGTTAAAACTCACTCAGGCTGTGTGGCTGTGTTTGCTGTCTTAGTCACTTTAAAATATGTCATGCCTGTTAATTATCCTTTTCACATCTGTCAGCAGTGATGTATGATTGATGAATGAGGATATTTCAGGTGTTGCCTTTGGTGCTGTGTCAGTCAGACAGTGACAGGGTGCAAGCTGTGCTCACTCAGCCCTTACTGCAGGTGGAGACTGCACTGGGGTCCTGACTGCAGCACACCGAGCTGGTGACAAGGCATAAAAACCTACATCCCAAAAGTGTCTTGGAAGCATTTCTGGAGAACAAAACCTATTGCAAGCAGTGCATTTCCAGCCAGCAAGGGCCCCTTTAGCGATAGCTTTTCTGTTAGCTAATTTCTGTCCTTAGGAGGAAGTGGCTTCCTTCCTCTCTTCATTTAATTCCTTTGCTGGGCTGACCTTCACCTGTGTGACTGGCTCCCTGAAATCCTCTCGGGAGGATCAGTGTCAGTTCTAATAAGCCAGCTGTCACTTTACACCAAACAGAAAGTAACTGCTCCATTTGGTAAATGGCCCAGGAGAACCAGAGGCTTTTTCTACCACCCTCATATATTTTTTTATCCTAGGGGAAAGTGTTTTACTTTGACGTGGCTGAAAGTGCACAAAGCAGATTTGAAGCTGCAGATTTAAGTGTCTCGAGCAAAGCCTGCCATGTGAGGCTTTTCTTTATTTGTCAGCCGGGCTGAAACGCGATCAGAGCGACAGCGCGGGCTCGGGGCACAAAGAGTTTTCTTGTGTTTCCAGCCCGAGGATAAGGGATACACCGTGTGAGGAACACGCTGGGAATGTCTTTCCTTTAGAAAGCTGCACAGGAAGACACAGGAAAAGTAAGATTGTTACGCTGAGCTCTTGGCTGCCGACGCAGGGTGCAGCGCTGCTTCTTGTTGGGAGTTTCGCCATTGACTTGACTGGGAGCAGGACAGCTTTTCTCTGTCACAGCTGTTTGTTTATTGCTCCCCTTCTACTGCTTTTTGGTGCTGACAAGCACCACCTGTGCCCCTCCTCCAGCTTGCACGGGTGGGTTATATTTACCCCAGGAATCATGGAAAGTATTTGAGAGTGCAGGTGGAGGGGAGCGCTGTGTTTGAGTGCCTTTCCCACAGTGGCTGGTGTCTGAATTCAGCAGCTGGTGGAGCACAGGTTTTACAGAGTGTTTGACAAAAGTGAACTCAGTGCGTGTCACTGACTGACCACCCCTGGAGAGCACCTGGGGACAGGAAAAGAAAGCGGCAGCTCCGGCGTGCGAGAGGAAGGCCATGGTTTTTTCCGTGGACCTGGAGGTTGTGTAAGTATGGCTGCTTCTGGGGGTTCGCCTCTGCGGTGGGGATTTTGCAGCTGAGAAGAGGGCTGAGTGTGGAGTCCTGAGATGAAGATGATGAAATGCTATCCCCTGGCTCTGTGAAGCCAGTCCCCCTTCTCAGGAAAGGTGAGGCCGCTTAGCTGTCCGTGCCCCTCAGGGCAGCTCCGAGCCCTTTGCTCAGTATTGTTTGGAGCTACCTCCGCAGCACTGCAGCAATATCCCACTGGCTCTCCCCTCCCTGTGGGCAGCCTCCCAGGGGCTCTTCAAACCTCTCCTGTCACTGCTGCTCCTTTGCCAAGAGAGGCTAAGGGACAGCAAGCTGCTCAGAGCATCTTACAGGAACTTTACCCTGGAGATGATCCTTCCTCCTTCCTGGCTGCAGAAGTGGGGAGGGCAGCTTGCCTCTTGTCCCTGTGGGCATTTAATTTGTCCTTGTCTCATGATCTGCATAGGCTGGAGGCTTTGGGCCAAAATCTTTCTTTGTTAGCACCCCAATTTATACTGTAAACTAAGTATTTGCAGTAACTAAAATAGATATCTGAGAATGATTTCAGGATATTTAAATCTAGTTAAGTATCCAATATACCATCCCTCAGCCTGAGTGAGCTTTGCAACTGTGCATGTATGACAAATGTACATCTGGCTTCTCTGTGTCTTCCCAGGTGTGGGGAAAGGCCTTAGAAAGTTCAAGTCTAGAGCCCTGTGCTTGGCCCTGCTCTGCATTAAGCAAGCTGCAAAGAGAGAGGAGTTCTGGCTTTGTTTGTTCAGATTTTGTGTTGGACTTTTTCTTGGATGTGTTCCTCAGGCTATGACTGGCAGAGAGTGGTGAATATGATATTTAATAGCAGGGTTTTCTTTTTTTTGGTCCCCCTTGGTCTACTTCAAACAACTATGGAAGGGAGCTACCTAATCTTTGGACCTCCCCAAAATTTCTGGCCCAAGGAATACTGCACCTTAAACAAAGTACGCAGTAGCCATTAAAGCACACAGCTTTGAATAACTGACTTTCTCAACAACAGCTGAAGTTTGTGGCTTTTCAAATGAATGGAACTGGAGCCCACAGAATCATTGTCTCTTCAAGCCACTGCCCAGGTGGGAAGTGGTGCTGGGTAATGAACCAAAAATGTGTGTGTGTATATATATATATATATATATATATATATATATATATATATATATATATATATATATAATCTATAAAAGGGTTGCTTCATTTTCTAGAGATCTAGGATTGAATTAATTTTAAATAAAAGTGTGTATGTAAGTGTCTTACTATAAAAACTTATGTATGGAACCAACAACTGATAATCAGCCTGAAAAATGTGTAAGCAACAGATGTCTTTCAGCATGTGCTGCTTGGATGTAAACCTGGGAAAACAAAGTCGATTCTTTTATGGTTAGAGCTCATCATGTAAGGGAAGTCTAGTAATTCCTAGACTTGGTGTAGTTCCTTGCTGTTATAGTTGGAAAATAGGCAATGCACAGCTCCAAGCATAGTTTAGACCTTTTATCTTGGATAAAACTTGGTCCGTGCCACTCCCTGTGGATGTGGGAACAGTTGATAATTAGGAAAGTGAAATGTTTCCTTGTGTAGCTACAGGGCTCTGAAGACAGTTAATTCAGTATGCTCTGAAAGTACTGAAACTGGGCCACTGAGCACTTGTTGATGTTTAATCAAATTGTGATTGATGGACTCAGGCTTCCTTCTGAACTTTAAATTACTTAGAGCCTGCCTAAGTGACAGTTTCTTTCCTAGAACAAGAAGCCCATTTTGATATGATATGGCACATTTTTCATACAGTGAGCCTGTCTATTGCAGAACTTTGCCCTATCCCAGATGTAGGGATTTTACTATTTATAGTCTGCATACATGAATTAATAAAAATATAGGTGTTGTTCTTAGCATCTTGTGTTCTAGATGTGGGTTTAAGGCTGTGTAATCTTGGATGTTAAAAAAACACCTTGGAGGAGCAGATTTAAAACATCAGCATCCTCAAATTGTCTCATTTAAAATATTATCTTTTTTTTTTTTGGCTGGAACACCACTTTTCTCCCATCATTTACATTATCCTTTCTACAAGCCAGTTGTGAGAAAGCTTTCCTGGCCAGGAAAACTGCCTTTCCCTGTTCCATATGTTAAGCATTAACTGGCTTAGTAACATTAGGACTGCATTTCCTTTTCCTAACTGTATTCCTCAAAAAAAAAATGCTGTAGGTAGGAATCCCTAGCAATCACTGAATGGGATGGTCCTGAGTGCCCTGCTGCAGAGGCACCACCTGTGCAAAGGAGCAGAGCTCTTGGGAAATGAGTTAACAGAAGAAAAGAAACAAAACCAAGCCTCAACTGGCTGGACAGTCAGCATTGGGTGATTTGGTGAGGAAATCTAAATCACTGCTTTTTTAATCTAGTGTCATTTTGAAATTAGTAATGTGTTTGAAGCTGGGATAAATCTTAAATATGCTTCCTAGGGAAGTGTTCTCTAAGTTTTCATTGCTAATTTTTTTCCCCTCTACAAATGGAGAGGCAATTAATTGCCTGTGAAAGGCAGGATTTGGAGAGAAAATTGTGGCTATGTACTGTATGTGCAAACCTAGCTCTGAATTTACAAGCTGCAACTGAGCTTGTAATGAATGACTCTTATCATAACTAGGCATGAATATTTGCATTGATTTCCATTTAGCAGTTGGTTTTCTGTGCTTTTGAAGGTGGAGTGACTTGTTAATTAATTAATTTTTTCCCTGCTTAACTAGAAATAAGTGCTCATGTTAGCTGGGTTTATTTTTAGGGAGGAATGGAGTATAAAAAGAAGCTTTGCTCATAATTACTGTGTGAGTGGAAAATGTGTTCCCAAGTGTGTTAGGATTAATACAGCCAGTACCTGTGAGAACCTGATTCAGTCAAAGAGCAGATGCTGGAAATTCCTTAGTAAATAATTTGGAGCTAGTATTCTTCTTCTGAGTGTATAAATCAGTCCTCTCCACCCCTTCCTTCTTTTAAGTCCCCCAGATCTACTTTCCTTTTTCATTTCTGAAATGATCCCCAAGCCCTCACTCTGTGTGTTGATCCAAAAAAAGAGTACAACTTCCCACTGAGCCCTTTGGAACAGCTGTGTACAGCAGAGATTATCTCCTGTTGGATCTGGTAATCTCCAGCCAAAGCTGTGATTTGTACAGTGATTTTTCACTACAGCCTGCAGGACCCAGCTCGTGCTGCAGAAAGGTCAGTGCTGAAAGAGGCCTGGGTGCTTCTCACAGGTCCAGCATGGTGCAGCAGTAAATGGTAGTGCTGGGAAGTGTCTGGTTAGTTTGGAGGGTGGCAATGTGACAAAAAAAGCGTTGTCTTGGTCTGAGTGTTGTGGAGAGAGTTTTGGGCAGATGGGAAAGCAGAGAGAGCAAATGTTGTAAATTACCAGGACTACTACGAAGTTGTTTGCTCACCTGTTAGTGTTGCTAACAAAGTACAAAAGTGGCAAAACAGATTGGTCACAGGTCTGAATGGTGCCATTGCTGTGATTTTTTTTAAAACAAAAATTGGGCTAATGCAAAAAAATAGGGAGGAGAGAGGTGTTGCAGCTCTCTCAGTTTGATAATTTAAAGTTCTAATGCTTCTGGTTTCCAGCCTCTGATTCTGGAGGATGCCAAACTACTTCTAGCATCCTCCATACTCCCATTATGGTGATGAGTGGAAGTCAAACCACCACCCTAATTTTAATGCTGG
Source organism: Haemorhous mexicanus (assembly GCF_027477595.1). Lineage (NCBI taxonomy): Eukaryota > Metazoa > Chordata > Aves > Passeriformes > Fringillidae > Haemorhous > Haemorhous mexicanus. The sequence goes on from NC_082346.1 coordinate 14,987,450, forward strand.
TTTGAGCATGGAAATAATCAAGGTAAGGTTTGAAGAAGATTGGCAGAAATGTTCTGATTGTAGCACAGGTTCATGTCCAAACTCAAGCCAAAGGTGGGAGGCTGCTCTCTGGGTGCTAAGGGTTGTGTTCTGTTACTGCATTAATAGATGAGAGGAATTTAATTTCTTTATGAAGTAGCTTCATTCAGTTGTCTACAGGGAGCTCTTTGAAGACAAAAAATACAAATGCAAAAGCCTTGTTCTAGAGGTGAAAGGAACAGTGGGACTTTAGAATCCTATCAATTGCTTTCTAAAAATGTTGCTTTTCATAAACTGCATAAGTGAACACTATTCTTTTGAATTTATGACTTTCTTTTGAATTATAACTTTTGGTGAGAAGGCAGGTGCCCACTGTGCAGGGCCCCTGAGCAGGGCCAGAGCTCGTGGACTGGTGCTCTGGTCCATAACCCACTAAAACCCCACATGCACAGGAAAATGACCTGGGGCAAGGTGTGACCCAGATCATGTCCCTGGTCTCAAGAACATTCTTTTCTTTGTCATGGTTCCTTGGTGGTTTCCATGGATAAAAGTGCCATCTAAATGAGGTGTGCATCTTCCTGGAGGGAGGTTATTTCACCAGCACCTGGTGGCAGATTTGGGGTTATTTCTGTGCAGAAGCTGGCAATCATGCCTCAAGGACAGACACAAGAATAGTTTGAGATTTAATCAGGTTCCCTATACCTTGAGTTTCTCTTTGTGGTTTCTGCCTTTATGATCCTAATCAACAGCTCTTACACTTAATAGCTGGAGATAATTTTGGTTTTTCTCTTGAATCTTGCATTTTTTGGACCCAGATAGGAAGTCTCATTAAATGTTTCTGTTTTCAGCAGAATTTTACCTGTCATTTTCAAATCCTGAGCACAACAAATTGCATCACAAAATAATAGTAAATAAAACTTATTATAAACCAAACAAAAGCTTTGTATAATATTATGAATCTCTGTACCATTTTGTCAAAGGCAGACTGCAGTTTAATGGGCATGCAAAATAGAAAAATTAAATAAATCAGGTCTATTTCTATGGAAAACAAGTGAGGCACTTTGTATCACATAATAAATAGTTCCTTTAGAAAGTTGTTTTGCACCATTATGGCTTCAAGTACCATTTATGCAGTCTGCTAATGAGAGGCCTCTGTAGCAGCTAACACACCAGGTATGGAAAGGGCTCAAAATTCCTAATTCCTTTCAAAAGTGAGTACAGTGTGTCAGAAAGGAGAGGAGAAGGGGAAAAGAGTAAGGAGATAGAACTTTTTATTAATAATAACAGTGAACTAGCCTGGGGAGAAAGTTCCTATGAAAGGATAATACATAAAGAGTTTTTCACACTGCCTCAAGTTTTTTTTGTTAAAAATAAATTCAAGATTTATAAGGATTTTTTCAATGCCTTTTTTTTTTTTTTTTTTTTTCTCTCTCCCTTCTCACAGCCTAGGTATCTCCAAAATAAATGGAAGGAATGGGTACAGGGGTAATTGGTTTGAAAAAAAGGAGATGGGGAGGCAAAAATTGAATAATATTGCTAAAGAAGGGGCTGCTTGAAAGAGGCACCTGGCCCACCACAGTGTTGTAAAAGTATAATTTGAGTTTTCAGCCTGAACTACCACAATTTTTTTTATTATGTTGTTGCATATGCTAAATATAAGTAAATTTAACTCCATAATATATCTCTATAATAAATATAAGTAAATATAACTCTAGATTTTGGAGGAATAATGAAGTGCACCTTTATGTGTCAAATCAACATGTTCATTACTTGTTAGGGATTTGATTCCATAACCCAAGTGCCCATGGGTGGAGATGAGATCACATCTGAAATACCAGACAAAGTCTGTCATGGCTCCAGGTCAGCCAAGCAATGCCTGACTCTGCAGTGCCTGCCTCCCTTTGACCTGCCTGATGGCTGGTATTTTTGACAAGAATATTTCAAGTTTGTGGATGTTCCTTTTTTTTCATTTTTTATTTTTCTTCCTTTCCTTCCCAGAAAGCCCAAAGGCCCCAGGCCAGGGTCTTCATGGAGGGGAGACCTGTAGTTTGGCTGGCTCAACCTCTGATTTACTGAGGCTGAGATGCTTTCCAATTTCCAGTAAAAAACCAAAAAAGTACATTTGTGTCCAAGACTTTTTATTTTGATTTTGATTGCCGTGGAGTTTAACTGCCTCAAACTGGGGCCAGCCTTTGTTCTGTCTTGCAGTTAAGTAACTCTGGCATTTATGATAGCCTGCAATTACTGTACAAGCTATCATTTTTCCATTTCAAAAGTTAGCCCTTCTCCATGCTTGCAGCATTATCTCAGATGCCACAATTATGTGCACCCTCAGGAGGAGGAAGTGGCTGTGGCATGGCACAGACTGCAGTGTGGTGAGGGCAGGGAAGTGAATTTTGGGGATTTCTGGGATGAGTGTTCTTGTGGAGCCAGGTTTTCATGTGTGTCTGATGAGAAGAGTTAGTTCACAGCACCTACCCTAACGCTTTTTCCTTGGAGGATTTGAGGCTATTAATTCTCAAGTGATTTCAAGATGTGTCTAGGAAAAGTAAATATGAGGTAGACTGCAGCAAACATAAACTGGTGAATACCCAAAGTCTCATTCAGTCTTAGGCACATTTGAGAACAAGACCCAGGGCACAAAGAGGACCAAAAAGTGTTTCTAAGTAGGCAGTGGTCTCAGACATTTTAAAACCAATGTGCAAGGAGACCACTTCCTACTGCAACTGCTAAAAGGGCAAATTGGCTGTGGCAAACCTGGAAAAACTGTGCTGTGCTTGCTTTGTTTGCTCTGATTTGCCCTTTGGCTTCCTGGAATTTTTAGGGTTCAAGCTCAAATATGTGGTACCTACAAGCAAAGCAAGAATAAATCCCTACCTTGCCGTTTTGTCAGGGGTTTGCTATTTATTTTTTCAGGCAATATGCAATCTGCATATGGCACAGAGCACGTGGGAAGGCAGGGATTTCATCATTGATCTCAGATGAGCTGGGTTCCTGATGGCTTCAGTGCTCTGGAAGCTGAGGGATATTTGCAGATGGATTTGGATTTATAAGATCTCCTGCAAAAATAGATGCAATTTTAACTAAACCTTTCACAAGAGGCATATGAATTTTTCTGCCTTTTTGCCAATGTATTAACTAGGGATGTTGAAAAGTTATGTCAGTCTCTCCTTAGCCAGGAGCTGTGGGGGAGAATTATGTTACAGCCTTTAAGTATGGCAGCTTTCTGTTCTTGTGGAGTTAATCTGTCAAGTTAATTTTTTAATCAGTGTCTTTTTACAAGTCTGTAGATTAATTGTTTATTGTACAAATGTAGTACAAGATCACTGTTAGTTTATTTTTCCTTAATGTTAGCACAGAAGTAAGTGTAACCATGTTCAAATGCTGTGATAGTTTATTGTACTAGGATGGCCAAATACTTTTTGCTCTTTCATGGCTTTGAGACAGCTGGTAAGTGCTTCATTCTGCACACAGGGCAGAATCAGCTGTGTTTATTGTTGAACAATACAGTGTTGATTTGGTGAAGAGGAGATTAAAAAAACCCAGGGAAATGCAATCCTAAAGCTTGGCTGACATCACTGTTTGGCAGCCCATTCATTATAGGCATCTTGTCTCCTCCTCAAAGTTCTTTGGAGCTCAGGCCAGGCCTGTCTTGTGCTCAGCCTGCTTGTCCTGCTCTGTTCCATGGCTCTGCTCTCATCTGGTGGAGGAGAGGCTGCAGCCCCTTCCTGCTGCAGCATCACTGCCTAAGGGCTTCCCTCCCAAAGACCACACACCGAGTTTTATGTGGCTTCTGCTGTAACAAACTGCAAAAAGCAGCCACTCATACGGGGCTTGTAAAAGCTGACTTTGTGTTTTGTCTCAGTGGTGGTCTGAGTCGTGCTGGTACTCTGTGCACCTGTTGGATATTAATAGGAGAAAATCAGGATACCATTTAAAACTTTTATTTAAGCATTGCCATGGAAGCTGATGACACTTTGAAAGGAGAGATTTGCTCTGCATTTTAATTTGTGCAATTAATGATATGTTTTCATGAGAAGTGGTGGAATTTCACAGTGTTTTCCGAACATATTTATAAAATACAGAGAGAGGATGGCCAGGTAGAGAAATTAGTCCCAAAATGATGAAAAGTCTAGTAGAACTCTGAGTAGAAATAGAGTCATTTCTGTGGATGTGGGCAGCAGAGGTGGAGGATGGTCTGGAGCACAAGTCCTGTGAGGAATGGCTGAGGGAGCTGGAGAAGAGGAGCCTCGAGAGAGTCCTTCTTGCTCTTTACAACCACCTGAGAAGGGATGTGGGGTTGGCCTCTTCCCTCAGGCAAATAATAACAGGAAGGCATGAAATGGCCTCAGGCTGCAGTAGGGCAGGCTCAAGTTGGACATGAGGAGAATTTCTTCACTGAAATGGCAAAACATTTGGAATGGGTGGAGTTGGAATCCCTGGAAGAGTTGAAGGGATGGCTGGATGGGGCACTTCGTGCTGTGGTTTGGTTGACAGAGTGGTGACTGGTCAAGGGTTGGACTTCCTGACGTTGGAGGTCCTTTCCAACCTTGATGGTTCTGTGAGTCCACGAAATACGTCATCCCTTTAATATGTTGGGTAGATAAAAGCTCTCTTGGAGCCATCAGAAAGGGTTTTTTGCTTGATAAACTTAGCACAAGTGTCTGGTGTCTCAGTTTTACAGTAACCTTGCAGGTCTGAGCAGGCAGTGTGGTGTCAGGGAGGCCACTAACCTTCCATGTGTCACTAAAACAACCAGATTTTGCCTTTCTGTACAAATACACAGTGTGTGGGGAGTGAACAAAGCCCTCCTCTGCCTTTTACTCTGTTAAGACTGCTAAGAAAGAGGAGAAATTACCTTTAATGAGCCCAAGAAGTAACTATGCCCATTCTCACACTCCTTTGAAACAAAAAGCAGCCAGATGTCACTCTGATTTTAATGGCAGCTGGGTGCAGTCTCTCCTTGGACTGTGAGCACTAATTCTTAATATGGCCCTCAAATATTGTGCAGATGTGTCAGAGCCAGTACACAAATGCACTAAAATATAAGGAAACAGTGAGAAAACTCTTGATGTTTATGGGTTGTCCAAAATGTTCTTCTTAAGTAGCAAAAGTGATGCAGAAAGGGTCTTCAGTGAGGTTGTTTGAATGCTGAGCAGTTCAGTGCAAGTCAACTCTGCTGACAGGGATGCACCACAACTCAGAGCTGATCAATACAAGCTGAAAATACTGGTATAAAACCTGTTGTGTCTCACTGAATGTAGCTGTGACTTATATTTTCTGCAGCAGCACCTGGGAAGTCCAGCCTTTTAAGTGCCACTAGAAATTTTAGGCAGTAGTGTCTTTGGATCAAGGTGCAGTATCAAAGGAATATTCCCTGGTGCAACAAAATTTAGTGATGAATGAATTGCTTGTACTGACAAGAAGTTGTTAGGTTCACTTGATAAATAATTGGTTTATTTTTATTTTATTTAAATACTACCACATTTTTTTCCTAGAAACCTGACTTTCAAATCGCAGTGTAAGTTTTCAATTTTGATGTTGAAAATACCCATTTGTGGCAGTAATTTCTGTGTAGGGGAGCAGAAACTGGCTGATTAAATTGCAGATGCTTGTGAGCCCCTGTGCTGTGTCACCCCAACAGTGTTCATGTTTGGACACTGTCTTTTCCCACAGATGTGCAGCCCTTGCATCACCTCTTTTAACCAGAACAGGACAGTATGTTCAGAGATGCTTTAGGATATTGGTAAAGAATGAAACAAGCTTGCATATAACCAAAAAAAGCCTTTATTTTTCATCCTTGTTCTCTTTTCTTCTTTTTTTTTCTGAAAGGATAAGCTAATTTTTATCTGAGCTTGACTTGTGAGTTAATTGTTCCTTGTTCAACTTGTTTTTCACAAGATACTCTCCACTTGTGCTATTTTTTCTACGTGAATCTGTGTTTTCTTTTGCAAGACCATCCTTTGCCTACAACTGCATATTTTTGGTATTTTTTCTTAATTGAAACACAAGTCTAAAGACTTGGTGGCTGTGCATTTTGTTTCTAGTATGAAACCTGTGAAGGTCTGTACAGCCCATTGCTGTGTCTCTTACTTTGTATTGGAAATAGATTGCCAGCTACAATCTGTGTGTATTTAATTTGTCTAAAAAAATGGGTTGGCCAAATTTGCACATTCTAGAGTCATTCAATTTACCCTAATGGTCTTTAACTGAGAGTTATGTTCACACAGTAGAGGATAAAATAGACTGAAATTTTTTCTCAGAGCTATTAAATTTTTGAACTTGATGAGTCCCCATCTAATCCAGAAAATACAGGTTTTTGAGTTTGTCCAGTATCTCTAGGAAATCTGGCAAGCAAGAGCTAGATTGCTTGAGGTTATTGGAAGATGAAGGAATAGTGCAAAGTAAGGAATGTGCAGAGGAAAGTGATTATTTCTCCAAGGCAGAAACTTGCTTCATTTGACAAAGAACATGCTCAAACCTTAATGAAATTATTTGGCTTTAAGCACACGCTCTGTATGCTCCTGGCTGGATGTGCATTTTGCAGAATCGGGGTGTGAGTGACTCACTGGGCTGCCCAAGGACCAGGGACAGAATGGGACTGGTGCTCTAGGCAGGAACACCACATCTGTCACAGACCAGGTGAGCTACAAGGGGCAGCAGATTCCATGCAGGTATTTCCTTTTATTTTATATTCCATTTCAGGCAGGTGGGCTGTGCAGCCATCCCCTGTGAGGCACTAAAATGTTCTGAGTCTAAGCCCTTCCACGAGCGGTGTGTTCTACTCAGCGTTGCTGGCACCGGGAGTTTCTCTAGCAGATTTCTCTTGAATATCTTCAAGAGTTGTGTCAAAGCCTCAGAAGCCATTGGTGCTCTAAGCATCTAAATGGTGAGACAAGCCACAGGTGGCACATGCACAAACCATGGGGTGTTTCACAGGGTTGAAGGCAAGTGCCAAAGGACAGCACAACTGATTTCAGTGAAGTTTCACAAGCAGCTTGTCTGAGAAGTGCTGAGGTGGCTGGCCCTGATGTAGCAGAGCATTTCAGCAGGTGTCAGCTTTCAAACATGTGAGATTTTTCATTTTGTTGCATATGACTGTCCTTAAGTAGTTTGCTGGATTGGGATCCTGGCAGGACTGAAGCCTTAAATATCTTTGCCCATTAAGCAGAGTAAGTTATAGCAAGAATTTATTTGGATTTGCAGCTTTTCCTTAAATTCTGTAACATAGTTATGCTGTTTCCCCATTGGTAGTTCCTGATTCTTTAAGAGCTCGAAAGAATTCATTAGGTTTTATAAAATTTAAGAGTCTACATTTTATTCATATTAGATATGCAATCCCATTTAAAGAGATTGGAAACAAACAAAAAAAAAAGAAATCAATCAATAAGCCCCACAAAACTAATACTGATGAAAAATATCTCTTGTAGAACTTTGAGGCTGTCCACAGAAAAAATTGCAGTCTTGTCAAGTAAACCATCACGGAGGAGTACTTGTTTTCTGGCCTGCCAAAAAAGAAAGTGATTTTGAGAGCTGTATTTGCACTTAGTGTGGAGGCAAAGATGAAGCACATCTAGCAACAGCTCAGCTGAGCTCAGCTTATCTGAGCTGTAGAGAGCTCACACTTAACAGCAAACCATCATAAATGATGGATTAGTTCCTCTACAAAATGAGTGCTGTTGAGCTTGATTCTGCTTATGTGCCATGATTGCATTACACACCTTTGTGCCTGCCTGGTGGTGATGCCTCTCTCTTTTGTGCAGTTTCTTCATGCTGTTTTTGTGTATTATTGAAGAAGGAATTGGGAGACTGGGTGGCAAATAACGAAAGCAATGCATTTTTCAAGTGGTGTTGTTTGCCAAAACTAGCTGAATTCAATGGCTTTTCAGCACAGAACAGCATATGTTTCTTTTGGCTGGTGAGAAGAAAGCTGAAGCTAGGCTGGGAGAGCTCTCATGATTCAGGCAGCAGGACTTGGACTGCACTCGTCCAGTTTGTGCTATTGTAGCTTGCAGGTTTCCTGTTGTTCTTCTAAAACAGATTTTTGCACATTGATTGAGGGTCTCTTTTGGCTTGAAATCAGGGAGAATACAGCAGTTTTTCAGTGCATAGGGGCTGTGCTGCAGCTGTAGGTTCTCTGACTGCCCAGACAATAAATCTGCTTGGAGTAGATGGACTTCAGCAGTTTCCAGTACTGAAAACTGGGCCAAGCAAAAAACCATAGAGAACATGATTTCACAAAGAATTTTACTTAATAGAAAAAAAAAAAAGTCTTTAAATGCAGATCTTTTGGAAATGAACACCATTACTGCTGTTTCTCCAGCTGGATAGATTTAAACTTGTAATTACAGAAGCATACCAAATAAGCTGCCCCCCAAAATTTGATCCTCCTTGCCTCAGTCACAAACCTGACTATTATTTTGAGGTTAAAAAGGTTTTCCAAAGGGATGAATTTGCCCTTTCATTTCTATCCCAAATATTCCATTTTAGTAATGAAATGTGATCTCAGATTTCCTTCCTTGTTCTAGTGGAAGAAAAAGTAATTAAGTCCACTTTCAGCATTATGTCAACTGCTGGTCAAGACTTTGGTTTATTATTTGAATCCATGGTGGTATCTCAATTTGCAGGCAGGCCAGCATTCACAGGAACTGTGAAATTGGTAGAACCCTGCACCATCCATGCCCTTCCTGGTGAGTCTATTAAAAACAAAACTTTTGCAACTTTATCCATAACCTTTAGGAACAATTTACTGTGAGCTGAGCACAAAAAGAACTTTGCAGAAAGTGCAACTGATATTTCATTAGTAAAAAAAAAAATTAATTGCTATCAGAATTGAAATAATCTGACTAAAAGAAAACAAAGGACTGATATCCTTATCACTGTGAAAGGGTAAATGTCTTTTGGAGCAATTCTCTGACCTTAGGTCACTACTTTGTCTTTGTTCAGGTTACTGGAGGGGAAGCATGGGGAGATGTAGGAATGTCTTGGGCAATATGTATGAGTTTTTTTTTTTTTTTTTTTTTTTAAATAATTTTTTGGGTTTTTTTTTTTTTTTTTCCTCTCAGGAGAAGTTTTTTTTCACTCAGTGCAGTATGGATGCCAAGTATCTCTGCAGGGCTAAAGCATTTCCTGCTCTGCAGGCCTGCAGTAGGCACAAATGCCCTCAACAGTTCTACAGAGAACTTGACAAAGTGGCTTGGGGGATAAATGTCTGCTTGTTTATTGGGATGGATTAAAAGGCAGAAAAGTAAATGTCATGTCTAAGTACTAAGATGTGCTGCTGTGCTGTGTAAAACAAATTGAACTTTACATCTACATTGCATTAGTGCACTGCCTTCTTTGCTGTTCACAATTTATAGTTTTGAAAAATACTTTCAAGCCCTAGTATGAGCATTTCCTTAGTCACATAATTTGCAGGCACAGTTTATGGTTTAAAAGGAAGGGATTTTTTTCTTACTCACCTTTTGGTTCATATAATTACTTTTCAAATTCCATGCACTTAAATTTGCTTGTAACTGTTACAGGGTGAAGTGAGTGCTCAAATAAAAATCTCAGCCTTTGGAAATGAACATTGCCTTCATTCACAGAGATAAGGATATAAGTTCTTTGTTTTACTTAAGTCATATTGTTTTAATTATGATTGTAATTTATTTTTTTACTTAATGAAATATCCATTAATTTTAATTAGACAGACATTTTCTGTGCTCAAAGTTCTTTTAGTACTCAGTTCACAGTAAACTTTTCCTAAAGCTTATGGATAAAGTTGCAAAAGTTTTGTAAGAGCATCTAAATGCTTTTCTGCTTTATGCCATATCTTCAAATATTTGATTTTAATATTATTCTTCTTGTACCTTATTGAATAGTGAAAACAAATGTTTTTTTTAACTAACTTGCTATTGATAAATTCTATATATTGGCAAAACAAAAATTCTATCCTTCTGGGTCATATACTTTAAGGCTGTGCTGATCCTACAGGAAAGCAGCTTTTCATTTTCCCTTAGTGGCCCAATGCTGCAAAATAAAAGCAGGGTACAAGGGAAAGGAAGTGTAGCATGTGTACATGGAGTTTTCTGTGTGGGGCAGTGGTACCCAGAGATGCTGCATTTCCCCTGCAGTTTTCTGCCTTCCCTATGCTGAATTCTAGTTCATTGCCTACTTCAGGGCAGAGTGTACAAATTTCAGAGAAAGTAGAATGGCTGTAAACTTGCATTAAAATAATGGGCTACAGCATAGTATTTTTAGATTCCAATTCTCTGTAGCAAGGGGAGTGAGCCATATTTTCAGCTGGTATAACATGGCACTGTTCCATGATTGCTGTCTCTTGTTGGTATCCATGCTTTCCTCCAGTAAAACAGAAGCTGTTGGTTTGCTGTAGGTTTTATATTCATAATGAATCTATATTAGAACATTGTTTCACTTAAAAAAATTAGTTTCCTAGTTCCTATGGCCAGGTGTGAGCTTTATGTTTATTCTGGAATCCCCATTTCATCCAGAAAATGAGTGTTTGTCAAATTTGGAAAATATTTCTGGGGGTTTTTTTTTTTTGGTGATGCTTCTTAATTTGAAAACCTGATCCTTTGAATCTGATCTCTTGAGGCTTTTTGTTCTTCAATATCTGCTTTGTGAGATCTACTGGCATGTGGAGGAAAAAAATATTGTAAGACTTGCTCACTAGAATGGAAGGGCCTGTTGATAATTAGCTGTCTTTGAAAGACAGGTGGAATACCACCAACAGGTTAAACAGGTGGAAAATATCTACACAAGAATCTTTTGCTATAATCAGAAACCAACCAGCAGAAAATATTGTGTGGAAGTCTTTGAGGGCTGGCTGGGTTACACACTTTCCCTGGCGTTGTAATTGGGAAAGCCAACCTGTTGTGAGTCAAGTGCATGAATAATTAAAATTAGGTCAATTTGTACTCAAAGAGCACTGTCTGAGTAATTTTCAAGCATGATCTTTCTTCATATAAAGAAACTGCACTGCCAGGCTTGCACTGCATGTAGGATTTGAGCATGCCCAAGTGCAAGGGAGTTGGATTGTGCCAACAGTGGACTGACCTTTTGGTATTTCATTTTTTTCTGGCTCCTGTTTGCTACAGGACAGGTAAGGTGTTTCGGGATGGGTGGTTGATTGTTTTATTTAAAAAGCAGTATTCATTATGTGTCACAAAAAAATCATTTTGCTGTTGTGTGATGGAGCAGGCAGATGCAAAGGTTGTATGTCAGTCCCTGCCAGAGCAGTGCCAGGCTGAAATGTGTGCTCTTGTTCCTTCTGCACTTGTGTCTTTATCAGTTCCAGCTCAACACATTGATGTGTAAACTGTCAGAGGCAAAAGCCAGCTCCTGGGAGTCTGCAGCCAGTAATCCAGGGCAGGCTGAGGGCTGTGCTTGTATTTTCTTTTGAAGCTGTGGTATTTAATGTCAGTCTTCATCTTGGAGCCTGAAGAGATTGTGTATTGGATTCTGAACTCCTGTTTCAAAGAGAGCACTGAAATGACAATTATACCTCTTCCCTGTGTGGATTTAGTGTATTTCCTTTAGTTTTGCTTTGCTTCTAAGCATTTTTTTTGTTTTGTTTTGTTTTCTCTAGCAGAAGAAAAATGAAGATAAAGTATCTAACCTGAGCCTGAAACTTTGGTTTCCTTGGCTAATTCTGCTAGCTAGCCACCAGGACACACTTCATCAGGGTGTAGATGTGCTGGAGATGGCATTTAGTAGTGGTGAAGATAGTGATGCTTTAGTCCCTCTGCACACAATGCTTGCAATTATGCATGAAATCCCACCAGAAACGTCTGAGTGGCTGCCATAGCTCCTCTGAGAAAAGGAAGGCAGAAAAGTGAGCTTCAAACACTCTATGTAGTCATTTTTGCATATTTGCTTTTAAGTATCTTAAGGAACATACTTTGATTTTTTTGAGATCTGATTTCTGTCCCTTACAGTTTCTCCTAAGTCTCTCCCACAGCCCACAACTATTCTGCCAAATGAAAATGAGAAAATACACCGACTGTGTCTGTTCTGAGGAAGTGGTTTGCTTATAAATGGTGACCATATGAAACCTATAAATGCTGATACCAGAACTATCCTTGATTATACGGATGTGGGCCCTGGAAAAAGGAAAATGGGGTCTGTTTGCTAGCTGAGGGGAAAGATCTTGTTGCTGCCTAGGCTTTTTGCCAAGGCACAGCTGAAGTAAGGTTATTTTAGGTGTGTGTTGTGTGAGAGCTTTTTGTCCCTTTGATTTTTATGTGAGTTCTAGTATGAACGCTGCTGTGAGCAAAGAGCAAGTCTTGCCTGATTTCACATTTTCACGGGGTTGCTACTGAAAAGGTGAGTGCATGCTTTGACAGCTGAGCGTGGGACAGGGCTCCCAGTGCTGCCTTCAGCCCTGAGCTGGTGCTGCTCCCTCCCTCTCAGGGCTACAGTGGTGTGTGGGAGACAAAACTCTGGAGACTGTGCAGTGCTGGCATCCTCAGAGCTCCATCCTCCAAGGATGCCTTCTCCAAGGGTCCCAGCTGTCCAGCAGGGACCTCCTAGCCAGCCCTGAGCCAGAGCAGCTATTTAACACAACCACTGGTTCTCATCCTGGGAAAATGTAGAGCTCGGAACATGAAGTGGATGAAAAGCTGGAGGTGGATTTCCCTAGAAATATTAGGATAAGGTCGTGATGCAGGGCACTGTTAAACACCAAGGTAGAGTCAATGAGGGGCAGAGCTTTACACTTATCTCTCAAACTGAGATTTCCTGTTCAACTTCTGCCATCCTTCTAAATTATAAGGTATAAACTTTACTACTTCTATACCCACATTATTGTTTTTTTTTTTTTTTTTTTTTTTACCTGGGACCTTTGCTTTTATGTAAGCCACAAAATCAGTTAATCAATGGATTTTCTTTAAAGGAAAAAAAAGCAGTGATGAATATTCAGCAGTTGTAAAAATGCTCTTGAGATTGCCATCTAATAGAGGTGAAATAAAAATGGAAGCTGATTAGAATTCCAGAAAATGGGATATTCATCTGTTTATAGGAATTTGAGTCTTTATATGCCAGGTTTTATAATTTAGTGTTCAGAACACCCTGATTTTAAGCACTTCTGGAAAAATCATTAAATGAAGGAAAAAGTAAGAAGAATGTTGAAAGAGCCAAATTATGTTGATTTACAAAAGAAAAATGCAGCCAACATGAATTGCAAAATATAACACTGTGCTGTGTCTGAAATGTGCTCTCATCATTGCTGAAACATTGCCCCATGCCAGGGACTTACTGTCTCCAGCCCAGACTGATGTCCTAAGCATGAGATGCAATGGCATTTTTCATGGTGCATCTTCTTTATTTTCATGGTAATTTTCAATGAAAGTGCCTCCCCAGAGCAGCTTTTTCCTTTATTTCTATTTTCTTGCATTCTTTTTGTATTTGAATGGTCTTGCCTCTCCCATTTCTAACGCCTCTCCTTTGGAGAGCATTTGTAGGGCTTGTGAAATGAAGGTGACCTTTGGTTGCTGTGAAAATGTAAAAAAAAAGTTTCTGGGCTTCTACTTCTATGGAGTTCTATAAAACAGCTCCTGAGACCTGGGAGACCTGGAAACCGTCAGGGAGTTGTTGTACCCTGTGTTTGGTTATATTAAAAATACTCTGCATGTAAATGTTTAACTCTAAACATGTACAAATGATGAAATTAAGGGCTGTTATAGGGTGACATACTCAATACCACATGTGGAAATGTTGCCTGTTTCTATTTATCTAAGTATTGCTATAGCTAGAAAACAATGTCAGGGGTTTTGAGAGGGGGACAAAAGGCTCAAAACAAAACTAAGCAAAGCTTAATGTTATGTGAGTAGAGCTGGGCTGTTCATGTCACTTATCCTGGTGCTGTTTTCCAGCTGATGTGTGTGCCTGACCCTTAATATCTGAATTATGATGTTGATGCAAATGCAGCACACCTGCCTAAGGTGGAGTGAACTTGTACACTGCATTTTGGTATAATCTCACCTAAGTGTGAAGGATGTTCAGGTGCTTTGTAAATCATACTTGCAAATAGGGTCCATTTGCAGCAGTTCATGTCCCAGTGCTGGAGAAGGCTGTGCACAGCACGGGGCAGCAGGGACAGGCAGTGAGTGGGGATGAGGACACGAGCTGTGAGCATCAGCATTCCTGCCTGCACCATCCAACAGGAGATGATGCCCAGTGACTCATCCTAGGCCAGATCATTCCTTCCAATCCTTGCTTTTGTATTTTCTTGGCAGCAGCATGGCCACGTTATCAGGCCAACTTGGCTGTGTTGTCCCTGCTGGTGGGAGCAGCTCCCACTATAGTCTGGCCCAGGGCAAGGGAAGGTTTCTCCCTGAAGAGCTCAGCTGCAATGTTGCATCCCCCTGCCTCCTCCACTTCAGTGTCTTCTAATTTTTGCTACTCCAAGCAGCCTATTCTGAGTAACTACTCAATCTGAGCAGCTGAGCAGAAGTTTTGTACACTCAGTATTTAGTTTTCAATACTGCTTGGTGTAGTTTTGATGTGTAGCAATTTTACTGGCAATGTACCTTGAATGTCTTGTTCATCTGAACTTTCCTCTTTGGCTGTCTGGGTGAATATTGGAACTAGAAAAATATAAATGTTCACTGCTTGGTGTGGAGGAGTCTATTTTGGCGAATTAAATTTTTAAAAATGTGGATCCAAGTTTACATCGTCCTTGCGTTTTGTCATCTGTGTTTTTTTACTTTTTAATAATTTAGCCTTTCTGTGTGATTTCAAGTGCCACACAAAGTGTTTTCACTCCTCTTATCTACTAGATGAAGGACTGGCTTGAAGTCTGTTTTAACTCAGTGCCTTTCAGGCAGGTGATTTTTAGTGGAAATGAATTGTGGGATGTTTCAGAGGTTCATCACAGGTTTAAAGGTTTGAAGTCCAAGCCACCTCCTTTTGCACCAGAGGGAATGTCAGCAGATAGGTTTAGTCTGAGAGCAGGAGGGTGAACAAGGAAGACATTGTATGAAGAGGTGTAGATGGAGCAGAGGCAGCCACCTGGGACTGGAAGACCAGGGTCTAGAACTGCTATTTCTATTACTTGTATTGCTGTAGCATCTGAAAATATTTAAAAGGGAGGGGATTTTCTGCAGAGAACAACAGAGAAATCTTTGCCTATAAAAACTGGCATAGCTTAGAGCCACTGAGAACCTTGACTAAAATTTTCTTAATGGGCAGAGCTAGAAACTGAGACATAATAATTCATGAGAGGGTGAAGGTAGCTAGGAAAACCAGCAATAAGAATTGATTTGCAGAAAATAGGATCTGGAGCCATTGAAATGCAGAACTTTCCTAGGAATTCAGAAGTTGTGTGTAGAAGGCCTTTAGAATAATCTGGCCAGCACTGTTGGCTATAAGGCACCAAAAGACTGTTAAATTTATACAGCCTAGTTGTGGTAAGCTGGTCTTTGGACAAAATTCACCACTGCAAGCAGCCAGTCTGGATTCCTTGCTCACAGAAGTGAGTGAACACATGCTTAGAGTAGGAAGGGTTTCATTGTGCCAGCAGCTTTAGGAGAATTGAATACAATCAGGGGGGAAAAAGGAGTAGTCCATTCAAATGCAGCCT
This sequence comes from Haemorhous mexicanus, assembly GCF_027477595.1. Taxonomy (NCBI): domain Eukaryota; kingdom Metazoa; phylum Chordata; class Aves; order Passeriformes; family Fringillidae; genus Haemorhous; species Haemorhous mexicanus. The sequence goes on from NC_082346.1 coordinate 15,003,051, forward strand.
CTAAATAGAGATCCTGGCAGCAGTTGTATTTTCTGTGGTGAGTTCCTTGCAGTCCCCCAGCAAACCTTCACTGCCTGGCACAGGCAAGTGCAGCTCCCATTAGGCTTAGCAGGAGCTGTGCTTGCTGGACTTGGCCCTCTGCCTGTAGAAAATTAAATGTGTTGGCAGGTTAGCCAGAGGAAAATGTTCTTCTATTTGGGTTGCTCGGCACTTGTCCTGAGGCATTCTGGGCTTGCAGAAGACAGAAATTCTCCAAAATTAGGGCTAGCCAGGAGGGCTAAGAGAAATTACCTATTCCTTTTTTCTCTCAGATAAATTCTGGGAGGCCTGAGAGCCACACAAGGCGTGGTCACTGGCAGGCTCAGCACACATGGTGGCCTGTCCTGCACCTTGGACTTCATGTTTCTGTCTAAAATAATGAGAACTACTTGTTCATTTTCTCTTTTATAAGGCAAAGGTTTGACAGGGGACAGCCAAGTCATGACAACATTTTTTTGTCCAGGTGCTGTGGTTAGACAAGTGTATATACAATGGAGATTGTAATGTGTATGTAGTCATACATCCCCTTCAACTCCTGGAAAAGAACAGATGAATATGTGAAAAGATTTGAGTTATTGCAGTGTGATCATTCCCTCTTTTTCTAGGCTCTGTTTTAGCCCCAACTTGTTCTTTGATTATCTTTTGATCCCCCTCTTAATTTGTGAGAGGAGCTGAGCTGTCCTGTCCTGGGATTTCATAAATTAAAAATATCCCACTATCCAAATGTCTTGGGACACTGAGTCCTTGTTTTAGAGAGTGAGGTAGTCACTTAGTAGTGTAAATCCCATTACAGAGAAATGGGATTCAGGCTTATTCTTTTATTTAAATGGAAATCTGGTCTGCTGCTAGCATATGGTCACTTTGTGTGCTCCTTGAAATTGTGCTTAAAATAAAGCAGTCCTGTCAGCTGCTGGTATTCCTTGTGTGGTATGATGACTTACTTTTGAAATGGACAGAATTATATTAACTGGAGCTGCAACACTCCAGTCTCTCTTGGAATGTTTACAATAAAAACCTGATGCTGACAAGTATTGTGGAGTGTATTTATCCTCCTGCTGTGGATTAAACAATTGGTTCTGGAAGATTAAAATGCCCTACCTGCCTTCTTGCACACTTCTGTTTTGCCATGTCAAACAATATAAAATGAATACCGCACTTCCCTCTATCTAATTGAATAATTTACTGTAAATAGCTGTCATTTACTTTGGAGCAGTAGGGGATCATTAGCCAAATGGATGTGAGTAAGTCATGCCTTTAATGCGTTAGAGGGGCCTGAAATGGAATCATCTAAATGGGACCATCAATACAGCAATGCTGAATTAAGTCAGAGGCACTTAAAGCTTTAAGTCCTCTTTCTTGTAAATTACATGCTCCCTCAGAAGAAAGATAATCAAGAACTTGCATAAAATACGGCATCTTTGTTTCAAAGCTTTATTTTTGATGAATAAAATAGTACAATTTAGATGATGTGATTGGTGGGTATAACTGTGTTTTGGATTTCCCTCCTTTTAATTACATCCCTTCCTTAATGATTGAAGCCTTCCTGCTCGCAAGCAGCTACTTGTGCTGACTAATATTGGCTCTGCTCTGTGAATAAGTAAGATGAGCAGGTAATAAAATATATTTTCTTGACTTTTATGGGTATATGACCTGATAATTATTTGCAGAAGCTGGTGTTTTGTATATGTAATTTTAGAAAGGTCCCAGTCAATCTTAACTCCTAAACGTACAACAAGTTTTTGGCTTCTTTCACCACTGAAGTCAGTGGCAGGGCTGTTGGGAACTTTAATGCATTTTTTTCCTCTCATTGACTTCTCCTGACCCCATCTAGTTCTTCCATTCAGTGTTCTCTTATCCTGGAAAATGCTAGTCTTCAAAAGTTAAACCAGAAGCCAAACTTTCAAGGGCATCCTAAGAGGAGGATGTAATACAAGTAGAAATTTTCTTGAGGTGCAAAAATTAACTTAAAATAATTTTAACTTTGGTACTCTGTATTATCCATAAGAATTTACCTTTTGAAGCTGAGTCTCTTCAACCTCAATGGTTCTGTGGCTGTGGGATGCCAGGTTCTGGGCCACAGTGACTTTGAGGGAGCAAGTGGCACATGTGCTACAAGAAGAGCATTGCCCGTCTGAGTTCTGACTTTGCAGTTTTATTCTTCTAATTTTTTAGGGGCTCTAAAATGTTAAACTTCCTGACTTATTTTTCCATGTTTGCTTCCTATTGGATTCCCCTCTGAGTCACCTTCTGTCAGGATCCAACCGTTTCCCATTTTTACTAAAATCTATTTTTGTGCCTTACGCATTTCACTCACATGTATGAGGTCTTTGGTTCCTGGAATTAGATTTGAGCCGATGCTTTAGAATCAAGTTGAGGTTCAAGGGCTGTAAAAAGGCACCCCCAGCCCCCACCTTTGCAGGCATAATCTGTCATTGCACTAAAGAGTAGAGGAATTTGGACCATTATCACTTCATTATCAGAATATGGAGAGAGGCTGAGTAAGTTTCTGCAGAGCTGTGAGAGGATGGTGATGCACCTTGTTGTGTAAAGCAGGATGATTTCTGTATTTTCATTCCCTGGATGTAACCACTGCCCTATGTTTCCTGTAAGTGATTTCTTTTTCCACCCCATCTTACTGAAATGCTTCTTTTTAAAAGGTAAATTCATCTTGTGCTTTGAAACTTTTCAGAATTTGCTTATGAACTGCTTTCCCTTTTATTGGATGAGTCATGAGTCGAAAGCTCTGTCCTGTAGTTCTACCATGAGTAATGCCTAACATTTGCTTGGGTTCTCTTTTAGAAGACTATTAAATTAAAAGAAGAATCTGTTTTTTGATATCTTAATGGACAATTAGGTGGCTGGGTCTCAGAACTGATTTACATTTACCACTGCAGTAATTTAAATTTTTTTCCTACAATTTAGGGATGTCACTTTTTCCCTTGCATATACATGTTGCTGGTCACAGCACTCTGTCTTTAAATAAATAAAGATATTTCAGGTGTTGGGTCTGCTGTGCAAGTGCTGGTTGTGCTTTTGGGGGCAGTTTTCTCACTGAGGTCTGTACTGACAGAAGCTAGGAAAGCTGGGCCATGCACATGAGCTTCAAATTGCCCAAATGACATTCAGTCGTGGCAATGAGTACAGATGATATGTGGCTTCAGGATCCTGTTCTTTCACCTGGGCACTGACTGAGAGAGGTCATGGGCTATTTCCCTGAAACCTCTGCTCTCTGTCTTGTCCAGATAATGTGAATAAAGAAAAACTTGTGTGCATCCTCTCCTGCCCGTGGGGCAGACTGTGCCTGACTGCTCAGATGGCAGATCCTTCTTGTGGGATGCCCAGGCACTGGCACATCAGTGGGTGGGCACTGGCAATACCTAGCAAGGTATTTGACATGCCTGACCCTCAGATATTTACTGGTAAATAGTGTAATTGGCACAAGCAGTACCTTGGATCCAGCTGATGTAAAAACTAGATTGTTGATAGCATCTCTAAACTTAGGCACTCTGAAAATGATGAAAGCCACAGCTGCAGGTGGAATATACTCTGTCACCCTGAGGGGTTAGGTCTGTTTTCTTGCTGAGGCCAATTATTGCCTTAGGTTGCACCAGAAATATTGGAGATGATGGGTGTTTGAAGATTGGCAGAGTTTTCTGAGGCTGATAATGCAAAATGGAGACAAAGGAAACTCTTGATCATGGAACTCTCTATGGAAAAGTGCTGGTGTTTTAATAGTGAAATGAGCTCTCTGGAGGGATTTTGAGTTCTCTTAGCTGCTCTTGCAAATGGGAGATGGGCTGATCCACTGCCCACTTATCACAGACAGCAACAGAAAGAAAGAGATCAGAAGACTGAAATTTTCTGGGCAGTAGATCAGCAGTGTGACTTTTAAGTTTTGGTGCATTTGCAACTGAAGCAGTCAATGCCAATTTCTGGAAATGGAAGTTCATGGAGAACTTTTACACTTCTTTGTTCTTACCAACCTCATGTGTCTGGAGGGTTAATAGAGCAGAGACCTGCATTGGGAGTGAGTGATTTGCCAAATGTGAGTCTAATGTGCCTCTGTTTGACTTGCAGGGAAACAAAGTTCTGTGGCATAGTCATAAATAACTGCAAAGCTCAATGGATAAAACCCCCTATAGTCACTGTTATATTTTTCTGTGGGGGAGGAAGAATAGAGTCTGGAATCTGAGCACTCCTAAACCTAATGATTACAAATTCATTGAATTTGGCTGCTAATAGCAAAATTGGCTCTGGGACTTTTCCTTCCTACTAATTCTGGTATGTGTCTCTCCTTGTGCCATCACAAACTGTTACAACCTCAGGATAATAATGGGAAATATTTATCAAAACACTCGGCCTGTTCTGCAAGGAGATTTGTACAGTTTAAAAAATAATTTTTCTTTTCTTTCAATATCCATTTTTAGAAAATCATGAGAACAAACAATGCAGCCATCCTGGAACAGACTGTATAGCAACTCATTGTGTACTCCGGACTTGTGTGCCAGATCCTTGCATAATGGGTTACTGAACATCAGCTGAGAGATGTGAAGTTGTTGGACTTGGGTAATTTGCTGCCTATCTGGGAGTTACCAGTGCAAAAGAAGATGCAGGCTGTGACTTGTATACCTGCCAAATTTGGGGGTTTACTGATTAAAAGTACTGTGACACATAGTCACTTTTTAATTGAAACTGCACAGCTCCCTACTGAGCTACAATATTTTCAGGCGTGGCATGGTTGTTCACACACTCACCAACATCCAAACTTTACTTCCTAATGAACAGTACTCCTCTCCTTGTATTTCTTGTTATTATTTTGCCTGTGGTCTCCTCCCTGGCTCTTCCATAGTAAGACTTCAGCCTGTGAATTGGGAAGGGGGAAAGATTAAAAAAACAAAACCAGCAACAATGTCAACAACAAAATCCAGAGTCAAAAAGCTCCAAAGAAAACTGTCCTGTGCAGGGCCAAAAGTTGGACTTGATGATCCTTCCAACTCATCATAGTCTACATTTAGTTAGTAACTCCATTTTAGTCTAGGGGAGGGAAGAGGAGCGGCAGGCACAGATCTCCCTGGGGACCTCTGACAGGACCTGAGGGAATGGCCTGAAGTTGTCAGGGGAGGTTCAGGTTGGCTATCAGGAAAAGGTTCTTCACCAGAGGGTGTTTGGGCACTGAACAGGCTCCCAAGGGAAGTGCTTGCAGAACCAAACCTTCCAGTGTTCACGAAAAATTGGGACAATGCTCTTGGCACATGGTGTGACACTTGGGCATTGTCCTGTAGCGATCCAAAAGTTGGACTTTGATAATCTTGGGGCCCCTTCCAATCCAGAATATCCTGTGATCCTCACAAAACCTGCCATTCCATCAGGGAATACCACCTGGACTTTTTTGCTTGGCCTTCCAGAGCTCAGCAGCCCGAGGCTCAGGAGAACTTGGGGCACGCAGGCTGAGTACAGCTCACTGACTTGAACAGGATTTACAATTTCTGCTCCCACACCCAACCTGACCCCTGGTGCAAAAGTAATGTGAGCAGGCTGGAAAGCCCCCCTAAGCCTTTGGGTTTGCTTGGACTTTCTGGGTGTGCTCTGCTCACGTTACACCCACCCCTGAGACACCGGATATGAGAACAATCCTGCAGAGCAGTTTTGCCTCTAGCCCTGCTGAGGATTCCCTCTCTTTGATATTATTATGGCTTTTTGGCTTCTCTGCTTTTTTTTTTTTTTTTGTGTGAAGGACAGAGGAAGAAGAAAATATGATGATTGGATCCTCTTTGGCAGCGGTTCAAAATTATAAATGAAGTATTTTCTCCTTACAAACAGAAAAAGCTTGCTGCTGCTTTATGACTTCTTCTTTGTGTAGAATTATAATGCCTAGGTAGCATGGTTTGCTGACAGGCTGTCTGGAAGTGCTAATTGGAGTAAATTAAATGAAAGAAGTAAGAAATAGAAACTATGCTCAGATTTTGCTGTAGGCTCCATGTTCTTGTTTTTTAGTGTATAGGTAATTTCACAACATACTTTGACTTTTTTTCAGCTTTCAGGAAGTTTTTCTACTGGATTTGCTGTGTCTATCTAGCAAAGGTAGACTTGAAAGTAGAACTTGAAATGAGCATGAAGAGAGCTGGGATCCTTGAAAATATGTGGCTCAACCACATGTGTATTAGGTTTTCTTTGGTGTGTTGGTGTGTCTCATGTGCTTGTTGCCCAATTGGATCTCCTGCTCTTGCATTCTGTTGAGTTACCATAGTAGCTGGCAAAAACTTTGATCTCTCTCAGCTACTTCCCTTTTAAATTTTCTGTATTCTCTGATGTCCTTGTTTTTCTTTTCCCCAATATGTTGTAGAAAGGTGAAAAAATTATGCTGAGGTTGATTGAAAGAAGTAGGAAGCTTATTAGTTATTCAAATAGAGATGTGATTTAAAGACTAGAGATAGGCCAAGAACAGCTAATTTTTAGGTAATTGTGTGTTTATCTGCACTGGTCTAAAGCTGGTCTTAATGTTTTTGGAGTTGTGACCACAAAAGAGCAATTTGATATTAACTCTGTAAAATGATAAACTTAATCACCACTGGCAAATATTGTGAAAATATGACCAGTGTTTACCCTGCAATGCCTTGTGATGCTAGTCCAATATAGCCTTGACTATGACCTGAATTAATAATAGGTTTTGCTCTCTGTTAAAATGTCAGATTTGTTTTTCTTTTTGACGAATATCAATGTAAATAAAGATGTCTTTTAGACTTCCTGTCTGACTAACAGGGATGGCTATTAAGATGAAATCCTTTCATTATAGGTAATGGTTTGTACACAGGGATGTGCAAATATTGTCATGTTTCCTTGCAGTGAGTTATTTGTGTAAGTCTCTATTTCCTTTCCTTTGAAGTGGTTAAACAGTGTTATCTTCTCTATCTACTTGTTTACAGTATTAAACTCTGGAATATTTTGTTTCAATTTTCACTTGCATTATTTTTAACTTTGGGTTAGTCAATTATTCTTTCTTTATTTTATGCCTCAATAGGGAAAGGAGCTTTATTTCTTTTCATGTTAAGCTCCTTTTGGAATTTTTGCATGTCTTTAGGGGAAACAATGAATCTTAGCTCCAATTTCATTACACTTGGGAGAGTCACTTTATCTAATAACAGAAAACTCTGATGTTCTGTAGGCATTTCTTCTACACTTCTACATTTGTACACTTTAAGGTGCAAAAATCTCCCATTTTCCCTTGTGCCCTGCACGGTGGCTGATTGAAAGAACAGCTCTTTTAATTCTGATCTCTCTACATGGGGAGCAGATGAAATCCTGGCTATGGTGTCAGGGGTAAATGAGACCCAAGCAGGGCAGTTTCACTCCAGGTCATTTATTACTGATCTCTAATACCACACTGGGGTCCCCAGCACAGGAAGGATACAGACCTGCTTGGGTGAATCCAGAGGAGGACCACAAAGACTGTCACAGGAATGGAAAACCTCTCCTGTTAGGAGAGGCTGAGAGAATTGGGATTCTTCAGCCTGGAGGAGAGAAAGCTCTGGGGAGACCTCAGAGCAGCCTTCCAGTACTGGAAGGGGGCCTAAAAGAGAGCTGGAGAGGGACTTTGCACAAAGGAACAAAGTACCAGGAGAAGGAATGCTGACTCTAAACTGAGAACAAGTTTAGATTAAACACTGGGATAAAATTCTTTACTGTGAGGGTGGTGAGGCACTGGGAGATTTTGCTCAGAGAAGTTGTGGATGGCTCATCCCTGGAAGTGTTCAAGGCCAGGCTGGATGTGGCTCTGAGCAGCCTGGTCTCTTGGACCCCCCAGAATTACATGGCAGCAGCTTGAATTGCTCTGCTCTGAGAACCAAGGAGTGTTTTTATACGGTGATTATTCTGCACAGCATCAAAGGTAAAATATTGCTCTGGAGTGCCCCAACCTGACACTTCTTATTTGGTTCCTGAACCTCAAAAGTAAATTATTTTCCAGTGAAACTGCCTCTAAAATGCTAATTGCTAGAAATGGGACCAGTAATCACTTTGTTCCCCTAATACTGCCAGCTATAGAAATTGGGGTGCCCCTTGCAGAAGGGGAGAATTTAGAGACTTTAAAAAACTCAAAAGATGCCCCTGTTCCAGTGGCCTGTTGCCTAAAATAATTTTGAGGGGGAGTGGGTGAAGTCATCAAATCTGTTATGTCCTTCTTTATCTCCCTATTTTAAATATTTTTTATCTTGAATTTTAAATTCAAATTTTAAAATTTAAATTTAAAATTTAAATTTAAAATAATATTTTTTAATAATGTAATTGATGATGATGGAAGGTACATTTTTCTAGATATTTTTTATTTGAATGGGAAAATTTGTTAAAGATGCATTGTAAGAAAATTCATGCCTTGGCAAAAGGACTTACTGTGGTACATGTGAAGATTGATCTCCTCTAGTTTTAATCTTGGAGAAAGCTGAATTGCCTGAATAAATATGTTCTACTATCTAAATAAATATGATTCCCTATCTAAAATAAAGAAATAGAAGGAGCAGTCCCATACATCTTGCTTTCAAAGCAGGATTTTGCCTTGTGGAGATCATAAACGATTTTTTTTTAATGTTCAAGGAGGTTTAAAAAAAAGAAAAATAACACAAATTACAGAGAAATGGTACTGGCTTCAGATTTGTTTTTTTCTTCCACCCTCAAAGATCTCCACAATAATATTCCTTGTCTGTAGTTTTCAGGATGGCCTATTTGACTGAGGTAGATCTTTATTTGTTTCTCCCTCTCCATCCCCCTGGATATTTCCAAGATATAGGTGTGTAAAACAAGACTAAAATGGGAAGTATCCAGAAGAAAAAATAGCACAAACTTGAGTTTGCATGAATAACTACATCAGATGCATGTGTATATATGCACACACACTCCAAACCCCCATATATATTATAATTTATACTTCAAAAACATTTAATGTAATAGAAATTTATAGTGAATATATAATAAAATAAGACATATTTTTTACAAATATGAAAATATAAGTAAAGTATTAAGAAAATATTTGAATAAACAGATGGCTATATATTTTTTTTTGGTGTGTGTCTATAATCAAGGACAGGTTGGATAAGGTGGTGGGCAACCTGATCTAGTGGAAGGTAACCCTACTGAAACCCAGGGAGGGGTTGGAACTAGGTGATCTTTAAGGTCCCTTCCAAAACAAACTGTTTTATGATATATTAGAAAGAATATTTTCAAATACAGAGACTCATTTAAAATGAGATCCTCTCTCTGCAGAAAGCAGAGAGAAAAGAGGGGAAAAAATATGCCATCAAAATAAAACCCCTCTGTGACTGAAAATGAATTTATACTTTAGATTGTGCTTGATGTGTAAGGCATAAACTTTCAGCAGAGCTTCCTCTCTGATTGTTGGTTCTGCAAGAGCCACTGCCTTGAATGAATGCCATAGGTAGTGCCTTTTCCCACCTCTCCCTCCTAGTTTTAGTTTTACATTTGAGGACTGTGGTCCATAGATCTGTGTATGTGACCCCATGCTAGTACAGCCCATTTCAATGCACCACTCAAAGGGCTCTTCATTATTTTTGCTCCTGGTTTTATGGTTCCTTAGATTTGTGACACCCAGCTTAATTTTGAGTTGGCTCTTACAATTGCAATTAATTCATGCCCATGTAAGCCTCCTATAATGCAGAATGACACAGGATCTTGAGTCCTTAAATGGTTAGTGTGGAAAAACTTCTGATGGGCTGGATGTGTTGCTGAAGGACAGAATGTATGTATTTACTTTCTGACCTCTCACATAAATGCTGTCAGAATTTTGCTCTTAATTTGATTTGTGGCTTTCCATTAACAGTTATTCTGTGTATAGGAGAATAATAACTAATGATTCCCAGACTCCCAGAATTGTAAAACAAGGGCAAGCACTGTTTGGCAGAAAAGAGATTGTACTTTAGTACAGACAGGAACTGTTCATATTAATCAAGGAATATCTGGTCTGAAATGACTTTTAGCTAATAACTTCTTATTCTCAGGTTAACCATATTGCTTATAGGTAACATGCTCTTCTAATTCAGATGATTATTAATAGTCAGAGGTTAGGTGTGTGGATTTCTGTCTCTTTCTGAAAGAGAAATTATGCTCTTGATTGACCTTATTTTAAGATATTTTTAGTGTTGAAATTATGATGTTAGAGGGTTAGAAAGCACATGGTGAAAGTTCACAGATTTGCCTTTTGATTTGAGCCTTTGCAAGGGTGAACATGTGTGACATGAATGAGCTCGAAAATGTGAATTTAATTGTCTGAAGTTTCAGTGCTTAATTACTCAGGACATCCTTTTGTGATGGAGAACTTTAGGGCCATCAGTGGAGGAAGAAAATGAGCCACACTGAGTTCACCTGGAAAATATGCTGTTACCATGATACTTTTGGGCATGGATGTTGTTCCTAAAAGAATCCTCATGCTAAGCCCCTCCTAATATCTAGTTTGTTAAATATAAGCTAACACGTTGAATGATGGAGAAGAAATTGAAACTGGGAGATTCTACGAGCTGCAATTTGTTTTCCTAGCAGAAATAACATGTTTTACAGGGTGCTAAAAAGCACTGTGGCTCTGTAGAAGCTGCTCTCCATTTCTAAACAGGCTGGAGCACCAGGAGGCTCCCAGCAGGGAATTCTTGTAGGGCAGGAGGGGTTTGTCCTGGAGCAGTGGGATAACAGCTGCTAGCTGCACCACTCTGCTAATGAGGTGCTGCACAGGTTTACCCTCTGCTGCCAAGCCTGGTCTAACTTGGGCTGAGACTTCTCCTCTATTTTACAGTTTGGGTTTTTGACAGTTTTTAAAGATGATTTAGTTCTCTGTCAGTTGTTGGCAAGGCCTGGTACCTGTCTCTGAGCAAGATCCCTCTTCCTGCTTTTGTGGTTTTGGGAATTTTGGCCATGAAGGTCATGGCCAGACACTTTGCTGATTTCTGAGAGCAATGCTTTCATGCCCTTTCAGTTGTGATGCTTTATTCTCTTCTGAACTCCTGGAAAAAGCTTTTGACTGGCTGTATTGGATGGGATTGAAATGTGGCTTGTGCTCTGCCTATCTGCATCTATTCCTGGAGGAAATAACATCTCAAAACTTAATTCAGTGTTGAGATCACAAAGAGAAAAATGCAGGACACAGAGCCTGCTGCCTTGAATGCATGTAATTCCACGTGCACTGCTAGAGGAGTCAAACAAATTGTAAGTCAGCATTTACACTGTGATACAAGGCTGTGTGCAGATGTAAAGCCCTATGTAGGTGTTCAATAAAAGGCTTCATAATAGTCCAAGGATACAATTTTATTATTTCAGTGTGTCACTCAGGCTTCTACCAAAATGACCAATATTGCAAACGACAAGCAGTGGGTTTTTTGGTTTGGTTTTTTTGTACAAATTTACCTGGGCAGCAACTCTGACAAGCTATGGGTCTAATCATTAGTCATGGAAATAAGTATTTTCAGTGGAAAAAAAAATATTAGACTCTTCTACAGGAGTCTAATGATGTTATCTGTTATTATATACTTAATAAAGGTGAATGCATGTGTAACATCTCCATAGTCAGCTAGAGTAGAGGACTTTGCTTTTGGGAGTGCTGACTAGAGATCATCATTGTGTTGTGGATCAAATAGAAAGCAGAATCAACTCAATTGAAGGACTCATCAGCTCTCTCCTAGTCTTTCCAGGTAAGACCAAAATAACTGTACTTCCTAGTAAAGAAGAATGAGAGCACTGGAGTCTGAACAACATCTGCCATCTGTAATTGCCCAGCAGGTGGAGGAGGCATTCCAAGCAGGACCAGAAGCCTGTACCACAAATCACTGGTGTTCTAATCTCTCTTGTGATCCTGGGGGTACAGTGGATCCCCTGGCAAAATTCCAGGGCAGAGAATTTCTTCATTTTGCCAACATTAATTTGGGATTAAAGATTTGAGCTAATATCTAATCATAGTCTCCAGCCAGACAGTTTGGTTAAGATACTGTTGTGGCATTTTGTTATTGTTCCTGGAGCATAAGTAACCTCTAAGTAGGAGTTGATAATGTTTTTAAAGGCTCTCAGACATAATATAAAAGTGTGCTTTGTGGGAAGGCAGCCTATAAAAACTTGCATTTTTGTCAGGTTTCTAATTTATGGGGAACAAGGACATGCAATAATCTAATTTATGTCTGTGTATATTATGTCACTGATCACAAGTAATGGAGTACAAGCAGGTGCTTTGATTTGTATGTGTAGAAATTGGTAGTAGGCTGAGCTAATGGTGAAGTAGATGTAGCTTGCCAGAGGAAGCTGAAGCTTTAGACTTGATTTAGTGTTGGTAGCATGAGAAGGTAAATCCAGGTCTAATGCTGAGCAGAAACAGTTGCTTAGTGTCCATTAAATCTGTAATTCTGCAGGCTAAAATATTGGACTTTTTTGTCCTTTAAATGACAAGATTTAGGGGGGAAATTCATTTTGGAGATTAAGGTTTTATGTGGATGTGTTCAGCTTTAAGGATATCTCCTCCAAATGAAGACAGTGATTGTTGTGATATTTGGCTGTTTCCAGTAAATGTGATTGTACAATTGTTTGGTAATCTTAAATGTATTTAAAAAAGGAAAAATATTATACTACTGGAAATGAAGATAGCTCATTTATTCAATTCGTTAGTGAAGTCTGTATATCATACACCAAATGCTTTAAATTCCCCCTCCTCCCACCCCCCAAAATAAGCTTGTTTTTCAAATCTTAGTGTGTCAGAGGAGCAGAAGAATACATACTAATATTTTCATACTTGGGCATATGAACCTCCAGCCAAAACCTATGAAATATCTGCAATCTTTTTAAGCCAATTAAACTTTCAGTACCAATTAAACTGTTTTTAATGTGGGGTTTGTTTGGTGTTGGTTTCAGCTTTTTTAATAGATTCTTCTCCTGTATTTCAATTTTCTTAGTATATACATCTAAAGAAGGATTAAATAAAGTTTATTTCCAGGAAAACCTGGGGGATAGGGAGGAACACAGGAGGACACCATCACCAGAGCAATCTGGTGCTAAGAGTGGACAGAGCATGTCCACTCTTGGTTGTAATACATTTATGTCCTCAGGATGTGTTTGTGAGATCTTGGGGAAAAAACAAGGCCATGCATTAGTAATGAGATCAGTTTGATAGAAAGGGAGTGAGGACCACTCTGTGTCAATTAAGAGCAATTTGGGGTGGCAAATATCTCGAATGCTGGCTGACTCAGCTTGCACAATGCAGCCAATAACCAAATAGCAGAATTTCACAAGCAGCTACATCAAAGCCACTCTGCCTCAGCTGGTGACACCAACCACAGTAATTTCCTGTGTAAAGTATTTTCTCTAGAAGTGACATCCCTTGATCCCAGTTGTTGGTTTTTTTTTTTCACATCTAAGAAAGCATAATTTTCCCACTGTTCCTGTCTCCTTGTCCAAATGAATCCATTTCCTCCTCCTTCTTCCTGAGTCATGGATTAGTCTTTTCCTTCAAATATTTTGCCTTAGTTTTCTTTTAGCTGTGTGTGTGAATGAAAATGACTTCACCTTTTTTTGTAGAATAAATCCTCTGTGATTTTTGCTGTGAATATGCTTTGGCCTATAGTAGGTAATGCTCTAATGTAAGAGAGGCTAATTAAAGGAAGAGGGGAAAGAGGCAGAACTCTTCCTTTTGTGAAAATGAGGAATCCTTCTTCTCCTTTCTTGGTTTTTTTTTTTCTAGTGCAATAAAGCTTGAATCCCTCTCTTGGTCACTAGGTATGAAGGGAAATCATGGAGGAGTAAGATGTGTGCAGCATTTAAAATGTATAAACAATGAAATTGTCAAACATGGAAGGGTCAAATGCTTCAGTAACTTAGCCATCAAGGACCTGTCTGTAAATGTAGTACTTAATCCTGAAATCATATTGCAGAATAATTAGGGCTGGAAGGGACCTCACTTGCAATCTTTCTCACAATAACATGAGGAATTACTATAATACTCATTAGATTTTCTCTAGCATTCCAGTTAATATAAAATAAATGAGGCTAAATAACACCTTAATACTAACTCAGAAGTGTTTAACCCAGATGGCTCTGACCTGTGCTGCATTCCAGATCTTCAGGAATATGCAAACCCTACATTGTTTATGCTGTGAAATGTTCTTAATGGCCTCAGTTAACTGCTGGAGTTGTGGAAAAGGAGACTTTTTATTTGTTTTAATGAGCTCTCTCCACAGGAGAGCAGGAAAATGCCATGCCATCCTGGGCTGAAGGTGCCTGAGTTTTGCTGGGTTTACTAAATGACTGTTTTCTTTCTAGATTCCAGCCTATGGAGAAGTGCACAGAAGAACAGGATAAATATGGCTTTTAAGGGCGAGGACCACTTAGATTCCCTTTCCTTCCCAGTTCAGCGGTAAGTGCTGCACTCCATCATCCACATTTGAGTGATTAAATGATTCTGAGGCAGCAGCTGCACTTTCCTTTGAGCCTCTGAAGATACTTAAAGGCTCATTTTTAAACCCAGGTAGTATTCCTATGGAATTTGTAGAAGGTATGGGGAAGTTTGAGATGTATTTCTTGAGGAATTTGGAAATTTGTATACCTGGAGTGTGGTAAATCATGGCAGTGTTTCTGCATTTATCATTTTAAAGGGATGGCCATGTTTGCAGTAGCAATGTGGCTGTACTTACTGCACTGCTTCTTAGTCATCATGGAAATGACTGGATCCCTCTGCACTCTGTGAAGACTGCTCAAAGCTATAAATCTGGATTTGCTTAGCATGCTTGACTTTGTTCTGCTGTAGGTAGGGTAAAAACATGAAAACTGTGGTATAATGTCTCTGGTCTGTGGTACCCTGTTGGGAGTAGAGACTTTGGTGACTCTGCTGACCAACAGACTTTTAAAAATCTATCTTTTGGTTGCCATCTAGTAGCTGTCTCTGTGTAGTGTAGTTTTCCTTCTAGCCTAATAGAGGTTCCATAAAAAAAAAAACAAACCCAAAAACCTACAGTCATTATGTGTCACAACAGGGTTTGTTCTGTTTTATTTTAGGGAAGGAAGGAGGGTGAGGTCTGAACTCAGGAGTAAAATCAGAAATAAAAAGTTTCAGTCTTTTCTGTAATCTTCTTTCTTCTGGTCAGACTGCAATCCTTTATTGTAATTAACTTACAATTGTAATTGGCAAACTATCTCAAAATACAGTGTTTTTCTTCATGGATAGTTTGATATTTCTCTCCCTTTCCTTACCTCAGTCTTCCAGCAGATACTTGGATATTGCCATTAAACTCAGGTGTGTTACTCCTGTAACACATCTAAACATTTTCTCTTCTGTAAGAAGCACTGTGTAGAGCTGTGCCAAGAACAATGGGGTAGTTAGACTTACAGTTGTAGGAAACTAGCTGCAAACAAAGCCAAGGGAACAGGTCCTGGGGGTGGCCAAATGCTGATCCAGGCTGATGGTGCCAAGATTTGTTTATAATACATAAATGGGGAAATTAGCTTGAGTCTCCCTATGCCAGCAGCTGGAAATGTGGAATAGGAGAAATGCACTTTAGAGGAAGCAACAGCACTGAGAAGCATTGAATTTTGTAGGCTGGGGATTTCTAGAAAAGACAAGTGCCTGTGAGTCAGGTGTGCAGTGTTGAGAGAAGCAAAGCTCTGCCATGTTATGTGAACACAACCACCCTACAAGCACTCTGAAGTGTATCTTAGCACAAGAAGGGGTTTGGAAAAGTCCCATGGGGCAAGTGTTATGTTTTGACAAAAGGCTGGACTCAGCAGGGCAATTCTCTATAGAGAAATGTAAAAATAAGTAAATAAGTATTCCCCCTCACCCACAATAAAATATAAAGCTCCTATTTAATTTTTGTTTGTTTTTATTTTGAGAAATAATCCTTTTTCTTCTCCTGCAGATTAGGATTATTTCAGATAAAGTCCCTGTAAGGATTGGGCAGACTGAAGTTGTCAGTGGTAAAAAAGGTGAAGGCTCAGAGAAGGTTAGAACTGAAAATAAGAGAAGGTGTTTTTATGCTAAGAATTTAGCAGAAAGGACTAGATAAAGTTCAGGAACTGTACAAAATGCTCTTTTTAATTGTTAAAAAAAAACCCACCCAACACAATAGCTTTTCCAAATAAATGGATTTTTTTTTTGAGGATAAGTAATTTCTCCAGGTTAGAGAAAGGAGTGATATGGCTCCTATAGGGCATTTGAAAGGGTTAAGGGAATTCTCAAAATAACAAGATTCAAATATTCTTAATTCTTTATTGTTCCTGTATCCAAGGCTAGGGTTTATGACTGTCTCAGTATTCCAGTTCGTATTCTTACTCTTTGTGAGAGGGGCTTGAATTAAAATAAAACCAGGCAGGTCCTTCAGCAAGAATATCTGTCTCCATAGGAAAAGTTGTACCATAAATATGCAAACAAATTCCAAATGTTTCCACAGAGGTCACTGGAGTTAACAGCTATTTTGGCTGTATAAGGAATTTAAAGCTGGGGCCTTAAACCAAGTCTCTGTGTTTCATGAATTGTTGTTTACACGCTTTCCTTAGATTTGATGGGAAATCACAACTTGTGCTGGAGTCTTTAGAGTACTGAGTCATGGTGTTAATGGTTTTCTAACACACTGTCAGAGCTGCTGTCTCTAATTGACATCCAGCCTGCTATGGATACAGTAATTAAAGCTATGCAGTACCCCAAGGAAAAACAAATTATTGTTACAGAAAGTTTTTTTCTATTTCAGTGAGTTAGGAACTTAAGTTATGATTTTGTCTCTTAGGGAAGAAAACAATTGGAAATAGATCACTTTTATAAAGGAGTAATTTGCTTACTCTCCAAAAGCTGTATTCCCATGTAAAGCACCTTACAGGACCATAAGAATTATCTGTTTTCATCAGTGAGGGCCAGCTCCCTATAGCATGTGAAGTGTGTGTATTCCTTAGAGATGAACATAACCTCATTCTGAAATAGTTATTTTTAGTGCAGCTCTGGGAAAACGTCAGTACCCATTCCTTATCTTCACAAGATATAAGATATTCTCCTTATAAGAGAAAATGAGCTTTAACATTGGCTTTTCCATAGAGAATAAAACCTACCTTTCACTTATGCCCCTGCCTTTCAGCCTGTGTAATGAAAGTTCATTACCCTGCTTGTTTTCTGTGAGTTTAAATTGTAGTTTACACAGGCTCTTTTTCATTGTAGACATGAGGTTTTTTTATACTTTACATATTGTTTGGTAAACTAAACGTTAGAGAGTGCTGGATCTGAAGTCATTCAACTAAACAGAGAGTACTCAGCACCAAAAGTGAAATAAGATGCTGTTTTGGCTTCTGGGATTATGTGTTCAGTTCAGGGCTGCAACTGGAGAAACACAGTATAATTAGAATTTGTAAAAAAAGAATAAATGATCATCTTTTATGAAAATTAGGCTGAAAAAGCCAGCCACAATTGTCATCACCAACTTCCCCTTTTCCCATAAAAACCTCCCAACCCCAAAACAGCAACAAAGTAAAACCAAAATAAAATTAACAATACAAACTGAAGGAAAACCTAATCTTGAGTCAGAAGCATGCACTAGCAGCCTATAAAACCAGTTGTATCTTGGGCTGCATCAAAAGAAGTGGGATGGGGCTTTGAGTAACCTGTTTTGGTGGAAGGTGTCCCTGCCTATGGCTGGTGGGATGGAACCAGATCATCTTTTAAGACCCTTCCAACCCAAACCATTCCATGATTCCATGAATTGATTAAAACAGCTTGCTGGTTTTCAGGTAGCAAACTAAGGCTGTTTCCAGAACTCCAGGAGCATCCATGAAGGTCTGGGTGGGCACAATGTTTGTTTTTTTTTTCCACAACTCTTATGAGCACATTGCTGCTTGCCCAGTGGGGAAAGAAGCACTACTTGAAATGATGCAGAAACCTAAAAATAATTGTCTATATTTGGTATTAATTGGCATTTAGATAATATTTGTTGAAAGTTGTGACTTGAAACAGAAGTAAGAAAAGTTCAGGATTTTACACTGCAGGAACTGCATTGATTCTGCTTGTTTCTCTGCCTAATCAGGATGACAAATTTGTAGACCTTTATGGAACATATGGACATATGAGATGAAAACCAGGTGGGTCTACAGTCCCAGAAGTGAATATTATTTAAAAAAAAAAGGGTGGAAAAAAAATCCCCTTTATAAAGTAAGAGGATTTCTACCTGATCAGGAGCTGAACAATTTCAGGGATCATTCACATCACATTTTGCCATTTTGCTTCTACTTTTAGAGTTTGTGGTCTCTATGCAGCTGAAAAGAGGTATTTTGAGGAGTAAGACATGTGCAGAACCCTTCAGTGTGTTTAATATTTTGTTCTTAAGGGGCTTTTAGGAAAAGAATGGATCCAACCATTGATGTCTCTCTGCAGAGTGTCTAAAATGTCTCAATATATGATTTAATTTTCTGAATCAAAGGCAGTGATGTTTTGTTACCCTGTCAGAGAAAGTGAATTCTGACTAAAGTAACATCTGTTATTTTTTTTTTCCTTGAGCTTGCCAGTGGTGTCTTGCCCCTTGTATTCTGTAGGTGATTGGAATCTGTAGGTTTTGATTGCCCTGAATTCTGGGCAGTGAGTTGTTTGGGTGCACAGCAGCTCATTGAAATTTTTGCTGTTTCATTATCGTCCTATTTTCTTAGATATGAATCCCCAAGTGAAAGATTTCTAGGGATGTGAATTCTCTGAATAAACACAAATAAAGGTTGTTATCTTTTTTCTCATTCTGGTCTATTTTTTCTTTAAACCACCTCGGTTCTTTTTACCTTTCTATTTCCAATCTGCATGGCTCCTGTAGTTTGTAGTCACATCTGATTTCTTGCTCTCACAAGATTTTCCTGGCTTGTTCTTTTTTTTTTATTTTTTTATTTTTTATTTTTTTAATAGCACTTCTTTTAGTCTTCAATTGTAAGACTGTGCTTCTGTTATAATTAATCATGAAATCATGTTTAAGTAAAAGTGCTTTAATTGCTTTGTCTGATCAGGGACATCTGTAAGTGCTGAATTCCTTCTATTTCAGGTTCCTACAGTGTTTGCTGGTGCTAACTAAGGGTTTGTTCTGTATTTCTGGCTTTTCCCACCTGTGTCTGCAAACTGAACTTCCTGTCTAACACAAACTCCATGAAAAGCAGAAAACAACATTTGTATTTCTGCTTTTTGTACTGTACAAGCTACTTGCTGTGCATAGGTCTTGCCCTGTTAATTAGAATCCTACATTCCCTATGATCAGTTTTATTTGGATTCCATCAGGAACTTTGTTGTTGCTCCTTGAAAGGTGTCAGATAAAGACTGGAAGGAACTCCAGAAGAAAAAAACCCAAGTTATTTTAATAGAAGAGCTAGAGCAGAAAATTTTGAGTTCCAAGTTCAGTGTTCTTACTTGGCTCTAGGAATTGCTGCTTTGAGTTTTTAAAAACCATTTGAGAATTGAATGCTCACTGGGGAATTGAAAATGTGTTTTGAAATACTTTCTTTTGCAACAGGCTGTAGGGAAAGATTATGACAGAAGAAAGAGGGTGCTTTGCCAATAATGCAATAAAATTACCTTCTAGTGACAAGAAATAAAATCAGTTATTGCATAGCTCAAGGCACTAATGATACCTCATTTAATGACCTTGTATTCCTTTCCTTTCACTCAGTTTACCCTACAAGAACTCAGCAAATAATTTTATAGCTTCAGAAATAGAGTTCACCTTACTATGAGGTGTTTTTTACTTTAGTGATTTATATCATACCTGTAACCAACTGAAAGCTGAGTTGTTTGTATGGAGTTTTGATGGTGGTTGTAAAACAGATTTGTGAATCTGTATGGTTCTTCTGGGAAGGATTTTCAGGCATGCTAGCTGACTAAGTCCAAAGGGTGATGTTAGTAAAGCAGCAGCTATTGATTTGCCATCATTTGGAGGCATTCATGAGGAATGTGAACTAGACAGATTTTTTCTTTTCCTTTGAATCCATGGGTAAAATATCTCTGTTCCTCTATTCAGGATGTTAAAATGTAGGTCAGCAGTTTAGCTAGCAAGCAGCAAAAATAATTGCATTTCTCTTGTACTTTGGGCATTTTTGGGGTCTGTAAGTCTGCCAGAATCCCAGATATTTCCTAACCTTTTCCTTCCGATAGTTTTATCATTACATCTTTATATTTAGTTATATAATGTTATGTAGAAATATGTTATATTACTGCCCAGAGCTATGCTGTAAAATATTGTATGTTTAACTATAGAAGTCACAAGAAAATTTTGGCTTTTAATCTGAAAGAGATTTGAGTTTGTCCACTTTAATAATTGTCAAGTTATGGTGACTTTAAAATGTGAACAAATTGATGAATTTAAACCATCTGTCTGAGTGGCCTCACTAGACCTTTCCTTCATTAACTTGATATTTCATATTTGTGGCTTGCTGTAAGTTGGAAAATACTTTTAAAAGATCAAGGACCATCTTTCATCCTTAAAGACAATTAAGATTTTATTCTGAATCCCTCATAAGGGTCAGTAACATTTCATAGCTTGTGGCACACGAGCACAAGGTATTGATGGGGTAGCCCTTATTTTGGAAGAAACTCTGCCTATTATTTTGAGAATGCATACTTTTGAAATGTGGGATTTTATTGAGGAGGCTCTTCTCTTTTTGCATCTTAGAGAAAAAGCAGTTGTTGTCTGCACAGTGAATATCTTGTGTTCGGGCTGTGGTGTCCTTTTAAGAAATTAATTTTAATGAACCCTCAAATTATTGTCTTTGAGATCACAGTGACAGAGCTGTGCCTGAATGTCAGGTTACCTTATCTGCCAGGCATGGCTGATAGGTTCTGATTGCATCTTCACAAGTGTTGCATGAAGTTTTTACTGTGACATCAATTAGTGATCCTGTCAACGTTACACCCTGTATCTGGATCTTGCTCCTCTAGCCATTGGTTTATGGCTTTGGCTCCATGGTTTGTGTGTCTCTTCTTTCACTGATGCCAGTGACACAAAAATTTTCAAACAATTCAGATGTTGTTTGTGGTCTTTGTTTACATGAATTGTAATTTTTATCACAGTTATTTTTTCTGTAGCACATTTCAGAACAGATGCTGGGCGGGTTAAACATCTGCCACCACTCCTGTTGGAGTTCTCTGTTTTCAGAAGACAGACTTGCTGGTTATTTCTGTGTTAAACTAAAGGCTTTACCTTGAACATGGGAGCCTTTTTTCTGGTTTGTTAATCTATAAATGTGAATGATGCATTGATAAAAATGCCCTGATTTCCTTTAGTCTACCAAATATTTTTATTGCAATTTGATACTTTTCTGCTTTGTGTAGCCTTATAGCCAGGTAGAGGGATTCCTAGAAGTTTAGGATATTTTGAATGTACTATGAGAATCTCATGGAATTTTTAAAATTGTAAAGTAATTATATTCATGCTGTCATGTTAGTACTTTTACTCAGAATTTTATTTTGCCATTTTCTATCATGATGATGGTTTATACTTTATATTTCACTTAGCATTAACAGTATTCCTTTTAAGTTCACAGGTGGTATTCCATAAATTCTCTCTCTCCAAAAGAAAAAAAAAAAAGAAAAAAAAGAAAAGAGGAAAAAAAAGTGGGGGCAAAGGCCAAAACCTGAATCTGTTTAATTTTGGTGCAATGTTAAGTGAAGTACATAGTTATCTTGCTTATTTGCCATGCATCCTTTGAAAAACAACTCCTAAAACCCTACTATAACCCCTCTTTTGGTGGGGATACTATGCAGTAATTTTATGCTTTTACATCATAACATTTCAGCCATGGGTAGCTTCTAGAAACCACAGTCTTGACTTCTGCATTGTCTTTGTGAGCTTCCTGGTGTTAAATAATCCTGAACACCAAATTTTCTGAATTGTAAATTTTCTGAACCCAGTGTATTTGCTGTTGGGAAGGGACATGCAAAAGGAGCCTCTCCTAGCAATAAAAAAACATCTCAAGTTACCACGGTGGTCTGGTCCTGTCCTGCTCTGACTATTTGGTCATGCAGGGAAGAACTTGCATGTTGGAGTCCTCAGGGTGGCAGAGTTAAGTAGTATTATCTGTAAACAGTGCATTTTACAAAAAACCACAGAGCCTGCAGTGTCTAATCTTTGACTTTGCCTTCCAAGTCTTCGTGAACTTTGCAAATTATAGTGAAGACTGTGTCTTTGCTTTTCCTTTTACAATATGAAATTATTAGTTACTTGTTTTACTGAGAGGCTTTCTGTGCAACTATATAGGTATCAGGTAATCTGAATTTAGTATTCTTGCTGGCATAATATTGGGAAAAATGGTATAGTTTGTATTTTTTTTTCGAAGGGAAGCATATAGGATACCACCTGTGAACTAAAAGAGAAAATTGTTAATGCTAAGGGAGTTTAAAAGTGTAAATTATTATCATAATAGGTAGACTGTGCTGAAATCAAATGGCTTGCCATGGAACCAAAAATTCCATATTTTTCTCTCCTTTTAGCAGTTAGGCTGTGTTGCTGTTATTATCACATTGGTAATGTAGCTGGAATCATTCTAGTTAGCCCTGGAAGGAAATAAGGGATGAAATCCTGTCTTTTTGCTTAGTATAGCCAATATATATTTCCTGTACAACATTCAAGCTGCTTTGAAGCATTCTAGTGACCTTCCCCTTTACTGTGCTAAGACAGGGGAAAAAGCCAAGTTGTCCTCCTTAAGAGCAATAAAACTCTTCATGAAACTTGAAAACAACCATCAGACTAATGGAAGGATCCTAAAGCTCAAGGACTCGGGTTCACTGAGTTAGTTCTTGGCTTATTCTGAGAATAGGTGGTGCTGTGTGTGTCTTCAAAAGGGCGGTGGGGTTTGCTGAAACTTGGATTTAGCACTAGATATCACTGCTCCTGATTCTCTCCTGGTTGTAATGCTGATGAATCTTATTGCCTCAGGCAAAGCACTTTACCTTCCCTTGTCTTTGTGTTCCACCTCAGCTGGGGAAACACCAAGGAAGTCCTTACTAGCCTATCTCCATGTATTTCAGTGGTTCTTACACAGCACCATGTGAGGAGCTTGTGTGCCTTGCTCTGCCTGCTGTGGGCACAGCATCCTCCTCAACTGTGGCAGGTGGGAAATGTTGAATATTACCTAGAAACTGCTCCCAGTAAATGCAAAGAATGTTTCTGTTCACAAAGCCCAGCTTGTTCCTTCCATATGTTACATTTTCTCATCATTCTCACAGTGGTGAGTTCATTAAACTCTCTTCACAACCATGGCCATAACAGAGACTGATGAATAAGTTACCTGTACCTTGGTATTTCTGAAGTGTTTTTCCACAATTAATTTTTTAAAAATTAATTCCTTCATTAAAGATATTTCAATGGTTTAACTATGACTTGTCTTTTCAGCTATTTAGGAAAAATACTAGTACCACACTGTTTTAAATACAGTATATTTCTCTTCAGTTCATGTTTCCTGGGAATTTCTTCCTTATTTAATTGCCTGGTCTCTCTTAATCAGGTTCACTGTTGCCTGGGGATGGTTGGGAGGATCTTGTAATCAGTTGTTCAGTAGCCTGCAATGAGCAAATTTAAAAAAGCTGTAAGGACAATATTTCAACTTTTGTAAATATTTTTCTTTGTTATTTTCCTTTTTGACAAATAATATAACGATCTTGAAAATGTGCTGGTTGGTGTGACCCCATTTCTGGTCTCATTAAATTGGTCGTGTCTGTTAGGGGTTGGGTTTATGAGCTCATGTTAACCCTGAGGGATTTGGAGTGCAAACAGGAATTTAATATTAAGCTGAAGTGCGACTGTTAACAATTTCAGTTGTTTTGTTTTGCTTCTCACAGTATTTCAGAGAATGTGGTGAAGTGAAAATATATATACACATACATAAACATGCATTTTTTTATTTAGGGCAATATACATAAAGGACTATATGTAATATTTTAATTGTTTCTAAGGAAACAACTTTTAATTATCCTGCACATGTAAACTACACTTCAAGTATTTGAATTTTGCATTTTGCTAATTGCTGATACTTTATTGTTGAATTTGGTCCAGGAGCTATAGAAAATATTTGGTCCAATCTGGAAGTATAGAAAACATCTACATCAAGAATATAATATTCTCTTCACCTAAGGTTATGGAAATATTTTTTCAATATCTTAAATGTCAGCAGCACTGATGTCAGGATAAAGATTAAACAAGAGCAATCCAGGGAAAAGCTGAGAAAATTATTGAAGGAAAAAGGAAGAACTAGGCAATGGTATCTAAGTAACTGAGGCTGTTCAATGGATGACATGATAGGTGAAAGCAAACTTTTGGGAAGTGCTAGAGAGCAAAAAATATCTTGTTCAGTATCAGCTGTGCAGAAATCAGCAGTTTGATGTATTATGTGTTACACAACTTAACTCTGGCATAAGTGTGGTGGTGGGAAGGGATGAAAGCAAAGGGCAGGCAAATACTCTAATTGGAAAGCAGTGAAATCCACTAATGATGTGTATTCAGGTTGTTAACCTTGCTTGCCAGGATGGCAGAGTAAGGGTCCCTTCATTTGTTTGCAGGCTGACTTGAATTCTGGGCCAGAGATTCCTGTGCTTTTTGCCATTGATGCAAAATGACACTTTTTACTTTATTTTTGAAACTTTTCAGGTTTAAATTCCAAGTTTCAAAACAAATTCATGTTAGTATTTTAAGTCAATATTTCAAGCCTGAAATCTGCTATGCTGGCCTGTCTTTGAGGCTTAAAGGAAGTGGCCCTTCTGAATATTACAAGTGTCCAGTCTGCAGCAGTGAAGAGTCTTTTATTCAAAGGTGTTTGAGTTGGTTTCTCAATCTTGAGACTATCACTGAGGTCCTCAGGCTTCCAGATTTCAAATAGCAATCCTTTACAGCTACTGTTGTTTAACACTTAGAGTCCAGTGCACCCAGTGGGAAGCCAGGAGGGAGAATTATGGAAGAGCCATATATCTGCATAATTTTGTTTTTATGTTGTTTTGACAGCAGCTTCTCTCAGTAGCGGCTCAGGAGCAAAGTTAATTTTTTTCCATCTCATTGAGGAGCAAACAAACTTTTCTCAAGCCTGTCTTCCTGTGGCACAGTCCTGATGTGGGGGTGTGAGGGCTGTGTTTGTGTCGTGAGAGTGAATCAGGAAGCCATGAGATGGGAGCACCCCTGGCTTAGTCTAACCCCCTATTGCTCTTGGCTAAAGTGTCAGGAGCAACCTGGAAAGCCATCAGCTGTTACTGCCAGGGGAAAAAAAGATATTTTGTGCTGCTCCAAAGGGCTGGAATTGTACTGGATGTTCTCTGTTTAACTGCTAGATGAGAGGTTGATCTCAATAACTTTGAATTTTTTTTTTCCCTTGGTAAAATGTGCAAACAATCCAACTGACTGAACTGCTGCACAGCTGCCCTGCTGTGAAAGGAGAGGTATTTTAAAGTGCACATTGGTCCCACCATTGTTCTACTGCAGTTCTGCTTGCTACAAATTCAAGGTGCTCAGCCAATGCTTAAATTGAAGATTTTTTGCTACTTAAGTTAACAGCTTGATATAATTTTTAAATACCTCAACAAATTCCACAAAAATCTTGATGGATTTTCCAGCATCTAAAAAGTGATACTGCTCTTTGCTCACCAATTAAATTTCAGTGTGTGTATGTCTGTGTTTGTGGAAGAAATAGGGAAGGTTTTTGGACAGTTCTGATGTTCTTTCAATGAAAATTTAGGTCAGCATTTGCCTATCCTTTTAATTTGACACAGAATAGGGATGCATATGACATACATTAATGTACTGGTTATAGTGCAAAAGCACAGAAAATTTGATTTCAGCCTACTCTTCTAGCAAACCTGTGCAGGGTTTTGTGCTTCCAGAAAGGAGCCTAAAACCATTTGGAAGAAGTAAAATGGGCTCCATACATTTCAGAAACTTATGGCCTTTCTCTGTCTTTTGTTAGCATTTGTCCAATGATCCATCCTCTTTGAAGAGTATAACTTATTTTTTACAAATAACCTTCATTCTCTCCCCAGTGTGTCTCATGAACTGTTTTAGCATTATTGCTCTTTCCACTTTGTATACACCATCCTTTTGACAATGACACTTGATCAGATTTTATTAGAATTGCTTACAAAGACAGGTTGCAAAGAAAACCAAAGCTATGGGGGGAGGTTGTGCCCTTGTTGGAGTCATAGCATGGCTTGAATTGGAAGGGACCTTAAAGATGATCTAGTTCCAATCCCCCTGAACAGAAATGTGTTCCACTAGGCCAGGTTGCTCAAAGCTCCATCCAGCCTGGCTTTGGACATTTCCAGGGATGGGGCATCCAGAGCTCCTTTGGGCAACCTGTGCCAGTGCCTCCCCACCCTCACAGTAAAAAACTGTTTTTCCTAATATCTAATCTGAAACTCTCAGTTTGAAGCCATTCCCCTCATCCTGTCATGCTCTTGTAAATAGTCTCTCTCCATCTTTTTTGTGGGCTCCCTTTAGGTATTGGAAGTCCACAAGTAGGTCACACAGCTTTGAGTGTTTCATCACTTTTTTCCCCCCTCTTCAGCTTTTCATTTGGATCCCCCTCAATGTGTGCTTGCACACCGATGCTCCTGTGAAACAAGAAGGCCAGGCAAAGCCACCTTTTGCACTTTTCATATGCCTCTACCTGTTTCATACTCTGAAGAAATGCCTTTGGCAAATATGATCACCTCAGCATTAAATGAATCAGGAAAGAGGAAATGGGTATGATGGAACATGCATAATATTTCACAAATGTGATACAGGAACTGTACCTGCTTCCTGCAGGTATATTAACCTTTCTTTTATTTGAACACATAAAGAGCCTCCAATCACTCTTGCCCCCAGAGTAAAACAGTGCTACTTCTCAATTTAGGTCCTACAGTAATCTACAGCTAGAAGTGAGTTCAGTTTTATATGTCAAAGAGCATCAGTGGTGCAAACAGCCCATTAACAGCTCTGTGTACATGCCTGTAGCTCGTTAGGACAGTTTTCTTCTCCAATCAGATAAATGTGGTGCAGATGAGCTTATTTACTACAGTTGTATAGGAGGAGATATGTTAGGATTTCAGGCATTCTTTTATGTCAGAAATAGTAAAACTTTTTGCTAATAAGCAGCAAAATGCTGCTGATATTTGCCTTAAAGCTGTTCTCCAAGCTTTTCTCTCTGGTTTTTTGTAGGCTGAAATTTCAAAATGCTGTCACTGTTAGACACCTGTCCAAGGGATGACCAAGGGGTTCACTGACCCACGTGCAAAAAAATTATGCAAGGATATCCTGACCAATGGTAGAGTGACACAGAGATTATTCAGCATGACCTAGAGCTTTCCTTTGGGAAACTCTTCTTTAGTTTTTAGGAAATACAAAGTCAGAAAGTTAAATGAATTTTGTATGCCTGTGTAAGGAGATTATTTCTCAACAGCTTAGGTCTGCAAATTAAGTAAAAGGGAAGTAAGGTTTCTCAGATTGGTTATCAAGGTATTGCATTTGTTTTTGCCAATGCTGAAGCTGCAGAAATAATTAAAAGGAGTTCTCAATACAGTTGACTGAGAAGTTGTTCTTCTGTTTGAGTAGTTGTGATTGTAAATGTATTTCTGTATACGTAAATCTGCATAAAGATGTTTCTTACTTGTTCCACTTAATAATTTGAAACCAGCAGAGGAAGATCTTCTGCTGAGAGCTTCTATCTGTAAGAATATCCCTCAAAGTTGAGTACAAGCTCCTTAGAGGTGCCCTAATATTTTCCTGGATAAATATGCATATGGGTATTGATAGGCAAATTGTTCCAGCTGAATTGCATGAGACAAATGTTGGAACAGCAAATATCCAGCAAATGAAACATGAAGTTAAAATATGTCAAAACCACAACTTAATGATCTGAATGAGGAGATATATGGACAGGTATTGACCCACAGGTATACATGTATGCATATATATGTGCTCCCTTAATTGCAAATTAAGTCTGATAAATAAAAACTGATCTGGTTTTAAAAAACTGAACAAATAGGAATAATGGTATAGGGAAAGAGTGAAGGAATAAAATTGCTCAGAAAACAGCCAGCCACTTATAGATCTGATGTATTAAAAAGCATTTTGGTATGTGATTTGTAGTCTCATGCAGCTGGTAGTTACTTTTTTCTGTGAAGTATCATGACATTTGATTTCAACTATGTGTGTAAGGACACAAATAACATAATGGCTTCATTTGCATGTGCCCTGTCATGGTTTCACTCCTGCTATCCCCAGCTATCATTCCAGGTAGCTGTGAAGTGCAGGAAAATCTAATTTCAATAAGGTTATGCTTGGTGCAAAATCCAACCATATATTTAATAGATCAAGGGTGCTGCAATACCAAGATAATATTTCATGAGTAGAGAAAGAGGATGTTCTCATCCCTCTCCAGTCTCATGGAACCAATGAGACTTTTATCAGTATTGCTCTTCAAAACCTCACTGTGAGACTTTGACCTGAGTAGTGCAGTCTGGAATATCTCAAGCCCTCAAAACTTCCAAGTTCAGGTCAGATGTCTGTGGGGTTGCAGTGGTGTGAAAAAAGGTGGGAAGAGATAAAACATAAGCACACAACTTTGGTTGTCAGTACACGGCTGACAAAACACAGGCAGAAGTTATTTAATGATGTTTTTACAGATCCAGTTGAAGTAGGTTTGCAGCATGGAGCATTGATTCCCCTCCAGCCCTGCATCCTACCTAGAGAATTCAATGTAACTTTAAAGTGTGAAATTGTGCTGAACTGCTCTTGTTTTGCTCATGCTTTCTTTATATCTTTCAATGCATGTTTTTTGATCAGCCTTAAATTAAGTTCATTGGTATTTGTTTTCTGCTCTCTACTGGAAATGGGTGGTCTTTGCCTTCAGCACACAGCAGTAGTGAGAGGCAGGAAATCAGAGACATTATCTTGTTTGTTTTGAGGAACAGAGGTACCTATCAGTGCCTTTTGCAGAGTGTGTCTGTTCCAATTATTAATTTCTGCACTATATTGAAGAGGAATGATGAATGTTTCCTCAGGCAGGAATTGCCTGATTGGATCTTGTCTTCTGAATTCAGGGGGAAGGTTCAGCTGCTTTTTTTGGATAATGTTCAGTCTAAGAATGAATTTAGTGAAATAAAAATTTTGGGGGAAAGGGACACTAGAGAGGGAAACTACATTTTCCTCCAAGTTAGAGGTGGCCCAAAATACATCGTGTTAAGCCTGTAAGATGTTTTAAATTTAGTATTTGGCTTTCAGGGCATTGTTTGAGTCCTTCCAGGAACAGGTGTCAGGTGAATAGTGGAATCTAAATTACACACCTTTTTGCTTGCAAACAGTGTGCCAAGTTAGCACTGAGACTGCTGCCTGAATTTTTTGTATTAATGGCAGCTACAGGAAAGTACATCTTGCTTGAGAATTGAAGCTTGAAAAGCTGTTGAGCAGGTGCTTTGAAAATTTTATGAAGTGATGAAAAGCCTTTAATAAAGCTAAATTGATTTATCCTTGTACTCTGGATAACAGTAGGACATAGAAATCACATAGAAAACTGGATCTACTTTATTTGCTTCCCTATACAGTGAAGTCAGTTATCTTATTTTCTGTTTACGTGATGGCAGCAGAAGAGGATTTTTAATCAGACAAACACAGAACTTTTTCTTTCCCATGAAGACCTTCCTCTCATATTACAGGCTGCAAAAGGGAAACAGAATATTCAGTGAATAACTTTATTTTGTGTTTCACACATGTATTTTGCATTTGTGAGGAAATTCTATCTTCTCACAGTAATTTATATGAAATACATTTCTTTAGCTAAAGCTGATGACAATAACAGACTTAATATGATGCAATATTTCCTTGCTTCCATTTCTGATATATTTTCAAATCTGATTTACTTGATGTGCTGTGAGGTGCCATAAGGGACTCTAAGAGGACAAAAACCTAGTTCCACTCATCCTTTAATTGTTTTTTTAATGCAAAAGACTGTACTCCCATAAAACATCCATTTATTTGTATTTGGTGCCAGAGGCCAATTCATTGAACCTGGGATGTATTATTGCAAAACAATGGTGTTCACTACACTTCTGTGCTCTGTTAGCTGTCTTCCAGGTTCTTTGGTGGCCACTAGGCATTTATTATTGCTAAATAAATAATTAAGGAGGGATAATTGGCTTATTTTTGTGGAATGATACCAGAATGATGTGCTTTTTTTTTTTTTTTTTTTGGGAAAACATCATTGTTCTGTTTTTAATGCACTGCAGAATGTGGAGCCTCCATGCCCTTGTGAGTCATGGTTAGTTAGCTCATTTGTGCCAGAAATTCACTGACAGCCATCCAAACCCTGCTCTTGCTAAATGAAGAGGAATAAATAGATATTCTGTTTCATTCTGCTCATTAAGAAGGGGGAAAAAGAAGGAATCCTTACTCTATCTTTTCCTTTGTCATCATTTGTAATATTCTCTGGGTCTGTGTAAAAGTCACTCAGTTCTGTCCTCGGGGGTTTGTAATTCTTTTCACTTGCTCCCTTGTGAAGGTGGAGATTGACACCTGGGCGATGCCAGCCAGGTTTGCTTCCTCCCTTGCTCCTCTTTCACACCTGATAATCTGAGTTGCTGTGAAGAGCAGTGAGGTGAAAAGTCCTCACTAATGAATTATTTCCCAGGAAGGAGCAGTCCTTGGGATTCCTAGCCCACTCATCTTTCCTTTTGCCAGGAAACCAGGCTGTGTTTGTTTCTTCACCTCATTCAGTCTTGTGAAGGACCCTCCTGAACTCTTGTCTATTTCAGGTCTTAGAATCCAATTGCTTTGGATTTTATATTTTAATGAGAGTGTTCTAGTTCAGGCATTCTTCACACTTCAGCTGTTGTCCATCATTCAAAAGCAACTCTACAGTAATAAAAAAATAACCATTCATTTCCTTTTTTGCTTTACCTATTTGCCCCTCAGAACTCTTCTCAGGATTGCTTGGAAAAATTTTAGTTTTTTGCCTTTCTCCACTATTGTGCTACAGTAGCATCTGGAAATTCCAATGAAAATGAGAAGAGCACTGTGTAAGCAGAGAAGAGAGTTTAGCAGGAGAGAAGGATGGCAGGAGGTAATAAAACTTCTCAGAATATTAGTAGGAAAGCAAAGAGTGGAGCTCAGCTTTTGAAATTTCTGCTTGAATGTATCCACTAGATTGGTCTTTTGCTGTGTGTAACATTATTGTGCCTAGAAAGCCACACAAGTTTCAGGAAATTCAGCAAATAAGTCTGGCTGTGTACAGCTTTCCGTCAAGTCTGTACAGATAAGTAAGGCAAAAAGAGAAAAATATTGCATTTCTCTTTCTGATATGAAATTAAGCACAAAGCTTACAACCTCAGGCAAGAGTTACTCAGAAAATGTTAAGAAGGGCATATTATGCTACTGAGCCCGTGTGGTCAGTCCAGACCCATGGAAACAAGGGATTTGCCTGTGTGCCTCTGTCTGCTGGGTGGTGGCTCTGGCATCATTCTGGCCATCTTGGTACAATGATGGGATTTGTTCTGGAACAGTGAATTCTGTGAAGACCATTGCTTATGGAATGGAAAGAACTCAAAGTTGGAAATAATCCTATTAAATATCTTTTGTTTAAGCAGATGTGCAATCTACACCATGCCTGGGCAGTGTTTCCTTGCATCCCACAGTGTACCTCCAAACCCTGGAAGTTCAGAGCAATTCACTATGCATTCAAATGTCCATTAACACATTCAAGGATGAAATCCTTTCTTAACTGCAAAGGGTAGGAAAATCTATTGATACCAGTGAAGAAAGTATTTCCTACAATTCCTTCCTAAAACTGTATAGTTTTGAAATTTAATGTTTGGTTTGTTATCATTAAGTCATCAGCTTTAAACATAAGAAAGTTTTTTTTATTATTTACCCTTATCTTTCTTACCAGCATTGGATGCCAGTAGAAGACTTCATTCTAAACAAACAACTGTCTGCATTACTGCTGGAGGAAAAAGTGCTAAACTCCTTTTTCCTGCTTTCCAGTCAAAATATCTATAGCCTCTTCCTTTTTCCTGCTTTCCAGTCAAAATATCTATAGCCTCTTTCTGAACCATCTTCCTCTAAGTTCCCATCCACTTAGCACAGTAAAGTTGTGTTGCACATCCATAGTATTGTTTTGCAAATATGGTCTCTATTTCTGTGCTGTTTGGCTTGGCCTGTAGCAGCAATGCACAGTACAAGGAAAATGCCAGAGTCAGAAGATGAAATGAAGTTGTTTGGTTGCAAGCAAACAATTCTGATAAATTTATTCCTTTGCCTTAATCTGTTTTATTTCATTAATGGAATCCTAGGATTTATAACAATTGATACAAAAAAGAGGAAATTCTTAATACATTAAAACTAGACATTAGTGGACTGAAGTAATTTCGAAGGCAATGAACCAGTCTCCTTGTAACTAAACAAAGATTGGCTACAGTTCTGTCCACGTGGATGTGAATTCCCCCAGTTAGCACAAAGAGTGTGGTCAGGGAAGGCCACTCCTTTCCATGCTTTCCCCAGGAATACTGTGTCAGTCTCTCCTTCTCCACTGTGCTGACAAGTGACTCCCTGCACAGGCTATGCCCAGAGCTTGAACAGCGTGATGGCAGTCAAGAAAAGCACTTTGCATATGCTCTGTTGGATCCTTGTCTGCAGTGGCAGTGCAGGTTTTGTCACAGCCCCCTTGCCGCCTTCCAGGTTTGAAGTTTCCTTCTTCAAGTGTGAGTGCAGCAGCTGAAGGCTTTCCTCCTGCTCCTCCAACTTCTGAAGGATTTCTTCCCTTCTTTCCTTCTCACCAACAGTTCCCTTCCCTTCAGAGAAGAGCAGCTGGTTGATGTCCACAGCTGCCATCAGCAAAAGGAGTGCCCACAAGATTGCCATGGCAGATCCTTCCTTGGAAGAGAAAGAAAGGTGGAATAAGCCAAGATTCAGATTGTCAAGAAGAAGAAGAAGCTTCACACTGGAATAAAAGCTTTCATGTCCTTTCTAGCCCTGAAAGAAGCTGCAGGCCAGAGGAGCTCCTCAGGGTGGGTCTGTTGCTGCAAGTTCCAAACCCAGCTGCCCAAAGAGGCTCCACCAGCACGGGATGAGGGGGAAGGTGAGGAAGGCATGGCACACAGGCAGGCACAACAGAAATGGCCACGTCTGGGGAGAGAAACGTCCAGAATTTTGAAATGAAAGGGGAAACTGAGTCTGCCAAGCAGGAGGAGGAGAAGAGGGGCCCAGCAAGCTGGTGATGAGGGAGACATTCCCTAGCTGCTCTGCCAGGGGGCTCAGGACAGGCTGGATACAGCTGGGAGGCAAGGAACGATGAAGTGCTGTGAAGGAGCTGCTGCCACAGAGCTCTCACACTGTCACTTGTTCACGAGTTTAAAATCTCCAAAGAGAGTTTGCCAGGCTCTCCCTGTGTTACTGAAGGCCTGGAGATGTTGGCACGACCCTGACTGACCTGTGGGGCTGGTGGGAGCTCACTCACCAGCAGGTACCTCTGCACAGTGGGTGAGTGTGCTGCAGCACCTCCCTCTGACACCACCCTACTCTCGTTGCCTTGGAGACACTCCTGGGGCGGTTGGGTTCCAGGGTCATGGAATCCTAGAGTTGCTCAATACTGGAATCCTAGGGAGCCACAGATTCTGGGGCTGAGTTTTTTTACTTTCACAGAATTCCCAGAATGACTAGGTTGGAAGAGACCTTAAAGATCATCGAGTCCAACGCGTGCCCTAACACCTCAACTAAATGTGCCACCAAGTGCCACATCCAGTCTTTTTTTAAGCACATCCAGGGATGGTGACTCCACCACCTCCCTTGAGATGATGCTAAGCTGTCAGGTTCCTGAGAGCACTCTCCATTAATTTCATTTTCAGCCAGTTGCTAGTCTCTTGTCAATTCCAATGTGGGATTATGTTCTTAAAATTCTTTGCCCTTGGGGAATTTACCATAAGCATTGTCAAAAGAATCATGAGTGCTACACACCCAAGCCTCGTCCAAAGTCCACCAAAGACAGAGAAGGAATTTAATTTCAGTTTTAAGGAGTGTTGGAACTATATTTCTCAATTTTAAATTGGTGGTTCACATTTACTGCTTATGTTACAATCCTCAGGTATCCATGATTATCTGTTCCACAGAAACAATGCTTTGTAGGAAGGTAGCTCAGAATTCCCATTTTCAGTTGAAAAATACTGGACTATATTGTGAAAACGTTTTTGCCTCAAATGTTTGTGATAAAGTACAATGCCATCATGGGCAAAGCATGATGGAAAAAGTGATAGAATAGCCTGAGTCTTTGCTGCTTCAAGAGGGGGCTTGAAATGGAGAGACAGTGTGAGCTTGGCTTTTCCTCTTGGTTGTAATTATTGAACCTGCTTTGTTTGCATTTAAACCTTCAGTTGGCCTGGCTTTCCTAGGTTCAGCACCTGCACAAAGGAAAATGAAAGCATCCAGGAACACTAACCACCTGGTTTTGACTCTGCAATGAGAATGGGAAGAGAAGGACATGCATCTGAGATGGGAGCAAAACACAATATACAAAAGGCAGGAAAATTACTCTATGTAAGCTGCTGAACTTACTAAAAAAATTTGGTAGTGACTCCAAGTGTAAAATAGCAACATAAAATGTTTGTGTCTAAGAAGTGAGAGAGGGTGAAATAAGATTTCATTGGAAAGTAAAATGAAGACCTTCTACTAAGGAGTAGTTAAAGGTTTGGAATAAAACAGGAGATGAGATGCCAATACATGAACCTGCCAATGATGCATAATAATGAACAATCTATCATTCTCTAGGGCAAACAAAATTAATTTATCCCCTTCCCTCTGAACAAAGGAAGTTCAGTGATTCTAGACATGGTATTTACCACTAAATACATAAAACTTGTGATTAGACAAAGGGGTACTGATAAAGGCTACTTTTGAAAGTACACAACTTGAAGTATTGAAGAAAAAGGGGCAGTAATTGAAATATCAGTGTTATGTATTTGGGTGTTGGGGACAAGAAAGTCTGCAACAACCTGTAGTTTGTTATATGGGGAAAAAAATAGGAGGAGGACCTATGTATGCTGGCTGATTGAGATGACTATGGCTGCCTTTGCCAGTAAGATGTGGTGATGAAAGCAGGAAGCTCAGTCCTAGGCTCTGTGAATTGAGATTTCTGGTGGAGATAAGGTTGTTCTAATATCACTCAAAATTGCTGTTAGACTTTGTTTTCTATCAAGCATGATATCAAGTCTTTCAGTAAAAAATTAATTTAACAGGAGCACAAATCTATTCAAAGGAAGGGTCTGGAAAGGACATAGTTTCATAAAAGGAATCTGAAGAATTTTGATTGTCAAGTCTTGCAAATTGGAAGCTGGGAACATGTGGTGGCTTTCTAGAAATGCATTCAAAGATAAAATCTTGTTTAAAAGGAAAGATGAAACAAATGGGAATGAACTGGCTTTTAAGAAATTCAGATTATAAGTAAGAAACTTCCAACCAAACTTCCACTGTGATTCTAGAATAGCCATTTAATAGAACATATTTGAGCCCTCTAAATTATTTTTAGAGTGATTTTAAGCCATTTATGAACAAGTCACCTGATCTGGTTGCTTCTAGTATCAGATGTGTAGATTTGATGGCATAGATTTTCCTTTTCCATCTTCTGACTTCTACGGAAACATATAAACCTCGGCACAAATATTGAATTTGTTTGATTGAAAACTGCTTTCTTATTTGAATAGGACCACCTAAAGTATTTTTGCCTTCTCATTCCAGTATTTGTGAGAACGTGTTGCTACTTTTAATCTTTTAAATTTGCCTGTTGTTGAAGGGTTAATATTCTGATGGGCATCTTAGAAAAGCTAACATCAGACTGTCCTTTTTCTCACCTTTTTTTCTTTTGACAGTTTTAGCTGGAGCTGCTGTGTAATAGATGTGAACAAGGGTCTCCAAATTTCTCTAGTCTCCTGAGTGATACTGATCTCACAGCTCCCTGTGAAATGCTTGTTGCACCCTTCATTAAGTAATCCAGGCTTTACTTAATCAGAAGGGTTAGGACCTTAAATGAGTAAATAGTAGAAGGTGAAAGGCTAATGCTGCTGCTCATAATGCATGTCATAACTCCTTTGAATAAGGCACAGAGAGCTGTAGTGTTTGTTATTAAACTAGAAATTAAGGCAGATTTGGAGGAAGAAAAAAACAACGTTCAATGAGGCACTAGTGCTATTTTCATGGACTCATGTCAGTCTCCAAATTAGTCATTGCTTGTGATTGTGTCTGAGCACTTCCACTGCCTGTGGCCCCAAATTATGTCCAGTGTTGTTTTTCTCCTTTTCCCTTTCATTTCTAGTTCTCCCTCCCTGCCAGGTGTCTCTCTTGCAGCATATTCTTGTAAGGCCATGAGGAATATTGTCCCCTTCAACTCTAGGTGTAGCCTGGGCATTGGGAAGCAGTGAGCCAGGGTGAGCTCTCTTGAGCTCATTCCCTCCTGTTGCTGGCCTTGTTCACTTTTCTCCTTCCCAACACAGGAAGCATGCCCTGATAAATATGGGAGTGAGAACTGTGTGTCTGCTCAGGAATCTGCAATTTAAACGTGTGCTGATGGCAACATCCCTTCAGGATTATCAACATGCTTCAGTCACCGTGTCAGATTTTCAACTCCTGGTTGAATCTGCAAGGAAGCTCTGAGAGGACTTGTCATGCAATGTTCCATGAGGCATATTCCTCTTCCTTTGGGCTAAATGAAGTCAAAAGTCACGGATTCTGCCGCTGTGCACAAAGCTAAGCTCACTCTAAGCTCTGCTGTCTCAGCTCTCAGGACGACTATAATTGTTACACTTTTTTTGCAAGACCCAGCCTGTCATTTGCAAAGAGATTGAGTCATGGAATCCTTCATCTTCAGTGCTACTTTTGTCTGTGCACTGGAGAACAGTTTGTTACAAATCATCAGGGAACATGCTGAACGAACCAATATCCTTCACAAACCAATATCCTTCACAAACCAATATCATCAGCAGATTATTTTTGGACCCATCCCTCATGTCCAAAATTTTAGACTGGCTAAAATTGCCTGTTTCTAAGTCTGGTGGAGTCCTTAAGTTGGATCAAAGCTCATTAAATCTGACTTGAGTCCATAACAGTTTGTTAAATCTGAAAATGCCGATATCACAGGGTCCAACAAACTTAGTGGTTTTGAAAACTTTCCTTGGTTTGCTATCTTATAACAACACTGCAAATGCAATAATATTCATTGTTATTTTGAATTAATTATACTATACAAATAAAAATTCAACAGACATATTTGGGTTGGTAAACATTGTGTCAATATTAGCATGTTCTTTGTTCAGTTAATAGCCTAATAATGTCATTAACTTGCTGATAGTGGGGCTTTTCTTGCATTTTCCTCCTTTCTCTCAGGAAGTTATATTATTTTGCCATAGTCTTTAAATTCTGTGAGCTCAGTGGCTTGTGTGTGTTTGTCAAAATAACTACTGTTTTAGCAATTTAATGTGCCGGGCAGGAAGTAAAACTCCTCAAAAGCAGTTTGAACATTGCCTTAGTATCCCTTCAGCTGATGGAGGTTGGATAGGACTGGACCTACTTAAACTATTCCCATGTACAGAAAATTAGTGTATGGTAAGTTTGTTCTAGACTTGACATAAACTCATCAGCAAGCTTAGTTAGTCTTTGATTTTACAGAGTGACTTCCTTAAGTTCTGCAGTGTGCCAGCAATTCTGGACTTCTATAATATTTCCAGACATCTTTAGAGTGATAGCTTACAGTGAGGATTTCTCAGAAAAATGTAAAGATCTGAGGAGAACACTGGTGCAGCATTTAACACTAAATTATTTATATGGCCTTTTAAAGAGGCTTGATGGAACAACTGTAAGTTCACACATCACACCTTATATATTACAAGTGATTACTGTGTTTTCACTTTCTTTATAGACTTTTCTACAATGGTGATCTTTGAGTAATTTTGCATTTTTCATTACTAACTTAATTTGGAGAAGTTGTCAGATTTTGGTAACTGTAACAATTTTGAGTAACCATTGGGGCTGATTAAAATAACCCTTTCAATACAGCCTGTTAACTTTTTTAAAACCTAGAAACTAGCTTTTACCCATGTGTTCTAAATGTTTAAATAATTCCTACTAAAGTCACCTTTTGTCACAGTGCAGTTGGATTTCTGGTGTTCCATTGGAAAAGTAGTAGGTAAAATTGAAGAGAAAAAAAGGATATCCAGCTAGCCATCTGGCTCTACTTTTATCTTGCTGCATTGAGTACAAAACCTAAATATTTGTAGGATTCTATTACTTTAGGAATGATCTACACAGTAAGTACAGTCACTTAAAAACCAGGAATCTGATTCTTATCTACTTAAAGCTACTCTGTGTGTTTGAAGCTATCTCTCCAGCTAGCTCTCCCAAATTTTGCCCAAATCAGTGCAAATACAATATTGTGCATCTACAGGGCTCTTGTATGTGATTAATATCATGCAAAGCAATTGAAGAAAAATGAGCACTGTCTCTATGGCTCTTCACTCTCTCCTTCCACTGAGAGTTGAGTTCTGCTGGCCATTGTATTGATGTGGAAATTGGCTCTGGCTATATTGCATACCCATGAATAATTCTGAGAAGATGAATTAGGAAAGAATTAGAGATTATTTATGTTCAAAGAGGGGGTGAAATTCATTCAATAAGTTGTTTGTTGCCAATTAATTACCTACCACTAATTAGAATAATAAATTTGCACACAGTTTTAAGATTTGGCATTGAATTTCACCATAGGCTTATCTGGAAGCAGTGCTAAATGCTATCATTAGGACTGGTAATAAATCTGTCATATTAGGTGAAAATGGATAAAAAGGCTAAGAAGCCTTGGAAACATAATTTGACTGAGCAGAAGTCTTTACACTTTATAAATATGACCACTGGAATTATTCACATGAATTGATCAGCTCCGACTTCCACACAATGTTATAAACCATGAAACTTTTGCACTTAGTGAAACTCAGTGCTAAATTGGAGGTATAACTCTTTTTCATAACATTTGCAATTTAAAACAGAAGTGTGTGTGCTGCCAGTAAAATGGTGGTAAAGAGCTTCAAGATGGAAATTTTAAACAAATGATCTATTCATTAACTCCTGACCTTTGGGTTCATGTAACACCAACATGAGAGAGATCGATCATTTTGATATCAATCCACCTTGTCTATCCTGAAAATCTTGATTTGTTAGTAAACAAACTACTTAAGAGATGCTAGAAAATAGCAAAAAAAAAAAAAAAAAGAAAAAAGGGGGAAAGGGAGCGGGCGGAAGAGAAATGAAAGAAATGCTGGCAAGAGAACTTTGAATATCATAGGTCTCTTCTTGGATTTTTAAAATAGGAATATTTTTTTAATGTCTTTACTCCGGAAGAAATTTACCAGCAATGTGTTATGCCATGAAAAAAATGTGTATTTTAAACAAGGTCCAAACATCTTTTGAAGTAACACACTTCTAATGGGCTGTTTCTCTAAGCTAGCCTCAGCCAGAGACACCAGGGGATTTTTTCCAAATGACACAATTTTTTAAAGACTATGTTTTTTGGAAAGCACACTAGAATTCAGAGTATTCAAATTGCTTCTTAGTCAAGTTCAGTTGAGTGCTCTTGAAAACTGTGTCAAATACTTTACAACCTCAATTATAACAGAATGACTTTTAAGGAATGTTGGAGACTTTCTCTTGAATTTTCTTTTTGCACTGAATTATTTTTACAACTGTTTTTACATTAAATGCTGCCTTTATAATGTAGAGTCTAGATAAATTGCTTTTTTGTCAATATGCCACTGCATACGAAATTCAGTAATTTTAACTAGTGGGTAACTACTATCCATCTAGCTATCTGTACCTCTCCCTTTCAAGAAGGAAATCCTAGAGGCACAGGAGCAGGCTGTGCCCACCTTCTGCCAAAATATGAGCCAGTGGGGAAGAAGTCTGGCCTGGCTGAACAGAGAGCCTTGGCTGGAATTCAGGAAAAAAGAAGGCAAGTGTATCACCTTTGGAAGAAAGGGAGAGCCACTTGTGTGAGCTACAAGGATTCTGTGGGGTTATGCAGGAAGAAAATTAGAGGGACTAAAGCCCAACCAGAATTTATCTGGCTACTACCATAAAAAACAATAAAAAATGGTTCTATAAAGACATTGGCAGCAAAAGGGAGGCTAAGGGGACCTCCTTCTTTATCAGATGTGGGGGGAAAACATGGTGACAGAGGATGAGAAAAGGCTCAGGGGCATCCAATGCCTTCTTGCTTTAGTCTTTCATAGTAAGACCAGCTGTTCTGCAGCTTCTCAGCCCCCTGAGATGGAAAACAGGCAGGGAACAGAATGAAGCCCCCATGTTTCCAAGGGGAAATAAGGACAAAAGTCTACAGCATGGGTGGGATCTACTAAAGGATACTGAGGGTCCTGGTAATGTGCTCATGGGCCACTTTCCATCATTTACCAGCACACCTCCCTGTATAAAGAGGCCCCAGGTGGCTGCTTTTTAGCCAGTGTGACACCTGTCTTCCAGAAGAGCCACAAGGTGCATCCAGGGAGCTACAGACCTGTCAGCCTCACCTCAGAGCCAGGGAAGGTCAAGAGCAGGCCATCCTGGGTGCCATCGTGCAGCACATCTGGAAAGCCGAGGGATCAGACAAGGCTTCAGAAAAGCAAGTCCTGCTTGGCCACCTGACCTCCTCTGACAAGGTGACCCACTTAGTGGACAAGGCTGTAGCTGTTGTCTGTCTGTCTGGACTGCAGGAAAGACCTTGAGATTGTCCCCCACAGCATCCTTCTGGAGAAACTGGCCATTCATGGCTTGGATGAATGTTGTGTGTGGCAGACCCGGGCAGGGATTGTCCCCTGTGCTGGGCATGGTGAGGGCACACCTTGAGTTCTCTGTCCAGTTCTGGGCCCCTCGTTGTAAGGAAGACATTGAGGGGCTGGAGAGAGCCCAGAGAAGGGCAACAGAGCTGGGGAAGGGTCTGGAGAGTCCTGTGAGGAGCAGCTGAGGGAGCTGGGGGTGTTCAGCCTGGAGAGAAGGAGGCTGAGGAGGAACAGATCTCTTTTTATTATTGCATGAAAGAAGGATGGAGCAAGGTGGGGGCTGATCTCTTCTCCCAAATAAGCAGTGATAGGACAAAAAGAAATGCCCCCAAAGTAACCCAGGGGAGGTTTAGACTGAAAATTAGAGAAAATTTCTTCATTGGAAGTGTTGTCAAGCACTGGAATGGACTCCCCATGGAAATGCTTGAACCACCATCCCTGGAGGTGTTTAAAAGCTGTGCAGAAGTGGTACTGAAAGACAGGATTAAATGGTGGACCTGGTAGTGCTGGGTTAATGGCTGGGCCTGATGATGCTAGAAGTCTTTTCCAACCTGAATGATTCTATAAATATCAGGGTCTTAGCCAGTTAGGCAGATACTTTTGCTAAATTAGAGAGAACTTTGGGAAATCACACAAGTAAGGTCTCTTATGCATTTAATACCTGAAAAAATAGTTATAAAAGCAGGACAATATGAAATTGTAAAATACTAGAGGAAGTCTGTTAATGTACTTAAAGTAGTACATGTGAGGAGGTAAAGGGAACTAAAGCACAATTTCTTTCTTCATCTGTACAGCAAATACATTATTATCACTCATGGAAAATATTCTGAAATCAAAATAAGTTTATTTTCAGAAAGGTAAAGATGAAACAGCTCTCTGGAAGACACTTTAGTAAAAAATAATTATTCTAAGAATTGTTGGAAAAGAGGGACTGTAAAGAAAATGTGTTTCAAATGCATAAATTTACGTGAATCTTGTATATTGTGTCCTGTTTTCTC
The DNA here is from genome assembly GCF_027477595.1 of Haemorhous mexicanus. Classification (NCBI taxonomy): domain Eukaryota; kingdom Metazoa; phylum Chordata; class Aves; order Passeriformes; family Fringillidae; genus Haemorhous; species Haemorhous mexicanus. The sequence goes on from NC_082346.1 coordinate 15,044,862, forward strand.
CATTACATCTTGGGACATAGGGAAACTGGGAAAAAGTGGGAAGAGTAAGGAATGATCAGAAGCTTGGAATACTGTCTGTAGGGGGACAGACTAGATAGACTGAGTTTCTATACCATGGAAATAAAATAACCAGGGAAGATGGAGTAGAGCAAACAAAATAATGAATTGCATGAAGAGGGCAAATACAGAGCCATCATTTCATTTACACTTTCTCTTAGAATATAGCAACTAAAGTGTTTGTGTTCATATCTCCTGGCAGCAAGTTTAAATAAACAATAAGAAACACTTTTTCATACAAAAAAATAAATAATGTGAGACGCTGCCACTAGGTGTTGCAAAGGCCAAAAGTTTAACTGAGTTCAAAAAGGGATTAATGGCTACTTTTGTTTCATGAATTGTAAAAACATCCTACTCAGACACAACTTCTGGCTGAGGAAGTTCCTAAACCACTAATTGCCAGAAGATGGGAAGGAGGGGTTGCTCAGCTCTTGCCACACTTCTTATAATCTTTCCTTATGCATCTCCTAATGGGCGTGTTGGGACCAGGATAATGGGCTAAACAGAGTTTGTTTTTTGTTTTTTTGTCTGAACCATTATGGTTGTTTTTATTTTGTAGGCGTAGGGTTTTTTTTTTTTCAGTAATGGGGAGACAAAATGGAAATTTCCAACTTGTTTTTTGAGCTCTGTAAATGCCATCTGGAATATGATTCCTAATAGCTAATTAGGGATGATCACACTTTTTTGCTTTCCTCATTTTAATATGTAAAAAATGAGTCTACAAATTCATCTGCAGAGCGCTTAAGATGATTTTCTCTACATACAGTGAGATTTGGATGAAGGTGAATAATTTATGTATTTCATTTGAGTGATAATGATGGGCATCTAATTTAAAGGACAATGTGTCAGAAAAGCTAGCAGAGTAAGCAGGGGGAATTTTCTGTGGTCCTCTAGAAGGAGATGAATGGTATAAATTTTTCTCTTGTCAGTTAAGTTATATTAAGTTTCAGTGAAAAAATATCCTATATTCTACGATTGTACTTCTGGCAATTAGTAGGAACAGAAGCAAACAAGGAGAGTTTCTTTAACATTTATGGTTTTTGTTTTTTTTTTTTCTTCTTCTTGTACTATTCTTATTACCTCTTTTTTTCCTCCTTAGAGTGAAGAATTTCTTTTGGCTTTTAGGGACTAAAGGAAATATGAATTACTTTTTTTCTTGTTTTTTTTTTCTTACTAACTTTCTATTCTAAATTTTTGTCCGTGTGAATTTCTAATGTAGAAGTTTATTTCTACTTACTAAACAGAAATTTAATTAATCATCCCAGTGCACTTTGGAAATGAAAGATACATTACTCTGTGTCAAATGAGTTTATCCTGTTCTGCATGCAAACTATGCACATTGGTATAAATCATGGTCTCAAACTTCTAAAGTTGTTGTTTTTGTTTATTAGGAAACCTTGCTTCAGATCCAAAAAGGCAATAAGGAGACTCCACATAGCAAAGAGAGAGTGGGCCTCAATCGATCATGCAATGCAATTACAAAATATTCAGAGCTGAGTGAAATAAAGACCTTAAATAGCAGTAGCCTGTAAAGTTCAAAATTAAAAGTAGCTTCATCATATATTGTGAAAAGGAAGATTGAATCAATGAAACTGATCTCTTGTATCTTGTTTGCTGTCAATTTACATGAAATGATACTTGAGGTGAGCTTCCTTTTCCTGTATATGTAAATACATTTTGTTTATTTATAGAATATTACTGGAGTAGTCTGGCAGGAGATTTCTGGAGTTCAGCTGGTGCTCACAGTATAAATGGAAGCACAAGATTGAAAAAGGCTTCCACCTGGTCCTCCTTAGCTTAGCTAATGTGATTGCAGATTTTATTCTAGCAGTAAGGCTTTATATAACAGCACAGAATGTTACTGCTGAGTTGCAATAAATCAGTACCTGAATTAAAATATAGGGACTTTCTTTTTGTCCTTTCTGGTATAGTATCATAAAATCTGCACATGTATCCAGAAGGTAGACAACAATCTGCTATGACTAATTGGTCATATTAACTGTAGGATACCAATAGAAGTTTGAAAAAAATAGTTAAATCCATTTTCTCTTGCTTTCACTTAATCTAATATCTTCTTTACCTTTTTTTTAAATTCTTTGGAAAATTTTAGTATGGTTGGGGTGAGGATTAAGATATTTTTATTAGGATCTGGGTGCCTTATAAGAAAAAAGATTAAATATCTTCATCTTGAGACAATGAAATTTGTAATCCCACAAAAAATGAGCTCTGAATCAGTGCAACTTCTGCCTCAGGTACCCCATTTTACTGGCTGGGGGGTGCAAGGGCACAACATGCAGGCTCACTGCCCTTGTGTCAGGGTACACTTGTCAAGGAGCTTTTCAGCCTTGCTGGTTCACATCATATTTGTTGTCATGTAAAAAATGTGCCTCGGAAGTCAGTGTGCAAAATGTACCGAGAGCAATGAGAAATAAGGGGGAAGGTAAAGGTCTGGTCAGGAAGTAGAATCCAGCTCTAGTTTCAAGGATTGTTACATGGAACAGATATTGCAGTATTGTTCATTGTCTTAGCTTGACTGCATAGGTTTGGAAGGGCTTTGGAGAGATGTTGCAAGGTAAAATTTTATTTTAAGCACTTGATAGGCCAAGTGTCTGGGAAAACCTAGACAAAGCAAACACACCCAGAACTTTGCTCCTTCTCCCATACAAAACTCTGAACTTACAAGAAACATTTTCCCCCCAAAAAACATAATCAAACCCTCTTTTTACTAATCTTTAATATCCACTGATTTTTCAGACATAATTTTATAGCGGGGTATGTGGCATAAAAGTGATTAGAAATCCAGAACTTGCTTTTGGAATAAAGAGCTAAATGTGTCACTGTGTTACTTACCACAAGCAAATCGTTTGTTCAATTATTTGCCTTTGGTCAATCCATTGCAACCTAGGGGTTGGTGCAGCTGGTGGTTACTCTAAGGTTGTTTTGCTTTACCTCATTCTTGCCTCTCTTTCTCTGCCTTCCAGCATGCACCTAATGCAGGTGGACTCTGTTCAGCGCTGGATGGAAGACCTGAAGCTGATGACAGACTGTGAATGTATGTGCATTCTCCAGTCCAAGCCCATCAGCCTGGAGAAGGATGAACAAAATGAGCTCATCCTCTCCTCACAGTACAGCACCTGTGATAACTTGCAGCTCCTGCTGAAGAGAGCTTGGATCATCAGCACCGAGCTGACCAGGATTGCCCAGAAGCTGGAGAAGAACAGGTGGCAGAGGGTCCACAGCCTGACAGTGAGGGTCAACTGCCACGTGCACTCCATGATAAACGAGTACAACACCTTCACCAGGAGCTCTTCAGAAGAAATGCACCAGGTGAGAGGATGTCTTACCTGATCTGTTTCTCTCACTTTTTAAAAAAAATTTTTATTCCATTATACTGATTAAAACTTGCTTTAAATAAGCTGTAAGAAATTCTTACATACTGATACTGGTCCCTTGTTTAAGACTTTCTAATCCCTTTTCAGCAATGGAAATCTTGACTTACTTTGGATCCTATTTTATCATAGGCTATTCTGAATAATGTTGACAAATTGCATGGAAAAAATGTTTTGTTTTTGAGGACTACAGAACTAAAGTATTTTGATACCACATCTGCGAGTTCCTTTGCATTTAAAATGTAGAAAATGCTACTTTTTTTTGTAAACCTCAGTTTTATCTCTACCAGAAAAGTAGATGAAGGGTGTTCATATGAAATATTATGTTTCGAGAGGGTTTTCAATTAACAACCAAGGATTATTTATTTTTGTAAAGCAATTGTGTGTATGAATATAACTTTAAAACCACTTTCTCTTGCTCTTTCTGCAGCTTGAAAAGCTCTTAATAGACAAGTGTTCAGAATTTACAGCATTCACAGAACGGTAACTTAAATTTTGTTGTTGAAATATTAATTTTGTTGTTTTATTATGTTGTAGAACTTCTAATGAGAAGAACAAATCCATAGGCACCCCCTCAATTGTTTGAACTTGGCTGCTGTAACTCTGCAAGACTTTCCAAGTGTTAATCTCTGGTGGATGAAGGGAGTTGCTCTTCCCCAAACTGCATCCCAATGAAAGATGGGGTCTGCTGTTGCACAGAGAGTCTGATATAGACACAAAGTTACACACAAGTGGATTTTTCAGGACTTTTAGACATCACGGGAGAAAGTCTGGCTGTGACAGATATTGGTGACAAAGTTCTCTTCTAGTTCTGTGGAGTCAGGATTTCAGCTGGGGTGAAAACTTGGATTTTGAGACTTGTACCATGTGTTCCTGCATGAACATATCCATTTATTGTAAATCAAACCAAAGCACATACACAGACATTCCTTTAAATTGTAGTTGTAGGTTTACTCATCTCCCTGCACTCTGGAATGGTGAGACTGGAAGATAAAAATCTGTGTAATCCTTCTCATGCTGGTTCCGCTTTCTAACATAAATTACCCATTTCCTCCAGCCCAGTTCAATCACTCTTTTTTGGTTTACTTTAAACATTGTGCAAGTCATTCTGTTTGGGGGATAGCATCAGGGAAAAAGCACCATCTAATTATCAGGAAATAACATTTTTTGGAGCACTATTGCTTTGTGCCAAACCCACAGAGCTCACATTTGTGTTTTATATTTTGCTATAAGACTAACAGATTTAATAATGGGCTCCAATCTCAAAGTGTCTGCCCTAAATCAGCCCTCTCCCTTCTTGTCTTTTTTTGACAAAAAATTGATATAGGTGTCTGACAGGCAGGTAAAGCTGAAAAGGTAACCTGTGTGAGGTAGAGACTGATCACCACACAACATCTTCCATTCCAGTGGCCTGTCTGAGTGGAAGATGTTTTGACAATACAAATGAATGTGTTTTTGTGAGGAAATATTTGTTATTTCATTGAAATTGGATAAACTTTTCCATCTTTATCTCATTTCTTCAATTCTTCTACAGCCAAACATCACTGGTTACAGGATAACTGTACTAACTCTGTAAAGGTGCTTTATGTATCTTTCCATAGAGAGGGCCAAATTTAATTTTTGATTATGCTGTTTAACTCATCTGGGCACACATTTCTTGCTTCATCCTTATCCTGCTGTTGTTAAACTATGACAAATTAGGTAAAGAAATGAAAAGTGCTGAAATACTGATTTTGAAAGATGGGCGGATATGCACAGCTGCAGTTCAAACGCAGGCATCCAAGAGTGAAACTATCAGCATAAGAGGAAAAGAGCAGTGCTGCACTGTATAAACACACAGCATCTGCAGCAAAATTTGGCCTGCAGTCTGTGAGGTAAATTGGAATCTCAAAATTATTCAGCAGTGTCCATCCTTTCATGGTGTGTTTACTGTGTGTAGACAAAGCTTTGATTAAAGTCTGGAATGATGCTAATGACACAAAGTCCTTGTGAGCAGCTGAATTATATCCTGTGATTAACACAGGGCTCATTTCTGACAATCAGGTCTTTTGCATCTTTTTCTCCTTCACCCCTTTCCCATCTCCTTCTTTTCAGGTGCTTACAGACTGAAGATGAAGAGATACTGAAGTCCATGAAATCTTGTGTTAATGAAACTCTCACCACCGTGGCCCAATATTTTGGCCAGTTGATAGAGCTGGTTTTCACACAAGAGGCACAGGTTAGTTTATACTAAAAAAGCTCCAAACCAAAAAGCTCTTCCAAAATAGTTGGATCTTGAGGGCAGCAATCCCTTAAGGACCCAAGGCCGGGTTGGATGGGGCTTCTGAGAAACCTGATCTAGTGGAAGGTGCCCCTGCTTATAGCAGGGAGACAGCAGCTAAATTATTTTAGGAGTCCCTTCCAACCCAAGCCATTCTATAATTCTGTTATTAAGAGGAGGATTAGAATTAGAAATCTCAATTTTCAACAAAATTTTGATCAAAAATATGTTGCAATGTGATTTAGGTGTTTGCATTCTCAAATTCTTCAATAACCTCTAATCCCAAACAAAATGATCTTTTGGCTCAACCTGTTACTTATTTTTCCTGATGTCTCTTTCTTGCAAGGCATCTAAATGATGACTTCTGATTGTCCCTTCCAGCCTTACCCATTCTGTGGGTCTGAATCTGTGAAATGCACTGAGTAATTACTCTGAGGCTGCAAATGCATTATTTTTTATCCATTAGATCATGATTGAAATAATTGCAATTTGCAAGTCTAGCCAACCTATCTTGACCCTTCCCCTTCTCTACCCCAGTCCTCCTCACATATAAAAACCTCAAATGTAATTCTACTCAAATAACTTGCCCATGTCTTAGAGGTGATTTTATGCTGAAATTTTGTGTTGTTGCAGCAGAAAAAGAGGGAAGGAGAAGCTTAGTGAACACAAATAGTAAAAAGTATTTATTACAGTGACAAAACAAAATTAATGAATGCTATTGGTTAAACTCTAGCATACCCTGATGTGTTAAGATGGCAAAAAGAAGTTGTAGTGGTTTCAGAAAAATTCCTTCGAGTTTTAAAGGGTTATTACTAGGAGGTGAGAATATCCCAAATATATTTGCAGAATTACAGTCAAACTAACCAGCTACCTCCTAATGCTCTTTGGTTGGGATTGATGAGAACTCCATGAAATGTATGAGTTGAAGTGTGTAAATAACTTTGCATATTTCAAATTCAGCGAGTAGGTTACCATTGTTAAGATGTTTATTCTTTTCAGTCTGAAGAGCAGTTCTTCACTGCTGATATTTCTGCCTTTGGGCATCTTGGCACCTACTGACTCACCTGAAATCCTACTCCCTTCTTCTTTTAAGGGAGTGGAATAACTGATGCCACATCACCTTGTGTGTGTTTGTGTGACTGAAGGATGTAGAACTCATTAAGAAAAAATTATTTCATGAACAGTTTCCTGAGCCATTCAGTCAGGCTGTGTGCCCACTTCTGCCATAAAAGCACAATGTCTGGGGATAGTTTGCTGCTCTGAAGCAGACTAAGTGTCTGCATGAGAGATTTCAGCCTACATTGTGTAAAGAGCCTTTTTTCTAATCAGTGTATCAGGATTTAATTCAGGATAGGTTCATATCAAATTGTGAACTCTTAAGCTATGTTTTTATGGAGCATTTTTCTAATGCCTTATTATGGAGCATTTTTCTAATGCTAAAGGTGGAAGAACAGAGCCTCTTAAAGGCAAGGTAATTGAATTTTGTATAAAATAACACTGTAAAACATGGCATACTTCCTTGCATTTCTTTCAAAGTTGGAATAAATACAAAAATGCTTTCTTGCCTCCTCCTAGAAAATAGAATTAATTCCTCTAGTGATTCTATGTCTTTTTTCAGAAACAAAAAATGAAATAGACTTCATGTTCTTTTCACAGCTGTGCTTCTCTAAAGCTGCACTGACACCAATTTTTGACAAAGATTAAAAAATATTTAATCTACTTCCTACCTTGGAGAAATAAACTATATTTCTTTATAAGAATGTCTATTTGTCAGTGATGTTTTGACTGAGAGTAGTGATGAAAGCAGACCCTTAGAAGGTAGTGTAAGACAGGGTGTAGCAATATTGCTCATAAATAAGGTGGAAATCTTGTATCACCCTGAGATTCAGCTTCTACACTAACTAAATTGGTTGCCTTCTGAAAATTCTGGTTCAATCCCAGAACCAAACAAATAACTAAATATTATTAATATGCACTAAATAGCTGGAGCTTTCCATACCTCTTGTTCTTCCGCACGTACCCATTGTCCTGCTCTGTTAATATTTATTTTTAAATATCCCTTGGTCCTTGGTTCCATCTACTCAAATGCAATGATCAATGTGTGCTGTCAGTCTGACTCCCCCCCTTTTTCTGTCCTGTGTCCCCCAGAGCCTGCTGAGGCAGATAGAGCTCTCGGGCAGCCTGGACACCACGGAGTTGGCCATCAGCAGTTTGTTCAGCCTGGCCCAGGAAGGCGCTCACCTCTGCCGCATCATAGCCAGGGTAAGGGATGCACGGAGTCACTGGCCATGCAAGAAACTCAGTTCACTAAAGAGAAGCAAAATTTACTCAGAGAAACCACTTTTTTCCTCTTCTTGTGGTGCTTTTGCAAGTTGTAATCTACAGAGTTTACCAGCACAACTATTGCATTAGAGGGTTTTTTTTTTTTTGAGGGCCACATCCCCCCCATTTTTAACTTAATAATGCCCAATACCTGTGCAAGCAGCTTCAATAGGATGGTCAGCTCCAGCAGGCTTCTCAGCATTGCTTCAGTTCCAGGTGTCTTTGTGCCATCTGAGGTATTATCACTCCATAATTCTGGGAACTTTTGTAGGGTCTCTCCTGAAGTACTTTTTAAATACCAGGCATGGAAATGGAGAGAAACTTTACAATGGACTGTGGCAGACTGTGCAGAGAAACAGCAAGACCTCTCAGCTATGTGTAGCTGGGGTTTTAGAGATATTACTAAAGATGCAAAGTTAGAAATGCTTTGCATTCATTATTGTACTTTTACAAAAGACCCACCATTGCAGTTCCTTCTGTCAGTGAGTGTTCTCATTTACTGAGTAGTTGGTACTAACTTTTGGTATAAATGAGTCATTCTGTCAAGATCCATGATGCTGGAAATCCCTGCAGAGTTTGCACCTTTGAGGACACTTGGATCTTGAAGAAGTGAGGATGGTGGGACATGGTGTCTTGTTGAGGATAGGATAGTCACAACAACAGGGCATGCAGAAAGAGGAAAACCCCCCTCCCCCAGCTGCTGCTGTGCCAGTTCCTTGTCCCATTCAGAGGCAGGGTTAGACAGCAGCATTTAATTACTTCTGATGTACCCTTAGATGGATATTTACACCATAAAAGGTACTCCTCTGTTCTGAAGGCTGAGAACAAGTCAGACTCAGAAACCTGTAGTGGATTCTGTCAACAGCCTGAGAGGTTTAGTTTTTTCTTAATTGGTATTTGAGCTCCACTCAGTGGTACCCAAACCCAATGTTAAAATGCTGAGTATTGAGGCAGTGCAGAATTACCAAAGTAAAGAAAATTGGTCTTGGGCTGTTTGTAATTTTATGGCTTCCATAAGAGTTTAACTTAGCAGAAATGAAGTCTGACCTTTCATGAATCACTCAGTTAATATATTGCTAAAACCTGGGTGTGTCACAGGTGTACAGCTGAGGAAATGCATCCCCTTATGCAAAGAAACCTAAGGGGAGTTTGGCTGCCAAGGTACAGCAGTGATTGTTCACCTGTGCTGTGCCTCTGCCTGCCCTGTGCACTGGGAAATGCATTTGTCCAGGCTGGCCATTTTCCTTCCCCCTCTGCACTCCTCAGTGACCTGCATCAGTGACCCAGGGGGCAGAGGAACTGTAACAGACCACAATTTCAAATGGGTAAAGTTCAAGGAAACTTCACAGCACTGAGCTTTGCTTGCTTTGGAGGTTAACTTGCACCTTTCCAAAAGCTCCCAGTGTGAATAAAATATCCTTTTGTTTATTGTGTGCAGAATTTTTGGAGTTTCCAGTTTTTGACCAAATAACACATAAATGTTGCTTGTGCTGTCATTCAAGTTTCATTTGTGACAGGTTTCACAACCTCTGAAGCAGAAAGGAAGGGAGGAGCACTGGCTCAAGTTAGCTATGACATGAATGGTTAGTTATGAGGGTAAAAATTCAGGGTGATTTCCAAACAAAAAATTAACAACAACAACAAAATCTGAAATTGTTCTCAGTCATTATGAGGGTGAAGAAGGATTGAAGTCATGCAAAGATTAAAACTCTTTTATAGAATCCATAGTTCCCTCAAGAGCTGTCCCAGTATCCTTGATAAAAACTAGCCAGAGAGATTGATTATTTGTTTACTGTGAAAGCAAAATTCACAAAATTTTGTAACCTTGTGGACTCCATGTAACCTTGAAGTCTTATTCTCCATGACAAAGTGTGATCTTGTGGAATGCTGCTCTTGGGTTTTTTCCTGTCCCAAGCTGTAAAGTACAACTCAAAAGCACACCAGTCATGGAGGTGCAAAAAAAAAGAACCAAGATAGTGTTGTTAAACTACAACATTACAGGAGCTGGTCTCTCATTTTACAGTTTGGTAAGGGTTTGAGTCATCTCTCTCCTTCTCCCCCATCCCCTGCTAATAAATTACAGAAATTAAAAAAATAAAATGCTCTATGATGGAGCATCACCCATAATTTTATTCCACCTACAGGCATTCTTTGACACTTTCTTTTTCAGCATGTAACTTTGTAATCTGCTGTGAAAAAATCATGTTGCTGACTCACCCTGGCAGCCAGTAGTAGTTCTCACTAGCTGTCAGAGACACCCAGCCTAAGGTCTCTAACAAAAATGAGTAGCAGCATGGACAAGAGAAGAAAATTAGCATTACTTAGAGGAAATGAGTTATAAATAGATTCGGATTTGTAACAACCAGAAGAGTTGGTAAAAAATCTGTTTACGAGTTACAATAAATAGGTCATAGAGTGATAAAGAAGATAATTTTTTAAAAAAAAATCATTTTACTGATGATAGAGTCCAATTCCAACTGTACTGAACAGCGTGCTGTGATAGTAGGCTTGTAAAAGAGAAAGGAACAAAAATTAAGATATTCATAACATTTCATAACAGCCCCCCGGAGAATACTTGACTATTGGAATTCCTTATGGCTGTACAGCAGATCATTTGCTCTGAGAAGATTCTAAAACATTTTGCCTTACCTTCTTTATATACTAGTTCTTTTTCTAGCAACTATTTACTATGAAGATCTCTTTGGAGATCATCTGTCAAGATAATTATAAATGTTGTCAAAGCCTTGATGAGTATTCACTTCTTATTTTAGGCTGAAACCATGAAATATTCCACCTTAGAATTAGCTGCCTTTTTGCTTCCCCTCTTTATTCACTCAATCCACATAGTTTTGGTGAGTGTATTTCAGGTGATTGCATTACCCAAAACTAGCCCTTCTGAACAGCATCCCCCAAAATTGAATTCCTGTTAGTCCAACACAGGAGAGAAGTAGTTCATCACATAGTAAAGCAAGTGTCCCTCTCTTCCCCTGAGTGTTTACCCACTTGAGCAATTTATCTATGTCCCTGTCAGATGGAATGGTTTGGCATCATTGCAAAAGATACAGGGAATGAATCTTGAAAAAGGTGAATAAATTCTGAGAAATGCTCTGATCCCAGTGAGGGGACTGGTTTTGACAAGCCATGGAATCAGGCTCAGAATTGGCCACCCATCCAATATTTCACTCACACATCTCTTGGTTCATTACTCATGGTCAATATTTTACAGCTCGGTGATGGCACACGAGGCACAAAATAAAGAGTACAGCTCTCCTCCTGACAAATGCAGTGATAAATCACTTCCTGTCCATCAAAGGCAAAATCAGGGCACCCATTTGGCATAGAAAAGGCTTAAAGCAATGTGCCAACATCACTTGATCATTACTAGATTTATCCACAAACTTCTCCTTATTATGGCTAAAGCAGAGGATCAGATCATCCCTGATTCAGTTGAACTGTGGGAAAATTCAAACTGATAATGAAATTTAAGCAAAAAAAACCCCAACAAAACTGTTTCCTTTGGCTTAGGAATAACAGTGCAACAGCTTTTCCCCTATATTTTTGATAGATAATTTAATTACTGCTTGGGTGAAATATCAGTATCCTTTCTTGGAAGGAAAAATATGACTGAAACTTTTTTGTTAGTGTACTGCCTCTTTTTTAATATAAAGGCTCAGAAATATCTTTCTGTATTAGGCTTTATATAGCAGTAGTAGATATAAAATAACAGACACATGAATGCTTCTTACAATTCCAGAAATAAGTTTTGCTCCTAAAAAACTTCAGTGAGCTATTGTTTTCACTGATGCCACAGAAATTCCATCTACTTGTGCAAGGATGTGATTAAAACCTTCTATCTGGAAAATATGTTGAAGAGTTAATTTTGTCTGATTCTATATGACTTGGTATAAATTTTTTGTTAAACTGAACAGAGGGCTTTGCTTCCTCTATTATTCTCTACTGTATTCAAGCAAAACTAGTACAAAAATATAGAATTCTGAAAATGAATAAAGGCTGAATTGTAGCCCAGGGTTTTAAGTCAGCATAACCTGTTGAGCTTTCAAATAATGGTTGAGGAGAAAATGGCTGAGGAAAAAATAGATTATTTCTGTGAATCTAAAAATATTTTTAAATAGAATCTAATGAAACATGCTTAAAAAAAGGGTGTACTTTTCACTTGGTCCATGATTTTGACTATTTTTAATTTACTGCTGTAATCTGAACACTTTAAACTGAGCTCTTTCATCTGTCATCAATAGTTTAATTGCTTTCATCTTCATCATTTGTCTGATCCTACTTCATAAAAGACATATGTAGTCTACCTGATAGCACAACCTTTTGAAATGAAAAATAATTTTACAAACCCCACCACACGAAGTGCAACATTGTTTGCCTTTATTTATATATTTACATTTGTTATATGAAATTTGCTAAAACTTATATTTACACCTGTTTTGGAAATTTATTAAGAATAACTACTCCAATATGTACTCAAGTCTTTGACACTATAGTATTTAAAGAAAAACTTTTAGGAATGCAGATTTTATTTGTTAGAGGATGAAGGTTTGGATTGTATCTGTTTAGAATTTGACACCTATTTCCAACCTGCTTTTCAGTACCTCTTCAAACATATGGCTTTCCAGCTCTTAATTTTAGCATTAAGTAAATTTTGTGTGGAGCTCAGAAATGTAGAGGAATGGGAAATATATGGTAACAACAACCTGTTTTATACTAATAATATGGCTGAAGGGTCAGTGAAATGTTACTTTAATTGCCACCTATTGATGGTTCTTTGTAATTTTTGCAGGAATGGCAGGTTTAATTCAAATGGAGCTTGTAACTGGTAGGAGTCAATCACTTAAGCACACCTCCTACTGAGGTTGCATTACTTTTTCATCACTTAGTGTACAAGCATTAACCCACTTGAGTTCTCTGTGTGAGCTTAACACCCTCTTTGTTGGTGTTTTTCTGATAGCTGTTTTGGATAAACTGCTAAAGGAAGCTGCTCCCCATCCCAATCTTGATGAAGTACTGGGGAAACCCCTAGTCCTGCTGTCCTGATGGCTGTTTTTCCCCTGCAGGAAGGAGGTGTCGTTGCTCTCTTTAAGATCTGTCGCCAGGATTGTTTCAGGTGCCTTTATCCCCAGACCCTGAGAACGCTGGCATCAATTTGCTGTGTAGAGGAAGGGATGCACCAGCTGGAAAAGGTAGGAGCTTCAGGGTTCCTTACTGACTGTGTCATAAAATAAAGAAGCCCTGTCTTTAATCTCTTCCAGACACTGATGATTTGGTGGTGTTTGATATTCTGTTCCATACTATGCTCACCTTTTCTGTGCTGAACACATCTTCAGTCTTCAAAAAGTTAGTCCCAGCAATAGCATTATTCCATAATCTTTGCACAAATTAGCTTTATAACATAATTTTGTACAACAGGTTAACATGTTAGCAACTACATCAAAAAAGGAGAACAAAGACTAGAGAAATTTTTTTTTTGGACTTTCTGAAGTGTTAGAAATTCCAAACTGTTTCAAATCATCCTTAGAAGACAGAGGGCTTTATACCTCTTTAAGTACTTTGTGATGGTCTGATAGGGCTCCTGCTTGTGGCAGAGCTGCAGCTTGTGAGAGTTGTAGTTGCACAGAAAGAAGTGGGACAGGTACAGCCATTAGTCAATCAAAAAAATGTGTCTGCTAATCAGCAGCAGCTTTCATAAAAGCCACTGTTAACTGCAATAGCCAACAGCAAAACATTATCCAGAGAAGATTATATCAATTTCTTAGGTTCCTTTCCTTTCTCACATTCACTCCGTACTGCTATGTTTTGGAAAATGAACACTTCTGGTCACTAAATCATGATCTCATCCTTTGTATTTCATAAAAGAGTCATCTTCCTCAGCTGAATAATGGCCTCTTGAAGTTAATGATAAATGATTTCACTGCCCCTTTACACTGACACATCTTGTAATTTACTTCCTGAATTCAAGTAAACTGTGACAGAGCACCTGCAGCAAAAGGCAAGTCTCTGAGTTTACAGTAAATGAAGATGACTTAAATTTTTTTTTGACATCATACTGGTTCAGACTAACACCAGAATCAGTCTAAAAGTGTCTTTCATTATGTCCATTATAATGGTGGAGTTAATAGAGGTAGAAATGAAAAAGATTGATTCAAGTCACCAGGTGCAATTCCTGGCAGCATCAATACGTGTTTGACGTGGCCCATAGCAAAACTGTTGGAACAGGAGGTCCAGAAAAAGGGAGCACTCTCAAGCTCATGTTTTTTGGATCTGCTTTAAAGTTGGCCACAGGTAAAATTGTTCAGGGTAAACTTGATCACGATCAGGATTGGAGCAGAGTTTAAAGGATTTTTAACTGAAATCTCCACCTTCAAGGGCTTTCAATTCTTAAATTGTCATCTTTAAATGTGAATAGTTTTTTTTTTTTTTCTAAAATTTGAAGTACTCTTCAGAAGAACACAAAAGAGAGTTAAAAGTATTAGCAATCCTATAATTACAGAAGTTATCACAGGACTTCTTATGTGGCAGGGTGGCTTCTTTTATCCAACAAAGTATCTGGGTGCTGGTGAACCATTTAATTTCTCTAGTATGAATATCATTATGCCACCTAGTGCATTAAAATATCAGTGCAATTTGAACTGGGTTTTTAATGCCAGAAACTTCATTTAAAAAACCCCAAACTTGGCTACAGAGATATTTAGATTAGACAAATCAAGATTTAAAAAAAAAAAAAAACACCAAAAAAGCCCCCATGCAAGCCTTCCTCCCTGTATTTCTTAAATTGGATTGCACAGCTATTGCAGTGCTTAAAAGACCATTTGAAAGAAAGCAATAAGTGCTATAATTTCTTATGAAACCCTTATCTGAGAGGTGAACTAAAAGGGGGTGGGACACTTTCTGCAGTAATTGCAGTGCCTAATTACTAAAGACATCAGGGATATTATTTATTTATCCAATGCTCTTTGATCTTGCCAATTCAGTGCTCATTTCTAAAGATGTAGAAAATTGCCTATTTTAATTAAAAAACATTTCTTTCAATTTTTTAAAAAACCCATTCTTGATCTTCCCAGTGACACATCTATAAATATATCACACTGGAAAAAGCCATTATCACCTTTTTTATCAGCTTGATAAACAGGCTGATCTTTGCTATAATTGCAGTGATAAGGTAGTTGTTGCAATGATCAGCTTTTCCTCTTTTAGGTCCATCTAGTTTGGTCCGTGTACAGTGATGTAAAATCACTTGGTTAAAATAAGATTTTGGAGCAATTATTTAATTTGCAAGAACTTTACTGAATTTTGATAATATACTAGTACTCTTTGCTGTACATTGAAGTGCAGAGCTCCAGGAACTCAAGAGTGACAAATTAGGCAATTAAAGTAGAAAAATGGTGAAAAAATAGTCTCATTGTGTGCCTGAGGACTGCATAAATAAAGGTTCTCTGTAAGCCATGCTCAACAAGTGGTAATTTTTGTGCTTCAAGGTGCTTCAACCTGCTTGTGGGTGTCTGGTTGTTTGGTACACTTTAATTTTGTAATCCAGTGTGATACCAGCAGGATTGAGATCATTATTTGGTCAGCGCTTCCTGACCAGTCCTACTTTGGAGTGGAGTGGGGAGACCCTGGAAAAGCAGCCAGAACATATTATTCCTATGGCTATTTGTCCCTGTACCCAAGGGAACTTTGTCATCTGTGTCTTGTGGCACTCAAGCATTTTTAGGTGAAAGATCACTGCACCAGAAAAGTTGATTTTTCTTAATCTGGGCATTCCAGGGTTTATAGAGACACAATAAGTAATACAGGTAGTTTGGAATAGAGAAAATAGATAAAATCCCTTAACCCTGAACTGAAAGGAGTTTGTGAGAGCTGAGCATGACTGAAAGTGAAGAACAATGTTCGTGCTGCACATGCAGACAGACCTGGTGTGTGTCCTGCTCTGAGGTTTAGGACAGAAACACAGTGATGTAGCAGGAGATTGGTTCTCTAGATTTGGTGAGGGTTCTGGAGAGAAGAATATCTGAACCTTCATCAATGTGTTTTGCAAACTTAATTCACTTCAATGTAGCAAGGAGAGTTGGAGGCACAGAGTTGGGATTGATTATTGTGTGTATTTAGTGACACTTTTTGAGAAAAAGTAAAAATTGTGATCTTGGTGACATTTATCCTGCAAATTGCATTAGCAGTAACTGTACTTCAGGTAATGCTTTCCTTCTGATGACACACACAAAATCCAACAGATCTGGTTTTCAACATGGAGCAGCCTTGCCTGGAAATGGGATTTGTGTTTAAATAGATCTTTTATTTCTAAAGCAATTCTTCAGGCCTTACCCCTGTGAGCATACATTAGGTCTTTGTTTTGCAGAGCTGTCTGAGCAAAGGTTCTCCCACACATTTGGTGACTTGTAGCCTCATTAAGGTCTAAAAACTGAGGCAGTTTCTCTGCTTCAGGGCTGTCTGCACAAAAGTTGGTGGTGGTGATACCAAAAGGCACAGCCTTCCAAGTTTTGCCCTCCTGAAGCCCAGCTGAGTGGTTTTTCACTGAGGCTTCTGTGGCAATAAACTTCCTGCTGCAATAAAAGAGCTGCAGAGCTGGTTCAGAAATAAACAGCAAACAGTGCAATGTACTGCATTTTTTTACTGTGCATGTGAAATGTTATCACATTAAAAAAATGCAGCTAAGCTGGGATCTGGATCAAGGGTTAACTGCCAGAAAAACAGGATAATTTTACAAACAGCCAGCTGCCTAAATTTTAACAGTGTGCTGAGTATGGTTACTTACATTATTTAAACTATTCCAGAAAGCAAGACACCTGGAATCAGCTTATTTAAGAGGAGATAATCCAGGGACAATGGTGACAACAGCTGTTACTTTCATTAGTAAAACCTTTTTAACAAATGACACAGCTTTTATCACTGTGTTTAAACCAAAATTTCCTTGGAATAGATTACAAATTATTTTGAATCCTTCATTCCCAGCACACTGAATCAAATTACCTCCAGGAGAAGGAAGGGTAAAGAAAGTATGAAGTGTACATTATTTGTGGCTGGGAAAATATATGAATTTCACGAAGACTTCTAAAACATGAGTGACCTAAAAATCTATTAGTCACTGTGAACCCAGTCTGAGCCTCAGAATAATCATATTCTTATACACAGTAATAACTTCTGCATGGTGGTAATGCAGTCTGTCCATGATACTGCTGAGAAAACAAGTTTTTCTGGGGAATGAAGTAAAATGTTTATTACAGAACCTCCTACTACGACTAATTCATAGTTTTTGGGTACATGTGTATTGATTGCTTAATTCAGCTCTAACCACTTGGGACTTTCAGATTCAGACATGAACCTCAGTTCAAATCATGGAGGAACTTTGTCTCAGGTGAAGTGTCAGCCACTCAAGCCACTGAAGTCCATGGGACTGTGGGGTGAGACAGAAACGAGAACTCGGTGTTAGGAAGAAATTCCTCACTGTGAGAGTGGTGGAGCAGCAGAAGAGGTTTCCCAGAGAAGCTGTGGATGTCCCATCCCTGGAAGTGTTCAAGGCCAGATTGGATGAGGCTTTGAGCAGCCTGGTCTAATGGAAGATGTCCCTGCCTATGGCAGGAGGGTTGGAAGTTGATGATCTTGAAGATCCCTTCCAACCCAAACTGTTCTGTGAATTATGGGAGAGGGTTTTGATTATGAGAGCTTGGCTGGTGTGAAGGTAAAGTCATTAATTCAAAGGCTGAATGTAAAAATTAGCTGGTGGCCTCTGGGTTCCATTGTCACAGCATGGCAATGCTCCACAATTGTGAATGTTTAATTTTCACAGTACCTGGTATACAGTGGAAGAAACTTTGTACAGTGCAAGGGATAGAAAATTTTCCTGATCTGAATGAACTATTTAGCAGCCTTCATATTTCATTATTCCAATTGCAGAATGACAAGGGATATTATTAATATTTTAATATTAATATTAATTTTTAATTAAGAGAAATATTATTTCTCTTTTAGAAAAGGTATGTGATATTGCCAGTTTAGGTAGGAGAAACCCTTAGGCTGCTACATTTAAAAGCATGTCTGTAGGTTGTTTTCCTCTTTTAAGAAGTGCAAGTTTTCTGAGAAATGGGGAAATGCTAATTTTAATGTGGCAAAGGGTGGCTTATTTACAGGACTTCCAACAATGAGAAAGTTTCAAAAAGTGCATATCTCTGCCTCAGCCTGTTAGCCCTTCTTACTCCTCAGAGAAGAGCTTTGTCTTAGTGTTTCTTTGTTTCTTAAACAAAAAATTTTCATGGCCTATTTTAGTTGTTTCAGAACAAGGATTTGATGGTCTAAAAGATGATAAAAATTGCATGGTTATTTTATTCTAGAATTAGGGGAGTTCAAGAACTCAAATGATTAAGACTAAAAAAAAAATAATAATTTCAAAATGGCTGTAGTTTTCAAAGTTTAGTTTTAATACATGGAGAGTCAAATTTTATAATTTTCTGTTTCCTGAGGGAGACAGGTTAAAGCTGGGTAATAACAACAAAATACAGGATTTTTAGAAGCCATTGGAAGCTGTCAAGTTGTCAAGGAGCCCTTCTCTTGTCTCTTTCCCACAAAAACAGGTAACGTGCAGTGTTACAACCCTTTCAGAATTTTTCACAGCTCATGTTGGCAAACACATTCTTAATGCTGCTTTATAAAGAGGAATACCTTTCTTTTATGTTTCCTAAAGCAGTGCTTGTTTACAGGAGAAACTTGTGAAGCTTCCTGGCTGGGATGAGTCTGTGAACTTTCTGCATGCTCAAAACCACAGAGCACTGGCTTGTGTGCTGAAAACATGTGAAATGATTTGGGTGAATGGGGTTCAAGTGATGCATTGCTTTTACAGCCCTTTGGCTGGTGAATCAACTCTTCTGGTCTGCATAATTCACTTCTTTTCAACCTGGAACACTCTTTTGGCTCATCTTCCATGGCTGTTTGTAGCCAGGCTTTGAAACCATGCTTGTGAAATTACAAACAGTAAGCAGGGAATGCATGAAGAGGTTTCTGAATTTTGAGAGAGAAGGATAACATTTTAAAGACTAATTCTGGCAACTTTTGACATGTAGAGCACAGCACACCAAAAGTTGATGGCATTGATTGCTGGACCTGGCAATTGTCTAACTGTTCTCAGTGGGTAATTGTGGAAGTCACATGAGAATGAAGAGCAATGAGAAAGAAATAAAAAAATAAGTCAAACTTAAGGAATAGCAGGAGGGACAACATATTGAAGCTGCTTTTCACATGGATAACCATTTCACATTTTTAGATAACCAGGCATATCTGTTTCAGTGGCTGAGTTTGTGGTACAATTAGATAATGCAAAGTTCTACGCTTGCAGCTCTTTAATTTACTGGACACTTCTTCTGAGTAAGGCTGTTTAATTAATTGGCAGTGAAAAATGTGCAGTGTTTGGCAAATTACATTTCTGTCAAAGCCCCTGCAAGATTCACTAAATCATAACTGAGAGTGCAGGAGCTGCTCTCCCTCAAGTGCTGGCTTTGTGTGTCTTAGGTGCTTCAGGTTTGATCTCTGACTTACACAGCTGTGTACATGGAATTAGTAAGTGTAGCCTCTTTCAGCACCTTCCCAGGCAGGAGCAGCAAGACTTCTTAGGTCTCTGCAGAATCTGACCATCTTTGGTGCAACAGGCTGCAGTTCTAAGGTGAAATAAAGAAGTCATGGAAGTGATATTTGTCAATACTGAAAATCAGCGTGAAAAGAGGTTTAAAAAATCCCCATCCCTCCCCCCAAAAACTTCATAACAACAACAACAAAAGAAAAAAAAAAAAACCAAACCAACTGGAGCTAATCTCTGAAGTAGCATTTGACATGTTGAAAACCTTCTGATAGTTACACAGCAGATTAAAATTTGTTCACTTTATGGTAGTGCCCATTTCATCATGCAAAAAAGGAAAGCAAGGAGGTTTTTTTATGCCTCATTTAAGAGACATAGAACTGAATAAAGACAGACAACTTGGTGCAAGTTGCCAGATCTCCATAGGAAAAAAGTCCACACAAACTGCTTTGGCTGAGGTCATGGACATGATTTCAATTCTGTTAAAATGACTAATGAAATTATGGTTCTTGTGTTGTTGTAGTCCTGATGCTTTAAAGAGATACGTATCTGTTGCTCTGATAAAAGATATTATCTCTCCTTACAAACCTTGCTTCACTTAAATCATGTTATAGATTTTAAAAGAGGAAGAAAGGAGGCAGTAAGTGTAGCACTAAAATAAGCATTTTGATAATACTGGTGAAGGAGGACAATGTGAGACATGGCTGAGGAGCTGGTGAATACCTCCTTGGGCTGTGGAGGACACCGATTCTATTGTTTATTAGCAGATCCTCATTTAGATATCTGGCCTTGGCAGATTCTGCAAACATGTAAATGTCCACTCAGCCTTAAACATCTGAGTAAATAAGTTGAAAAAACAAGAGAGCCACTACCTGCTAAAAATGTCAGCAGACATGCACATTTGTTGGTCTGTTGATGACTGAGATTTCCAAAGCAAATAAATTTCATTATGTAAATATTAATTTTTTGACTACCTAACACAGTGCTGTGGCACAAAGGAAAACTTTTAGAGTTAAAAAGGTAAAAGATCTTTTTGATAAACTTTGCCTTTTCAATGGAGTGCAACAGGAAATCCATGAGTTGACATAAAAATCTATCTGTAAATTGTTAATGTTAACAATTTATGAGTAGATTTGTATGTCAATTTAAAGTGAGCTGTCTTCTAACCCAACAATGAATACTTGAAGTCCATTCCCTCTAGTATGAGTCTTTCCACATCACCCACAGATTTAGGGTTTGTGAAGTTTGTCCTGTACTTAAAGTGGTATATTGCTTAAGCATGGATCTGTGATAATGTGTCCACATGCAAAAATTTTACAACAGTCAAAGCAGCTGTTTTATTGTGTTTTTTCCATGTTTCAGCAAGACTTGATGAGAAGAAGGCACTGCAGCAGCATTCAGGTATTATCACTGCTGTTCTGGGAGTAAATCTTGCCACTGTTGTACTTTCATGGCTCCAGAGCAGTGAGAGCTCCCATCAGCAAGTGAGAGCTGATAGAATGAGGGGTACTTTGGCATTTGGTTTCCATACAGGATGCAGTTACTGAAGGAGGAGCAACCACTCTTCTAATCTATCCCTCAGCTCTGCCTTTTTATACACCTCAATTTTATTAATTGAGATGCAGGAGAGACTCTACAGATCTCTTTTTCTTCTTGTTTTAAAAAGATAAATTTCATTGAAATAGATTTTAAAAGCTGAAAAGGAAAGACCCCGGGCTATGCCAGGTTACTGAGGTGTGCACTTCAAAGAGCAAGATCAACTTCTTGGAGCAGTGCCTGTGGATAGCCATTCCCTCCAACTTCATTTTGAAACTTTGGACTGGTGCCAGGTTACTGCTCTGCACTTGTTTGGCTCCCATATAATTTACACATGGTTTTTGCAGTCAGTTCTGTTAGTATTTTACGCTATCTATTGATTTTATATTTCCCTAAGGATTTTATTTCAAGCACTCCAAATAGCTCTAGATTTATGTTTCCAAAGTCAGGATGTTAAGAGAATTTTATAAATGAAAAATAATTTGGAAATCACCAGATGATGATTTTTCTGTAACAATTTAAAGTATTACCTAAAATGATGACAGTGATCAGGGCAGCGAATGACGTCCGAAGGAACAGAAGCCAGCACATCAAATACCAGGTGGGTTTTCCCTACCTAATAATAATCATCATCATCATCTATCAAGAAAATTTAATTTTAAGATGAAAGAAACAGCTTACTCAGCTCCTAAACTGAAGGCAGAGATTAATGACAATCAATTGAAGCATTTAAAAAGAGTGCAAGCAGAGAGCTATTTTGGACCTCAAATATTCCCCTTGTCCCTGACAGAGGCAGAAATCTGGAAAGAGATGGCCTTACAGAAGGACCTCACAGAGGAGTAACTTGGATAAACCTTTTCTGCTCACTCACCAGGAAACTGTTGCATCTCATATCTGCATCTGTAGCCAGGTGTAAACACATGTACTGAAAGTGTTTAGGTTGCACTTTCTGAAGAGCTTAGCTGTATCCGTGATAAAGGAGAGCTAGGAGTGAAAATGCTTGTAAAAGGAACACAAGTAGATAGTTCCCCTCTATAAAATCTCTGCTAATAATAATAAGTTGTGCTGATCTAACCAATCTACCTGCTGTAGATTTTATGACTCAGTATTGTGGATGAATTTTCTGGATCATAGAAAAGTCCAAAAAGTTTACTGCTCAGAGCTTCCCTTTCTTGTTTGGCTGATCCTTGAGCTTACCTAAAACCTCACTGGTTTCTGAGACCTCTGCAGGAAGGAGGGCAGGTACCTTCCTGCAGAGATCTGGTAACACATCAGGGATTTAAATGCCTCTGGAGCCTGAGGGTTCACTTCCAGCATTATTTTTCCTTCTAATCCTTCTCTCATGTTTATTTCCCCACCTTCATTAACTCACTCTGGGAGTTTTCTAGTGCTCTGTATGGTTTCTTGTGTATCTATTCCTGCTTGCATGACAGTGGTTTTCAAAAATATTAACACACATTCAATTTTGAAGGACTTGAATTCTCAGATGCACATTACCAAAAAGCAAAAGGAGAAAATCCTTTATTCATTCATCTAACTGCAGCTATGGGATTCCTTACTAATATAAAATTATACTTACAGAAGCACTGCATGACCAAAGCTCTCAAAAATAGGGAATTTTTTTCTCCTGGTTCCAGGTGATTTATATTTATTTTCTTTAGGTCATTCCAATAGGAAACAAATAGCTCTGTACATTCATAAATGAGCTGATCTCAGTCATACATGAGGGTAACGTGATGGAGGCTGCCAGACAAAGTCACTGGCTTACTTGGTGTGGAAACAGGTATTGGTCACATATTGGGGTTACAGGATGTGGGAGCACTACAGAAAACTGGTTTTCATCACAAGAGCATCCATATTCTGAATCACCTTCTCATCTTGACCACTTCCTTGCACTTGCTTTTTGGTAGTAGCTCAAACTAGCAAAACACATAAACCTCAGCTTCTGTTCAACTTGTTACAACTTGGCTCCTTTCCAAAACCACTTCTGCCATTCTTGTGCTCCCACGAGTGCTACTGCCCTTCCTCCAGCTGCACATGGTGCTGACGAGCCCTTGCATCACAGCACTTCCCAGAGCTCACACTCAGGGAGGATCCAAGGGTCCTGCTGTGGCACAATTCAGTTCAGCTATTAGCTGGGAATCTTTGCTAGCTGCAGATACTAAGGAACCTTTGCAAATCAGGTCCGAGAAGGGCTCCCAACATGCAAGAAATCTGGATGTTGTTATTGAGAGGGAAACCCACAAGTTTGTATTTTGCAAATTTTAATTTTATAGTTGCTTGTGGTTTTTGTTTGGTTTCACACAATTTTTACCAAAATTACAGTGAAAATATTTGGTAAAACTCTCTTTTCCCCTTCCATGTCTTCAGTACCCAGCACTGCAAAAAACAAGGAAAAAATACATGCAAGAAACTTTTACAACACCAGCGTTGGCCAGTTCTAGCTCTGTCTGCTATTAAACATTCTACCAGCAGGCTTGCTGGGTTTAAATGAGTGCTTAGCAGTTGAACTTTACCCCTCAAACAGCATTATAAAAACAAAAAACTCAGGATTTTCCTGGTGGTAATATTCTGACTCTGCTACATGGGCCAAAACCTAGCCCTTGGTGGAGCTGACTGTTTCCCAGAGGCAGGTGTAAAAAAGAAACAGAGGAAATCAAACCCAGTGTAATCCAGCTGGCTAATTAGATGAAACCTGGTATCATTTCCTTGTGATCTACATTTGAAGTCAGGGGTGGCATTACTCAGGTGAAAGGTCTTGCATGTGCTCCTAACAAACCAAAAGAAGTTAATTGTGTGAGATTTTTCTTACTCCAGGCTTGTAATGAGCTCAGAGCTACCATGTGGCTTACCTGAAGCTCATGATATGTAGGAGTCTCCATGAGTTTCTTAAAATAAGGGAAGGGTAAACAATAATTAATGACAGATGATGTAGAGATGTGTTTGTGTGTCACTGGATTTTTTTGCTTAGGCTTGTTTGCAGGAAACCACTTAGGTCTGGCACACTGCCTGATTTACACTAAAACTTTCATGTTTCATAAAGCAGCTTTGAAAACACTTAAAGAGCTGTTGGAAAAACAACCTCTTCTGGTAAAGCTAATAATCCTGTTAGCTAAACATCTAACAGCATTGCTTGTATATTTACCTGACCTGTGCCCTTCTTCTCTTGCCTATCATTAAGCTCCCAGACAGTGGCTCTTTCACTGACTGTTCCTTCCCTTGCAGTCCTGTCTCGAGCTTTTCCTTCATGAGGGCTTTCAGTTTGTTCCTTTGCAGTCCCTGGGAATGGATCAGGAAGTTTTGTATGGATCAGGGCATACTTATATGCTTGTCTGACAAGGATCTTCAGCTGAGATGAAGAGGGAATCCTCATGGGACCAGAAAGTAGAATCAAGAAGACAGAAGCCTTTCCAGTTTTTGTAGGAGCTCATCTTTGTCACTTTGTTCTCACAAAGAAGGGGTGGGAAAGTTTTCAAAGTGACTTAAATTAGCCAAGGACCAGTCCTGCCTGACCAGCTGAATGGCTTCTGTGATGGAGTGACTGCACTCATGGACAAGATCCACTGATACCATTTATCTGGACTTCTGTAAGGCTTTTGGCACAATGTCCTCATACTGAGAATCCTGTCACACTGGCCATGTGTGCACTTCCTCTATACTTCAGATATGACTGACAGATGGCATTATTTTGCTGTCACCACTTTTTATTTGAAACTATCTGTTAGTTTCAAGCTCAAGAAAATAATATTGAAGGAAGATATCAAACAGTACTGGTCCAAATATGGGCTCCTGAGGGACCCCACTCATCCCTGCTCTCCATCTGGACACCAAGGAGTTGGCTGCTACTTTCTGGTTGTGACAATCCAGCCAGTGCATCATCCAAGAAACAGTCCATGTCTGATCCCAAGCCAAATGGTGTAACCAGTGTTTGTTCCTAGCTTCTGTTGTGCCTCCATGATGACACATTTGTGTGTCTCTGCCAGAGTCCAAATGTCTTCTTGTCTGTCTTTGTTTAAAAATGGGCTTAGCTGGGTTGCTAAAAATGGGCATTTCTGGCACAAGCACTTCAGAAAATTGGATTTTGAAGGGAGGCCAAATTTTCTCTTACATACATCCCATGAAGACTTGTTGATACTCAACAGGGGACCTATAACATCTGTCACTGCAGAAGTTGATTTTTTTTCTATTCAGTGTGCCATGAAATTCTGTGATGTCATTACTGCAGTGGTATCTGACAGTAGAGCAGAACTCTCTGATTAGTTTTACTTGTCCCTAGCCTGCTGTTCTTGGTTACAACAGAGAGGTCAATATACCAGCTAAAGGTGCTCCCTCTGTCCCTCAGGACTTCATATCCTTTCCTCTCACCTGTATGTACTGCTATATTTTGTAAGGAGACAAGCTTCTTTTAGGTATATCTTGAATTTTCAAGGAAGCCCCTCCTAAGAAGAGTTTGTGACAGCCTCAGTCTGGCTGAAGGCAGTGCAGAGCTGGATGCTCATGAAGCTGAGCCCAATGCCACAGAAAGATGTACTGTGTCACATAAAGATGTACAGCAAGAGCCATGAAGGTCTGCCTGTGGTGACATAATTTCCTGGTCACCCTATTGTCTATTAATCCTCAGCTTTACTGGCCAGAATCCCTGATTAACTATGGTTTATATAATAAGGGAAAGAAATGAAACCTAAACCAAAGAAACATATCAGACCCTAAAAAAATAAATAAAATTGGAAAGCTATGCTGAATTTAAAGTCTTCTGATACCTTGACAATTGCCCAGAAGAATTCTGAAGGCAGCACAAGTTCCCTTGGGAAAGTATTCCTGTTGGTTGTGCACAGGAATACTTTCCTGAGCAGTTGGTGAGGTAGGAAAGACCATACACATCCTGGATTCCTGAAAGTGTCCTAAATTGCTGAAAGTGGGATTGGGCTCCCCCACCCAGAAAGTTTTAGTTCATCTGTTCATAGAAAGACAGTGATTTCCCAGGTTTTGATAGCACAAATTGGTTTTTAAACCTGAACTCCTTTCCATCTGTGACCTTTTCTTCACATCCTCATGGGTATGCCTGATAGGCACATCCATTTAAAGGGCAGGGAGATAGTTCTTTTGTCCTGTTGCTTTTCTGACATCATTTAGTATGGAGGCAACCCCATGGGTGAGGGTCTCTCCTGCAGAGTTTGCCATGGCTGATGAACAGCAGCTGGAATGCTGAGAGAGCAGAGCAGAGCTGCTCTAATACTGTGAAATTCTGCCTCTGTCTCAATCTTTTACAGGTGTTTCTATTTCCTGCCCTGGGTAAATTTCTTGACCTTATTAGTTTACCTTGCCATATGAATGTTTCTCCTTAGCCACAAGCAACCACTTCTGAGTCTCCAGCAATGCAGGGATGTCCAGGCTGCAGGGCACAGGTCTTACCTGTTGCCTCCAGGCCTGCACCACAGATCTGTGTAGCTGCTGGTGCCAATGATTGAGCTGGCTTTGAACAGCTGTGGGTCAGGTTAAGATTCAGTCTACTTACTGTTTGTTTTTTTTTTTGATTTCCCTGCTTTATTGGATAGCCTCATTCTCTCTTGCTGCTGGCCTTAGAAAAGTCTAGACTGCCAGATGAATGCTTACATGCTCTTTTTTTGCCCATCTCTCTTTTAATATAACCAATACTGGGCAGAGTTGCTCAAGCTTCTGTTTGCAATAAAGCCTGTGTCAGAATATAGCAGATTTTCAAGGAAGTCTTTTGCATCTCTGCTGAAAAGGCTGAGATCCTTTCAAAGGCCAGTGACTACAGACATTTCTGTACTTCTCAGTATCACTGTCTATCAGTATTGACAGGGGTGAGAGGAAAGACCAAGTTACAAAAGTAGACTTCATAAACACTGAGACACAGCTTCCCTTATCTTCAGCAACTTGAAACAATTGTGGTTATGTCAGCTCTGCCAAATGAGTAGGATAACAAATCATTCCAGGATGGGAGGCTGGCATGAAAATCTCCTTGTAGCAGTGTTTTGCCTGGAAGAATTTTGCATGTTTTCTGTAAGCTCTCAAAGTATCCATTAGGTAGTATTTATTTATTTAATTACATAGACTATAGAATATATTAATATAATGTTTATATTTTTATTTATTAATATAATATTAGTTCATATTACTTAGTTATTTAGTTAGGTACTTATTTGAGACCTGGGAAAAGGAAATAAAGCAAAATACAAGAGCAGGGATAATGTGAAATAGATCAAAGGTGATTGAATTTTCTGGCCATGATTTTAAAAAGTGATTATTAAGATTAAGTTTCAGTCTTTTTAGATTACAGCTTGAATCACCAGAATGGTATCTATCAAGTTGTGGGTATCCCTGCACCATCAAATGGGAATTAAATCCACTCCATAAAACGAATCCTTAATTGCTATTAATTTAAAAGTTGGCTGATAGTGTATTTTCAGTGTTATTGCCATCCTTGGGATGTGCACACAGTTTAAGAGCACCGAGTGAGTGTTTTTAAGGTACCTGTGGTAGGATTTTACCCTTGTGCTGGTTAAGCTGTGATCAAAGCCCTTTAGCAGGAGACATAGAGCAATAGCATAATTTGGGCTGGAAGGGACTTTTAAAGGTCATCTGATCCAGGCCCTCTGCAGTGAGATTAAAAAAGATAGGGCAAAACAGGGCTAAATTGATTATCACTCAGCATGGAGGAAGAGATCCACACACGGGGCAGAAAGGCTTATTCCAGCACAAAATCAGGAAAGAATCTGAGCACTCTCGCATTAGAGCTTTCCAGCTGTAGTTATCTAGGAAGAATTAAATCATCCTCGTATTTCTGCGCTGAAATGATTATCACGTGGTTTTTTAGGGTCATAAAAACCAAGTGATAATTCTCCACACATGGTCTGAAAACTTCTCGACGGGGGAGCCCAAGTTAAAAGTCAGTTTTGCCAGGCTGTAGACTCCCCGCAGTAAATGCACATTATACTATGCAATAGTGACACCCGGTGGAGAAAGAATTACAGCAAAGTTTGTGCTGCTCCTGGGTTTGGTCTGCCCAAACCTATCCTGCGTTGAGGAAGGCAGCAGAGGATTTGGGAAGACAGGTTTATGGGGATCAAAGCCATGCACTACTGAAGCATCCTCTTAAATCAAGGTAAGCCAAGGCAAACAGGCTTTTAATCTGAAAAGTTTAGGTTCTCTTATCTGCTCACAACAACCTGGATGGCCTGTTTTCCTACAGGATAGACCCTCTGCCTTAACTGCATTAATTAAAAACAAAAAAAACCTTTAAGCAACATCTAATGCAAGAGCATCCTTGGGGGAGTGGGGAAAAATGCCTTCTATTCCTACTGCCCTGAGAGTACTGCCTGGATATTGAGAGTATCAGCCTGAAAAACTTGGAGAGAATGTGAGGAGCAGGATGAGTGCACAGGGGAAAGGGGAATCAGAAGGAAAGCATGGCTCCTTGCTCAGTTTCAGTCTGAAAAGCCTGTAAGATGCATGAGAGAGGAGTTGAGAACAGGAGTATTGCCAGGAGTGTCAGGCAGGGAAGGAATTATTAAGGGAAAATGTCTTCAAGCTTTAAATTCAGGTAATGCTAACAGCAGCACCACTGAAATAAATGGGCACAGCAGCTGTAAGCAGAACAACCTCAAAAAAAAAATCTATGCTAAAAAATAATTGTCTATCAGATTTCTGTAAAAAATGTGTTATTTCCTATGGGGTGGTCAACATGCTGCTCCATGGGGAATGAGGCTATCTGCACTTGTCATCTTCTGGTTATTGCTTTCTCAGGGATCATGCATTGCAAATAGCTCTGATGAGCAGGGATTTGGGAATAACTGACCTGTAGTGCTAAGGAGAATGGAGTGAATTAGAATAATGTTCCTGCACACAAGGTGTTGTTGAGCTCAGATTTCAGTTCCTGTTATATAGGCCTTGCTCATAAGATCACAAAAGTGTGATGAATTAGAATGATGATCTGAGTTCCTAGAAATTGTCCATCCTTAACTGCTTTAACACTCTCTGCCCTCTGCATTTACTTTAGCATTTCATTATAAGCACCGTGGGCTTTGGCATTTTGTCCATGCTGGAATTATTCTAGATCTGCAAAGAGTGGCTGGATGCAGGAAAACACCTCCCAGGACTTTCTGTTGGTCTGGGTATTATTCAGTCTGAGAAACACTCAGTTTCTGGAGAAATGAAAGATCATTTGAAGGATAATAAATAGCATTATTGCAATGGCCTATATCCACATACCATGTGGCTGTAGGTAAGTAAGTTTTTATCTTCATTTTTTTATCATAGCTCAGGGTATGAAAGGGAAATGAAGTCACTCAGGAGTAAGAATCTCCCCCAGATGTGTAATGTGAACCTCATGGCTGATCCAAACATGATTTACTACTGTCTAGGCTGAGGAAGCAATTATAACAAAAGGGAAGGCAAAAGAACTGTTAGAATAGGTTTGCAATTTATTTTTGAGCAAGATACCTGACTTGTTCTGAAAAAAGTAGTTAAAGGCATAAGTTACCTTTTAGTTACTAAAGATTGCTCCTGTCTCATCCTCTATCCTGGAAGAAGAACTGGGTTACAAGTCACAAGATCTCACCTAGGAAATATTAATGGATGAGGACACATGTCTGACTTCCTGCTCTAGTTAGCTAAATTTATTTATGTATTTAAAGGCCATGACAAATTGCTTTTCTCCTCACTCAGAAAAGGATTTTTGATGGTTTGTGCCCCAGGGAACTGGAGGTGTTAGAATTTTCCAGCCCATGGATTTCTGTGTGACTATATCAGATGAGGTTGAGAAACACACCCTGCACCTTTATTTTACCAGCTTTGCCAGTGTATTAAGGATATTGATGTTACTCTGAGTAAAAATTCTGTGTTTGCTGCTCTCCTTTGGTTCATCTTCCCTTCAAGCTCATTCAAACATGAAATAACACACTTGCATCTAATTTTTGGCACATTTCTCTGCTAGAAGAATTTATGTCTTGTATTAACCAGTAAAAATGAAGCACTTGCCACAAAATGTATGAAGAAGGTAAGGCACTTAGGACCTGGGGCATTGGAGAAGACATTAGGACAGAGAAGTCCAATTAATCAGATCAGGACATCCAGCTCAAAAAAAGAGGACAGGTAATTGAGACATACTCATGTAATTACAATTGATTTTTCTTACAGAAAAAAAAAACCCAAAAGACAAAGAATGACAATTTTTGAAAGTGGTAATGGCAAGGAAGTGATTTTAAGTCGAGATGACACTGTCTTTTTTTTTCCCTTCTTTTTCTCTCTTGTTTTTTAAAGAAGCTATGAGTGCTGATTTCTGATCCTTCCAGTCCTAAAAAGAAGAGTAAGCCTATACCAATAATTAGTATCTTTTAGTTTAAAGACAGAATAGCACAGAGAGAGAGAGAGAGATAGGCAAGGATGAAACAGTCAAAGACCTTTTCAGTAGCACAGGTTCTAAGATATAAAACTGAATTAAGAGAGATCAGTTAAAACATTAAAAGCCAGCTGATTAGACTTTTGGTGTTTTTCTTTTTTCCTTTAAGAAGAATGGTTTGTGGCCAGTTATTTTGAACAAAAACATTTGCACTTTCCTTAAAAATCCTTAAGGTTTTGGAATAAATACTTCCATTTATTTTGGCCATTCATCTTTGTAGTGACTCCTGTATTTCACTTCTGGTTAAAGTTGCTCTTCCCTAAAACAACGAAGGATCTAAGCCATGGGTGTCAGTAAAAACCCAGCCAGCATCTCTGTTGCTGCTGGGCAACCTGTCCATGGTGGTTGGCAATGGAGATGACAGAGTAATCCTGCAGGTTTTGTGCATTAGGAGAGGGAAACATTAACTTTCTGTCATGGCAGGGATCGTTGAGAAGGTGGTTTGGATCTACTTTGCTTTAGAAATGTCTTTGCTCAGTGGTGGGACTAGTGCATCTCCAGAGTTCCTGGTGAATCTTTGCTGTTGGCAATATGGAAGTTATTTCATTGGGAAGCAATATGGAAATAAATGTTATTGGTATTTGATGTGTGTGTTAAGAAAAATCATAGTCACAGACAAAACCCCAGTGAAGGGTGGCCACTTCTTATGTGGCAGAAAGAGAGGCTAATTTTATCCAACAAAGTA
Source organism: Haemorhous mexicanus (assembly GCF_027477595.1). Lineage (NCBI taxonomy): Eukaryota > Metazoa > Chordata > Aves > Passeriformes > Fringillidae > Haemorhous > Haemorhous mexicanus. The sequence continues at coordinate 15,076,131 of NC_082346.1, forward strand.
TCTGGGTGCTGGTGAATCATTAAATTTCTCTAATATGAATAACAGTATGTCACCTAGTGCATTAACATATCAGTGCAATTTGAACTGGGTTTTTAATGACAGAAACTTAATTTTAAAAACCCCAAATTTGGCTACAAAGCAATTCAGATTAGGCAAATTAAGATTTAAAAAAATAAAATAAAACCTATGCAAGCCCTCCCCCCTGTATTCCTTTGTATGTATCTTAACTGTTGTATGTACACACATAGAGCTGCTTCAAAAACTGGCAATTCTATAAATATTTTGAAAACAAAAGCCCACAAAATAAAAACAAAAACCTAAATAGCAACAACTGCAATTTAGGTTTTTATACAGCACTTTAGAGGAGATGTTGGGTGGACAGAACACCCAAGTGCCAAGGCAGTCTGAGAGCATTCATACCTGTAAATACCTAGAGTTACTTTTGGGACAACATGGGATGTGGAACAGTTTTTAGCTTAGCTAGGTCTGGGTGCAAGGACTTTTATTTCACTAAAGAATGCTAAACCTTCAGTTTGTCCTATCATTAATATGCCTCAATTGCATGGCACTTTTCACACATTTTGGGTGAAATAAAGCCTGAGGCATGCTCTTTATTTGTGGAATGTGACAGAGCTGGCAGTTCTCGGCACAGAAGAGACTCATTTCAGGACAGTTTTGAATGATCTTTACTAGAACATCTCTTCCTCTAATGTAGAGAGGAAAAGAAAACATGTTAAGAGAGATTAGAGAGATTGGCCTAAATTTTTTATTTGGAGGCTACTAATCTAATGATAAGCAACATGGGGGATATTTTTAAAAGTCATTTGCACTGATAATTCTTTTTTTTTCCTCCAGGATCCTTGTTGGTTTTGAATTTGGTATAATTTGTTTATGTTAAATCTAGTTTTATATGGTTTACTTTCCTCATCAGACATCAGTCAAAGTAAATTGAAAAAAAAAATTCAATTCATATGCTAAATTCATCTTTGGTAAAAAATAGTGGGAAAGACATAGCACAGACTTTGCAGTGGCTTTTCCCTGGCAGTTGCTGTCATTTCTTCCAGTGGCAGTTCTGGCTTGTTACACTTTCCCAAGGGTGAGAAGGATGTGACCAGGACTCTGCCTGCTGCCCAGTGAAGTTGGACCTATTTGTACTCTGAGATGTGATGCCAATATAAATAGAATGTCCACTGCTCTTTCTTCCTTTTGTTCTTTGTCAGCTGTAGAGATGAAATATTGGAAAAATATTTCCATTGAAATATTTTATTTACAGTTTGAATTATTCTAGATTAGATTGCCTAGAAAATTATATAGATTTTGTTTGTTAATGCTTTTGGGAATGGGGAGTGCACAGCAGGCAAGTTTCAGGAGAAAATCCAGTAAACCCCAGTTTCATTCTAGGCAAAGCACTGTCCTTCAAAACAGCATTTTCCTTCTTTTGGATGCCTGGAATTTGAGTTCTTTCTAAAAGTCTGGTAGGTTTTGATTTGAAGTTACATTCTTTGCCCTAAAGGATTCTGGTTTCAGGGTGATGTGCATATACCTCAGAATCCTAGCTGTCACCCTTTTCTAGTATCACTTCAGGATGTCCAGTTACATTATCTTTGATTCCTTGTGCACCAGAACAGACCCTCATCCTGGGAGCTCTCCTGGATCCAGGAGAAAGCCAGTAGCATTCTCTGGGGACCTGCAGTGGCTCTTGTGTTCTTTGTGGACTGGCAGGTGGCAGAATGCAGCTTGGTCGTGTGAAATTTCTAGTCCAGACTTGAGCTGTACAGATCTGGGGGATTCAGTTGATTTGGACTATGGAATGAGAGTTTTTACTGCTTATGAGAAGTGAGCCTTACTGGGGAACACTAATATTCAGTATTTTGGAGCTGTTACATTCCTTCTGCCATAACATCCCTTGCATTTTTCCAAGAATGAGAAAATTGGTTTATGGATTAGGGACAATATCAGAAAAACAGGCAGTGACTGCATGACAGAATCAGAACAGTGTTTGGGATTTTCCTAAACAACATATTTGTTTTCCCAGATCTAAAATAAGCAGCTAAAATAAGGCAAATTGGGGTTTTGTCTTTGCCATAACATATCACTTCCACATTTATCTATCCAAAATACCCTGAGAAGATCCTGGGCTATTGAAGCTGGAATCTGCTCACTAGGAAAATTAAATTTCAGGCAGTTCTGACCCGTTTTTCTGATGTGAGATCAGCTTATGAAAAAAGGCTAACTTGGAAGTTTGCTTTTGAATGCAGATTGTAACTGCCCCTGTATCAAAGTGCTGTCTGGTACTTATCCTTGCATTTTCATATGTTGGAAGAACAATCTCTACTGAAAGTGGAACAAAATTTGTGGTTTTCTTCCTCCTAGTTCAAACACTAGGTTAACTTGAAATATATGTGTTTATTATTCTTCACAAGAGGGGTTCTTTATGTTCAGACCTGTTAAGGCAGCAAAGAATATTGAGTAGAAGAAAAATCAAAATTCAGCTTGTAACAATATTCCATTTTCTCAGCATCTTAGGATTGTTCTTATTTCTTCTAATATAGAAGAAATGTGGCAACTGTATTTGACCAAAGAGCAGCACTGGAAGGTGCTAATGGAGAGAAAAACATCTGAGATCACTTTACCTGATGACTCCTAGTAGACCTCTGACTTCTCATAAAGACTGTATGTGAACAGCTGATCTTAAACTTGAATTTCTTAGGCTTAAAGCAATTCTGAAATTATTTTATTGCCACTGCAGTCATAGACATAAATCAATGTAGGAGACCCAAGGAGATTTACCAAACTGTCAGGAGAGTGATCTTAGGACCAAATAACTTGGGTCTGCTGTAGCCAATAAAGTTCTGTCATTTCTCACCAGATGAAAACTGCCCCTTTTTCACTTTTTGTGAATTTTTAATTTAAATAAGGGTAGCAATTTCCTCTGTTGTTATTACAACACAAATGAACTCTTATTGAGTTGCTCACTAAAAGTTTTATAGCAAAAGTACTGGGACTGTTTTCATTATAAATGGGTATCATAAAACTCTATAACTTGCTTGTAAAGAGTCTCTGCCAATTAAAATCTGGCACATCCAAGGTTGTTTCTGGAGCTAATTTATTTAAAATAATTTATTAAAATAATTGAACAGCCATTGTGAAGTAATGAATGTAGAAAACAATTCTATTAATGCCTGGTGCCTCAAAGCCCTTTTCTTAACAGCAACAGAAATTTTGGGAGGAGAACTATGAGTAAAGCACTGAGTCAGTTTTGGTAACTATGAGAATTTAGACATAAAAACATTTTTCTGAGACAGCTACTGTGTATATTTAATACAATACCTTATACAAATATTCTGCTATTTTAGTGCCTTTGATTAGTGTGCATATGACTGAAATACTGCAGAAGCCTTGCATTTTAGAGAGTGGATATTTTTAGGTTAAATAGATTGACACCATTGAAATGAGAAATGCAGGAAAATTGTTTGCAGAAGAATCTTTTTCTTAAAAGAGTTTGCAAAAATCTCATATTTAAAATAAGAGTTAAAAAAAAGCACAAAAGCCTATGCATGTCCATTGCTCACTTTCTCTACCTCTCTAATGTAACTCTTCTTTCTACTGTGGTGTTTCCACTGTTGCAATTTGAGAATAGAGTAGGGTTGTATTTGTGTGAAAGTCATGGTCTCGACCGTGCTATACACCTGGTCAGGAATTTTAATTCAATGAGAGAAATTGTATGTGGAATTACAGTAATAATAGCAACTGGGTATATTAAAGTTATTAATTAAATCTGCAGTGTAATTTGAAATTTTTGACTTGAACAAATCAAGAATTCTAGCTGGAAGATTATCAGATACTTTTCCTGAGAGAGGAAAAAACTATGAAGGGTTAGATTAGTTGATAATGAGTGGCTGTGACCTCCATGCTGCTCTTTTTGGATAGAGACCCTTTCTCATTATCGTAATAAAATGAGGGTCCTCCAAAAATGCAGTGTGTGTGAGTTGTTTTTTTTTTTTTTCTGTCATGAAGAGCTACATTAAGAGACAATAGAAAATAAAAACCATGATGTCAGACCAAAACCTAAATGATACAAAGTAATCAAACATGCTGAAAGAGTGTTCTTGTTTTTAAATGCCAGGCACCAGGTGCTGGAGAATTTACCCTCACACCATGAAGTGTCTGACATTATTTATTTAAAAGTAGATGACTGGAGCATATTTTTTTCAGAGAGCACATCTCATTTTCTGGAGTGCCCTGCTACACACAACCCAGAGCCCCTGTTTGTTTATAGGAGTAGTAGAGGTGGGTGTTTTTCCTTTTCTCAGACTATGACCCCCCCAGGGTAAATAAAAATGAGGGCTATGTGAAAATGACTAATGTATGGTCTTTCCTTAATTCAGACTTCAGGTCCCAGTACCTTGTTCAGCATTCTTGTACACCACTTGACAGTTCCTCTCATCTTGTTGACAAGTCCTTTTTTGGCTTCATTTTAATGGATTTCAGACCCCAAAATATAATGCATAAAGCCTTATCCATTATTTAAAAGAAACAAGCATGTACTTTCTGGAATTTGTAATGCAGATGCCGATACCAAGAAAACCCTACAAATAGGAATAGTTTCTTGCAGCTTAAAAACAAGCTGGTGTATCCAGCCCTCAAAAATATAGGGCACAAGAATCTGAGAAACATTTGGTTTTGTGTGTCACATAACTTCAAGAATTTAATCTTTATAATATGTAATCTTTTTCATATGTATCATAAATAGTTCTTCCTTAAATATGCATCATAATATGGATCATAAATAGTTCTTCCTTATTCTTACAGGGTTCTGACTCTACAGGTAACATAATCATTATTGGGATTTATTGACAGAATATGAGAAAGAAAATGTAACAAATGTTGAGTACAATGGTAATTGCAAGTGTCTTTTCTTTCTCCCCTAAACCACCGTGCTCATTTGTGACCAGTGGGTTTCCCCAGTGGTTTTATCAATGTAACCCAGTGTTGTGAACACCTGCCTGCACTCCAGTGACTTCTGCATAGCTGCAAGTGAATTCCTTTGCAGCCTCTTCTCCTGCCCTTTGTAGCCACTCAGGGTTTATCCTGTAGAAATGGAGGGATATCACTTTGGAGGAGCAGATCAGGAAAGCTGAGTTTATTCTTGGGTATTTCACTTACATTTGTGGAGGGCAGTTTGAAGTAATGTAAGCTGTGATTCATGGGAGTGGGAATATGTGAATGTTGCTAGGTTGATAGCAGTGCAGTGCCTGGTTTCTTTATCAACCACAAAAATGCTTTAAAAGACTGTTTTACCCTTCATATCAGCTCTCAGTATTGAGGGAGTTCAAAGTTAGCTATTCTCTTATCCTTGAAGCAAAGACAAGGGAGAAGTCTTGTCTTGGATATTGACCTCTCTGATTTTGTCCTTCCTTCCTGTAAAATGACTTATTCCCTGTTATCTCCTTTGACATCCATTTGTACTTCCTATCTGCAACAAACTTAGAGCATCTCTGAGTGCTGAGGAACATGAATTTTGAGGTGCAGGGCTGCTTCCTCTTGGCTTCATAAGGAGAAAGGGTTTGCACAGGATTTATCTTTTGACTCCTGGACAGTCCAGAGTAAGGATCTTCTTCTTTGATCTTGCTCTGCACTTTGTTTCTCCCTGCAGCATTGATATAAGGTTGCTACTCAGGCATTGCCACTTTTAATGCATCCCTCAATCTGATACAGCCAAATGTCTTTTCTCTTATTCACATAACAATATTCCTAGATCAAATTTACACTTCTCCTTGGTGGATAAACATCAGAAAGAACAAATACCTCTTCATCAGCTTGACCCCATCTGAAGGAAGGGACGTTTAAAGGGAAGTTGTGCAAGCCAAAGCACAACTCACTGCCAGTTTAGATGCACAGCTAAAGTTATTGACAGAAATTTCAAAGCTGCTGAGTTGGGAACTGGTCAACCTCTATTCAGCCCCACACTATTCCATGATTTACACAACTGTGACGATGTTTGCAGGGGTCCCAGGATGAGGGAAGAGATGAGAAAGTTGACTCCATGTTCAGAAGGCTTGGTTTATTACTTTAAGATATATATTATATTAAAACTATACTAAAAGTATAGAAGAAAGGATTTCATCAGAAGGCTTGCTAAGAATGGAAAAGGAATGAATAACAAAGGCTCGGACTGACCAAGACAGTCCAAGACAGCTGGACTGTGATTGGCCATTAATTAGAAATGACCACTTGAGACCAATCCCAGATCCACCTGTTGCATTCTACACCAGCAGATAATTATTGTTTACATTTTGTTCCTGAGGCCTCTCAGCTTCTCAGGAGGAAAAAATCCTAAGGAAAGGATTTTTCATAAAACATGTCAGTGACGTACAACAGGGCTTTTAAATTAGTTGCTATGGCCACTGTTGTACAGCATTAGTTATAAAAATCATTGCAGTTTTGTTCACTGGTCACTGCTGCTGCCATGGAATTGTTGCAGTAGTTTGGATTATTAAGGATTATATTTGGGGATGTTTTAATGGCATCACTTTTTTACTATATCATCTCATTAAATTCCATTACTCAGTAACAATTCATCAAAACAACAATACATGGGTTTTGCTGGATGAATATGATAATCCTCCCTCCCTGCCTTCTTTCTCGATTACCCTCTTCCTCATCCTATAAATTTTGATGTGTTTGTGTTTTTATTTATATATTTGGTTTGCACTGTTAATGTTCATGTCTTCATCTCCACAGTAAACCTGTCCTAGCTTGAGGAAGGAGGTGTTATTACACAGCCTGGGTGAAAGGAGAGAAGACACACAGCTCTGATCTGTCAGTTCTTGGCTGTTGGGTTTAGCCTCTGCTTCTGAAATTTTCTTCTGGGAAAGCTGAGATTATTTAAGGGGAAATCCCCTTTGTGATATTGTTTCCACATTTGCTGCCCTACCTCTGGATCTCAAAAGCTCCATTTTATTCTTCTGTAAAGCTGCTTTGAAAAATGATGGTTGTTCTTATCAGAAGCACCCAGACTTAGGCTGATAGTGTTATCCATGGATGTCACAGTGGGAAATCAGCTGATAGAAGCCTGTAAGACTTTCCAGTCTTACTCAATGGCTCTGGAGATCAATTTGGAGAAGGCAAAAAAATGTTTTGACCAAAGCTTTACAAATATTTAGTGATCATCTGAATGTGAAGTGAGCAAAGAGGAATGGTAGGGAAAGTATGAGAAAAGGCCTTCAGCAGCATTTTATACAAATGAACACAGACATTACTAAAAGGAAGGCAATGGGTCTTGGCTCCCACAGTGGCATGGAAAAACTGCCTTAAACCCCCTTGTGGAAAGCAGAGAGTTAAGTTTGCTGTTGTGTGTAATATTTCAAATCATGAAGTCATTAATGCAATTAATCCCAAATTCTGTATTGGTATCTGTAACAGATGCCTAGTTTTATTTAATATTTTCAGGAGGAAGGACAGGTATACTGAAGAAACAAGACTGTTGCCCCAGAACTCATTCATTCCTGCTGTAGAGAAAAAGAAATTGTTTCCTTTCAGAAGACTTGATCTATGCAGTAACATGGTCACACATTTATTTTGTCACTTGGATTAAGTTTCTACAACAGGGCTATGTTCATAAGGATGTAAGTTCCTGGCATGTTTCCAGTTATCAATACTGAAATATTAGTGATCAAGCATTTACTGAACACCATTCCTCAAATGCAGGGGCTTCACAGCATCTTGTTGCATTCATGGAATTCATTTGTTTGCATTATCTGGCTGACTGGTTCTTTTGTATTGCCAAGGTGATGAACAGATTTGACATTTAGCTGATTACTTCACCAAAATTAAACAGAAAACAGGGCAGCCATCCAAAGTTCCTTTCAGTGTGAAACCTAATTATAAAAATGCTTTGAGCAGCAATTTCTTTTTGGATGTTAAAGTGCTTTTATTAGATTGTTCCCCTGTCATTTTAAAATTTATTGCTAGACACTTATAAATGGGGTTGCCTGCTAAAGTAGAATTATTTTATTTTCTATATTTAAGATGGGAGGAAAAAGTATATGGAGAAAATTTTAGGCTGAATTTGTTGGTATTTTACGTGTTTCTGAAAAGGAAGGTGAATAACTAGTGTTGGCTTTCATAGACCCAAAAGATGTAATTTATCTCTGTGTTGAATAAAATAATATCTCCTTTTTTTTTATTCACAATTCAGCAACTCCCAATTTCCAAAACCTATCACTTAGCAAATAATGAAATCAAATAAGTGGTTTAAAATTTGAGTACAGCAGTAGAAGCTTGTATCATTAATGTAGATTTACACAATTACTGGTGATAGAAAAATCTAACCATGTACTTGTACCTGTCTTTCATAAGCCATTACCTGTTCTCAAACAGCATAAAAGTACTCTTAAGTCATTTGTCAAGGGCATTGAATATAAGTAGGCCAAGTAAATTTTAACCAGTAAATTTAGAGCTGAAGACTGAAGTGGATCTTAGAAGAACTTTCTTCAGAAGTATTTTTGAATGCCTTGGAATATGTTTAACTTTTTATACTGCCTGTTGTTATTAACATCCTAGGACCCCCGACAAGGTGTGATCTGGGGAGATTTCAAGGTGACAAAATTGTGGGGTTTTGCATATGATATTGTCTAGCACACTTTGGGTACTAAATCATCTTGTGAGGACATACATTAATTCTTGACACTGAGATCTATTAATATACCTTGAAGCCCAGTGAATTATGTGACTCTGCTGTTTCAAGCTGCAGAATTCTGCCATAACTAGGAGGAAATATTTTGCTGTAGGTAGATTAATGTTGAAAGCTTGTCAAGTAAAAGTTCAACATTGAAAATTTATTCTTTCTCTTTTTGCCACTGCTAGAGCTTCTACAATAAATACCATTTGTGATCCTGGGAAAAATAGAGATATAATTTCTTTTCTATTTATCTGTGTTATTAGATGTTCAATGATATAGTCTATTTCTTATTAAAAACTCCATCCCAGTGAATACTCTTACAGAGGGTAATTTTTACTCCTATCTACCTGAGAGCTTTTCTCATAAAATTCAGTAACTGCCAGTACTTATCAAATAATTTAATTCATGGCCATTGCAGGATAAGTAATTAAGATAACTCAACATTCTGTATTAAAAAATAACACAAATGAGAATAAGAGATTTACTAAATACCCTTTGTGAAGATAATGGGTAGGACTTAACATGGATGTTGTGAGGAAGCTTTGAGTTGGCAGAGAATGCAGTCTGAGCAACAGAGCCACGAGTGGGTGTGCAGCACAAATGTGAGATTGTTTTTTGCTTGAGTGTTGAAGCATATTTCTGTACTAAGCCTTCCTAACTCTTCCTTGTATCTCTAAAGTGTCCAGGGCTGGGGGTGTTTAGCCTGGAGGAAAGGAGGCTCAGGGGAGAGACTTTACAACTCAGTGGAAGGAGGGTGGAGCAAGGTGGGACTCGGCCTCTTCTTCCAGGCAGCCAGTGACAGGACAAGGGGAAATGGCCTCAAGCTGCACCAGGGAAGGTTCAGGATGGACATCAGGAGAATTCCAACAGGAAAAGGGTTGTCAGGCTTTGGAATGTACTGCCCAAGGGAGGTGGTGCAGCCACCGTGACTGAACAGCACTGGGTGCTGTGTCTGCTTGACAGGGTGGTCAGTCATAGGCTGCACTCAGGGATCTTGGGGTTCTTTCACATCCTAAATGATCCCATGGTCTAACTACTTGCTTGTCAACGAGGTAAGTTATTCAGGGCTATGTTAAACGGGGAGAAACACATTGCTGTTAATGTGAAAGTTCCCAGACTATGCCCCTGTGCCCAGAGAACACTCCCTTGCTGTGTTTTGTTGCTCACAATGACCCCAATGGATGTGCCCTCTTGCTGTCTTTTGTTGTGCCAGTGGGTCTCCTATAATTTAAACCAATATGTGTGTATACGATCTGTCTGCCTGTGTAAGAGCCCTTCAAACACTCTAAAAGCATAAACTTAAGTCAGTTCTCATTTTTCTGTTTCCCTTTGAAGTATGCAAGGGATGTATGGACCTGGCTTTAATATAAGTACTGTGCAAGCTCATCAGGAGCAGCTTGGGTCATCTTAATGGTATTCTTTCTGATCCTGTGTTAGCTTCGTGACAATTTCAGGGAAAAGTGGCAAAAATAATTTGTCTGTTTAGACCTTATTACACATTGAGGTTTGAGTCTGGTAGTACAGCTCAAATGAGGCACAATAGCAATTAACATTTGCTTATCAGAGCTTTTTTTTTTTTTTTAATTTATATTTAACTTTAGATGTCTGGCAGAGAAGACTTTGTTGGACCAAAATTGATTTCACAGAAACATTAGGGGAGAAGGAACTGCAAGACTTTTGGCAGGACAACAAACTCATATGCTGAACTAATTTGTAGTTGCTAAACTGAAACTTCCTGTGACACAAAGGCCACCAAGTTTAAGTTATTTTTGAAAATAAATTGAGTAGCTTAGTCACTGCCAAGAAGAGACAAATAGAAAACCATCTTTGGTTGCAAAAGTGCTTCCTATAGTATTTCTAACTTCTGCCTATTGTTTCTCCATAGGTGGATGGGATACTGTGCCTGGCTGACATCCTCACTGATACCAGCCATTCTGAAGCCACCCACGCAGAAGCAGCAGCAGTAATTGCCCAGATCACATCTCCACACCTCACATTCACTCAGCACCTCAGCAGCTTCCTGGAAAATATGGAAGAAATCGTGACAGCACTTGTCAGTAAGTTCTCTACAGGACTTCTGAGCCCAGTTAAAATAAGAGGTTAGGGTATGAGTCTTTCATTAGAAATATTCCCTAAATAATGGTAAACATTACCTTCCCTTAACAGATAAAATAAAAATTTTAAATTCTGAACCAGAGAATTCTGCAATTACATAATATTTTTTTACTCCAAGCCTCACGTGAATAGAATTTATGCATATTTGTAAAAATAGTATCTGTGTGAAAGTCTATCTTAAGAGCCCCCAAGGAGGACTCAGCAAAGCATCATTTTATCTGGTTTTTGTCTGTAAAAGAGGAATATTGAGAGCTGGTATCTTTTAGGCCTGTTGTATTTTCCAATCTTGCATGGACTCAAGCTCACCACTACAGCTGCATTTGTATGATAATTCAGAGGAAAAGTAGAGTGTCATATAATCTATGGGTATTGTTACAAGAAAATGAAAGCTCTGTCTTTCTTGTCTAGGCCACTGATCCATGGTAAAGTGAGACAAAGGTAGCAGCAAAACTTTCCTTAACCTGGTCAGTGAGGGTGCTTTAGAATTTCTCACTGCTTTCTAAAGAGAGGAATACCTTATTTCTGGCAGTGTGCTCCCTCCCTCTCAAATACCAGAAGCTTTCATTCATGCATTCTCTTCTCTCTAGTCTAGAAATTCAGCTTCCCAGAGCTCCAAGTCAGAATGTACTGTTTGGGTTTTCTGTTTTGATCTCTCATGTATAATAGATCAGTACATTTAGAATTTTTTCTAGTGAACCCAGTGGTTATAGTTAAACTGCAGAACTTCAGTTTGAATACAGTTTTTTTGTTGTTGTTGTTGTTTTTGTTTGTTTGTTTGTTTGTTTGTTTGCCTTTTAAAGAAGGAAAAAAAGAGTAGTATGTATGCTTGAGGATTCTGCTGTGGCTGGGAATAATCTGAGCTGTATTTAGGCATTCTTCAATAGGTCCAAACAGAACTAATGATGCAGAAATCAAGGGAATGATTTATTCCTGATGTCCAGCAACAAATGGAGAAGCTTGTGCCCCAACAATGCCTGGAATCCAGTGGGTGGAATTACCCTGTGCTGAGCTTGGTTCTGTTGTAGCTAGCAGTATCTGACCTGGTTTGTTTCAGATGATTTTCTGGGTTTGTTTAGTGAACTGCAGTCAATCTGAACAGCTTATCCAGAGTGTATTAGCTGGTGGATCATTCCTCAGTTGTTGCTCTTTAAGTTCCACAGGAATTTTATCTGTACATATTCTGCCCAAGAAATGGAAGTGTTAAAAATAGAACATGTATAACTTTGCAAGAGCCATTTCAGTAATCACACACGACTTTCCTTGTAATATTTATAACTCAGTAATTGAATTACTGTAATATGTTTAATTTTTAAACCATGCAGAAATCCCATTACCAGGTAATTCACATCTTAGTTAAAGTACATGTGTACAAGGGATTAAAAGGTAGCTGTCTCTTCAGCACTTCTTGTTGAAGTTGAAAAATATGCAGGATGGTTTTTGACTACAGTGAATTAGATTTAGAGATAAGCAACATGTGCCTTATTCTAAAGAAGAGGATGGAATTATTCTCATATGGATCATTTACTTTTAGCTTTCTGCCTCCTGTATTTAATTTTATTTAGTTATATCAAGCTTTATTTTGAACAACATGCAGTGAAATATTCCCAGGAGAACAGTATACTAGGTAGAGCATATTGTTCATCAGGGGCTCTAGTGAGGTGGGAGTTGGTCTCCTCCAAGTACCAGGTGATACTAAATGGCCTCATTTGTGCCAGGGGAGTTTTAGATTGGGTATTAGGAAAAAATTACTGCATGGAGAGAGTTATTAAATGCTGGAAAACTCTGCCCAGGGAAGTGGTTGAGTTGCCATCCCTGGAGGTATTTAAAAGCTGTGTGGATGTGGCACTTGGGCCCATGGTTTAGTGATGGACTTGGCAGAGATGGGTTTGGTTGGAGCTGATGATCTTAGAAGTCTTTTCTATCCTAAACCCCTCTATGATGTTACATAACTGACAAAATTAAGTTGTTTCTTTTTTTCCTTTTTTTATCTCCATGTTTATGAACTTGATATTGGCTAATAAGATCACTCTTGCAAGCTGCAGATGCCTAAATATTGTCTTTAAATGCTGCATTGAAGGAATGACTTTAATTCAGCTTATTTTCTGCATTCCTAGAACTGTGCCAAGAAGCCTCATCAGGTGAAGTTTTCCTGCTGGCTTCAGCAGCTCTTGCCAATATCACTTTCTTTGACACCATGGCTTGTGAAATATTGCTCCAGTTAAATGCAACGAAGATCCTCCTGGCAGCCTGCTCAGACAAAGGCATAGTGGATACTCCATATTCCCGGGATCAGGTGAGGAATTGCTCTGTCATGTTTGTGTAAAAGCCAAAAGATTTCAGCACTGTGTCTGTCTTGATACAGCCAATCCTTTCTTGGTTCTTTTCATTAGATTGCCTCTTTCTTTATCTGCCTCAGTTCCTTCTGTGGTTTTGGTTGGTTTTTATTGATTTTTTTTTTTTATTAAATGAGCATTATAAAATATGACAGCTTTAATGTGATTTCCAAAAAGTATAAAAAAAGCATGCCCAAAAAAGTTGCAGTTCCATATATCTAAGATAGTAGAATTTATTTTTTCATCATGAATTAGGCCCAATAGTGACACAGAAATCCAGACAGGGTATGGGATCTCTGTCTTTGGAGGGATTCAAAACTTGACTGGACAGAGCTCTGAGGCAAAGATAACTATGGAGCCTAAATATAGAGTTGTCAGTTCATAGATGAATTAGCTCCAAAAGCTGAGTAAGGACCTGATCCCCAGCCCAGTGACGTTGGTGGGCTTTGGACCAAGTCCTGTCTGACTGCTAGATGGCTTGCAAATTTTTATTGGCAAATACTGCTCATGTGCTTTTGCCTTTCCCTTTCCTTCTCACCAGTATTTTACATTTTCTTTTAGTAAAGGGACACAGAATACTAAAGGTCTATGCTGATGCACAGATGAAATCAGGGGGAATTCTTTTGCTCCTCTCAGGCACTCCAACGCGTTGGGGTGGTGCAGAGGCACTGCTTTTTTGGTGTCTCAGTGATTAATTTTGCCTCAGCAGTGATGTGTATGAGGCCTGGGGGCTCAGTAGTGACTGCTGAGGGATGGATGCTGGGACTCAGCAAACTTCACCTACTTCTGTCCAGGAGACCTTGTGTCTGTAATTAAAAGTCCACCATTCAGGCCTCACAAGCTTCCCTTTCACAGCTCTGAAGGAGCCAAAAGATGACTTATTTAGATTACAAAAGATGACTTATGGAAGATTTAGGATCTGCACTGCCACAGAAGGTTTTGCTCATCCTTAACCAGCAGACAGGACTTGGAAATTAAGGCACAGTGGATCTTAGAAACTGATAATTGCTATTCTGGAGGGATTACTAGGGCTGCTTTAGCCTCTATTAATGGCACTTAGTAGTTTTACAGCTCAGGTCTGTGTATAAAAAGATAGAAAGAAGCCATAATTACTTTGGGCAAAGTCAGAGATATCAGTTGTGGTGCTGTCATGGCTGTGTACTATTACATATGTACAATCCTTCACAGTCTTTTTAAAAAATTCTTCCTGTATGCTCTCATTGTTTTGATTTCCTTATCTTTTTTTGTCCTCATCTGAATTCTGCTGTCAGCTGTGAGTTTGCAGTTTGCTCTGTGGGTAGCAGAGCAAGCCCCTTCTTTTTTTGAGGAAGGTAGATGTTGAAAGAAATACATATGACTTTTTTTAGGTGACAGGCTACTTCCAGGCCTTTTGCAGCTTGCAAGCTGCAAGTTCATCTCACTAGCTAGATGAGCAGCAAACTGAATGGCTTCCATCCAAGAACTGAGATCTCATCCCCCAGAACACCTCACCTTCCTTCTCAGGACAAGAGCCTAGAGCAGCAAGGGTGGTGCTCTCTGTGTTGTGCTGCAGGAAGATTCTGAGCTCATTCCTTGGCTCGTGCAGAAATGGGAACTATAAAATCCTCCCTTGGGGCTTTTACTGAGCACTGAATGTCCAGGTGGATTCTGAGTGCTGTCATCTTGTCTTTAAGAGCTGCCAGTCAAGCAGCTTTGGTAATGCCAAAGCCTGGAGAGATGTCTTCCTTCAAATTCCTGAACAAGTGTGTTTTTCTGAATTGCTCCCCTTGCTTCTGTCTTGTGCTTGGGGGTGGGGATGGTGTCTGCCAAGTACAGCAGTCTCATGGAATATTTTGCCTTTTAGTTTGCTCTGTGTCTGTCATTGCAATGAGGAAAATACATTCAGCTAAAAAGAAAAACAGCACTACAATACTGTATTTTATAATGGTATCACCAATTGTGATTTTGGCTTTTGACAGGAAATCTTTTTAGGTAAGTCATGCAGTCAGAATCTTTTCCCAGTATCTATAATATTATGTCCCAGGCAGTAAACATTTGCCTAGGGAGATGTACATTAAAGATGGGTAGGTTTGAAAATTTTTTTGATTTTAATTTTGGATTATGGAGCCAATATGAAATATATTTTCATGCACTGATGTCCATTCTGAATGACCAAGTCATCCTGGTCAGTGAAAAAGACGATTTGGAAATAAGTTATACTAAATGTTGAAATGATTAAACAAAGTAAGAAGTTACATAGCTGATACAAAATGTGGTCTGAATATTATAAAATTGTATAAAAGACCCCTCAAACTTAAATGCTCTCTTTTTCATACAAATATTTAATTTAAGTAGCACAAATACTTACAGAAAACTACCTAATATTTCTAAGTATATTACTACTTTAGTATTAATGCTGATTTAAGAAAATTCTATTCTGCTAGACTGAGGTGTGCTTTACTGTAAGCCAGACCTGGGAGGAAGACAGCTGAAATGATGGGAAGGAACACTGAAATTTTTTTTCCTTTGTGCCATTTTATCTCATTTTAAATTCACACTATGTCCTTCTATACAGGACATACAATTATTAGTTGTCACCCTCTGTGATGGTACGAATAAATAACATTCTGCCCAGGATTTGGATATAGATTGTGTACTGGCTGCAAAAAATATTTTACTGCTCAAGCACCTTTAAAATTGTTTTGCCTTTTGGCTTCTGGAAAGTTTTTTTTGTCCAAATGACAAAAAAAAAAACCCTTTAAAAAAATCTAAACTAAAAAAAAACCCTTTCCTGTCTTTGCTGTCCAAAAACCAACCTCCTTCTTTCATTTCCCAGGCAGTGTTAGATTAGGTCAGGAAAGAAATCTAGAACTGAGAGCTGGACTTACTGATAAACAAGATTATCATTGCCCATTTTACAGAAGCATGTGACTGGTTTTCTAGCCAGCAACATTATACTGAGATTCCTTAGTTTTGTAGCAAAATGCATTGTATAAGAACAGTCATAAAACACTATTTTCCAGATTCTTTATTCCCCAGTTTTGGGTCAAAATGGATATGAAGGTCCCATTTCTTTTTCTTTCTGCAGATAGTTGTTCTCTGAAGAGCAAATTTTTTACTTCAAAAAAAAAAAAAAAATTGAAATATCCTTTCAGAAGGGTTTATGCCTAAATTCAGCAGTGTAGTGTATGCAGTCTTAAACCCCTTATCAGGATCTTCTTGACTTTAGCCATCATCTTAGACTCTGCATAGAAAAATATGAAATATGTATGTTTGGGCACAGTGTGTTTATGTATAATAAGTTTTTCTCTCTGCATTCCCACTTGTCTCTTCAGTGCTGTTGGTGTTCTCACCTTACCTGTGAAGCTGTGGAGGTATAGCCTAACACCTTCTGAGCTTCACTTACTCAGGCAGACAAAGAATTAATGTGCAGTGAACACATCCATTTTAAAGTGGTTATTCCTAGGTCTAAAATCAGTGAATTATGTTTCAAAACAGCTTGAGGTGGAGAAAGGCTCTTAAGCTGGAAGGAAAAATTGGAAATGATTGCTGCTTTTGTTTTTTCTAATAAATTCTTTCCTGTCTTCTCTGTATTTGGGAGATGCTGCTGGTTTAGACACTGAGACCTTCCGTGTAATTTAAGATTCTAAGTCCTTAATACCATTCTTCCTCTAGGTTCCACATTCCTTCCTCTGCTCTTCACCTTTTTTTCCTTATCAGGCAATTGTGTGTATTTTTACTGTCCTTACTGTTTTTCCCCTCCTTAAATGAAGACTGTAGTGTCAAAAGGAGATTAGAGACAGATGTTACTATAACATAAAGAAGTTTTGATTTCTAAATGTTGCTGAATCCCCAGTGAAAGACTTTGAGAATAATGTTTTTAATGAGAAGAGCATTAACAGTTCTTTTAGATTTCCTTTGAAAATCCCTGTCTGTAGGAAAGAAACTTGCAGCACTACTTCTCAATCTAAATTTCTTGAATACTGGGGAATTTATTAACAAAGCTTTACATGTGGGCAAGTTCACAAAAGGGTATCTGCACTGTTTTCTTGCACAGGTCTCTGTTAGTATCCAGCTCTGACATTAATACCATGATCACTAGATATGTGGCTGGAATTCCCTTCCCTCTGAGAGGCCTGGCTGTGCCCTGTGGATGGTAAACTGTGCATTAAAACTGTGGGATCCTTTCCAGTACTGCCTAGATCACACTGAGAAAACAGGACTTCAACTAATATAGCTAGGAAGAGAACTGGTAAATGAAAAAATTAAGTTATATTAAAAAGATTAAGAAATCAAGAAAGAAACATGACTGCTAGTAACAGATGCAAAAATGAAAATTAGGCCAAAGTCACCCAACTATCTGAATTTTAACCACACCATTATATTAATGATATTACAGTTAGTTTGCTATGTAAGATTGTAATAGTTTTCCTGATGTCTTTTATTTTTCTTCTTAACTGCTTATCTCTGTCTTTTCATGCACACGTGACCAGCATAAATAAATAACAGTACTGACTGGCATTATATGGTCAATGTTATAGATTCTTATATTTTAGGGGTTCAAAACTAACTGTCTACCTTAAAAACTAAGATTTTTGGGACAAAATTCCTGCTTAGTTACAATTCTGCCTCTCATATTTTAGATTCTGTGCAGGATAAGACAGTGTGCTCCCACTTGCAAAGCAAGGGGTTCAGTTGGAAGAATGAAATCTCAGCTCAGTTGAAACACTAATTTGTGTTGAAAGGCTCATGAGTGCTCTGCTCAGGGGAGATCAGATCTCTCAGGTGCCTTTGGCTGCTGGAGCCTGTTTGAAAAACACAAGAAGCTTTTCAGTGCCTTGAAGGAAGTCTGGGAGATTCTTTCCCCACCCAGGTTTTAACCTGAGAGACAGAAAACTGTGGCCAGTAGCTGGATCACTGTTATGTGCCCTGGTTTTTGGGATGTGCATTTTCACAGTGTGACCCATACAGGGGGCATGTCCTATGTGCTGCTTTCAAACCAATAATGGGAGAACCTGCCTCTTCTGCCTATTCCTTATCTACAGTAGTCAGCAAGAGGAAGTAACATAAATAAAAATGTAGTAAAGACTTCCTTCATTCCAAAATGTAAGTTTCCTACAGCTTTAGTCTCTGTTGCTCTGCCTCAGAGCATGCCAAAAATACATTTCCCTGGCACATTCTCAGAATAAACCCAGACTTTGCAAGCAGATCCTGTCTCCAGCCACTGTTATTATTTCTGGGGGATGTTAGCTTCTTCTGCTCATCTAGCTGTATTTATTGTCTGTTTTCAGGAAGAAAAACTAAGCTCCCAGTCACAAAAATGGCTATCAGAAGCCATTGGAGTTATTTTCTGTTTTCAAGCATTATAATGTCCCAGAGAGAATATCCAGAGATTTCTCCCTGAAGTTTTTTCTCCTGATAGATACTATCTTGAAAGGCTTTTTCTGCCTCATCTTGCTGCAGTGCCTGTTCTTGATGCCTGCTAAATGCACTCTTTTGCTGTCTCCCTGTGGATGGATCTTGAATTGTGATGTTCAGATGATTTTAACTCACCTTCAGAAACAGAGACTCTCTCTGGCTCCTGAGCAGTGTTCAGGTGCCACTTTTTTTCTGAAGATGGCTATCTGGAACTTTGCAGGCACACTATGATTTATGCTTATCTCCTTTATTTGAATGAATTACAAAATGCTTTTATAATATGTACAAAAATTAATATTACTTAGCAGGGAATCAGCCTTAAAGGAGTAATTAACTAAGAGAATTAGCAGTTCTGTATTGATCTGCTTTGCCACTCTATTAAATTACTTGCTAATTCTTATTTTGAGCTTGTGTCTTTCTTTTTATGTTGGGACTGTTGATAAAAAGCCTCCTGAGCAGTGTGCCTTTATTATCAATAAAGGTACATTAGCACCCCACCTTCCACATCTGTAGACACTTCCCCCTCCCAGAAATGAGGTAAGGGACCCTCAGTTGTGGAAAATATTGGCCCTTTAGCAGGCTGAAATATGTGCTTTCATCCTCCAAATCCTTTGGCATCTCTCTTCCTTGGGAGTTCATTTCACAATAAAGGGAAGAACTTTCTTAAATCTCCCACTAAGGGAAAGTTTTTAGAGAAGCCTTCTGTTTCCTAAGTGTTCTTAAAGTTTAAATCTCTTTGACAACTACAGATTTACACTCTCCCTGTATCTTATTGTATAGCAAAGCATTTGTATCTAGTTTTTACTTTTGCAGCAAAGATTCAGTACCTTTGTACATTGGTTGATGAACATTATTCACCATTAGTTGTTTAGAAAAGTTTTATTGTAGTGTTATTAATTACATATTTTAGCAAAAAAAATTTCCAAGGTGACTGTTGTTTGAAGAAAACTGTTTTAAAGGTTCTTAATCAACCGTGGTTTCTCAAATTTAAATTGCCCTTGACAACTGAAATTCCTAAAGTTCAGGGCAAAGCAGACTACAGAACTTAAAAGGAAGGGTCACCACTCATAAATTCAATATGTGGGAAAGTCTGAGGGAGTGGAAGGAAACTATGTGGGAATAGAAACAAATTTTAAATTATGAAATAGATACAGAATAAACAATTTTATAATAATATCTGATCTTGTCACTAGAGATGTATCCGTGTTTAATATCTGTTTACTTATTTTGCTTATAAAAATAGAGATTTTTAATTAGATTTCAGATTAATTTCCATGGTAACTGTGAGGCTTAAGAAGATGATGCTGGAATGACATTTGAAAAATATGAAATAACTCTGGTATTTTTAAATTTTATTTATTAAACAGGGAAATTTTCCATGGGTTTTAAGGGGCCTCTCAAATATCCCTGTGCACTCAGTTCACCAACATTTAAAGATGAGGCTTCAAAGCTTCTTTATTTTGGGTGTGCTTTTTTAAGCTCTGAAGTTTTAAAGTTAATTTTTAACTTAAAATTTTAAGTTTTTAAGTTCAGTTTTCACTGCTTAATCTCTCAGTCTCATGAAAAATCTTACTGCTCCCAGTGAAATCTCTGCAGGTTGCTGTGTTGCTGAATTGGTGCCCCTTCAGGAGGTGCTAAAGCATGAGCTGGCCTGAGAATTCCTCTGCTGACGTTCTGCCCTGCCCCGTGGGTCAGGTGTGCAGGGCACAGGCAAGCAGGCAGGTGTTGAGTCAGGAGGAGCCTGCAGGTCTGTTCCTCTGGTTGTTTTTAGCAGTGCTACCCGTGACACTGACCTGAATCATCCATCCAGCTCCCTTCTGATGGCAAACAAATGTCATAGGGCTGCCAGGACCTGAGGGAGTAACAGGGAAGGTGGAGGACTTTGTACAAGGGCATGGAGTGACAGGACGAGGAGAATGGCTTCAAAGGGAGCAAGAGGAGGTTTGGATTAGATGTTAGGGAGAAATTCTTTGCTGTGAGGGTGGTAAGGCACAGGAGCAGGTCTCCAAGAAAAGCTGAGGATGTCCCATCCCTGGAAGTGTCCAGTGCCAGGCTGGAGTGAGCTCTGAGCAGCCTGGTCAAGTGGGAAGTGTCTCTGCCTATGACAGAGATTGGAATTAGATGATCTCTATGTCCCTTCCAACCTAAGCTGTTCTATGTTTCTATGCTGACTATTTGTTGATCCAATCTATTTTTCTGTGGTCTTCATTAGTACAGTGGATTTAGGGCTGCCAGTTCACAAGCTGCTGCCACCAGGTTTAGCTGGGACAGGCACCTGCAATTCTTGATGGATTTGGAGATCAGAGAAAGGAGTGTGGGCCAGCCTGTGTCAGTCTGTTGGAGAGCACTGCTAAAATACAGATTTTGGAAATGCATGGGTCAAGATCCACCTCCAAAGCAGATCTGCTTAGCAGACATACAGGTGCTGGGACAGGGAATTAGGCTGGATTCTCTGGCAATATTTGCTTCATGGCACATCTACAAATCCCACAGGTCAAGAACTGGTGTGTGGTTTCAGCACATTCCTTCTCCATGGTTGGAAGGCAATGACAGATGACCAGAGCTCATGCATCCTGTCTGCAGCATGTCTTCTTTCTTACCCTTTGAGTTCATTGCATGGATTAGGAATCCAAAATAATTGCAAGAACTATAAATTGTGTCAGGTGCCAATGCTTTGTAATTATGGAGTGTGCTCTTTTACAGGATCAATTACTTGAGCAATTAGTGAAATTAATACTAAAAATTGCAGTTGAACAGTAGAGATTCCATGTTCCATCTTCAAGCCTTTCAATTATTTCAAAGTCATTTCAGTTTTGAAAGAGGTTTTGGTATGTATTCTTTTCCAATAATTTTCAAGGATGAAATGAGGCTTAGGCAGTCACTTTTATCTCTGTCTCTTTGTGTGCTCCTTGTCTCACCATAACATCTGAACTGGTTAGCTGATTCAACAGGACTTCATAGCTATTTTTGAGACTGCCTAAGGCTTTATGAAATTTGGAGCCAGATAATGGGAAGAGAAACAAAGATAAAGACTGCAGTATAAACTTCTCTATGCCAAAAAAAAAAAAAAAGTCTACAGTGGGAGAGAACCTGCTGGCAAATATCTATTTATGTTTTTTGATCAACTATAAATCCAAAAGAGATGAGACTTCATTAATACCAGTGCTCACAGAAGTGTTGCTTTCTGAAGCAAATTGAGTCTACATTTGTTTGTGTTTTTCTCTAGAGAGTTCCTCCTTAATAGGAAACTTCCTTGAACTTTGGTTTGTGTTACAGAGGAAATCTTCATGTAAGTTGCATGAACATTAAAATAAGAAAGTTTAGGGGAAATAGAGCATTTAAAGCCAACTCTTTATTCTGCGTGCCTATTATATTTTACATTTTCCTATTTTGTTAGGGAAAATGAATTTTCTTGGGGAAAAAAAAAGTCTATCCATATGGAGTGAGCTAATCTATGGCTTAACTACCTTTTGAGTCCTACTAAGATTTTAGAAGATAATATAGGTAGAACTTGATGGTCATTGATTACAAGGGTCTTTTTTACCCCCCTCAGGAGAATGTTACATATAAACCCTCTAAGCTAGTCCATAAATATTGCAAAATATGGGGGCCATGTAATCAACACGAAGGAAGTATAGCTATAACCTCAAATAATTTTTTGGTGTCAAAAGATGCACACAAACTATTTTTATGTATGAAAATACTTATTAGACAAAATAACTTGAAGCAGTGGAATAATTGGCATGTATTCAAATTGTGGTTAATTGAATTCTTCATCTGTGGCTTAGAGAGCCACATGGGGTACAGATTCTGCACAGAGGAAGCAATTTTCATTAACGGGATATAATTTAGAATGAGAAAACATATACACTCTGCCTGCAACACAGTTAATAATTAATATGGAATAAATACATAGACATACACTGAGTTACCATATTTCTACCTGTCACTCTGTAGAGTTTCAGCAACTCATTTGCATGCTAAGTAAGTATATTTATTCAGGGAGATGACACTGTGACACCACCTTCAAAAGTGGAAGACCTTTATGTCACAGCATCGGAAATGAGTCATCCTTGTTTTTAAAATGGCAAAGTGAGATCAGAATGGTGATTTGATCTCCTGCCTCCTTACATCTAAGAAGTTTGCTGGTTTCTGAAGTGAGACTGTACTGCTAAAAGGTGATAACCAGTTGCAAAACTGACCCTCATTTTCAAGTCTGGTCAGTTTTCCTGAATGAGATTAGAGAAAGTTTAAAACCTCTTAAGAAAGAATATTATTTCTGGTTTGCATTCTGAAGATCTCTTGCATTTATTACTTGGTATCTCACATGTGCTGTTAATATTGGGAGGTGTCTGCATGCAAAAAGCAAAGTATTTGAAGGACTGAGAAGAATGTCTTGCAGGATGTGTGAGAAAGTATGTGATATCAATGGGGAATGGCTGACTGAAAGCCAACATCACCACAGGGCTCAGGCTCTGTCAGTGGCTTGCTTCATCACTTTAAACAAGCTGAGTTACACCTAATCTCAAAAACAGATAAAGCTATTTGGGATAAGAAATGCAATAAATCTAGATCTCAGAAGGTGCTTGTGCACATATCAACACAGAATGTGTTGGTACAAAGCCTAACCATGGTTTTTACCTCTGGAAAGGTATAAACAGAATTGTAAGTCCAGTCACTTTTGAGACAGTGCCTTGACATGCACACAATTCTTGACTTCAACAAAACTGAAAAATATTCCTTAAATATTCCCTTGAATCAAAGCTCAAAACTCCCAATCTCTTGCAAGGATTTCTTAGCATTTCACCTGAACAGATCCAGTGCAATAACAGCACTCCCAAATATTTTCCTTGTTTCTGCCATATTTATTTTATGAACCACAGTGATATTTAATATTACTGAATTGTAGGATGGGACTTCATATTTCCTTCTCTTTTTAACAACAGGTGGTAACAATATTGGCAAACATGTCTGTGTTGGACCAGTGTGCTTCAGAAATCATTCAAGGAAATGGTGTGTATTTCAGCTGAATTATGTTTTTTATTTCCTTCTGGAGAGTCAGAGTAGATGGGAATGTAGTACTTACAAGGTAAATGAGAAAGGCTTCACTAATAAAGCTTCATTTTGCATCCTGTCTCTGCTGCATATTACACAATTGCTGCAGGGTGCAGAATGAGTCCTGAGGATGGTTCCACATAAACAAAATAAAATGCCACTGTTTTAGGAACCTTTGCCTTTGTGACCATATTGTTGGTGTTTGGTGTGTGTGACTTACTCTTAGATTCAAAGCAAAGTAGTAAAAAGTAAAAAGTGTTTCAGCAACCTGTATTGTGGTAATACAGGTAATATTGTGGTAAGATGCAAATGCCTTATTAATGCACCTGCCAGCAAATTCAAGGCCAAGCAATAGAGTAAGATGGGTGCCTTTTTCTTTTTCTTTTTTTTTCTGTTGGGAAACATAAAATTACAGTGAAAATTCACATATATTGCTTTGCTAGGTCAAGTAGGCCTAACTCATGCTGGGTACTGCAGTGGATTGTCAGGGACAGTGACAGCAAGTAAAATTTGTGCATACACTCTGCTGTGGAATTTCACAAGAAGCTTTTTCCCCCCTGGCTTTTGAGAGGGGTTGGCACTCATCCTGTGTGTAAAATCTTTTTTGTGTCTGCCTCATGTTATAACAAACAGGTGCTAATCAGAGGCCACATTCTGAGAATGGTCTTTGAATGCTGGAGAATTTAGGTGCCTTCTTCTCAACTCTGAATTTTTTGTATGTTGATTGATTATTATCTAGCTGCATGGTTCTGATGATAATTTTCTGAATTATTTATGCAAATGTTCTAACAGTTAAAATCCTCTGATGCTACCTGATGTAATCTGAATGCCTAATAGCATTTGGAGTCTAATAGCACATAATTGTCTTTACACTTAAAATAATCTAGAAAAGAGAAATCATCTTCTTTTTTTGTGGTGCTACAAGAAGAATATCAACTCCTACAGGCAACAGTAAATGAATGAAGACTCTTTAATGGATAACATTGTCTCTTCTGGAGTGAAGAGTTACACAGTGAATTCAAGAAACAGAATTCCATCATTTCCTTCCTTAAAGGATTCCTCATTCTAAAATACCCTTAAGCAGTTTGAGAAGGAAACTTTTAAAGTCTTGCTTCACAACATGTAAGGAAACAAACAAAAACCAATTACTTCAATTGAGAATGAAACTTCATTTAGAGACCTGAAATATGTGGCTACAGGTTTTTCAGGTAGTGATTACCTTCAGGTTAATTTAGAAGCAAATAAGGAATTACATTTGGTTGACTGAAATAAATTAGTGAAATTTAAAATACCAACTTTTAGAGGAGGAAAGAGTTAGTGCATTTTCTAGTTCCAGAAGCTCTGTAGCTTCCTAGTGAAGACAAAGTTATGCCTAGATCAGATGTGCCCGGGTGCTGAAGTCAAAATTTCAGCCTTTGTTTGTGTATTCTGCATTCTCCATTTTTGGGCAGTGGCTGGTCTGTATTAACCCAGCTCTCCTTTCCCCTTCACTTTTTTGTACTGAGATTTTTGTTGGAGAGTGGATAACGACGGCTCTTGTATTCTTTCAGGAGTTCAGCTTTTAATGGAGATGCTCTTTGAGAAATCCTCCTCTGGGAAGGCAGCAGAAGCTGCAGCGTGTGAGCGAGTCCAGCAGAAATCTGCGGTTACCCTGGCACGGCTCAGCCGAGATCCCGAGGTGGCAGAGGCAGCTGTAAAACTCAGCTGTAAGGCCGTGTCTCCTGCTTCATGGCACTGAAAGAGGCAGCAACTGCCAGTCATGGAGAAGCTCTTTTTTAATTTCTAGCCTCACTTGGTGAACTTGATGAGAGATATTCCCTATAGAGTCTGTGCGGAGGGTGGCGGAGGAGATGGAGCTAAATGAACCTCTGGCTTGCTTCCCAGAGGAGCCTGAGGTGCAGCATCCACTCAGCACATGGCTGTGCCTTGCTGTGCCAACTGACCCTGCTGCCTCCTCATCCCTTTATGCAGGATCTGTCAGGGCACAGAAAACTGGGACCCCAGCAGGTCCAGATGTGATGGATCCAATGGGAGGGAACGTGTTCTTTGGGCAGGAGTTTTTTAAGGCTGTGTGGGAGGATTGGTAGGGATGAAATGGAGGTCACAATTTCCACTCTGAAACTGCAGCAGCAAGTAAACCCAATTTATTTGTTTATGCTTTACAGCTATTAATTATGACTGCTCTGAACTGCATAGCTCCATGGAAGGTCCCTTAAGTATTTGCATATCATCTTTGCATTAGAGATCATATCTACTAAAAAAAGATAAATATGATGCATCTAAAAAATACAACAAAATAAGAAGGTTTTTTCCTAAATGATTTCTCCTGACATTCTTTTGTTGCTCTCAGGTATTCCTCGCCTGATTAAACTTTGCAGATCACCAACAGAAAGAAATAACAGTGATTCTGTCTTAGTGGCATGTCTGGTATGTACATTTTAGTCTTCCTTTCATGCTCATACTGTAAAATTAAGGAAAAAGCATCCCTTTAGATTTCAAAATGCATAAGTATTGCAGAAATGTTTTAAATTCATGTCAGGGTCTCCTGCTTTTCCCCTTAAGCATAATCCTGTACACTGTCAATTATTCATCCTCAGATTGAAGATTTAAGCATATAAGGAAAAATGGCTTCATCTTCACATTACCAGGCACCAAAAAATTTCCTTGGAACACTTTGGAATTTAAGGATTCATTCATTCCTAAATTCCATTCTGTGATGGTTCTATGTTTGTTGAAATTAGCCTTGAGTCACGGGGGTAGCAGCCCTTCACCTGCCCTCACGCATATATATGTAAATATTTATGCAAAGCATCCAAAACCAGGAAAAGATATTTCTTACTTCCACTCCAATCCAATTTTTTGTTCTATTTGTGTCACCAAGACAATTCAGTGCCCAGCAAGGAATGGGCACCAGAAGCTTAAGACTGTCTGTGCTCCAAGAAAGGTCCTGTCTGTTGGTCCTGCACTGCATGGGCTGTGAGCCAAATGCCAGAGCTGGCTGATTTCACTGAGCATTCTGTGAGAGGCCTCTGGGGACATAGGTGATCTAGGGCTGGAGCACAAGCCCTGGTGAATGAGGACTAAAGAGTATTGTTGGACAGTGCTTTATGATATTAATATTATTTCAAATGGAAAAGTAATGCTCCGTTATTGCAGCTTGTTCATTCAAGCAGGTCTCATTCAGGATCAAGAAAGTATAAATGTGAGCATAGAAAATGCTGTGATTATTCTTCCTACATGCCAAGAAGACTTGTTAATCTTGTGTGGTTAGAGCAGAGACCACAGAGCAATGGCAGCAAACCAGACTGTGATTTTTCTGTCTCACTGAAGTTGTTGCTGCACATTCCTTGAATCCATGCCTATTCCTTGAGACATTACCTACCTCCCTTTCTCAGAAATTCTGCTTCTCCTGATGTTTTAGTAATTGCCTGAAGATGTTTTTTGATAAGAATGTGGCAAAAATATTGCCCTTGAGACATAAGCTGCTTCAAGCTCTGATTGGTATTGTCACTGGTGTCTGAGGGCTTGCTCTGTACTTAGACCTGCTGCTCAGGTCTAAAAGAAAAGTGCCCCAAAAGAGTTGCTATTGAATGAGGGAAGATTCATCTGACAGATGAAGACAGTGAGGAGAGATTACCCAGGCAGCCAAACTCAGACCTGCAGAGCTCAGTTTGAGTTCTGGCTGTTATTTAGGCATGGCTGTAATGGATTCTGCAGTGAAGACTCTGCCAAACCTGAAATGAAACCTTTGCCAATCTGCATTGCAATGATGCTGTTTTGTTTTTCTAGGCAGCCCTGAGGAGGCTGGCAGTTATGAGTCCTGATGGGCTGGAGGATTCAGATTTTCAGCAGCTGGTAAAGCCCAGACTGGTGGATTCTTTTCTGCTGTGCACAAATATGGAAGAGAGCTTTGTATAAATGGGAGCCAAAAACCTTTGAACAATGATGAAGGTGATAGGTAGACAGTAAGATAACACAGGTACAATTTCATTTTGGTTTAGTCCTCTTGTTATTTATGACTTATTTATTCTAAACCCATGAACATGTGGTTTGTCAGAGCAAAGGCACAGAATGAGAAGACTTGTTACTGTGGTTTGAAAAGGTAATTTTTTATTTTATTCTCACGCCAAGACACACAATACCTTATCATTGCCATCTAGCAGAATGTTTTGTTTAATATAGTTGAATTAAGGTAATGAAGCCAAGAATTTGTTGCTCTGATGTTAAATGCTTCTGATGATGTTTTTTCACTGATATTTTTCTACAGTTGGGACATTTTGTAGTTTTTTTAATAAATGTTTTAGCCTCATCTTTATTTGGAGAAAAATAATCCTAAAAGCTGCAAGTATATACTTTGAAATGAAAGGGATGTTCCAGTCTGAGTCCAGTTCTTAATGGTTATATTTTAACAGAATTATGTAACTGAGAGGAAAATTCCCAAAAAGTGTTCAAATACTGGCTTCAAATGATGCTTGAATACATTCTTAGGCTGTACAAAGATGTGTTCCATCAGAGGATACACACTAACAGAAAGCTCTTTATTTACATTGACTGAAATTTCCTAAAGAAATACAGAGAATTCTAAAAAAATCTTGGGTGGTGTGTGTGTGTTTTATCTCATGATGTAAAATTTTCCACCTGTGATTTAAAACCATTACACAGTGACAATTTTCTCTCCTTTCCAAGCCTTACAAGAACTGGAAGTGCTGATGTCCAGACATGTTTTTAACATTCAAGCTACTGTTTTTGTGAAAAGTTGTTCACACCTATACTAAATAACCTGAAGAGTTTAATTAATTGGAACTTGAATGTTCATTTTTATGGCTTGCTAACTAGTCCTGTATTTTTAAAACTTAAATTGAACTCTTAGGAGCTCTGGAAGTTGAGAAATGGATGATAACCTAAATAAGAAATGTGATTTTTGAAATAAACTGTTTTTCATGAGCATTCTTCTTAATTCTTTCTTTTCCTTTTCATTGAAAAACTGCATCTATTGAAAATTACTCAACCAGCAATATCTTGGTAGTGTTTTTCCCTTGATTTATCCCATAGCACTCTGTAGATTATGAAAAAAGTTGTAATTTTTTCTTCATGGCTTCCAAACGTTGCTTTGGATTCTTTTATGATCAGCAACTTCAGGGTTCTAGGATATCTGCCAAGACCCCCCCACATTCCTTCCTTGCTGTACTTTGTAGATACATTAAGCAGCTTAATTAATGGATGTTTCTTTAGTGTTATGTGGTGTTTGGATGAAAAGCAGCAGGAAATTGTGAAGCTGTGATTGCCTTCCCCATTCTGTGTATGTGAGAACTCTGTCCTGCTTCAAGCAGTGAGACAAAGGTGGTTACTTTTTTTCTCCCTTGATTGTATGAGTTGAGAAGTCTCTGCCTTAATGTCTTTCTTGTGAGCTCTCCAAATAATCAGCTCTGTCTTGACTGAATTGTAAAACCTTACAAACCACACAGTGACCTCTGTTGTGAGCAGCTATTCAAAGGAAAGTGTTGGATCAGATGTTCTAGTAAGCACAGAGATGAATTCTGATTTTTTGCTTACTTTGAGACAGCTTCTTAAGTTTCCAAGATTGTTAAAATGCATGGTACTGTAAAATTTAAAAAATATTGTGTTCATAATGGACTTTAACACTTTCCTCACTAAGCAGAAATACATGTGTGAGCTATGTATGTCTTAGTATAAACAATGAATTAATAAATTTCATAGAAAACTGATTCAAAATAAAATCCCGTTGTTATCATTCTGGTAGCATGGCAGTCCCTGATAAAACACATCAAATTCTGCACTGAATTTCTGTACAGAGCCTCATTCTGTCAGCTTCAGCTAACACCAGAGATATGAATTGCTAGATAGAGTAGGGTTTATCCCATAGCAGGTAAATTTAAAATCTCATTTAAAGAAATTTTCCACACGTGCATAGTGAACTGAAAGAGCTCTTAAAAAGATGCCATCATGGCTCATAATGTTTTAATGTAATTTCTAACAGATCAATCAAATATTCAGTGAGCAGGTTGGTAACAACTAATTTGCTCTCAAACACAGGAATGTGAGCCCACATTGATTGAATTTACTACAGATACTCTCAATCTGCAAATATGGGTCCATAATTCTAGGCCCATATTTTCCATTTAAAAGTGTTCATGTAACAGATGTGGCTGTTTATATTACAGAAGAGTACATTTAGGTGGAACTCATATTTACAGCAGAAAATATGTCTTGAAAGAGCCATTTCAGCAGACCTCTTGTCACCTAAGTGTCTTCAAAACCATTTTGGGTTTTGATTTTTTCACCTAGAGCTGTGCACTTTATTTTTGTATATGCTAAAATTTCTGGGAAAATAAACATACCTCTAATTTTACTTCTTGATTCCCTTGGAAACAATAAATCATTAAAAAGATGGATTTATTTTTCTCATTACTTCTGAATGAGAATTCTGGATTCCGAATGAATTCTTGATTCTAAATGTTTGCTTTGAAAGTGGCTCTTTAGCTTTTAAACAAAACAAATAAAAAATGACAGTTTGAGCCAGAATAAACATTTTTGCTTTCAAATGTAGTATGGAATACAATATTTAATATCAAGAAATTTTCACTAAAATAATTATTGTGGTGGCTTAATCCATGTATATCCATATACAGGTAGGAGTGAGAGTGGAGAGTGTGTGTGGTACATTCACCCACCACCTCATTTATGAGGACTCATTGACCTGTAGAGCCTGAATGTAGGTTAGGTATTGGTTTAATCTTCCTGGAAAATGAATGCCAGACTTGTTAGAAATGTTGTTGTTTCACTTAAATTCTTCTGAACATTTTCAGTTTTGTATGAGATTAGAAATGCTAAACAAACATGCAGTGAGCTGCAGGATTCTTTGTAATTTTGATTTACACTCCAGCAACTTTGGACAAGGTCTTCAAATTTCAGCTTTGGTTTCAAACTGTTTACAGATATTCAGGGCCCAGATGTTTCATTCACAGAATAAAGTTTGGTTATTCTCTGTTTATTGTGTACTTGGTGCATGAATCACTTATGTGGAATTTTACTTGTCTGACCTTTTCAATTTAAAATTGTATTTACAAAGAATAAAATAATGTCTTTGTAACTTGCATACCTTATCTGTTGCCTGTTAGTATCCAAAAGATTACTTCATTTGTAGGGTTTTGCCTTTGTACAAGACTGATTCTGTTCTCTTAGATAGCTTGTTTGAAATTTTTGTGGTGACCATCTCCTTTTAGAAAACAACAATGAACAGTCAAAATAACCTTGGCTTTTGTACTTTGAGGAATCTTCTTTGACATTCAATTTTAATTTATATTAAATTTAGTGTATTTAAAGAAGCACTCTAGACAATGTAAATTATTCACCAATGTTCTCATTTTTGAGGGGAGGGGAGGGAAGATGGCATTAAGCATTGAAAGAAAGTTCCAGTTATTAATTGGAGTTGGAAGTGCAGAACTGGTGGGAAGGTGGGTGAATAATTTTGGCCCTTGACAAGCTAAAGAACTGGGAACAAGAAAAACACAGGATCATTTATTCTAGATACTTATGTTCTTTGTGGAGACCCTTATCTCTATTTTCTGGTTTCCTCTTGAATCTGAGTTTCTTTTTCCAGCTGTGACAAATTTCATCCTCTTAGGAGAGTATTTGTCTAATTGCTAGTTATCTAACAGAAGAGAGCTCCATGCCAAGGTCTGGTCCTGCTAATTATTATATTGATAAGGTTTTTGCTGAGAAACTAAGTAACAAAATTACCTTGTTAAATAGATGGAATTAGGATCACCTAGAACAGAAAAAAATGTTTATTGTTCTTACAACAAGGGGAAGGCCCAACATATCCTCCAAAAGGCCTGAGAGAAAGCATGGGGTATCAGTTTATGTGTTTATGTTTTGGTGCTTTTACAAGCAGAGCTGCTGGCTAAGGGTTTATGGATTAATCAGTTTTCAGCTAAATATTCACTGAATCAGAGAAATAAAAGAAACCCACTAGACCTACAGACCAAACACTGAAAAATCAATGATTTTTCTCTTTGATTTTCAACAGCCAATTACTGAATTCTTTTTTTAATAATTGAAGTGTGGCTAGAACCCAAAGAAACTGGGATTCCCACTATGGGAATCCAGTGGAGCATAGCAGGTGATGCTGCTATTTTGCTTTGGAAAGACATTTAAAAGGATCAAAAGGCCTAAGTGAGGTGAAGAAGGAGGTGTGTATAATGCAGTGCCTCACCTATCCCTGTTGTGATCACCTGTGCTACAAAGCACTGCTCATACCCTCTTCAAGCTTCCTGGATTTCCTCTGGGTTTTAACCTGCTTTTGTCCACATTCCTCACAGCATTTAGAACATGATACAATAATGCATATGTCTTCTAAGTGATCTGCTCAGTCTGATTGTTTATATTTAATACCCCATATTGTAAAAAATCTCCTTTTTGGAATAGTTCTGAAAGGATAAACCTAACAATTTATGTTCATTATGTATGCTCCTCAGGTGAGACAAAGATTATGTTAAGTCAAGAAAGTATATCTAAAAGGATCCAGAAACAAGCATGTATGTTTTCACTTGCATCAAAAGAATAATTTTGGGTCCAAATAATCTCAGGGAATCTTTTTTGATGGTGCTTTTTCTGACTTCTATGAGTCAGTTTGCCTGTACTGAAGTAAAGAGAAGCCAGAGGTAACCCAAGGTTTCTAGGATCTTACAGAGTTAGATGTGTAGAGGTCTAACACATCAAATAAATAGAAATAAAATCTTACAATATGAAACTAAGAATAAAAACTTTTTTTTTCAGAGCAGCAATTAACACAAATCAATGATTTCAAAAGTTTTTCCTATCAGTAGAAGAAATGATCATGTGCTTTATCCAGGAGGGAATTGTGAACTGTTAGAAGTTCAGTTCTGCAAGCATAGTCCAGACAAGTAATTTAGGTCCTTTCTGTAGACCACAGAGAAAAGTCAGGAAAAATAGTGCTCAAAGAAATAATGATTTCTTTGAGGGAGCTGTCTAAACACCTCAGCATCTGACTCTTAGTTCAGATCAGGGAAGCTGAATTCCAGGCTCAGTCTGGAAACAAATGGGAAGCACTTTTCCAGCTGGGGTTTTACATGCTGTTTACATATCAAACACAATTTCCCTCAAACCAGAAACTTTTGCAAGATCAGACTCTTTTGAAATGACAAAGACATCATTTGCTGGTTTGGTATGTGCTAACTGATGAATTCTGCTTTCCACTGTTTTAAAACAAGGAATAACTGCATCAACTCATTGATAAAGCTCATAATAATGTACCAGAGTATAGGTTTATTATTACAGAAAAATATCTTGCATTTGAAAAAAAGGGAGAAGGAAAACAGACACTAAGTAAGAGCTCCAAAGTGAGCTGTTCTGGACAATGTGTGAAATACCACTGAGCTCATCAATAGTATTGCACATACCAGGAAAACTGCTGCTCACCAGAAAACAAGAGCACAAACACAAATCCCCTCAAACCCAGTGCACCTTCTTCCCCAAAATAATCAGCTGAGCTGGAAGAAGAAGAAGAAAGTACACTTCATTACAAGGCAGAGCCTGGAACAATGCAACCTCACAGGTAAGGCACAGATAAATGAGGACTATTTCCAGGGGCTCCAGGCTATCCTCTAGGATCCCATGCTGGCTTGGAAGTTGCTTGCTGTCAAGACCATTGCTAAACCCTTGCACAGGAGTCTCTGCTGCTGTGCTGACTGTGGCCAATGAGCTAGCATATGTTGGGAGCCCTTTCTTGAGTCAGGAATATGCTTTCCATGAACAGATGTGTGGTAGTTCAAAGCTGCATTCCTCTCTAATTTCCTCTAGGCCTTTTCCCCTGATGGCAACAGATTAATGCTCCCCTTTTAGAGCCAAGGGCAGCTGAAGGATTAGCTCAGTACAGGGGAAAGCCACTGGGAGCTCAAACCCAACACCTGTGAAACTGGACAGTGACATTTTTTATGGTATTTGCAGGTGCTGTCCCACTGCTCTGTTACATCTTCATCAAGGCAATCTCTGGGTCTGACATCTTGGCTAAAATTGTGCCTGTATCCTAACTTGCACTGTTACCACCAGCTCACAACTGTTTCTCCTCAAATATTATCTATTCTTCTTTTTTGAAAGCATCATCCTTCCAGTTACCAACATGCTGGGTAGTGCACTCAGGTGGAATTTCTGGATTCTGCTGTAAAGACCAGATGAATGTTCATCAATTGTTGCCATTCTCATTTTTTGTTTCTTTTGCCTGTGTAGGCTAAAAACTACAGGAGTGAAATTTCCTTTCCATCCTTTTGTATGATATTGAGGTCTCTAAGATTGTTCCTTTCGTTTGAGGCCACTTAAAGAGAATTTATTATGAAAAACATTAAAAACAAAGGCCAATTCCTTTGGCAGTAGCAGTATGGTCTTTTTGTTTGTGACCCTTGGATATTCCTTGTGTGCAAATGTCTTTGGAGCTTTTTGGCAGTGAATGATCTGACATGGCTGTGCTAGAGATGCCTTTTGTGTCCAACACCTGTTCAGCTGCAGCTTTCATTCCCTAAAAACAGCTGATTTCAAACTTTTTTTTTCATTTATAGAAAATTCTTTCAGCACTTCTGTTGCTTGCAAACTCATCTGAGAGCCCCTTTCATGTGGCAATACTTTTGTTGCTTCTCATACTCAGTGGAAGTTCTGCCTCCTTCATTTATCCTCTGATCACCTTTTTAATTTGTTCACTTTTCTCATTATGTGCATCAATAAAATATCTTAGCTGTTTTAATTTGGATTTAAGTGCTATCAGTTGTGAGCAATAATCAAAAAGGCTGCTGAAAATTAAATCATTAAAATGTGGTTTTGGAAGAGAGGTGGAACTGACACCAGAATCTCAGGGTTTGAAGGTACTTTTAAGGTACTGTCTTTCACTAATGAAGTATGGATATATTTTTATTGAAAAAATTATTTCTTAAATAGTTGGATTCTTTTTTAAAATTATAAGTATTTATATTAAAAACACCATAAAATACTTCTGCAATAGATTTTACCAAAGAGGTTCTTATAGTTTGTTTTCTTTCATGACATTTCACAAAATTTTAATGTCCCTTTTTACCTTGAGCCCAGAAATGATAGTGTTATCAGAAAAAAAAAAAAAAAAAAAAATCTAGTTTCACCCAGGGGCTGCTTTTCCAAGCAAATGCCCAGACACCACGTGTTTGGCTTTTCTTGCAGCACTGGAGGTGTGTTCTATGTGGGAGGCCTAGGGGCAGGGAATGTATGAAATGCAAGAAAAAGCAAAGATCCTGCTGAAATTCCTCATCATTTGGAGAGTTCAGGTGTCCCCTGCCTTCACTCAGTGCCCTCTGGGCTTGTTCAGTTTTTCAAAAAACCCTGAATGGTAACTTCTCTCTGTTCCCATCCTGACAGCTGAGAGCTGCAACCCTGTGGATAATTCTGATTTTGTCTGCATATCTCTTTCTTTCTGCTTTATTTGTAACACTTGCCTGCTGAAGAATCATCTTCCTTACTGTTTGTTTACTCATGACAGGCTTTTCTGAAATCTGAGAAAACTGCAGTCAAACTCACCACATAATTAATAAAATACCCTTTCTTCTGTGTAAAGACAGCATTATTTTAGTACTACTAAAGCATTTTCTGGAAAACTTAACCAATTTTATCAGAGACAGTTGCTCAAATTATTCTCCTCCACTTACATAGTCTTGTCAATAAACTGCTTTTAACAGTTCAAGCAAAAAATCTCTCTTCAAATTTAACTTATTTTCAAACAAGGAAAAAGTTTCAAATGCTTAACAGGAAAGCTTGTTCCTTCAAAAATTAGAAAGCAGTTAGAGAATCTTCTGAAAAGAGTCAATTGTCATGTAGCAGCCCAATGTTTTGCCATGGACTGCATTTTTCTTTTTTCTTGAGAAGGAGCACAGTGTTGCTATTGTTCAGTTTCATGTTAGTTCTGGCTGCTATTCTACAAATCCCACGGACAATAGGGTAATTTAGAGGCCCCTTTGCAGCTGGGTGGGAAAGGAATTGCAACAATAATGGTTTAAATATTCTTAAAAAGTGCTTGATAGTTTTTTAACTTGTTCTGGTGACCTGATCCCATGAATAAGGACATTTTGAAAAGTCTAAGGGATGCGTTTGAATCTTATCTCGCTTCCTAAAATACTTAAGAACCAATTTTCCTCACATCTGGAATGTCTTTACTCAGTTTGGCTGTTTTAATCTGGGTGAAATCTGAATGAGAGCAAGTAATCTAGAGACCTGCAAATGAACTTTTCTGAAATCTTTAAACCACTGCTGAACTCATCAGAAATACATGATCATTATACACTGTTATGCATCCAACCTCTCTTCCAAGTCTTAAGGGGTGAATGCAGCCAGAAAGTCAGCTTCCCTTGGGGCCACCTGCTAAAGTGACAAAAAAAAGTCACACAAAACATTTTCTTACCCTGGGAACTGCTGAGAATTAATTTTGTTCTCTAATATTCTTTAGAAAATGTAAAATTTGTCTCTAAACAAAAAGATTATTAAAATCTCTTCAGAAAATGAAGTTTAGGCTAAAGAATTTTCTTCTGTAGCAGAAAGAGGTTTTCTTTGGTTTTTCACATTGCAATGTCCTGTGGGTCTGAGTTGCTTTTTAAAGAGCAGAGTAAATTTTTTTTTGTTTGGTTTCATGATGCAGAGAAATATAAAGGGATTTATTAATGTATTAATTTAATTTATTAATTAAAATTTAAATAAAAATTATTTATGAATTAATTGAGAAAATGTATTAATTGTCAGATATGAGGAGTCAAGGTCAGTGTAAGCAAATGAATATCCATTGATGTTGTTTCTCAAAGATGCAGATTTTATCTGCAATTGAGTTTCATCTGATGTTAATTTAAAGATATTTTCTTCCCTAGAGACTGAGTGTGCAAAGAAGAAGGGAAAGGACTGGGAATGTCTGCCTGGATGTAACTGACCAGAAGCATGAGCCCTTTTTCCATGATGTCAGAACTCCAGGCCTCATGGGTGTCCTGCTCCCAGTGGGAGTGGAGAAAAATGTAGCCATGAAAATCAGGTGAACTGAAGGATGAGGCCTCATTTTCCATGAGAGGAGAGGATAACAGAAAGGAAAAGCTGAAAAGAATTGAACCCAAATGTTTAGGAAGGAGACACTACTGGGGCTTGTGGAAACTTGGGAAACAAAAGCAAAGGAAATGTTGCATGGCATGGTTGTGAATGCTGGAAAACTGACTGTAGTCACAATCAGAGTTAGAGTTACAATCAAAGCACCATTTAAAGCTTTGATATTTATGAAGTATCAAGTGAAAAATGAAAAAATTAATACAACACCAGGTACTGTTTTGTATTAGCAACAACATCACCATTGGCAGCTGATCTGCTGTGCCTTGGTTTGCAATGGTGGCAGGAGCTCTAGAAGCTCATTAATTCATTGGCACAGATTAGAAAAATGGATATATTCTTTTTCTGTCAAAACACAATGTAACCCAAAGCAAAAGGAGTCTCTGTGCTTTTGCAACTCATGATGAAGTGCAAAGTGAGTTTCCAAAAGCTCCTTTTAGATGTACTTAAGGACTGGCTGGGGGAGAAGTGGGGACATCTACTGGAATTTTAACACACTTCATCATCTGTTTCCAAGGCTGCTAGTGAGACATGTTTGGTTTAGGTCTAAAGTTGGATGAATAATGCAGAAACAATTTCTACTTATGTTTGTGCAAATTTGGAAGCAAATCTTCAGCCATCTTGGGGTTGCTTTTGGTGTCATTTCCTGCATGCTCTCAGAGATATTAAACTTTAATCGCATGACTGTTGGCAGAAAATAAATGTTAAGCTCACACAGGAATACTATGAAAAGTGAATTTCTAATGTGCTTTCTGTGTACCACAAAGCTGATTCCATGAGTTATGTTCATTAGACTGGAGGATGGAAACAATATTAAGTGATTTATGGGACTAACTGCAATTGAACAGCGAGTTTGTGCTTGGAGTAGCAACCCCTTACTTTAAAAGAAATTAAAAAAAGAATTCAATGAGGAAGGAATATGTGAAGGAAATTGCAACCCACTCCCCACATTCCATGGTAAGAAGGAAGGAAACTCATCCATCATTAAATGCATTCATTAAAAATGATTCCCTCAGATCCATTTAAAGCATGTTCTAACTTTAATCTCCTAATTTCTTGGGGCTAGATTGAGATGTGTCCTGCATGCCCAATAAGAGTGGGAAGGCTCTTCCTGCACCCTGATGTAAATTGCTTGGACCTTGGGACTGGGCCTGCAGGAGCAGCAGTGTTTGGATTTGCTCCCTTCCTCTCCTCAGGGAAAGCCTGGGGAAGGGAGGGAAAGGGGAATGAGGTTGCAGAAGGGGAAGCTGTTCCTCTTGATACAGAAATCCTGGCTTGCTGAGTTTGGAGGAAGGATGGGGTTTCCCAAAATTTTACTGCTATGAACCAGTGAATAAAAAATTCCTGCTGTGACAAGGAAGGTGTAGATAAAATTGGCCTGAAGGGATGTTTTCCAGTGTTATCTGTGTGCCACTGTAATTTGCCTGTCCCATGCCCTTCAGTCTATGCTTTATTTTAATCCTTAATGTTCAAAGATTTATGTCTTTACAAAGTTTATGACCTGATTGTATCATGTGATTGTGTCATGCAATTAAAAGTTGTTGAAAATGAGAAGCAGGAGTTTTCCCACTCACCTTAAACTAAAAGCCAAATTACCAATGTTTGAGCTACACTGGTACTTCACAGACTGGTCCACAGAGTTTCACAAACTCTCTGTTTCACTGGGCTCTTTGCATTTTCAGCCTTTGCATACAATGGACTAAATAAATGGTGTGATTTCTGGTGGGGAATGTGAAATGATTGCTCAGCAATATTTAGAATTACAGGCACAAGAAATGCCATGTGCAAAATGGAGAACGTTGTTCCTGTCAGTCCCATCACCATTTTTCTTGCTTTAAATATTACACATAGCTGGTTCACATTATTGTGCTGGGGTTTTTTACTCATTTTATATATATATATATATATATATATATATATATACATATATATATATATATAGTTTTTTTGTTAAAAATTGTCAGATCTGTGAGAAACTTTAGGTTTCTGTAAAGTTTTCCACTAAGCTGTCCTTAAGGATTTTCTGCTGGAATGACAAAAGAGAACCATCTGCTGCTCATCAAAATGCACATTTACTTCCAGTCTTACCTTAATATTTTATTCTTTCAGCCTCCAGTTGTGTCCTGGGAATCAAAAGAGATCCCAGTCACCACAGCCTTTTCAGTGATGGGGTTTGTTTTGCACAGTTTGCAGGGTGCTCTGGTTGTGAGACTGTCTGGTTGAAGAGATCACAAGTGACAATCTCACTTACCTGCTGCTCATCAGGGACAGTTTGGGTGTCAGCACTATGGGGAGAAATGCTCACATGACTTTTCTGACTTTAATAATAAGTTTTAATCCTCCAGATTTGTTAGTAAGTGTTGACTTTCCTGCACTGTCTCTGATTTACTAAAGTGACACGTTTCTATCAATATATCAGTCTCATTTGGTTGGCCTGCTGCTCCCCAAGTTTTCTAAATTTATCCCAAATAACACTTTTTTAATTGAAAAGAGATTCCCTGACTCTGTCTGCATATCCACATCCATTTCTAACCATTTTTGAGGCTTAAACCTACTCCTGTTGCAGACCCTCCAGTATCCAAGATGTGTGGGCAAAGTTGGTGTATATTTTCAATTAGTACTTTTCATGATTGCACTTTATTGGGTCAGGTCATTGCTGGGGAAACATACCTGCATGTTGGAAATGCCAGCAGCTGCCTGCACAATGGGGCTGGCAGAACTCCTGGCACAAGCTCAGTAGTATTTTACTACTACATGCACTTACACAAGCTGAAGATGTGGCTGAAGGCATCTAAGTAAAAATACTCCTATGTTAAGCCAGTAAGAGACAATAAATGATTGAGGGTGCAAGTACTAAAATCTTCCCCAGACAATGGCACATAATATCCAACTAATAGTTGGGGTACATCTGTCTGATATGTTCTCCATATCATTTCTGGCAAGAGTTGCTTTCAAAAGGTGATTACAGAGAACATTTAATGTAGCTGTGAGAATTACCCTGAATAACAAGCTCATAATTTTCTATATTTGTGTTTTGCTGAGTTTATTTGTTGTACTGCCTGGAGAGGTTTTGTGGATCCTTTTCTGTCCTTTCTGCACAAAAGCCCAACTATGGAAGGTTTCTGAAAGCAACAATTGTGATTTTATAATGAACCACAAGAGGGGGGAGAATGAACATAAATGAAAGAACTTGATTTTAGTGAACAACTGTTACACTTAGGGCAATGCTGTATCAATGCTGAATTTAGGAATCTTGGCCAGGTGTTGGCTGTGGAATGAAGAGTTTGAGCTAATAGTGAGATGTTTTCCCTAAGATTCATCTTTTCTGGTCTGCTGATTTATTGCTGAGCTTCTCTGAAAGCTGTGGGCAAACCACACTCAAATGTTTCTTGCTATGCTGAGTGTGCTTATCCCTTTCTTTATTGCCTTGATCAAACACAAACAAATGCTAATGAAATGATAAAAATAGAGATTTCTGTGACCTGAATAATCAGTTTTATAACTTCCTACCCTGCCTTTTAATTTTTCCCTGCATTTATACAAAGGAGCTCTCAAACTCAAGTAATCAAGGAATTCCTCCCTGGTGCATCAATGAGCTTTTGGTGTCAATATTAAAAATAAATCAGCTTAGTCTTGTGATTATGGCCTGATACAGGACTGGTGAATTTCCACGTGGTTTCAGCCTGCTCTTTGAAGAAGGCTCATAGTCCCCTGGTCATTGTGTGCAGGAGCAGCTACCCTGATGACAAAGCTGGGAACTCCTGGAGATGGTACTCTGGGACTGCTGGGACCACATGGCCCTGGGTCAGCCCTGGGGAGAGGGTGCACCAGCAGCTTTGGCAAGGAATCAACTTCCTAATCCCAGGACTGTGGTGGCAGTTCCTATAGCCAGCTGAAGGGTAAGGAAGGAAAACAGATTTTAAGAAATCACTCACTCCACTGTCCACTTTTTTTAATTTCAAAATGTATACAAGGGACAAATATTTTCCCAATTTTTGGTCCTTTGTATCTCATGTTCCTCCTGGCCCAGGCTGTCAGTCCTCTGGGAGAGGGATAGGAAAAGAAGGATTCTTACTTCCCCCGGATTAGGAAAGAAGCAAATCAACAATTATAACAGTAATATGAGGATGGTATTGCAGCAGGTGTTTGCAGCATGGCAAAAAAAAAAAGAAAAAAAAGAAAAAAAAAGAATAGTAGAATAGTCAGAAAACCTCAGCTTTTCACTGCAAGTAATTACAAGTACCTCACTAGACTGTAACTCTGAGAGAACACCATGTCATGTTATTAGGCAAAATGATAATGTCCTTATTTTCATGTTCAAAAGCTGAATGGTTCTGAAGGAGGCTTGCAAAAAGAAATTAAGATAGTTGTACTGGAAGAAGACAGAATGTTGATTAGCAGCAGTGAGGTATCCAGATTTGACTAATGGCACAGTTATTGTATGCATAAGCCCTAATGGTGTTTAAGTGGTTGCTAGAATGAATGCAATTAATGTGATTTATTTGTCAACACCCAAACACTATAATACTCAGAATAGGATGGGAGGTCCCTTGCCTAGCACATCACCCTATGAATATTTCTCAGTGTCTCTTTTCACAAGTACACAAAACCAGTGACTATGTGGGGTTTTGTGTGGTTTTCTCTCTTTTTTTTCTTTCATTATTCTCATGTCTTAAGGGGCATCATGTACATAACTCCACTGATTTAAACTGATTTTGTTTTGCTTGGTTTCATGGATTTTGGAGGGCTATTTTAGGATGTTTTGGTCTGTCTTGTCACTTGATATTAGTGAACAATACATTAGTGAACAATACATTTAGTGAAGACAATACATTTCATCTATTCTGCATGTCCTGAGTTGTTTAGAGAGGGATCCTCCTGGATTGTATGAACTACTGTAGGGTTAACAGTAAATTGATTACTTTCTTAAATTGCTTCAGTGATTGATGGTGATCTATGCCCAAAAAAAAAAAAAAAAAAAAAAGAAAGAAAAAAAGAAATCCCGTGTATTTCTAATGTGAGTTTCTTTCAGCTAAAAGCTGGAGTTAATCATCTTTGGGGTCTTGTCATGCTGCATCAGAGAACCTTGTGTTAGTGGAGAACTTTCCCTAAGTGGGACTGGGATGTAATCAAAATCCTTGAATGACACAGATAAAGCTTCTGGTGTTTCTCATTGTGTGCCTTTTGCTTTTGATTTCACATTTTTATAACTTTCTACCAATTTCAACATTTTCACTCTGCATTTTTGGGGATTTTTTTGGTGGGGTTTTTTTTGTTTGTTTGTTTTAGATCTAAAGACCTCCCTAATGTCAG
Source organism: Haemorhous mexicanus (assembly GCF_027477595.1). Classification (NCBI taxonomy): domain Eukaryota; kingdom Metazoa; phylum Chordata; class Aves; order Passeriformes; family Fringillidae; genus Haemorhous; species Haemorhous mexicanus. The sequence goes on from NC_082346.1 coordinate 15,118,161, forward strand.
GTCTGAGAACAAAGCACCTGTGGTGTTCTTGCTTGGTGTTTTCCTACTTACCCAAGGAGACAGGAGCATCAATCCTGTTGAGAGATGTTCCTCTCCATGGTTCTTCCAAGTGTGTGGAGCAGCTGTGCTGCAATGCTCTCTCCCCTCTCCTTGCACTTGTGTGGAAGCACCCCAAGCTTTGGCATTGCTCCTTGCTGACTCAGGGAGAAAGCAGAGCCATTATTCTCCTCCAGATGAAAATTGATTGATATATTAGGGTTAATAGCAAAACTTTATCAGCTTACCCTTCAAGTAAGTTACTCAGAAATATTGACAGGCTCTCTGAGCTACTGCTGCCCTCTGCACTGAGGACTGACATGGCAGGGCTGGGATGAGACACAGCTGCCTTTCAGTCTGGATCCACATCAATTACCTTATTGTGGAGCCACCAGGAGGAGACCTGGGCTGTATATCAAACCTCAACATAAGCAGCAGCTGTCAAAGCCATCAGATTAATTGTTGGTCATTCATCATTTCTTGTTCAAGGTGGAAAACCCTTCCAAATCAAGGCATAGAGAACCTGAAGTTGCTGTTTAGAGCAGTGGACATGTACTTTGAAGAAGGTTTACAGATTTCACAAATGTTTGTTATTTACATGCTAAATAATTTTTAGTGTAGTGTCTCCCTGCCATACCCAACAACACAGTTAAAGAGATATACCAATGCACTTCCCTTATTCAGAGGGGAGCTGGATAAATTTATATAACTGCTTCCTCTTTATTCCCCCTGACTTGTATGGCTTGTTTGAAGGGACTGTCATGTTTAGGAGAGCTTAAAGTAGCCTGAAAATATTTCTCTTCAGACTTTAAAGGCTTATTACTAGAAATGGAAGGACTTTTTTCTTTGTCTTCTTTTTTTTTTTAATTTTCTTTGTCTTTTTTTCACTTCTTTGTCCTCTTTGGCTAGAGAAATGTACAGAGAGAGAAGCACAGATAGTAGAGAAACCCCTTGTAGTGGAACAAACAAACTGCTACTTTCAACTCTCCTGTGAAAAAATGGAAGAACTAAAATTTATCTCTGATTCAGAAACACTAAATTACTAATGGTTTTTTAAACAATCTGCTATATTGAAAAAATGTATCCTCATGCCTATGTGCCTCTGAGTTCCTCATGGCATCTCACAATCTCAGAATTGCTTCTTTTTGGTAGCTTGATCCTAGGAAAACCTGTAAGAAGCTTTACTGAGCATAGTGGTCAATCTCTACTGTGCATGATTTCCCATGCCTGCAGTCTATACCATGATAAACCTGAGGTGCTCGAGTTTTTACCTCCAATAATCACAACTAGCAAACCACAAATGGGCTTTTCATTTCTCCCTTGCAAGAGCTATAAAAACCAAGGTAAACCATCCTGCCAAATCACTTTTATAGAGACCTCACTTTCCTGTTCACTAGTTTTACTCCAAATAATTAAAAGCAGCACTTCTGCCCTTCGCTGTGTTTTCCAAGGAATTCACAAGGTGCACATGCTCCATCCAAAGTCCTGAGTGAGACCAAACTGGAGGTCCTTGGTGGGTTCATAGCCCAGGGCTCCTACACCTGGGGATTTGAGCTACAGTGTCCCCAAAGTCCCCTTCTCCAAAAGATGGAGGCTTTACAATGCTGAAATGAGCAGCCCACATAAAATTTAATACAGTGACGAAGATGAAATTAGTCCTGGTACTTTAAAAAAAAAAAAAAATAGGATTTATCATTTTGATGTCTCTGAAAGGAAAAGGTGAGCTGAATCCTTAAATACATGGGTTGCTGGTTTTTGTTTTGCAGTTTTGGGGGTTTGTTTAAGAACACATTTCTGTAAAAGGTCTTTAAGCATTCTGCATTCTCCTTGCTTTCCAATTAAGTTTCCTGGTGTTTCTAATGTGGTCCTCTGGAGTGCTGGAAAGTAATAGGAACAAGAATGCATTTAATACCTGGCCTGGTGTCTTGGCAGCAGAGCTTAGCACTCCAGTGTGGGGAGTAGCAGGTTCAACCCCAGGAGCCTCAGTACTTGGACTGGCAGAGGGCTGGTGTAATGCACAGACAGTGAGCTCATTCTGCAGGTGGAGTGTTCAGCTGCATTGATCTTGTGGCAAACCCAGCCTGCTAAGGTTTTGGAGAAACATTGGCTCTGATCTGAAAGGAAATTGTGCTGCCTTTCCCTGTCTTTCCACTAGTTTAGCTTGCAAGCTCTAATAACATTAAAACATACTTTAGGCAAGAAGGCTGATGCAGCTACAGAGACAAAAAGTAATTTCCTATAAATAGTAAATACAATAAGCAAAACTCTCCCATTAGGTAATTGTATTTTCATGGGGTCAGCCAGCCTCCCTGGCCAGGCTGAGGTCAATTCTAAAGTATGTGCATTATATACATTAGGCATTTGTTAATGAAGCATAAATTTCATCAGCAAGCTGGGTGCCAAAATCAACTCATTTGGGTACATGGTTTGTATCTACAGTGGTGTCTTATGGATTTGTTCCATAGCTGAAACAGCAAGTTTGTGCACATGCCATGAATGGCATACAATAAGGGAAAAAATAGGAATACCACAAGCACCATAGATGAGCATAGATCTTCTGAATTTTGCTCAAATGAAATCCAGAATGCAGTGGGTTCCAAGATAACAGTAAATAAAGAGTAATGAAAAGATCATGTTGCCAGAACCAGGAATACCTGGCCAGGATTAGTAATTATTCAATTTGATAATATCTGGTCAGTGCTACTAATTATTTCATGTGACAAAAGATGACATGAAAAAGCTAATAAAAAAGCTAAATACAAAGCAACCACTCCATTTGAGAGCACCATTTCCTAGAGGGGGTTCAGTGGGGCTTCACTCTAAAAATTCACCAGCATTTTGCTCGGATCCATCACAGGAGCCCTGGTAGAGCAGCAGCAAGATGACCCCTCTCAGCAATTAAGCAAGAAGTCCTCAAGCTCACTTCTCCAGCCAGCCTGGTGTGTCAAATGTAGGATTTTGTTCCCAAGAATGGTGAGCCTAAAAATGAGAACAGGCTGAACAAACTTAATACCAAACCAAAACCAGCACCTTATGGTACGATCAGGGTGCCATAACACTCTTCCCTTGCAAGCAGGTAAGCAAAATTACTTCTCTGCTTTGGAAGTAAGGCCTGTGTGTCCTTTCAACATGCAGGCTGGAATACTGCTTTGCTTTATGTAACCAACACAGGGTCTAAGAACAGCAGGATTTTGGCCATTTTTTTTATTGCCCATTAAAGTGGAAGAAGTGTTTCAGAGTAGTAGCCAATTTGAAAAGGAATATGAAATAAAATAAATTCTTCAGATTACAGGAGCGTTCTACTTTCATTCATTAAGTTTCCATAGCTGAGCACTGGATCCTTGCGTGCTTTGGCAGTGGAAAATAAAATTTCAGAAAGAGAAAGCTTTCCCAGTAGCACATGTTGGAACAACACTACAGGCTCCAAGTTGGGTTAAGCCAATTGTAAGTTTGACAGCAGAATTATATCAATCTCTTTGAACAAGTAATCCAAGGAATTTATGTAGAACCATGTGAGCTGTTCTCTTAGTTTCGATTCAGTGACTTTCATGTAAAGCAAAGGTGAGGTTTTAGTAGGCAATAGAAGGAGCAAATTATTGGGAAAAAGATTACATTGTGCCAAGAAATGTCCTGCAAGACGTTGAATCCCAGTGAGACTGGCAAATGAGTGAGGGGAAAAGGTGATCTCCTAATTCTTCATTCTTCTTTTCCAGTGGAGCAGAGGATGGGGAAGTAAAGGAAGTTAGTCCTCGTTCCTGTGTGCCCAAAATTCAGGCAGCAAGGAACTGAATAATAGATATATGGAGAAAGGAAGGATGTAGGTATAAATTGACAGTCCTTCATTAGTAGAAATGAAAAACATGAAGTTTTTCTACATGAATTTACACCTGGATGTAAAACACACTGAGACCCACAGAACCCCATCCATCTACATCAGTGGGCTTTGGGACAGTGCAGACATCACCCTCTTGGAATGAGGCTACAAGGAACTTTCAGAGGCTGTTTCTCTTCTGCTGCAGGTAATAGTGTTACAGTCTAAGAGTTAAGAGGCTTTTTATGAATACAGCTTGAGAAGAAGCAGATCCTGATTGCCTCTGCAAATGAAAGCAGTGAGACAACATAGGTTTTCAATACTGTTAGCTTCCAGGTTAAACAAGACTGATTCCCTTTTTGAAAATCTCTGTACTGTTCAAATTAGTGCAAACAGTATCATGGGTTTCTTGGGGGGAAAAAAATCAATGACATATTTCCCCCTTTATCCATCTAGCTCTGGGGAATGTAATGCTGCTGAATATGCTGGCTTTTGTAAGAGATGTAAAACAGAGTCTGTGATCATTTGTGGTCATTAAGGATAATTTTTTTTTTCCTTTTTCATGAATAGAGGTGTTAGTGAAGGTGTTCTGGCCTAATTCCAGCGCCAGTAATTGGACTTTTTTTTTAATTTTTTTTTTTTTAACTTACACACATTCCTTCAGCAGTTTCATTTAGTTCTGTGTGCTGGGCTCAGTTCAATATTGCCACATTGGCCCTCTTTTTTCTTAGCTAGACTGATGCAAACAGACACTAAGGCCTCTGTAAGCTTTCTTTTCCCTCCCATACAGCCCTCTATTCCAAGAACACAATTACTGCTTAACAAAGTTTCTTCAGATGTGCTTTCAGTAGTGTGTCTCCATCACCTCTCCAGCAATATTTGATAGGGGGACCTTTCTAGAAGGCAATATTCAGTAGGAACTCAGAAGGTGAATAGATTATCTGTTAGGGACTGGACATTGGTGGCTGAGCCATTCTTCTGACACTGATTTTTAGCCCTGTGCACAGGAACACTCTCAAGCCAGCTTGTGGCAGGAGGCATAACTCACTGGATTTGTAGTGATGGGTGGTATCAGCAAGAAATAAAGATAATTCTGTCTCTCTGTGCAATCTGGTAAGACACTTCCAAAATTCATCAGAAAGGAGATGAGCAAACTTAAGGCAAAAGTAAGTGTTAGATGGGAGAAAGGAGGAAACATGAGGCACATGGAATGCATTAGAAGCTGAATCAAAATCTTATTTCTTCGACTCTGACAGATATGAGGACATAATGGAAAACAAGGTTGCTGCCTTTCTGCTGCTGTGCCTAATTGAAGTCACAAAGCATGATGAAAGGTCAGACACAGTGTAAACATCTCATTTTTCATCTGGAATTAATAGTTCCCAATGTGCTGTATGCCACCAGCTTTAGCCCTTCTACCCTGCTTTATAGAGGGGCTCTTCAGCCAGGCATGAGATACCTCAGAATGCTTAAACAGCCTGGGAGTGGCTCATGTGATGCATTTCTAAAAATGGGGTGTTTTGGTCCCTCCACAGAGATCAGCAGAGCTCATATACAGCAATGTAACCAAGCTCAGAGATTCCCTCAGACATTACTTGTCCAATGTTTGTCCAGGCACATCACAGTCTTAATTCCTCTGGTAGACCCTTGCTTCTACACCAGAAAAAGTCCATTTGCTCATGGGGGACTGATTAGGGATTGCCATGTGTTTAACTAGCCTGGAAATTCCCCAGTCCTCCTTGGAGTTTGTTATTAAGCAGGAGAGAACCCAAATCAGAGCACAGTCCAAACCCCTGTGTTAAAGGCCTGCAAGGAAAACTTTCTGCTGGGGGCACCCTCACACCTTGGGTGACAGAGAGTGCCTCTGTCCCCAGGCTGTGACCATCAGCAGGACTGCAGATCACTGAGGGGCTGTACTGAGAACAGGTATCCAGGACAGGCAAAACCACAACACACTGGAAAAACAAGTGCATAGTTCTTATACAGTTTACTCTTTCCAGGAAAATAAGTGGGCTTGCTGCTAGAAATGTTCATTGTAGGCTGTCAAGGGTTAAAAAGCATTTGAAAATCAGCTTCTATTGGACTATTTTGTTTGGCCAATATCTGACATGGGTTGTACTGAGCACGTTTTGCCACCTGGCCAATTTTTTTTCCTGCCAAGCTATTCACTCAGGCTTGTGGTGTGAAAAATAGATGTTTAATAGTCAATGAAGTACTATAGTGGGTAATAGTTTATAAATTTCCATGACTTATTATGCTCAACCTAAGTGACTGTTTATTAAGTGTATTTAAAGCCCCCCATCTCATTAACTTACAGTACTGGTGATTCCCTCCTCCCACCACTGGTGTTTTTAATGGAAAATATTCACACGTCTTTCTCCTAGGGCATGTGAAACAGCCCTGTGGAAAAGAGACTGGATAAGAACAGGACATCATCCTTGGCTAGGTACAATGTGTTTATAATTTTTGGAAATAAAGTGGATCTGAAATATGAGATATATATGTTGTGGACCAAGAAAAATCTATAAATATCCTTTGTAAAAAATACAGCTGCCAATATCCCACCCTTCTCTGCTTTGGGTTCACAGTGAATGACACGGGCAGTTTTATCAATAAAGCATGTCTCATGTAAAAAAAAATATTAAACCAGCAACTTAATTATGAAATACTGCCTTTATTTTCTTAATGGATTCCACGGTACTTCGGGGAAATATTACATACTAAGGTTAAATAAATTCTCTGCTAACAAAAACCAGGCCCAGTCTTAACTTTAGGGATCTACTATTAGCTGTGCAATGGGAAGGTGAGTTTCTGTAGCAGGGAAAGGCTGCTAATTATAATAGAACATGTTTTGTTCCCCTGTATTAACCTCTAGAATGAAAAAGGTCATTGGTTGCTCTTGATAAATTCTGTGAAATCTCTCAAAAGCATCCTGCTGACATCAATGAGCTAAGCGTGCTTTTGTCATATATAATATTTTAGTGAGGCTGTGTAAGTGAAACTCCAGATTAATCCCTGTGGTGATTCCAATGAAGCTACTGGGAACATGAGAACAGTTAAGTGTGGTCATCTAACACCTGTCTTCGTGCTGTTTACATCACCTTCCTGAAGGTCACCTGGAAGCTGAAGACAAACACGAGATAATGGCAGTATGAAAACATAAAAATTGGTAAGTATTACAATAATGTGAAGAGATTTACCTAATAAAGGTAAAGGAAGTGGTGCATAAAATCCCCTCCAGCAGAAAGCATCTGAGAATACAGTTTTTCCAAACTGGGATGTTCAGCTGACACAGATGTTACAGAGGAGCCCTTTCCATACAACCTCAGATGCCACATCTGGAAACAGCCACGAACATCAGCTCAGCCTGTGACAGCAATGAGCAGGGCCACCTGTGCTGCAGGGAGTGAGCAGCTCTCTCCTGGCCTGCTCCCAGGTACTTCCAAACAGCAGATAGAAAATACGTGCCCCCAGTGTTGAAGGAGTTAATGTGACATTGCAAAATGAGCTTTGCTATTTGCTGTTTTGTTTGGCCAATAGCTGACACAAGCACATTTTGCCACCTGGCTAATTTTGCGCTGCCAAGTTATTCATTCAGGCCAGTGGTGTGAAAAAGGAGGCATTTAATAGTCAACAGAGCACTATATAGGGTAATAGTTTATGATTTTCCATGACTACTTAGATGCTGCTCAAATTATTCTTGATTGAGCAAATTATTCTTTTTTAAAATCATCCCATTCATTTATTTACTAATGACTCCATCCCTTCTCTCCCGTGCACCATTTTTTTAAAGTGGGAACTATCAGCCATTTCCATGTTTGAGGGGATTTAGCCAAAGGAAAACTATGAGCATGTTATAGCTCAGATCACAACTTTGAAAGACCTTTTGCCAAGATATTAAAGGTTGCATAAAACTCCTTTCTGAGCTTTCCAGGGAGCCCTGCACAGGGGTCAGATGAGCTGGAGAGAAACCCTGGCATCTGGGTTCAGCAGATGAAAATATTAACCCTCTCTGCCCCCCAGTTATTTTATTTTTACAGCAGGTGGTTGCTTGGTTGGTTGGTTTTGAAGATGAACCACAGGCTGATGGGCTCGTTCCAGCGGGGTCAGCAGCTAGCTGAAAACCCTTCAGCCTTTGCTGACAGGGAATCCTTGGTAAGGCTATCCAAGATTAGTGTTGGAACAGCAAACCCCTTCCTCAGGAGAGCCTACTTGTTAATAGTTGAGTTATTTATCCTGCAAGGTGCTGGTAAAGGTGCTTAGGTGTGTGCCAGAAACAGCATTTTTACTTTTGTGTGTACTTCCTAAGGTGCTGGAAGTGAGGAGGAGAGGCAATCCTCTGCCTGTCACAGCAAACACACAATGTCAATCTGTGTAAATTGATTTTCCAGACTTTGGCTTACCTGCCTTAAGCCAAAGGGAGGAGGGCTGACCAAAGCACCCTGCTCTACAGATGTGAGTTTATGAAGCCATAACGCCAGAAGTTGTCAGAGCAAAATAATGCATGTTTTTGTGAGTTTACCTGATGTCACACATTTTAGACAAACACTGGTGTTAATATTCATTGTATGGCTGGATGCAGAATAGCAACACAAGGGTAGAGAGATGCTTGTTATGTAGGTCTTCGCGTTGTTTCAAAGTCTTTATTATTATGACAGCAAAGTCTTGTTCATTAAAGTTTCACAATCCATTTTCATTAGGATGAAACTGATTCTGTAAATGAACAGTTGCTCTGAAAAATCAAACCCTTGCAGCTATCACAGGGGAGGTACAAAGTCTGTATTAATTATCAGGAATATGGTGTCGATCGAAGATGTTAATTGCCCTGATGGTTAGTTATTTGGGGAATTGCCATGCATTTCATGCAGGGATAATAAAAATGAATTTTTAAACAAAGAGATCTTAAAATAATATATAATCTGTAGAGAATACCAACATCAAAGGCTTATCTCAAAGCTTTGAATTTTATCTTTGTGGTCCAAAATGTTAAAGATGAACTGAGCAATATTTCAGCTGGTTCAAGTTTGTGAGAGGAAAACAAAACAAGAGTTAATTAACTGTTATTACAAACCTTTTCAACTTTAATTTGACTTTCAAATATTAGCATTTATCTATGAACTATGCTTCTGGGTTTGACAAATTAGCTTTCACAGAACAAGTTTAATTAGGCTTCATTGTGCTTTTATGTCACTTTGCACAGTTCCAGACAATGAATGGATTAACTTACTAAAAGTCATATGTTTAAAAGAATTTGTTGAATGCTAAAAAGGTTGACAAAGTTGCAAAGCTTCACCAGCCAAATGCAGAAAAGATGCATCCTGTTTAGCATGATAACACGCATTCTTTGCAGAGAACAGCTGGTGCTGACACACACAACCCTGCCTGGCTGCTCTCAGCACCCACAGGCTATGTCACCACCCCCTTCCCATCCCATCCCACCCTGGGAAAGTCTGGAGTGTGTCTTTACATCCAAAGCCTGATACCTGTGACAGACAGGGAAGGGGAGAGCTACAGGTGCACATGACATGACTAAGCATGCTGGTTCTCCAGCTGGAATAAAATAATCTCAGTGTGAACTTGTATTTCTGTTTTAATTTTTTATTTCCTTCTTTTTTTTTTCTTTTTACCGGTGATATTAGGACTGCTCCATATTTATGCCATGTTTATGAGAGATTAAAAAAAAAAGGCAGGGGGAGAAAAGTAACTGTGAGACTCTGAAGCAGTATAGCAAACTCATTTGTTTCAACATAGTCACAGGTGAGAGTGGAGAGAAGTGTAGAAAAGTACAAATAGATGTGAAATTGAGAAATGTTGTTGCTCTCCTTCACAAAAAGGATGTGTCACTTTAGAACTCACTAAAACCAGATTTGGTATTACAGTAGGTACTGTCTAGAGGAGAGCTGGTTTTGTAGCTGGGTTATTAGACCTTTTCCTGTTTTTTTCTAATTTCTCATCCTCCTCTCTAGCCACAAATGTGCTTCTCTGCCCTGTGGTGTGCAACTGCTTTTGTCTAGACAAGCTAGAACAGTCAGCAGACCCCGAAGAGACCTAAGAGGTGATCTAGTGAAAATTGTGCTTGAGAACAGAAAGCCATGGCAATCTGTTTTGTGGAGAGAAAGAAGAACAGAATTCTACAGGGGAGAGGGCACTGTATCAGACTAAAGAACAGCTTTGTGATGGCTGCATGTGGGGAGGCAGAAATAAATGCTTTTAGAAGCTGGCAGTGCTGCAGCAGCAGTGGTTTGTGTGTGTTTGCCCATCCCAAATCACACAGCCCCTCCCTGGTGGCCAGTGTAATTTAGGATAACGTCAGACTGTGCTAACTCATGGCTGGCTGACTGCCTGCAGATTCTTCCAGGAGTGATTTTGCACCAGGATTGTCCAGTCAGGACATTTACACTAAACATATTCTGTAGTCCATGGTCAAGTAAGGCCAGTGCTTATGTATTGACCTAGTAGCTTTAGGCCAGTTAAGGATTTTCCCCATGCCGGAGCATTTCCTGGGAGGTCCTACTGGCTTCCTCACAGCTGAGGGTGTGTCCTGTTAGATTTTGAGTAAGAGTGCTGCTGGACAGTGTGGGGTACTTCAGCATGCACTCTTTGTTTGATAAAAAAGAACAAAGGTCTTATGTGAGAAAGTAACAGAAAAGGAGTTTAGGAGGATAAGGAAGACAAAATAGAGGAGCAGTGTGATGGGCAGAGCCAGAGGCAACAAGGAAGCCATATTAATCAGCAGTGAAAACCAAAAAACTAGAGACATTGCAGAGGGGAGAAGAAACGAGTCAAAAAATACATTGCAGTGCAGTGATAGCAAGCTGAAATGAAAGGTAAGAAACAAGCAACAAGCATCAGGCTGCCACTTAAACCCCACTAGGCAGCAGAGTGAAATATGCTGTAGTGACCATTTTGTAAAGGGTCCTTTGGATTTAGGAGAGAGAGGCAGTTCTAGCACTAGCAGCACAATATGAGTTGTGCCTTTTCCTCCCTCCCTTCTGTCTGGCAAGTGCAAGTTACTCTGTTTTTCTGTATGCTCATTATTGGAATTTTCCAGTAACTTTGCACAATTCATAAAAATATATAAAGCAGAACTCTGGCTGAAACCAAGGTAGTAAGAAAGTAGTGGGAATATACAATATGCTCTTATACCTAAAGCCCCCATTCCCCTTATCAGGATTTATGAGTGTTCAAGAAGGAAAGGCCCATACTAAACACCTTTAACATTATCTTATGTTTTCCTAAAGTTCTACTAAAAGTAAAGATAAAATCTATAAGGTTATATGTAGAAGATCTGGTTGGAAAGTAGAAGAACAGTTTATGGAATACTATAAAATATTTGACATAATTTCTGTTTTATAAGGTTGAAAAATGCATACTGTTTTCAAAACACAGTCACTGTTTTACAAATCAATTTTTTTCCCCGTTGCTCATATTTTTCCCTTTTTGTACTGAGTCCATTAGAATCCATACTGTCTACACCTGCTTACTTCCAACTTTTCTCCTGCTTTCAGGTTATCTTCTTTGCTTTAGCTACATTGGGAAAGTTATAATAAATAATAATAATTAAAAAATCCCCTTCTTTTGTAAGCCCAAGAAATAAAGAATACTTTATTTCCAGAGTACAAACTTACATGAGACTAAGCACCTTATTCTGCTAAAGATCTTTGGCGTGCAAGAATCTTATGTGTACTATCTTGGTCTGAAAATACCTTTTAGTGCTCTGTTTGTTACTTATCCTGATTGATTCCAATGAGAGTTTTCTGAATAAAACTAGTTTAAATTATGAAGTAGGGATTTCAGGATTTGGTGTGCTTACATGGAAGTCCCCAGTGCTGGAGAGGTTTATACATTTCCTTTAAAAGTGTGTGCTGTAAGGGTGTCCTTTGAAGTCAGTGGGACAAATCCTCAGCTGATATCGATTGCAGCTCTTCCACTGAGTTCAGTGAAGTGATAACATTTATTGTAGCTGAAGACATATCCCATAGAGACTGAATGCTATTGTAAAGTTGCATGCTTAGAAGCTTTTTCCACATTTACCCCAAGACTATTTCCTCTCTGTTCCCAGAACCTTCAAGCAGCCTTTTATAGTATTTCATTTCACTGGAGTGCTGACACGAGTTCCATTTCTGTGATGGAAGAGAATCCTATACTTCTGTGGAGCATAAAATGTTATAAACAAAAGACAAGTGATAAATTGGACCCACACACTGTGCTTTACTTAGATATTTTCTGTGTATACAGAGTGCTGCCTGTTCTGGTATGGCATTCTTTCAGGTATGGGTTTCATAAGTGAAAAGACTCTACTTGTGTCATTTCTCACTCTCCTGAATTGTACATGGGTTCTGCGAAAATGTGGTTGTTGAATTCTTTTATTTTTGTTCTCTGTTGAAAGGTGAAATCAAGCAAGTCTTTTTGTCCGTGTTGCCATGTCTGACAAAAGGCTTACAGGGACAATTCATACTCTCAATTTATGGCTGTGCAGCCCCTTCTCTTCATTCAAGTCTTAGGCTGATTTTAGAGCATGTTGATCTGAAACTGCCCTCTGACACTTCCCCATATTTTCTCTTGCAGCTTCTTGTATGCTCATACTCAACCAGTGGAGCTTGGTTGAGTGCAAGGCCACAGCCTACAGGGTTTTTATGGCTTGTTCTTTGAGTTTCTCCAGTCTCTGGATTCTGTGCCTAGGGTGGCACCAAAATGACTCTTTAGGCTGATATTTGTGGGTTTGTAGATCCTAGAAATACCTTTGGAGGGAAACAAAAAGAAAGACGTGAAGCTGTTTTTCCAGATAAGCTCTTTCAGAAGATAGGATGAAGCATAAGGATTGGTACTGGGGACAGATGTTGAATTTCTTAAAGATAGTCATCTCCATAATAAAAATAAAAAAATCTGAATTTAAACTCTCCCATACTGAAAATCTTGACAGATGAACTTCAGAGCAAAAAACTTGAGCTGCGTGCGAGGCAATTGGGAAAAGGCAAGATCATCAGACTTAGCCAAATCATTTTGACATGGCAGTCCTTGCATACCCAGAACACGAACCCAGGGCTCAGAATAAGTCTTTTACTGCTGAATCAGGGAGGATCAGTATTTTCACACTTCTTTTCTGGAAAACACCAAAACGATCTTGGGTAATTAGAAACAGTAGCCTTACTTGTGGACTCAGCAGTGTATGAACTCACCAGCTACCTTTTTGTCCAAAGCATGGTTCCCAGAACCCAGAAGACGTGGCCCAGGGCCAAAACCCCTAACCACCCTGACTCAAGGTCTCTTGCTGAGGGAAGAATGTGTGCCTCTTGCTTCTGAGGTAGCAAGAAATGGGGCTGTATTTAATTCAGGGGGGAAAAAAAAAAAAATCTTAATTTTTTTCTGGAAACTTCTCCTGTCAGCTCCAAATACCAAGTGGGGTTCAGTTATCTTCATCCAGAAACTGATCTGCTGGATGAAAATGGGCATGATAAAAGGGGGTAAATACAGATTCTCATATTTTATGGGGAGAAGGGTGAATTATTCCCCCAATTTGTTTGAAAGTATGAAGAATATACAGATGCATCCTTTGGAGATATTAATCCCTAACAAATGTGCCACTGGAAGAAGTTTGGGAGGTATTATTCTACAGAGACAATCTGTTAGCAAATTGTGCACTTTGCTTGCTGTAACCCATTGTCACTGCAGATTTCGCAGGTAGATTGTCACCCATTTGCTGAGTGGTTTTGTGCAGTCTCTAAATCATTGCAGGCCATCCATTTGAAAAGTGTTAGTGGAGGAAGCATAATGTGCTTTCATGGTAATGTAAAATGCATTAGAAATGAATTGCATGATGCTTACCTCTCAAATTACAGAAAAGACAATGACACCCATATATGCGAATGCAAATTATATATAAAAATATCACAGATGAATCCCTGAGCTGTAACACTTGTTCATTTCTATAAATATTAACACATCAGGATTTATTTTGACATACCACTAAGATAAGTGCTAGAACTGACAATAATAATGTATAATTTATGTCCTCCATATTACCTTAACATCACTGTGCTTACATTATTGCATAAATTAATTTAATGTTTCTGACATGAAGCAGATTATTCAAGCATTTGTTCTTTTGTCTTCTACTGGTTTCTGTTGCTGTTTTCCAAATTACAGAAGATTATTATACTCTAATGTTTATTTTATGGTACATACAATTCATAAAGTCACTTTAAAGTTCTGAAAGCTTTTATTTAGCACTCAGACAAACATGTGTTGTTATATGATGTGGAAAGAGCATTAAAGCTTTTGTATATTAAATAACTTTATGCTTGTGATGCAAATTGACAATAGCTGAGAAGTGCAAAACTCAGGAGAAATTGAATCTGCAGCCTGTACTCTTAAGATACTTGGGGAATATATGGTTGCTACTGTGGGTGTGTCTCGTGTGAGAATCGCTCACAAATGCATGTAAAAAGTCCTAGATTTATCAAAAAAATCTGTTGGTATTTGTTGGTCTGAGCTACAGGTCTGTCCTTACCTGTCCCATGTGATAAGCTATATGTAATCAGGTGTGCATTTTCACATGGCCAAAAAGCATAAAATGATGAACTGGTGAACTTGAGGCTAGAATTCAGCTTTTCATTTTACCTCCTGAAAAAGCAGAATATCCTCTCTGGACATGAAGTATTTTTTCCTTTAAGTTAGAAATAAATATCTAAGAATTGATAAATCAGTGCCTTAATTTCTTGGCAATTAATAGAAATGAAAACTTCCCTAAAAAAAGAACAACCCAACAAAACAAACCAAATCACACAACATTATAATATGTTTAATTTCCCCAAACGGTTTTGACAATGCGTAATGGAAAGCATTTAAAACACTGAATAACTGTTACTTGGTAGCAGTTGTGCATCTTCACTAAATCTGGAGAAAAGAAAGTGTGATAAAGCCAAGCTGTTCACAGCCCAGCCCAGGCCAGTAGCCTGGAGAACTCAGAGTGGAGGATTCCCAAGCTGAGCCTCTGTGACTCTCTCAGTGCCCTTTTCCTGGGGCTAAAGGAAACACAGCTGAAACATTCTGCTGTAAGAGCTCCAGGGTGTGGAGGGCAAGATACACACTGCACACAGTGTTTTTCCTGGTAGATTTTTTGCATGGCTTCCCTTGGTTTTTAAGTCTTCAAGGCTACATGATCACTGCTTGGTAGCATTAAAAAAAAATATTTAAAAAGTAAAAAAATTCAATAAGGGGAACTGGCTTTGTTCTAACTGCATTGTGCATGTATTCTGAGAAAAAAAGGAGAAGAAAATAGATTTACATTTTAAAGGCCAGATTTACCTGTGCAGTGTGGTAGTCTTATGTGCTTGCTGTAATATCTAAAAGTGCTGTAAGCCTCATTGATAACCAACTGGCTATTGGTGTGTTTAGCAAATTAATTAATAAGCTCCAAAATGAATAAAATTTTTTCAATGCCAATAATAAATAGCAAATAATTGAAAGCATTGAAGGCTTGTTCCTTATGCTTGTTCACTGCTTTTGTTTGGATATTAAATAACTGTGGGGCTTCTCTGAAAAAACACTGCAGAAAGGCAGAGCTAAGGTCAAGATTATATGGCAGCAATTTCAAAGAGGCAGATTTTTGTTTATTACAATATATGAATATTGTTATACACAAAAATCATACAATGCAATCACTGGAAAGGCCCACTAAAGAGTTGGACATGTGAAATTCCATTGCAGCAATCAATTTGTAGGCACCTGATCTTCAAGGTGGAATCCAAAACCCCAAATTATACCTCTGGGTAATGACTAAGGAAAGTCAATTTTCTCAAAAAGATAGTCTTCAAAATAACTGTAATCTGTGCAGGGAGCTGCTGAAGCCAGGGAAGGCTGTTTGCTCCCATTCTGCAGCTGTTCCAGTGTAAGGTCCCAGGAGATGGGGAGAGGCTTCCATCTTCCATCCATGGGCATCCCCATTGCAGAGTGGTGCCTCCAGCTGCCTTTCAGGATCAGGGCAGCCTCACTGAGGGGCTGGCTCTCCTTGCCAGTTCACATCCAGATGATGTGTAAACACATTGCTCATCATTAAATATTCCAGGACTAAGATAATCTCCCAGGAGATAATCTTAGTCATGGTGATAAAAATTGCAAGGTCAGGGCGAGCACTGTTCCGTCATCTCTGTACCCCTGTGCCAAAACCGATGCGAGGTGCTTGGCATCAGAGCTGAATTCTTTATGTTTTATACTTTATTCTTGATTTCTTTTTGTTTTCTATACTTTATTTCTGAGGAAAAGAATTCCCTCAGAAGTTCTTTTTGAGATTTCTGAAGTTTAATTTGATCTCTTAAGGAACAATTTTGTAAAGTACCTACAATGGCATATCTGGGATAGGAGGAAAAAAATATTTTCCAAATTGCCTTTTATTAACTACTGGATATATTTTCAAATCTTGCTCAAGGTTTTTACTCTATATCAAAGCAACTTGTTGATTTTGTTTGTTTAAGGACATCAGCAACCAAGGCATGTGTTTGCTGTGCTGAGGGACTCTAACAAAGCAACCTTTTGAGCATGTTTGCAGAGCAGCTCTAAAGCTGCTGAGTATGGGAGCTCTTTGGAGATGCTGGCTATGCCACTCAATGGTGGCTGACACAGAGCAAAGTGCCCTGCTGGAATTTAATTGCTGCCTCTGTGTTTTGTGTATGAAACCAAACCCAAAGGCAGGTGTTCTCAAAAGATGCTAGGAATTGTTATTTCACAGTGCTCTGATTATCAAAACTTCAAGTTAAATGACATATTTAAACAGGTCAGTTTAAATCACAAGAAAGAACACAGCAATTTTTTAAAAGGTGGTGTATTTTGTGGTTGCTTAAATCAGCTAAATAATAGAGAAGCCTTAAAAATAGTATTCCAAGGAAATACATTCAATATTTTAACAGTGTCATTGTTTTCCAACTGCTTAAGATGCTGAGATCTCTTTTTAAGAGAGCTTCCCATTTTCACTAGAGTCTGCTTTTAGTAGTGGTAGAAAACAGAATATTCCCACTTTTTTGACTTACTTGGGTGTAAAATAATCCCTTACTTTATGATTGGTCTTTCTCCCTTACCAGCAGGAATAGTACCATGGTGGTTTTTTTTTAACTGAAGGTTAAGGATAGAGGAGTTATTGAAAAATCAAAATACTGTTCTGCAGACACTCATGTGGAGCAACTTCAGATTTTTAGTGATGAAGAGGCACAGAAATTAAATTCTGTATCATCCAGCTACAAAAGTTGCACTCTGACTGGATCAGAATACTGTGTTAAATGTGCAGGGGGAGCAGTCCTGCCTGATATCTGATGCAGGAGCCAAAATTGTTTCCCACAGGAAAAGGAGAGATCCCATTTTGAAAGAGGACTACAAGCTGGAAGTAATAATGCTTGAGAAAGACAGAGGAGCTGAATAAGGGCGTGTAGGTGGTAGCAGATCAGCACTTTCAGCAGCACATAAGAAATGCCATGCTGCACAAGTCCTTTAGGATGAGAGACAGGCAGCTGTGCAGAGACCATAACTAGGTGATGGAACTGCAGCTGATAGCAACTTTTATCACAGGCATCAGCTGAAATCAGAGCTGAGCTGAGGAACACAAAGGCTTCATGCAGGATTAAGGGGATGGGGAGAAGGTGATGTGCTTAGGTTGCCAGAGAGGGAGGTGGTAATAGATAATTTAACTTCTCAGTTAGTTAGTGTTCTGTTTTACCTCTACAGTGAGGGTCAGGACAAGAAAGAAAGGGGAGAAAAAAGGAGTGAGCTTCACGGCCCTGGAAGCAGCACTGGAGGAGCCAGGTGAGTCTTTAGTTTGGTTGGCTGTGCCCTTGTTGGACAGCCATGGTTGCAATATCAGCCCAAGGTGTTGACAAACCAGTGCTCTGCTGAGACTGAGAGCGTGCCCATGCTTGGAAGGCAGCTCTGAAAATGTCTCTAGCTCAGTGATCCTGAGTCTGGACGCAGCTGTACTGGCAAAACTAACTCCCAAGAGAGAAATTAGCTATGCTGGCAAAAGTTCAATTTTGCCAGTAAAACCACATCTATGTTAGGGCCTTTTGCCAGCACAGCTGTGCTGGTTGCAAATCCCATGTCCTCACACCCCTGACTTTCTGCTAGCAAAAGTTTAGTCTAAGATTTGCCTCAGAAAGAAAATAATAGGGAGATTCGCTTGTATTGATTCAAAGCTGCTTGTTTTAATATAGAAAGTAAGGCAAAATCTCCATAATGGTGTAGTTTATACAGCCCCTCTTTAGAGCTTTTCTCACTTGCATTTCTTAAATGTTGATTTTTGTGTGTGTGTGTGTGTATGTTGAGCACTTTAATACCAAATCATCAAAAACGCAATCTGGTAACCTGAAGCACATTACAGCTTCAATGCAACTCTGCCTCATTCTGTGCTAAACCACAGTTCTTTGATAAAAAACATGATAAAGAGCTACATTGTACAAAACACAGTACAGCCAGCTGCAAATATTCCAGGGCTATCTGGTAGTAAATAGCATAAAGTACAGAATGTGTGGAGGCTAATGCTCTCATTCA
This sequence comes from Haemorhous mexicanus, assembly GCF_027477595.1. NCBI lineage: Eukaryota > Metazoa > Chordata > Aves > Passeriformes > Fringillidae > Haemorhous > Haemorhous mexicanus. The sequence goes on from NC_082346.1 coordinate 15,136,540, forward strand.
TTCCTGGATATATATATATTTAAAGTAAGAATCAGATGAAGAAAACCATGTAAAATCTGCCTACCATCAGCTGAAAGCATGAAGAAAACTGGGTTTTTATCACTTATCTGCAAAACCAGAACTCAGTGCAAATATAGATGTATTTTCAGAGCTCTAAGTAGATTTAAGAGTGAATTCAGGCTCTCGATTATTCCTCCTCTATGCTACAAAACACTGGTGTTGGGCCTTGCTTTTTGGAAGTCAAGTCATACTGGTTTTACCACGTTGACTGAGAAAGAAGAAAAGTCATGGAATCATAGAATATGCTGAGCTGGAAGGGATCCATCAGAGTGTTTGAACCCAACCTGTGGCCCTGCACAGGACTCCCCAAAAATCACACCCCATGCCTGAGAGCGTTGCCCAGTTGTAGTGTCACTGAAATATGTTTTATAAAAATAAATCTACAGAAAGTGTTTATGCATAAAGGAACTAGAAGATGTGGGCTGTCTCCTTGAGGCCTGTGTAATAAATGAGGTTGATGCACAGGACCTGTCTGGCCAGATTGCTTCTGGGTGGATCTGGTGCAAATTCTCTTTGCAAATGGGGGGAAAAAAAAAAACCCAAAAAAACCAAAACAATGAAGTAGCTTTGCAAGTGTGCAGACATGCACAAGTACATCAAGAACAGGCTGCTTCTGAGCTCTAATATTGCTGTGCTACTCTGATACAAAAGAACAGCATGAAAGCTAAAACCAAATAATTTCAGGAGTACAAAATGATTGTGTACTGGTTTGCAGTGGAACTGCAAAAAATGCTTGTCAGTGAAATCTGACATTTTCCCATGGCTTGGAAGGATCCCCTGGTTTTACTCTAGGGTTATCATCCATATTTTTTAACAGGAGAAAATTATTTTGGTCTCCTGAGTGTAAACTTTTCTAGGGACCAGTGCACAAGCCCAGCCTGGAACTTTTCCTTCTATTGACAGCCTGTTTTCACTCAACATGTCTTTGATACTAGTTCTACTTGCAAATGTGCTGATGTGGGAAGCTTTGCTGAAAAACAGATAAACAAATGTGATTGCATCAGCCTTGTTTTCTGGGGAAACCAGGATTAAAAATATATTTGCATATCTCTATATACAAAGAACAGTGCTTTGGGTGACCCCTTCCTAAAAAAAAAAATAAATTGCTCAGTAGGTAGAATATCCTTTTCCAAAATGTTACCTGAGTCTAATATGATGGTTGTAGGAAAACTCTCTCTTGCCAGGAATATCCTGAAGTAGTGCCAGAGGCTTGCTGGCTTTGAGACATGTTGGGAGTTATTCATAACTCAGTGTGGGTACCTACGAGCACTGGAATGTGCAAAGTGATTTTTCGAAACCCACACAGAATCTTCAGAAGATGGTCATATTTGATGTAGGCTTTTTCATGCTATAGAGACTGTGCATAAGAAATCACAGCATGCATAAATAGTGCCAAGACTTGAAATTCCAGCCTTTTCCCAAGGAGACAGTTCCCACAACGGGTTTTTGTTTTTTGTTTTTCTTTTTTTTTTTTTTTTCCCCTCTCTTCTTTTTCATTTGTGGTCATGCTGTGGCCAGAGGATGAGCAGGAAGTACAATTATTGTATTTTTGACGTGGTGAAAATTACACTTGCGTTGCTGTAAATCTGAGTGAACATCTGTGATGTTTAATTATGGTGGTAGCACCAAAGCATTAAAAAGATCTTTCTGCACAGTCACAGTTTGTCAGGAAGAAAGCATAAATTCAGATTTGTTTAACTGGTTTCTGGTTTGTTCTCCTGGAGCTGATAACAAAGTCTAGGCCTATGACCTAGACTCTCCTGAGAAACAGCACATCTTCTGAAATTCCATTACAATTGTTGACAACAGTGGTTGTTCCACGGAATTTTAATGATGACTTTTTTTTTTCTGTAAAAATAGAAAGCTTTATGAGTAGATGTGAATGTAGAACTTAACCTGTTTGAAATTAATTTATGTTCTTTGTTTGTCACCTTGATGTTTCTTAGGCCAACAGAGGGAACAAAGTTAAAGAAGAATACCAAATAATAGTGTGAATGGGATGCTAAAAACCTATGCAGCATATGACTTGACTCTGTGTGACAAATATATATATATATATATATATATATATATATATATATATGCTGTCATGATACCTCAATATTATATATATATATATATAAATATATATATATTTATTTATTTATTTATTTATTTATTTATTTATGCTGTCATGATACCTGTTTGGGATCAGGAGAGGATTTCCCATATTGGCTGAGGATGGGTAATGAGCCCATCTGCAATGGGGATGCCCATGGATGGAAGATGGAAGCCTCTCCCCATCTCCTGGGACCTTATACTGGAACAGCTGCAGAATGGGAGCAAACAGCCTTTGACAATTATTTTGAAGACTGTCTTTCATTGAGGAAATTGACTTTCCTTAGTCATTACCCAGAGGTATAATTTTGGGTTATGGATTCCACCTTGAAGATCAGGTGCCTACAAATTGATTGCTGCAATGGAATTTCACATGTCTAACTCTTTAGTGGATCTTTCCAGTGATTGCATTGTTTGATTTTTGTTTATTACAATATTATATTCTATTTTATACTTTTATTTTTATTTAAATATTCTTATATTTTCAGTGGTGGTTCCTGAAAAAGAGTGGCAGCTGTGAAGGATGAAGGTCTCTGATGTGCCATGGGCATGGTATAAAGACTGCAGAGCAAAGATGAGAGAGTGCTGTCAAATATTCCTGACATGGAGTCTTGGACTACTAGTTAGAGAAACATCTATTTTTTAAAAAATGGAAATCTGCACACTTTTTTTCTTTTTCTCTAGAAATTCTCAAGTAGTGAAATGGATTCTGAGAAGCTGTACTTTTGAGTTCCTTTTGATTCTAATTTCCTGAAGATGGTTGTAACCTGACACTTCTCCTAAGTCTCAGGGCAACAGATCTCTGAATGCATTTCTTTCCATGGTGATAAAATAATCTTTTAACAAAAGCCTGAGTTTTTAGGGGACCTTTAAGTCACAGAATACTTCCAGCCTCTGATAACATTAAATAAATTAAAAGTTTGTCTGCTCTTCTCACCACAGAGATACATCCCATATGTTTGTGGTGCTTATTGTCAGTAGAGAGGGAGGTCAAACAGCTATTCCTTCCTGTGCTGTTTTCTCTCAATGTGCAGGAGATATGTCAAGGAAGTTTGGGGTCCTGCATTCCAGAAGTAAGGAAGTTGTCTGCTCTGTGACCAGGGAAAGGGCTGCTTGCTTGGTTTTTTCTTCTGCCTGTGGAAGGTCCATTGAAGCCGCCTCTGTGTTAGGAAATAAATAAACGGTATCTTGGCAGTCTTTTCAGATTACAACAGAAAATGTGAAGTTTACAGGAGATCATTGAGATAAATAACTTCTTTTCTGTGGTTGATTGCATGTTGTAGATGTGATAGAGCAATTTGAGCTGGCCTTGATTAGAGGTTAAACAGATGGTTATTCCCTTGCTTGCCTTGGGGCAGATGTATGTTTCCATGCTGTAATTTTTTGTTTCAATTACCTGCTATAAACCAACAGGTGATGGAAGGAAAGGTTCATCTGCCTTTTCCTCTTTTTTTCTTACCTGAGAGAGCATGGTCCTGATTTACAGAGGTTCCCTAATGTGTGACCTTTTTGTTTGCTTTTCCCCTTTAACCAGGGTGGGTTTTTCTCCCAGGCCTTGGCTCCTTTCTGTGCAAAGGCACCGACTCTGCCAGGCTGCCCTACGAGCTGGGCTGTGCAAGGTCCACGAGGCCACAGCCTGCAGCCTCCCAGCCCCTGGGCAGGGCAGGAGTGCAAAAAGAGCTTTCTTGCTCTAATGGCTGTGAAAAGCAAGCACAAGTGGAACACGCTCTGCAGATCGATTCTGAATTGCTGAGTGAATGCTTTCAAAAAATCTTTTCTTTGTTGCCAGTTTCCTATGCTGTGGCTTCCAACCCTTCTGGCTGGAAAGGCAAAGGCATGATTTCAAAACCTTTGGGGTTCTGGAAATCAATAAGTGGGGAAGATTCTTTGCTTTGTTTTCAAGCAGCAGAAAGGGACAAAAGCCACCCCATTCCGGATGCAGATGCAGAGAGAGAGCATAGAGGGGTTTTATTCTGTGAGAGTTCCAGCACACAGAGCATCTCCTGGTGAGAAGAGGGGATATGAGAAGAGAGAATGGTACAACAGTTGTAGTTTCCATTTGGTCAATGATCTCCAGGGGCATCAAACAGGACAGCCTAAGACTGAAGTCTGTTCTCACTTCAGTGGAGCAGAATTCGTGGTTCGATGGAAGGGTGTTGGGTTTTCCTTCTCTTTCTTGGGCTGCCCTCCATGGAAAAATTCCTAGTTTTAGACAATGCACTCCAAAACTCCTATTGAGCAGGGTAATTTGGGAATCCCTTCTGTGGGCTGTAAGACCTCTGGTCGAAGAGCACACCTGGGGTGTATTTCTGGCTCCATATCTGGGGAATCTGGTGAATCAAAGCAGCAGTGACATAATATCATGTATATAATATCATGTACTCTTACTTGCTCTCCCTCCTGGCAGGGAAGGACCTGGCCTGTAGGAGAAAAACTCTTGCTGATACCTTCACACTGCATGGGACACCCCAGGGCTGGGCAAATCCAGAGACCTGGTGTGGAGAAGGTCAGAGTGAAATCCAGAGGGGCTCTTTGTGCTGTGTGTGTGATGAAAAGTGGTTATCAGGCTGGAAGCCCTTCCCTGCATGGGGGGAATGAGATGCTCCTGAAAGGAGGACTCAGTTGTGTGGGAATCACTTGAAAGAGAGAGAAGTGCAGGAAAATGAGTGTCTCCAGTGAGACAGCACATGTCAGGGAGGAAGGGGGGACAATACAGAGTGTACAGAGTCAGGAGAAGAGTATTGCATTAGAAGAGAGGAAGGTGAACAGAAGAAAGAACAAAAAAAAAAAAAAAAAAGGAAAAGCAACTGTAATGGGAGAAATGAAGTCATTCTCAAAATGTAAAATATACATTTTTTCTAATCAGATGGAGCTGTCAGACTAACTCCTTTCTCCCAAATTACCAGGATAATCTCTTGATTCTATTGCATCCCATCCACTAGTCTGGCTGGCATGAGTTGTATTCCTTACAAAACAGGCATGTGTGGTAAGCAGAGCTGACCTGTAAAATAAGAGCTTTCTTAAATGGGATATGAGGAAATTATTGGGCTCCACAGGCAAGCTTGCAGTCTCCTTTAATGAAAGTTTTGTTTTAGACTTTCCAAAAGAGATAGGGAGAGGCCTTGCAGCAATTGCATAATTTTAAATATTAAGGGTGTAAATTTCATAAAGCCTCAAGCCACGCACAGGGCTTAATTTTTCCATATTTTCAAGATGGCTTGTACATTGGCTAATGAAGTTCAACTTCACTTCTGATGTTTTAGAGTTGAGTTTACTTTCTAGTACATCTTTCATGTCCTACCAGTTAGTTTCCAGGGTTACAAGCAGGGACCACAATAGAGAAATGGTTACATCCTGTTGTAGATGCTTCTTTGAACCTTTGCCACTTTATGGATGTCCTTGTTTCCTTGTAATGAATTTTTTTTAAAGTTTTTTTAGAGAGAGAAGAATGTACAGTCAGTCTCTGCTAATTTTAATAAAGGTAGTTCTCAAAATGAAGGATGTTGTGGGACTGACACTTGTGTCAGGAGCTCATTCACAGATCTGAGCATTGGCCCAGGACTGCAACTGCAGTAAGAGCTGCCTGCATGACACTTGCTGGGGCAAATGAATGGTGTGTTATTTCAGTGTATTTTCTTTGACAATTGCCAGAAGCAGAGATAATTCAGGGAAGAGTCTTTGTTTCTGTGACTCCACTGTGGTAGGAAACCACCCTGAAGTCAGACTTTGCCATAAACAGAGCTAAGACCAAAAAAAAAAAAAAAAAGATTTCCCGTTTTAGTGAGCGTAAGTGTTCTTACTGACACAAAAATAAAGTCTCTATTTTGGCTTGTGTCATGTTGAGCTGTTTGATAATTCAGTAACTAGTAACAATTGTGTGTGTTATATGTACACACATTCAACAGGATCCTTAAATAAATTACTTGCATAATTGTGCAAAATGGAAATGAATAATTTGTTGTCAAGTAGGTCCTTGCAAACAGTAATTTACCGAAGAAACTCTCAAGGACAGCAGTGAAACAGGAAGGAAAGAAGAGGGAGAAAAATTTAACAGCAGAGGAAGCAGCCTAGATAGAGGAAGTGAAGCTTCAAGAACACTGAACACTCGGGAGCAAACGGGATGGGTTGGCCATGAGTAAATTCAGGTTGGAAATCAGGAACTAAACTGACTGTCAGAGCAGTGGCAGACTAGAACCACCTCCCACGAGCCCTGTGGACCAAAGGTGCAGTTTCCAAGGTGGAGATTTAGCCCCTTCTGGAAGACTTTATGTGAAGTGTACACCTATGAGGCCAGGAGCTGATAGTCCAGGTAGCACTCTCACATTCTGTGTTTCTGCAGGAGGTTTGTGCACATGGTTATCTTGTGTCTAGCTTGGAACTGAACAGAAAACGACCTTATTAAACTTATTTTCCCATGTTAAACTGCAAACATGAGTATGAACTGTAGACAGGTAAGGGTTAGACTGAATGTTGCACAAAAACCCCCTCAAAATAGTAATTTATTTCCAAAAATATGCGATTAATAATAAATGTCATAGCAATCATTACGAGGCTACAGCTCATCTTGCATTCAGAAAGTGGAAACCTCCTTTACTTAGATTTCTGGGGTTTTGTCATTAGCAGTTGCTATTTTATATGCAGTCACATAGTAACTCTAGACAGCAAGTGGTAGTAGTCAAGCAGATTTAATTAGGTTTTTTTTAAAGAACTTTTCATGTGAAACCCAGTCCTCACCTCTGGTGGCAAGGGTACATGGGCAGAATCTTTATTAAGGTTGTTATAGTCCAGCTTGCAAAGTTGGTGACATTCCATTTTGAGTCTTTGTGTAGATCCACACATGAAAGTTATGCTGATTTTTATTTTTTTTTTTAATAACAGACATGTTTGTGCACAAGCCAATTGATTCCTAAATCCATCTTTTCAAAGCAGTGTGTTATGCACTGTAAATCAGGAAACTCATGAAAAATGAAAAGTGGTGTTATCATATTAGAGAATTTTGCTCTCTTTGGCCATCCATACATAATGCCAGTTCCCATAATCGACCAGACTTTTCCCTGTACTTTCAGAAGCCTGCAGGCTATATGGAAGTGAATGCTGTGGGCATTATGGTCCTGATTATGTGGTGTATCCATTTTCATATCCTGGATGTCTGACCATAGCCTCTGGGCATCTGTAACAGAGGAGCAGGTCCTGCTAACTCATGCATTTGTTACTTGTATCTGCAGCTGTACTTTATATTGGTTTGGACCTCTGCTGTTAAACCTGCTCTAAGAACTATTTTGAGTAAGTCCCCCTGAATGGCCAATTCTGTTCTGGCCATTAGGTTTCACAGGTACAGCTCCTCATTAGATCCCAACTATTCTTCCCTGAGAATGCCATGCTTTCCAAGTTCTATTTTCATTCCTTTTTTTTTCACTCCTGTTTCTCTAATAATCAGTGCCCCCGTGGGCACCTAAAAGCTTACACAAGCCTCAATCACTCAGAACAATGTCTCAGTATTAGGTTCCTGTCATGAGACTCTGAGGTGTCATGCAGAAAAATAATAAAATATATTTTTATAGAGACAGAATTGGAGGGTAAGGGCCAAGGGAAAGGTATAGAGAATATGTATTTTACTTTGTCAGTCCTCTGCAAAATGGTACATGGCTTTTCATCCTAAACTCAATGTTTCTATTGTTGGGAGGAAAAAAGTAATAGAAAGGAAAAGTTTAGCTTTTCTACTAAATGAGCTAGTTTCAGTTTCTGGAATTTTGACTTTTTGCTCAGTGTTTCATTTTACTCACTTGAATCAATGTCATTCAGATTTCAAGAGAAGATATTTTTCTCTAAGTTTTGGGGGAAAATCTTGTTGGTGTTAACAGGAGTTAACTAAAGAAGCTGAGAAGTGGTTTTGGGTGATTTGGGGTTTTTTTTAAGGGTGTAGTTTTCTTTCCCACCTAGAAAGTCCCATTTGCTTGCTTTCTTCTCCTGTACCTTGTCACTGAACTAATTCTTTTTCTTCTTAGTACAATGTTTTTCTCCAAAGCCTAGTGAAGCCCTGTTATTGATGGTGTCCCTACTGTACACGTAGCAAAATGCCCTATAGGATCATGGCTGGTTGAAATTTTCATTAAGAGTTTTGTCCCCAGAAGTCTATTTCTTGAGTCCTTGGGTATAAAATAATATTTAAACAACAGTTGTGGGGAACGGGGTGATGTTGGTGTGAAGTTTTATGTTGTTTTTAATTTGTGGGATATTTTTAAAGTAATTTCTCTTCAACGGTAGTATTTTTAAAGAAATGCATTTCTATGTGGAGACCTGAGGCTGCTTCCCCTGGCTGGCTTGCTTTATCTAGTTTGGTGTGCTGCTCTCCTGCATGGAAGCAGGCTGTGGTATTTCCATCTGCAAAGGCTGAGGAGCCAGTCCTCTTGGCTGGCTGTGCAGAGGAGTAATTTTCTGCTCCTGGACTTCATCAGTGGTGGTGCTGCTTGGTGTGTGCTGCCCCAGACAATTTGATTCCTCTTAAAAAGACTTTCTGACAGTCTCTGCTTAGTGTCCTGCCACATTCTTAACCAGGCTACTGCAAAGGATGAGGCTCAAGACTTTCTCTATCCTTGAAGAAAACTGTTCTGTCTGTGTGACTAACCTACCTACCTGATTTTCCTACAAGGCTGTGGGGGCTTGGGAAACTCATGAAAAATCCCAAGTGAATAGGCTGATTGGGTAAGGACGAGGGATGAAAGGTTGTTGTGCTGAAAGTATGCCAGGCAGGCTTTGCATTGAAGCACTCTTTGTTTCCAAAGGCAGAAAAAAATCCAGAGGAACTATTCTGCTATTCCCATTTTACTGGAAAGTGCAAGTGAGGTATGAGATGCTCAGCCCAGAGATGCCCAGGAAGCCCATGATAAAGTAGGAGACAGAGCTCAAAGCCTTTGTGTTCCAGTCAGCCTTCTAAAGAAGGACCAGCTTTTTAGAGGCACATGTCCTGAATATTCTGTTATTAATAGTGATTTACATAACAGCTTGTAGCCCCATTTCAATATTACAGAATAGGACTCACTCTTTTTTGGTGAAAATGACCTGGATTTATATAAGCAGTAATAAAATACTGTTGGAGAGAAGGGCTGTGAAGGGGGGGGAGGGACTATGAAACTAAAAATAAGAAATATGTACAGTACATAATTCTAACAATGTTATCTGAAAGACAGTAAAAATAGACTCAATTAGATATTGTCAGAGCTTTTTTCTCCATGCAGCTGCCTAGCCAAATATGACAATTTTTCAACAATATAAAAGTTCTAACACAATGCACGATACATTGTACTGAATTCATTAACACTTTGCTACCTTAAACATCATTGTAAAGAAGGAAAATAATGTAAGAGAAGCTTGTCATTTTTTGTTGTTGCTCCTTTTGTTTCTTTGACATGTTTGGAATTGCATGCCTGCGAGAGTTTTGTGATCTAAATTTAATGATCCTAAAAGGGATTTAGTAAGATATTGTTCTTTTCTCCTGCAGACATCCCTAGGCAGAGTGCTACATGAAAAGTGTGACTCAATTATACAAAAAAATTTAATTTATCTTTAAAAATGAAAAGCTTTTTTCATGCAGTATTTCCACAGGGATGTAGCCTCAGTGTAGAGCTTTCCTTGCTCTGCTTTGCAACCATGTAATTCCTCTAGAAAGTGAGTTTGCATGCGGTACATAGAATATCTGTGTGCACAAATGTGCCCCCCTTTCTGTGAATAAAGACATTATGATACAGTTGATATATTTGGCTTTGATTTGGCAATGGAATCTGCAGATCTCTGCTCTCATCCAAAGCTGTAAATTCACAAAATTACTGGAGCAGACAGTTGGTCACAGTGCAGATATCAAAACGTTTAAACCCAGATCTTCAGCATTAGATTGAAACTTTTGGTCCAGTTCTAACCCAAGTTTTTTAGCACCATTCTCTTACAAGTATTACATTTGAGATAGATAGACAGACAGACATTTGCAAAATTGTTGGTGGTTAATTTGTAGTCAAAAGCAGGACTAACATGTTGAATATATAAGGTAAAATAATCATTGCATTGGGCGTGCTGTTGGGCTTTAAAATTTTTTTTTGTGACTGTAATATGCTCTGTCATTTCCCTGTGGCTTGACCATCACACTTGAGCTAGAGAGAAAGAAAACCCCCCAGGAATGAAGAAGAATCTGATGCATTTTTTGAGAGGAAATAAGGCTGATGACTGAGGAGACATCACTTACTGGGCAATATAATAAATTTATAAATCTCTTATTTCCTCCTTTTTTCCAGTTTAGTACAATGTGTACTTCTGGAAAATTATATGGAATAATGCATCCCAAGTTGAACAAAACTTAACCAGGGTTCTTTACCTTGCCCTGGGCACCAGGAAAGATATTTATTCTGTGTGCTCAGAGTATGAGCAAAGAAGATTGCTGTGGTTATTTAATCAGGATATGGGAGGTCTCTTCACTCCCAACAAGGAATTCATAGCTGTGAAGCTCCAATTTTCCTGTTGCTGAACTGTTGAGTGTCAGATTGATGGGGAGTTTGCATTGCTATAGATAGATGTGTGAGCAAGTACTGGGTTCTCTCTGCTTCTCCTTTCTAAAGTGAACTTGAGAAAACTGCTGCTTCTTTCTGACACTGGTCACCACCTCTCAAGGTATTTAAAAGTCATGCAGATGTGGCACCTGGGGACTTGGTTTAGTGGTGGCCTTGGCAGTGCTGAGTTAATGGTTGGATTCAATGATCTTAAGGGTCTTTTCCAACATAAACAATTCTATGACAACTGGGAAGGAGACATTGGAACACAAGAACTTTGAATTTATATACCTCTGGAATGTTCTTCGCAGCAAGTAAGTAAAAGTTTCATCTTTAGTCGTGGCATCTTGCCCTGAATTAAACTGGGTTTGACGTGGAAAGATACTGTACCAGTCAAGCACTGAAGAGATCAGACCAGCTGAAGAGAGAGAGTGGTGTATACTGCCCACTATATGATTAGTGTGAAAGAGCAGGACAATATCTGTTAGGGAAGCATTAGACAGTGCAGGCAGTAAAAAGGATGCTGGTGGTTGGGAAACACCCTGTGCCAAGGCAGTGTTTTCATCCTTCACCTCGTTACTGCCTACATGAATTAAACACCAGTTTGGGAAAAACAGGGAATAGAAGGAGCAAAAATCCCAAATCAAATTCAAAACTAAACAATATAAAACCACCCCTAAACCAACTCCACCCACATTCCCCCCCACCCCCCTCCCCAAATTTGGTCTGGGCATCTTCCTGGAAAACTAGAAACAGGCTGGCCAAGCTAGAAGTGTTTCAGTCACCACCAATATCATGGGGCCAAAATGAGACACTGGCTGTTCTAAGAGCACATTACTTAGGAAACCAGATATTACGAAAAACATGTATTTCTGCATTTTTTTTGGTAGAAAATACATGCCACATTCAGCATTCGTGCCTATAGATGTAAGAAAATTAATTCTATCCCAACCAAACACAGTGCAGTGTGTGTCTCACTTTGGAAGAAGTCTGTCATGGTGGAAAAACACAGACAGTCAAAGAGCAAATTTATTTTATTTTTTAAGATGTAGAGGGACCCTTTAAACTCGGTCAATTTCTGCATAAGCTTACTGAGTTCATTCTTTGTACCAATCCCCACTGTGTAATGATTGCTTCAGTTCCAACTGAGCTGAAATTAAGCCTCGGTCTTCCCCTGAAGCTTTGTTTTCACAAAGTCTGTAATTACAATTAAGTTTAAACCATGTACATATGTATGTGTATCCTTGTGAAGCCTCCTCTCTAGCATTGCTGTGTGGCCATGGCATACACCTAGAACATGCTGACATCTGCTGAGGATCTTGGCTGAGATAGCAGCCAAAATTTGGTTGTATTTTTGGTTATTATTTGCTAATAGTGAAGTAGCCTAGGGCTCTACAGAGGGTAAAACAGCAACGTGATTGAAGGTATGTGCTACAAAATTATGTAAAGTATGTGCAGCCATTTCTGACTGAGGAATGTGCAGTTTACAAATCCTTTATTTAGGGATACAAGGCTTGATATCCAACAGAACAAATAACCAATCAGCCTCAATAGTTGATTTATTTACCTTGTGAGTTTTATGGTAAGGTTCAATAGAATTCAATGGGTCTATGCTACACTAAATTCTGCTGATCTTCACTAAGGTGCTCTTTACTGCTTTTCACAGCCTTGCTGAGGCTTTTAAACAGTTGAAGGATTTCTGTTCCAGGGAGGTTTGGGTTCGAATAGTGAATGAGTCCCTGATCATAGTTACAAAAGTGTCTGTTTGTTAGAGCTCTCCAAGTTCCTTCCAGATAAAAGATGCTAATAGATGTAAGATAATGTGTACATGCAAGAATGTCGTCATTAATAAATATTGAAGAAAAATAAAAAGCTCTCTGTGAACGATGTAAAGTAACACCAATGAGTATTTAATCTGCTTTTTAAATTGAATTTTCAGCTTAAAGAGGGAAACTTTTCTTCTTGCTTGAAAAATTAAAATAGAAAAATGAATATTGAAATGTATTGGCTTGGGATTTTCAACGCAGTTTAAATAACTAATTAAGAAAAAGTTGCAGGGAGGAAAAACATTAAAATATGCAATAATTTATTTTTAATAAGTGTAAAACAGATTATTTTAATTACCACATCTTTAAAAATATGGGGTAAATAAAATGCCTTAAATTGTCATTCATAGAGATCTGGAATTGAAGTGTAGAGATTAAAGCCTTTTATCAGTAGATGTAGACAAAAGACTTAATGAATAACGAACACAGAAATTAACTGAAATGACAGCTACATATTTTTTTGCTTGGTTTACCACGTCCTCTGACATTTTTTCCCTTCTTTGGTTCTGCTATTCAGAACAAGCTGTTAGCCAGGTGAGGTTTCATGGTATTTTCTATGCCACTATTTTCTTTATTCAAAGCTTTCGAACTCTTTTTAAGTTTACCTCCTTGCCTTTAGAATAGCAGCTACCTGGTCAACCCCTTCTGCTGCACAAGGACTTAAAGGTAGATTCCAGTCTCTATAATTTTTTTTCACTGAATTTTCAGTCACCCAGGTTTCCATTGAAATCTTTATAAGCCAGGGTGCCAAAATCACCTAACGCCAATCAAGCTTTGGCAAAGTCTGCGCGCCCTGGCTGGAGTTAATATTTTATATTACTACATAAATGTTGGGTCCAAGTGCTCCCTATTTATTGTGCAGCTTTTTCAGAGGGGTTTTGAGGAGCCATCAGGCCGTGTGTCAGTGCATGAACTCTGTTCCCTGAAGCTGGGTGTCTCTTGGAGAGCTCTGGCTGGCAGAGAAAACTTCTCCCTTTTGATGCAACAAATTCCATGCAGAAACAGAGCACGGCAGAGCCATGTTTGCTGTGTGGTGTCAAGTGGGGGTAAGGCTCCCTTCTCTTGGCAAGCACGTGCTTTTTGTGGGCTTGCTCAAAGCCATCTAAATGACATGCACTCTGTGTTACTCGCCTGGTGTTTACCCAAAAGCAGAGTCTGACCCTGAAGTGCTGTATTTGTCCTGGTTGTTATAAGGTTGTGGGTTCAATGTGCATAAATGAGTAATTGTCCTTCAGAGGCCTGGGCTTTAGTTCACCCTCTTAGTGCTGCTGAGCCAACAAGCACAGAAAGAGCTGTACTTTGGCATCATCCCAAAAAGTTAGAGGTCGTGAGCCAAAAACCCCAGGAAAGCCTTTCAGCTTTCCCGTCAGCCCAGTGTGCTGGGGTTCAGAGCTGCTGATCTCACCTGGAACAGGACAGCAGCAGGAGGGTGGGGGAAGGGACAGCCCTTTCCAGGGAAGGAGTGTGCAAGGTCTCCAAGTCTTCCAGCAGCCAGGGAAGCTGTCCTCCCAGCAGGCAGGGAAACAAGACATCTTCTGCCTTGACTTTTTATGAGAAATATTTGTTCTCCTGTTGGCTTGTTCTATTATGCGTCTGACTTTCCTCCTTTTTAAGAGGGGAAGAAGATATGCCAAGAAACCTCTGTCACTAAGCCAGAATAGTTCTGTCATATCTTCCTCTCATTTTAGCACTCCAGCTATTCTTCTAAGTAGGGAAAAATAATTTGGGAGTCCCTGGCAGTTTTGCTGTTTTTTAAGGAAACATGAAAGACGGGAGGATTTGGCCCGCTGGTAGCTGAAAAGCACTCAGGCTCTGCCAGGATTTAATTCCTTGTGAACTCTGACCTGGAATGAATACAACATGTGTGCTACTGTTCCTCTATAATTTAGCATCCCTTTTTCCTGTGTGGGTTTTTCTCCCTGCCCTGTTTGTTACGGTTAAACCTGGCTGAGGGGTTTATCCTTTATGACTGGTACCCCTGCAAGGGAGAGACTCTCACTGCTTTTACAGGCCTCTCAAACTCCCCCTAAAAGGTCCTGGAGCTTTGCCTTTGCTGGCATTGATAATGTTGCTGCTTTTGGATCCCAAAGCCTCCAGTTCAACGCCATTCCCCACCCCATCAGACTTAGGTTCCTCACAAAGTCAAAAGGCACTGCTCAGATTAAAGGGACTGGTTGGATGCTGCTGTGTAGACCCTGATGTGTTCCAAGGGTACTCAGTTCTTCAGCAGGAGCTGTGCTGTGCTGCTAGGGGACTGCTCAGGCACTGCTACTTAGAAATTACGTGGTGCTACACCAGCTCTGGGACTTGTAGATTTGCATTCACTCTGCAGCTTCATTAAAAATTTTAACTGGGACATATTTAGACTACTCAAGCTGCTTCTATAGAGTTGATTATTTTGTCTTGTCCTTAGAAAACAGCTTATCCTTGTGAAAATAACATATAAATTGTACTATTATATTTAGTGTTGCAAGCTCTGCTCTTGCTGTTTGGTTTTTTTTCCCTTTTGGAGCTGTGGAATTTCTGTCAAATATTGTCTTATGAGTTAAAATCCACCACGGAAGGAACACATTCTGTGTCTTTTCCATTTTTCTCAGTGAACCTCTGTCATTAGTGTGCTTATTGCCTAGAGAATTAAGGAAAAGAGAGAAAGGATGTTTCTGTGAGTAAGACACAAGATCTGCCATTTCATCCAGAGGAAGTATTAAATCCCTGTGCACCTCCATTCTATCTAAAAAAGGCGTGTAGTAGGATCTGCTCATTCTGGAATGCTGTTTGTGTCCTAATTTGTTGAAGAAAACTGATTCTGTCCTAAGAAACCTTTTCTAGAAATACAAATGCTACTCTCATGAGCACAGGTGTTTTGTGGTTTTCTGAATTCTCTTGCAAAATGCTCTCCCTATGGGGAGTTGTGGTCAAGAATCTATGGTTTAATTCTCAGCATTGAATGGCAGAAAAAATATGTTGTGTAAAGATTTCTTTTTCTAGCACTCAAATGTCCAGAAAAATCTCTGTAAACACAGGAGCAAGTAAATTTTACACATGATTCCGTTCACTTCATTTTACAGTTGAAAAATCCAGTGTATCTGAAATTGGATAAAGCTGCCACAGCATTTTTAGTCTATGGTGGCATTTGAGACTTAATTCCTCCTGTGAAAGCACTGTAAGTTTCTGTGGAATCCTGCAGGTGCTCTGTGTTTGTGAAATCCAGGAGGTCTTAAATTTAGAGATGCTTGTTGCAGTCAGTTTCATGCAAAGCCTATAGTAAAGCAATCTGTCAATTAAAGAAAATGCCTCACCAGTTCATCCTTTTCAAGTTTCCTATGTATGTATTTAAACATAAAAAAAGAAAAAAAAGAAAAAAAGAAAAGAGTGTAAGCCCAAATGCTGTTTGCTCTCTTTTATAATTTTCTGGGAGCAGCAGGAAATTATTTTCACACTTGATGAAGCTCAACCTTCATAATGAAGGCAATGAAGAGCAAACTATGCACCAGAGCATAAGACAGCTTAAACTTGCAATACCAAGTAGGTTTTTAGAAGAACCTTCTTTGAGAAAAAGAACCTGACTTGTTTCAAAGGATTTTTGAGCAAGCTTTTCCAGCTTCTTATATTTTCTTTACATTTTGTTGTAATTCTGTGTGCTGGAAATCTGAAAATTTGGAGTTGCACAAAGGCTGTGACTGAGTAGGATGTCTGGGGGCGAAGCTGTGACTTCACCTCTTCTTTGGGAATGGCCAGCTTTCCTGATAGTGCAGTAATGTTTGTTTTTCTGTCTGAGGAATGGAGGAGCCATGGGACTTGTTTACCCTCTTACATCTGAGTGAGGAGTTGGTGCATTGGGTTTTTTTTTTTTGCAAGGGGAGGGAGTTTGGCATTTTGTTGTGTCTTTTTTTAAATTATCAATAATATATGTCATGGAGCAAGTAAGGATTGAATAAATTTGCTGTGGCTAAGAAATCACTAAAGACTTTTTCTCCTTGTCTGCTTTGAAGACACCTATTTCTTTTTTCCTAGTTGCTAGAATTAATTATCTTTTACCTTATACTCTGTAGTTACACACTATAGGTCAGCCTTCCTGTCACAGATGGTCTGACAATAATTCCCATCTGGTTATGATATCACAAGAACTGTGATTATTTAATGGTATTTAAAAAAAAGCAAACAAACCAACCAACCAAATACAGCAGTCACTAACAAATTTTCTTTGCTATGGATTCTAGGCAGCCCTAAACTCTTAGCAAGAATCACAGCTGTTGAACCACTTTAAAACACATTTAAGAGAAGCTAGTTAGTTTTGAATAAATACCTGCTGATTATTTTTGAGAAAACACTCACTGCTTCTTTTCTCTGATATGTTTAGGTGTTGCTAATTTCTCTCCATGCGTCTGGAAGCGCTTCCATCTGCATTTCTGAAGGCTGCCATAGGGTGGTGCCAGGCCATCGGTATATACAGTGCGAGACAATGGTCTGGGCTTTGAGCAGATCAGAAACCAAACGAGCTTTAAAATCTGATCTCAAATAATTCACAGTGCAAATAAACGAAGCAGCCAGTGCAAATAGTTACTTTGATGCCTTTTTTTTTTTTTTTTTTTTACTTAGCATAAAGGAAGGGTCTGTCTGGTATATACTTCTTTATGTGTTTGTGGGGGTGTACATATCTATATCTCCATATGTATATATATATGTGTGTCTGCATGTGTGTAAAGTTTGACCTGAAATGTGGTTTTGCCCTAAGGATACTGATGCCTTGTTTTTGATCTCCTTGTACTAATGTGGCTTAATTAATAGCCCTCTTAGCATCCCTGCTAATGTTCAGGGTTTTGTTGCTTGTGTGTGTATTTATTACAGACCTGTTAAGTGTTAAAGCTGACTGGAGAGGAATGATAGAGTCCCAGCTTTAAAGAAACAATATCCATCTAATGCATGTTTAAGGAAGGCTAATTTATTGCCTTAAACTAAGCTCACAATTGAGTGCCCAGTGAAAGCAATGAAATATTTATATTTTAGAGTAATGTTTGAAATATCTCCCATCTATCTGGCTCAAAAATCTATATTATATTAATTATACAGACATACCAATTTATTCTTTGAGTTATCTAAATCACTTTCTAAAGTATTTGATTTATAAAAACTGAGGAAAAGAAGTTAGGCTTGTGGTTAGTGAGAGGGATGGACAAATATTTAGTGAATATCACATTTGAAAAGGCTACTGTCTGTGTAAGATAAAATAATAATAGTTGTAAATGAAAAAAAAGAATATTATTGGCAATAGATTACATAGATCAAGTCTAAAATTCTCAATTTCACATTTCTGTTTGTGTTCACATTTAATAAAGAGGTTGAAGGTTCATATTTATAGAAGTATATCTTTAGTGAGGAAAACATCAACATTCATAACTCATTTGCTCTTGAACACCTTTTGTTAATGTTTGAAATGAAATGCACCATGTGGCCTGGCAACTGAACAAGCTAAAATTAAAAATGATTTAACTTACATGCATTTGTAGAGCTTTGGAATTACATGGAGGCAAACACAGTAATTCTTCTGACAAATCCTGGATGATACTGTATTCTTTGCCAGGTAGTGGTAACTTAAAAAGCACAAATAAATAAGCAAACAACCCCCTTTCCCCCCAGAACTTTAAACCCAAAGCAAATAAAAAATACCCCCAAAACCCCACCCCACAATTCTTCTTTCTTTGTAATTTAAAAATTGAACTAACCTAAACAGAGCCTACTGGGTTTATGATTTCAAATTCCTATGAATAACTTTGAAGAATTGATGTAAATAACCAACAACAGCCAAACATAAATCCTTTGTCAATCAGATTTTTTGCCACACTAATTTTCCCCTCAGTGAATGGGAATAAGACCCACTTGTATCTGAGATGATGCTGTGAGTGACATTTTGAGGCTAAAAGCCTCTAAAATATTTGTAATGATTTAGATAGTGATTATCCTGTCTAGACCTTGTACTCTTTACTAGACTTTCATTTAAATGTTGAACCTTTTTTTTTTTTTTTTCCCTGACTGTAAATCAGCGGCAAATGTGCAGATTTGGACTTTCTGAAGTTTTACTTTGAGAATGTTTTCTTAAAGCATTCCAAAACACTGAAATCCTGGAATGGCAAGGGGAAAAAAAAAAAATTCAAGCCAGAGGTAAAATCAAAAATTATTTATGGAGCATTTTGTCTCTAATCCTAAAACTGAAAAGTGGCAGCAGGGATGAGCTTAGCTGCTTCTCGTGCCTAATGCTTGTCGTGAAGTCAAATTTGATTGACATTTCATCATAAATTTCTATTCCACATAACAAATATTTCTGTTTCTCTGTTTATAGGAGCCTTTTAAAGATGCTTTCTTAAAACAATGTAGCAGTCATTTGCAGCTTTTATGGCATCTAAATCTATGCCTTTCTGCTGGTTTGCTTCTACTGACATTTTAACATGGTTAATAATCGCTGGCCATTTGTGTGTGCTGGGTAAAGGCATAATGTGCTTTTATATAAAACACTGTTATGAGGGCTCATTATCTCGTGAGGCAGCAGTTATAATGAAAATTAAACAATGGCAAACTTGCTTTGCCAAGTGTTTTTCAAATAAATTTAGCTGGGCTGCTTCACAGCTCCTACCTGATTCTGCGGGAGCTGCGCACAGAAATTCCTTGGTGCAGTGGAGAGAGCTGGGAGCAGCCTGCTCCTCACAGGGCTCCCGTGCTCTGCTGAGCCTCAGCAGGAAATGCTTCCTTCACAGGGCATGAAATAAGTGTAAACCTTTGAAAGGAGCCTCGGTGGCACCGATGGTTAAAGGGGTGTTCCAAACCACCTTCTGCTCGCAGGTGGCCGCAGCAGTATTAGATCTGCAGGCTGCAAGCTACTCCTGCTGGTTTGGAAACCACTGGCTGGCTACAGCCCTGTGGTTAAAAATCACCAAATTAGCTGCACTTCTCAGGCTAAGAAAGGGTTGAGAATGTAAATAGGGGCTAGTCAGTGTTTTGTTTATAGATGGTAAAGTTTTACTAAATGCTATACATAATGGGCATAATTTTTTTACAACTTGTTCAGTGTTTCTACGTGAAATTATTTGAATGGGAAGTACTTTAATAATAAAGGAAGTGTATGATGAGAAGTCTGGGTTAGGCTTCTCCATAGTGCCTGCATTTTAGCTGAGGATCTGGACTGAAATTCACATTTCAAATGACTGTTGCTTAGCTAGCCAGGGTAGTTTGTGTCATTTCTGACACGCTTCCCTTCTGTTATGTGTGCAACCAGATTTGTCCTAATAGGACTCGTATTCAGCAGCTCCTCTTTTATTTTAATGCAGCACTTAGAGGCAGATTGTTCCAGTACTACAGTAGTAAGGGTAACCAAATTTCCTTTTTTTTTTTTTTTTTCTTTTTGCCCATGTATAATTTTGAAAGCCACCTTGGTGTGAAACAATAATTCAGAGAGGCTCTGTTTCAAATGACCTTTCTTCATTAAAAAATAAAATAAAATAACCAGGAGGTCTAGCACGTTATGTCACTAAGTCACACAGTAAGAGGGACCATCAAAGAATGGTGGGAATTATCACAGCAGCTTGCTCCTTGTTAGAAGCATTTACCTCATGACCCTTTCATTTGCCTACTGCCACTTTAGTTTAAGAGTGACAACACTGTATAGCACTCTGCACTTTCCTCCTCCCCCCCCTCGTCCTTTCCCTTAGCACCAGATGCCTTTGTAAAGCAGCCTGGTGAAGGAGTGAACAAAACCTTGTGGGATAAGTCTGACACTGGAAGTTAATGATTATCAGTCGAAACAAAACACTTGTTTACATGTTGTAGTCATTAGAGGTTCCAGTCAGTCATACCTCGGCTGGGATTCCTGCCAAATGTTTTGAGGGTTCTTTCACAAGCTGTGCAGTTTTGTAAATACAAAAGCACTCTTATTAAGCCTTTTTAGTATTAGACTGTGCAATTAAGACTACGGGTAATTAGATTCCTTTATTGGGAGTAGAATGGTCCAAGATACACACACACAACTTTCTTAGCCACAGGATAGCATCGTATCTCTATTTGGGTGTTCCATTACAGATCAATGACTGAGAGAAACTCTTTTGTATTGCACACATTTTTTCTTTATTAAAAATTGTGCTCCAAACTTGGGGCGGTATGGATTTTTCCTCACCTTATTGTCATCACCTCTGTTGGAGCCATAAAACTTTCTTTTTTGATTAGCTTGTCTCAATTTGCTGGAAACCCTTTGCTTGCATCTCTTTTAGTATTGCTGGCTTTTCATTTCAGCCTTATTACAGCTAGGATTAAGGAGGTGATTTGACTATGAAGGAATTTAGGAAAATTTCCAGTAAGCTAAGGATGATTTTAAGTTAACTGCAGGATAACAGGGTTGTAGAAATGAATGTTTCTTTTAACACCTGTGAATTAGTCCATACCTGAATAAATAAATGATCCCTTTGGTATTTGAAGTTGATATAAACCAGCTCAAATTTCAACATTTTCTTTTAAATACTCTAATCATGCAAAAATGCATCTAATACAAATAATCGTGTGAGTTGATGAACCTGTTTCACATACCCTTCTGCTCAGGGAGTATTCTCTGCATTGAGCAGGATGGTAAATTATTTAAGATTTGGGAGGCCATATTTTGTAACTGTGAATTGTAAGACAACTGAATCATCCATACATATTTTATCTCTATTTTTTTCTTTGCCAGAGAAGATATCCGTTTTAGTTGCTCCAGTGCAGGACTGCTCGCTTTGACATTTCCCGGTTGTCTGTAGTGCTAGGCAATAATTAAATATCAGGTGCATAAGCTGCTCTTTAATTTGACATGTGTGCTCCAGGCAATAAACACATGCAGTGCAACGTGGGAGTGTAATTGCTAAGGAATAAAATCTTGTACCAAGTGAGATCATTGTATCAGGTACTGTGTGACAGCTCATTTGATCATTATGCCCAGGCTAAAGAGGTTGCCTAATTAGTTTCCATTAAAACTCACCCTTTAATCAGGAATTATTCTTGCATAAAGAATGTCACTTGGTCCAGATGAATGAACAATGGTTCCCCCTTGGGATTCAGCTATCTGTTACACTTGGGATGCCATATGTCTTTTCAAACAATTCAGCTACCACGGTACTCTGTGAATCTGCATCTCACAGTGCTATGTGGTATTTGCATTTCCTCAGTACCAGATCTACAGTGTTCTGTAGAAGAATCACTTTGGTGCTCTGCATACACTTCATCAAGTCAGAGGAACTACGTTCAAGCAGCAGAAACTGTTGTAAACACACAAATGACTAATGGGCCTCTCTTAACTAATGTGTCTTAGTTGTTGTATATATTTCATTAGTGACATACATAGCATGCGTGCTATTACCTGGAGCTAGACTTTGGTTTCTCACCTAGAAACGTCAAGGTTCATCTAAATTTAATATCTTGAAGTGAAACAACTCCCTAGCTTTTTTTTCTTCCTGTGACAATAGCTTTGTCATCTGAAGCTGATCATAGAAGTAGCTGCGCTTTCTTTTTTTCTCTCCTCCCAAAAAAATATCTTTCAAGTGCCTTCCCCTTGCTCCCACAAGGCGTGTGAGGTTTGGCACATTACTGGGTTCAGGCACAGAAGTGGAGATCAGTTGTTGGGTGTGTTTCAATCTGAGACATTTCTGCCAGTTCCAAGTTGTCCAGAGGAGTTGACTCTTCTGCCACATGGAACCTGCAGTGAGTTTGAGTTCGTTTGAGCTGTCCAGAAGCTGCTCCTTGGGAGAGGCTTCCCCTGTGGCTCTGCAGACTGTGGTAGGCCAGCTGGAGAGAAAGAGACTGGCAAGGCAAAGCTCAGCCCTTGCAGTCAGTGTCCTCATTGAACTCCCTCGATAACCTGCTGTACAGATGTGAACTGATTCAGTGATGTTTGAAAAATGCCACGGGCTGGCCTGGCAGTTTGAAGTCCAGCAACAGCAGGAACTGCTTGGTGCTCATCCTTTCCCCAGAGGTGTCCCAGGACTGTGAGCTGAGTTTCCCTTCTGTAGTGGAGGGATGATCCTACAACATGTGGATGTCTTCACTGTCTATCTGCCAGTGTGGTGTCCAACCTTCTCCTAGTCAAATGGTTTGTGAGGCACCCAGATTTACAGGTTTCAAAACTACTTCCCTAATTATTTTTTTTTTCTTTTTTTGCATCTCAGATTGTTGCTGACCCCTTGTTGTGTTTGGGAGGAAGGTAAAAATATTTTATGGGCTTTGTGCACCTGGAGGCAATGCCTTTTACAGAAACAAGAGCAGCCCTAGGTTTTGTGAAAGATTGCCCCAAACACTAAGCAAGTATTGTGCAGGATACCTGCTCTAGGTCCATACTTGGTAAATCTAAATGCTCTAAACCTTCATACTTAAACCCAAGGCATGCTTGCTTTTACACTGCAAGAGTATTCAAGGCAATGGAAGGATGTTGGTGCAAGATGGAATTCAAATCCTTAATGTTTCTTGCTGCTTCTGCTCTGAGTGCCCCCATTCTCTATACCCAACATACAAAGTGTCACAGCCACAGTGAATGAAGCAGACAGGAAAGTGGCTAAATTACCTGATTAACATCTAGAATCAGGAAAAGAGAAATGGTTTGGTGATCTAACGTGACTCTCTAAGTAGCAGAGGCTTTTAATTTATTGGTTTTTTTATACCCTGAGCTACGTGTCTAGGAAAATTAGTATTCTGTGGAGTCTAAGAGCTGTCCACCTTTACCTAAGATGTTCTTTGTAGCTGTGGCCAATCTCTGAGGCATCAGAGGAAGATGGAGAAGAAAGACTAAAAGCTTCTTTGAGCACAGAAACTGAATTCTGATCTCTTCTGGCTTCCTCTGGTTAATCCATACTATTTTGGCATTCTCCCATACATTTTACACTCCCTGCTAGTATTTTCAGCAAACATTTTCTTACTTCTCTTCCATGTTCCCAGTGCCATTCCTGATTTCTTTCCATGTCCCCAGATTGTATTTGCCCGGGCTTCTGGAGAAATCTGTTGCACCTGATTCAGTTACAGACATTGACTGGTGTCAGTGGCTGTCTCTTGACTATTAGTCAAAGAGGATTTTTTGCATCTTAGTTACTTCAAACCCAACAGATGCCTGGAGGGGCTCCATGATGATGATTTATGCAAATACTTTAGTGAAGCTCCTAGATGATATCCAGACTGCTCTGGTGGTATGCAGTGATAAAGATCAATTATTGCTAGAATGAAATGAATTATCTGGCTATGATATCTTTATTTTTAAGGAGGTTATTGATAGCTCCAAAGCAAGGAGATATATCATGTAATCATGAATGAAGTGCCTTCTCCAGGCCTTCTCTGCATGTCTCTCTTGGAAACTTGTGTGCTGAAGAACATGCACAATCTCTGCAGATTATTAACCTCAGAGCAATCCTCTATCAACAAAAATTAAATATAAAATCTTAAATCAATTAGAAGTTTAGTAACATAACAGGGAAATAAAAATGCTGAGTTAATAATGGGAAGATTTACATTAGTAATAGTAGTGGCATTATTTGGTACAAAGGGCAGCCTGTCCAAGAAGTAAGTTTTGTTTTGTCTTGAATCAGGTTCACCTCTTTAGCCAATCAGTTTTTGTGCTAATCATTGTGGTTTATGTTACTGAGATTTTCAACCTAATCATGTGTATTTTCCCTAACCAACTAAACTTTTTCATTATAACAATCAATTCTAAAGGTTACTTATAATTTGCTATTAAAAAAAAAAAAACTTTAAAAAGAGCAGCTTGAAATTACAGTTTAAAAAGACTGTTGTACTTTAAGAGGAGTATTTTTACAATCTTTATTCTCATACTCTGATAGTGGACATGGAAACATCTGAAATCCCTCAGACTGGGTTCAGTGCAGTAGCTCCAGCATGTTCCCTCCTGCTTCCTCCTGTGTTTCCTCTCAAAACAAAATTTTTAATATTTCAAGCTCTCCTTCTGCAGATGTGTTTTTATGACTGCAATCTTGACTGTTGCCTGGTTCTTCATCCTATCATTGGCCCAGGTCTTTCTCTGTGTTCTTTCCAAAGCTGAATAGACAGTACATGGTAAATTATTTCATAAGAGTGCATCCCATTGATTTATAATATTGGGACTATTATTTAATTTTTGAACTTTCTGAAGATAACAAGGTGCTTCCTTTTTAAATGTAATGCTATAAATCAATCTGAGTTCACTCTAGAGTTGGCCCAGTTTTACCAAAAGGTTTATGAACTTTGCAAACTTGGCTCAAATATGGCTGAGAAGCTGCACTGAGAGGCATCACATTATGATTAAAATCTTGCTGTAGCCCTACTCCAAGTATTATCTAAATATCTTCAATAGCAAGTTTAAACCAGAAATGACCTAAGAAAATTACTTCTGCTATAATATAGGGGCTAAAACTAGTTTTGGGTGACCATTCAGTGCTACTTTTACTTTCTCTGAGCCTGATTGCCAGGATTTAAATTTTATATCTTTTCCACAAAATCACATTTTCCCGTTACAAATACATATGTTTATCTTAGTATTATAAAGTGGGGACTATTTTTATTACTCTCATTATTAATCCCAGTAATCTTTAGTGTTTCTGTAAGAAATTCACTGGAGTGGAATCAAAACACTCTTCAGTATAGAATTAACCTTTCCTATATGCAAAAAGCAAACCAAGTTGCATTCAATGTAAATAGAGTAAAGACCATCAGCATTACTCTAGGTAATATCCTGATACTTTACAGCCCTTTTGGAGCTGAACATATCAGCCATACTTCAGAAGCCTCCATAAACTTGCATAAATGTTTTCTTTTGCAATGATTTTTCAAAGTTTCCAGTAACAATCATTTATTGCTCTCTTGTGAGCTGTACTGCATGGACTGAATATTATCAAGGAAAACAAACTGGTTTTGTTTTATTTCTCTGAAGTGCTTTCTGAAAGAATTCTATTCAAAATGTACACATTGGATCATATTCTGCCCCTAGCTATGGTGTCTGATAAAATGCCATTGACTTTATTCCCTTCCACTTTGGCTCTGGCTTATTTCCATGTACTCCAGGCTGCCTGTGTAACTAAGGAGGGAAAGCTTGATCTGGGGTGTGTGTTTTGCTTTAAGAGCTGCATTATTTACCCTCAGTGAGGCAAGAACAGTAATTCACACATTGCACACACTTGGAGAGAGTGGGTCCTGGGCTCCTGTTGTAGAAGTCCCCCCTGGAAAAGCTCCTCAGTGAGGAACTTCCCAGAACTGCCAGCTCTTGCACTGGAGAACAGTGCTCAGCTGCAGCTCAGGAATGCTCAGGGGTGTGGGACAGAAATTACTGTGCAGGTCAAGGACCAGGGTGAGTCCTGCTGTGAGAAAGAAGGGGGCTGGGAAGGGACACTGAGGTGCTGAACCCCCTGGTTCTGTGCTGAAAGGATGAGGGCAGCAGAGGTCTTGCTGCAGTGGGAGGACCACGTGTCCTGATCCACCCCAGAGTTCCTGCTGGGGTTCCTGTAGGACTCAAAGGAAAATGCAAAAAATAGGTTCAGGGACAGCAGCCATCCTTGACACACAAGCTGATTGC
The DNA here is from genome assembly GCF_027477595.1 of Haemorhous mexicanus. Lineage (NCBI taxonomy): Eukaryota > Metazoa > Chordata > Aves > Passeriformes > Fringillidae > Haemorhous > Haemorhous mexicanus. Next base: position 15,162,612 of record NC_082346.1, read on the forward strand.
CAGCCTAGGAAACAGCCAAAATTCTTTATACCTACATCTGGCCAAAACTGTCCTCCACCTCTAAAAACTCTTGATTGGGGGAAAAAAAACCCAAAAAACCAAAACCCCTGTGAGTCTAGACAGGTTTCTCCATTATTTCCAGGTGTAGTCTGGAAGGCCTAGGTCTAATCTACATGATTAGAATAAAGAGCTGAGGGTATTTTGAAAAAAATATGAAGTGGCATGCCATTTCCTAATTGCTGTCCCTGTGTGGCTGCTCTATCATGAAACAAACCTCATTTTGCTTTGGAATAACTACAGTGGGAAAGATAATTTATTTCAATTGGAATACATTTCCGAAATTTTATCTGTGTGTTTAGTTAATGCTTTCCAGCCATTCTCTCCTACCATGAATTTAGAGTTTTGTGTTTTTGTTACTTTTGAAATGAATGCTGCTTTCAAAGTATGTGATTCTGGAAAAAATAACAAATATATTGAAATTCAAGATAACTGGTAGAACTGAGACCAGTCAATGTTTGTTTTTTGAAAAATGCAGAATTTAAAGCATTGACAGATCATGCTTGAACACCGAATTAGTACAACTAGAAGTATACTGAAAAATCTCATTTTGAAAAGATTATGATGTATTAATTTTTGTATTTGCTCTAAAAATCTGGAAATTTTATATGTACTGTGCCTTCATTTTTCAAATACAGCTCTCTAACTTTTTAAAAGGCCAACTTTCAGGGGAGCTTACATCTCCAGTTCAAGGAACAGTATGCATTCACAGCTGACTAAATTTTGAAAGCTTTTGCTGTTCATTCTTTCACATAGAACATTGAACACGTAGTATTCACTGCCCTCATGACAATATGTTTGTTGGGACAAGGAAGGCATCTCTTTCTTGTTCCATCTGAGTTAATAGTCTGGTTTAGCCCCTTGAGAAATAAAGTTGGCATCTGCAACCTCTTGTTTGGAAGATATTTAGGTCCCATCTTCTGTGATCTGCCAAGAATGGTCATGAAGGGGTCTCTTTTGGGCTTTGAAGAGAAAAAAAGAAAAAGTATTTTTATTCATGTCTTAATTTAAAACCAAGTATCATATATTACTCTTATTTTTTTCCTGTGCTTGGTAAAGATACCAACTGCTAACATGGTACAGATGTACATGTTAAATTGGATTGAGAAGTGAAGCAGAAGCACACAGATTTCACAAAGGAGATGTGGAAGATCTCTAATGATTTTCCTTAGGAAAAAAGGCTCTAATATGGGTCTTAGAAAGTAGACTGTAAGCTTTCAATGGCAAATGACTGGAAACATATTTTTCAGTTGGCCCAAAACGCTGCAATAACTAATATCTGTAGGGAATAAAGGAAGGATCAATGCATGCAAGTACTTAGGTTACTTCAGCATTTAGTAAAGTGGTATGTTCCTCTTAAACCACAAGAAGACACTGCCATTATTTTACCTGAAAAATAATATAAATAAGAACTTATATGCATAGATGTATGCCTCAAGTAAACCACAAAGTCATGCGCATCACAGTTTTAATGCTTACTTATGTTGGCAAATTTTAAGAACTTGTTTGACATGCCTGCAGCTTGCACTTACAGCTACAGACTGCTTGGCTGGAAAGTTGCACCAGGAATAGCATCCAGGCTGGCTACTGCCAGAGTGCAGGAAGCAGTTGCGTGGGCACCCAACGGCCCTGCTGCCACCCCGGCACTGGCAGGTGGCCCCAGGATGCTCTGCCTGTCTGATGCTGCCAGAGAGGTTCAGAAGATGATGTGCACTGTGGTTATGGCTGGCAGCTGAACCTGCTCCTGGCAGCACACCTGTCCCCTGGGACAGCCAAGGCTCCTGCCCTCCTGGTTAGGAGTAGCTCAGTCCCTTCTTCTCAGGCTGGCAATTCTGCTTCTGTCTACTTGAAAGAATTCCGGAATATTTTCACAAGATAATGTTTTAAAATGTTTGTTATGTTTTGTTGAGATGTGAACTGCCTGGATGTGCTCCAAGGTGGGTGGGAGACTGGCTGCACCAACAGGCTTAAAGGGTTGTCCATTCAGGGTCCAGCCAGTGGAATTCTTCAAGGGTCACGGCTTGGGTCAAGGTGCTTCAATGACTTTTGTTACTCAGCTGGAGGTGGGATGGAGTGTACCTGCACTCAGCTCATGGATGACAGTGTGTCAGGCAAGGCTAGCCCAGAAATCCAGAGCTGCCTTGGCTTGCTGGAGCACTGGGCAACAGGAATCTCATGGATTTCAACATAGCTTTATGCAGAGTCCTGCACCTGGCATTGCAGATTGTCGAGGATGCACTTCTGTGGGAAAGAACTTGGGGCCTTGGCCAGTGACAAATCAAATCTGGTTTGTCTGATCAAAATCACAAATCTGATACGTGTGCCAGGAAAGGTCAGCAAACCTCTGCTCTATCAGCCAGAGAGCAGAGAGCAGGCTGAGAGAGGTGAGTGTTCCCTCTTGTGAAAGGGAGGGAGTATTTCAAGTGTTGTCTCCAGTTTGGGGCTTGCTGGGAGACAGTGGTAGAGAGGCAAGTCCAGCAAAGTTCTGGAATATCATTGTGGAGGCTCAAGGTACAAGGAGTGTCTTGAGAGTTGGTTCAACCTGAGGAAGAGAAGGTGTATCATGTTGCTGTCTCAAATTGCTTAACAAATTTATGAACAAGATAGAGGACTCCTCTATATGCCCAGTAAAATAAAAATGGGCAATGGATGCAGGTTACAACATATAAAATCCTGTTCTGATATTAGGGACTTTTCACACTGAAGGTGCTCAAATATTGGTGCAGGTGGGGCAGGGAAATCTCTCTGGGGATAATCAAAACACTGCTGGGCAAGGCCTTGAAAAATGTGTTGTAACTTTTGAAATTGTCTCTAACCTCATCTCTGCCCCTGCATTTAGTGGCATGTTTGGACCACAGGTGTTTCTGAGCTCTCTTCCAAATTAAGTTATTGTGTGCTTCTGTTTTATATCCATTTTCATATTTCTAACAGCAGCCTCTGCAAATGGAAAATTTCACAATAAGTTGTAAGCTTTAAAATGCAGATCTGATAATTAGAGCATTATTTTAAACAGTGGTGTAAGACACACAGTGTAAACGGCCTCCAAGGCATTAATTTTTCCTATGGATTATTTGTATAGATATATTGCTATTGTATAGCAGCTTGAATTTTTTGTCAGATATCCTGTTGCAGGAAAATTCATTTCTCACACCTTTTTTTCTGTGGTGTAATTAACTGCTTGCTGGATACTTTGGTCACTACAATATACTCATCCTAGGCTCCTGTCAGTGACTCCTAGTGCTTACTGAACACAGAAGTGGTGTAGACATTATATGAAATTCAGAAGCTACTGTACTTCAGTGCAGGCCATTATCTCTGAGAATGGGTCAGGGCAGTGTGTCTTTTCCTTGTGTCTATCAGGATGGAAGTAACCGTGTCCTCTCTCTTCCTTACATTGTTTGGACTTGGGGTGAGGAAGTTGAATTTTCCACAGCCTTCTCCTAGGAACACATTCCTCTCATTTTTTCCCCCATTCTGTCTTTATCTTGTGTCTCCTCATTTTGAGCTCTGAGATTTCTTTGCCTTCTTCCTGTGTCTAGAGGAATGGAAGCAAACAGGAGTGATAAAGGGAGGATGGATATTGCTCCTGGTGGTCCTGAGCTTGGCTGTCAGAGCAGCTCTCCATGGCACCTGCTATGTCTACAAGTTAACCCTGTGCACCTCCTCCTTGCTCCATTTGGGAGTAAGACAGCTCAGAAAAAAAAAAAAAAACCCCATCTCAGTGGCTCTTCACTGTGGGAAGACAATATCAAAATAAGGAGAACTTATACAGAGACCGTGTCATTCCCCAAGGCTGCAAGAGGCAAAAATCAGAATAGCTGGAAAGCAAGGTCATCAGAGGGACTGATTGCAGAGCTGGAAACAGGTCCCAGGAGCTGTAACTTTCTTTGTTTTTCTTTGCTGAGAAATTTTGTGAGGAAGCTTATTAGAAACCTTCAAATCTCATCAATGACAATAGCTGGCAGCTACAGAGAAACTTAAATTTTCACATTTCGGGATTCATGCAAATAGCTGTTTCAATGAAAGAAGAGGAATTAGCTCAGGTTTTTACAAAGCACCTCCTGAAGTGAAGATCACTAATGAGTCGTTTGGAATTGTTGTCAGACCACTGGCCAGACAGGAATTTGCAGTCAGGCATTGATATTGCTGCCTGTTAACAGCAATCTCATTAGTTACAGCAGTTCTAGGCTTTATGTGTGTCATCCCCCAGTATAAAAAAAGTTTCTGGAATTATCAGGTGCATAGTCATTATTGTCAAACAGTTCATATATTTTTGAAATTAAAATATTTTCTGAGCTTTTTCAAAAACTGATTTAGCATACTCTTTTTTTTATGGTTCCATCTGTACCACTGTTAAAATTGACTAAGAAATTGTGGTGCTCCTTTATCTTGAGCTATGAGGCTACAGGTCAGATCCTAGCTCTGGAGGCATGAAAGAGGGAGCTAAAGTGCAAGTGGATGAGCAAGCTGACATTATAACAGAGATATTAGAATATTATTATATATAATATATATAATATTATATAACCTTGCTACCTGTCCCTAAAAATATGTTTTTTCTGGTTGCTGATCTTCTGTAATGAAATAGTTGCTTATGAAAAGTCTGAAATTCTTTTCATTTGTTTTCCAGAGGGAGTCAAATGCACAAATTTCAGGCTTTTGCAAGCAAGCCTAGAGAATGGTTGAAGAGCACTCAGAATAGTCAGCTGAGACATGTGGCTTTAATCTTCTGGAAGTTGATTTTTCTGGAGTGAATAACAATGGACCTCTCAGCCAGCTCTGAGTGCTGACTTTCAGGAGTGCTGAGCATCAAACCTGGCCTGGGAAGCCCAGGGTGGTTAACTTGCTGTTTAAAAAGATAAAGAGTCTATTCAATTTAGAAGACAATAATAGTAATTTAACATACTTGAGCTGAAGTAATTACCTTTCACTGTTTCCGCAGCATGAAATTACAGCCTGCAATAATTTTGAAATATTGATCCTTTCAGGCATCTGATGTTAGAAGCGTTTCTTGAATGCTTTGGGCTCACTGGAAGAAAGTGAAGTTTTTTGCATGCTGATCTGGGCTAATTTAACTTCCTAAATACATTATCTACTGTGCTGTTTGAGGCTGACTAGCAGCTGCAGAGAAGTTGCCACTGAAATTCCTCGTACATGCACCTCAGGTGCCATCAATTTTTGGTAATCTTTTATATTATATTTGGTGTAAAGTGTGCATGTCCCCAAGAAAATCTTTCTTTCCTGGTCTTTCTGTGAGTTTTCTCATGTTTCTGTATCTTATTCAAAGAAATCAGTTTTGCATGGAAAGCACCATTAATAATGAAATGCAGTCTGTGAGCTTTTTAAAGTCTATTTCTTCCTTATAAATAAATGGTAATTTGTTTTAAAGCATCATTGCACACAGTGTTCAGCTGGCTCTCATGCATTCGATTATTTTAAATAAATGTACCATAAATGGAACAAGTTCTTTCTAATTTGCAAACGATATGCAACATTTTTCAAAAAAAAGGGAGAAAAAACTGTAAAATTTGTTCTTAACTACATCTCATTAATGTGAAGCTGTTCAATGACCTGTAAAGATTAAAGAATTAGTGAATTGGTAAAATTATCAGAATGAAAAATCTGTATAATTTTGATTTCAATTTAAAAATCTGCTAAACAGTCTGGGGGCTTTAGAAAAGTATATTACTTTTTAATATCTGTTCCACAAATGTCCTAGTATCAGTGTTACAAATGGACTGAAATAAAGGCAACAAATAGTATGTTTAAATGTACAGTGTTACACATTCTGTTAAATCCTTATTTTTTTTCTTTTCATTAAAACAACTGAAGACATTTAATTAAGTGACCACTCTGCTAAGTGGAGCAAAAATTAATATACATAAATGAATTTATGTCTGGGCAATGATGCATAATTAAAAATATCCTTCAAATAAGGAGTTGAGAAGAAAGAAAACAGTTTAACAAAAATCTTCAAGACTATTTCCTCCTGAATCTTTGAAGTCAGACATGCACAGGATTTACTTATTTGCAGCATTTCAGTGAAAACATGACAAATGTGTCTTTAAAACACTGGTGCCTTGGTATTATGGGACAATGATTTGCTGAAAGCTGGTCTTGGCTAGAAAAATCACCTCAATATCTTGTGACAGTGACGTGTTACTCAGCTGGCTGAAAAGGCTGCCTTTAGGCAAATCTTATCTTTGGCAAACTTTTATTCCAAAATTGCTCAAGTTCTCCTTGTGGCAAGATGTGTCAAAGCTGGAGTGATAGAAGATATTTATATGTAAACTGAAAGATAATGTGGAACATCAGTAAGTTTAGGGAACATTCCTTTTGACATGGGATAGCTGTGCTGGTCATGTTACCTGAGTTATACCTGGGGTAGAAGTTCAGCTTTACATTGCTCAGTAGTTGGCAGAAGCTGGGGAATAAAAAAAAAAAAAACAAGCTTCCTTTCTCAAGTGAAAAAGTGCAATAATTTGATTTACAGATCCTTGAATGTTTGAATGTTTCATGGCAATTTATATAGTCATCCTTTGTGGGACAGAAGTTGTGGTTCCTTTTTTTTTATGATGCAGTTGTCATAAGACATGCTTTGAACAGCCATCATTCCATTCCTCTGGGGTTTCAGACAGATTCTCCATATTTTCTCTGTCTAGGGAGCAAATATCAGAATGGTGAATGTCGAGCTTTATTGCATGGCCAACCTCAGATTTCTCTTAAGGAAATACATAAGGAATGTGGTAGTGGAAAATCAGGCTTGTTTTGCCTAAAAGTGGATTTGGATTTTGGTTTTGTGACCTTTGTCAACACTTGTGAGTGTTGCCTCTGCAGGCAAGAAGAAGTTTTGCTGCCTCTGTGTTTTTAATTATGTCATGTGTCAGAGGAACCCATTTGGGATTTGCATTTTGCCTGCCATATTTCATTGGCATGGGCATTATTTGTGTTGATGCCTTGTGGGACATAAATTGTGGCTCCTTTTTTATGATGCCATTGAAATCTCCTTCCTTTAATGCCTTTCTTCCAATCTCTGCCCAATTGGTAGCCAATTTAGGAAAGTCCCATGCTTTTTGTGTCACAGACTTCTAACACTTCTTTTGCTAAGTCACAGCTGGCTCCAGCCCTGTTTACTGCTCTTGAGGAGAAACAAAGCAGGAGGAAAACTGCAGCATGCAGCCACACACCTGTGTCACAGTGAGGCAGCAGCATGAAGAGAGGAGAGTGGCACAGAGAGCCCTCCCTGTAAGGATTGCCTCTCCCATTCCAACAAATCAGCAGCTGCTGTTCTGGTGATGTTCAGGTTCAGCTGAACTCCCACCCCACTGAAAAAAATAAAATAAAAATAAACTCCTTTATCCCCTATAGTATTTTATTGCAAGTTTAGCCCAGTAATGAGAGGGGACTTTGGGGACTACAAAAGGTAGAGTCCCTAAGGCCACATATAAAGAACACAAAAGCAACAGTTCTTTACTATTTTTCACTAATAAACACATGTAACAGTAACTGCCATTACTTAATTACTGCAAAGCAGTTTTAAACAACTGGCTTAACACTGTATTAACACAACATAAAAATAGCCTCACCAGGAGTATCACTCATCATTATTGGATATGGCCCTGTTGAAGCCAATGGCATGAAATTAATAGGTGCAGAGTTTGGGGTTTGGCCCCTTAGGCCCCCACTGGCCCAGGAATTCATTGCCTCATGCTCAGGTTTTCCATTGCCTTACAGCTCCAGCACTCTTATTTTCATGAACTTTCATGGTGTTTCTATTTCTAAATAAGTGTGTGCAGCTTTTTTCAGGATGCCTGTGGAGTAAGAGCTGCATTTCTTTAACTAGTGTGTTTGTCTGCCTCAGACACCAGTTAACCCTGAGAGTGGGTAACCACAGAGCAACCTCTGCCTTCAATGTGTAAAGCTATTCCCAGAGGGCAGATTAGATCTCACTGCTTGGATTTTCAGATACACTTAATCAGAGCCCTGTTAAAGCTGCACCTTTTCTGTGCAGTTCTGTGCTCCTGCAGGTGGTTTCAGTTTCTCTATGCCTGTGACATTTTTCTGTCTGATTTCTTCTTCTAGCTCTGTTCTGGAAGCATGCTGTGCCTCCTATGAATGTCTCTACCAAAACCCTTGGCTCTTGTCAGAGCAATGGAGATGAACTGAGCAGCCACCTCTCAGTTTCATCCTCTGTGCTCTTAAGAACAATGAAATGGGGGTTCCACAAAAAAAAAAAAAAAAAAAAAAAAAAGGGCAAATTCTTAGGTGGTAAAGTATTCTTTTCCATGGAAGGTGTTGCTTTCAGGGTTGTGAGGGATATGGGGGGAAAGAAGAAGAAAGAAGAGCTGGTGATAAGTGGCAGAAGGAGAGAGGTGCTTTGAGGCCATACAGAACTTGAGTAGGAAGGCATTTGTTCAGTGTGTGGCATTTCCATTGTTAAGAGATTGAAATAATAACAAATTCTCCCCCGCTGGCTGTCAAAAGCTCCTGCAGCTTCCCCTGTTAAAAATTGCTGTATAATCTTTCATCCTGTAATGTTAGCATTCTTCTGTTTGCATTTCCTTCCTCAGTGTTTTGATACAGTGCTGCACAAAGGGCTTTTCTAATTACATGCAAGTTTTGTAAATATTGTGAAGGGATCTACTACGTGAACTGATGAATATTGTTTTAAGTGCATCGATAGCAAAGGCAAAAAAGTAATTGTGAATTAAGTCACTTCAGGATACAAGGAGGTAGGGAAAAAAGGAAGTGCCACAAGGAACAGTTTTAGGACTAATTCAATTTACTTTATACCTTAATGGTCAAGACAAAAAAGCATTTGGCAAAGGATTTAAGATGGCAAAGATACAATAAAGTCAAAATAAAGAAAGCAGGCAGTTTAATTAAGAATTATTTGAATAAAATAAATTGATTTCTTTTTCTGTAGCTCTATTTCTAGATATTGAGCTGCATAAAGCTAGAGATATATATAAACAAAATGTAGTAATGAGAAGTTATGCTTTTGTTTTGTGTTTTAAGGATAGAAAACACTGTAAATGAGAATTATTTGGGAACATGCTAAATATTTCTAGCAGCATAATGCCTTGAAACAGGAAACTTGCTCCCTGGTGCTTTTTGTGCTGCTTGATTTACAGATGAAAATTGGCTCTATCCAGGTGTGAGCACTTCCTAATTACATGTTTTGTGATAGCAGCTTGAACCTGCATGATTCCATTCTCCATAAGCTTGTGCAAAAGAGAGAGAGTCCAAGGATTATGAGAACTAAATCATTTGCTTTTGACTTTTTTTCAGAAAATTCTAGGAAACATTTCTTATATTTCTAATGTATTTAGAAGATTCCAGTCTCGTGCTTGCCTTCCCTGACCACACTTGCACATGATCTTTACAGAAGCAGAGAGAACAAGTAAAGCCCAGCCCAGTGTTTCTGTCAATCTAGTTTGGACAGTGGATTTCTCACTGAAATCCAGATAATGTCCCTCTTTCCTCATGAAAAGGATCATTAGGAAATGGTCCCCTTTGAGTACCTCTCACAGCCAGCACTCCTAAATATGGAGGGTCAGGCTCTTTTCTGACACAACACTGAAGATTTTATCCACTGACTAAGTGGTGTGTTTTTCCTCTGGCTCTTTTTAAAATGGCCCAGTGAGAAGGGCAGGTGAGAATTCCCAGAGTTATAAATACCAGTCATGGGAGTACCAGATAATGACACTCTCTGATGAGACACCACAGATTCTGTGCTCCTCTTGAATTGCAGGTTTGATGGTAATGGGGAAAGGAGAAAGCCCTGGGCTCTCCAGGCTAATGAAGGGGTCACTGCAATCACTAGATCAGCTGGTGTCCAGCTGTGGGAGAGAGCTGACACTGTCAGCACAGCTTCTGTGCAACTCCACTCCTCTGCTGCAGTGAAGTCTGGTCAGAGGGGAACCTTGCCTGCTTCTGAAGTGCTTGTGGGAGGTGCACTCTGGTCACCAGCTGGCTGGTGCAACAAATTGCTGTGGAAGCAGGTTCTTAGGAGAGTGGGAAGGAGAAAGGTCAGAAAACATTTCCTGATCTGGGCATTCAGATGCATATCTCACTTCAGATATCAGCTCTGCTTCAGCTTCAGCCACATCAGGTCACTTTTGTTACTCTGGAAATGATTACTCAAGCCCTTCTTTGAAAAAGGCACTCTGATCTTTTCTGCAGAGTTATGTGTGCAGGTCTCAAGGGAAAGGTCCTATGAAAATGTTTACATTGGTTTTTAATGGGACAATCTTGTTTTTTTAGTCAGAATCACTTACTTGGTGACTTGCCTCCTTTGGGGATCAGGCCACTTTACCTGGTTTCAGGGTATTAACCAGTTTTAGGTGATTTTTGTTTGGATTACGAGAAGAACAGATAAAATTTGAATAACTATTTTGGACTTCAGTTTCCCTCTTGCTTTCTGCATGTAAAACATTATAAAAGACTTTAAAAGATAGGGGGGTGTTTTTCCCTCTTGGAATTTCACTGAAACTCCCCAGAAGTTTTTCTGGCCTGACATCTGGCAGCTGGAGGAAAGGGTATTAGTATTTCCCCAGAAAGGTGAAAGTCTATGAAGAGAATTAGCTGGAATCTCTATCGGAAATAATTTGGAAAATCATTTCCTCCTTGCCTAATGTAATTCCACCTAAGCTGCCTTTCAAGATGAAGGACGCTGCAGGAATGTAAACTTTTTATCTGTCATAAAGATTTGCTGCTGTATTACTCTGTTGAAATATTCACATCGGATTCCAGCAATGAATATTTAGAGATCCAAACTCTGTAAGTCAGTTTGTGTTGTAAATTCAGTATCAGTCTTCCAAAACTGGCAAATGGAACCTCTCTTAATTATGAGGAATATTTGTGAATTTTAGATTTAGAAGCAAAATTTGCAATTTTGCCGTAGCTCTTCATTAAAACAAAGCATTCAGAGAAGACCAATTTTTGATTGCTAGTATTTTGAATGCTTTCTCTTCCCACCCTCCCCTTCCCACACATATTTTGACAGTGCCTTTGGGAATGTGACTGCTCCCAAAGGTGAAAATTGAGCAAAAAGAGAGAAGATAGCTGTTCAGCAGTAGCATTCCAAATTGTACAAAACAAAATGGAAATTGTATGCAAAATTGGATCTTTCTCTCCCTCACAGAGAGAAAATTTCCTTTTCTACTCTTCAGTTTTTCACTCCCATGAAACCATGAAAGACAGGGTTGCTCACCTAGTACTGAAGTTGAAATAGTCTATTTAATCCAGAAACAATCAACATTTTAGCTAATGGATCAATAGAACATGTTTGGTGTAAAACCATTAGGAATGAGGGAATGATGTGTCGTAGTTCTGTACCAGAGTGGGAGGAAATTGTTTTGAGTAACTTGCAACCAAGAGAAAAAAAAATTCCTTTTTTTTTTTCCCCAACCCCTCTTTTGCCTCAGCTGTATCTTTCCCCTTGTAGTCACCTCCTCTGCAAGGGTGGAAATATGAGTGAGATCACAACCAATGCCAGACACAAAATTTTAATTTGCTAATATTTTCCTGCAGCACCTCACCGTTTCTATTTCTTCATGACACCCCTACTGCGGGAAATAAGGTCACACAACACAGTAGTACTTATTTCACAATACCTCCTGATGAGGAACATTTTACTATTCTCACATCTCTACCCCTTTTCTCCGCCTTTCCCTGCCCTCCTCCCTCCTACTCAGCCCCCGCTAATAGCTGGTCTAAATTTCCCAGATTAATCTGATGTGCAAGCAACAGTGATACAAACCTGCAAATTTAATATACACAAAAGCAGAAAGGCTACAGAATGGAAGATGCACGTTCTAGTCCTCTTGCTCTGGGACAGACAGACTTCTAAACAGATACACAGCTTTGCCCATAGCCACTGTGTTCCACAAACCCTTTGAAATGTTTCAGTTTCATGTCTGTGGTAATTAAAGAGCAATGACCTTCTCATTAGCGCCAAGAGGGCTGATGATGATTGTTCCCCATTTTTCTTAATGGATGCAAGCTACACGCATGATCTTGGAATATCAAAGCAATTCTCCAAGATATTTATTAGAGTCAAAATTATGAAAACACATAGCAAACCTTTAGTTTGAATTACAAGTGTTAATATATGCAGAACCAAATGAATAGCTCATCTTTCTTCCTCTCTTGTATCTTAAATTTTTCATTACAAATTTCCAGGGCTTCAAAGTAGTATCTCACAGTCGGTCCCCTTTTTTCTCTCTTGCATGACAAAGAGCTGTCAGAAATTGTTCCTGTGTTTGTTAGTATTTTTCTCTTTTTTCTCTCATCTAAATGTCAAACAACTTAGCTTAAATAAAGCACAGCATTCTTCATCTGGTGCTTCTCAAAAGAAAAACAACACCACAGAAGGCGTCTAAAAAGGCCCTAATTAATGTTTCTCATTGATTTTGTTTTAGTGTGATGTATTTTATGAAAAAAATATGAATCCAGAAGGCACTCTCATTAAAATCATTAGTGGCTCAATGTTAGCTGAAAACAGCTCATTCTTTGGTGCACTGTAGTGCTTAAAAGCACGTTCACACACAGAGTTTCTTATTTAACATCACAAGCTGGTGCTGGATGAAAACTGGCATTAGTTTTGTCAGGTACCATTGAACTGTGAGGAGCACAATGTGCAAAAGCTGTGTCAAGGTGAATAATAAGAATGCTCTGTTGCCGGAGCATGCACATCTCTCTAAGCCCTCTTTCATGCCCAAGAATTACAGAAACTTTCTGCAATTGATTTTTCTTTTACCCATTTGAGAAAAAGCGACAGCCAAAAGAAGAGGAAATAATAACCTGGGGCCTGTTTTAGCAGTGAGACCAAGAGTTGTTCTGGTTTTTAGGCAAATTCTTGCAAGCTGATTGCCAAGATAAACAGAGATGTGTTGCTGTCTGCAGAGCAGTGTTCACAGTTCTGCTGTGGTGCAACCACAGAGGGACTGTACCCATGTGCTTTCTCCAGCAGTACTTTATAGCTAAAACTAGAATAGAAAATTCTATGTGTATCTTCCAAAGGATTTAATAATAAAAAAAATAAATAAATAAAGAGAAAAAAATAATTAAATGGTTAAGAAGATGTTTTAAAAGAAAAGCCCCCAACCAGCATTTTTTTTCTCTATTTTGTTGCTATCATTATTATCTAAACAGGGAAAAATGAGCTTTCCACAGGCTATATGAGAGAATTCGAATTCTTTCTAAGGCACTCTATGATGGGAAAACATATTCAGAGGAACAGTGCTTTGTTGTGAAATGTGACTTTTGCAGACAGAATTATTTCCAATGTAAGAAAGCAAGTTTAATGATTTAAATCCTCTGTGTTCAAGTAAAACTGACCATCTTCATAAATCAAGTGCTGTTTATCTGGGAATATTTCAGCAAGCTGGACAAATTCTGTGAAGTTCCAGCAGAATAATGCAGTAGAATAGGCTCAGAAATGAGAACTCTTGCTATTGCCACACTCTGACACAAGGCATCAGAAATTGCCTTGGGGTTTTTCAGATTTAGGATGTACAGAGCTACAGAGAGTTAAGCAGAAACACATTTTGTCATCAAACATATGAACCTCATTTTAAAAAATAATGAAACAATAAGTAATGTTATTTTTTTCTACTGTCTCCTTTGGATTTTTATAAGAACTGTTATGAGCTGCAATAGTACAGCTTGTAATAATATTTTTGTCTTATGGAACCGTACTGACAAACAGGACTGGTGAGCAGTAGTGTAAAAGGGAAATCAAAATCTCTGAATTGAACAGGATAGCAGTTTCAGCTGTTTAAGCTTTGTTACACATAGTGCAATGGCTGAATTTTCATTAATTTGTGTCTTGGTTTTTAATGTGGCATTCATTATAAAACCACTGAGAGCTGATTTGCTGATGGATGTGTACTAATATATGGGATACTCTGCCAGGGAAGTCACATTTTTAGTAGAAGAGGTAACATTTATTCTGGTCTGATCACTGTTAATGAGGCTGTCTACAAAATTTTCTTTGAAAAATAATTACTCTGCAAGTAAGGCCATTTAGATCTAGATATGAGTAGTAAACCTGTATTAATTTAAGATTCAGACTATTTTAATGGTTTAATATTTTTTCTTTATGGAGAGCACAATAGTGAGGTCATCTGTAATAAAGATGATAATATTGAACCTTAGTAGTTTTCCTTCCTGTATCTATAGGACATTTATGGCTGAAATATGGTTGAGAGAGCCTTAAAACGTTGTTTTATGGCAACCTCTATGCAGTGCTATAAAGCAGTTTTTGTTAATGGTAAATAAAGTATGGAAGATGTATGCCTCAGCATAGGGATGTGTTCTTCCCCTTGTGAGCAGCCTGACTTTTTAGCAATATTTTGATTGCCATGATCACATGAGTTCCAATTCAGCCCTGTGGCAAGGAGATGCAATTCCAGAGGTGCTGCTGGATGTATAGGCAGGCACAGTGCTCCTGAGTTCAGCCCAAGAAACAAAGTACACACTAGAGTTTCCATGAGAGTTCTCTGGCTCTTAAATGGCTTACTATCTCAGGAATTACCTCGTTAAAAATGTACATAAAATTCTCCAGTTTGCAAATAATTACTTTAGAGGTTTCTTCCTAAAGTTGTGAGGCTGTCACCAGAGCAGTGCTGAGTTCCTTCAGAGGCCATGAATAAGAAGCATGATTGACTTTCATTATTTACTGAAGTATTGATTGAATTTATTAATGCTAATGAAGTTGTGGAGTATAATAGACAGGGCACTGTATTGAAAAGATCAGACCAGGTTTTGAGTTAAAGTTTCTGCATGCTGTACTGATGGATGAGGATATCAGGCTGAGCAAGCTCACAAATAGTTAGGCTGAACTGCAGTTCATAACTTACTTTTGATCACACAACTGCAAAGCTGAAGTAATTCCATCAAATTCAGAATGAATTTAGATCTTCTCTAAAAGAGAACTTTCAAAGTTTGCCAAGTATTATTTTTTTTCCTCTTTTTCTTTTCCTTGCTTTTTTGCTTTTTTTTCTTTTTTAAGGATGATTGGTCACTGCAATCCTCATATCCATTCAGTGGTAATAATGACCTCCCTGAAGTCAACTTTTGAATGGAGAAATATCCTTTTGACCTTAATGTCACCGACTGGAGAATACAGTTTTTATTTCATAGCTTGATTACTCTAACTACATGCTGTTTACCAGTTTTTTTTTTTTTTTATTTGCAGCTGAGCCTATGGTTAGGTGCTCATGCATGTAGACCATCTCACAATACAAACCTATTACTGACTTTAAAAGTTTGCAATTACAAATAGCTAACACAGCACAGAAAAGAAAATAGAGAAAGAGGGGTTAAAGACCTAGGTCAGAGATTATAAAGGCAATCCAAGGAGAGCCCAGACCCCTGCCAATAGCTCTGTTATAACCATTATCCCAAGTTTTTGCTAAGGTGTGAACTATTTCTTCTATTCCTAATATTTGCTGCAGAAGTAGAATGTGACTTGGTTGCACAAGCTGCTTCTTGCTAAAGAAAAACCTCCAGGGACATGCATTGTGACTGATAATTGTCTCAGGTGTTTTGGATGAGCCAAGAATCCATTGCCTCTGGGAAGGTGAAGAATTCTAACATTAAGAAGTTCCTGGCTCAGGTGAGTATAACCCAGCATATTTGTTTCCCTTCTGCACATTATGTCTGCCTGTAATATGTGGTTCCTGTCAAAGTGCTGTGCACTCTGACAGAACCAGAATATGTTTTTTATCTCTCTTGACTTAAAAAGCTTCACTCTGATGCACAATCATTAGGCATTCTTCAATAACTGATAGATAATATTTTGGCAGCTGTAATTTGCTCCAGCTGCATCAGAAAGCTGACTGATGGATGCAGAGGAATCAGAATGAAGTTTGCCTCCAGATCTAAACCTAATCAATGCTTGGAAGGCTCCTGTGCACGAGCTGTACGTGCAGGATCCCCTCTTGCACCAGTTGCACTAGAAGTTATTAGATCCCTTGGAAAACATCTAGGAAAACATTTTCCCAGCCTAGTAAACCAATTCTCCCTGCAAGCAGCCAATAGCTGAAACAGTCAAGGGAATGTGCCCACCTAAGATTGAAGGGAGCAAACAGCAGTCTTTCTGGGTTACTGTAAATCCCAATCAGAAGAAAAAATCTGACACATTAAGTAGGTATTTTGTGCCTTACTTGATCAATTACTTGAATTCCTCGTAGAATAGCCTTTGCAAATTTTTAAAATTGTAATTGTTTTGTTCTTGCAGTCTTCTGACACTAGAAAAAACTTTTTATAAAAAATATTTCTCAGATGTTAACCTGCACTTATCTGACTTATCTATGAATGCTATCCATTAAAAAATAGATTTCTTTACAAATCAAGATTTTTTTTTTCCATTCTTATGAAGCCACTCCTTTCTTTAGTCACAGCAGTACATTTAATTTTTTGTTTTCCTCTGAGAATTCCCTCAAATTCACATTCTCATTTCTATTTTTGGTGTATTTGCAGCCCTGAATACATGTCCTGTATTGTGCAATTCTTTAGTAAGTGTATCAACAGCGAGCAAAGGGAATGTATTAAGCAACATACTTCAAACCCATGGTTTTAATTAGCTAGGGACAGGATTTAGCAAGTCACAGCATTTATTTAAACAGTCTTGACATAGCTCAAGACAGCAACAGCAAATTTGATACTTAAGGCCATATTAACAAACACAGATGGATTCAGGTTCTCTCTTTAGAGCAATATTGCTGCTTAGATGATGCAGAGCTGTTGGAAACTTTTTCAATTAACATCTAGCTGCAAGTTGCAGGATTTAGCTGTGAGCTGTGTCCACTATATGCTATCTATGCAAGAGCCTTGATTTGTTTTATACATCAGTGTGACACATCAGTGATTATTTGGTGTCCAGATTTTTTTCTGCAGGCCTGATTTGTCTTTATGTAGCAGTTTATGCTGCCTGTAACAACTGCACTATAACCTTCTTTTATTTTTCACTCAGTGAAAAGATCTAAAAGTGAACCTTTTTACCTTTAAGAATGGGGTTTTTTCCCTTACTTTAAAGCTGTGGGGTTTGTACATTTTTAGCAGCATGTGTAGCTGAATGAACATACAGCTCCCATTAGTGTCAATTGGAACTGCATATTCCACTTTGGTCCTGAAATGGTTAAATAGTTATGCCTAGCTGTTTAAGAGACAGTAGAAACACGTCACTTGGAGCTGCAGAGCAGTGTCAGAACTTCTGGAATAGAATAAAACCTTAATGTTGAAGCAGCTTTAGGCTTATCTCTACCTTACCCTTACAAACTTCCATTTTTTCTGTGCATGTGGTGCTTTGCTTGTACCTATTTGTGATGTTCACTGCTTAATTAAGTTACTAGCTTGGATCACCTGCCCATGAGGAGATATTCAGTGAGGTGGGCTTTGCTCTTGAGGCTTTTGCTTTATTATTCTCTGTGTCTAAAATGTGGTTTTAGTTAAGGCCTGATGAAGAGTGGGGTTAAAAACCAGCTGTGAGCACAGTTTCTGTAAGATGCTTAGGGAGATTTGACTGTCTGTTACTTCAAGAATAACTCCTTAATTAAATGGCAACTCTTTATTATGTGTAGGTGTGTTCTGTATCCCAGATACCTCCAGAAACATTTAAAGCTGTGCATATTTAGGAGATATAGCTGTGGAGTCTCCAATAGACCTATAATGACATCACTAAATAAAGAGAAAGAGATGCTATCATAAGCATCTTTCATTAAGTAAAAGTTGGAAGTGAAATATTTGAGTAAGAGTGTGTATAAAAGTTAAAGATCACTCTAATTTAGTCTTTTATTGTGTGCCTATGAGGTGCTTTTCAAATCTCTGTGGTTGCTTCTTGGTAAGAAGACAGAATAATTTGAGATTTCTTCTTACGTACCTGAGCAGTGAGTTTTTCATTTCTTAAACTTGAAAGGATTTCAAATATTGTTTTATACTTTGAATTTTCTAGCCTTAGTAATAAGCCTGTGTATAAATATGCATATACATACACATGTATGGATAAAATTCCCCAAATACTGATCTCCTTTAACTTTCCTTTGAAATTATGTCTGAAAATGCATTTGGATCTGTAGCTGGTTCTATTCATGCTAAGAAGTTAATTCCTGTCTTTTTTTCAGATTCTCTTCTCTTTTTTCCATCACTCTTTTCTTATTCCATCACTAAACCAGACATGTTGAAAATATCTATAAGTGCACAACCAATTTTCTCAAGGATCCATTGTGATCACCAAAGGCAGGCAGAGGAATTTGTGGGGAATCAAATGTACCTGGGGACACATTGTGGTTGTGTCTAGGGAGTGGTGGGGACAAGGAAGAAATGAGCTACCAGCTGGAGCACATGAAAGAGGAGATTGCCTAAAAAAGCCCTGAAAGCTCCTCCATGGCCCACAGGAGGAAGAGATTCTCCTGTTGGCATTATGGTGTTCAGTCAAGTGAGCAGTGATTGAATTGCTTTGGCTTAGATCTGGGACCCCAACTGAGGTTTACTCTGCAGATAGCAACCCGCTTGGGCTTCTAAAAATAGCTCCTTCAGACTGCAAATATGCAGATTGCACCAACCCAGAAGAACATATGAGATCAAGATGTTGAAGAAATGATGAAAAGCCGGTGTAACACTTTCTTCTTTTTTTTCCCCCTCCCTAATTTGCTCCCTGCTAAAGTTTCAGTTACTGTTTGGTGACGTTTTGGGAGCTGACACTCAATTTCAGTCTGATTTTTCCCTTCCCTTTGCCTGTTTCCCACCTGTAAAGGCCACTGTTCATTTTCATGCAGAGTCCTGCATGATGGAGCCCATTTATTCTGTCTCATCCTCGTGGTGTTTCTTGTTTCCCATTTCCTGTTTGCTGTTTTAGAAATGTCTACCAGTTTCCTTTCTAGCTTTGGCTCTCTGTGCTCTGGGCCTGTGCACCCAAATGGAAGAAAACAAACAAAAAGCAAGCTTTGCCTTGAAAACTAAGGGCTTGGAGATGGATTTATCATCTGTTGAATGGTTATGTAAAATGGAACAGGGAGATCTGTCAGTTTTTAGTTGCATGCTGAAAACCAGGCGTGAGAAATGAGTTAGTTTTTCTTTGCCACAGTCAGGGACCTGTACCATTGCTGTGCATCACATACACTGAGGAAGTGCCAACACTCTCTCAAGTTTGATGGGTTCTTTAGTGCATGTTATGGTGTTTTTCTTTGGCTTCTTGCTGACTTTTTAACTTTTTTTCTTGAAGAAAACAAATGTACCTCTTGGCATTTTAGTTTGGGCCTCACTTGAGTTTTTCCCTTTCAATATTAAACTTTTGTCTTTCTATGTCCACTTGCTGTAGTGGTTAAACACAGAATCATGGTGTGCAAACTAGACTGAGGGTACAGGAATGCAAAACTGGTTAGCCTGAGATTCTGCCCAGCAAAAGAAACTGTGACAGGAAGTCAGCCAAGGCCAGCAGTGGGGAGCTTGTGGTGACCTGCTTTTCTCACATGCTTTGAGTTAAAGAGTACTTTGTTTCTGCTAAACAGAAAGTGGAATTTCAGAAATCTTTGTTGTAAGAGGCCTACTACAGGAAAAAGAAAAGAAGCATGAAGTAGCTGTGAAGATCAGCTTGCAATGGGTTATTTAAGGAAATAAATTTTGTCACTCTGATGTGTTAAATTACTTTGCTTTCAAACTAATCCGTGCAGGGTGACTGTGTTTTCTTCCACAGATCTTACATTTTTCTGTTTTTCTTTGTTATCCTCTTCCACTAAACTGTCCTGGAGAGAGCTGTTCAAGTCAGGCCAGGCACTTGTTAGCCCTTATATTAGTATCTGAAATGCCTTTTTCTCTTCCCATGCTTATGCTGCTGTGGCCCTGTGATCACAGCTGCCTTTCCTTATCACAGTTCACCTGCCCTTTGCTGAAAGGGAACTGAATTCTAAGAGTTTTCTGTGCACAACTATAAAACCCCATTGAAAGGCAGGTGCTCCTCAGGCTGATTTAAGTATCCTCTTTCCAAGGATTTGAGTAATTATTCTGCATGGGCATTAGCTGTTGGATGGCAGCTTTCTGCCTGATTTGGTGAGAGGCAGCTGAGAAGGAAATAGGTGGGTGATGCTTCAGCTCTGGCATTGCAAGGTGGTCATTGCCAGTGTGGAAAGAGAAATACCTACATGATGATTTAATGGTTTGCTTCCTTTCCCAATCCAGCCTACAGGTGCCCAGCTCTGTTTTGGCATTATGGTATGAAAGTGACTCTCTTAATGGTTCTTAAAGTTTCTCCCAAGTTGTGACGAAGTCAGCAGCAGAGGCAGAGGTATTATTCTCCACTTGGCATTCCTTTCATGTCAGCAGTAAACATTTGTAAAAGCTAGAGGTACTCTGCTTTTTATTTTGCATTATGCTCTCTCTCTGTTTCTGACTGAGGCTGGCAAAACTTCTTGACAGGACTGCCATAAAGTAACAGAACCAAAAAGAAAAAAAATCAGAGTGATGATATTCAGTTGCAAAATAAGCTCTCCTATGATTATTCCAGTCTTAAAAAATCTGCCTGTTAGCAAAGTTTTCTGAGTCAGACTGAACCTTTGTTCAGACTTTGTTGTACCAGAGCTCAATACTGGTAATTGGTGATAAAATCCATGTGGTTTGTGGTGTAACAATTTGGGCTGCAGGAGCTAAGCACTGAGTGCAGAGTCACTGCATCCCTGGGGCCCCGCTTCGTATGACTAGGAGTTAAATCCTCAAAGTTCTGGGGACTTGGGCCCAGCAAGAACATTATTCTACTTCACACAGGCAGCATAAGACCCTTCAATAGCCTTTCACTGCAGCTTCTCCCTGAAAGTTTCCAAGTTACTCATTTTCTTGGGACTGAATCTGAACCAGTTCCTGTGCTGCAGGACAAATACATGGCACACACAAATCTCTGATTAAGGACTGCAGGTTTTGATCACATAGAATTACTTTACACTCCAGAAAAGAGGAAAAAAAAATTGTTTGGTTTGGGGAAACATAGCCTAGTACTGCTGCCTAACTTGTTGGATGCACAAACTTGTTGGTTGCTCATATTTATACTCTGTAGTAAAACCCAAGTGAAACAAAATATCTGTGGTTATAGTAGGAAGAATTGGTAGTCATCAAATCTTAATTAGAGTGGCAGGAAAGAGTTTATACTCATTATTCACTAAAACAATATAGATAAGTAGTTATTGATTAAAAGGTTGCATTCTTAATAGCAATTTATAAATCCAGGACTCAAAAGATAATGTTTGTTTTACTGCTTTTAATTATTTAACATGCAGTGACATTTCTGTTTTGCCAACAGCAGCACAATAGGTCCCTAATGAACTGAACAGAGTTACTAATAATTAAACCATCAGGCAGAAGTAAGGGGTGCAGCATGTTGTAAGATTAACATTCTTAAATAGTCATTCTTCTGCTTTTTAAGGAAAACTCTGTCTCAGTCTTCTACCCTGCCCCAAACCAACTAGACATCAGCCTGCTTGAAAAAGCAAAGTTTAGTTTTGGCTGACACTCATAGACTACTTGGAATACTGATTTAAAAAAAAAAAAAAAAAACACCCTGAAGTTATTCATAGGACTCTGATGAAAATTTGGTTTCAGTACTTCCAACTCTAGCCTATAAACAAACAGAAATTGATTGTTTGGTGAGAATGTTGGTCAAGCTTTTTCCTTTTTCTAGTTGACTTCTCACTCTGTGATTATGGCCATTTTCAGTGAAAAAGGCTTGGAGTGCAATAAAAAATGGGTTTATATGGTTTCTTGAAGGGCAGTGTTGGAAGGCAGGGGACTTGTTGAAGAATTTTGTTCACCAGGGAACAGAGTACATTAGGTTGTGTAAAGAATAGGATGGTAATAAAAGAAACTCTTAGTCTAATACCTTCAAGTAAAACCTGGGGGTTTTTGGTTGATTTTTATTTTTTTTTTTTTCTAGTAGAACTGAATATTTATTCTGGCACTGTAGCTTCACAAATATATGGAAGAAATAAACAGGTTGTGGAAAGGGAAAACAAGAATAATTGGAGTTATGGAACAAGAGTAATATGAAAAGAGATGGAAAACACTAAGCCTTTTTTATTTCAGAGCAGAATGAATAAGAAGAGACATGATAAAGGGATCAGAAGAGATGACTGTTGTAGAGAAGTTAGATCAGGAAAACTAATCACTCTTTTTCTTAACACTAAAAAAAGGAAAATACTCAACAGAATGGAAAGAATGCAAACTCAAAACTGAAAAGAAAACCAAAAACCAAACACTTTCAACTTTGCTCCCTGGCAGAATTCCTTGATAAAAGGTGCCACTGACTTGCAGAAGTTAGTAGGATTCACTTTTTTAAAAATTGACTGTTAACCTTAAGAAATATTCAAAACTTGCAGAAAATATCCCTTCCAAAGCTCCCATTTTCATTCAAAGTTCATCTAGCTATTGGCAAAAAATTGATTTTTAGTCAGATTACTTAATAACAAGGCTTCACTGGAAAGGCCTGTGTCAGAGGCTGGTGGGGGCAAAGAGGGCACACTGCTTTTGCTCTCCTCCCACACAAGATGTTTTTGATGTCTCCTTCCTTCTCCATCAAATTGGGAAATTCAGATGAGCCTGGCTGAGCAGTTAGGTAAGTGCTGTTCATCCCCAAAAGCTGTGATGTGAAGTGTCTGAGCAGTGGACTGCTCTTGTTGGTGTTGTTAAGATGATGTAAGTGAACCAAATGTGGCATGAAGCTCTGGTGATAAAGTTGGCAACTATCTTTTATTTTTGAAGAAAACTCTTGAAAATCTCTTTGATCTCTTACACTGCTGAGAAGCTTTCACAGCTAAGCAAAAGAGGGCTTTGTTTGTATTCAAAATTAATCTAGGTTCATTAAATGAGTTTGAAAAGTTAATGTAGCAGGCAAAATTTGACTAGGAGGCAAGAATCTGCATGAAGTTGTGAGGAGAAATCAAATATACCTTGGACCAGGACTAGTACTTCTTGCTTTATGAAATTTTGCCCCACTTGTAAGAAATAAATATTGATAATTTGTCTTCTTTTTGGTGTCAAATGCTACAAATGTTCCTGTCTGCCCCTTCAACTGAAGCCTCTGTGGTCATTATTCTGAGACTAAATGCTTTCTGATCTACTGCAGACTGAAGTCTTCCACACTGGTTAGCATTAGGTATGACTTTGGGTCAGTAGTTTTGAGTGTTCACATTCTTTTGGGGGAAAAGAATCTTAAATGTGCCATTCATGCTAAAATATCTGCCATGGTTGTTTCAAAAAAACTGAAAAAATTGAAATTGAGTTCCTCAAGTTGGTACCTTCATTTGTAGGGCTGTTAGCTTGTCCTCAAACATGGCAACTTTTTGTTTTCCATTATTCCTATAAATCATGAATTTTAACCTGCTGAGGTCTTTATGTGAAACATCTCATCACTTTGAGGCTCTTAGAACTGTGAATTGATCCTTATTTTGTTTCTTCCCTGGGTTTTGGCAGCAGACAGGTCATGTTCTGAAGAGTGGTAATATGCTAATATGAAATTAATGAAAGTTTCTTATAGTGCAGGTGAAAACTTTTGATGTACCCCATAAGCAAGTCTGGGTACACTTTGACTTCTCCCCAAATACATTGTCTTTGAATATTTGTTTTAAGTAGCCTGAAGTCACTCACAGGTGCTCAATTCATGCTGCTTTAGTTTGGATCCATGATTTGCCTTAATTCTAACATTACTGGGCAGTTTTAGTGGTGGAGGTGCTTTCCCAGTGTGTGTTCCCTGGCAAACAGGCTGAGGAGCTGCCTGCAGAACAATGCTGTTACTGTAAATATGCACAGACTGCATTTGCATCAAAGACAAACCAGCTGAAGGCATTGTACACTGCATTTGACACTATAAAAATCCATATTTTATTAGAGGAAACATGAGAATCAAGGTGGTTTTTTTTGCAACATTGGTAGTTGATAACAATGCTGGTTTGAACTTTTCATTGCAAAGTACTTTCAAATGTGATTACTGGGGGCTTAATTTTGTTCCCAATAAAGCAGATGTTGCTAACTTGCAGTTTTCCTGGTCTAGGAGATTGGGAAAACTCACCCTAAAAATTATCTTTAAATGGTCCTTCAGGCTTGGTCCAAATCAGAGAGTAGCAATTACCCTGTCCTTGAGTGGCCTGCACCAGATGTTTCACAAAAACTGGGACATAATTTTAGAACACAGAGGCTAAGGATAAACCATTTCCAGGTTTCTGTCTGTTTTTTTTCAAGCAGTCAGTCAAATTCCTTCCTTCCAAAATGTTTGCTTGTCCTCATGAATGTTCTGGATATCCCTGGAAATGGTTCTGGTGGCTCTCCCATTCTGGTGTTTGTGTTGCTGAGAGCGAGTCTGTGCAGGACATGCTGCTGCAAACCTGACCAGAGCACGTGCAGAAGGAAGTTGTGTGAGAAATGCAGTGTGCAAAAAGCACTTTCTCTTGCAGATTTTTGGTTTGTGAAATGCAGAGGGATGTGGGCTACTATTTCCTACTGCTGTTAGACAAAAAATGCAGAATATTTCCATGGCTGCTGCGTGCGTGTGATTGCTGCCAGTTTCCTACCAGCACTGTGGGCATGGGACAACTAAGAGAATTCCTAGATCATGGAATCATGGAATGGCCTGGGTTGGGAGGAACCATAAAGTTCATCTCATTCCAACCCCTCACCATGAGCAGAAACACCTTCCACTAGACCAGGCTGCTCAGAGTCCCATCCAACCTGGCCCTGAACACTTCCAGGAATGGAAAGTCCACAACCTCTCTGAGCAACCTGTGCCTACCATCCTCAAAGTAAGGAATTTCTTCCTAATGTCTCAGATCAGAACCTCCATAAACTTAGACTGAATTGTTGAGGAGTTTTTTTTTTTTTCAAATCTTCATGTGATTCACTTCTCCCTATTTATATATTATGTTGCTTCTGAAAATCTGGGGAATCTGAAGAGAAGCAGTGCATGGGAGAACTTCAACCCACTTCTGCAAATTTGTGAAACTCAGCTAGTACGTGAGTGATTCAAACTGAATCTCAACATAGAATCTTTTGAAATTTTCTCATCTGTCAAGAATATGCTATTTCATTTAAAGTATGAAAAGACTAAATGGATTCCATAATTTAGTAAATATTTTGTCTTCTGACAGCTCCTCTTTTTCTTCTACTCTTTACATTTTTAAGAATATTTTTCCCCTCCTTGATGTGATATTTTGATGAGATTTAATGGTGGCAAAAGAAGCAATTTGGGGAAAAAGTTAGAGTTTCTTACAGTAATAAGTTCCCAAATCCATTTTTTCTCTTTTCTTTCCTTTTTATTTGTCATGTAGGTATTTCTCTTCATTTTAGGAAACTAATCTGAATATTGGGTAGTGACTGGTTGGACTAGGGCTCTTGGATTTGGGCCCCTTCTGAATATGAATGCAAAGCTGAAAAAAGTCATGTTGAATCTTTTAGTTACGTGCTGAATCAGAAGGTTCAGGAAAAGTTCATTTTATTTTTACTTTGTAGAAGTGTGATTAGCCAGAAACTATGCTTTCAGAACCTGCAAACAGTCCATTTATTTGCCAGCACCAGGATGAGGCTCAGACTTCCAATGAAAACATCTTTTTGTCTGCTAATGCAATGGGTGCTTATTTTCTGCATCTTCAAGTTCCTTGGAAAAGCATCAGGGTTTCATTGTAAATCCATTATGTCTCCCTTGGTCAGAAATTATAAATGACAACCAGTCCCAAGGTAAAGAAAAGAAAGTATTATTTTGTCGAGGAAAAAGGGGTTAAATCACTTTTTATCATGACTGTCCTCCTGGTTATGACATATTCAATGTATTATTTAGTTTAAGTGCATGATTAAGATAGAACTGGGGTTCTTCTGGGGAGCATTTTCACACACGTTGTACTTACAGTACCTCATTCTGTGGTACAGAAGAAAGAAAAATGACATGTCCCTTTGTGAACCATTCCTTTGAAAATTAGGTTATAGATTATATAGTGGTGTGAGATCCTCTAAGAATTTCTGGGTCAGAGGTACTTTGTTTTCTTTCTTTTATACAGCAAAACCCTTGTATCTTTATTAAAAATTTATTTGCTGTCAATAATTAAATGCTTATTATTTGATCTTTAATGGGGTCATGATTCCCATATTCCCATATTAATGAAATAATGCAAAAAGTAAAAAATGCCTTTCAGTTGGAAAAAGTACTTATTATTCTTTCTTTGTTCTGAGTAAAATAGTTTATCTTAAATTAAAAATTAAAAAAATGAATTTTCTTTAATCTTAGAATTAAATTAGTGCTAATTAGTTCTATTTTCTCTACAACATTCAAATGCTGAAGTCTTAGTCATTTCTTCAGAGTATTAATAGTGCCCTTTGGCTGTAATCAAGATAATCTTCAATTAAAAGCAATGCAGTTAACTGAGTTACATGAACAGTTATTGTTGTCAAATCAGAGGGTTAAGAACACAAATGCTGTGTGTTTTCAGCACGGGTGCATTGCAGGGCTGTGTGGTGGTGCAGGGACCTGGCATTCACACCTTAAAACTAAAAACCACTGACCCAGAATGTTCACTGATGAAGCACATCAAACAAAGCCTTTCTTCAAGGTGGTGATGTAAACAGAATTCAAAGATGCTGCAGCAAACGAAATCACTTTTTGGATTTGGCCAATGCTCACCTGGCCTCCCCCTGCCCCTGCACACCCCTCCCCCAGCCCTTTTTGCTGTAAAATCTGTAAACTATGGGGCATTTTCAATGAGGGAGTTCTGCTTGATATTCACAGCTGTTATTCTCCTCTGTGAAGAGTTAAAGAGCACTTGCCAGTCTGCAGTAATTCACCCTATTTTATTAACTTTTTTTTTTTTAGTTCAGAAAATTTATTATATGCAGTAATAGTGGATTTCAGGTGAAAATAGGAGTTTTTCTTTCAAATTTCTTAGTGTAGCCAATGTGAAGAAATTGTGGTCCCATAGAAACAGGGAAAAAAAAGTGTTTTCATCCATGCTCAAAGAACAGCTCTTTCTGGTTTCAAAAGCTAAGCACAGAATATGGGGAAATTCTGTTAATGTTGCTGTGTTTGCAAACAAAAAAACATAAACATCTTGAGCAAACATAACTAATGAGGGAAACCATGCTGCTTGCTAGCACATTACCACTCCAATAGTAAAAATAGACTGTGGCTCTGTCTCAGTAAAAGTTAATAACAGTTGGTGAGACAAAAAAAAAGTTGAGTTGCAAAAATATTCTTACTGTATTTCCCTGTGCACCTGGCAATAGCACTTCTGTAAATCCCAGCCAGAGCAGAAAGCTCTGGGCACTTCGAGTGGGCTCCAGTGCCTGGGACCTTACATCAGTTTTTAATACTTAAGATGACTTACCAAATTAAAAATCTCTGTTTATTATGTTGTTGGTTTGGGTTTTTTTTTTAAGATTCCCATGTTGCTGATTTGCAGAGTATGATGGTGATTTTTTTTGTGTTGCTGCCGTTCAGGAGCTAAAAAGGTAAATGTCATAACTGGGCAGATGTTGCCAGTAAACCAAATTTAAACAGGTTTCCAGGATTTTAAAATCTGCTTTCTCAAAACATAATGGCAAGAAAAGATTTTTCTTTAAACTAGCATTTGTATTCTGTGTGTTTCAAAATGCTGGCACAGACATTGTATATTGACACTGAGGCAATAAATCAAAAGGGATGGACAAAGATATGAAACTGTACCTTTCAGAAAGAACAGTGTGTCTGTACATGCAAAAATAATTGCTTTCTTGGAATGTGACAAAAGAAAATTGAATATAAAATAGGGTGTTAACAGACAACAAATCTAATTTTTAGAGCATTCTTTTTCTGCCTCAGTCAGGAGGATTTCCTGAGGAGTCGTAGATCTTTGGTACAAAATGTAGTTAGGTACGTAGGTTGGTAGAATTTGATGCTTTCTTCCTCAGAAGAAAATTAAAATCTGCTCAACTTTTCCAGTATTTTACAATGTTTGTCCCAGAACATGGCTGGGACAAAAAGCCCAGAACACCAAGTCCCACAGTCAGATTCTTCTGTAATTTAAATGAAGCCAAATAATTATCTGGAAAACTTCTGTAGGGTTTTATGTCTCTAGAACTCTTTTATAGAATTTGGGATACAGGAGTAAGGTACCCTAATTTTACTCTATGGCCAGTATGTTTCTTTTCTCTTTCTTCTCTTTGCATGGTAGGTACAAATTTTAGCAGCCAGATTTATGACCCTCCTCTGTACTTAGAGGAAATGACATGGAGAGATTTTATGCAATTTCTGAGGGTTTATATAATTTTTTAGATGTTTCTGTAGGACAGGGTGCCTGTGTATTTGTAGGGTGGAGGGACAGAGTTAATTTGTGGGTGTGATTTTTTTTTTTTTGAAAGAGGGAACCTGAATTCCTCTCCTGATTTATGAAACCTCTTAATCTTAAGGAAAAAAAAAATAGATTTTGCTTGGAGACAGGAGTATGGTAGGCTACATTGTCATCCCAGCCTCTGAGGATCCCTCACAAGGTACCAAGACTGGTCTGTGTATCTCAGTGAGCTTTAGATTATTCTTCTTTATGATATATGAGATATATGGTGCTTCTTAGTCCCATCTCTATTTATGAATTCTTGTGGTGCATAGGAGAAAGAATTACCACTTATCTCTCTTCATTTATCAAGATACAAGATTAGGTAAGGAAAATGACCTTTAGTATCATTGGGTCTATCTAAAAAAGATTGCCAGGAGTCCTCCAACTCTTGTTGGGAAATTGTTTAAAATGTGATTGTTTTGGTTTTTTTTTTCCCTTTCTCCAACATTATGGTTTTTCATATTTCCCCTTGCACAACCAACTGCTCAGACACATGTTTTATGTGAGTATTTATTTGCCAATTTTCCTTATTAGCCAGAAGGAAATATTAAAATGAATATAAATGTCAGCCTGAAAGCTGTGACATTGTAAGGGATGTCAGACTGACTAGCTGATCTGAGTCATTGTATGTAAAAAAAAAAAAAAAAGAGAGAAAGGCAGCCAAAAAAAGCTTTTTTTCCCTAATCATGTTGTGACAAGAATGAGGGAAAAATGTTTTGTGTCACAAATCTACAGGACCTGAAAATAAAAAATTCAAAGTTCATTCTCTACAAAGAAATGAGGAAAAGAACCAAAGAGCTCCACCAACCCCTGAAGCTCTACTTTCAATTAATAGAGCTGTACATTAACTCCTCTGATGTTATTACATTATGAAATTCACAGTAAATTAAAGCAAAACCTGCTCTTCATTGAATTTTTAGTCTAATTTGAAATCAGAGATGAATTAGAAATGTTTATGTGTATGCAGAGAAGGCAGTTTTGGTAGCTCACAAAGGAGGGTGCTGAGCACCTGGTCCTGTCCCCAGGTGTGGGCTGTCCTGGCTGTCCCCAGCTGCTGAGGAGGGCAATGATGAATTCACCTGCAACTCAGGCTCTGGCAAAAGCAGCTTAAAAACTCCTTGCACTGCAGAATCATTCTCCATTTCTACTTTGGGTGAAGAATCTCTCCCTAGCAAGTTCCTGATCTTTTTTTGATGTTGCAGGGTGTAGTTTAAGTGAGAGTGAAACAATAATTTCCCAGGTACAGTTGGTGATGTGCAAGAATTTGTCTCAAAACATTTCAGGGATTTGATTGATGACATGAAATACGGTCCTGACGTCAATTTACTGAGATTACTTTTTAATGAATACTGCTTTAAAAGCATATGCAAAATTAAGATCAGTCACTAAAAATGCATTTGGATGTGACATTTAAAGAATGATATACATAATGTATTGGAAATTAACTTTTTTAATCTACAGAAAATTATTCTTGTTGCTGGCTCTCTCAATTTGTGAGAACTTTGGCAATGAAATTATTAATTACAAGCAAAGGAAAACTGAATTATCTATTTTTTATTAATATTGCCTGTCTACCAGATAATGACCTCTTAAAATATTAGTGTACATGGTTAGTGAGTTATTTTACAGTCAAATCCTACTTATCTCCTGCATGCAACTTTTCTCTGAGGTTAAGGAAAGGGTGTGTCTTGCAAAAATGGATTTGGCCAGAATTTTTCATGTGCTGTTATTCATAAAGATCATCCTGGATTTGTACTCTGTTTTCTTTCTTTAGATTAATGCTATTCCTAGTGAAGACAATGAAAAAGTTCACAGTGGCTGTAATGACAAAGTAAGAAGTCCTTTGACTGTAATTTTATATATATATATATATATATATATAAAACTTCATTCAGGATATATTAATTTACACTTTATTTACCTGCTTTGAGTCTTTTGATGATAAAGCACGGACTTTTGATAAAACTCTGAATATAAAGCTTAAATCAACAGCTGAAAAAGCTGTTTTAGTTTTCTGCTTTTGAAAAACAGAGGAATCTTGACAGCAGCATTTCAGTGTCTCAGCAGTTATTAGGAGTGTCCTGAATTGCTCCCTGTGTCAGGTGCAGGACAAGAGGAAATTGACTTAGTTCGTAGAAGGAGAATATCTCCATTCAGGGAAAAAAAAATAAATCGAACAGTACTGATAGCTAAGCAGGTAAATAAGTTTTCCAAAAGGAAAAAATGCACCTGAAGATTTTAAAGAACTGTTAGCTTTCCCTGGCAAATGTTTATTTAAGCACAAATAACTCTATCTCGGATCATGGTCTTAGACAAAGTGATCTACTGAGTTCCTTTTCATCCCTTAATGAAAAGGACTGACTTAATGATAGCAGGAATTTATCTACAAAAAGCTTATCTGTTCTTGTTCTGTTAACGAGGTTTGAGATTTGATGGCAGAAATATTCCTTCTCTTTTGCTCTCTTCTCCCCTATTTATATTTTGAAAGTGATGGCAACAGTTTCACAGCTTTCTTTTGATGGTGATTTGTCATTTAAAGAAATATCACAGTGCATGTTTGACTTTCTAATATTCCATGAGTCACTGTGCTCAAGAAGTCATTGTGTACCCAGAGTTGTACTCTGCTAGCCTTTATCTCATCTACTAACTCTAATTGCCCTCGAAGGGAAGAAATGCCAAAAATGCCTTGTGTTTCATGAGACAAGACATATGGACTGCAGAAAGTTTAATTTTCTCATTGACAAGAGGAGCAGGTGGAGGTATGGTGACTTCCAGGACACTCTGTATTATTGCAACCTGTTTTTCTTCAGAATAAAAACTAGGTGAAGATTTTCCTGCCCAAATTTTTGCTGAAAAACTGCTCCTAATATAAGCTTGACCCTTTTTCCACAAAGAAAGAATGGGAGAAGGATGGAAATGTTCTCTAGCCCACACCTTGTTCTTTTTCCCCACAGCAAGAATGAGGTTTGTTTCCAAACAGGTATAGGTTTCCTCTAGATCTGGTAAATATCACAACTTACCAGAAGTTACTTTAACAACAGATTTGAAATAACTGGTGATGCTGTAAAAAGTTATATAATTTAGATGTGCTACTCTTTAGGTTGTTTACTTTTTGCAATAAGAAAAAGAATACTCAGGTGAACAGAAGAGCTCTGCATAGCTTGGTAAAAGTGACTTTATCTGAGGGCTTTTTGAGAGCTCTCTGTCTGCTCAAGCCACATTGAATAAAATGGGAAAAATCTATTTTGTATGTAAAAGTAGAATGCTTTCCAAAGGAAAAATAAATGAGGGGGTGGGTGAGCCAGTAACCTTAGCATAAAGCAACTCATGCATTATTAATCTAATTTCCTATAAAGTTTGAACAAAAAGCATGTTGAGACATTACTCTGTGTTCCTTGTTAGGCTGTGCTCATAATGCCCTTTCCTATTTTATGTAATATATTCTTCAGCCTAAATAAGATATTCTTGAAGCCTCAGGATTTTCACGCCTTCAAAGATCTCTGTTTTATTTCTAAATATTATAGATTTTGATGCACAAGAGGCTTTAAGTTTGGTACCTCAAAGGCTGTTCACCCTTTTAGGTAACCCCCAAGTTGGCTTTCATATTTGCTTATTACCCGAAATTCTTCACAAGAAGCTTCAGCCTGTTTTACAATTAAAGGCTTTGATCATATTTACTGTAGCTACGTAAAAGATTTCTGCATGAATGTTACATGAGTTCAATTTCCCTATTAGACCAGGAGCTCACCTGATATCGAGCGTCTACGTGAATCCTTTCCTAACATAATTGTTAAACCTAAACATTGCCCTTCTCCTCAGCAACCACAGGCAAGAGGGAGCTGCTCCTGCAAGCTATCCCACTTTGACACGTTTCAGAGTTGGAGCCCAAGACTCTGGGGTCAGATGCTGGAGTATTTCCATCTCTAGATGATCAAGAATTTTTATGGTCTTAGCTTTTTTACTTTAGGTATACCTTGTGTCTGGAACTGGAAGTTTTTTCAAATGTAGGTGAGCTTTAAGCTCTGGTGCTGTGAGTAGCAGGACATACTGACCCACATAGTCATGAGCAGCTTTGGGCATGCTGTGTTCAATCATAGCACATGTATTTGTTAAAAATTGCTACATGCCATGTTGCATGCCAGTTTCCAATTCTTCCTTTTTGCGTCTTTTCAAAATTTTTGTTAAACTTAGGCTTATTTGTTTATTCAGAAGAAATACCTTGAGAAATACTGAGGTATGGTGAATTTAACTCCATGTTTTTGCTTTGTTTGCATAAGAAAATTACTGGATGCACAACGTACTACACACAGCCCAGCTCTGGCACAGATAACTCTTGAAAGCATTGTGCCCTTTTTTGTAAGAGACATACTTAACCAAAACTTCAATTGATTCCTGCTTTAAAATTCAATAAGCAGTACTTCAATGACAGCTCCTAAGAGCCCACCTTTTCTATTCTCAGTATAGTTCTTTTGTTATTTTTTGTTCACTCTGTCTTCCTAAATTTTAAGGTATAAGTTAGTTTTTGAAACTGCATTAACTGATGGGATGAACTACATGAACTTTATGTAGCTAAAAATTTCGGAGCTTCTTTGTCTGTTTCATTTGGAAATGTGCTGACTTTGATTAGAATATCAAACCCAAGTGATGCTCTGTGCAATTTCTCACCACCCACCTGTGCCAGCTTTCCTCCTAGGGCACACACTGACCATGACACCCACCATATGGAATATCCTTTGGCCGCCTTGGCTGTCCCAGCTGTGCCCCCTCCCATATCCTTGTGCCCCTATCCTCCTCCTCCTCACTGGTATAATCTGAAAAACAAAACTCTTGGTGTAAGCAACAACTCAAACCTCAGTGTGTTATCAACATTATTGTTATCCTAAATCCAAAACTCTGCACTGTACCAACTACTGGGAAGAAAAGTGACTGTGTCCCAGATGAAAAAAGGACACAGTACTGGGATTTTAACATTTACCTTTGAATTCAAAAATGCAACAGGTTTTCAACACTAGCAAATTAGTTATCAGAAGGCAGAATCTTTCAATTTTCCTAATTTTCATGTGATTTTCTCACATCAGTCTGTTCACTGACTTCACCAGCTCCTTCTTTATATAAGTTATACTCAAGGAGTGAACAAGTCTGGCCTTAAATTTGATCTCATCTTTATTCCTGGGACTGATATTCTCATTTTCTTTTTTGCCAATTAGTTTTTCTTTTTTTCTTAAATGCATCTTCCACAGAGCATTCCTCCTCATCTCCTACACTGTATTTTGTTACCAGATTCAATCTTTCAAATTGGAATTCTCCCAGAAGCAGATGACATTGGTCTTCTGTATCATACAGTTCTTGCTCATATTACTGGCCATATTTCTCCTATGAAAAGTCTTCTGATTAATTCTTCTCATTAGTCAGCTTGGTAAACAAATTACTGCAGGAAGCTTAAAAGCTTGGCTTGAAAGCCAGAAAAGAAGAAAAAGATATCTTGTTTGCAAGTCACTATTTTCCCTTGGAAATATCTGCTCCTCTATCAGGTTGTCATTTGAGGCTGCTAGAAGTTTTTATTACTCAGGGTTAATTGCCTCTGGCACAATAATCTCAGATTTCTCTGGAGAATTACTGATAGCACACATTTTCCTTCTGAAATAAAATTACTTCCCTGCCATGAGAAATGCGTCAACTTTTTAGTGCTTCTGTAAAAAAACAGGATAAATGGCATTAGGACCAGTATTCCTCTGCCTCCTAGTTCTGTTTATTCATCTCTGCTAAGGACATTGTTTTCTGTTTCTAGGTAAAACTCCTCCAGTTTGACATGTGTCATGCATTAGTCCAGTAAGTATAACTAGCTGCTTTCCTGGGTGAGTGGTCTTCAGCTTGTGCATGTATGTGAAGGCTGCACTGCAAAAAGGCCTTGGATTGCTTTTAATTCATCTGTTTACCCAGCTCAGACATAGATCATCTTTCTGGATAGTCAGGAGTGCTTTTTAGCTATATGTCTGTATCCCACAGTGTTTTCTTGTAGTCCATTAGGTCTCTGAAAGCCTCTTGGAAGTAGAAATCCATAGCCCTGTGTAACTGCTTGCAAATCTTTCCAAATAATTAGTGTATCTGAAATATATTACTGTGATGTGACAGGTAAGGATAATATATCAACCTAAGCAAGTTTTGCTTTGGAAATGCTCTTCCTGAAAGGTGATATTTTTGTTGGTCTGTGACTCTTCCATCAGTTGGGATGTAATTCTGAGATTTCTACTCCTGTGCTGCCCCACAGAAAGGAAACGTGAGGCTGTCACAGTCCCAGGGCTGGCAGCAGGAAGGAGGACACGTCTTTTGATTGACTGTGGTGTCTGCCAAAGCCCTGTGTTCACAGTCCCAGAGCATGTGGAGGGCAGGATAGAGTTGTCACTGACATCCCCATCATATTTGCAATTAGTAAACATGCCTCTTGTGCGTTCCAATGGTTTAGGAATGGGAAAATATATTTTGCCTTTGAACAAAAGCCACTGAAGATTTTCTGAAAAATGCTTGATTGGAAGTGTGACAAATTGAAGACATTTGGAATTTTTCCAAAGAGATTTTCAGATGTTGGGCAGATGTTATTGTTTGCTGACCTAGGACTTTGCAGAATGACAGAAAATAATTTGATGCTCTAACAAAGCATTGATTACACACACTAAATAGCCCTGGTAGAGTATTTCCCTTATGGCTTGCACTTCCAGGGTTATGGTTAAACGAGCACCCCATGTCATCAAACACACAGAAGGTGCCTTTGCCACTCTGAGGGGATGATCCCAGCATTTAAATGATGATTTACTGATGCTTTTATTAGAACAATTATTGGTTATTTCAGACTTGAAATGGGCAGATTAAGCTCTGTGAACCTCACAGCTGAAACCTCACAACACTGGCAATTTTCAGTGATTAAAGTAATTTACTTTATCTATAAAATGTAAAGATATTTCATAATAGCCATACAGCAAGTACAGGGAGGTGTAGCTTTCCTGGAGATAATCAGACCTCTGGGGATAAAGGGTCCTGACTGTACCTCATGCATTGCAAGACCCAGAGGGCTTTATTATCTGATGATTACCACACCCCCATTTCCATGTCTTTTTGCTTAATTAATCACAGTAACATTATTGCCCAACTTCAGACAACAAAAATAATGAGAGGGGCTTTAAAAGATTCAAAGACTAGAGGAAAAACAAGAGATCCCATAGGAAAGTACCCATAGTGAAACTGGGGTTTACAAATCACTGAAATCTATTAAAAATGATGCTTACATTTTGTAAAGTGCCTTCTTTAATATAAATATAATTATGTTTTAAATATTGTAAATGTGTATATACAATATAAAACATATACTTGTTTTGATCAGAGGAGATAAGGTTTTATTTTTAGGACCAAAAAGACCCTTTAAAATATTGCAGCCATACCATGGGAGGTTGTAGCCATTTGTTATTTTCTTGGGAAAGCTTGCCATATCCACTGTGTTGTTCCTTATATGGTCTAAGTACAGTCTAATGTACATTTTTATGTCTTCTCTGCCTTTCTAAATGACCAGATAATCATGCAGTTTACAGACATAAATACAGAGTAAAGCCTTCAGGTGTTATGTGTCAGAACTGACTCCTGAAGAAGCTCATATGGTTAAATTTCTACTAAATTCTGATCATCTCTCCTTTTAGTACATCCTTTTCTGCCACACTTGACAGTTGTCCCTAGTATAATCAGTATAATTATCTGTACAACTGGTGCCTGACTTTTTAAAAGTTGAGTGAAACATAATTAGTTTATGTGTTATGCCCTTCCTTACACTTAGCAACATTAGACAGTGGGCAGAATCTTTTATTGTAGCTCCAGTCCTATCAGAGGAGGTTTTATCTCAAACTGCATGGCACTGATTTCCTCTTGAATCTACATTTTAAAAACTCATTGTTTTTCACAGGACTCCTCAAATAGTTCTGATAATTTGGGTGAAATTTGAACAACCTTTTAGTAGACACTACGTAGTCATTTTGAGGTCACAAAAGAATCCTAGTCGAGGAAACAAGGTTTTCTTGACCTTTGAGATTTCCAGAATTTCTTGTCTATAAGTCAAAATGCAGAAGATCTGCACAGCCACTGTAGTTGTATGTTTTTTGAAATGGAAGCTAATAAGGTTGGTTATGTTTTAGTCATCCATGTCTGAGGCACAGATAGTCCAAACTAAATTCACAAACTGAATATTCAAATGGTGTTTTCACCTTTTCACTCCAACATCAGTTTGTTTCGGTGGAACACGTGTTGGCCTGCCTCATTTGGACAGGCAGCAGACTAAGATTTGGGGGTCAGGAGGAAGGCTAGATTATTTCTGATAACCATTCTTGTGCTGCACTAATTTTTAGTGGAGGAAGAGCCATGTGTTTGGTAATTCACTGTGATAATATTGATTGCTCTCATCTCATGGTGGTGTTACAACCAGCCTGTAATCCCATCAGTGGAAGAATGCATAAGGAGATCAGAACATCTTTGGTGGGTACTGCAGCAATACCTCTTTCTTTAAAAGCCTCTCATACTGACCAAGGTGTTTGAATTGTATTTATCTATCTTTGAGAGAAACAAAAGCCAAACTTCATTAGTGCAGTTGTCAGCATGTGCACCTGCTGGGTCTATGGCTCCTCTAGTGACAATGTTTCCTAATTTAAAAATATTACTTTTTTTTTTTTTTTTTTTTTTTTTTTTTGTGTCAAGGATCTCAGTAGTGGAAACATCAGATAAATAACAGAACAGGTATTTGATATCTAATTCATGTTGAGATGCCCCTTACTCATCCTTATTCATCATCTGATAGGCAGTAAGGAGAATATGAAAACTGAAATTTCTATCATGTCTATGACATGATAACACTTTCACAGAGCAATGTGTTTGTGACTGTCTTAAGCTTTGTAATCAAAAAGGTGATTTTTTTGCTTTTAAGTCATGAATTTTATGCTGGGGAGCAGTGTGAACCAGGTAAGACAAAATAAATATCTAGCCATGAAGAACTGCAAGTGGTCCATCAAATGTAACATTTACATTCACTGCATTCCATTTTATAACTTCACCTCAAATCTAGATTTTGATGAGCATCTAGAACAAAAGGTAAATGGAGAAAATAATCAGCTCAAACACACCTGTTTGAACTAATAACTTTTAGTCTTGCAGATAAAAGAAAAAACTCCAAATTGCATATTAATAATGTTCCCAGAAGCTCTAAGGTGTGCTGTAGGAACCATGAAATACTTTGGAAGCCACTCACATTAGGTATCAAATGGATTCCAGTGAAAAATACTGGTTTGGTCATTGAAAAAAAGGAAAAAAAACCCAAAACATAGCAGCAGGAATACCAGCTGTCCGAAACCAAAAATAAAATGAAGGAAGAAATTACACTTTGGAGAAATACACATGTAGTATTTTTAATGTTAAATTGAAATACACATATAGCATTGAAATACATATATAGCATTTGTGTGTATAGCATATAGCACTAAATTGAAACAGACATATAACATTTTCAATGCTAAATTCTTGTACTATCCTTATCTCACTGTCTTTCAATTGGCTTTAATTTCTGACTTAGTACTTTGTAGTTACGTTAATGTTTATTTTGAAATTTACTACCACTCCACTCTAGAGCAAAACCTCTTTTCTTTTTTCCCTTTTCCATTATTTCTGCACCAAAAGCGTTAATTTTGAAAGGTGGTTTAAAAAATTTAATTTATTTATGCAGATTTTTTGTAGTGCAATTTTCAGACAAGAAAACTGGTCTTGCACTGTCAGCCAGTGGTCTGTTAATGATGTAAGACATTTTTGAATTTTCATATGGATTTTTTTCTCAAGTGATTGCCAAGCCAATGTTGAAAATATTAAGCATTTTCTAAAACTCTACTTTTGTGGCCTCAAATGTTTATTTTCTTATTCCCAAACTATCACATGTAGGATACTCATTCCAAACCATGGTAGAATAAGTACCACAGCTGAGGGTCCTGTAGTCACTCCCAAAGCCTAGACATTGCCTTTGGAAGGAAGATGGTTCATCCTGGCATTTGGCTACATGTGGAAGTAGATACAGATTGTTTTTCTTAGCAGAAAACAGCAAACACAACAGACTGAGCCACAGGTCAGTGTTCTGGGGAGGCCACTGTGCTCCCCACATCCTGCTGTAGCTCAGCCCTGGGGTTTAATCAAGGTGTGATAATGGACCAAATTCATTTAGGGGGCAGGGAATATGTTCAGAAGAGGAAAATTGGTGGAATTTGGGTGGGGGAGGAAAAGGGAAAAAAGTATTTATCTACGTAAATTTACAGGCGTGGAAACTTTGAGAATGAAGCTCCTTCAGAAGTGTTAGTTGCATATGAGCTATACATAGAACCAAATTGCCCTGATCCTCTTTTTTTTTTTTTCCCTCTGAATATGTAATTGAAAGAACCACATGTCCACTTTCAATTTGATAATTTAAAGCCTAGTATCAGAAAGCAGAGCAATGGATAGAAATTCATGCAATCGCTGTTGCTGCACCCTTTTACAAAAGACTGAACCATGAAAGATATGCAAATTGTCCATAATTATACTTTTAGATGGTTACTTAAATACCTGTCTTTTTCACACTACAGGCACAAAGTTAGTGTACCTCAGATATGCTAATAAAAACAAATGTCTGTGGTTTCTGGCAAAATAAAAGCTCCAGCAGTTGGCTGTGTGTGCTCTATACAACTGTTAGGCAATGTCATGATGCTTACTGAAACAAGCTGGGATGAAGCTGCTGCAGTATAAAGATTAAGGCTATTTTATGTTCTTTGATTTTTATTTAAATGCTCCCTGCATTTCAATTACTGTATTGCTAATTTTAGCTGATGTATTAATACATGTGTCTCAGCTATTTATACACACAATATGAAACCCAAGTGAGATAGCAAACAGGGTGTATGATTCCCTAAGCTTGGAACATCTACTGCTCTATCTAGTGGGTTTGTTCACAGGACTCAATAGGACTTGCAAAGTGTTTCCATTAAGAACTGAGTTTAAACATATCTTTACAGAATCTCCTTAAATAATGGTAATGGTTAATGAGACCCTAAAATTCTCTCTCCCTTTAATTTCAGATGTTGTCACTTAAATCCAGAGTGACTGCTGCTCCTTACAAACCTCCCTACTACTTTTATTAGCACTTCTGAGAAATCAGTTTCAACTCTATGTTGATGGTGATAGAACCTGACCCTCTGTAAATGAGAAATGAATTTCCATAAAGACTCTCAGATGCCAAGGATGTGAGGATTGCTGCCTTTTTGCCAGCTGTTCCTGTAAAAGTGCATAGGAAAATCATGCCTCTGAGCTCAGGGTATTCCATCACTGATGTGTAACAAGTGGGGATTACTGAATTCAGGATGGGAGACTGAGTCTGAGCATGTGCTCCTCTCACTCTCCAGAGACCTGAAAAAATCAGAATTAAGCTTTCAGTTTTTATCCAACTTGTAATCCATCCTCCAGCAAATAGAACTTATTTCTAGAATATTATGCCTATATTGTGTCTTTTCTTCTGAAAGTACTTTTTTCCACATTTCTCTTCCTAATCAGACACTCATCGTGTGTCTTTCATGTGTGTCTCTCAAATCTCCACCTTCCTCAAATGAATCACAGATCAGATTTAATTGTACTTGGTAATTGAACACTCTTTATCTTAAATAAAGATCTTACCATTAAACCTAGTGACCTGAGAGAAAGTTTGCCACCAGGTTTTAAACCTTCCTTGTATATTGCAGAATAATTCAGTCATCAAGGCTATTGATTTAATTTAAAAAAATTAATAAATTTTTCTCAGTCTATTCAGCTCATAGAAGAACACAATATCTTTAACCCAGGCCTGATGTTCTTAGATAAGGAATAAAATGGATAGTGGGCAAAACTGGACTTTTTTTACTGTCTTGATGCATAGCTGAGTTACTGTACTATTGGTGTATAAGTACTTACTGCTGTTTGTCTCTATGTCTATGATTATTCGCTTTAGTTTCCATATAGATACTTTTTATTAGTTTAAAGAGGTGTATCAATGTGTGACAAATAATTACCCAGGTTTGGTTACTTTGGAAGGTTTCCCACAGCTTTTGAAGGACTGAGTGTAAATTTTTTGATAATAATCAGAAGTGGATTCCTGTTTAGGTTCTCATACGATGCACAAAGTCCCTTTCCAGTCATCCCAATGTTAAAGAAAGAAAAGGGAAATTACTTTTTAGAGGGTACTATTTCTGAATAGAATATCTGATGCCTTCTTCTTTATCTTCTCATTAAAGTTCTGGTCCATGCTACTCATAGAGATGAAACTGTGCTTGTTTGTCTGCAGCTCATTTCAGCAGCCCTGCTCATATCCCAAAAGAGCCAAGGAATGCATTTTCTGTGTACAGGAGATGTCACCTGACAGATGCACTTTACAGAAGTGTTGAAATTGGGGTGTAGGTCCTTGGAAACACAATCAAGGCAGTTCCTCTCCCTGCCATGTATGGTTTTGGGTGATGCAAAAAATTATCTGACTCTTGAGATGTCTGAACAAATGGCCAGGTTTGTAAAGGGTTTTTTTCCAAGCAAAATTACAAAACCTTTGGGTATGTCCTAAGTATTAGTAATATATATATATATATTAAAAAAAAAGAAAAGGAATCCACTCTGGACAGTCTGAGTGCAAGGAAGACAATTTGGCAGGTGAGCCATTCTTTGGTACAAGTATAGAATGCTGAACTGCAATGCTTAGCTGGGTCTCTGTGGGCCATCAAGAACACATAAAGACTGCCAACATCTCTTATAGATCTTTTCACAGATCCTATTACAATTCACAGTAAAGGGATCCTCTACCTGTCTTTCCTGAGGGGTCCAATTAAGGTAAGGATTTATTCAAGACTCATACAGTCCTGGGGCTTGCACAGTGCAAATGTGAGAAGAACATGATGTTTCTTCCCTTTTATCTCAAGAGCACTCCCTGTGCAAGATCTCGTGCTAGCAGTCAATCTGAAAAGGATTTTCTAGTTGGGAATTCTCTCATTCACTGCTTTATAACTTGTTATACTTCATATAATTAGAGAGAGGGGGAAATGAACTTATTTCTTTCATCTCCTAATGGCTATCCAGACCAGTGTCCTCAGAACCTGCAAAGGCATTTGAACCAGGATACTTTGCATGTCAGCTGAATTTTCCAAATGCTGATCTATAAAGGAGGACGTCCCTTTTGCTGTCTCCTAAGAAGAATTTATCCAGCTGCTCTTCCTGTGTGAGACAACACTTAGGATGAGGATTCCATGAGATGCCACAGGATGGAATTTATCCTAAAGTAGCCCTGTGTATAGATGCCTACTCATCTCATGTTTACCTCGAAGATGTCATTTCTTTCTTGTGCAGTTTTTGGTTGGGATTGTTCCATAATATGCCTGCCTGAGCTACAGAAGCCTCAAGGAAAATTTGCTGTGAGCAGCCCCTCAGTCTGTAGGACACATAAAATAGCAGTGCTGTGATTGAACCAAGGCAGAGGTGGAGCAGAGGTTCACACCCAAGCTGCCAGCACAAATTCTGGTCATCCTTTTGTAGCAGCACAGGAGGCACAGATTTCCTCAATTAGATACTGACAAGCCTTCATGAGCATTAGAAGTTAAACATTAAGCAGGTGGATGCTGGCTGGTAATGCAACACCATTTTGTTTTAGTAATAATAGGATAGTAATGGAAGAGTGAGTAATGTCAGAGTATAAAAAAAAAACCCACAGAGTGTACCAGGATGGATAAACATAACTGAATTGTTGTGATAAAAGGAATTTATTTCTCCCACTGAATATTCCAGTAAAATGTGGAGTTTGCAGTTTTAGTTTGTTTCTGTCAGTTAAACACAGATTTATATAAATCTACTTACAATGTTCTAGTATTCATATCCTTCTATTTACATTGTTAGATTTAAAGAATGAAGAGAGAACTTTGCAATTTGCAATTAATGACATTTGGTTTTATTAAAAGCATGTAGAGAGCTATATCAATAAAGAATAGACATTGAGATTGTGAAGAAAATCATTTGTCAAAATCCTTGCCTGTAAGCAGGTTCTGCTTGGAGGTTTTATTGGCCATATTATCTTGGTTATTTAGGGAAAGACATATGATCTGCTCAAGGTAAATAGCTTGAAAGCATTTCCACCTGCAGCTGAATCTGCTTATGTGTGGGTGTAGCTGGGGCCTGCCTTGGGCCTTCAGGGCTCCTTGTAGAGCCTGAGGCAGTGTCTTGCATAGCACAATGTTACTGCAGCAACTCCTTAGTTACCACTGCAAGAACAGTAGGATAAACACATCCTAGTGAGGGGACTTTAATAAGGGAGCTGTCTGCACCATTAATTTACTGAGCACCAAGTTGTTCAGCTATGTGGAAAGACTTGAGTGTTCTTATACATTTTTCATTTCTGCAAATGAAAATTTGGGGAAAAATAAGGCATTGCAGAATGCAAATGCATCCGACCTGTTGGACAGAAGTGACTGATCTGGCAGCAGAAAATCATTGGACTGCACTTTGCACCCAGGTGTGGGCACCTGTGCATCAAGGGAGGCCAGCAGGGATGCAGAGGGATGTCACCCCATAGATATGGAGAGGTTGTTGGACATTAGACTTCACAGAATCAATTTTCCACTGGTGCTATAAATCACAATAAACTTCCTTACCCTGCTCTGTAAATATGACTTGACACCACCACGATACTGTGAACTGTTAATAAAAGGCCATGCATGCTTTGCCAGCAGGTGGTATACCAAAGTAAAATTACCATTAAATCCATGTTTTGGGTATACTTTTAATTGTAATTCAAGCAAAGATGTATTAAATTAGATAAAGGTTTTTCTTGCATCTAATTGGTTATATGTGTTGATGGTACTGAATTTAAAAAAAACCCCATCTCTCATACCCAAAGTTAATTTTTAAAGTTCATCCTTTTGCTAATAAGTGAATACATGTTACAAATATCCTCATGCTTCTCATGCTCACTTATTTGCTTCCTAGAGCAGCTTTTCTGTCTTTCTACTTAGGGTGTTCTGGGGAAACTTCCACACTCTGATGGTGTGACCATAATAAATGAAATGCAATGGAGTCATTTTCAAAGCCTACAGTTCCTGGGTGTTATGATAAAGCATATGCTAATAGAGTGTGTGAGCTTATTGGGAGCTCTTAAAAAATGCCATCTGCTACAATTTTTGCAGCTGAAAGTTATATTCAATCAGAGGTAAATTTTTACATGCTCAGTCTAGTGCATGGAAATATATGCCAGGAATTAAAGTTTACCTAAACTATGAGAAACATTTTTTGCATGTAGTTACTTTTGAAGGTTTAACCTAAGCTTTCAAAGATGAGACTGATACTAGAAAGGAATCTGATCTACATATGCAAGTCCACTCTTAAAGTACTCTGTGGTTCATGAAAATGCCTCCTTTTCACTCCAATGCTTGGAAACAGTCTTTAAGTATGAAAACTAAATGAGCTGAAGAGCAACCCTATATTTTGCATCTGACTACTCAGTGAATCTATATTCCTCATCTGTAGCAGATAGTGTTAATGCTTAAAATCAGCATGACTGCTAAACCCACCTCCACAAAAATTATTTAAAGATTTAAAGCAATAGTAGATGGAAAAAAGCATTGCGGTTTCACCCCAATCCAAATCAGGCTTTCTGCATTAATTTTCTCATATTTAGATAAAATCTGTCAATAGATCTTTTAGATGCTTTTGGGGGAACTAAAACAATTAGCTCAATTTGTCAATAAAACCCAGAAATGAACTAGCTTTGCTGCTAATTTATTGAAAGAGAGAGACTTCTCTATTCTTCCTTTTTAACAAACTTTGACCACACTCGGTCTGGGGAGCTCCATACAAAAGATATACAGGACTGGAAAAAAATAACTGATTAAATTTTAACCAGCTGCTGGGCAGATAGTTTGCCTGAGGCACTTTTGTCAGTTTCAAAGGGTCCTTTTATTAATTTTGCATTTTGTATTTTGTTAGTGGAAAGAGCTGGCTCTGTTGGGACTGCCAAAAGCTATAGGCAGCGAATCTTACAGCAGCAAAGAGGAAGCTGTAGAGCATGCCAAGTAGATTTAGCACACTGAGCACTCTAAATTACATTTGTTTTATCTGTTCTAAAAATATATTAACTTCAGGTGTAAGTTCTTTGAATA
The DNA here is from genome assembly GCF_027477595.1 of Haemorhous mexicanus. Taxonomy (NCBI): domain Eukaryota; kingdom Metazoa; phylum Chordata; class Aves; order Passeriformes; family Fringillidae; genus Haemorhous; species Haemorhous mexicanus. Next base: position 15,207,202 of record NC_082346.1, read on the forward strand.
AAGCCTTAAAGCTAGTACATTCAGTTCGTCTTCTGTTTATACAAGGCTTTCACTTTGTCTATAAAAACAAACCACTGTAGTCTTTGCCTCATAACTACCCATGTAATTTAAATCTTTCCTTCCCCTGGCTGTTGGTACATTCTTTGTTGTTCTGTTTTCTTACTCACATTTAACTTATGTTCTTACTGAAAAAAAAGTACTGTGAGTTTTATCTAGATCCTCCTCACTTTCCACAACATTCAGATGCAGCTCTTATAGCAAAGATATTGATGTCTAAGTGGAGTCAGTATTTAAATAAACATGTTCTGCTTTCATGTGAATGGAGCCCAGCATCTGTAGCAGCATGTGGAAAGTGCTGCACGTAGCATATTGCTCAGACAATTTGTGAACAGAAGTTAGAACTCAGGGGTTAAATGGAAAACACAAGCCTCTCTTGTGATGCTGGGAATTTCACAAGTTCCACTCAGGCAGCTTCAAACAGCATTAAACACAAAGGAAAAAAAGTATACCCTCAGGCTAGAATTTGCAGAAGACTTACCTGCAGTAGAATGGAGCTAAAATTAAGCCCGAAGACAAAGCATTTGGGTTTACATTTAGAAAATTGAATGGCAAACTATATAATTTTAGAATGCATATCACACTGTTTTTCTAGTTTAATTGCATCTTTTAAGATAGTCTTTTTTTTCTTCCCCTCCCCAAAAAAATTTAGCCCAAATCAATAAATGATAGTGTTACTGCTGCATTATTTAATGTGTTCTACAAGTAGTTTTGTGTGTGATCCTGTGATGGCAAACCTCATTGGTACCACTAATACATAAAGGAGCCTGTTCTTGCTGTTCCTGAAGGTAACAGTAAACCTGATAGTAGCAAAATTAACTTCACAGGAGAAAACTGAGCCCAGAGTAATTAAAAACCTCAGTAATTACCAGTAATCCCTAACTTTACCAACAAAATGTATTTGCACAGTATTTAAAAATAAATTGTGGTTTATACTCTGATTTACCTAAGTTTATCTAATATGTATAAGAGCAAAGTAACCCTCCAAAAACCCAAAACAACAGAAAAACAAAACCAACTTGCAATTAAATTCTATCAGGAAATGTTTAAATTGTGCCAGTTCCTCCTTCTGTGATGAACTGAAGTTCTATTCAGGGATGTACCAAGGAAGAAGAGAAAAAAGAGGATGTGGGACTGCTGGGGCTGTCAGCTCAGCTGTGCAGTGTGAGAACATTGAAATTATTTATCTTCCAAGGTTCATCTGAAGGTCCAATTCTGGGCATAAATAAATGCTTAGCTTATGAGATGCAAGATTTCTGTGAATGTCTAAGCTCTTGCTTAAGTATTTTATGGAAGTGGGGGCAGAGAAATGAACATTTCCATTGTGTTCATCACATGGAGCAATGCTGAGCTGGAAGTGCTGGCTGGAAACACCAAGTGGGGCTTGGATTCTGGTGACATAAAACTACCACAGCACAGTCTCTGCTATGTGGATAACTCTCCTATAAAATTAGGCACCAGACTGGCTACAAGCCATGCAAACTTGCTCTGTATTCAGAATGGCTTCTTTCTTTGACTTTGTTACAGGCCAGTACTTAAACAGGCAATTTTATCAATGCAGCAACCTAAAGGAAAACAGAAGTCTCTTCTTTCTTTCATTACTGCATGCTTACAAAAATTGACAGCAGTTGCTGATGAGAAGAGCTAATTCTGTAGTCCCTGTGGAAGGCTGGGAATGTCAAGGAATACAGACTGCTGGCTTTTGGGTCAGCAGGGATTTATACACTGTGCTTAACTTTATACTTTAGCTAAGTAATGTGTACATCTTGCAGGTTCAGTGTCATAATTTCTGCCACAATGGAAACCTGACAGACTCTTGCAGCTCCATTTAAAATCATGAGGGGTCATTTCCCCATTTCTAACTGAGCAAGTAAGTTGGTAGAATTTCAGACTGGCAATTTTGGAAGGAAAGTTGTTTTGTCATGTCTTGTGTCCTTTCTCTTTCTTGAGCACTGAGCAGCAGTTGTTTGATATTAGAATAGAATTTGCCATTTCAATTAAGCAAAATTATTTTTTTCTGGGCTGATTAATTATCAGAGTTAAGTGTTATATTTTGAGGCAGTATTAGTATTACAAAAACAATTCTGCAGATCTTCAGTCATATCCTCACTTGTTTTCTGTTTGCAGCATTCTTCAGTAATGGATGACAGATTGTGGTCAAATTAATATCAAATAAAAGTCATCACAAGTAGACAGATTCATAAATTTGGATACAGTGTTACTGAAAGTGTTTAGTGAGCTTGGACCTGTTCTGCATATTCCAAATTCACCTGAGGGTGATGTATGATGTGCTCTATGACAACAGAAGGACACATATTCAAATAAAAATTATTTCTCATAAAAGTGATGTTGCTGGTCAGCCATCCTCCCTACCTCCCTGGTGGTGTCTGGAAGGATGCTGGACCAGGTTGCAAATACTTTCCACTCTTTGGAAAGCATTGCTTTGAGCTGCCCATATTGCTTCTCACTGAGTGCCATAGCTGTCATACTTGTATTGAAAAGAACCTGAGTTATTCTGCATAAAACAATATTTCACAAGTAGAAAGCAGTATTAGGAATAATTGGCATATGATTTTAAGAATGAAAATTGGGACTAATATGAAACTCTACCACTTGTGGCTGATATGTTTCTTGCCTCAGACATCTCTCCAAAGTTTTCCTAAACTTCAAAAGGTTAGTTGGGTAAAGAGTTCAATATTCTCTCATTTTGTTCTCATTAAATGATGAGATGCATTGTCTTACTGCTGTGAAGCCAGATCTTGGCATGATTCTTTCAATTTACCTCTGTGTTGGGTTATTAACGAGGATTTTTTCCTCCCTTAGGTTCCCTTTCATGTACAGTGACATGCAGGTACACAAGCTTTCAAGACTCTTAACATTTTCCTGTGATGTCCCATTTAAATTAGGGAAAATCACTCTAATGATTAAGGGGAGGGAACACAAAAGCAGCGTGAGCTTATCTGAAATGAATTCTTCTTTAGGTTTCAGTGACTACCTCCTGAAAAGGAGTTACAGTGTTTTATCTGACTCTACATGCAGAATAACATGGCTCATTGATATTTTATCACAGAAGAAATGCCTGCCTCCTATTGTGCCTCAGGAATAAGCAGGCAGCTGGTTATACCTACCCTACTACTCTTTTTGCCCCACTTTTGAACCTGAATGTGCTGAAGTGCTCAAAATGTTCCCACTGCACCAGGGTGGTGATAGAAAAGGCAATTTTATGTCTTTGATTGCATTATCTTACAGCATGTTAGCTGATGTGAGAGAACCCTGCAGGTGAGACAAATGCTAAGGTTTTTCTAATTTTGCATTATTCCCCTCAGAATGGCCAGCACAGAGGTTTATGCAATAGCCAGATGCCCCTTTGTGTTAATACTCTCCAGTGGCAGAATGTGGATTCTTGCTTCTTTTGCTAAGGTTGGGATTAAATACACAAGGCACTATTTCTTGTTCAGACTTGGATGTTTATTAGTTCTTATCTATATTACACTTTCACAAACTGTGAGTTCTACAGCACTTCACTCTAACAAACTAAAAATGGAGCTGTATTTCTCTCTACAAGGCCTTTTAATGATAAAATATCTAATTAAGAAATGATAGCTAAATTATTTTTACTTTTAACCCAATAACCAACCACCTGTGGCCCTCAATGTGGACTTTTTTATCCAATTACACAAAACCACCCAAACCCATGAAGAAGAAAGTGAAGAAGGACTGGTTTTCACTCTAAAACCTCCATCTTTATATATATTACTGTGTTCTAAAACTTAAACTCTGTGTTTTCTTACACACTTCTATTCAAACTACACACCCATAATCCCAGTTCTATCAATCAATTTTGGAAGCCTTCTCTATGGCCTCAGGTCATTTGCAGTGTTCTCTTGGGGGTCAGCACAGAAAGTCTAAAATTCTCATTAACTAGGGTTCTAACATCAGAGCACTGCAATGCTTCCCCATCACCTTTCAGTTGCTCCTGACAAAGGTCCTGAACCCCCTGTACAATATCAAATACCCTCTTTGGTCACACAGCAGACCCAGACATCTGGAAGACTAATGAAGTACAGTAAGATTTTTTCAGTGCTAAATCTATATTCTGCATGTTTTGGCTGGTTGTGATCTCCATATATTTGAAGCTGATGATTTAATATAAATAATGTTAAATTGAAAGTGCAAGGTTAAACTTTTAGAAAGGAAATAATTACCTTGTGCACACAGTAGTCAAATCATTCCCTCCCTAATCCTGAGTGCTGGATTTACTTTGAACTAGGGATAGAGAACTCATTACGGAAAATTTCAAACCAGCTAGCAAATTGTGGGTTCAAAAGTATCTCTAAAGTAAACTGATGAACGAGATCATCAGAAGATAAGAGGTGTGTAAGAGACATTGATTTCTTTATGGCTGGCTGCAGAATATTAGGAATATTCACAATGCTCTGCCTTAGAAAGAAGCTTCAATCCAAACAATTTGATAAACACCTGTGGTTGCTGAACATCTTATTTTACCTCTATTTTATAATCTCTCTGTCAAAACATAACTTTGAGGTTGTAACAGTGGTCAATTGAGAGGAAAGATTTTCTTTCATGTCGCTGTTAAAACATAAAAAACTTTGGGGTTAATTTTAGTGGCACCAAGCAAAGCATGATTGCTCTTCACAGGTATGTTTTACTTCTCCTCTTCTTTATGTCTAATGCAGGATCAGGCCCTGGTTTGATATTATAAATCACAGTAAATTTTTTTATTGTGTGTGTATAGAGGGTTTAGTTTTAAAAAAATACAATTTGACTTCCAATGAACAATGTGAATTCCCTGACTTAATATATTTAGCAGCATAAAGAGTAAAAGGTAATATCAGTGGCTTCATTCTATACCTAGACACAGGGTGAGTTTCTTATCACTCTTACATTAAAGGTCCTCTACCTTTCCTATATTTACAGAATTTTTATTATTTTGATAACTGACATATATAATATGGCTTTCAGGAAGTTGTTTCAAACTCATTTCTGCTTCACAAAGTAATTGCAATCACTTGGCCAAGTTCTACACTTGTTTACAGTCTGACTAGTCCTTATGAGTTAAATGGACCTTTCATGTCTATTGTGTAGGTTTGTTTATAACAGAGGACACAGAATCTTCATAGGAGGAAACACAGTAACTATTTTTAATTGTTATTCTGTTGTAAAATATTTTGCTTCTCTTTGATTTACTGGCCAACCAAAGGTAATCAGTGTGAAATTTAACATAGGTATAGCATTTATGGGACTTAGCTTTTCAGTCTAGTTTGGGAATTTGTTTCAGGTTCTTTTATTTCCTATTTAATAGCACCAGTTTGAAATTTTTCTTGGCTGATACTTTTCTTTGGCAGCTCAGGTTTCCACTGCTAGTTGTTTTTGTCAGTCTGCATGATCACAGCATGGCCTGGGTGGAAGAGACCTTAAAAATCATCTTGTTCCAAGCCCCCTGCCTGGGCAGGGTCAGCTTCCACTAGACCAGGCTCAGAGCTCCACCCAACCTGGCCTTAAACCCTTCCAGGGTTGGACATCCAGAACTTCTCTGGACAACCTCTTCCAGTGCCTCACCACCCTCACAGTAAAGATCTTTGTGTGGTTTGAACTGCAGCTTATTGGTGTGCTTTGATTTCAATTGGTTTCACCTTTGTTTTCTTCTTGTATGTATTTTTGGTTGTTGTTTTTTGGTGATCAGGTCTTCTTTGTGAAAGTAAGAAAAATTGTCAGGAAGTGATCAAAATAAGACAGATAAAGCTTTAGAATACAGTGCTGAAGGCTTTTCCTTGCTTGAAGTTCTGAGATAAGGTTCTTTGGGATTTTTGTTGTTGTTTTTTGTTTGTTTGTTTCTTTGGGTTTTTTTAACAAGAAATTGTGGTAAAGAGGAAAATACTGGAAATTGGGTCTTAATTTGTAAATTACAGTCATATTGCCTACTGAGGTATAACTACTATTTCTCTAATTTCCTTCGGGGTATACTGAGGAATTTATGTTAAAAAAACCCCAAACCCATAAGTCTCAAAATTGTAATAAAAACATAAGAGCAGCCATTGCCAGCTCCAGGCCTGTTGCTAGTGCAATTCTACTTTTCTACTACTGCTTTTTCAAAGATTGCCTCCTTTATTTATACACTGGTGTTACCTTGGTCTTACCATTGACAACAAGAGTTGAAGTACAGACAGAAATACTGCATTAAGAACTAAACTTTATTAGCTGTAGATTTTTCTTATATATAAAATCTTTTGTTTGTGGGCTTTTAACATCCTGTCAGTGCCAGAGGTTTGCTTTTGTGGAACAGCAAGAATAAAATCATTGTGAAGTCTATGAGAGATTAAAAAGGGAGTTTCAGTCCAGATGAATGAAGTGTATGCAGTAGAAGAAATGTTAGGAAGAGAAAACCAAACCTGGAGAAACAAAAAGGCAAAGGGTAGGTGAAAAAAAGCCAAGATGTAAAAAAGATGTTATTCAAGTAATAATGAAATAGGAACCATTGAGATAAAATTAAATAGGTATTAATTACCAAATTAGCCTGGTGTTGCACTTGGGCATTTGGGGTACAGTCAGTATGTAATTAAAAATTGATGTAATTTAATTAATATTAGGCAGTGAGATGCAATATGGTTCCTAATTAAGTGTTACAGCACAAAATTCTGGAAAGCATATTAATCCTGCTTGTTTGTTTGTTTAGAGTTTGGGAAGTCTTAAATAGATGCAGACTGTCTAGTAGGTCTGAAAAATCCAAGGATGGATTGGTATTGTTTGAACTTGTATCCTGTGGGGAAAAGGTGAATCCCTATTTCTTGGTTTGTATCAAGGACTAGAAGAAAAAAAAAATTCTTGTGAAGTTGGCAGCTGAATGAAATGGAATATTAAATCATAGCACAGATAAATCTGCTTTACAGTCTAGTCTGAGTACTCCTGCTAAGTGGGTTCATTTGGCCTGTGTGTGTTTAACACAGCTGAACACAAGGTCTCATGTCTAGGAATTCAGGTATATTAGTCCCACTTAGGAAACAAGAGACCTTGTTATAAGGTAAGAATATTGCCTGAAGTAGCAATGCTGAACTTTTGGGCAGTAATGGCCCAAGATTTGGGGTTTTTTTATAGTTCATTCCATATTGTCATAAATACATTTTCATTAGGATTGAAATATCCCTAGCAGCCCAACTGGAAGGGATGCTGCAAACTGGATCCATACTCAGAAAAGGAGGTCTGTGGGTGGGACAAGTGGGAAACACAGATTTCAGATGTTACTCCACAAAAAGGTGTTTCAACTCCACATCTTTTTCTTGCTGCCTCACTGACCCAGTGTGGGTCACAGTTCAGTGACAAAATTTGGTGACTTGGATGGTGTCAACACCTAAAACTCAAATCTTTGCTGTCAAATTGGCTTTGTGTAAGCCTGGAAAGCACAACACATACAGACTCTGTGCACAGGCTGCCTTTCAATTATGTGTTTTAATTATAGCTTTAATACACCACTCTTTGCAGTTCCTGAAGGAGAAAAAGGCTAAAAATCTGTGTTGTTATGTATTTCAGCTGTACACTCATGTGCACTTGTCTGTCTTCATATGATTTCCACGTAAACAAAGATGGAAATGTGTCAATGTCATTTAAATATCTTGGGGTTTGTAAAATCAGTATGAAAGCTTAAAATTAAAGAGTTAAAAAAACCAAGCATCTTTAACTAAATTTATTTTGGGTTAATCTTATAATTTTCTAGTTGAGTAAGTAGAATAAGGATCATCTTCATTTGTCCATAATGAAATTCTGATTTTCACCTTAAGGTGGCCTGCTCAGCAGTACTGATATTCTGTAAATACAGACCTGTTCTGGCTCCACTTCATGTTCATTTCACAGATTTCAAATGGAATTTTCGTGTCATGTTGCATGTGGGGCAAAATCTCATGGAAGTTGGATCAAAATTGGGAAAAGGAAAGGTGAAAAGTGTTTTAGAAAGAAAGATGTACCCAGGCAGGTCACTCCAAGTGAGTCAGCTCTTGAAGTGGGTGCTTATAAAAATGACCTCCTCTTTCAGGTATTAAAATATTAAAATGGTTGTTCAGAAAGTGCAGGGAAGGAGAGTGGAAATAAGGAATGGTTGCCAGGAACAAAAAACACTTTTTTAACTCTGAGATAAGATGCTGTGTTTGAATAGGAGTTAATCACACCTAATGTTGGTGCTTGGATACTTGGTGAAGTCTCTTGTCTGTGTTGTAAATCCCATACATTAAAGAAAATGCCCACTGGAAAACAGAAACCAGCCAGATGTCTAAAACTAAGATCAGAACAAAACAAGAAGAGAAAAACTGTACTGGTTCTTCACAAAATTGAGCAATTGAACAACTTGAGGATTGGAGTTACGGACTTTTTAGTTTTATTTTCTCTTTCACAAAGAAACTCACCCATAATGAATAGCACTGATTTGACAAAAGTTAATGAGTGGAGTGGATAAAAGCTAGAGATGTCTATTTTGCATTACAAAACATTTTAATGTTGTTTTTTTTTTCTGATTTGGAGCAAAACCAAATTAAACATTTAATGTTTCAGAACTTTTCATTATATGAGGATATCATGTAGAAGAAAGGCTGCTTTTTTGAAAATGAAATTTTCCCCTCTGTGTGTATTTTTCAGTTGTGCCTAACTTTTATTATGCCTACAATATTTTACACCATCAAGAATCAAAATATTAAATTAATTTGCTGTATTTACATATAGCTCATTTAAGGACAGCTGCTTTTCATTGAATGCTATTTGAAACATCCCTGCTATTGAGATTTCTGCATCTTGTGGTACATTGGAAATTATGGATATAAAGTTTCCGGAATAACTGAAAAAAGTTTGACATGATAGCATATGCTTAGATATTTCAGACTAAACCTTTTTAAATGTCAAAAAAGTTAATGCTTTTGTGGGGTTTTTTTGGTGTTTTGTTTTTTGTTTTTTTTTTTTTTTTTTATACAGACAAATAAAACATTTCCCCTGGGAAAGATCACTTATGTATATGGGAAAATAAATCTAAATCAAAATCTGTAAAAATGTTATCAGCGAAAAAAGCTTTAGTTGGCATTAGTGGAATTTCCTGACTGAAACTTTCAGTACGTAATTAGGACAAAAGTAATTTATATTTGGATGCTTATAGTGTCAATAGATGTTGTCTTTGGAATGTTCTCTGTAGAAAAATGTTTGAAATGTCTGCATAAACTAAGAAAGTAGTGCTGTCTAGCCGTGGATAAGTTACAGTCCTGGTGCAGCTCTCAGTCAGTAGAATGCCATTTCTACATTACTCACTGAAATAGTTTTAGCTTTGAAAGGTACCATCATTTCAACCTCTGTGTAGATAGCAAAAAGCTAATCACATGAGTTAAAAGTATTGGCAAATTAATATCAGGCTGCACAAATCATAAATATCCTGACATCATAGGTTTAAATGCTTTCTACAATCAATCCAATGGTTTGGATTATTTACCTTATGAGTCCACAAGGAAAAGAGAGCTGAACTACCTGTATCATAATATTTCTCATAACTGATTAATGTTTGCCTTGGGAATTACATGATGTTCAGTGTATTTATTTTTTGCTACTTCTAGTGCTAGGTAGAATTTTCCATAAAAGATAAATGTATTCTTAGTCCCTCCAGCAATCCAGAAGGAGTAGCTAATCTGTGTGTGTTACAATAGTGTACAGCCATGCAGATGTATGCTATGTTTTCTATTTTCCAAATGAATTTTCGGAGTCACTTGGGTTAACAGGAGAGCTAATATTTCAAGAAGAGTTTAAACAAACTGGTTTGGTAATTTTTCCCTGGGGATCAAAAGCGGGAAATAGGGAAATGGCTAATAAGAGCAACCTAGAGCTAGTGATATTGTGCTGATAGAAGGGACTGAATTAACTCCAATGTGTCACATTGATTTAAGATGCCTGTGATGTATTACAGAATGTGTTCTTGCCCTGCATATACCATTGGAAAACAAACCATGCATTTTATTACCGTGTATCTTAAGACCTCAGTAAAAAATTAGCCAAAGCAAACTTATCTTTCATGTCACGTGTGTATTTGTTTTCAGATGAAAAGACTTGAAAATAGAATTTGTAGGAAGAAAGTAACATACATGAATGTTCATGATCATTCTATGAAACTTCCAGGGTTTTCCAATACTCCCTTGCACATCTTTTTCTGAATGAGTGCTTGCAGAAGGAACCTGGGGAAGAACCATTTCTGTAGTGGTTTGGTCCCCTCTGGAGGCAAAAGAAAAAGTATGTGAACAGGGAAAGGTGCCCATGTGCTTCACAATCCCCCTGGGACTTTGCAGATCTTTGCACTGCAGGCTGGATGCAGCCACAGAGAACCCACACCCTGCTGCTTCCAAGCACATGGACAGACTCCAATGCAGTCTGGCAACATGCCCCAGAGCCCAAAATATGGGTAGCTATCACTCAGCATGAGTAAGTTTAGTGGGCTGGCCCTGGCTGGATGCCAGACACCCACCAAAGCCACTCTATCACCCCTCAGCTGGACAGGGGAGAGAAAATATGACCAAGGTTCATGAGTTAAGGTCTCAGACAGATCACTCACCAAATACCATCACTGGCAAAACAGACTCAAATTGGAGATATTAAATGAATTTATCACTAGCAAAATCAAAGCAGGATAATGAAAAGTAAAATAATTCTGAAAAACACCTTCCCCACACCCATCTCTCCTTCCCAGATGGACTTCCTCCTCCAGTGGCACAAGGAGACAGAGAATGGGGGTCGTGGTCAGTTCATCACACTTTGCTGCTGCTGCTCAGGGAGAGAAGTCCTTCCCCTGCTCCAGCATGGGATCTCCATGAAGTTCTCCAAGAAATCCTGAAATGTGAGCCCATCCCACAGGAGGCAGCTGTCCATGAACTTCTCAAATGTGAGCCCATCCCACAGGAGGCAGCTCTCCATGAGCTCCTCAAATGTGAGCCCATCCCACAGGAGGCAGCTGTCCACGATCTCCTCAAATGTGAGCCCATCCCACAGGAGGCAGCTCTCCATGATCTCCTCAAATGTGAGCCCATCCCACAGGAGGCAGCTCTCCATGAACTCCTCAAATGTGAGCCCATCCCACAGGAGGCAGCTCTCCATGAGCTCCTCAAATGTGAGCCCATCCCACAGGAGGCAGCTCTCCATGAGCTCCTCAAATGTGAGCCCATCCCACAGGAGGCAGCTCTCCATGAACTGCTGCAGCAGTAGCCACTCTTGCAGTGGGTGCAGCTCTCCAAGGACAGGCTGCTCCAACTTGTGTCCCCCACAGGGTGACAAGTACTACCAACAAACCTGATCCAGTGTGGGCTCCTTTGCCCAGGGGTCTGCAGGTCCCAGCACAGGTTTCCCATGGGTTCACAGCCCTCTTTGGGGCATCCAGCAGCTCTGCTGTGGCTCTCCTCCCTGGGTTACAGGGGCTGCAGGACAACCTCAGCTCCAGTGCCTGGAGGACCTCCTCCCCTCCTTCTCCACCCACCCTGCTGTCTGCAGGGCTGCTCCTCTTAGTCCCACTCTGCTCTAACCATGCCACAATTATATCTGTGCAATAATATTTTCTTTTCCTTCTTAAATATCTTATCACAGAGGTGTTACCAGCACTTCTGACTGGCCCAGCCTTGGCCAGCAGCACAGCTGTGCTGGCCCAGCTGGGAATGGCTCTGCTGGACAGGGAGCAAGTTTCTGGCAGCTTCTCACAGAAGCCCCCCCTATAATCCTCCCACTAGCAAAACATGGTCATGTAAACCCAGTACAGTAAGATAAATAGGCATAGATTTCTTTCCAAATGCAGGGAAAAAACAGAAGGAAAAAAAAATCCATACCCTTGCTTTTCTTCTAGTTCAATTATAAAGCAACAACCTGATATTTAATTTACTTACAGATATAATCTATGTGGTAAAAGTATGAGTAAAATATTGCCAAGCCATGATTTAACCTTTATTTCTGTTTTATTTTGCATTATACTAAGAATAGGAAGGCAAAGTTAAGTAGCCATGTTCACCCTTGCTTCTCCCCATAACTTAAAATTTTATAGAACCCCTTTTTTGTGAGTCTTTTTTCTTATTTTACAAATGACTTATTTACTGGGTGTTTTCTAGCTGTCTTTTTTAGCCCTTTGACAAAAATTTGTGTTTCTTTAGAGAAGAATAAAAACATCAGAACAAATCCAGGCTAGTTTATTTCCAGATACTTCTATCATGATCTTGGAGTTTCTTACCCACCAAGGAGGAAGGTCTGGCCAGTAGCTTGTCCTGACTCATCTGATGTGCCAGGGTGAATCTGGAAGATGCTATTGATAGTAAGCAAGAGGACAAGAAGGAGGGCCTGAGACAGTCATTGCTGGTCACTGAAAAATAGAGTCTTATTTGGATATCCTCCAAAACAGAAAATATTTTTAAATAGGATCTAAGAGTCAGCAAGTCTGATAATAACTAAAATTAGAATCAGGTACAAATTATTCTTTTTTTTTTTTTTTTTTTTTTTTTTTTTTTTTTGTCAGTGGCTGTGATTTTAACTGCAGTGGTCTGTTACCTCATTTATACTGTTCTTTTTCTCATTGTAATTTTGGCTAAAGTAATGGAAGAAAAAGAGAGAGAATCTTTGGCTTCTCTTTTTGGACCTGTATGCTGAAAGAAGGATGAGATTATAATTTTAGTAATGCAATTTTTTGTATTTTCAAAGCTCTTGTTGGACATAGGAAGGCATCTTTTCCATAAGGGCTTAATAACTCATCTAGTTAAATATTCATTTCACTCAAATTCACCAAATTTCTCTGATACTTTTAATCCTATGGGTAGCTCCTTAACAAAAGTTCTGCAAGTGAGTCTGAAACAAATACCTTTCTTGATATTGATCTACATGTCTTCAAGGCCTTAGGAGTTATTTACATCAACCAATGATAGGGCTTCTCTGTAGGGCCTGAAAAAAAAACCCAGAAAAACCCCCAAATATCCTATGCAGGATTTAGCCTCTTTTACATCTCACCACCTGGCTCACAAGGTTGTAAATCTTTCAGCTGAATCATTCATGACAAGAGAAGCTGTTAAAGTTTCTTTTGCAGATTGTTTAGATGTGGCTGCCAATGAAAAGACATTAATAAGTCAGCTATTGCAGCTGTGCTTGGATGTACCCAAGGCACTTTCAATTTTGTTATTATTCAAAAAAAATCTGGCAATTCATGTTTTTCCCTGTGTGTGCTCTCGAGCTGGGCTCTTCAGGTTTGTCTGGTTCCAGAGCTGGTTTGGGTTTCCACTTGTTTCAGAGACAGCCTTCTGAGGAGGTGCTGGGGAGCTGTTTGTGCAGAGTGTTGAGTGACAGCCTCAGGCTGCAGCAGGGCAGGGGGCTCTGAGTGACAGCAAGGCTTCACCAGCCAGACCTGCACTACCTACCCAGACAGGGCTCAACAAACACTTGTGCTGCTTTTCTGCTGTAATTCTTAGGGTTTTCTGTCTTGTCCAGCTGAGGAGGCAGAATAGTGCTTTTTCTCTGTGTGTGTGTGCCTGTGATGAAGAGCACAGGTTAAGCATATTCATTAGGTCACAGTTCAGTGACAGAAAGTTAAGGTAAACTCTGCTGAAATCAGTGTAAAGTTTAACAACTTTTTGCAAGTTACCTGAGCAGCACTTCCATAATTATTTTTTTTTATGACTAGGTACTGCTTTGAATGTCCTGCTATAGAGTGCAGAGGTCCCTTGAAGTAAAAAGTTGGCACTGATCAGCATTATTTTATCATGAATGTTTGTGAGAGCTTTTGTGGTTTTTGCCAGGATGAATATTTATTCAGAGACACATTACTCACCTATATCTGGTAATACATCTGGATAAAGGTAACAGAAAAATTATGAGAACTATGTCAGCATTATTTATCTGCAGAAAAAGTTCAGTGAAGCTTTTAAATGCATGCACCAGGAGCTCCTCTAGAGAGGATGTACTGCTTATTCATAATCATTTGACTAGAGAGATGCAAGACACCCTTTACATCCTTTTCCCTGGCAGGGTTGTTTCCTATTTTTTATATTCCTGTACTCTGTCCAGTTTAATTCTGCCACCTTGATGGCCCCTGGAAAAGGAATTGCAGCACCAAGCAAACAGAGCAGCTCTTGTTAGCACAGTTTCCAGTAGTCAGGATGGGACAATATCTTCTGAGCAACCTAATTTTGCCCAGTAAAACAAGTTTTTAATATCTTCCATATTGTTCTGAATCTCTCCCTTCTCCTCCACTTCTAGTATCACTATCTGAAATGAAAAGGAAATTATGGAATAGAAAGAAAAAACCAAAAATTTTAGAATCATCCAGCCATCACAGAAAAAGACAGAGCTCCTACAAGTTTAAAAAAACCTTCCCATAACTTTTATGCTATAAGGAATTAAATTTGCAGTCTAATAAATGCACACAGCAATCACAAACTTTGAGCATCAGTACATGCACTGTAGAAGTTAATGATTTGCTTAAAAATGTGCTGGTAATGACCTGATATCAGCTTTTTGAGTAATTCAGTTTCAGAAGGATGTAGGGTTTTTTTACTGCAAAATTCAGAGTTAATTATTAGATATGATTTACATCCCAGCACAGGCTGGAGAAATGATTATTATGAGAAATGTTTATTATGAAACTTGTAGCCGTAAAATTTTAATTATACACTGAAAAAAAATCAAGTTAAGTGCAAGAAAACATTTAAAAAGATTCACCAGTTTCTTTGTTTCTGGTCCCATTTTGAGACAAAACACTGAAACATTTGCATCTTGCTATCAAATCAAATCACTGAGACAGTAAAATGCTGAAGTGCAGGGGACAGGTCATGGAGCTTAGGCTCAGGTTGAAGTGAAGAGTGCTCAGTTTGGCTCCTGGCAAATGATGCCAAGGCATCTGGAGATCACTCACAGGGATTCTCCCTGGCACTGTGGAGAAAAGAGAAAGGATTCTTGCACGATTCAAAGTGAATCACGTAAAAGCCCTTTGTTGTGTCTCTAAACATTGTTTTTATTTATTCCTTATCCTGGTCTACACAGTCACACATTATTTGATTGGTTGCTCCATTTTTTTAATCTATCTCTTGATTGGCAGCTCTATTTTGCCTATGAGGCAAAAAATTTTTTTCTTAATGCAATTGGTAGATGCAGTAAGTGTCATTTTACTCGGGTTGACACCCCTTTGTTTGTCACTAACTTTTCTGCTTCTTCTGTCTTCTTGCAACATCAGCTTTTTATCCACAAAGATGAATGCAGCTTCATTATAAAGATGACTTAGTTCTTGAGTTCTAGAAGGTTGAGTTGGTTCATTCATTCCATATTCATTTTCCTGTAGATAAATATAACCCTACAGGCCACTGTGAGCACTTGCCAATTCTGACTGCACTGCAATAAGCATTGTTGCTGTACCTACCAACAATTCTTCCTGGGATTTCACCAGCTGAAAGTTCCAGGCATACCCCTGATGTTTCCCAAATCTACTTTCAGAGGTTGATAATATAGCTGGAGAGTTTTCTTTACTTGGATATGTTTTTTACTTGATGGAGTTTTTGGATTTTCAATGTCTCCTTTACATTAGCCTAAATAGTGCAATTTTTCTTTTAAAGAATTCTGAGCACTGGATTTAATAGTTTTATAATTATTTTCAAGGGGGATGTTAAAATAAGTCAGGACAAAACAGAAATGTTCTCTTCCACCTCACCAATAAATGTCTCTGGCCTGCTAATACTCTGATAACAAAGATGAAGTCTTTTTTATACTGACTTCATCTGTGGCTATACCACATTTGACATTATTTTCTTGACAAATTTCTATTAAATGGAACAGTTTTCTGAGCAGATGTTTCTATGCTAACTTGTCTGTTAGCCTGGCTATTTATTTATCTATGCTGTACATCTTTGTGATGGATTTCAGAAGAGCTAAATTGAATATTTTTGCCCAACTAGTCTAGGTTCTAGGAAATGTTATCCTATGTCTACTTGTCCTCAGTGTGTGTCAGATGATACAAATCACCACAGTATGCTCTCCATTAATTTGAGGCATTTGCCCTGATGTCTCCTGGAAAGACTTGGTGCACCAGAAAATTAATGTATAAAGATTGTACCTGTTGAAAAGCTTTTTGTTCTTCACTTAGAAGTCTTTATAGGTCAAAAGCAAATAGATTTAAATGCTCCCTACTCAACTGTAGTACTTAAAGTGCTAGTCAACCCCTGGTGGGTGCCTTTTACACCCTCCTGAGTGCTTTTCTAAAATTGATCTGGTACTGACTCCTGGAATTTTTTCATGTCATTGTAGTTGGCAGTAGCAGACTGCAATCATTGGTGGCGTTTTGTGGTTAAAATTACCTGCAAAAAACCTGTTCAGAAAGGAGTATTTTTACAGAAAGTATAATTGGGTTGAACATAGTTTTCTGCTGAAGTTCACAAGGTTTGATTTCTGAATGCAATTATTTGATAAGACACATAAGAGAATAGGCAAATATCTAAAAATAAGTTCAAAGAAGTAAAGAAGCAGAAGAAAGTATGAAATATTAACTGATATTTTTACACAAATGGAATGAAAAATATTAATCAACACAGAGCATCCCAAATAAATACTCAAAAATGTTTGCAAGGAGATAATTTGTCACAAGAATCAGACAGATGATATGAAAAATTCCTGTTTGTTTTTATTCAAAGCCACCGTTTGCAGAATCATCTAATTACTTGAAGCAACTGCAGCACGGCACATTTGCACATTATTTTTCTCCATCTTCTTTTTTGCCAAAAAACATAAAATCCTCTAGCTGTACTTACATTTCTTCTCTGTTGCTGTGTTGTTTACATGCTTCAAACAAAGATCACAGTTCCTTTGTGTTATTTACAAGAAATGAAATGTCTCTCCAAAGATGTTGCAATTTTATCATGTAAAGAGAACAAGAGCAAAAGAAAATTTTGGAGACAGATAATTTTTAGGAGTCTTACTGGGAACCCTGGGATAAATATAGAAGCTGTAGAAGACAAACTAGGAGTAAGAACTAGGCACCCAGTCTCATGTGCAAGTACTTGAGATAGTAAAGGCAACAACAGAAAGCATCTAAACCAAATCTAATTTATTTGTGTGAGTATATTGTTATTCACGACAGAGTGTATTGAATAATAGCCTGATAATTACAGTGCATAAACAAAAATCCTGGTCCTTGTACAGCATCTGAATCATTGTTGATGGTTGTAAAGATGAATGTCACAAAAAGGAACAGAAGAATTTGAATATATAACTGAAGGAAAAAAAGGAAAAAAAGAAAAAAAGGAGTAGATTTGTTTTGGAGTCCCAACTTGAGATTTGCTGCTGCCAAATCATAGAAAGAGGCATGTTTTTCACTTTTAAACTGAGCAAATTTGAGCTGTAAGTGAACAGGAGACACATATAAACCCATGGTGATATTTGAAAGTGCATGGCTTTGCTTTAATGGGAAATAGTTGATAATAGGAAAAAGCTGGGAGAAAATATCCTCAGCAGTATTTCAAATGTAGGACTGAGAGTCCTCTCAAAGAGTTACTGCTCTTTGATTTCTTCTTCTGTTCATTCTAATATTCTGTGGATGTTCATGTCTACATACCTACACATATTTGTTATAATAAATGCATGTCAGATTTTATTGTCCTTTAAAAGAAAAGCAGAGCAGGAATACCACATTTCCATGGCTTTGTTGAGAGACAGGATACTTCAGTTCCAAGTCCTTAATTAACCTCATGTTCTTAGGCAGTACTTATTTGTGAATTGATGACAGTCCTTCTCAACACAGAGTCAAAACTTTCCTGCATGGAACTGATGTGATGAGAGAATCCAGGTCACTGTGACACAGCAGGGCCAGTCCTGGGTATGCTTTGAACCTGGCACTTCACTCCTAACCAGCCCTCACTGTCCAAGGTCAGGATTCCTGCCGGTGCAGGACAAAGCAGAACATTCCTTCCACCTTTTCTTTTCCATCTTTTAAAACACCTTTTTTTTGCAGACTGCTTCGGACCATCTCTTCCAGCACAGGAGGAACATAACTCCCTTCCCAGATCCTGTACAGACTTCACCATGGCAGAATTGTCACTCCTTATTGCAGTCATTTCTCTCTAGCCCAAACAAGAAGCAGCAAAATTCATTTGGTTTTACCCCCTTTGCCCACCTCAGAGAAGAAATTGAGAAGATAAATCTTTTAGGATGAGTAAGCATAGGCTAAAAAGGAACTGGGAGTTTTTCCAGGTGCTTCTTTCTGTGCACAGTTGCAGAATATTTGTTTAAAGCACAAAGATAATTTTATAGCAGCCCTTAAAATAAAAGTCATCCCACGTAAAGGCAGTTGTCTATGCTGTAGAGCAATATACAGCACAGCCATAATTTGGCTCGTCAGTACTGTATCAAAAAGTCTCCATAATTGCTACAATATGCACTTTGCACAATTTCAATGTGTTGAATTTTTGTCATTTATTCTAAGACTAATCCTCCTTTAAATGTTTCCTTTCTGCTGAAGTGAATTGAAGAATTCTTTAGTTAACACCATTAGCTTTTCATGGTGTCTAAATCTCTTCTGCCATGAGCATCAATACCACAGTGCTGCTGTCTCCCAGCAGTTCTGCATCAGTGCTCTCAGATGGAACATGACAGATACAGTAATGTTCTCCACACAAATTGCTCTCTACATATAGGCAACAAGCAAAATAACATGGAACATTCATTGCTCTGTGACTGCAAAAATTACAACTGTATTCATTGTATGCTGGCTCAAATGCCTGAGCCAATCATCATATACAGCACTCATAGTGAATTTTAAAAGCCGTGTTCTAAGAAACAATGCACTATCTTGCTCCCATGGGGTCCCTGGAAAAAAAGGATTTCAGTTGTAGACAAATTTCCTTCTCTCTTTTTTTTTCTTAAAGCATGGGGGGTGATAACTAGGTAAATATCTTTGTGTTACAAACTGGATTTTAGCCAATGATCTTTATTGTCACCAAAAAGTTGGACTTGATAGTCTTGGAGGTCTTTTCCAGCCTGGAACATTTTGTGATTCTTTTAAATGGGTAGTTTTGCTACATTTTTTAATGACAGTATGATTCTCACCTTCCCTGGGTATATATTTTTTTAATGGTGTAATATCATCTACTATTCTTCTTTATTTTTAATGAAAATCTGCAAAAAATACTTTATGCTGTAATAAAGGATATGATTTAAAGATAACTCTTCTTTAAAAGAAGCTGTTGTATATCTTGTAAGTTAAATATATTATAACAAGTGGTATCTTGGTGTGTTTATGTGGTTTACTCCTTTATACAGATTTCTTTTTGTTACCTATCAGTTTATCAGGAAAAGGTAATTGAAGTTGCTATTATGTTTAAGAAAATTAAGGCAGTTTTAAAGCACAGAATTTAGAAGTAATATTATTGAACAGAACAAAGTATTTTATAGAAACTTACTGAGACTCAGTGTGCTGTAAACCATGCATACAAAGTTTGTTACTTCCCATTAATAATCAGAGAGCTTAGTAGTAAAGTTCTTAGAATCTCAGTCTACAAACACATCATGAAGGAAAAGGTCTGCTTCAGTTTTCAGACAATTTGACAGTCTGACTTAGTGATGCTTTTTGTCTTTATGAAACTGTATTTTTGTCAGGCAAGAACCCTTGTCTGTGATGGATCAAGTTTCCTTGTGAGAACTCTGGACTGTTTGGCACAGAGCAACACAGGAATCCTACCTGCTTAGCTTCAGGATATTTATTCTCTATCTGCAGAGGAACGAAGGGACCTGAAAAGGAAGGAAAGAAGACTCATTTGTGAAATTTTAAAAGCATTTCTTAATGGATGGTCCACCTCTAACCCTGTCAATTACTTTTCCAATTTTCTTCCTCCCTAACTCCTTCAAATCATCACTCTTTGGTTCCTCATGCTCTTTCAAAAGTTTTCATAGGATTCCTCTGCACTGTGATTGTCAGTCTGCCCGTTACTCCTCTTTAGAACTAAACTAACCCCCTTTTATTTTCCCTGTTTGATCCCAGAGTTTTGGCTGTCTCTGTAATGTAGAGAGTTCCAAATCATACACCAGACATTTTTGCAGCTCAAATCTTCCAGAGCTAATCATTTTGCAAATATGTTCTCTGGGACATCTGCCTGCATTTCAGATGAGCACTCTAGAAATGACTGTCACAGTTTAAAGTGTTGCTGCTATTCTAATCCAGAAAAGGATAAAGATACTTTAAAGATTTAAGTGATGGGAGGTAGCAAGAGAATAGTCAGCCTTGTACTCAATCAGTGATGGCAGTGGTGTCTTTGTGAATATGAGAATAAATAGCTCCTCTTTGACATAGAAGACAAGGGCAAACTGGTAGTGAGATGGAGGATGCTGAAGATGATCTAATTTAAGCACAGATATACCAGCAAACATTTGTAGCCACTTCTCCAGCTCCCTTGATGAAGGAAGACAAGTTTTTTGTTTAAGATGCTGAAAGCATAGCAGCCAAATTTGTGGAAGTCCTCTCCAAGCAGTCAAGACCAAAGAAAGCAATCATTTTACCTGAAAGGATGGATTAGGGATTGCTTCCTTCATGGTGTAGTAGAAAAAGGATGTGAAATATTTAGGTTATCAAGGTGGACCTACAAAAATATGAAAGTGGATTCCTGTCCTGGCTGTCTGAAGTGATCACAGTGATCCATGGATTATATGGGGAGGATTAAGAGTCCTCTTGGATATTCTGAACCTTTTGCATTGTCTGAAATGTTGCTTGAATCAGAATTGTGGTCAAAAGCTGCCTATTCTGCCTGTGTGATGTCCTTAGGACCTTGACTTTTGGAATTCTGCTGTTCAAAGTAAATCAGAGAGCTAGTGGAGAATGTCTGACAAGTCAAAACTGGGGTGAATTTTGGCTGTGGAGCAGTCATCAGACACATTGATAGGAATAGATTCAACTACATGAGAAAGACTAAAATATGGGCTAGAAGTGGGGGAGAGAAACATTTAGGTAGTGTGAACAAGTCATTCAGTGAAAGAAAAGCCTGGCAGGAGAAGGAGAAATGTCAGCAGAGTCCAAGTTTATTTTAAAAGAGGACATGTCCCTCATATTTATCACAAGAAACATGGCTGAATGGATTTCTTGTTGGGAGGCTTAATTTTCTAAATGTAACAAATTGCAATCTAAATCTGTCCTAAAATTCACTGCTGCACCGTAACTTTTAAATGAATATTTCTGCTCCAGTCAGAAGCCTGCTTTATACAATCAGAGAAGCAGTTACATTATGTCTTAAGCTTTATTTTAGCTTGCCAAGTCAACAGGCTTTTTGTCAGGCACAAGCAGTGGGTGGAAGTTACCTGCCTAAGCCTAGCAGCCCTTTGGGAATGTCAGGGATGGGGATTGATGCTGAGAGACTGAATGAAACAAAACCCAACAGTAGCTCTCCTTCTGAGCTCTGCTCCTTGGAGGTAAGCACAGCTACCAGAAATGGAAGGAAAAGGAAGAGCCAAACCCCAGCTGTCTGGTGTCATCTAAGCTGTTTGTGCAAGTGCATTTCCTCTTTGATGTTCTTGGCAATGGCAGCTAACCAGCTGGGACGTGTGTCAGCTTTTTCCCGGGAATGGAGGGGAGGAGGAACATTCATACACATACACTCTTGTCTCTGGTCTCTTTTGGGAAGCAGCAATTAACAGCTGAGAGGTTATTAAAAATTTCTTCCTAAATTGCATCTTATCTATGGCTTGCTCCTTTTTAAACAGTATAACAAATCTTGATGAGTGGCGGGGCTGGTTTTAAGACCACAAGACTGGAGGCAAAAATTTGATGAGGAAACAAATGAAATCTTAATTATGAACCTCTGGCCTAGGTCATGTAAATGTGGGCTACTTGGTTCAGATGGCAAACACCTTGAAACCATAGTAACACCTGCCACAGGTGTAGTACCTAAATAATCATTCATCCTCGTGGCTTCTGGGGCTGCTAGCTGGGCTGTTATCAGCCACCCAAATAAGCTAAGTTAGCATACCTGCCCTGCTTTCCCAGGAAGCAGTCACATCTCTGATGGCAGCATAAAAACGACTCTTGACTGATTTTTATTTTATTTTACTTTTTTAAATTAAAAATAAAAGGCTCTAGCTGTGAACATTTGAAGCTTGGACACTTCACTGAGATCTCTGTTAATGTGCAGCTTTTTGTTTCACACTCTTTATAAGCTCATGAGGTTATGGCTCTTTATATTTTTAATTCCTATTTTGGTAATACAAGTTTTATTAGTCTCTGCAGTACTGAGAATTTCAGAATAGAAATTACTTTCCCACTGAACAGTTTGATGCCAACTTTTTCTCAAAATTTCTATAAGGCCACATAGTTCAGTAGCATTCACTTGACATATCATCTTCTATTTCTAGGAAATAAACATTATCAATTGGGTAAACAAAATGTTTTTCTTTCCTTTCCTCTTTTGAGTATTGAAATAGAAAATAAAATGTAAGACTGTGTGAAAGAGTGGGTACTATAATTAATCTATTTGTACAACTCCTCTCCTTCTCTCATTTCCTAAACCTAGTAAAGTTGTACTGTTGCATCTTATTCCTGTGTTGTGGAACACCTCTTAATCTATCAATTTAATCAGGCATCCTAAAGATTTTTGTCAATTTATCTGCCGTGTCAGATAAGAAGCATTGGGCTGGCATACACCCATCACTGTGCACTAAAAATCAGTGGAAAATAACCCTGTTTACTGCAGCATTTTCTGCTGAGTGTAGTTAACATGCTGCTGTTCAGTAAACAAAGTACTTTGTCATGTGGAATACATTATTTTGCTATAAGGTATTTCAAAATAAGGTGACATATTTCAGCACTTTCCTTAGTGGCAGCATTGCAAGTATGAAGAGGCTGGGTTTTGATAGATGGAGCAGCACATAGCAAATCAGAAGTTACTTTTGGTGGTTGCTCCTTTAATGAGATGTATCATGAAGCTTGGATAAATTCTCTGCTGTGTGAGGCAACTTATCATGCCAGAATATACAGTATATTGTCATGGGCTTTTTTTTTTTCCTTTTTCTTTTTAAAATCTTTTTGATTCTCTGGTATTCTGATGAATTATTTGCAGCATTTCCCTTTCACTGCTGCTAGAATAATCAAGTTATATTTCTTGAACATCAGTCTATCATTTTCATTGACTTCCTCCCTTGTCAAAGATGGGGAGAAGGAAAAAAACCCCACTACTTAATTTCACAAGACATTCTTCTATTTCCTTTGCTCCTTTGTTTCTTTGCTTCCTTTGCTTTCTTTGTTACAGCTTTTAACTTAGAGAAGACTTTTAAGTTTCTCCACTTCAGTGTAAGCTAATGAAGTCTCATTATTTATTTATTTTTTAAATGAACTGTAGTTTCACCACCATAGTCCTCTGAGCTTTAGATGCTTTCTCATCCATAGCATCAATTAATCATTGTCAGGATTATACTTTTCTCTACACACAGAATATGCTTCAGAATTTTTGTGGTTTTTTTCTTTGTTAAAAGAAAAAAAATCCAAACAACTCACACTAAAAGAAAAAATCAAAACCCTAATAACTTTTGGTAATCAGAAAGCAGTTGTTAAATTCTCATGTTGTCCCATTTAGCAGGACTTCAGGCACAGTTGTTGGAGAGCTGATGACCTATTTCAGTCTCATTTTCCTAGTATAACTGTGCTAAACTTATTTCTTTAAAACAAGCTGCCCCTGAAAGTGTTCATCTCTACTTGAACAGTTAATATTGTGATGCATATCCAGAAATTGCTTTATTTTACTAAATAAGATATCAAATTCACAAAGGCCAAACTATAACAGATTTCCTTACAACACAGTATTTTAAAACTGTTGTTATTTTGGGGCTTTGTGGATTTTTTCCTGGTATGTTAATTTCAAAGACAATTCATTCATTTATATTTCAAATTACTGAACTTCTTCCCTGACCTCCTGCAACACCTCTAACTTCTAGTAGAAAAGACAAGTGGGTGTATCATTATTCCTTGGAAATGTTTAGGACATATCTCTTCAGAGCATTTTTGAAGCTGAGTTGCTTCCATCATACACGAGCCTCATAAAAGTGTCATGAAAACAAAAAGGTCACTTTTGTCTTCTTTGAGTGAGGTTTCTTAGAGTTCAGATAATTTTTGTATAATCCTGCTCTAGCAGGAGATCTTTCATTGAAATCCAATAATATATACACTAGTTTGGGGATATTATAGATGTTTTTCTATGTTTGCCTTCTACACTCCTTGGAAGGTTTGTCTTTCTTTTTGAGAATCATGTTATTATGTTCTGACCAGATTAAAGTTTCACATTTTTATCTCAGTTATTTTAACATTCCTTCTTTTTAGATTTATCTATTAATATTTATCTCCATGTCAGGTTGATAGAATAGTCTCATGCATACATTGTCACCCATTACAGAGCCAGCAAATTCCAACCCACTCAAAACCACAGATACAGACCCCAAATACAGCCATGGCACTGTCATAATCATCTTTCCAACAGCTGAGGATATTTATTGATAGGCAAGTCAGACAAATATTGCTTTCATAGCCTTGCAGGCAACAAAGTCCAATTTTGCATCTTTTCTTCGCATGGAGCAACAGAACCTCCAAAAGGGGACAGAGCCCATTTTTGACCAAATGTTTTAGACCATGCAGTCATGTCCACAGAAGTTTGTTAGTCCAGTAGCAGAATAAAAAACCTTGTGCCATTAAAGTATCAGCTGAGGAACTAGTGAGAGAACTTTTTGTGGGGGTCTGGTCCATGTAGCTGCAATTTAAGCCAAGGGAAGTCATCACTGTTGAAACAGCAGTCAAAATTACATGGATTTGGACTGAAAATACCAGGTTTCCTTTCTCTTAATTCCACCTCAGTGATTCAGTATGTCCTGGCATTCATTTCTGGAAAATTATTAGCAAATTCATGGGAAGGTTAGAGTGATTGGGTCTTTCATCCTCCTCTCTTCTTTGTGATATTCTTTCTAGAATATGGCTCATTTTCCCATGTTGTTAAGGTTAGTATGGATCTTAGAAACTGAAAGAAAAAGATGATTACATGATTGGAACTCACTGTATAACTTCCTGTAGGTCTTTTATATTCTTCCAAGCAATTAAAGAGTTCATTTTCAACAATAGCTCCAACAAATCAGGCTCAACTTAAAGAAATACTTACAAAAAGAGAATAAAGACAGTAACTATACTGAGATTGTGATGGGCACCCTTCTGACTGTACAGTCAATATTTTGATACTAAAGTTCAAACAAAAGTTACATTGTTCTGATCCAGAATCCTCTGAAGTAAACTTCCTGTCATATCCATGTGTTGAGATCTACTTGATAATTTGTATTTGTACAGCAGAAATCCTTGGTAGGGCTTTAGCTTTGAAAAAAGCACAGAGGAAAGTCTCATTACCTGAGAGAGTGTGAAGTTGGCTAAATGGTTTTGAACTGCCAGAAAAATAATTGTGTCTACAAAAGCTCTAATTTACAATATAATCTGTAAAATCTGTAAATATATTTTTGATTAGAAAATCAGAAGTTTCACTCAATGATCTTTGATACATGAGCACCTTTTGGTGGCAGAAGAAGCAAAAATTTTACAGATTTGACACAACCAAAAATATTTTTATATTTTACTCAAAATATTCATGAGATGGGGATTTAAAACATGCAGAATATAGGTTAAAATTAAACAGCAGAAAAACACTTTTAGTATATATCTCAAATGATAAAATAATTGAGAAATTATGCAAATTTTATGATAGACCAGAAAAGCAAGTAGATTTTTATCTAATTGCCACCTTTTGCTGATTCAAGTATGTTAATCATAGAGAGCCCTAATAGTTTTATCAGGCTTTACTAATGTATTCAGGTAAAATGAACAAAATAATTAAATGTCTAAATATTTATTTGAAGGGCTCCAAGTATTAATGAAGTTTTGCACTCTGCCTAACACAGGTTAAACTGTAGTTTAGGCACCTTCATCCTCCTAGGGTTGTTGAATGAGACAGAGATAGCAGGATCTAGAGAGGATACTGACAATTTCTTCACTCCAGTGCAAGGAAGCTGTATTGTCACTGAGAGTCTCAAAAAACTCCTTACTTCTGCTTCCTCATAACTTCTGTAGAATGATGTACTAAAATTTTCAAAAGCTTCTGTGTGTTGTACAGTGGTTTAGAAAAGCCTGGCAAAAATATGCTGATGAAGAGTGGAAAAGGAGGTTCAGGTTTGTTAAACCTTCAATACTTCCACGTCTTCAGGAAAAGGATAAAGGCCAAGACTGCTAACCCACCCTGCACAAGAGTGGTTCAGCTTTGTGTGATTGGGATTAGGGAGGCTCTGCATCCTTCCAGCTTAGCTCTCAGCAGAATCCAGTTTCATCCACTGTGAG
Source organism: Haemorhous mexicanus (assembly GCF_027477595.1). Taxonomy (NCBI): domain Eukaryota; kingdom Metazoa; phylum Chordata; class Aves; order Passeriformes; family Fringillidae; genus Haemorhous; species Haemorhous mexicanus. The sequence goes on from NC_082346.1 coordinate 15,233,621, forward strand.
AATAATACTGCAAAACCCTTGGAGGCTGTTGTGGGGGGAGTGCTATTGAGAGCTAGAACTCTTAAATTCTTTCTGTCCTTCCCAGCTCATTTAACTTCATGTTATGGACAACACCTGCTCTCTGAGGTGCTGTCTCCAGCTCCTGCACCTGACTGCACTTTGTGAGAGCACCATTGCCAGTGCAGCCAGTGCTGTTATTTTTTCCTGCCTTTACTCCTCTGTTAAAACTACTCTGCTATTCACAGGCCAGAGGATTTCATCATGATGCCATTCCTGGGGGTTGAGTTAGAGAAGCTGTTGTCTGGACATTATGACCCTTAGGTGCTGAAGAACCTGTGGCCCCATTGATATACCTCTCATTTTTGGATGTTCATCCTTTGGTTTTAGTGAGTTAATTGTTCAGGGGAGGGGAGCACACAGTCCTTCACCAGTGAAATTGTGTTTATAAAAACTCACCCACAAGCCTGAATTTGGAGCTCACTAGAACCATATTTTTAAAAAATTGGATTTTTTAATAAAAATATGAGTTATTGTCATTCAAATTTCCATCTCTTATTCAAACTCTCTGAAAACAGTGAAAAAATGTTTTTTCTCCATGAGCATGGGAAAAAATAAAGCAGAAATACCTGTGGCTTAAGTCACCTTGGGAGTTCTTTTTCATCACTTTTCCTTGTGTTATAATTTTGGCTTTTTAACTTTTCAACAGTTCCTGAATAAATAAGTTGTGGTTGTGGCTCTTAGGACTGCTCTTTGCCTTTTATTATTGTTTCTCTTGAATTTTGCTGTAGAAATTTAATAGAGAAATTCAGAAGAGATAACTGTAGTTTTTGGTAATGGTTTAGGAAGATGTTGCACAGAAACAGAACAAAATCTAAACAGTTAAAATTGTGGTAGAATTTGGGCAGTACCAATAATTAAAACATTTCTCCCAGAAGAGTGAGTCTGCAAAGTGGAGAGATGAGGCCCCACTCATTCTCATAATTTTATCATAGAATGAATTAGAGAGAGGAAACCAAAATTGGTTGAAAGTTGCAGGAGACAAGTGAACAGTGACCTTTAAAAAAGAGGAGAAAAGAAGTCCAAGCTCAAAATATAACCTGGGGGAGAAGAGGTCACTTTCCCTTTCTCCCTGAGCTTCACATTAGGCCAGATGTTCCTTATGATGAAAACAGCTGCACTCATTATTCCTTTACTTTACTTTTCAAGGATACATAGGTTCCAGCTGGAGCTGTTATTAGATAAATGTCATCCTTTCAGTTTGATCAACAAGCAGGTTATTATAGAGCCCTGTGTTTCCCAACTTCCACTACACAATGTTCTTTTGTATGCCTCAGACAATGAGCTGACAGCTCCGTGGAAATCCCTCACAACCTTCTGTAGTCAGAAGTGTTGTGGAGTTCACTGGAAGTAGAAGAATGCATAATGCATTGAAGCAATGTTTTAGGCATTTATATTAGACTTTTAATGGAAAAATTAAAAAGTAATGCTGCTGTGCATTGCAGGAACTGTACATCAACTGTATGTCTTCATTTCTGGCACATGAAGGGTAGTTTCCATAGCAGCAGCATCTGTAGCACTGAGCAACATGGAAATTGGGGTTTTTTTTCTCTTGTATTTCACAGATTAGAAAGGTAAAATGTATGGAAATAGGGGAAAGTATGTACTGCAGAAATGTGATCTTTAGAACCTGCTTTTTCTTTCCAAAATTCTGAAGTTGTAATAGAAAAAAAACCCCAATTCTTGCACTTCATTCCTACTTCCTTAATCTTCATATATGGCTTAATAAATGTGTATGGCAGCTATTTTTGGTTTTGACTGACAGAACTAGAAAACTGCAGGACTCTCTCTGTCCATCTTCTGGTATAATTTATTATCTGGAAATTCCTTTACTATTGGCCAAAAGTGAGTAATAATTAAGGCCTGTTCCACTGAGACTGGATTCTTATATTCCATTTATTTCTGTAGAAACAGCATTTGAGGTATGCTACAAATAAGAAATACCACATATGAAAAATCTGCTATTTACTCAAATTAATGATGATTTTTCTTTCAAATTCTTTAATCTGAAAAGAAAGATTTGCCTTTGTTATGTGCACAGGATTTAAAAATGCAACTACATATTCTAAGGTATACATTCTCTTGGAATCATGATGGATATATCTTCAGAACAAAAGAAAAAGACTGAAAAGTATTGCAAAGCTAGCACAGTTTGGTGAATTTGGTGTAGGAAAGCTTAAATCAGAACAAAAGAAGTGTAGTCTCAGAGTTGCTTCTTTCTAATTTAGCAGGAAGTGGCTCAATAATTTTTTCTTAATATGTAAGTCAGATTTTTATTCACATGTTCTTTTAAAGGGAGTGAAATTTTCACCATTGCTTAAAAATCTTCTGAAGCTCCTACCTGGTAAAAGAGCATGAAACAACTTTCTATCAATTATATATTGAAAATATTATCTAAAGACAAACTTAGTTTCTAAACATTTTACCATAAATTCCAGGAGAAGCTGTGCAGTATTGAGGGCTGGCAAGATCACCAGTGAGAAATTCAGTCCCAGTACCCTGTGCAGATACTCTTCCATGATGGTTGTTATTTTAATGGGGAATAGAAATTTAAAAATTATCTTTTTACTGGGGCTTTGGTCCCTTATTCCTTTAAAAACTCTAAAGCTGTTCTTAGACATATTTTTGAATTTTGTTTTGCATTTTGCAGCCCATCCTACTGACTTGCTGCAGCAATGTTTAAGCAGCATCCAGCCTCTAACCCTCTTTTAACAGCATTTCCTTGAGGTGTTTAGAGATTTTAAGAAATAAGACATCTACTGAAGGGTTCATCTATAAACAACAGCTATTAGCTACTTAAAGAATAAATATTCTTTATTTGTTTCATGCAGATGATTTTATTTTCTTAAAATACAACTTCTGCATTCAGGAGCCTGGACTGAAGGACTGTTGGCAACAGTACTGATCACCACACTTAAGGTTCTTGAACCATCCTGAAAAGTTATATACAGAATTAAAATATAAAAAAATACACACTGTGTTTTGGTTCATTGATACAAATGGTAAAATTTCATGTTTGCTTTTACAACCAGAAGCTTTACTATAGTTTTCAGCCTCCTGAGCAAGAATGTTTGCTGGGTTGCATAGTGTCAAAAAAACATGAGTTTTCAGCACTAGGTAGTCCTGATATTTTTTCTCTATTTAGTTTATTACAGACTCTCTACTTAGCCTTTGTTTTGTACAAATGACTTGTCATCCAGAAGAGAATAAAGAAATGTTTTTCTTAGGTAGCCTGGATTCCTGCTGTGATTTATAATCCTCTGCCCAAGCCTATATGAAGCTTGGCTGACTTTTCATTTGAATAAAATCATTTTTTGACACATCAGCTGTACTGACAAAACGAATAGTTCAGTGCCTCGTGGAACAAACCTCAAAGTTTGCCTTCCTTTTTTAAAGAGAGGAGACTTCTTTGGAGATAATTAATGCATATTGATATATGTGCAAAACTGAGCATTCCAGTCAGTGAAGAACATACAGTCTACCTGAGGCATGGAAGAAAAGTCTTTACACATTTGATAAGGATTTATATTTATATTTATCATTTTTATAGGAATTAATGGAGGAAGAGGAGAGAATGGGTTTTAAATCCATTTTAAAGAACATGGCTTGAATGATAAATTATTTTAAGAATGTTTAAGGAAAATGATATTAAAGAAAATAGTTCTATTGTTACTATCTTCTTTCCTCTCTCACCTTTTTCCAAGCTCAATTCAACTGTGAATCTTACAACTGAGTAAGTGAAAACATATTTGTATCCATTTTTTCTGCTTATAATGCTTTCAGGTAACTGGTAAATTCCAGAATCACTAGAAAAGTCTTACTAGCAACAGAATCTGAATATAATATGGTAACTTTGGATTAATACTTTTTTTTTTTTCTTCATGCTTTGTCTCCCATACACTTTCATGCATACACATTTAGGTCATAATGTGACAGTTTTATCCCTGATTATTACCTCAATAACAACCAACACAAGAAAAGATAAGGAATGAAGTTTAGTGGGTTATTAGGTTATTCATCCTTGGCTTTTTAAGAGTACCTAAGATAACAATTCAGTTTTCTTGTAAATTGCTCTTCTAGTGGGCAGTCAGGCTCCAGAAAGCAAATATGTCAGTGAAACAGTGGCTGTGGGAAGTCTGTCTTTTCTTCCATCTTTTCCATTCCTTCCTGGTTTGGGCATTATCCATATGAAGAAGAGGGAAGATCTCCTGGCAGAGATGCCTCTAAGGACAGAGGAATTATCACACAAGTGATAATTCCCCACTTTTTTCCCTCTCAGCTTCTGGCAATCTGCAGAGCAGCTCAGTTTTGTGAGTGTATCTTTTTGTTTGATACCCTTTAATAATTGCTTCTGTCATGAATTTTCCTAACAGCTTTTCAATACCATTTCATTTTTCAATGATGAATTTCACCGTTTAATTACATATTACATTTAAAAAAGTGCTAACCTGGGTTCGTTTAAAATTTTCAGTTGAAAATTCCATGGGATACTTGTCACTTTTTCATTGAGTGATAGTTTCCAATTCCCTTTTTGCATATCATTCCTACTTTCATGTGTCTCTGTTATTCCCTCTGAGCCATTTCCATGCAAGCTAGTCCATTTAATTTTTTTTTCAAATGCAAATAATTTTTGATCTCTGATAATCCTTCCTACATCATGCTTAGTTCTGCTGTATCCTTCTCGAGATGGAGTGACCACAATTACATGAATGTCATGGATTTCTTTAATAGAAATAAGGCTTTCTCTACTTAGCTCTTAATGCTCTCCAAATAATTCCTAATTTCTATTTGTCTTTTTAGCTGCTGCTAAGCAGAGCTGACATTTTCATAGAACTACTGTTGCAAGATGTGCAATGACTTGAAGATCTCTTTCCTGACAGGTTATAAGTAAATTAACATCCATCACAGAGTAGACATAATAAGGATTTTTTTTCACTCTTTGTATCTACTGTTTGCATCACTTTGAATTTATCAAATTAAATTTTATCAAGAAGTTTATCATGCAGTCAATCCATATTGTGAGATACTTATGCAATTCTTTGCTATCACTTATTTACTTTTTTCCTTTGGTTTTTTCCTATTGTTTGGGTTTTTTGTTTAGTTTGTTGTTATGAGATTCCACACTTAACTCTTGTATATTGGGAGAACTGGCCATTAATTTCTGTCCTTTCCAGTCTCTGAAATGTAGATACCTGGATACCTACACTCCTCTGGTTAATGTTTTCCTCTTTAGAAACTCCTTTAAAACAGAGCCTTTGCCAGGAGGTTGTTAGGAGCTCAGGTGTAGAGTTTGTATCAACTGGATTACTCCTAGCAGCACACTCCTTGACTCTTTCAAGAAACTAATAGATTTGTGAGGCTTGACTTGATCTGCAAAAATGTCTGGATTGTTGTCCACTACCCCTAATTTACCTGCTTGTTCTACTACTCTTTATTGTATTTCCACCAATATATCTGTTGTAGAAGTCGATTTACTGCTCTTCAGCTCATTAGAATCTCCTGGAACATTTCATGGAGATTTTGCTTCAGCTTTATTACCTTCCATTTCTTTGTTGTCTGGTCTGATTTTTGCTAACATCCAAAATATGTGAAATTCATACTTGTATTACTTTAGACCTCCTGGGTGGATTCTTCCTGTTCAGGACAATTTGCTATTGCTCATTTCATGATTTTTCCCATTATCTCTTTGATTGGCTCTTCAGTATCAGGCAATTCCTCCAAGGTGTCCCTCATAAGGAAAGTTCCTCCAGGGCAACTTCTTCAGCTCCTTCCTTTTGCATTTTTGTACAAATAGTTGGTTTCAGTCTCTTGCTTCAGCCTAATATTTCTTAATTTACACTTATTACACTTCTCATGTATAGGTCTTGAAGGATATTTAAAATCCTTTTGTTTGAGAGGAATTTGAAATAATTCTATTAACAATTCTTCTAGTTTATGTGTGTTCTTTCCTATTTTGCTGTGTTTGACCATTCCAGAAATTTCTGTGGATATTAGACTTTAATGAATCTCCATTTTCCCTTAAACTTCTGTGATGATGGTACCTAAATAAATAGATTTTTTTCACAGCTATATAACTGCTGTCTTTTTCACTTCTCCTTTTGACAAAGGTTAATTTTAACAAACTTCCTCTTCCAAATTTTTACTCAGCTTTCCTTTCTGAAATTAATAACTGCTGCAATAGAATTTTTGTTTAGATGTTTTCCTGTTCCCTGACATCAGAAAAACTTTCACAGCATTCTAGGCAACACATAGGAGACTGAACTAAAGCAGATTCAGCCTCATAATCACTTATGAAAAATATTCATAGTGATTCCCTTTGGAATATGTCATGACTTCTGGAGTATCTACCAACTCCTGATTTGGAATCTCCACTGTGTTGCAAGTTCTTTATATCCATAAAAATGAATTCATAACAGGAGCAATTAATTTGACAGTATTTAAGACCCAATATTTTTAGTGCGTAAAATGAGACAGTGTTGGGTGGTAGACAACATAGAAAGGAAAGGCCAAAATTTGTTAGAAGAAGAATTTATTTCATATGGCTGGAAATGTTTTACATCAATAAAAAAGACCTTAGTGGCTGGCAGTCTCACTGTTCACATCATGCACAGAGCCACTGCTGATCAGCAGTCTGTACTGGGTTTATGCAAGAGTTCTGTTTGTTTTGAGGGGAAAAATATATCCATACCCCCTTGTCTAAGAATGGCTGTTTTATAAAAGTTTGGACTTATCTAGAATGAGAATGCAATTGAAACTTTTTTTTTTTAATAAAAAAGTACTCCAATTTCTCATTCTTTTTGTACATAAATATATGTCTTTCTGGAGGGATGGAATTTTGTGGGTCATGTTCTGGGGTTTTATGGTATTTTTCTAAAGTAAGGTTTACAAAAGGTTTTATTTTTTACTTGTGTATTTATTCTATCTAAAGATCTAATGTACCAGTTTCTTTCTATTTTTAATTTGACTTATTCTGAGGGCTATTTATTTGATCTTTGCTTTGCAGATAGAGTGCTAGTATTAAAGATACTATGCTATATAATTTTCTGTCATATTCTCAGAGACAAAACAGCCTTAACTGGAAAAGAAACACAAACATAGACTGCTGAATTAATGGGAAGTGTTTTGGAAGCCTCTTAAAATGCACTACCAATTTTTGCAGGTTCTCTTTTTATTTTCCAAGGGAGCTTAGCACATTTAGGAAGCATCAATAAGATTTGTGGATATAATTGTAGTTGTTTATATTGTTTTTCCTCTTTCCTAATTTAAATAAGAAGCAGGTTTGCCAGGTACATGTGGGCATATAATTCACTGAATTCCCTTCACGTGCCCCTCTCATCTCCTGTCTTTCCCCATCTGTTATGGATGGGAGAAAAAAATGGGTGTTTGATAAGAGAAATTATTAATCTGGAAAATAAAAAGGGTTATGGGATGGAGAAATTTCTATTCATTAATTAATTCAGGGAAGATTGTTTATGTGATCAGGGAAAATGAATGAGTCCTATGAGCAGTAAGGGCGGGCAAAGGCAGCATCTGAAGGGTGCCCTAGAGTGTGGAATGCTGAATAAGCAAACAAGTATCTGACTAATCCAAGAGCTGGGAGCTGTGTGTCTGTGTCAGGATGTAGCTCTCTGTGCCTCTGACACTTCTTTTTTTTGTGTGTTTTGATTTGTTTTTGGTTTTTTTTTGCTAATGGCAAAATGGACGTGAATGCTCAAAACTGTGCCCGTTCACACACATATTTGCAGTGAAGTAGGTAAAAGAGTGGAGGACTGTGCTTGCAGAAGTTTGTTTCTGTGTTTCCCACTCAAGAGTGGATAGAGCAGTGCTGGTGAAGTGCTGGTGTGGTTGCAGGTACATATTGTGCCTGTCAGTGCTCATGCAAAGCAGCAAGAACTTCCCTGAACTGATTGGTGAACTCTCTTGACAGTTCTGAAGCACTGACAGGCATTTTAAACTCTTGGAGAAAAATTAAAAGAGATTTAATGCAAAGTGTCCTTTCAAAGAGTTCTCTAAAAACAAATCCCCAAAATAACCTACAAGTATCATATTTTTATTTTTGCCCCCACTTAATGTGACACTTCTTAATTTCCTGTTGGCAAGCCAGTTGTAATCTTTAGCTGGTAACTAATTTGGTCATAGAATACTGACCCAGATTTTTCTGGATAATTAACAAGTTGGGCAAATCAGCAGAAGCAGGTGTAGTATATTTTCAGTACCAGTGGAGAAAAGCAGTTAGCTGGTGTTTTAATTCTCATTTCCAGTAATGAGCTATATAACATTCTGGCTGGCTAATGCAATTAGCATTGTCTCCTCCTCCCCTTACTTCCTCACTTTAAAAAAAAAAAGAAACTCAAACCAGGAATTTATTAAAGACCAAGAATTCCTGACCCTTTTTGCACTCTTAAAATCACCCAACCTTCTGGGTTGAGCCTTGTGTGGAACAGTAATAAAAAATTTATACAAATATGTATCATGTTACAAGCTGAGACAGAAAACAATGTTTCCATTCTTCAAGCAATTAATTATTGTGATTAATGTGTTCCCCCTTCTCTAAGCACAATTCTGCCAGACAGAGTCAGCCCATTGACATATTGTAGAATTATAATGCATATCTAATTAAAGGTGACCTGGAAAGGCAGGGTGTTTAGCCTTCCCTGTCAGGACCAAGAAACTGTTAATCAGAAAGTGCTTGCTTTCCACACCACCCCACCCCTCCCTTTTTTTATTTTTGTGCTAATTTCAAATCTTCTCCCTGCATCAGTGAGCAGATGAGATCTTCAGCCAGCTTTCATCTTTCAGAAAAATGAATAGTGCAGAAAGAACATTATCAAATGAGCTGTTGAAGAAGTCAGTGAATATGTCATTGAGTGTGACTGCTTCCAGAATGAATTTAGATTTATCTCTGTTATCTCCCCTCTCCCGACTCACTCTGCACACTCTGTTTGCACTCAGTCCACACATCAGGCAGGGTGGGTCATAATGAATCATAAGGGACAGTTACTTGTAGAATGGTGACAGCTCCAATTGTGATACAACTTGTCCTGGAATTAAGTTTGTTAACATTATAAATTGTCTCATTTGACCAGAGGTTTAAACACCTAGAAGATTTTATGCATGCAATTTCTTAAAGTATTTCTTTTCCATTAGGCAGCTGCTGCTTTAAAATATTCCACAAATGAAATTGTTTTATCACATCAATAGCTGCACAAAACAACTGTGACAACAAGAAGACTGTTTTGGCCCCCATTTTGCTAACAAGTATCATTCAAATCAATAAACTCTGGCAACTAGATAACACCAAGAGAAGATATTATTTAAACTCAATTTTTAAACACATTTCCAAATCCATACACTGATGCAAGCCAAGGAATTTTCATACTGTCCTGTTTGGTTTCTGTAGAAATAATCCACCGAGTTAATAACATCTTAAATAGAAAACCAATAAATATTTTAGTTTTTCACTGCCAGTATTTTTTTTCTATCTGCCATGCAAACTTGTTGTTGTAAGATTTTTTTTTATTATTATTATTTTTTGCATAGGAAATGGTATGATTAAATTGCAGTGTTTTACCCACAGGGAAAAAAAGACTAATATTTTTTCTTTATTTGTCAGTATTGTCATGCAACAGAACGTGGTATCAAAAAACCTGCAAAGTCAGCACACCTTCTGAAACATTTGCTGTATTCTGTAAAACCTTTTGGGTATTTGACTAGTTACTTCATGGTTGTGATCAGGCTTCACTAGGCTAGTCCTACACAAAAAATATATCTTAGATGCTTTTCAGTTAAACAAAATTGATAAGTAGTGTCACTGATGTGGAAAAACATCTTTTACAGTTTATCAAAATCACCAGAATAACTGTTTTGTTCTCCTGATTTTTATTTATTTTTAAATAATAAGCCTCTTTCATGTTCAGAAGTTAGGGAAGTCTTGGTTGTTTTCTTGTTGATTTTTCCATGACTCTGCTGTTTGTCAGGGGGGATTGGCATGCCTGTGGATGTATATTTTCCCTTGGATATCTGTGAGGGCATTAGCACACATGTGCTTTCCTCTGGATTTGTGGATGACACATCTAAGGAGGGGAAGGAGTTAATTGCAGCAGCAACTGCAGCCAGAGCAGAGAGGAGTGAGGATGTGTGAGAGGAGCAGCCCTGTGGGAGCCCAGGGCAGTGAAGGAGGAGGAGGAGGAGGAGGAGATGCTCCAGGTGCCAGAGACAAGATTCCTTCTCCTGCAGCCCCTGGAGGAGCCCAAGGCAGGGCAGGTGGATCCTGGAGGAGGCTTTGACCCCATGGGAAGCCCGTGCTGGAGCAGGCTCCTGGCAGGAGAGGGAGAGAGGCAACATGAGATGAACTTTCTGCAGCCCCAATGTCCATCCCCATGAGCTGCTGTGAGGGGAGGAGGCAGAGAAATTGGGAGTAAAGTTAAGCCCAGAAAGCATGGAGAGGTGGACAGTAGGTGTTTTCAAGCGGAGGTTTTATTGCTCATCATCTGGTCTAATTTAAATGGTAATAAATTAAATTAATTTCCCCAAGTGGACCCTGCTTTGCCCATGACAGTGACTGGTGATTGATCTCTCCCTGTCTCTATCTCAATCCATGACATTGAGATATATATTTTTCACTATATTTTTCCTCCCCTGTCCAGCTGAGGAGGGGGAATGATAAAAAGGCTTTGATGAGGACCTGACACCTGGCCAGGATTTTTGCCTGGAAAGACTTACTGAAGAAAATAAAATTTTTTAGCTTTGAATTTTTTGTTTTGTCTGGATCTCAACACTTACATAATGGCATTATTAATTACAGGGTTACAGACCTATAAAAAGGTAATGAAAATTAAATGCTAAACAGAGGATTAAAGAAGAGTAGAAATTAAAGCACATCTTAAAGCCAGTGCAAGCTTGGGTCCTAAAACCTATCACGGTGATGGGAAAAATAGAAGCTACTACAATTTGAAAATATTACCATTTTGTTCATGAAAAATATGATGTATTTACAGTTCTCTATATTTTTAACCATTCTGAATGATATCAATACACTTTTTTTATTCAAGGCTGTAATTGCAAAAATTATTTATGACCCCTGAACAAGGAAGACATTAAGTGTTTGTTTAAGAAGTGCTATTTTGCAGAAAAAACACTGAGGATGGGTCAGTTTTATTATAAAATAAGTAATTTTATAAAAGACTTGGAGGAAATCCATGTCAGAATTGAGAGCTGAAATTCTTCCTCAACTACATCCATTGAATTCATAAAAAAGAGATCTTTTCCTTCTGTCCTTCTCCTCCATGCTTCTAAGACTGGGAATAACTAAGAAACACAATAAAATTAACTAGCAAGTTAAAAATACTGAACATTATTTGTGACAGTATCTCCAATCATATAGAGATATGAGATGTGTACATATATATTACACACATATATTGACCAGGAATTTTTGCTGGCTCTCATTTTGTCTGAGACATGTTACTAGTATTATTCTCCTTAAGGTTTTGAGGATCTCTCTATTTCTGTATTTCAATATCCTTTCTCCCCATAATAAGTTCAAATGTGTTTGGGGGTTAAGTTTTCTAAGTGTAAAGCAGAGTATAACCCTTAAGTCTTCACTAACTTTGCACTCAAGTAAGATTCCTTTTAATTTCAGTGGGATTTCTGCTTCATTAAGGACTAAAGATTTCAGGATTTCCTTTCCTCAGCCTCAGAAAATGTTGAATAAAAAGAATTACATTAGAAATAAAGATTGCAGGTAGCAAACGATCACAAGCATTGATAAATCACAGAACTGGATTGAAGCATTTGAATAGATCAGAGGACACCTAAATAGAATCAGGTGAGGCTGCAATTGTTTTGGTGGTCTCCTGGTGCAAATGATAAATTTTACACAACTGATTTTGCCTGAAGTGTCACAGGACATGAAAATTCACCACTGAAGGATGGTGAATATTTTTTTTGCTTGTAAAATATCTTGCTTGCATAATTATTGGTATGTAAAAATAAAAATGCTACCAAGGGATGTTAAACCCCTGCTAAAGTAAAAAATGCAAGGGTTATTTAACTATTGGAGAATTCTTTTATAGAAATACTAGAAGTTACGTCCCGGAAGAGATTAAAAAAATTTTAAAAAAGTAATTTTCCCTGTTGTATGATGGAAAATCTTCAAAATACTCACATAAACACAAGGAAATGCTGATATTTTGCATTGTGTTAAAAACCCACTTCAGGGGAAAGAAACATGAAGCAAATTCTTGGTGAACTGTTCCAATGTGTGCATGCTGCACCCACAACAGCTTTTATCTAAGCTGTATTTGTCCTGTGCAGGAACTTGTTACCCAAATGATGGACCTGCACAGGTCAATGGGTGATTTCATGGCACATGAAACATGCACAGCTTGGGCTGTGTAATGCTGATTAAATCTGGGCTGGAGTCTCATTTCTTCCTGCAGTGTGTGTTACTTTCATCTATCATCACATACCTTAAATCGGCACGGAATTAATGCAGCAAAGCACCTTAGGCAGAGACCAAGCCTTCCCAATGCTCTAAGCCTGGGAATCATCCCTTTGAATAGCTCATGCCAGTGGATACTTCAGCTCAGGTGCAAGGCAGTGGCTGATCAGAGCCTGCAGAGGCACTCAGCCCTGAATCAGGTCCTCTGTTACTGGCAATAAAAACTGAGAGAAGGGGAGTGGGCTTTGGTTTCAGTTGTGTGCATAGATATCTCAGTAATTCCATCTAATTTAGAGAAGTCACTCCAGATTTACACCAGTGCTACTGAAAATCAAAATCTGGCCCATTGTCTTAGCAAAATACACCAAGTCAATATCAGTTCATTACAGAGAGGAAGAGAGAAAGGGAATGAGAGAGAAAACAAGGATTTAGTTAGCAATGCATTCTGTAGTATAAAAGATAAAAAGGAATATCCAATTAACACACCACTATAATTGCTTGCAGACATTCTTTTTTATTTAAAGATGAAATAGCTAAGAGTTCTCATCAAAACTGGGGTCACAGCCTACATATTAAATGAAAGAAATTGATTGGGCTTTATTACACCCTGACTACTGCAAATGTGCCTCAATCACTGATTGCTATAAATTTATTCTTATAAACTACTAATTGCCCAAGTCATAATGGTAACAATGGTATAATGAAATTATCTTGATCAAGCTGATGCACAAATTTTGCTTGACAACATGAGCAGTGTGAGAAAAAAGGGAAGAAGACATGCATACAAATACATAATGTTTCATTAAAATTAAAACCAATGTTAAAACAACTGTTCTCTGAAGTATACAAAGTTCTGTATTAGAAGGGCTTCCTTTAGAAAAATCATTTAAGAAGACAGGCATTTACATTTATAATAAAATGATCTTGCATTTTTTATTTGTCTTGAAAATTAATGACTTACTTAATCACATTTGATCAAAGGAGATAAGTTGATGTAGTCATGTGTTTCTGATTGCATTAAGCTTGATCCAGAGTGGCATGATGGATATTTAATAGCCTTGCTGTCCCTCTATATCTTGTCACCATTTCTTGATATGCATGGATACTGTAGAGTACACCACAGCACAAAACTGTACTTTTAATAGAACAGACAAAGTCAGAAAAAAGGAAATTCTGTTGGAGCTTACATGGTGGAGCTTTAAGAAGTAGGTTATCCACCATCCAAATATATTTCTTTAAAGGAAAAACATCTCAGGTAACTCTATATATGGATATACAGCTTGAAGTATATTCTCCTTTTAAAAGTGCATTTTGCTTCTGTGCTATCTCTGTCAAATATACTGCTATAATAGGTTTCAAGGACTAGGCAGAGAGAAAGTATGTAGAAACAAAGATAACCATCCAGAAAATGTGGGAAATTTCTAGAAGCTGGAATGCAGAGCATTGTGTAAAATGCATAAATTGGTGCTATTTATATTGGGCTAATAGCTGTTTCTACAAGTGTCAGCTGAGCCATTCATAGGGAATATTGGTATGTATGAGAAATTATTTCTGAGTAGTTCAAATGTGGTTCCAACTCTTTCCAAATTAATCTCACCAAAAATTTGATTTAAATTGATGCCTAATTCTTTCTCAGACTATTTCTTCAGTATGAAACTGCCCTTCTTTTCATGAGCATGTCTTTCTTTCCTCTCTCAAAAAAACTTTTATACAGGGGTGCAGTATTTTCATTCTTCAGAATGAATTGCTCCTAAAATTGCTGTAGTTGAGGCAATCCTATAGGAAGGTAAAAAATTCAGAGACAACCAAGCTGAAAGGGCTTCAGGAGGCCCTTTAGCTAAGCTGGCATGCCCCACCCCACTTGGGCTGTGTATTTGCTAGGCTGCCCCACATTTTAAGTTTCCAACTACTGCAGTCTCTGTTTGTCCTATTGCCAGAAAGCTTTTTGCCAGTGGCTAATCTGAATCCTTTTTGCTGCAATTTATACTTAGTGACACTTGTTTCATGTGTAAGGACTGTGGAAAATGGTTTATCCCTCTAGTCTATGCAATATTTTTAGATAAGGGAGGTTTTGACTCTGCCTCTTCCCTCCTCTTCACACATTCCACTCTTCTCACTTCCTTACTATTGGTCTTTAAGCCCTAATATGGTAAGAGCTGTTTTGAAAAGAAATATATCTCTATTTGGGGAAACATACAGGAGTTTAGGACAGAAATATCAGAAAAATTCAGCCTCTTAGGAATAAATTATCTCCAGGAGAGCCTACAGCACCTAGTAGGGCAGGGGTAGGGGAGTAACCCAGGCACAGCCATTTCTCACCCCTATATTCTGTGGCACCTATTCTATTCTATTCTATTCTATTCTATTCTATTCTATTCTATTCTATTCTATTCTATTCTATTCTATTCTATTCTATTCTATTCTAGTGTGTGGTAGTAGGTAACAAGATTTTTCTGAGACATAACTGTGTGTTTAGTGAGGTATTGGGATTCTGCTGTGGTGCTAGTAGAGTTGTAGACAGGGTTTGCTTCTTTTAGGTTATACTGCTATATTATTATTATTAATATCATTTAATGCTTTATTATTATTTAGAATTAAATTCAGTTAGCATTTTCTGCAACACTGCTAGATTCTGTGAAAAAATAAAATTTTTTCACATCTGGAAGCATTAATTTTTTAATGCATTTTATTTTACCTCCGTTGAATTTTTCCTTATGCTGTTGATTTTGGTTGCTGTTTTTGGGGGGACTTGTGCTATGACTGGCTAGCTTTTGAAAAAGTCTGTTTCTGCAAGTGGGCATGTTTATAGATTCAGACTCTATATAAAAGAGAAACTGGCCTGGACAGGACAGCACTAAAAATAACAAATCCCCAAAAATGTGTCAGAGAAAATGAAACAGTGTAACAATAATTACAAGAGAATAGTGGAGTTTTTAATATATTATCTAAGGTGAGGGACTTTCTTAATAATATTAATGTAGTCAGTAAATGGTACCTGGAATGCTGTTTGTGAAATATTCCTATTATTTCTAGAATTCATACAACAAGAATGAATAAGTTCAGTTTTCAAAATGGCTTGTAAGAAAATTGCTGTAACACTTGTTGTCCGTTGTACTCCTCCATTCCTTTATCCATCTATCTCTGTATCTATCTTGAAATGACAATCCTAACTTACTTTAAACTCTCCAAAGGTATATTCTTAAATTTTAATGTTGGACAAGCTTCACGACGACTGGTACTTTGGCTTAATGTGGTATAGCTTCTGACAGCTGCCTCTGCAAGAAAAGCAAAGGATGACTGCATTACTGTCACTTTCTGTCACATTCTGGTTGCCAAACTCTTGCAGGGATGATGACAGTGAACCAAACAAGAGTGACAAAGGGAGTCAAAGCTGTGATTTTGAATAAGGAAGAGTGGACACTTGAACAGCATTTTGTTCGTGCCGTTCATTCTGTTCTACTTGTGGACTCTGTGGCATGGTGCTTGCTCCCATTTTTTAAATTATTTGTTCTTTGGGACTTTCACCTGCTTTTGGCACTCTCAAAACCCCCCAAAAAATAACTGTTAAGAAGTCCAGAGTGGGTCAGAGTATGAACAGAAGAATAGCTGTAACTGTGGAATGTACTTGGAGGAAAAGTACAGGGGCATAATGCCCACTCAAATTGTCTGGAAAGCAGCTTGCATTGTAGCTGCAACAAAAGTGTGACCTTATTTTCAAGACAAAAAATGTGGGTTACACTTATTAAATAACCACCTTTTTTTTTCTTTTTCCCTCAAAGTAATTTCTATGTCTTCATTTACCCAAGGACTATTTGCTGGATGAGTTTCTAGTTAAAAGAGTCAGTAACTTCTGCATGTTAGATTAAAAAGTTGCTGTGAGTGCCATTTGAACACAGCCCCTTTACCCAGGCTTTCCCACTGCAGGATGACAAAGCTGCAGAGCAGAGGCACAGAATCCTTCTCACAGGGACAGGTTTTATCCAGCAGCCTCTGGGGGTCTTGTGAGGAGCTGCTGTGGGAGGGGATTGATCCAGGACAGCCTCAGCCTTGTTGCTCCTACTCCCTAGGGAGCAGCTCCCTGGCTGAATTTCCAGCAATGTCCTGTGATGACCCAGGGGCAGGAGGGTCACAGACTTCTCTGGAGTTTTCCAGGATTTTTCCTTCCAGTACTGAAAGGGAGCCAACAGAAATGAAGGAAAAAGACTATTTACAAGAGCATATAGTGACAGGTCATTTCTGATGTCATGGCTTCAAACTGAAAGAGAGCAGGTTTAGATTAGATATTAGGAAAAAAAATTTTTTTATTGTGAGGGCCATGAGACAATGGAAGAGGTTGCCCAGAGATGTTGTGGATGCCTCAACCATGGAAGTGTTCAAGGCCAGGCTGGATGGAACTCTGATGGAACTCTGGTGAAAGGTGTCCCTGCCCATGGTAGGGGCTTGGAACTGGATGATCTTTAAGGTCCCTACTAAACCAGGTCATTCTCTGATCTATGAAAAAACCTGGTTTTACTTATTAGGTTTTTGTATTGAAGCTTAACAGTGTGACACTGCCTCAGTTTGAAACTAACTGCAAATTTCTCCAAGTGCCAGTAATGGCCAAGATTAAGGCCTGGATCCAGATGAAAGAAGTCCAAAGGATGCAGTGAACTTTTCTTGCCTGGTTGCTGTTCTATTTTTTCTCCAGTGGCTCCTACTCCCTGATTTTTACACCAGTTCTTGACCCTAGAGCTGTGATGATGGGGCTGGGTAGGTGACAATGGCACACACACACATACCTATTTATTTAATGTTTTCCTGATTGTGGTTCCAAAAAATTTTGCTGTGCTCTAATAAGAAAGGGAGGTTTTTGCAACAGACAGACATTCAGCTCAAGCTGTAAGAAAGCTCTTTGCATAGTGCTAACCATTTTATGGAGAAATAAGCCAGGAGGGACTGAGTGGGACTGAAAATAAATCACTAGGCAAATACTGTGGCTACTAATAGGAAACAAAACTGTTTTGATAGTTATTTTCCACATTATCTGCACTAAGATAGCAGTATTACTTCAGTACTCCCTCAAATGTTAGGGAGAGTGGTTACCTGTGGCTGATTTACTAAATCTCTATGAGAATGTGGCTCTACTAAATCCACTGTGTGTTTTGTATTTTGTGTCATTGCTCTTCAAAGAGGAGATTCCCTGTTTCCTGAATGTTCTCTGGTATCATCTGCTGAAATGTGCTGCAGCAGTCACAGGAGAGAATGCAGTGACAGATTGGAAAACAGTGTTGTTTATGTTTCAAGTTCCATTAGGAATGAGCTGTTTTAGAAATCACATCCACTGTGGTATTTCAAATTCTGGGAAATGTTTTTCAAAGGGTCTTGCACTGAAAGATTTGTTTAGTTTGCTTAGATTTGAACTAGGGAGAATTTTATAAGGTTTCAAGTGGAGCCTAGGTGACTCACAAGTCTGATCCACCTTGCTAGTGTCCATGTTCTTAGCTCTAGAGCAGCATTCAAACATCTTCAGAAACAGACCTTTACTGACAATATCCCTTGCTATTTATTTTAGGAAAATACTGGCTTTTTTCAGCAATGCAGATTCAGAGTGTTGTTTTGTATTCCTAGGAAGGATACCTATAGTGCCAACAGAGATCCATAGAAACCACGTGCATGAGGAACATTTTCCTTTCCCCTTTTTCCTCCCTTTTCCCCCTTTTTTTCCTTTCCCCCCTTTTCTCGCCTTTCCCCCCTTTTCCCCCCCTTTTCCCCCCTTTTTCCCCCCTTTTTCTCCCCTTTTCTCCCCTTTCCCCCCCTTTTTCCCCCTTTCCCTCCCTTTTTCCCCCCTTTTTGACCCCCTTTTCCCCCCCTATTTCTAGCCCCTTTTTTCCCCCCTTTCCTTTTCCCTTTTTTTTCTCCTTCCCCCCCTTTTATCCCCCCTTTTTCCCCCCCTTTTTCCTCCCCCTTTTTTCCCCCCTTTTTCTCCCCCCCTTTTTTCCCTCCCTTTTCTCCCCCCCTTTTTCCCCCCTTTCCCCCCTTTTTTCCACCCTTTCCCCCCCTTTTTCCCCCTTCCCCCCCTTTTTTCCCCCTTTTCCCCCCCTTTTCTTTTCCCCTTTTCCCCCCCCTTTTCTTTTCCCCTTTCCCCCCCTTTCCCCCCTTTTCCCCCTCCCTTTTTCTCCTCCCCTTTTTCCCCCCCTTTTTTTTTTTTACCCCTTTCCCCTTCCCCCTTCCCTCTTGCCTTTCCTCTTTCCTTCTTCCCCCTTCTTCTTAAAATTTTTAAAAATTTTAAAAATTTCTTTCAAGACTGCCTTTGGTTCATCAGAGGTCCAGATTGCCAGTCAAAATCTGACAGCATACAGCAGAAACTTATTCCATCTTCCTTAACCACCACACTTGGGCTTCTCTGTAACAACAAAAGCCTGTGTGTGAGGAGTGATTAGTTTGTTTTCTATTACTCTCTTTACTGTAGTTAGAGAAAAACTGGCCAGAAGAACTGTGCTTTAAACTCATGTGGAATTTAGATATGTTCTCAGTGTTTGATGTTTTATGAATGTCTTTGTGTGTTAGAATTATGACAAAGCTTTGTGATACAGTTTTTTAAAATCAGACCACTAAATGCAGGGAACTCTATGGCTGGAAAGTATGCCATGGATATTACTTCAAAGACACATACTCTCACTTTTAAACTTCATTCACACAAAAAATAGGTGCTTCTAGTCCTAAAACAAGAGCATGAGTGAAGGTCACGTAGTAATTAACTCTGGGATGCAAGTCATTGACATTAGAAGGGTGCTCTTCACTTGTTTTGTGATGCAGAACAAATGCTTCATTAATTAGAAATCTATCTACCTGAGATTGAAAACCAATAAAATCAGGTGCTATGGTTTCCACATTGCTGGGGACACCTCTTAATACACATATTTCCTCATGCAATTTTCAGCATAACTTCTGCATTTTTTTCTTGATTGGGAGGATTTTAGAAGACTTGTAATAACCCAGTTCTTGTGAGAAGACAAAGGGACCAAAGCTTTCTTTTCACAAACAAGAAAAGAAGGGATGAAGATTTTTCTATAAAACATCTAGACTTTTCATTTCTCACACAAATTGTGGCCATTATAATCTCTTCAATACTGTGGGAGGGAAAAAAAGACATTTATAAAAGGCCATAATGAGCTACAAAAATGCTGGTTACATTTTGTTGCTCTAGTGAAGAAATCTCTGTGTATTCCAGCTCTGAATATTTTGTTTTCTCCTGAAATGAAGGATGAAAAAATGAGGGTGAGGCATAACTCTCTTCCTCATAGTGCAGTAGAATTTGAGGAGCAGTCACTTGAGGAAATCAGCTCCTTAGTCACCTTGCTATTAGGCATGGGCTCTGAAAATATGGGGTTTAGAGAGTGATGAAAAATCTTGTTGGGTTTCGTGGTTTTTGGTTTAAATCCTTACTTTGAAGCCTGAGATTTTTCTGAGGCAGATGATTTTTTTTTATTCAATAAATTTTGTGATTTCACTGTGTTTTATAGTTTTAGCATGCATCCCAGGTTTAAAGAAAAAAAGAGCATATATAGTAAGAGAAAGAGTCTACATATTCTTCACTTGGAAAATTCTTGAAAATACTTTTTTAATCTCTGTTAAAATCAGATTATCTGGACCTCAAACACTTGTTTTTCATGGATTTTTTTTCTTTTAATAAATTGTTGATAACTATGCCCTGTTAAAATTAAAATTTTCCCAGCTCTACTACTAGCACTGGGAGAAAAATGCAGAGGCAGAACAGAAAGTTCAGCTGTCATAAATAGGTGATAGAATAGCCCATTACAAAAATCACATTGCATAATTTTATCTTTTATTGGCTGCCATTTTGATGACTGCCTTTGGATAATGTTACCATTTAAACATATCACCACAGCACAGACCTTCCTTTCTGACCTCCCTTGTTACAATCTGACAAATTTCTGTGTTCCTTTGCTGTAATCCAAGTACTTCCAAAGAACAGATTGTTATGGCTGTCACTGTCACATTGTTTTCCACTTTTTCCTGGCTAGAACAGTGGCAGAAACACATCAAATTTTATAGGTAGGTGCATGGTTAAGATAGCTTATAAAAAGAAATGTTCAAGCTTCTATTATGTTTCAAATATCTGAGTGTTTCTTTTGGTATTTGACACCTGTGTTTACAAGATTTTAAACTCTAAAATATAATCAGGATCTTTCAGCAGTTTCTAAAAGTTATTTTAAAAAAAATATATTGACCTGAAAGAAAAAAAATAATTGGAAAGACAGTGACTGTAATTTTCTTTGCAAAATTCTATATATTATACAGGCCAACAGTTGAAAAATAATTAATTGAAGGCAGAGCCAACCCATGCTATAAGGATTTGTTTTTTAAAAAATTTCACAAGGTGTGATTGTTGGGATGTCCTGTGCAGGGCCAGGAGCTGTGCTCTGATGATGCTTTGGGTCCCTTCCAATTTTATCTTTCCATGGTTGGAGTAAGATGTATTTAAAATTGCAGCAGGTATCTTTCCAACTCAACTGACTGCTGCTCTGTTCGTTCTCAGGAAAAGGTGAGAACACTCTCAAAAAGAAAATTTCAGTTGACTCAGAATCTAGATCTTTGATCTTCATTGTAAGTTCAGTTACCTTTCTGCAGAACAAAATATTCAGCTTTAAGGAGAGAGAGGAGCTTTTACTACTTTGTGAAGATTTTTAAAAAGTAATGGAGGTGTTCTTTTGGACTCTATAGGATGTCTGAAGAATTCCTTGTGTAATAGATGGAGTGGATAACTTTTAGATGAGATTTCAGACTTGTAAATTCCTAATAAGAGTTAAAGAGAACTCTGAAACACCAGGACAAATTGCTGTAAAAACTAGAAGAAAGGGTACTGGTTACAAAAGTTTGGGCAGGTGCTTCTCATGGAGGCCCACTGCGAGGAAGATATGGAATGAGGTGAAGTGAAAACTGCATGGCAAACACTAGAAAGGCACTTTTATTTTTGCCTAATATGTGGCAGGATACATTTTTAAAAAATTTGGGAGAAGAGAAACAGAGTATCACATGACAAAATGAAATGCGAGAGGAGAAGGTTCCTTGACACAGAAGGGCCAAAAGGCAAGATTTGTTAATTTTGTTGATGTATGCTGCAAATTCTAACAGTATTGACACTAGGAATATTCCCAATGATCATTCTTTTGGCTGTCATGGTGTCTAGCAATCTTGGCACAAAACCATCTCTCATTCCCAAATGACAAATTCACTTCAGTCCATCAGGACAGAGTTATAGGATGAAACTGGAACTCATTTCACTCAATTATTGGAGAATCTTGGGCTTGTGTGAAATGTCAAGCACTTGGAAGTCTGAGCTCTGATTTGCACCCAGCAGCTGATGAACCCGTAAAGGCTGTTGGCAGGAGGTGCATCTGTTCCATCCTTTGTCTTACACAGTCCTTTGTGCACAGAACTTCACAAGCAAGCAGTTTTCCCCTTTCTCCTGTGATCTGTCCCTTCATCCTCTTAATCTCTCTCTCAGTGCTGAACCCAGCCATCATGTGCTTCAACAGTTTTAACAGTCCATAAATTACGGACAATAAAACTCCCTGTGTTTTCCCACCCACCCTTTTGCCCCCTCTGTGTCCTTCCTTGCCTTCCTGTTCCGTTCTTTGCCTCCTCCTGCTCAGAGAACTCTGCCTCGGTGGGTTTCATTTCTGGTTTTTCCGCCTTTGCCTCTTCAGCGTGTAAATTTCCCTCAGGCAAACCTTTGCAGGGCTGACTCAGCAGTCAGTGGCATTTGTCAATTCATTGATCACTTTCCAGCAGCAGCAGGAAGGGGAAACTCGCCGAGTCAGCAGCGAGCAGCCGGCCTTCGCGAGGATTAGGCTGCGAGAACCTCCAAATTAAAAATAAAGAGCTTTCTGATTTCTCTGCAGTGGGACTTTCAAAATGAATTAAAAAAAGTCTCTCAACCCTCTCGCTTCATTCAACTGTAATTTTTCTTATTAATTCCTTCTCATTTTCCAAAAGACGACTCTCCCGTGGAAAAGGAAATTGTGCTTTACATGTTTAAAGGATTTTACATTTTATTCTATTTCTTGTTATAACTCTACATGCACATAAGTCAAACAAGAAAGCGCTTCACATGCTAGAATATGCCCCTGCTCCAATTGTCAGTGGGGCATGATCCAAGTTTAAAGATGTACTTTCACTACTGGCCTTCTCCCCCTTTCCCATCCCTCTTTGACTTGCATCATCTCTGTAATCCTTACAGCAGAGTGCTGGTTTGGGAGAAAGAACAAATGGTTGAGTTGGGGATAAATAAGTTTCCTTCTTAAATCTCTGGGAAAAGAAGCCTTTATTTCAACTGAAGAAAAACTATAGCATTTCTACTGCTAAAAATTCTCCCTAGGCTAAATCTATTTTATTAGAGGATCCAAATTTTTTGAAGCATAGTCTTTTCTAAATAGCTCTTCAGTGAGCATTTCCATGGGAGCTGGACTGAGCAGTTCTCTTCTTGCCTCCCTATCTTTTCTTTCTCTCCCCTATATATATGCTCTAGACTCTTATCTCTTTGTCAGGAAACAGATTTTCAGATTCTCCTTAAAAGTGTCATCATTTTGTCATGGAGAGAGAAGCTAAAGATTTGCACAATGGGCACTCATCTAGTGGTATCTTGTATTTTCACTTCCTGTGTGAATATTACTGCACCAACTGTTCCATGTGTAGCAAATGCAATTGTTTGCAGATAGGGCATAGACTGTGTGCATTTCATTCTCCTCCCCATTGCTCTCTTCTCCCTCTTTTGCTATTTAATGGCACTTGTACATAAAAAAGGGAGTGGAGTTCAGATTTGGGATTTTGTGAGCATTGTTTTTATGAGTATTTTTGTACAAGGAAGTGATAAAACAAAAGAATTCCATCCTTGGCAATGATATTTTGAAATATTGAAAAGCTCACTTAGAGAGTATTTTCCAGGGTTCTCTCTCAAGACACCATAAGCCTCAAGCCTGCAAGTCTTACATTCAGGGACTTGAATGTAAATATTATTGGTTTTGCTACTGATTTCAGCAGTCATGAAGATTCTCTGCTGCTTCATGGATGAGCAGAACACCTTATTGGTCTCTTTTCCTCAAATGATAGGAGGAGGATCATGCTGGCAAAGGTTATTTAACTCATTGATGCTCCCTCACCAGGGTGGATAAAAGTGGTGATAGCTTTAGAAGATGACATAATTGCTGTGGTTGTTCTAGCAACAAATGAGAGAAGGAGTCAAAACATGTAGTACGTCTCTGAACCTGCTGGCTGAAATGCAAATTCCTTTCCTTTCAAACTGAATTATTCTTGTAATATAAAAATAAAAAAAACAAACCAACATTGATTTTGTTTTAAAGATGATAAAAAGTGTTTTTCAGTCCATAGCGTGGATAATCAGTATTTGCAAAGAAAAGGAACACGGGCTCAGAAAAATGTTACTGTGTTGCTTAGTTTTAACAAAACTTTAACTACTGGCTCTTTTTAGGGCAGTTTTAGAAAAATGTCTTTTTTCTTTTTTAAATATAAGTTGTCTGCTATGGTGTTTACCTCACCAAGAATCTGTGCACATCTGTAAAGGTGCCTACGCCTTTACAAGAACTGAATACCATTTAATCCACATTTTGAAGGTGGTTCATCCCCTTTAATCATTGTGTTTCTACATATCACAAATGTAGAAATGTAACAACAATAATACTAATGATATAATTTTACTCTTCCAAATGGCAGGAGAAACTTGCTATTAAAAGTTTATATATATATATATATATATATATATATATATATATATATATATATATATATATATACATATATATACATATATATATATATATATATAAAATGTGTGTGTGTGTGTGTGTGTGTGTGTGACAAACAGCACTTTTTTTCTTGTGTTTTGAATCTCAATAGACTTCAGAAGGAAGAATGTGCATTGCAATCAGGATCCTGAACTCCAAGTCTAAAGTTCATGTACCAGATCCACCTTCTGTGAAACATTTTGTTTACCATAGTTCAGTACTTGTTTCAATGCAATGTAGCACATTTGGGAAGCTGAGATCCCAGGGGAAATTTGAAGGTAGTTATGGTGCTCAGTCTGTGTGAAAATAACACCATGTACTCTCAGTTAAACATGAGATTGTTTAGGGCTTTGTCACAAATCAGATAATTATAAGTAAAAGTTCAAAACTGGGGTACACATTCTCTCTTTTAATATTGAAAATAGACTACTCTTGAATCTGTCAGAAAACCAAACAGATGCTTGAAATGTGAACTCCAGAGTCCCATTTTTTCTCTTCCAAACTTTATCTTTTGCTGTGTACACCTTTGACATTATATCTTTCAATTAATTCTTTCCTAGTACCTGATGTAATGTACAAATTTTCAGTGATGTGTGGTTACTCACCAGCGGCTGGACAACAATATCACCTTGACTACACACCTCATTTTATTTCTTTAATAGTCTCCATTCCTCTGCCATTCCTGAATGGTAAACAGACATCCCTGCCATGACTTAAAGTTGTAGGAAGTTGGTTTGTTAAGTGTGTGTCCTGGGGAGGAATGTTTGGATTTTCTACTGCCATTAAAATTGAATGAAAATACAATTTGATCTGTTCCACATATTGTTTTTAGTGAATGTCTTTTTGCTTAAGGAAAAGTTAATACAACCCTTGAGTGATAAATATAGTTTACCTACAGATTAAGAAGGAGATTTGATCTCATTTTTCATAGAACTTCTGCTTGTGTACTGTGCGTATGATACACCCATGTCTTGTGCTTGAATGTGTATTGAATGTTGTCAGATTCTAATCTGACTCAGCAGTCACAGAAACATGAAAATAATCTGCTTCTGTGACAACTTTCTAAATGTAATTTTTTTTATATGGTTCATTGTAAAGGACCAGATTATGGCAGGATACCAAACAGCAGGAGAAGTTCCTAGAAAAAAAAGACACCTTCTGGGAACCAGTGTAGGAAAACAAACAAACAAATAAACAAAACAAAACCATAAAAGTATGCAAAGCGCTGCACAGGTTTTAGCTTCTTTCTTTCTTCCTCCCCTGCCTGCCTTGCAAAAGTTAAAAAAATATTTAAAAAGGCTAAAATCATGTTAGTGTAGACTGGCAATGAGGAACACAGAATGTAAGAATAATTCCAACACAAGTTATATGCTTTACGAATTCAGGCTTGGCTGATGAAGCTAAAGAACCTGTGGTACCCAAGGGACTAAAATTCTCATTAGAGGTTGTGGCCTTTAGCTTTTCCTTCAGTTGTTTCTCTAGAATTCTGATGCATTCAGCACTGAGAATAGTTTCTTTGCTGTGTTAGGTGCTCATTGCAACTGGGTGGAAGGAAGAAGGATTGCTGAGCTGTACAAACTGGATGAGGCATGTGCCTTTTTTTGGTCCCTTGTCTATGCTGTTTTTGCACTTTTACTCTCCCTGCCCCTAGGAAATGTGCCTCACGTCGTGTCTAGGAATTTTTGCACTTCTAGCTGTAGGTTGTTGGTTGCCTTTCTTGGTTTGTGAATCTGATGTCCCCACACTCTAAAATCTCAGGGAAATGACAGATGATCTCTCAGCCGTGATGAGAGCTCTCCCATCTGTGTGCTGTGATCTCAAAAGCAGATCCTTCCCCCCAGAAACCTTTGGAGAACAAATCTTCCAAGAACACAAAAAATAGCATTATGTGTATGTTCTATTCCTTGAATGTTTGTATTAGGGTTGAAATTTTAAAAAGTATTTGCTACTTACCATTGTTTACAGAAAGGAATTTACTGTACTTCTATTTTTTTGGGTTTTGAGGGGTGTGTGTGTTTGTTGCTTTGGTTCTGTTTGTTTTGTTTTCTTAAATAATTTAATTAACTGTCAGAACTGAAAGCACAAAACATTTCTGCTGCAAAGGTTCAGCTGCTTTTTGAGTAATCAGCATCTAAGTTATCCATTTGAAGAACAAACACCAATGTGAATCAGAAAAGAGGCATTAAAATTAGGAACTTCAGGTGAGTAATTCAGCTGAGCTCCACAGAGTTCAGTCCCCAGCTTTCCCCCACTGCACTTAGGGGCCAAAAGTCAATGGACTACTGAGACCAGTCCCAGAAGTGTCCACACTGTATTGCTGCAGTGCTTCCTTCTAATGGTGGGTGGTGGGAAATGCAAAGCTGGATCTAATGACTTCCTGAAATATATGCAGAGAGGAATAAAGGAAGGTGGATACTGTAAAAAATATTTGCTGCTTGTTTTTTATATATATATATATATATATATATGTATGTGTATATATGTATGTATGTATATATATGTGTGTGTATATATATATGTATGTATGTGTGTGTGTATATATGTATATATGTGCATATGTGTGTGTGTGTGTGTGTGTGTATAGAGAGAGAGCAACTTTTAACTGCAAGTTTCTCCTGCCATTTGGAAGAGTAAAATCATATCATTAGTATTATTGTTGTTAAATTTGTGATATATAGAAACACAATGATTAGAGGGGATGAAACACCCTCAAAATGTGGATTAAATGGTATTCAATTCTTGTCAAGGTGTAGGCACCTTTACAGATGTTCACAGATTCTTGGTCAGGTAAACACCATAGCAGACAATCTATATTTAAAAAAAAAAAGATATTTTCTAAAACTGCCCTAAAAAGAGCCAGTAGTTCAAATTTTGTTAAAACTAAGGAACACAGCTGTTGCCCCAGACCAGGACACGTGG
Organism: Haemorhous mexicanus; assembly: GCF_027477595.1. Lineage (NCBI taxonomy): Eukaryota > Metazoa > Chordata > Aves > Passeriformes > Fringillidae > Haemorhous > Haemorhous mexicanus. The sequence continues at coordinate 15,260,843 of NC_082346.1, forward strand.
GAGCTGGAAGGACAGCAGAGTATGATGGTGGGAATAAATGCTCAGTGAGAATGAAGAGAAATAAAGTTTTTACCGAATTAATTTTTTTCTGTGACAAAAAAGCAGTACCTGCAAGAGATCTCCAAGGTTCTGTGGGGCTCCAGATTCAAAGGCCCAGTTCACCATTGTTTCATTCCTCACTTACTCAAGGATGAAACTGGAAGAATGAGTTAGAGCTAGAACTAAAGCCTGTGCTACAGGGTGAACAGCTTGGTGAGAATCTTAAATACTCAGTTAACCATAAGGGAACTTGGTTGCTTTTGGCCAAGCAATTTGTGTCAAATGTTGCAATTTTAGAGTAATGGGAGTCTGAAAAAGCTACTGAAGCAGGATTTCTGAAAAATTATTTTAAACACAGAGGGAAAAAAAAAAAATCCACAAAATCCCATGGTTCACAAAGATGAATATTTGTCTAAATGACTGAATGGAACTTGGGATTTTCAAAGCCATGGGCTTTTGGCAGTTTGCTCACTTTAATCCCATTAGAGGAGTGCTCAGGCCCAAGAAAGAATAAAGCAGCCATAGAAAGGAGGGAAACTAACATTGTATTTCACAGGTTAGTTTTTTAATAATAAGTGAATAAATTAGTAGCAGAAAACGGAGAGAGGTGTGATGTCTAATCACACCTGGACACTCTGTGGGTCTCCACTTACTGTTTTGGTAAGATGTCTCCTATAGCTCCCATGTTTGATAATGCCAGTCACCTTCTGGGCATGGCCAACACCAGTGTGAGAAGTTTTTCCAAAGAGATTTACAGTCCTGTCACACGTTCCCTCTCATATGGGCTATAAAATAAATAAGCTTAAATATGAATCTTTAAAAAGTGTCAGTTGTTTCCCTTGATTATTAGAGAAACTTGCAGTCTTTGATGAATTTGTCTTTTTTTCTTAAAGCATGAATTGTGCAGGCCAATACCTTGTGGCTGTGCAGACTGTCAGAGTTGGATTCCCTCAAGCCTGGCTCTTTTCATTGACTTAGAGACTGACAGAATCCTCTTTCATGACAGCAAAATAAATGTGGAGTTCAAACAAAACTGTTCTAGGGCTCAGTTTGGAGTTTATTCTCTTTCTTGCCCTACTCAAAGCATGCAGGATTGAGACAATGGTTCTCAGATAAAACCTTCCCTTTCTCTCCCATGTGGGACAGACAGTGATGCCCATGAGTGGGTACAATGACTAGAAGTGTTACAAATCCAAACCTATACATCTAAGCATGCATTTCCAGTTGATTTCTTAATGAAAATTATTTTTTTTTTGTACAACAAAGTCGCTCCACAGATTTAAATAATATTTAAATACTCTTAATATTGTGGAGAGTTAAACAGAGTTTGAAATGCTGCTCTTCTTACAAATTTAAATAATAATAATATAAAAAAATCTGCTGACACAAATGTATTAGAAAGAAACCTATATAAAGGAGCAGTTAACCTAGAACTATTGTGAGATATATATTGTTTGACATACTTTCATATGAGCAAGCAGAAGTACCCCATCCTTTAGACTGTGGTAATGTGCCTTATTGTTAAATTCAATAGGAAAAGCTATTCGTACTGTAGTATGATTGAAAAGAAAATTGAATCCTTTTGATGTTATAAATGTATCTATTACTGCATGTGCACACAAATTTTCCATGGAAATTATGGTGAAAGTAGTGGTTCTCCTGGAAAAATGCATTAGTGTTGACATGTTCAATTTTAGCCACATCAGAATATAAATACCTTTTAACCGTGGTAAAATTGTTGGGAATGTAGATAGTGTATCTACATAAGTCAGTTGTCTGTCTAAAAATATGTGTTCCTATGGTCCAGTTTTGTTCTCTGTTTCAGCTGAAAGGGAAACTAGAAACAGTGACTCACACATCTCACTCTTTTCCTACAATATTGTTTTTAAAATATTTCAGTATGTGGAGTATATTTCATATAGCTGCTCATGATTATTTTTAATTTTGAAAGACCACAAAACACTTAACAGGTTTTTGGCTATGAAGCAAATCATATGTGAGAGGTTGACTGTCCACTCACTTGCATGGCAACTAGCTCTGTGTACTAAATTTCCCTGGTAATGGAGATAGTCTAGGCTCCTTTGCATTGAGTGTATCCAACCACCAAAAATTTATGGTAATAGCACTTCCAAAGTTTGCAGTTTGTCCAGGATCATAACTAGAAAAGGGAAGTGGTTTTTTTCTCTCTCTCTCTGTGAAGCCTGCTGTATGCTGTCAACTAAAATAACACACAGCTTTAAAATGTATCCCTCAGTGCACTTTGCATATTAAGGCACATTAAGTTATACAGGATAATGCAATAAGATCTAACCTGACAACAGCAGACGTGAAACACTGTGTGTACTGCACTGCAATTATATAAAGGCACCAATGTCTTCAGGAGGAAAAACTTTAATTCTTCAGAGCTCACTTGGATGTGGCTGTGGCAGGAATATTTCCTGCTGTTGAACGCAATGGAAAACACAAGATATGTTGCTTGCTTGTTTCTTGGTTTGTGTGGGTGGTATTTTTGTTGGTTTTGGTTTCTTGCAGGTTTTTGTTTTTTTTTTCAATCTTAGTAGATAGAGATTTAATTGGCAGAGTATTCCAGATATCTTGATAAAATAAAAGCAACCTAAAGGAGAGCTCTGAAGGGCGTGCAGTTTCAGGTTTAGATTTAATAGTTTTATTTAATAACTGATTTGTTTTTTACCTTGGAACTGTATCTGAAGGACCAGCCAATGGTCATTTTGATATTTTTAGAAAGCAGAAGTCCAGATCTTCAACTAGGACACACATTGGGTATTTCAGAGTGAAAATTACTTCATATCCATCTAATTTCTCCAGATAGGCTGGGTTTGTTAGGCTCCCAGTGCAGCTGAAATACTCTGTGACAATTTTGAAATATTATTAGCTTTCCAACAGAATGATAACTTCAAAATCATCTTCATCTGTAGTGAGTTATCTAATATATGAGGTTTCTGTTGTAGTACCTGAATGCCTTTAATGAAAATTAAATATATGAATTGCTGCCTTTTAACTCTGTTAGCATGGATGATCTAAAATGTTATTACCATCCTTTGAATGTAAAATACATTGATGGGTATCTGTTACAGAAAGAATGAGGGTGCTGGTATTTTGGGGGAAAAAAATGTGTACTTTTCTTTGTCTCCATTCTTTGAGTCCTTCTGTCCTGTCCTTCCCTTCTCTCTCATTCCATGCTCGTCAGCTGAGCTAGTGCATCTTCTCTAAATTGCTCAGAATTGGGTGGGAATATTTACACAGAGTGAATTATGGCTGGATGTGTTCCTGTGTCAACATGCACCACGTTGATTTCTCATAAAGTAGATCATTATTCTGTGTGGCATAAATACCATTACCAGACTGATATGATTAAAGCCAGGGAGTCACTAATTAGCATCTAATTAAAAGAGACTAGTAACGTGTCCATGTACAACTGTTATTGTGTTGTATTTTCCTTTATAGGAAAATGTGATTCAAGCTTGCAGGATAATGTTCAATTTTCTTGTCTTATATGGTGTATAACAGAATAGAGGACAGAGGGGATGAGTCTAAGTATGATTTCTCAATTTTGCTGGGAAATTCTGTGCTATATTTGAAGAAACGAAACCTTAAGTCATAGGAAAATTATACCTCAGCAGGAGGTATCTAAAAATGTAAAAATCCTTTTTCTGAAAACACTCAAGGTAGATGTTTTATCATTGTGTGACTACAGTAACACACAGGACTGATGTAGCTGTTAATTCACATGGAAGAGAAACAGGCTTCTTGTGTAAATTCACTCTGGGGCAGGAGAAGAAACTGTGTGGGTACAGTGAATGTATTTTAGCAAAGACTGAATCCTTATTTTTCCCTTTTCCCTGTCATTTGATTATTAACAAATATTGGTCTCATGGTGGTGGCTATTCAGAAGAATTTTGAGTGGATGCATCACAAAGCATGGACACAAGGGCTTAAGGAAATCCATAAAGTGTGAGTGGAATCTCTGTACTAGGCCAGGCAGAGTATTTCATTATGACAGGTCTGCTTGGACATGAATCAATTACAGTTTCACAGAATTGCATGATACACACTCATATATTCTTACTGAATATTTTTTTTCTCCTTTGTCAAAAATGCATTATTAATGCACATATAAGAATGTATAAATGAAACGGAATAAAAATATTTTTAGCATTGAAAATTCCTTCTTCCAGCTTTCAGACAATGCTTTAAACTTGGTTTTGTCTTTCATGTTTGCAACCTGTACTTGACACTTCATAGAGGCCAGTGTGAAGACTGGAAGACTATGCAAATACAAATTTCAGAGGAGCTCTAATAAATCATGATTTCCACCAGTTTTATAGCTGGTAGAAAAAAATGATGCATCAAAAGAGTTTTGTGAAAAGGAAATTGTCTGCTGTTCAAAGCCGAATATGGGTTTATTTTGCACCACCATTGAAGTTTTCAAAAAAGACATCAGAATGTTGCCTACAGATTCATAGATGCAGAAAAAAAAAAAATTGAACAGCTAAGATTTGTATAAATTAAATTATGTATGTTCCCACACTTTAGACATTTGGTGTCTTTTGGTCTTTTGAAGTCTTTTAGTTTGGGGTTTTTTCAAAGTCTTTAAAGTCTATAGAACTTTAAGCCCTGTCCATCTTTGTCCAAAATATTTTTCTATTAGAGATTAAGGTATTCTAATATAATGCATAAAAAAATTGGAGTGAGAGTCAACCTTCAAGGACAGTGTAGAGAATTAGCAAGACTGAGACTTGGCCATTCCTTCAGGATTTTGAAATGATTTTTGGGGCTGCAATGAGTTATTCCTGCCCCCAGTGCCAACTCAGGTGAAGACAAATGAGGGGAGCCCCTTGCTCTGGAAAGAGGGATAACTTAAGGTCAATTGTTTTTGCAGTCTGAGGTTCTTCAATCCAAAATTTTGGTCACTTTAGGCAGTGCCCCACTTCACAGGCTACAAGCTGAGCTGAAGAGGCTTCTCAGAAGTCATTCCACACTGTTCTAGCAAGAGCAGCAAGTCTGCTGGGACAGACAAAGTGCACAGGAAACTGTGATATTCTTACTTAAAGGTCCTGGAGAAATCTCTCTGGTTTTTATGAAAAAGTGTTTGTTTTCCCATATCTATCTGACCATATCTCACTTATATGAAAACAGCAGGACAATCACATCACTACTGTAAAAGTAGTAGTAGAAAATGAATTTTCTAGGTATCATGTCCAGGTTTATTAGAACCTGGACAAGATACCTAGAAAATTCAGTGCAAGAAGATTCTTGATCTGTTGTAATCCTCACTCAGGCCTTGTTTCTGGTTCCAAACCACATTCACCTATGGTGCAAGCAACAAAACTGTGTCTGTGTTTTAAAGCAGAAGGAAGATATATTTCTTTTAATAAGACAGTCACTGAGTTAATTAAAAGAATGTTAGGGGTGCCCTATGGGAGCAATACTCTTAAACAATTAAATTCTGCTTTTTCTTCAGTCAGTGCCATAGCCTTAATTCAAAAATTGCTTTTAAAAGGCAGAACAAGGGAGCAGTGGCATAATCAGAAACAAAAGTAGTGCTGTCTTGAGCTCTTAAAACTTTTTCAAAGATCGCTGGAATATTTTCATTCAAAGTCCTCAATTCTCATCTTTAGTAACTAAACTCTTGTAGTTTCCCTCATTTGTGATTATGAAAATCATGGCTGTGATCTCTCAGATGCCACTTAGGCAGAGTTCCCTCACTCACAGCCATGTCCTTATGCCTTTACCCAGAAAACAAGAGTTCCATTATAGGCAGAATTGGAAATTTGTTCTTCTCTGTGGTTCTGGTTTGCTTGATCTGAAGCCTTGGAAGCAAATGACTCTTCTGACTTCACATTCCAGTTTTTTTAGCTTAACCCACAACAGCAAGGTTTTCACTCTGTCATCTGAAAAATATTATCAGTGGCCAAAGTTAAGCTCTTCCAAGTTCAAGAAACTCTGAAGGTCCTGAAGATAATGGGAAATTTGACAAATGGGATGAAACCTGAACTTTGAGAAATTTAGAATTCAAGTGTGCTTGTGTGTGTGCAGGGGGAGGAAATCAGCATTAGGACTTGGAAAATGTGTAGCTGAACCACTAAGTGAAAGATTTGACTGTGTCCAAACAAGCAGCTGTTTTAACTGAGCTGCAAAATGCATTGTTTTGGTTTCAGAAGAAAATTAGCTAATTCTTATGATAAGTCATCTGGTGCAGACAAATACATTTACCATCCCCAAATGAGCCTTCAGATCAAATGGTAGCCACTGCCTGTTATAAATATTTTCTTTTTCATATTGATTTTTACTTCATAAACCAGACAGATGAAAGTAGCCACAGAGGGTATAAACAGAGAAACAAAATTGGCAGGCAAGAGGTTGCAATTCCCCAGTTCTGGGATGCATTTCATGGGAGCAGTAGCTTTGGAAGTACTGCCAAGGTAGCCTTTCAAGTAGGTATGTATATATGCACAGAAAGAAAAAGAAGTGCAATGAAAAACACAGAAAAAACAAAATGGAAAGGAAAAATGAATGAAAACCACAGAAAAAAAATATTTTAAATATGGTATTTAGAACTTCTGTAGAGTATTGTTAGATTCTCTCACCTCTTTAGTTGTGTCAGAAGGATAAGTTTCAGTGGAAGAACAAGCATGAGGTATCCTAAATTAATGTCTGCATATACATCCTGGCTCCTGGTACTCCTACAGTGGCTACAGAGTAGCTCTTGCACTGGGAGATTGCATGGCTTGAATTATTTCACATTTATTGTGAAAGCACAGGACAGGAGAACAAGAACTGAGGTATGGAGCAGTCTCATTTGCTTGCAAGACCTTGCACTCCCTCCACTTATTAACTTTTTCTAATGATCATACCCTTATTTAATGAGTCTTACTAGGGGCACAGTATGAGGATAGCTGAGCAGAACACACTGTGCACAAATAGCACCCAGGAAAGCTGATATCTAAAATATTTAATCAATTTCTCACCATTGTTGTTGTTATATCAACAGTTTGAATATTTAACCAGAAGTTAAAGCAGCTGCTCCTGCTGTCATTCACCCTGAGGAAGGGCAAAGTCTGAAAAGCTATAAAATAAATTACATTTCTTCCCAGGTCTGTATAAAACTGATGTGTAAATTTAATTAGGCCAAAAGTATCACTAGAGGGAGGAATCTAAGGGCAGATATGCATCTCTTGTTGCTAACATGTAAGAAAATTAATCTCCCTAAGTGTCTTTTTTCACTAAATTTGGGAAACAAGTGATAGTCAATAAGATCAGTGATAAAACCCAGTTGTATTCTAGGTGTTTCAAGATGCCACAAAAATGTATTTCAGGGATATATTTGATAATAATCATACAGATGCAGTTTTTCTGTTGAAATCTATGAAGCTATGGGCACTCAGCATCACAGAAGGAACTGCACTGCCACCTCACAGCAGAGGGTGTCTAATTGCTTTTCATCTTGAGTTTTAAATAGAAGGTAAAAATGACTTTGTTTCTCATCAGTCAGCAAGCTGTTTATTGCAGCAAATGAGTCATGCCCCTGTATTTCTGCCATACTAGTTCAGAGGTCTACAGGTGTGATACCAACAATCAGAGATCTTATTACAGCCTCTAGGTGTAAAATTATTTTCTTTCTTTGCATGCCAGCATAGATTTCATTTGCATTTTCTCCAGTGTGCTTTCCTATCCATCACCAGAAGTTCTCAGTAGTGATTACCAGCTTTTGTTGTTTTATGTGGCTTTTCTGCTATTTGGTACAGTCTATTTTTAATATTGCTTCTGACTACTGCATGTGCAGGCTTGTCTCAGCAGTTCAATCCTGAGTGTCAGGCATTCAATTAAACAGGGTATTTTATTCAAGGAGACTGCAGTGTGTCTGGCCCAGGAACTATCTGAGCAAGTCAGAAGGAAGGCAGGCAAATATTTCCCTTGAACATGGCATAACATCTGCAGCCAAATGTGAAAAGATCACAGGATCTGCTTTTCTTTAACATTATTATTTCCTTTCAATAGGGTGTAGAATTTTGAGGGGTGAAATTTAATACTGGGTGTTGCTGCAATAAAATTGGGTTTGTATGTGTGACATAGCAGCAATAAATTTGTACAGAAGTTTTGTATAATGATACCCTGGTATTTGCATTTTAGGGTTTTTTTGTGAGTTCTTATACCATTGAGACCATTTTAAGGCAAACATTTTCAGGTGTGTACATACTGATCTATATATGATATTTTGAAATATTTATGTTTCAAGAATATTTCCCCCCCCCTACTTCTGAAGCTGTTGACTTGGACACTGAAATTTGAATGCAAAAGAATTATTCACATGTGATTAAAAAGAATTTATTATTACACACTTTATACTACAAGAGTGTTATAAACAAATAATGCCCACTTGACTAGTTATTACTTAAACTGTAAATTTCTAAGAAGCACCCTGTGAATTTGTAGGTAGAGACCTATTTTCAAAAACAGCTTCATACATTTAAGATCATAGCTATATTTTCTTTTTAACTTCACCCAAACCAAAGTCCTGAGGGTCAGCATCAACATTAGCTATTTTCTTGGCAGCATTATCAACACACTGAAGTGAAAAATAAAGGAATGTATTTAAAATAACTTCCAAAAAAGGCTTTGTCAACTTCAGTCATATTGGCTGAACCTGGTTATTGAATATTCCCAGGAGTAATCAAATCAATTGCTGGAGCAGGGGGGACAGAGAGATAACACAGGAGTGTGTTAAGTAGCTGAGGACTCAAGTTTTTACCCCTTCACTTACCCCAGCTAAAGATGGGGAATTGCAAATGCCCATGCCTTAAATACATTTGATTTATTAGCCACCAAGAAAAAAAAAAAAAGTAAAGCCACTGGTGAAAACAGGATTTGGATATTTTTATCACAAGAAATAATCTTCATAAAAGACTTTGTCATCCAAGTGGAGAATATATTGTAACATGTATTCAAATTTAAATTTTAAATGTAAAATATCAAAGGATGTGTAATAGTATCACTGATAGTTTACAGGTGAGTAGAGTATTAACAGCTGTGACTGTCCATTTAGATGACATGCAGAGTGATAACAACACTCAAATCTGGGTCTGCATTTCAGTTCATTGACATTCAATTGGAATATTTTCCCCTGAAACTTATTTGCAGGTCAAATGGCAGGAACTGATGATGTAAAGAGGTCCAAAAAATTTAAACAGAATGAGACAAGTTTGATGTCTACGTGCAGTACTTGAATGCTCAATAGTCAGCTGAACATTTCTTATATGAACAAACCAAATGGAATAACTTCTGAGTGAAATTTCAGTAAATTGTGCAGCCCTACCTGCATCCATCTTCCAAAGACAGAAATATAGTAAGCCATCTCTGATGATAACTTCTTACTTCTTGAGATGTACTTTTATTTCAACCTGTACAGGAAGAAGTCAAAAAGATTGACTTTTTTTTCCTCAGTAACAGACTGCTGCCTTCTCTTTTCTCTCTAGTAAGGAAAATGCATTGTCAAGAGCTGAACCAACTCCTGCTGGTGTATTAATTAATAGCACCACCTGGATCTATCAACAGCAAGACAGCCAGATTCACACTAGGGGATAAAAAACAATCTGCACCTTGTCAGCCCTGCCACACTGGGAGTAGTCACAGGTCTGCAGCCCCTGGTAATTACTCACCCGGGTCCTCACACTGCCTGCATTTCCATTTTGATTGTTGACATTGCACAGAGCTGCCTCATCTGCCTAAAAAGGTGGGAAAAAGTGAACAAAGTACGTCAGGCCTGGTAATTACACCACTGTCACCTCTCCCAGCTCTTGGACCCCATCAGTAAAATGATAGTTGTCAGTCTCCTGTTAACTGTTTCATTAAAAGGGAATGATTATGTTAAGTTGGGTGAATGAGTTGACACTAAGAATCAACACCCTCTGAGCAGCTGTGAAAACATTTAGAATGGATTTATGTACCAAAGCCTAAGTGAAATGTGAAAGAACAACCATAGGTCCAACAAATTAATAAAAATGGGAAACAATAATTTAAATTAATCTTGTGTAGTTGGGAGAATAGATTTGAATTCCTTGAAAGAAAATAAAACTGTGGTTTTGAGGGTCTGAATATATTTAAAAGAAAGCACTTATAAAGTTATGAACTAAACTCCATGGAGAGGGATTCTCTGTGTTGTGTCAGCAGATTTACTTTTTCAATACTTTGCACACCTTTTTTTTTTAAAGTGTTTGTGGTATTTACCTGTTGATATCAGAGAGACCATTTCTTTCAGGACAAGAGAAGGAAACATCAGCAGGTTCTGCACAAAACACAAAAATAGGCTGAGAATACATCAATAATTCTGACTCATATTTCAGCACTGACAGCACAGCTCAGTGCAGGATTCCAAAGGATGAATCCACAAGGTTTATTAAATCTCTCTCATTTTGATTTGTGAATATAGAAAATATCATATAAAAACTTATCTACAGTATAGTTGTCAAGCTGATTTTGAATAATGTGCCAATGGTATGATTAGAGAAGTTCAGGCACTTCAAATTTGGTCTCCTGAAGCCTTTTCCACCAAGTAATACAGAAGGAAGATGCTAACAGTGGTGATACATGGAATGATTAGGCACACATGGACAGAGATATTAAAAGAGGATCCTGCTATAAGGTTATGAACATCATCATTATCATCACTTGGGCATGTTGGAGGAGATAGGGAAGGAGGTCTTTGGGAGGCAGAAATCTGGTGCTAATCTAAATAGCTTGGTGCTATTTATTTTCCATTTCTGAACAGAACCAATTGCCAGGTGCAGATCAGCCATTAGTAGTTAAGTTATATGTGGGAACTGCAGCCTTGCACGCATCCTAAATGTAATGACCACTAAATGCTGCTTAAAAATGGTGCTTGTACCTCAAACTGATCACCTGCCCTTGCAGGACAGAAGAGAATTCCAGATCTGTAGTTTTCTTGAAGTTCTAAATATCCCCTCCTCATACCAGTAGCCAGCAGGGTTTGTGTATTTGTTGTATTTCATCAGATAAAAGGTAATATAGATATTATTATAATATTTATTGCCAGTTCAGAGTAAAAAGATTCTCTCTACTTCTACTGCAAAGGAAAACCACCTCACCAACCAGACAGTTACTGTGAGCTCCAGAACAGATCCCTGTAATGCCCATTTCTCCTATGTGGCTTTATTATTGTTGTTGTAATGCCATCATGAATTGTGGATATTTAAAATTTCCATGCCAACTGCCCCTTTTGATGGCCAAAATTGGAGCTTGTTGAATCAGAACATTTCAAATAGGTTCAAAGAGAATACATAGCTTTGATGAAGGGATAGCACTTTCTGGTGATTTATTTTCCTGAATCATTGTTAGACCAACACTGAGATTCCCATTTTGAGCTCTCATTCTCATAGGTAAAGCCAGTTAAATAATGGCTGTACATGGAGATGCACAGGAAACAGCTTGACAGAAACCCCTGCAGGGTTTGCTCCCAAAATTTTCTGAGTAACAAAGAAATCCTGCCTCTGCCATAGCATCTGCAGCAACCTGGTATGGATGGGCTCATTGTGCAGATAAAATCTTTTTTTTAACTTTACAGCAGTTCCCTTGTCTGCAAAGCATTGTGTGGGTGCTTTAGTCAAGGCAAGGACACAGGTTTCAAACAAGATAGAATTTGCAGACAAACAGAATCATTTTATCCATACAAAGATTCCCTAAACAGTGTGCCACAGAGTAGAGAATGCCAAGACTTCATATTTGTTTCTGTAGGAATTTATGTATTTGAAATACCAATTTGAGAGTTTGGGTCCTTCTCTCAGAAACCTGTCAGCTAAAAAATCAACAATCACGGGGTTCAGAGTAACTCCCATAAATTGTAAGAGGTGCTTGGTGGTTAAGCAGTAGAGATTAAAGGGTTTTAACTTCAGAATCTTCATTTAGACTGTTCAAGAATTTCTAGCCTTCAGTAGTGCCTGCCATCTCTGTGCCAGGATGAGTGCATGGAGTGGGATGGATTTAAGAGAGGGCCAAATGTGTAGTTCTCCACTGCTTTGGAGGTGGAATGCTCCTCTGGAGTTGGAAATGAGGCTTGTGTTGTTCCTTATACCATACCTTTCAGAGTGGTCGGTGGCTCAGGAGGGCCAGGATGGTTTGATTTTACTTTGAAGGACTGTAAATATTGTACTTCAAAATGCCATTTGTTATTAAATCTGTTGCCCACTATTAATTGGGAGGATAATGACCAAACCAAGGAACCAGGGCCTATCCTATTGGTTTATTCCTATTATTTATTCCTAGTATGCCTATTTTTGTCTTGCACCTGCCAAAACAACCAGCTGTGTATTACTTTATGTTTATGCAGTGCCACACCAGGGAATTCAGAAAAATGCCATAAATAAAAGTTAAAAACCTTTCAGCCAAAAATGGTTAATGTGAAATAAATATAAAATTGTAAACCACACACAGCAATGTGCCAGAGACAGGAACATTACAGCATCACAATACTGGTAAGCAATTTTAAATACAAATATATGACTTTATATTTTGTTTGGCTTGAAAGCTATTAAGGTTAATGAGTGGAGTTATGTCTCATCTTCTCTCATCTTGTAATTGCTGTGGCAGGTCACAAACCCTATATAAAGTCTCAGCTTGAGCCAAATGAGTTCATATTTCTATAACAGAGCACTGGAGCTGGGGTTTTTGAACCCAATGGTAGTATATCAATATGCTCAGGAAAAAAAAAAAAAAAAAGAAAAAGAAGAGGAAAATATCCTTTTCACCAGATATAATTCATTACTAGGCATAGCCCAGTCCACAAACAGATGCCTCCTTGTTTTTGTGTGTTCCTCTTATTCTTTACTCCCAGCAGAGTTCAGAAATCCAGGAGTACAACATTGTCCCCCTGTCCTTTACATTGGTGGTTATGGACAAAAACAAATGAACATGGGAAGGGATTAATCTACCATAGAAAACTGTCACAAAACTCTTTTTTAAGGGGGGATCATTTGCATTTGCAACACAACATTGTTGACATAAGCCATTCTCTTGGTATATTGTTTTGAGTTACAAACTTATTCTGCAGGGTTTTTGTTCTGTTTGTTTTGTCATGGTAAAACCTTCATTGATCTCCTCCATATTTCCCCTGACTTCTAAACTTTTAATCTATTATTAAAGTGCTCATTTGAATTGAAGGCTAAAGTCAGGTACTGTTTTATTGTATTAAAAGTTTTCAAACATACAGGCAGGTATCTATCCAGCAGAATTACCCAGCTGAGGAATATACACCAAGAAACACAGAGAAATGAGATGTAGAGAGAAACCTAGAAATTCTGGTTTGCCAATTCCTGCATTCTCCTCATACAAGTTATCCAAGTAAACAATTGTATCTCATTTAAGTGATCAAAATTTTAAATTTTATACACCTACTCTTCTGATGCTGTTAATACTTAATCTTCTGGATTTCTTCTTCAAATACTTTATCTTCTAGATTTCTTCCTCAAAATGTAAAATATATCTGACATTAAAGGCAAGTATGCCTGAAGTCCAACATATGTTTAAATCAAGCAGCAATTGACATATGCTGACTTGTAGGCTGAAGATTCCCAAATTACACATACTTTGTTAGCTATTTTAGGCCTTCTATGTTCATATACTTTAAAAAAAATTAAATCTACTTCTAACAACTTTAAATGGTTTGAAGTGTATTTTAAGTTCCCCCAAGTAATAAATATAAACACTGGGTACAATAAAGACCAGATTGTGGGCCTGATATATTCTAATGGTTTTGTCCCTCTCAGTCACACATTTTTCTTACAGAAGTAAGAAGAAATATTCAGTCCCTGTTTTTTAGTAATTCTACTGTCTCTGATTGTGTCTATAATGGTTTTATGCATTCTTTTTTCAAAGTATGTGCACTGTATGTTTTTATGAATAAGAGGAGATTAGCCTTTGATTTATCTCTGAACAGGGGACAGCTACAAGGAAGAGGCTAAAACTGTATTCCTTCTGCAAAAATGTATTGCTCAAGCTCCAGTGGTTTGTTTTATTTTTCTTTGTTTTCAGAAAGCTACATTAGATAAGACTAAGAAAGAAGTGGGCTTAAAACCATTCTTGAATATTTTGGTTATCAGAAAATGGTCCCAAAGTTTTGGCAGGAATATTTGTTCTCCATGCTGCCACCCACTCCCTGCCCCTAGGATACTGTAGAAAATCATCCTTATAGTTGAGAGACTTTACTGAAAATGGTTAAGATGAAATATGACAACCTGAAAGAAATTACTTTTTTTTTTGAAAATTGCAAGGAAATGGAAATAGACATTTTAAAAGAACAAGCTTCAACAAGAAGTAGTTATGATGTAGTTCTGGCAGAAAAAACAAGATCTCCCCAGCTCAGGTTTCTCAAGATCTGAGGGAGTAAATCTGTATATGGCTCAAAATATTCTAAAAATGTTGGACCCTGTTCTGCAGTTTCCAGGCATGGAACTGCTGCAGTTTGGTTCTGTGGACTTCTCAGTTATGGAGAAAGTAGAATGCATTCATTCTCTGGGTAAAAAAGTGATAGAGAGAGAGTCTCTTATCAGCTGAGCCACATGCCTCTCTGTATCTGGATAAATGTGCTTTTTTCCATAAACTTTGTTCTCTCTCTTCTTCACTAGCAGGGTTGGAAACATGTAGAAGTAGAATGAGCAGGTAGCAAGGTGCTAACAAATGAAAAAGTACTTATTTTGGCATATGTTTTTCTAATTTATTGTATGCTTCACTACCACTATATGGAAACCAGCCACCTAAACAAGTTGTATATGGATACAGAAAACTGACATGTCATTTTTAGAGATCCTAATTTTTAAGCAGATCAGACAATATGCAACAAAAGCTTCACATAGGCAAGTGCATTTCTACAGTGCCAAAATATGTATTTCTTTGCACAATATTAATTTCCATATCGTTCCAGTTCCCAGTTTCTTTCCTTACTCGGGGGTCTTCAGTCCAGCTGTGTAAAGTCCATTTGTGAATTGTATAGCAAAAGCAGGCTCCCTTGAGTGAGAAGAGCTCTTTTATTCCTTGTGCTTGTGGAGTATTCAAAGTGAAGTGAGAGAATTTTTGCTTTAGAGTGTCACCATTCCAGTGATTTAAAATAAAAAATAAATTAAAAGGCAATTGTTGATTTACAAGAACAATGCTCCTTCCCTGCTAAAAACAGGGATTTCCATGATCTGTTTGGCTCCATTTTAAAAGATAAAATCAAAACACCTCCCGAAATTAATCAAAACTAAGCCAAGACAATTGACTGAAACTGTCTTAGAAAAAGCAGTTGCTTTGCTGCACACTATAGATGTGTACTCTGTTTTTATTCCCCTCCAGACTTCTTAAAATCACATTGTTATCTTAGTCTTTGAAATGTAAAAATGCTGGCACATCAAAGAAATATTGTGATGGTCAAAGAAATTTAGAAGGAGAGTGTATATAATGAATACTTAACACTGGAGCTTTACTTGGGTTTTTTTCTTTTTTTTGGTGCAGATACCCATTGTAGCAACTTAAAGCTGGAAAATGAGGCATGAAATTGTTTGTAGAAGGTTCAGTAAATTGAATCTTAAGCATTTGTATGTTTGCTGTAAAACTAAGCTTGCAATTTTAGTCATAACTTAGGTTTCTTTGCATTTGTTCTGTAGCTTGTTAAACAAAAAGCAGATAAGAAAAACAGCAGAGAAAAACATTTTGAGGATTACAAGGAGCGTACAAAAGCCAGCAACACATCAGGAGACAGAGATGAGGAGAGAATAAAGAGGTGTTTTAGCCATGCTGAGGAAATGAAAATTGAGGTGAATTACCCTTCTCTAAACTTCTGCAATGGGATTCAAGCCCTCCATGTGATCTGGAGGCAGACAGGGCTGTCCTGGCAGCACACAAAGCCTCTCCTTTCTGCTGCCCTGTTCACCCAGCTTGCAGCATTTAGGGTTGCCTGTTGACAGCTTGCTAAGCCACCTTTACCAGTGTTCTCCCTTCCTACAGTAAACATTCTCTTTAAAATGGCTGGCTTGCAGAAGTCTGGGATCTTCTTGTCTTGTCCTGCTGCCTTCAGTCAAGATTGCCACTTGAATGAAGCTTTTCTTTAGGTCAGAAGTAAATTCCATCCTGTGGTGGGTGATCCCATTCTCCTGGGGCTCTGCTGAGCCTTCTGAAAATGTCAGTGTGGGGAGCAGTGTGTTTTAAATGGCATTGGGGGGCCTGGGAACACTGTTTGTGCCTCCTCTGTGTTTCTGTCCCACACAAAACTCATTCACTTCTTCTCACTTGGAACATGGGTTTGTAGAGGAATACTAGCTAGAAAAGTAAGACTTACAAAATAGTAGAAATCACTAAAACCAATGCACTTTACACATTCAGAATCTCCATCTCTGGGATATTTTTAATGAGTCTGGATGTTCCTAATTTGGGGATTAAAAGACAGACAAAGAATGCTTTATTTGAAACAGAATATAAGACATGCAGCGTGTGTCTTCTTTATGTTACATTTGCTTGCTATCTAAATATTTGCACTCATATTATACCTAATTTCATTTATTTCCTATTTATTTTACTGTAGAAAAGGTAAGTTTGCTTCATCTAAATTTTAAGTATTTACTTCCAGAAGTAGGAACTTAGCTGCTACATCCATGGACCAGTTCAGTGTGTGCTATGGACCAGTTACTCCAGGACATCTTCAAACCGAGCCCTTCTGGGCTATCATACCTGAAGAAAACATTTGAGATTATTGAGAAACCAGTGAATTCACAACCCACTTAATCAACATATTTTCATGAAGTTGTGATTCAAAATAAAATGTCAGGTGGGTTGAAAAATTCTGCTAATGAATTAGGTTGAGTAGGAATGCTCAGACTATCAAAAGAAATGTGACAGCTTCCTTACACACATCTTTGATTCAGAATAGTTTTATAAAAATTGAAGACTCTCAGTAATAGGCAGAGTTGGTGAAAAATAAACAGTTATCATTGCAGTTGTTTGTTCTTTTGTAGAAAGTACATGTATTTGTTAAAGAAAAAAAAGAAAATTCTGCTGCTGTGCATGAATTCCTTCAGTTCTCCTCCTCAGGTATATTCTTCTGCCTGAATTAGGAGTAGAAATGATCTTATGTGTCTTTGTTTGTTCAATGGTCATAACTCAGATACCAGCTTTATATGAGGTTCAACAGTGTTATGAACCAGATAGAAAATAAGTGTGTGTGGTTATATACATCTAATTCTCTATTATCATCTCTCAGTGGATGCATTTCTCAGGATATTAAGTACATACTTTAAAGAGTCAGTGGTAATTTCAGTCTTCAGTACAATACTTGAGAGGGCAGTTAAAGAAAATCTATTATCCCTTTCTCCCTCAGGAAAGATAAGAAGAGTGGAAAATTAGTTCCTATTGCCAAATTACACTTTATCCTGGAGGAGCAGTCACTTCCATTCTTATGTCATGTATCCTGACTTCCTTCATTCACTGAGGAGGTCCTGGGTTACACAGGATGAAAGGACAGGGAAGGTAATGTCCAATCAGTTCCTCTCTCATTTTCATTTG
This sequence comes from Haemorhous mexicanus, assembly GCF_027477595.1. Taxonomy (NCBI): domain Eukaryota; kingdom Metazoa; phylum Chordata; class Aves; order Passeriformes; family Fringillidae; genus Haemorhous; species Haemorhous mexicanus. The sequence continues at coordinate 15,278,444 of NC_082346.1, forward strand.
GTATAATGCTGATTATCTTCATTCTTAGGTTCACTCAGTTCAGCCTATGAGGTGTGTCTGGGCTTCATTTGCTTTGATCCTAAGGGGAAAAAATGGCAAAGAGACATGTCTGGCCTGTATGGGAATGTATAACATTTGTTTCTTAAGGCTGTTTGATTTAGGTTTATACCAATTCCAGAAGCTTCAGAGTTTGGGGACAGAATTAACAGATCCTATATGAACAATCAGAAAATATAAAGTTGTTTTTTTCCTTTTTTTCAATTGGATGATTTTCACTAAGGCACTATGTTCTATAATTTTTAATTCTTTATAACTTAGTGGTTTAAACCTCTGCAACAGAACTAATGGAAGGATTACTCCTCCTAATTTTTGCTTCCACTGTGCAGTGATGACAGTTATTATATAAGATACCTAATCACAGGGAATCTTATCCAAGGTATTCATTCCTGTCCACTCACATTTGCATCATTTATAATATGGTGTAATACTTTAAATTTATTTATTTATACTCTAGATATGGTTTTATATTCTATAATACTTTTGAAGATTTATGGCTGCCCTCATGCCTGCTGTGGGGCCTAAAAGTGTGGTTGCACTTGACACATAAAAAAGCTTCTGTGCAAACAAAAGTTGAAGTTATAAAAGGGAGAGGGTGTTTGGTAAACCAAGCCTAAGGTGGGTTTGACACTCCATAAGGGAAATGGGGTGGGACAAATGACCATGACTGGCACATAAAGCTCAGGAAGGAGCAAACTGACCTCCACTGGTCCCATCTGCAGTCAGCAGTGTGCTCTTGTGGCAGTGCTGTCCTGGGATGCATTAGGGGGAATCTTGCCAGCAGATCAACAGAGGTGATTCCTCCTCTCCCCACCCAGGTGAGGCTGCCCCTGGAATAATGGCCAGTTCTGGGTTCCCAGTACAAAATAGAGTTGGAGCTGCTTCCTAGTGGCCAAAGGCAAATCAAATCATGGACTGGAACATCTCTCATCCAAGGAAAACCTGAGAGAGCTAGGATCATGCAGCCTAGAGAAGGGAAGGCTTTTGTGCTTATATATTTACAGAGAGAGAGAAGTTTTATATACTTATTGATAGAAGAAATAAAAAAGGCATAGCCAGACACTTTCAGGTGGTGCCCAGTGACAGGCCAATAGGTAATGGGCATAAATTAAAACACAGGAGATTTCATCTGAACATCAGGAACCTCTTTTTTCTACTGTGAGGCTCACTGAACACTGATCCAGGTTTCCCAGAAACTTTATGGAGTCTCCTTCATCCTTGCAGATATTTTAAAAAAGTCTGGAGATGGTGCTGAGCAGCCCATTTTAGGTGGGCCTGCCTGAGCAAGGCAGCTGGACCAAATGACCTGCAGAGGTCCCTTCCAACCAGCCATTGTGAGAGTCTGAAAAGACAGAAGGAAAAATGCAACTTCAAGGGCAAAAGCTATTTTTGTTCTCAGAGGAAAATAGTGGCTGCAGCTATTCTGATTTCAGAGACTCCACTGTATGCAATATTTACTATTCTTCTAAGTACACATTTCTTAATCAATGATTTAGTTTGAGCTCCTATTTTGGTCAGCAGTATTTTGGAATGAATCTAAGATCAATAAGTCTGAGGTGCTGAAGGAAAGAAAATTCATGATAACCAATTTTATGTACTTCATTAATAAATTTAAACAGAAGAGGTTAATTCTAATAATGAAGGAATAACAGAAGTTTCTCTTTTAAGATTTACTCACTTTGTAAATGCATCACTCCTTTATTTCTTGTACTCATGGGAAAGAGCAAAAACTTCAAAGCACTTTGCTATTTGATTCTGAGAAATATACAGTCTCTTAGCCTCTCTGCCTCCAAAATCAGAGGAGATCCTTCCTTTACTGATGAGTACTAGGCCTGGCTGGTTTTGCTGCCCAAACATTTTGCCTCTGTGGTCTGTTGCTCTTTTCAGCATTAACATTTTCCAGCTGCACTTAAATCTCAGTGGTGGCTGGGTTTCTGCTGTGCTAAGTGCTTTGTGGACACATGCCTCAAACAACTTAGAAAATGAGGAGGGAAAACAGTAGTTCAGGAAGTCAGTGGAAGGGACAGAGGTGGAGTCCAGGCTATATTTTGGACTAACACTGTGTGTATGGGAGCATGCTGTGTCCATCTTCACACCCCACCACCTCCCATACGCTCAGGCAATCTGGGAAAAAAAAATAAAAACACAGCAAAAAGTTTATTCTTGTTATCCTTTCAAAAATCCAGGAAATGCAGTGCTGCCAGGATTTACATAATCTGTGCTTCCTGAAGTAACTTTGGAGGAGCAGCCATAGGAAGCCACATAGCATGTTTTGTGGAGACCTGTCAAGAAAATAAATCCTGGAGAATCCAGGAAGGGAGACTGTGGAGTCCTCCACTAGAATGAATAGGATTCTGATTCAAATTTTGTTTCCTGCCTGTATCATGTGCTCATGCAAAGAAAAAGATTTTACAGGATTTTTCTGTAAACCTTCAGAAAAATCCTGCAGAGGAAATATAGTGAGATCAGCATAAACTTTAATTAAAATTATATACTTGAAATGATATAATTTTATTTTAAAGAAGTATCCACTAATTTCATAATTACCTCTACAGCATATATAATGTAAATGAATAATAGTTTTATTTTTGAGTTTAAAATTTATTCTCTTCCTACCAGATACCTTTGTTTTACACAATGAGAAAGAAGCCTTAGGAAAAAAACCTTCTTTAGTATAAAATCTAGAGGTCCAGGAAGAAACTTCTTGTCCTGGATTACAAGGTACAGCCCAGATTGATAAAGATTTTGTTTTAAAGTAATTTAGAGATTCCATTGGGATGTTTTTGAGTCAGTTTGTGAAGCTTCTACGTTCACTGTAGAGTCCCTGTCCCAAGTAAAAGACACAGAGTTAGTGAAATTACTCCTGGGAGTAACTGCTCAGCAACATGAAGAGGTTGTTTCAGAACCCAGCCTAAATATTGAGGAGACAGGGGATGGAATCAACACTTTGACATGGTCCATTCAGTTTTTGATTTTATGACAAAATATTTAAATATTTTGTTAATAATTTTTTCAATTTTTTCAAAAATGTTTTCAATATTTGCTTTCAGGACTTTTTGAAAAATAACGTCTTAATTTTAAAATAAAAATAAAGTCTTAATTTTGAAAATTTAGGTCTTATTGAAATCTGAAGATTTTATTCCAAATTCCCAAAATCAATTGGGTTTTTTTGATGTCCTGATAGTGCTTCACTCCATTAGAGATTACTTTTGCATCTTTGAACTGAGCTGCACATATTTATCAGCTGTTATCAATCACTTTGAATAGAACTGGAAGAAATTTAAATCCCTTAGTGATCACACTGTGTAGGTATGAATGGATGAATTATTTGGAGGAGCACCCTCTTATTTACTTACAAGTCCAATAAAGGATCATGTTTTTGTTTTTTTTTTAAAGAGAGAGATCAATCATTCTGTGCTACTCCAGGAAGTTTTTCTGCAATTAGAAAGCAGCCATATGTCATATTATTCAGAAACCTTTTGGCCCTATAGTATAGAAAGCACATTGATAGTTTCTTATTGGTTTCTGGACACCTCCTATCTGTATTTTAAGTGATCTTTTGTTGTTCCTTTGAACAACAGCAACAAAAACCTCAGCTGCATTCTCAGCTCCTTGGTAACAATGGCCCAATTTTCATCTTCACATCCTTTCATTTCAGAATTGCCTGTGCAGGTGGTTGCTGTGCAGCTCTTTTCCCTTTACATGACTGCAAAGCCTGTGGTTTGCTGTCACTCTGGTTTTAGCCCAGGACACATCCTTTGCAGGGATTGCACTGGCAGAAGTCAGAAATGATTGGTTCCTTGCTGACCACTTCTGCCATCCCCCAGGAGCCTTTTCAGTGCCTGGGGGGTGTGACTGTCCCTTGGAATCACTTGAAGTCTGGTCTTTGCAGCTCTCTTGGTGTCAGTGTTCAAACACTTTACTTTGTTAGCTCTGTAGCAAGTAGCTGCCCAAATGAAATTGCAGGAACTTGCCTCCAAACTGGAAAAGCCCTTTTTTCCTCACTAGTTCTGTGTCTTGTGGGTTACCTTTCTCCTGGCCTCTCTATGTTCTTCCTTCCCTTCTAGGGTCTTTTATGTGTTTGGCTAAAAAATGATCATCAAAAGATCTCACACTCCAAAGCACTATATTTGACTGGGTTTTTTTTTTTTTTCATGACTGTCCTGTTTTTGACAGGAAAATGACAGGAAAAATTGGAATGTTTCTGGTTGGGAAATCATATTCTACCTTCAAGATAAGTGAGAAAAAATGATGTTGGTTCCCCCTAACAATGCATTGACAGCTACACTTCTACCTAAGTCATTACACCTGTTAGCAATGAAACACAAAGAGATTTTCCTAGCAATACACCCCAATCCTGACCAAAATTGGTGGGTTCTGATCTCACTGAATTCTCTTGTGAACTGACACAACATGTCTGTGTTTTGTGAGATAGATAAACACAATACTGTTTCCAGGAGAGGGAGAAAAACCACTCTTTTCATATGGTACTTTGGTAAGTTGTAGCTGTGTGGGCTAGACAAGGGAAAACTATTGAAATTTTCAAACTAATTCTGTCTCTGGCTCACTCTTTCTCAGCACTCATTCACAGGAATGCTTTGTTTGTAGCAAAGACAAAGTGGTTCATATAATGTTTGCTTACCTTACACTCAAGTATTCATCTTCCTTTTTGGTTTGAATCGTTTTGATTAAGAATGGTGGTGGCAGGTGTGGTGTGAGCTGCCTTTCCTGGGGTACTATTGAGATGGAGGAATCAGACAGCACCAATGTACACTAGAATGGGAAGGAATAAATAAAGGGAAGACAACTCTGCACTACAGGAATATGACTAAAATGCATTCTATTTTCCCAAACCCATCATAGATCATGTGCCAGGAATTTTACACAAGATAACACCTGCTCATGGCAATGCTGAATTCCTGTCTGGTGTTTTAAGTCTTCCTGTTTCTTTTTTTAAATGGGATTTCAGTGATGGAATTGTTTGTGTTTACATTAACAGCCAAGTGGAAATGTGCAAACTGCTCTGCATTTCAGAATAGTATCAAAGTGTCATAACTGAGCTCCTAAAGAGCACAGTCATCTTTGGGAAAACCTTGAGTTTGCAGATTAGAGTCTGGGGGTTTGGCAAGGGGAAGGGAGTGTTGTTAGAGGGATTTCTTTGGTGGGGAGGAGGTTGGGTGTTGTGTTTGAGCACATCAGCAGATGATGAAGAAAGAAATTTTCCTGCAAGATTGTTCAATTTCTGTTTGGCAAACAGCCTTCTCTTTTCTTTTCTTTTTGTTTTGTTTTGTTTTGTTTTGTTTGAGTTTTTTCTCTGTTTGTTTGTTGGTTTTTTTTGTGTGTGTGTGTGTGTGAAAACATTAAGTACTGGACTTCTTTCATATGAAAAGTTTAATGAAGTTTTTGCCTTATAGGATCCAGCAGTAGGTCTACAGTGACAACCAGGTGCCAGTCATCTGTTGGCTTTCTCTTTCAGTAATGATTAAAGGCCACCAAATGGATAGCACTGGAGATTTTCAACATAAGGAGTTCAAGCTTACTCCCTCCAGTAGAGGGCATTGATACTTGAGCATATAAACCTGAATTCTTTGGGAGTAATGTCAATAGCAGGAGACAATCATGGAAACAAATCTTTCCCCACGCTGAAGAAATCCAGAAATGGGTGTTGTATTTGTAACCATGTTTTCCCTTTTAGCTTGTTTATCTCCCTGAGAACAGGAGAAACAATTATTTTCTTTTTCAGCTATCCACATACAATAGAAAGAATCCATATGCAAGAAGGAATTTACAGCAAGTGCCAATGGTAAGCAAAAGAGGACACTTTTGGGGACAAGTGCAGCTCAGAGACCAGGAGTAAAAGAGAAAACATTGTTTGGTGTGTTTACATATGCTCAATAAAAATTGTGACCTAGCAATGGAGCAACCTGCATGGAAGATGAGAGGTACAGGGCATGTGAAGAAATGTCTTTAACATCATTAAAATAAAAGTGATTCTTTCTAAGATTAAGACAGTCTCTCTAAATGATTCTAAGTGAGTAGAGTTGGAGGATCTGGGAGCAAAAAAATGTGTGCACCCAACGAACAGAAGCATACCATTAGAAGCTAGCTGATGACCTAGTGTGGCAGAGCTGGTAGTGACAGCATTGAAATCCTGGGTCTTGGTCTCCCTGCCCATCCTGTTCCTGCATTCCCCTAGCACACAGCTCTTCCAAATTTGAGTGCTGTTTGCAGACCTTCTGCCATAAAGCCGAGGTGAGAGTCAGTCAAGAGGTATTTTGGGAGGTGCTCACTGTGGAAGATGCTGCCAACTCACTCTCTTTCACCCAAGCAGTCTTTTTCCAAAGGTAACAGGGGCAGGAAAGTGTCCATAGGGATGGTATCAGTGATCAGCATACGTTTTTTTTTTGGTGTCCACAAGAGATCTGGGGATATTTTCCTGCAGGAATGTGTTTAGTTTTATAGGCCTGTTTCCTTATGCAAGTAAGTGACTGTGTGATCTAGCAACCTGAGTTGAATAGCCAGTCCTTTAGGTCTTTCACAGGCTATGAATACAGTAAGAGCACTCAACCCTTCTGAAGATATGCAAATGCAGGCATTTAAAAGATTTACATTCATCTTTCACAGGCCTCAGAAATATAAATATGAAATATCCAGAACCTTGTCACTTCAGTAATAATTAAGCTGATGGCCTATTATGTTCGATTGCAAATCAATATAGTATCTTTTGGTGCCACTTGAGTTCTTGAGGGTTGGCTTGGGGCCAGCACTAGTTATACAATTGAAGAGCTGCAGCTGCATGGAAAACTTCTCTGCCATTTCCATTCAGAAAGAATAGACTGGTAACAATGGTGGCCAGCCTCTTCATAGTAATTGTGTGCAAGTACACATTTTGAAATAGTGTTTTTGTTCAGCAGGTGCTGTTATTTTAGTTTAATTTGAATTTTGAAATATGGAGGAGAGAAGGGGCCTAATCTTAACAGCATCTAACCTACAGCTGTTCAGAACAGGACAGCAAACAGCATATGTTGCTTAGATGAAAATCATAATTGCTTATTCTTCCTGGCATATTAGCAGACCAGTGCTGAGCCTCTGAAATTATCCAGCATTTTCAGGCTTTTACTTTTCAAAGTGATCCACAATACTCTGGAAGAACAATTCTAGAACATCTAACAGTGAGTTTTCCCACACGCAGCTACTTGGTTTTACTTCAGAAAACACAGACTGGGTAGAGATAATTTGCCAAGGCACTGTCAGAAGCACTGATCTCCAGAAATATTAATGCAGTCCAAAGTCTGTGTTGTTTCAGCATACTGCAAAAACTGAAGGAATAGCTTGTAAAAAATGATGATTTCTTGGGAACAAATTGTCTGTTTGTTTTCTTCTTCTCCTTTCAAGCTTATACCTATCTCTATGGAGGAGGACAGAAAGGTCACAAAGTTTTTGAGTTTATATGTTAGTAAAAAATATTTACTGAAATTTTTGTCCAGTTTTTAAATTTTTTTTTTCCATTAGGCTGTTGTTTGGAGATTTAAAATCAGAGATAGATAACTTGCGTTTCTTGAAAGTTTTCTCCATGGAAATGTTAGAAAACAGGACGTACTAGAAAAGGCAAAAAAAAAAAAAAAAGATGGATGTAGAATAGGTGTGATTAGAGTCAAAGTCCAAAATTTTATATTCTTTTTGTCATAAGTCTGACTCAAAATCTGACTAAAAGTTTTTAATTAAAAAGGTGTTGGTAATGATGCTGACCTTGAAAAGTAGTGGACATATATTTTAAATATTTTACATCATCTGACAAAGCTTGGATAATCTAAACTAAGGTTCATTATTTTTGGGATCAGTACTTAAATGATAATTTCATTTGAATGAACATCTCTGGAATTGGAATATTGGTATTTAGATGCCTTCAATTTGATCCTTTTCCTTTCCAGTGCCTGCTTATGCCTGGGCCTTCTTAATGGTCATTACAGAATGAATAACATGTAACAAGTCAGGTTGGGCTCAAGCAAATTCATTAAACCTCAATGACCATTCTGGATATATATTTTTATATCACTGTTTACTCATATCTGCTTTGGGATGTGTAGAAACAATGATATCCTAATATCCTGTCAAATATTTTCTAGCTGCAGTTTCATTCAGATCAAGATCTTGAGGGAAGGAGAGACAAAAATATGTATCATTGTGCTGTTGTCAGCCCCACTGAAGATGTTGGTTTTGTTTTTTCAGAGGGAAAGGTAAAATAATGCATTCAAAATTCAACATGCAAATAATGACAAAGAATAAAGTTTCTTCATTAAATATTACCCTGGAAACCCAGAGGTTTATATTGCTGAAAATATTGAAGTAAAAAAAAAAAAAATTATGATGCATGAGACAATCACTGTCTAGTTTTGATAAAATCACTTTAAAAATGAGATGCTTTTTTCTTAAAGCTTTTCAAAGGAAGATAGAAAGTGAAAAAAATTACTGAGTAATGCACAAGTTTGGTGGGTTTTTTTGGGGGGGGGCTGATTAGTGGGAAAAGACACTGAATGATGGTGTTTGTAAATATGTATATGTAAGGTTTATTTCAGAAAAAATTGGTTGCAATGGAAAGCAGGTATGTCGTCATTTTGGTTGTTATTATCTACAGTAATCTAGCACTTCAGTTGCACTAAGAAAATGTATAAGGAAAAAAAGAGAGGGGAAGAAAGGATGAGAATAGCTCTTACCACTCATTGACCTCTCAACAAGATTTATTTGTTGTAATTTTGAAGTAGTTTGAAGTAGAAGAGGTTAGGTTTTGGTCGCCAGATCCACTCAATTTGATTTAATAGAAACTGAGACACAAAAATCTTATTCAGATTTTCTAGAGTAACATATGCTAGTCAGAAATTATATTGATATAATTAATTTGATTCCTATCCAGTACTCCAGTCCTGGAGATTCTTGTGTCCCTTCCCTAGTTCATTCGAGCTGTCCAGGCAGTGCAGTAATATATTTCTAATATCTGCTGTTTCTACACAGGAACCTGGATCTCATTGAACTTTCCATTTCTTCTCTCCACTGCTGTTAAGGACCACATTGGAAAAGATTCCCAGTATTTCATTTTAGCATTTCAAACCCTCTTCTGAAAACTTCTGGCTCATTAGAGAGATCATCAGAAAATATATTGAGAAATATCCTTTCATAGCAATTATAATTCCTCAGAGACTAAGATAAACTATGAAGAACAGAAGAAATTTTGAAAGTCATGTCATTCATCAACTTAAAAAAAAAAATCAATTCTTGTAGGACAACAAAACAAATCAGTCCTAAATTATTTCAGGCAGCAATTAAGAAGCAGTAGACTGAAGATAGGTAGCAGATTTCAACATCAAAGATATCACTTGCTGATGACAAGTTGTTGGGACTTTTTTGGTGTTTCTTTTAAATTTTATTTTTGTACAAATTAGATCAGAAAATATTTTACAGAATCCTTTTCTCTAATAAAACAGATTCTACTCTTCATTTCCTTTCTCTTTCTCACTAACAGGTCTCCAGCTGGCCTGGGAGGCTTATCACCTCTATCTAGTTATTAACAGTCCATTTGCTTAAGTACCTACCATAATTACTTTGTATGGTTCCTCCGAGAGATGCTTCATTTAAGGAACTCTAGGAAAAGTTCTGCTCTGACTGACAACCACACAGTCACATACCTGCCACCTGCTAGCATCTCTTCAGCCAAAATAAGTTTGTGGGAGAGACATCCTGCACTTGTCTGTATTTTAAAGGTTTTATTTCCCATCTCTCTTTTCACATTCCCTAATTCCATTTTAAACTGCCTTTTCCCCAGCTTTAGCTCTTTATGCAGCATCAGCCCTGAGTTTGCACACTAGCTGCTGCTCTAAATTTTGCAGGTAGGATCCTGTGCAATGCATGTGAGCCAGGGGGATTGCCTGGACTGAATTTAGCAGGTGCCTTGTTTCACCTTGACATGGTAACAGAATTTTATTGTCCCTTCTGACTCCTGCAACTCCATAGTCTAGGTAATAACTTTAAAAGCTAGTCTTTAGAATAACTAAAAGTAAGAGTAAAATACACTCTTTAGCATGTCATAGTAGTGATTTTATTTTCTGGTTACTTATTTTAGTTTTGTTATTTGCAGGTTCACAGATTCCCATTTTCTTTTAACTTTACCTAAAACATTAAAGTGAAATGACAGAATAATTTCCTTTATTTTTACACCTTTCACATGGCTTGAATCAAATCCTTCCATCAACCTCTTTGATAAAGTTAGGACCAGGTTAACTCAACCTCTGTACACTTTTTTCACACATTTCTCCTGGGTTTCAGGTTTGTAACAGATCTTGAGCTACAGCTGAGTCAGGATAACTAAGTCAGTGGCCAGACTCAGTGTCCCAAAGTAATGTTGTCCAGAATTTCAGACTTTTTAAGCCCAAATGGATGCAACAGAAGGGATGAGACTGAAAATTTTATTTGAAAATATAAATATGCTTATAAGGAATGGCAGGCAGCCTTTCCCTTTTTGCATAAGAAGTTAGTAGAGCAGTGAAATAATTTTTATCTCTTGCGGGTCTTTTCTTGAGTGAAAATACCACACTAAGTCTGTCAAAGACAATGGAAAGACTCAGTGAATCTGGGTGTAAATACTTCATGTGTTCTTTATTTTGTGCCTGTGTACCTGAAAATAAATAGAAAACCAAATCAACAAATAACAAAAAACCCCAACACAAATTAAAAAAGAGCAAAAAACTGAATCCCTCTAAATCCAAAGCAAGGCACTGCCATGTTGTGTTAGGTTTAATAGATACACTCAAAAATTTCTGAATGTTATTTAACTGCTATTTTCTACAGGAGAACAGCAGTAGGATATTTATCCACCAGATGTGACTGTAATCACTACAACCATCAAAAAAAAAAAAGAAAAAGGCAAACTGTCATTATGCATAGGTTAGCCAGCAAAAAACATGATGAAGGCTTTGTTCAGTCATTTTAATGCACCACCATGTAAGTGCTGTAGATTTTAGTCCTGTGGCCAGCAGAACTGTACCTTCTCATCTATGTCTTAAATATATCAGTCAAATAAGTATAGCACATGGAAAACAAATTTTGGACCTGTGGATGAGGCAATAGCACACCTGTCAAAATCTGAAGGTGCCACAAAAATGGCCTTCAGCAGTGCCTTATATAATTTGTACTTCTTTTGTAAACCCATTCTTGATCGTTCTAGAAGCTGGAATTTATACAGAAGAATGACAGAAGTTGAACTGGAGAGGTGTGACCAGCGTTACCATGGCAACTCTGAGTGCTGGGTATGTCAGGAGGCAGGTAAGACCCCTGTGGATCATCAAATGCCAACCTGGCTATTATAATGAATGGTAATTGGTTAAATTATTAAGCATTCTATTGCTTATCCCACAGTAACTAAATGGCCTTGCAGTTGCTATATAATTACTGGATGACTGATGGTCTGTTTTCTCCTTGTGATTTTTGTGGTTTCTTGTCTGTCATGATAACAAGACAGTCTAAATCTTTCTTACCAATCATAGGTCCTGGAAGGTGCTAAATGCCTTCGATTCATCAATTTTATAACGAAGCTGGCATGCTGAGTTCTCTTGAGGATTGGTTGTCAGGGTACTATAAAACAAAGTATTACTGCCACAGGAAACAGGTGTTTTGGTTAGGGTACTGATCTGAGATTTAAACTTTATGTCCTCTGCTAAACCCAGCAGAAAGCCAGAGTTTGTACTCTAACTTATCAGGTATTCAGATTACCTAAGCTCTTGTTACAGCCTTTACCTGCATGGCTCCCATGGTGAGGGGTAAGTTTGTCCACTTCATTCAGCTCTGTTCTACTCTGTGAACAGCTGCTGAGCTGCAGCCAAGAGTCACGTTTGAGAGAGGCTCTTAATTGCCTCTGAGCCATCAGGTGCCACTTCTCAGCTGGAATCAGAGCCAAGCTCACATGTCTCCATCCCTTCATCACCAGAGTGGCAAATTCCCAGCTCCTCTGGGAAAGGGATGCTCTTAGCCCTGGCCTCCCAGAGGCATTGGGGCAGGAATGCAGTCCTGTGTCCATGCTCAGCTGTGGTTATGAAGTTCCAGCTGGCAGCTATAATGTCCCCTCAGAGAATGGGACTGTGCTTTGCCTCCTCCCCTCCATTATGGTCCCAGGCTGTGTCAAGGGAAATATAGGCTGGATATTAGGAAAAAGTGTTTTACAGAAAGGTTAATAAAGTTCTGGAATGGTCTGCCCAGGGAGGTGGTGGAGTCACCATCCCTGGATGTGTTTAAAAAAAGACTGGATGAGGCACTTGTGGTTTGGTTGAGGTGTTGGGGCATGGGTTGGACTCAATGATCTTTAAGGTTTCTTCCAACCTGATCATTCTGTGATTTATGTGATTTCTGTGAATTTTGTGAATTCTGTGAATTTTGTGAATGGTGAGGCAAAATCCACTAGGAGTAGAGGAAGATTCCCTTAACTCTCTCTGCTTGATGCAAGCAGAATCTGACTCCCACTAAAGGAAAAAAAAGGAGGATTTTCCACTTATCATTCCAAGTTCCCATATTACCTATTGCCTCACTCAACTTAAAGGCAGCCAAATCTGAGTTTGAAAACAAAAGGACATTCAAGTTTTTTGGTCAAACTAGCTTAGATATGCAGCAAACATAGAGAGAAGAAATATGTATTTACTTTTGGGTTTGGCCACTAATTTAGTACCTGGACCTGAACAAACCTCTTTCTGTGTTTTCACATTCCGACTGTAAATCCTGCATAACACTTTTGTCATCCTTGGTCTGATTAGTCTGTTTAAAGTTAGGGATATCAGTGTCACTGTGGGGTAGTATTTTTTGTGTATTTCTGCCAGGCTTGACTCATTAGATTGTCTGTTTAGTGCTGCTCAAGTAGCCCCATAACATGTAGAATTTTGGTATCAGGATACCTAGCTCATTCTGGTAGATTGCTTTGATTTTCCTTACTCTTGGCTGTAGTAACTGCACAGTGGGAAGGGCTGAATGGATTTGCATGATACAAGAATTGTGTCAGATATGCCAATTAACTGAAATGTCTTTATAATCACTTTATAAAAAGTGATTATAAAGAAAGTTTAAAGAAAGATTAAAAATTATTTTCTTCTGGACCAGCTCATAGTCCTTTGGCAGAAGAGCCTAAACCCCCTGGGTTGTCTAATAAATGTGAAGTACATTTATAGTTCTCTAAAATAAATATAAAGTGTCAAGCATCCTTGAAAAAAAACTGGCAGCAGGGCAGAATAGGCCATTTCACAAGAAAATAAAAGGTCAGGGTAAAAGTGCCCTGAAAAATATTGGCAAAATTCAGTGCCTTCCTTTCAAATGGTACTTCTGATCTTTCAGGACTCTGCATCTCCCAAATATAAGTGCTGAAAGTACCCCTCTATCATTTCTTTGTAGTTGAGGATGGGATTTGGGGTTGTATTCTAGAGAATCTGGGATACAACCAGAATCTAGAATCCAACCAGATATCCCAGAGAATCCTGCAAGTTCCTCTGAAGGTGGTTGGAGTGGGTTTGAATGTCTAATTAAGAAGAGTGATACATCTACTAAATATGTGAATGCTCCAACTGGGAGTAAGGATTATTGTTAAGCAGTTTTGGAGGTGCAGAACATGGGCTCATTGCTCACTTCAGCAGTGCTTGAGGATTACTCTGAGCAGATCTGAAGATTGGGATTACTTATTTTAATGTTTTGGGAAGCCTGGACTGTTATTCTGTGCAAAATGATCACCCCTCTGAATTACTACAGTTATTTGAAGGGTCCTGTGATTTAAATTGAGGCTGTGACATCAACAGATATGCATGTCTGTTCCTTAATGACTATGCAGTGATGAACTCCTAGCTATCTATTTTTGGGGACAAGGAGATGGGCATTAGGGTGAGGGAGAGTCAGCAATGTTGGGGGGGTATTTCTGATGTTTTAAAATCAAGCTGAGGTAGTTGCATCAACTGATATAACTTTTATCCTTCATTTTTCAAAGGCTGGAAGCTGTAGGCTTTTCAGCCAAGCATGGTATTGGAGCTCAGCAAGTTTGTGTCCACTGTGCATGTACTGCTGATGACTTCAGCAACATGCAGAACCATTGAGTGTGAGTGGTTATCAATTGATATTAAGCCCCATTTCCTAAGTTGCAGGCATCATGGTGTTCACAGTCTTTAGGGAAGGCTGGGTTTAAGGAGGAAGGGCTGTAGAAGCAGAGTAATTTGTGTGGTTTGGCAGCTCTGCTCAAGGGAACTGAGAGTTGTCAGTAGATGTGGACAGTGCCCATTCCCCCTTGGGGCTGTGCTGCAGCCTGAGCTAAAGGGATGCACATTCAGATACAAAGCACAGTCTGTTGTTGATTTCAGGCAAAAACACTCACATGAGCTTGGAGTGGCTAACAGGGGTTTGGGACAGAATTAATTGTCTTGAGAAATGCTAAGATTAATGATGAGATTGGGCCTTCTGGACCACAAGTGTCTCCCAGTTGGAACTGGGATGATGTAGCTGAATTGTTGAAGGTGCTGTGAAGTGAGTGATGCCTTGTGCAGCTCTGTTTCTTTTTCAGGCATTTGTGGGTGCCTATTTTGTATTCAAGGAGCACCTTTCAGTTAGGATCTTAGACAGGGAGAGCAAGGGTACAGAACTGAGATTCATTGTAAAATTCAGAAGGTCCTGTAGGAGATGCCAGTACCTTTCTAGAAGTAGTGGGTTCCACCCACTGAGTTTAGGCTTAGAATACAGCTCAGCTTGCAGCAAGCAGAGGAGGAGAGGTGTATACTGGAACCTGTTTTAAGGCAAGCAAGGAGGCTGAAGCTAAAGTCCATAGTAAACTCCAAGATTCTGCTCTTGCATTTCCCTCTAGTTCTTGTGCCCCTCATGTCTGGAATTGCAGTTGGGGGACAGGATAATGTCTGGGAATAGGGTTGTTTCAAACAAAGCCCTGTGTGTCTAAATATCCCCTCACTGTGGTTAAAGCAACAAGGTTTCCTGTTCTTGGGAGGTGGCTAATGTTGGAGTGATGCTGTTTAAAATTATTAATGTATTTTTTTCATGTGATTTGGGTTTTTTCTATTTAGAGAATGAATAATGTTAAATCAGAGACAAGAATTTTAAAAATAGCACCAGGATTTATAGACCTGCACTTCTAAAATCAAGCTTAAGGCTCATAAACTTATGCTTGATGTTCCTGGATTTTAGTTGATTACCATCACTACCTCTAACATAAACTGAGCTAAGCGTCAGTATTTTATCTATTTTATCTATTTTCTTCTTCCAGTTAGACATTAGGAGCATGGTCTTCACCTCTGAACAAGCCTAGGAAGACTGTAGTTATTGCACAGAATCAAATTATAGCTAAGATAGATTATTTCCTACTTTCTGTTCCAAAAAAAGGTTATTTTCAGGTCTGAGCCCGGGCAAAATCTTAGGTTGTGAGAACCTTACCATTAATTATTTTGATCACATTGACAGACAAAAACTAGGTAATCTTTCATGAATCTGAAATCCCATATTTCTGATGATAATTATATATAAAGAAGTATATGTTTTCAAGAGGGTTGCCAGTTTAGTTTTAGAGAATTTGGACTTTCAGTGTATGATTTCTCCTGATTTCTGTTGGATCTGCAGATTTTACCTGAGATGACCGTGGCTTAGTTTATTCTTGATGCTTCTTCTAGAAGTGGTTTCTTAAAGTTTCTCATTTCAGGGATGGTATAAGATTTAGAGAGAAAACACTATAAAAATGGCATTATTTCTTTTTTTTCTTCTTTTTTTTTTTTTTTGTCCATCATGTTTATAGGTAATTTTTAATTTTGGGAAGCATTTGGTTGTGCAGGCACTAACAACACAAGGTGTGTGGCATGCAGTGGTGCATATACCACTTCCTGATGGAGTTTGGCCCCTTCACTTTTGTCTGGCATGTGAGAGCTCTAAGGAGCAGTTTATTAATATGTTCTGTTGCCATGACATAATTAAATATTTACTCAAGTGAAAAATTAAACAAGTGTGGAATTCATGATCCATAGATTGGGATAATAGTGTAGAATGTGCTCTACCTGTTGTTTCCATGAACAGTTTATATGAAATTCTCAGATATTTTGGGGAGCAGGAACTGTAGCTCCTCCTCTGCCTTCCAGTATGAACTTTCTAACCAGAGGACCATGGACCTATTATTTCATGGAAATGGGAAAAAAATTGAAGTAATCATGTCATGTAATCTATATCTTCATAGCTTGAGGAATATCCCATGATTTGGACTTTAGGATTACATTTTCTGAGATAGAGATGTAATTATTAGACTAAGAAACCCCAGGGCTCCTCCATCCTGAGGGCATATTGCCAACACTGTTTTGTTCAGGCACAACAGTTATTTGGATATGGTGGGTTTTGGAAAATTTAAGTGGGTTTGGACAATGCCCTCCACAAGACAGCCAACAGAATAATTTGAGGAATATCTACTTGGTTAACCCTTTCCAGACAGGTTAGACATGGTAGACCTTTGATTGTTACCACAATTCAGACAGTCTTAACATGCCCAGGAGAAGGTTCTTTTTAGAGCCTTAGTTACAGAATTATAAGGATCTATAACTCTAGAGCACTGAGGTGGCAGCTAGATAGATTGAATTTCTTTAAAAAACTAGCTTTATACTCTTTATATCCTTCTGTACATAGTAATTACCATAGAACCATAGAATTCTGAAGACCTATGCACATCACCACAGGCCTAACTATATTTCATAGGACTGTAGAATGGTTTGGTTTGAAAGGGATTTTAAAGGCCATCTAGCTCCAAAGCCCTGCTGTTGGCTGGGACACCTTTCACTAGACCAGGTTGCTCAGCACTCCAATTAACCTGTCCCTGAGTACTTCCAGGGATGGGGTATCCACAGCTTCTCTGGCCAACCTGTTCCTGTGCTTCATCATTCTCCCAGGAAAGAATATTCTTCATCATATCTAATAATCTAATCCTTCTCTGTTTGAAGCCATTTCCTCTTGTCCTGTCACTGCATGCTCAGTGAATGGCAAGAACCACAGTATAGTTTAAAATTACTGGGGAAAATAGGATTTTTTGGTTTTTTTTTATTTTTTCTTAAGCAAACATAAAAGAGTTGCCATACTTTTTTGTGTTAAACTTTTCTCAGCCTCTAGGGAATCTACCAAAAATGCTTATAAGAAAACCAGGAAATTGGAGACAGCTGTTAGGTTATTTAGGGGATGCTAGTAAAGAACTCCAGTATCAACATTGCTAGCTTTTATCCTGTTCAGGTACTTATGGAGATGTCTTCAAACTGTGATTATGCACTGAAAAGATGAGTCAGCCAAATTAGCAAACAAGTTAAAAAGGCATAGCAAAGAGACACACTGAATTTGTTTTCTTCATTTCTACCTAAGTTTCTGGCCATTTGTTTGATGTGTAGAATAAGAATGTATTTTCTCCTTCCCGTACTGATTAAATGTAGATCTTACAAAGATATTTCCTAGTGTTTCATGCAAATCTAGCATGATATCATTTGGCATGCTCTCAATGGAAGAAGAAAATATCAAATGACTGAAGTAATGATGCTTCAGTATTAGATTGAAGAATACATATGCTCATGATAGGGCTTGGTTTTAGAAAGGGGAGAAGTATTTGAATTAAATTCTTGATGTAGAGATGTTTCTGAAAAAAGCATAGCCTGAAAGAGACTTTTTCATGCAGCAAAAGACATGGTCTGACCTATTTGAAGTCAGAAACTGCCATTTGGCATCTATTAGTAAGCATAAGAGGGTGTCCTCTGTGTTGAAGTCCATTCTAAAAAAGAAAAAAAATGTTTCTAAGAAGCATTTTTAATTAAAACTAAAATCTGTATAATAGAATCCTCTTGTCTTCAACATAAAAATTTTCAGTGATAATGATTAAATGAGTCTGCTGTTTAGTATTAACTGAACAGAAAATGCATTAAAATATCTGGTTTATGCATTAACACAGAATGAAATTTCTTGAACTTAATTTAAAATATATTTTCATATATATATACACTTATATACTCATATATATATAAAGTTAGCTGCCATTAATTATATTTTGTATATTTCTGTACATATATTATTTTATTTCTGTAAAAATATATATGTCTGAAAAGTTAAGACTGTTAACCTTCAGAAGCTGAAAATACATTCCTTTCTGAGCAAGTGTCCACCTAAGAAATAAGAGATGGAGTATTTTAAATTTCATAAGATGCAGGCAAAATGTCCAAAGAAACTCTGCAAGATCTTGTTTGTTTATGGTGTTGGGTTTTTTTAAGCAAATGTATTTATGGAATGGAGATGGTGAAAGTTTTGCTCACAGATTTGTATTTTTGAAAAAGAAGCCAACTTTTTCTCACTGTCAATATTGTGCATTGCAGACTGTGAAAATCAAAAGATCCGATTTTCCAGAGCGCTTCAATTGACATTTCCTTTCCACACTCTAGACTTCCAAAATGTTAAGAGTATTGATTAAACATCTGGTATTTTGGTAGGTTTCCCATATCTTTAAAAGAACAGCTCTCAAATGATTTGGAGACTCCAAAGGCTCAAAAGAGGAGCGTGCTGTTTCTCATTTTAGTGTAATTGAACAGATTTTGGAGGGAGAAAAACTTACTTAAAGTTTTATATATGTTGTGTTCTATAGATGTATGCATATAAATGGAATAAATACTCCAAGTGGCATCTCCTTTCATTTTGGATTGTCATCCTTGTATTAATTTCCTATGGCTAAAAAGGGAGGCTGTATTTCTCATCTATTTGAGGACACAGCAATAATTAAAAATATGCCCATAATCTGATGGTTTAAGAGATTGGGTTCATGGCTGGGCAACCCTTCTTAAGTCTCTCAGCATGGCCAATAGTAGACACCTACAAAATATTTTAGGTAAGGGATGACTGTGGAGTCATCCTTTTGCTGTTACAGCATCCCAGCTGCAGCGGGCAGATACCCTGCCCCACAGTTCCTGCCTGGTTTATCAGTGGAATTCTCCTCCATGAACTTGTCCAATCTTTTTTTATCTCTGTGACCTCCATAACATTCCATGGCAATGAGGTTTGCAACGTGGTAATGTGCTCCATGGAAATGTACCCTGACTTATTTAAATCTCCCACTTGGTTATTTTCTGAGCTGTTCCTTTATTCCTGTATTTTTTCAAAGAGAAGTCAGCTGTTTCTTCTTCACTTTCCCCTCTTAATTCCTGTTTCTATGAACTTTTCTCATGTCTTTTTCAAACTGAGAAATTATTTTAACCCTTATATAGTATGGAAACTGTTTGAATCTGTCCTATAGACAACCTTAGTGACCCCCTGATTCTACAGAACCTTCAATTTTCTATGCATCTATGTCTATTTTTGGTTTGTTCTTTTGAATAAGAATTCAGGAGAAAAGTGAGAAAATGAGTGGAGAAAAAAAGCAAAGGCTCTACCAGCTTCCATTTTCCTACTTTTCCCTCACTCATGGGACTTTTTTTTTAATTTTTGGAAGGTAATATATTTGCTTAATCTAAACATATCCAAATTTTCTGGAATTTTATGCCATGAGCATACTGAATTATATTGCTAATGCAGAGAATTTTTTTCTTCAAGTTAAAACAATGCTGTGTTTCAAATTAGCTTCAATGGAACCAGATCTCACTCTCAGAAATAAATAAATAGGAAATATATAAAACATTTCTGTTTCCAGCATTGCTAATTGGTTGAGTAAAATTTGGGCAACGTTTAAGTTGCTGTTGTGCTACTGCTGCTTTCTTGTCAACACTCAGATTTATCTGTTTTATTTCTTGGTCTGGACATGTTTGAATGATGCAATCTAAGCATGGAACTTCAGAGAAGGAAAAATTGAATTTTTTTATTGATTTTATTTTGAAAGGAGAAGAGTTCTTGTCAAAATATAAAACTTCAGGGCTTAGATTACACTCTAATAAATGCTAAGCTTCTGACCAGAGTCTTGCCTTCCCAGGAAGGTAAGATTCCCCTCTGTAAAAATTCCCTATCCCCTCGAATGTTTAGCATTCCCTCAGCATGCTTTCCCAACTGTTACATGTGTAACTTTATTTATGGATGAAAGCCACCACTGCAATGTTCTTCAGCTGCTCCTAAAGTCTGAGGGCTGAATGAATTTCAAAAATGATACCTCTCACGTGCCTGAGTGCCAAGTCACAATTTTTGGCTCGAGATTCATTTCTCAACAAAGCTCTTCCCACCCAGCTCTCTGGTTTCTGTCTCAGCAGACAGGTCAGGACAGAAGAAAAGGACAGGTTGGGTACATGAGCTGGACTGCTCCAAATGCAAACTTTCTCCCTTTTTTATCAGCTAATGTAGCTCAGTACCCAGCAGTGGAAACAGCTTCCAAGATGGGCAACGAAGGCATGGAATTCCCACTGACACTTTTTATTCAGTAGGATTGTTTTTTACTGTCTCTCTAGGTCGACACCAGGAAGTGTGAGACAGGGAGCTGGCAGAAGATAGCAAGAATTTGTTTAACAGCAAGGTAATTGTTACATTCTTAATGATCCTAGTGTTGCTTATGGGATCAGTTATATGAATAAATGCTAGTTAAAAATGTTTCCCCTGATAATTTTTCATCCAAAATTATATTTTTATTGAAACAAAATTTGCTAAAAGAAAACTATCTCAGTTCAGCCAATAATGAAATGTCCAAGGAGGTAATTTTTAGTTTTTCCCAGTGAAAATACATTGTCGTGATTTTGCACCTCATTTCACATCACTGTTCATGTATTTTTTAAATCTACATTCACACAATTATACCATTTTGTGCATTGCCATTATTTAATAATTGAACTGTAGTTACTATTGCAGTGGCAAGATCATCATGTGGATAAAGGTGTTTGCTCAAAAATGGATGATCCAAAACACAAAAAGTATTCCCAGAAAGTCAGGAGTATCTTTTTAAACTCTGTGTTTTTATTGCTGATTTGTTACATCCTGACATGATCTTCACCTCTGGGGAGGGGAAGAGGATCAGAGATTTTATTAGCAGGAGCAAACAGGTACCTTATATTCTAATGTTGCTACACATATTTCTGGAATGCTGCATACAGCTCACTGCAAAGCTCAAGGATAATCTGCAGCCAAAACCAACATGAAACCAAAGTTTGAAACATTTTGAAAAAATCATTGGTAAAATGTAGGTAATTTATGCAGGGTAAAATGAGCATCTAATTTAAAGAAGGATAAATTCTTTCTGACAGAGCTGAGCAGTGATAACAGTGCTGAAATTTCTCAGGTTGAACAGTCATTTCCCACTTATTCAGGCTGATTTCAAATCTCATTAATTTTTTTCCCCCTATTGTCTCCAAAGAGGCTTGGATGGAGTTCTTCCTGAAAAGGGGCTTGAAAAAGGAGTCCTGGGATAGCAAAGAACTTCCAGTGGAGTTTTGAATTTTTTGCTTGCTCAATTCCAGCGAATTTTTCTCTTCTAGATCCTGCCTTCAGAAAAGGTAATAGAAAACTACCATGACTCAGCTTAATAGGGAAAGTGAGAGTGGTTAAGGCAGTTAAGAGAAATGTGGAGTGTTATTACTACCAGTGGACTGTTCTCTTGTTCTTTCAATTTCACTCCAAGAACTAAATGGATCCTTCAAAATCTGGCTAACTACCAAGGACACAATCAAACATCTGTGCACCAGATGCACCGAGCATTATATCCAGCTGTGTTACTGCAGCTACATCTGCAGAACACAGCATTTGTCAACTTCCATGGCCAGCAGGCTTTGGAAATCCTATCTATAGGAATTAAAGCTTGCAGTAGAAGTAAAAGTGTGGGTTTTGCTTTCGACATTTTTATGTCTTCTTTTACCTGTTTGAATTTCTCAACTGAGTTGCTTGTAAGGTTGAAATATTGGAGGGAAATAGCAGGTGAGTTTTCAGCCCTGGAGACATGGTTTCAGGTTATGGTAAAGAAAAGAAAAGAAGTTTCAACTCATCCAGTATTTTCATTTTAAATTTTTACTTTTCTCTTAGGAAATGTCATAATCAAAGTGTTCAGAAAAAATAGCATTTTCTTTATATGGAGCTGTATTATAGCTGAGGAAAATTGAGGAGAGCATTTCTCCTAGAGGCCACTAGAGCAAACTTCCAGAAGAAATTGAGAATTTCTGTTTAACTTGCTGAGGTGATGAGTTTTTATCAGGAGAATATACTGTAAGTTTCCCCTTCCAAATACTCAGAAGCATATGGAGGTTCTCTTGCTATGTAAATTAGCAAAGTTCTGTCATTCACTGCAATATTTATTTGACATATTACCCTCTCCTTTTCCATTTCCCTCAAGGATCTGTTGCAGTCATCATAATAACATGGGAAAAATATTATATTTGTATACCTTCACTGCTTTTTCCTAACCTTGTAACTCTGCCTTGTTAGGGTTATCCATTAGCAAGTTAGTAAAAGGAAATGAAAATGTTTTTCTTTTGCAGAAAAAGGAGAAAAAGCAGCATTTGGTGGATGCAGATTGGTAACAGTGGCCACTCTATTGAACTGGCAATCTTCCTTGAAGTTTTCAGGCAAGTGGTTTTAAATTATAGATATAATTTCTCACAAACAAAGTGTTAATTTCGCACTACTGAATGCATAAAACATTTTTCATTTTTAAGATATGTTTGCATATCTAAACTTGGTGTATTTTTATTTTAAAATGTCTCTTATATTTTTAGAAGTTATTGATTTGCCTTTTCAATTTTACCTTGCTGAATCATTCTATTCAAAGTTCATCTTCAGGAAATATTCATACTTGGTCAGTTGTATTCAAACTTGTGATTTTGTTGAAATGATACACCATCAAAATTTGACCACATGCAAATATATATTGCATTTGTATATTGAAATTAAAAATAAAATAGGGGAATTATTTTACACAGACCGAGAAAATGTTTAATCAGAACCACCTAAAACTTGGCAATTATATTTTGAAAAAAAATCAGTTATTTGCAAGGAAAAGTTAATTTAAAACCAGAATGTGATATTTTATTAATGTTTACTAGTAACAGACCCCTTATGCAGCTGGAAATGCTAATTATTGACCACATCTTACATAAAATTCCCTTTAGCTTTGATTCAGTGTTCTCTCTGTTTATTTTTCAACCTTCTTCCTCTCTGTGTCCTGTTCTTCCAGTAGTAATAGCTGGATTTTGGACACATCTTGCCCTGCATATTTGCCTCTTCTGACACTGTCAAGAGCAAACCAGTGTTGTGGTAGCAGGAGACATAAACAAGATGAAGAACATTAATTTTCCCTAACTTAAATCATAGGCAGTGTTATCTAGGCTCTGAACTGAGTTTGTATCCAGATAATAATGGGAAGCAGGATGAAACATTTTTGTTTCCATTCCAGGCCTTTTAATAGCAAATAATTCTCCTTGGGAGAAATGTTTTCCTAACTGGACATTTTTTCTCCAAAAATGGAAGTTCCACTCTACTGGTAAGTAACTCATATGAAAGCTACTGGCTGTTTTTCTGCTGTTTGTAACTGGAACCAGAATAAAGGTTACAAATTGTGATTCACAGCATGGGTCTGCTGATGTGGTTAAAATGACTCACAAATTAAGGCAAGGGCAAAATCAACTGCATTAATGAGATCTAGAATAAAATTAAGTAGTTGTGTGATGTTCTTGATTAAATGGCATAAAGTTGTTAAGGTAACTGAATTTAAGGAGAAGGGGAGCTGATACTGTTAGTCATAGATATTTCCAGTTGTTTTACTGCAGTGAATGTTTAATTTTTGTATTTTGTTTTCTATGCTGTTAAAAAGAACACACAAAAAATACTTCACTGATTAAAACATACTCCACATCTTATGCAAAACACATCTGAGATAAAATTACTCCAGTCAGAATGTGGGAGAACAGAATTTTATTTCAAGATTACAGTGTTCTCACTAACATTCTCAACTACCTATACACTTCCAGAATATTTTGTAATGCTTTAAAATATCCTCACTGCACTTTTGAAGTCAGCTATATCAGTCACAGTTATGTTTTGTCTAGGGTAGGGTTTTTTGCCTCATTTCCTCATTGCCTTTGTCTTCTTCTGCAAAGAAAAGGGTGGAATTATGTGAGTGTTTTCTTTTAATCCTGAAAAATGCTTCTCCTTTGACATGAGGAGTGTCTACGACCTGTGCATTTCCATGGTGTAAATAAAAACATATTTACAAAGCTCTGGCCTCTCTCACATGTGAAGAGATACTAATGAAAGAATAGGTGGGGAGATTTAAGTAAACAGAGAAAATAAAAGTGAGGTAGAAGGTTAGAAAAAGTAAATAATATAAAATACTGATGTTCTGGAAAATAATATCTTTCCAGAAAATATATAAACATGGATAGAATAAGGAAGACATAACCTGACAGCTGCTATGAATGCTGAAGTTCATAAGGAGCACTAACCTTGCTTGGTACATCTGGAGAGACATGGAAAACAAAAGTAGTAAAAGGAGCTGTTTTGACAGCTTGTCGAGCAGACAAAAGAAAGCCAGGAACAGTTGAATGTTCAGAGGAGGTTTCAATTGCTGTATTATTGCTCTCTATTCTAAATTAAAAACTATTCTCATTAATACTTTGAAAAAAATCTTGATTATTCAAAACTTTATCAAATCTCATATTTGTTTGAAACTATTTGATATATGTCAGATGTTCAATATCTGTTAGAAATATTTGTGTGTGACTCGGTCATCATAAATAAAAAAGTACCTTGGAAACAAAACTGAAAATAACTTTGATTATTTCATTCTGAAATGGTCAGGAGTGACAAATGTTCAGTTCTGTGATGTGCTTTGGTAGTACAGCCTTGCCTGGTGATGTTGTCACCATTTTTGGTGGTATTTGTTACTATTGTGATGTCCTCAAATAGGTCACCCAGCATTTATGGACAGGTGAAGGGGAATATGAAAGGTGTCTTAAAGGCTTTGGGCACAATCCCTTAAGTACCTATGATTAGAAAGCCTTCTCTTAATATTTATTATTATTATTATTATTATTATCATTATTATTATTATTATTATTATTGTGCTTATAGATGCTCAAATCGGAATCCATCTAGGAAGAAAGGTAATATTTTTTATTACAATTTTGGTATTTAGTGATAAGAAGCAGATGGAAGGAGTATGGCCTCTTGTATTGGTACTATCACAGAGGGCAATAAAGTATTCACTGATACATGATGTGCTCACCAGCTTCCTACAAGGAATTGTTATGAGCTCTACTGTCATCTTACACTGAGAGAGAAGGCAGGGGTTGAGGAAAGCATCATTAACTTTCTTGCAGAACAATTGTGAACAGTTTCCAGAATATTTGATTGCATTTTTATGCAGAAGCTCTGTCAGGCCACCTAGAACAGCTGTAGCTGTTTTTTTTTCCCTCCCCATTACCTACTTTCCTTTTGGAGCACTGATGTTGCCAAGTTTTAAACTGCTACGTTATTTTTCATCTTTCCTTGAAAGATTTGGAAACAATGATTTTCAACAAGTCAGTACCTTGTTACAACTTGGCAACTGGCCACAGTCATAAAATTTTCAAATCCAAAATACTTATATTACTAGAATGCAATATTTTTTTTTTTAATTTTAGAACAAATTTAATTCTTTTTAGTGTATGGATGCTGCCATTTGTATAGTGAAGTCCAGGACACATTTCCATTGAGGGGAGATTCAAAGAAATTATTTCAAGTCAAAATAGGAAATCAGAAAGAATCTCACCTAGAAGAGTTCCATCAAGATATGGCAACAATTTTGCTGTGAGTTTGGGTGAGGAGGAATTTTCAACCAAGAGTCTTACTCAGCTATTGCTTAAAAATATATTTTTAGCTGTTGTTAGGAGGCTGACTTGTGGTACTGTAAATCCTCTTTGTTTTCTGTATCCATGGATGTTCTGTGCCATGTTTTGTTCTCCTTCAGATTTGCAGCCATCTTAAATAATCTGGTCAAGACTAGAGAAGCATTCTTGATGTCTCAGATAATTTTCATTCTTTCTCTTCATGTGTGAAATATCTATGCCAAAGGAAGGAAGCAGTCATAAATCTGGTATGCTGACAGGATTATTTTTCAGAAGAAGAAAATGTCTAGCTCATCTTAGGTCTAAACTTTGTGATAACCCTTTTTCCTAAGTAGAACTACTAAACCATTGTCATCTACTTTTTTTTTTTTTTCTGGAATAATAGCAAAGAGGAGCTGTGATATTTTCAGGTGTGAAGATAAGGAATTTGAAACCAAAGCTCATAGAGACTTTGTAGTGTTTGGATTTTTTGACCCTTAACTTTCCATATAATTTTTTTAATGGTAATAAGTTTGTTTTGTTTTGTTTTGCAAGATTCACGTGACCAAGCACAGAATAAATTTATTTATCACTTGCAGTAGTTATAGTCTATATCTTCCAAAATGAACCTAAATTAAAATTTAATAAAGATATTACAATCATCTATTTTTCATTGCTGCACTTTTTCAGTTCTAGAATGATTAGTCAGGCTGCTAAGTCGTGGGTAATGCTTCTCTGCTTTTCCTTTCCTACTGGTAACTTGTTCACATTATCATTAATATTTCTGAGCTATTGTTAGAGATAGTCATTCTGACACAGATTTTTAAAAAAGGACCGATTTTCATATTAAATAACTTCATTTGCCAACAGTCTTTGTACAGTGTTTTATATAATAAGTGTCAGAGGTCACTTGCCAGAAGTTCTTTGTGTCTAATACATCAATCTCATCCTGCTGTAAGCGTGGGAGTTCTATTTTAAATCGTGGTGCATGTTTCTCCTTGTCTTTGCTGCTTTTATTTTTGTCTCTGCATAGCACTGTGATCTGCTATGATTAACATCATGCCCTTGAAATCCAACATTCTCGCTATATGCATGATATTTTCCTTTAACACGTTTCATAGAAGGGCAAGTTCTACTTTGTAGCAAGCATCACTTATTCAGAACTGGAAAAAATTAATTTATTTGGTCGAAGGTTCCAAGGTCTTCAGTCAAGGGCAGATAATTTCCTAGCATCCAAATCCTTTTGTTGAAAAGATTTCAAGTATTGGATTGTTGTTATTCTTTGCTCCATTTTATTCCTGTATTTCGCATTTTTTTGTTTCTCTCATCAATGAACAGAGAGTAAATAAAATATTAAACATCATAGTAATAAAGATTAAGCTTGACATGTTCTGTTATCCTACAGCAATTGAAAATTGTCCCCGTGCAGCCTAGCAGAGACTAAATATGGAAGCTGTCTAATGGAAACTGGACACACTCAGCAGTGTGTCCATGCTGATTGTTTCAATGCAGCTCCTGACAGATTTAAAAAGGCAAAAGCACAATGGTACTCATAGCAGAGCCATGACTCAATCTTTCAGCTTGTCATTCCTCTTTCTCCTTAGCTACCTAAGCCCTTTGTTTTTTCTTCTTTTTCTATCCTAGATCAATTCCCTGATCTACCTCAGAGCAGTTCCAAAAAGAGTTTTAGCACCTCAGCTCAGAAGTGGGATGGCTGTATAAAAATGGTGCCCAGGAGCCTTTTCAGTTGGTATTGTTCCCATCAGCTTTGCATTGTCAAACCATGTCCTCAGAAGTGATGACTATAAGAAAATAGCAAATTAATTTGGTATATTGGAAATGAGAAAAATATAGGACAGATCTTTTCAGGAAATCAAGAAATATCACTCTTTTTTTTCTTTAGAGACTGAGTGTAATTTTAATACAAATTAAATACATTAGGAAATATTTTTTTAAACCTTACATGGTTGTTCCAGTGGTGTATGATTGGGTGTTAGAACATTGCCAAGATATGTTATTCTACCAGTAATTCAAAATCAAGCTTACAATGACTGATCAACCCAGAAACATATGTGGGCTAGAAAAAAACAATACTTATCAAACAAAATGGCCAGGTGCTGTGGTGGAAAATGCAGCCCTACTTCAACCAGCAAGGTAAAGGAATTGCATTCTGAGGAATTTCCAACATTTTTCTTCTCTTTTAGTTAGGATTTTGAAATGTTCCAGAATTGAAAAGTATTTTGGTTGAGTAATATCTGCATATTTTATTTCACTGTTATTGTTCCAATTCATGTCACTGTACTATATCAAAATAGCATTAACATCCAATTTATATCTGTTGGACTTATAATTCAGTTAAGACATCAGAGAAACTGTTTCTGTTACTAGATAACTTTTTGTGAATCACATCTTCTTGATATTTGTCCCCTAAGCCATGTTTTAATGTGAGTGATCTGAGAGGAGCCCACTTTCCCAAGCATATTTCCACAAATAAAAATCTGCCATCTTGATAGCTTTGCCAAACTGCTTCAATCCTGATGTTGAATAAAACAATTATTGACCAAAAAGCTGTCTTCCTCAACTCTTTGATTAACACACATTGCTAAAACTGCGGTTCGAAATAGAGCTATTCTTTTTATTCTTCAAAATAAGTGATGGATATAAACATCAGTTATTTGCAGGTCTCTCATACACATAGACTTTGAAAAAATGTGCCTGTGTTTTCAGTTGCTATCCAGGCTTCTGCTGTAGCTGCTAACTCGATTCTTGTGAATCTTTGCTATGAATTGGAATTTTGCTTCAGCTTCCAGCATGTTCCTGATGCACCATAGCAAGGTGCACTGGTTTTACAACATGTTGATCACTTTTCCCAACACACTCCTCAGGGTTAATACTATTTTTCTTTCTGCCATTTGTTTTTCCACCTGACCCAAACTATCCAATTAACTTGCCCTGTCTTCTGGTGCTTTCTCAGATGTCAAACTGGACATTTCATGGTTCTAAGAACATATTACATCACTGTAGGGGCTGGAGTAAGAGTTGCCTGCCCAATCTGTTTAAAGTTTTGTAAATTAAGTCCTTTTTCTCACTGTTTTGGCCTTTTTACCCTTCTCTAACAAAAGTAGATCTGCAACTGGAAATTACCAATATTTCAGCAGAATTGGTGAGTATACTGTCAGAAAACCTTGGTGATTTTGCTACTTGTTTTTTTTCAAAAGAGCTGCATGCCAGCAGTGGTTTTTTTTTTAAATCTGAGGCTTATTTAATATTTTTTTTTTTAGGCTTTTAAATTTCTTTCTTGATCTTCTCAAGAGTGCTCTTGCCTTAGCTTTGTGCTAAGGACTGGTCTTAGGGAATCTTGATGTTGCATGATTATTTGAGGCTTGGCTTTCTCTCTCTAGGCTTGTGTTCCATTCAAGCCACTAAACCAACTGGCAGCAAGCTTCTCTCTGGCTTTTCATGTACTGCTGGGAGGCAGAAAAACCAGTTTTATCCAGACAGCACTGTGAGGATGAGTTGCATGAAATTACTTATCCAGTCTGCTTGCAAAAAAAATTTACATTTCCTGTCAGCATATGCATTGTCTGTTATTAAAGACATTTCTAGGACTTAAAAATGCCATACCATATGAGAGTATGGTTTGCTATGTGGCACAGAAAAGTGTAGGTCTATTCAAAAAAGTCAGGTTTGAATGTGTTATCATTTTAAAGTACATCCTTAAATGGATGAAGTGGCATGTATCTTCCTACAGGAAATGAGAATAAATAGGTTATATTGAGCAGTCATCATCATCTAGAAATGGGAAGTAAAATGTTTTCTATAGATTTTCTTCAGAGTCTTCATGGTGGTTTTTCTTTACTTCACACCAAATATCATTAAGCTGCTAGTAGCTGAAAATCTTGTGTGTGAGAACAGAAGATAGCTTTTCCCCATCAGTGAAGGCATTTTTGTTTAATAACAACTTTGATCCTTCTACTGTTGGCAATGGTCATTGAGAAATCCTGACATAAAGAAGGTATCTGCAAGATAAAGTTCTACAAGGGATGATTAGCAGCACTTAAGTTTTCTTTCTGTTGAAAGGAAGAATCCCTGATTGAACAGTGCATTGAATGATATGACAAGCAAGTACTTGATCCCTGTCCAGCTGGAAAGGAATTGTATTCATCAGCAGCTTTTTAGCTAAGGATGTCTTTATATTTTCACTCTTTGTTTGAGTCTCTCCAGATCCTCCCTTTACTTCATGTCAGCACTATATAGTAGGTATGCCAAGTGGTTTTGAAATTTAAATTACAGTCTCTTTTTCAGATGTTATTGGAAAGAACATGTAATTTATAACCACGTGTTAGGAGTACAGGATGTTCGTGGTTCACTGCCAATTCTTCTTTTGTAAAGTTAATAAAACTTTCATAAAACACTTATACACTTGTATATTTCATGGTAAAGATTTTTTTATCTCATAGGCTAATGTAAAGATTTATTAAAAACATTTTTTTGTTAAGAGGAGTGTCAATAGTTTGCAGCTGAGTGTAATTTTGAATTCCCAGTAGATGACAGTCTGACTGAAAATGACACTAACAGCTTTGTTGATTTAGCACTAAAAATAAAGGATTCTTTCAAATGATATAAAGCTCTAATACCCTGAGTGTGCTGAAATACACTTGAGACCCTTCAGCAGAGTTTCAGCGCCGTGTTCGCCAGCGCTCTGGATTCCGGTGAACAAGCATGAGTGTGCTTCCTGGCACTGACCCACTGGGCTCCCACCTAGAAAAGCATGGCAAGGGTCAGCATGCTGCACTGGGAACTGAAACTGGTGTGTCTAAATATGGGAGCCATCAGAGCTTTGGAGAGTGTCACGCGATGGACTTCCACTAAGACCTTGTGACATCATTGTGCCTAAGTTTGTCTTTCCTTTTTTCCTCAAAAAATTGAGCACTTGAAGTATTTAATTCAGTAGCAACCCAAAACTACTACCATCTGATAGCTATGAAGAGGTATGTGAAAAGAGCTGATGGTTTCATGCCAGCTTCTGCAGGATGGTTGTTCGCTCTCTTTTTGTGATGTGATAATTGATAGCTTTGCTGGCGATCTTGGCAAAGATGCTGAGGATTAAATAGCCCAAGAGATGGAACTTTCCTACTCTCCTAAGTGAGAAACAGACATGTTGGCCAGGCAGCATGGAAGAGTCTACAGTGCTCCTGCTGTACTGTACTGTACTAAATAAAAATACTGCAAAAGGATTTCCTCCATCTTTGAACAGCTTTTATTCAAACTAAGAGTATTTAGAGCTATGTTCTCATCTTTATCTGATTTCAACCTATCTTCCCCTTGTAGTCTGGAATAGGTCAGGTAATGCAGTGACAAAAATATTTTCCACAACTTTACAGCCACCTACCCTAAGCATCTGCATCAGTGAAACTGGAATAGAAAGCTCTGCACTTCCTTAAATGATTGCATAAAGAAAAATGATGAGGTGTAGAAAGTGACTTTGGTGTAGAGTTGGTAACAAGTGCTAGAGGGCACTGATAAATTTGTCATTTATAGGATACAAATTTTTAGTAAGAAATCTACAAAGTTCCTCTTTCAGTCTGGTAAAAAAAAAAAAAAAAGATTAAAAAAATCACTATTTACTTTGAGCCTGCCAACTTTTGTTATTTCATCCATATGTTGTGACTACTGCAGTACATTTTTGCTTTCTTTAGTGTTTTTCCTAAAACAATTCACTCCTGATAGACAAGTGGCTAAACTTGGAGAACAGAAGGGCTACATTTACAGATCCATAAATGGTAGTAATAATAATATCCACAAATGGCAGTTTGGGCTGTGAAAACAGTAGCACTGAATACTGTAGGAAGCAGAGAGGGATCTAGGAAAAACTAAGGATTTGTTGTATTTTTCCATTTTATCTTGCCTATGTGATAAAATAGAAATGTGGCTCCTTAGAGAATCAATTAGTGTGCATAGAAATAAGGAGGAGGTAATTATATAGAGGGAGTTAAAGACAAAATGGTT
Source organism: Haemorhous mexicanus (assembly GCF_027477595.1). Taxonomy (NCBI): domain Eukaryota; kingdom Metazoa; phylum Chordata; class Aves; order Passeriformes; family Fringillidae; genus Haemorhous; species Haemorhous mexicanus. The sequence goes on from NC_082346.1 coordinate 15,310,279, forward strand.
GAAAACTTAATGTGTTTATAAGAAAATGTTGAGTGGCTGCTGATTCTTGACCTAGATCGTGCAGTGATCACAAATTTGACTCAAATAAAATCACTTTTTTAATGCAAATTAAAGTTCATATAATGGAGTAGCTTTTGACTCAGATTGACCTCCCAGTAAAATGTGTGGGATGTATACACCCAAATTATGGGAACATGAGTTGCCTTTCTGTATAGAGCTTTGCCAAGTGGCTGGTTTGTGTTTTTTTTCTACTACATGCATGGCTTTCCAGATTCAGAAAAAAAAATGGAGAGAATCTTCTCACTTGTTGGAAGAGTCCTTGCAAAGTTCACATCACCAATCAAAGAGCATCTAAACCATTTTAGTCCTATGTAAATGCAGCATGATAAAGTCAAAATTCTGGAGTTTTTGAGAAGCAATAGCATTTATATATTTATATATAAATCAGATGAAGAAAAGAGTGGCTGTTCTCTGCAAGGAGCTCCAATGTGCCAATTGTGTTATCTAAATGAAGTAATCCTATCCACTTTGAATGTCAAATAGAAAGCCTGGTGAGGTTCAAGATAGTTCTGCATAGGCCATGACTGAGGTGCAAAGCTAATTTGGTACCCTCCCTTAGTGAGGCTTGTGGGAAAAAAAAAATTCTCTTTATTATTACCTGAGAAAGCCTGAAGATAAGAGAGTAGCTTTTATGCACACAAGTCCTTCAAAACAATTGTTTTAAATTAATCTTTCCAGATCTGACAGAGCTGACCACCATTTTTTTTTTTATTTCCACAGTAAATTCCCTTCTCCTAAATTGCTAATAGGTTAAATTTGTCTGGGGTAATTTCTGAGTTTTTGATCCTCTCCCATCAGCCTTACTGAAACACATTTTCTAGGGAAGTGTTGTGTTTTGTATGAAAATGAATCTGCAGAGGAAATAGAATCACACTGGTACCATTACTATTAATCTTCATTAAGATGATTAGAAAACAGGCAAAACATATGTTAAACAGCTTGGAAAAGATGAACAATGCATATAGAGGTCTTTAACACCTTCCAAGTGGAAATAAATAGTTTTGTTATTTACAGGTTTTTTATTCAATATTAAATTTACCAACATTTAATCTATTTGACCATAATTTTAATACAACATTCTTGAAATAGGAAAGTCCTCTAGATAACTACAGTCAATATATTTGTCTTGGAATGTTCTTCTTCTGTAGATAAGAGAAAAATGAAAAAAAAAAATTATTATAAAGTAGTGATTAGAACTGAGTGGAAAAAAAAAAGTATTTTTCTCTGTTTTTCACTCCATTATTATTTTCAAAGATCAAAAGATGAGAAAAATTTTGATCAGCTGGTTTGTGGGCGGGCTAGAGCTGCTTCAGGAGTGTCCTGTGAATGATGGAGTGTAAGTCAGATCAGCTATTTCATGACTGTTTTATTAAACTCTGAGGGCCTTACAGTGACAAGGACAGGTGGCACAGGGTGTTTTCTCTCCCCAGCCCCCTGCCCACACACCCTGTGACCACCCTGCCCTCCTGCAGAGGGACCTGTCCCACCTGACATATTTTTGTCTAAATAAATACTAGACCATTGTCTGCTAGCAAAACCATTAGCATTCTGCAAAAAAACTAAAGGATAAGGCAAAGACATGAGGCATAATGCTCTCAGTGGTGCAAACTTGTTTGTGCTAGTATAGACTTAGTTAAATATTCACCAAATATATCTTAAGGTGTTTTGATTATTTTTTTGTTATAAAATATATGTTAGAAGATTAAAGCGTGTACAGAACATTCCTCCTTCTCATTCATGTCAAAATGAAATTGATAATTGCCAGTTTTTAACCAGCTCAAAAGATGTTTTCACAGCCTTCCCTTTGCAGGAGATTACTTATTGTTGCCTTTGATGTTGACATTATTTAATAGAGATCTTTTTTTTCTTTATGAATTGTTTCAACTTGCTCATGCTGTCTTCAATTTAATGAAGCTGTTGAGAAGAAAGCTGTAAACAAATGAGATAGGATGGTTTAGGAAGAATGTGAATTGTATTCTTTAGTAAGAATTGTTTATGGGGATGGTTTCATAATATGCAAAACATATGGACCACCAGAAATCTAAATGTCAGACTTTAGGTCTTTGATTTATTATTTCATGTAATTTACATTTTATCCACTCTTTTCCCCTCTCTTTTGCATCTTAACATATCATTTTTGTGGCAATAAAGCTGAAGAAGATATGCTCCTGTTACAGGACTATACTATTCACTGGAGCACATCAAAAATGCTGAATGTCATGAGTGTCACTATTTCAAAGCTTACTAAGGATCTGGAGGTATTACACTTGAAAGAGACAATAAAATTTATTTTGCTTTTCTAATTATTTCCTTTTAGAAGTGTTTGGTTTGGTCCATCCACAGTACAGGCTTCCTGAGTCTGTTTTCAGGGCTTTTTTATACTTGCATTACCTCCATAAAAGCTGCTTTCTCACCCCGTGGCCAGATTTTGTTGCAAGAGAACCAGAACCAAATCAGCTCTCAATAATTTTTTCTTTACTGAAACAATAAACTCATTTTTCTGCACTTTAATTGTGAGTGCACAAGCATGTGAAAATAAAGATTACATCACTGTAAAGTGACTGCTTATCACTAACATCATTGAACCTACATATTTTGCATTCTAGTAAAGGAAAACAGCACACAACTATAGCCATATGAGATAAAGCCTGTTTTAAGAATGCCAACACAAAATAGTGGAACTCAGATTAATAGCATTCATTTGCCTTTGAGAGCTTCATTTCTTGGGAGTTTAGTTGAATTTTACCTTTTTTGGGAAATTAAAACGTGTTGCTTTGTTTGCTCTACACCTGTAGAAGTTTTGCTAATTAGCTTCACAAATTCAGATCAGGTGTTGACTAGTACAAAATAATTTGCTGCCCAACAGAAAAAAAAAAAAAAAAAAAAAAAAAAAAAGGCTGGTGTGGAATTGTCATCAGGGAAAACAGGAAAAGGGGAAAAAAAAAAGTTGAGTAATCTTTGATCCTGCTTTCAGCAAACCTCTGCTGTACAAGTGAACAGGAGATCAAACGTGAGCAGATTTTTGTGCTGTACTCTGCTATAGGAATCCAATACTCCAGGAATCCAATGTAAGTAAAAATATAAACTCTGCCAAGAACATCATAATTACTTAGAAATTATTACTGAGAAACACAAAAATGTGGTTTGTAAATATTCCTGAGCTGATGGGCTTCAACTGAAGATGACACTGGGCTGTTGTCAATCAATTGCATTTCTTCTGGAGATTAGACTTTTGAGTGACATGGCATACAAGTAGAGCATTGCTAATGTTGGAAAATAATTCTGTTTTTCTGGGTGTGGGTTTGTGAAATTTACCTCTTCCTGAGTATTTCATAACCAGTGTGATTACTGGTCTCTCTAGAGCTGTGTTTTAACGTTTTATTGTTAAATTATTTCTTTGTAGGAGACTTCTGTAAAAAAAAAAAAAAAGAAAAAAAAGAATAGGTGTTACAGTGTGTGTTATTGATTTTCTGTATTATTTTCTAGCTGAATGTAATTAATTCCTCATTTTTAACTGAACTTATCCTGGGAAATGGCATTTGTTGGTTTTAGGATACATATCTTCCTACACATAACTTTACCTGCATTAAGGTGGTCTGTATACATTGTATTCTGGTATAGCTAGTTGGGGTTACAGTAGGATGTTTCAGGTTTGATTCTTTTTGGTGCTGTTAAATGTAATAATTCATATCTGTCAATGTAGATATGCCACTGACAGGTGTTTTTTTTTTCCCATTTGGCATAAAGCTAGACTGATAAAAGTATATGTACAGAGGAATTGTGTGTATATGTTGAGGAAGAGCAGGTTTACACCTTTTTATTAAATCAGAATCACTAAGGAATACAGGTTTTGTGTGTAGAAAAAGCCTTAAACAAAGAGCTCCAAGGCACACCGTGTCCTAAAGTGAGTAGCTGATAAATGAGAAAGTGACTGAAGGCAGTAGAAGGATGTTTCAGCTGAAACCCTGGAGGAGATGAACCTGCAATATGCTGCTTTTAGGTGTTATTTTTTGATTGTGATTTTGCTTGGGCTAGAGAAACTCTGTTGATTTGAGTATAATAGTTGCCAAAAAGGTTGTGATTTTGTTCCTCAGCACAGTCAGCCTTCTCACAAGGCTCTCAGTAAGGTCCTTCTGTGTGTTTTGGAATAACACCTGTGCCAGCAGATTTTTACAGCCTCCTGTGTGTGTTGTACATTGTCTGAGTGTCTGTGTGTGTCTGTCAGCTGGGCCAGGGTGGAGAGGGGTAATTCCAATGAAATGGAACAAAGTCTAAATGCCTGGTTTAGGTGGCATCCACCCAAATGACTGCTTCTACTCCTTTTCCTGCTCTCTCCATCCCACTCCTTCAATAAAAATTACATTTTCTTTAAAAACCTTCTATGCATTTGAAAGAAATCTAAATATTGAAGCATCTGGATGTGAACTATTTAGGGACCTAGTGAGCTCCCTTCTTCCTTGTATAACTCTTCATCATTGTCACTCCACCCTACTAAGGTTACCCACCCAGGCTTAATTTTGTTCCTTTCACTTGTTCCATACTGCAAATATTCATTTTTTTATGCCTCCTGTGATTTCAAATCGTGCATTAAATATACTTTGCAGGGATTTAAAAGAAATAATTTACTCTGTCATTTTAATTTACAAGTTTATGGGAGTTTTTCTCTTTTTTTTTCCCCTCCACAGTGAGCTATGTTGCTGTAACAGATTTTTTATATGTAAAGCTGGAATGCATAGTCTCTTTGATATTATGAAATTTGTTCATGGGATGCTACAGCAGATTGCTTAATGGTACTAATCTGATTTTTAAGTCAAAGCAGAACTCTTGATTCTTTTTTTCTTTCTCTAGGTATTTACCTATCTCATTCTTTCAGGCTATTGCTCTTCAGTGCTGTTTTTCCAATAATAGCTCTTTAATCTCTGTTCTCCCTCCTATGGTAATTAGCTCCCTCCTGTGTGACTCAGCCCACCAGGCAGCAACAGAGCCTGGATCAGTATTAGGTCAGTTAATCACAATTGTCAGCCTTCCACATACTCAAGAAAACAGGCCCATGCAAGAGGCTCTGGCTGATTTTGGGTAACAAGAGAATGGAAAACTTTCAGGGACTAAAAAGTAGCTTTTGTTGTTGCATGATAGCTTAGGTAGGTTCAGTTCTTAAAACCAGCTACACCAGGATTGGAGGCTCTATTCATGCTGTGTTTGAAGTGTCTCCTATGGTAGTGAGAGGATGGCACTGGTAGAAGGCTCAGCTGCCTGTCAAGGAAGATAAAGCTGGCTGTGATGTGCTTGGTTCTCACCCCTGCAGCCTGTGCTGGCAAGAATGTGGTCTCTGCTGCTCAGGGGTGTCGTGTTAGACCATCGTCTGTCATTTGGTAGTAAGGAAAAACCAAAATATTTCTCATTCCAGATGATGGTGGCACTGTTTTCCAGTATTTTTACAGTAGTTCAACATGATGGAATCACTTTAGAATATGAACCATCAGTTCAGCCCTGAATTACTGCTGAATATAATCAGGCTCTCACAATGTCCTGCTTTGTTATGTGGGTCAGGGCAAGTCTTCTGGAGCTCTTTTGAAACTGTGCTTTGGTACCTCTCAGTGCGAACCTTGGCACACGACAATTTCTTTGTGCCTTTAAACATTTTAAATTTGGGTTTTTTTCAGCACCAGTGACCAAGAGAAGAAGTAATTATATGTGGCTTGGACTTACTTCAATTCAGAAATAAACATGTAATTAGGAGATAATTATAGCTATGAGATAATTTGATATAAGGGAGATGTAAATGTAGATTTTGGATAACTTTCACTACATAAAAAATCTTATTTACCTGTGGTTTTGTTCACATTTTAAGAACAGCTCTTTCACTTCAGGGTTTGTGATAGCAAGAACCAACTAATTGCAGATATATCCTTCCTGATGGTTCAAAGCTTTTGAATTACTTGCTAAAGTTTCTTTGACAGATCTGTATATTCTGCCCTTGTTGTTTAAATGTCCATCAATATTTCCCTGAGTTTAGAAGCATTTGGATTGATGCCTTGAGAAGGCTGACCTAGAACAGAGACAAGATGGAGTTAAAGAATAAAGTAGGGATTTACTAGGAGGAATCAGTGGATCTGCCTTGGGCAGCACAAGAGCCCAGCCAGGGCTACACTCAAGATGAACCAAAAAGGTCACAAAATGGACAACTGGTCATAGGGTCTCTCACTTTTACAAGTTCTGGTTTATTTGCATATTGGAGTTAATTGTCCAATTACAGCTTTAGCTTATGAAGTCCTATCCTTGTTTTTCTCTCTTCATTCCACCATTGTTTATGCTCTTGGGCCTGGAATTTGGATCATTTGTCCTTGGTCCTCAGCTAGAGAAGGAATTGTTTTGTCTCCCTACTCTGTGAAGAGAGCTCACCATACTCTAATGTGAAGCTCAGAACAACACACTAAAGCAGCACAGAATCTGAAAAATATAAAAGCTAAAGCCTGAGGCATCAGGATCAGCCCTCCATACCACCAGAAAGCACAGGAAAAATGCTTGAGTCTGGAGCCACAGGAATTGACATCTGTATCAAAGAAAGACACAGACTGCTCTTTGGAGCTTTACGAGGAAAAGTGAGCACACCTTCCTGAGAAACAAGGCCTTGGGAGCTGCCAGGAGAAGAACTGGAGAGCAGGTGTTTGTGGATAATTGCCTCTGCTCCAGAGCTGAGTGTTAGACAATATCTCACTTTGAGTTGCTCTTGCTCCTGGCAACTGCTGACACAGAGGGACTGGACAACCCAAGTCCTCTGCTGAAGATATTTAGGCAGCTGTCAGCTGATTGAAATGGCTGCAACCCTAAGCTGTGCATTGCTGCCAGCTTTGCTGTAGCTGTCTGTCCTTGGAGGGCCACCCCTGCAAGCAAGTTCTTCCAAGCTATTTTCAGAAAATGGTAGTTAAGCAGCAGAAGGGAAGACAGACTTTTTATGTTACCTCTTATTGTCCAAGCATTTCTGCAGCTGTAAGACCCTGTGTTCAATACAACATTTGTGGTATGAAATCCTTCAGCTCTTAAATAGTTCAAAACACTGGTTAGAAAGAGAATCAGAAGCCTTAGAATACAAATGGTGTTCTATGTTTAATTTAGTGTCTGTATTTTATTTCAGACATGCCAAATCAAATGAAACCAATAATATTGATATAAAACAGTGCTGGAAATTTTGTACTAAACAGTGCAAAGCTTTTGGGGAAATAGGCTGGGAAAGATGAGAGATTGGTTCAAAAAACCAAAGTTTACTTCTAGCCAAAATCTTACTTTTGCAGTTATAGAGATATCTTTATAGTCTTTGCAAACCAGTAGAAAATACGACCAGTAAGAAAGGCAAGGATAGAACTCCAAACTCATTGTAGTGGCTGCTGTGTGTTGGCTTCCACATGCTCACAGACACACCTTGGTCATGCCAGACTGGAGCCTAGTTCAGCATAAATTACTGCAGCTCTTAAGATCTCTTGGACTGTGAAAATTCTATTTCTACAAAGTAAAAGAACATATCCACCTGCAAAATGTTTTCCTTGGTGGATAACGTCTTGTGAGTTTTCATGTCAGTGGATTATTACAGTTCCTTGATGATCTTGGGAGGAATAATCCAACTTTTACCAATTTCATTTTGTCTGCACAAGGTTGTGGGGGTTTTTGGTGTGGGCTTTTTCTCTTTTTTTTTTTTTTTTTTCACAGCACTATTTTGTGTGTGTGTGCGTGCATGCCAGGATTTATGACTGAATAAACCAAATATAGAACAGACCACTTACATAATATTTAACATATGTTATAATGTCAGATGTGAGTTAATTTTAGAAAGAGTAATGGAGAGAACCAGACAAAATGGATCATCACTTTTCCCTGAATGTGATTAAGCAAAGAGGAAGGATTCTATCCCACCCCACCCATGTATTCGGTATAAATTTCCTGCAAATCCTGTAGCAGAGAAATATAAAACTGACTCCAAGTGAATATAGACAGATGTTGGGTGGTCCTATTTTGCACATGATTATTCAGTGCTCTTCTATAGGAACACACTGGTTCCCATCCAAGTAAAAAGCCTGGAAAAGTAGATTCTTCATTGCATTGTCCAATCTGAAGGTAATGTATTCTCTTAAGGAACAAAATTCAGATAAAAAATGCCTCAGTCATCAATGGGCCAATAAAAAATTAGATTAAAACCCAATTGTTACTGAATTCTGAAGCAGTGTGGGTGTTGCACTGAAAACTATTAGGGATCTTACTTTGTATGAGTAATATGTGTTATGGTAATGTCTTTAAATTTCTGTTCAAGCTGAAGAAAATTTGTTTCAAAAAGATGCAAAATTTATGTCTGTAAAGAAGTAACTAAGAGTCAGACTCTGACCCATCCACTCCCTACACGTGTGAATGGGAACTGATGTGTGTAGCTTCATGTTAATCAATGCCCAACACAGTGCCTTCTGTGTCTGGAGCTAAAATGCCAAGGCCTGGTGTTTGGCAGCTTGGACTGAATCTGACACCCACAATTCTGTGCAAAATGGTGAGAGGAGGATAATTGGGGTTGTTTCCCTTTGCTTTGCAAAGAGCAAACTGGATATGCTTGAAGATATCTGATCAAAGATGGATGGAAAATAAAATACATTGAATGAGATCCTTCTGGACCTGGGGAATTTTGTAATATTCTGTAGGAAGAAGTGGGAAACCCAGAAAATTCTCCTTATATTCTAGCTAATATTTTTCTTGCTCATGTGTTACCATTTTTTTTACTGGTTATTTCATGTTGCTTCTTCACCTCATGCTAATTCTCACAATATCTGCTATTTCTTCACTTAAATTACTTGTGGACCTATAATTAACTTGCCAGTGTAGCTGTTTGTTGTAAGACAAATCATCTTAGGTTCATGGGCATTTTTCAGTTCATTAAGACTGCCAATAGAGGAAGATCTAGGGATGCTAGGAAAAATATAACTTCTGGTATGACATAACTTTAGTTTGAAAGTTCTGTTGTAGTCAATTTTATTTAAGATATAACAGCATAGGAGAAGTCTGTTAGAGCACTGTAAATGTGTGGATATGCTTCAGGCAGCACCAGAGTCCTTGTTCAACTTGCTTAGGTTTTTGTTTTGATTGCTGCCAGATAATTTAGTGGCAAATCTTCAGCAATGATGAATGTATATAAGATCTATATAGAAATCCAAAGACTCTTTTTCACTTCAATTTCTTTCTTTTGGAAACAAAACCAAATAAAAATCCCTAAGATTTTGGAGAATGTTGGGACTTCACCTATGAAAGATTAAGAGAAAATTTCTTTCCGAAACTCTGACAGCTGAAAATTACCAGGAATTCTGGCCTATCTACAGATAAACAGAAATTTTATTCTGAAAGAGGTTTCTAGAATTTCAGCTCTCTCTCTCCTACTCATGCTTTACTGGCAGTATTGTGTTCAAGCTGAATTTCTTTGCAGAGCAGTACTCCTCCAGAAAAGTGTCACATGTCCATCCTCTGGGCACGTTTCAGGAAAAGTGTCAGAAGTGAAAGCCAGTGCTACCAGCTGTAGGAAAACAACATTTTTCTTCCCCAGTGAAGCTGAGTTCTGTGGCTGCTGACCTCCTGGAATGTTTGTGGCCAGCATTCATCATGACCTAGCTCTGTGGTGGGCCAAGTCCTGCAGAGTGGCTGCAGAACCCAGATGGAAATGCTGGCTCACTGTAGGATAATTTATTTTGGTTAAATGAGGTTGCAGACTACAAGCTTAATTTTAGGTTATCCTGATGGTAAAATTATATGCCATAAACCAGAGGGAGAAGTTTTGTTTGACCTTTCATTATAAAGGATTGGGGAGTGACAGGAGATGTGCAGGGAGAATGTATTAGCTAGAAAACCCAATTGGAAGCAATTTTGTATTCTAAATACTGTCAGATTCCACACTGTGAATAACAAAGCCCAAACAAAATAATAAAATGAAATTTCAAAAGTATTTTAGGGTAAGTTTAGGCTATTGTGTAACCTGGGCAGAGATCTAAGAAAGTAGTTAATTTTATTGTATTCCAATTTCCAATTTGATTAGTGAATTTGTTATATTCAAAATCTCTTCTTTTTAATATTGCTGATAATGAATAAAAGTGACCAGGAAAGCCCCAGCTGGTTTTTAGTTTATATTCACAGTATCTGCACAAGCAGCACAACTGTATTCCATAACATGTGTAGCTGAACAGGAAAATTCAGGTGAAAGTTTTTAATAAAACAAATAATGGGTAAATAAGTTTCCAAACACATTTTTCTGCCTATTCATCAGCCTAAAGTTTTGCTTTGCATTATTTAGCTGTAATTTTCTAGACAGCATAAAAGTTCACTGGAGCTCTTAGAAAAGCCTCAACAAAAACTCCAGCAAAAGTTTCATCATGTATTCTGTATTTAGTGCTGGCTGACCTGGGGATTAAAGATTAAATTTTGCATGCAGAGGTAGCTCCAACTTAATCATAATAAAACTCTGACCCCTTCACACTAGTGGAGCAAAAGTAATCAAACTTTGCCTTAGTTGTAACCAGATTCATTGATAATGTCTGAAGAAAAATTAGGCATGGAGTCCATTGTGAATTCTCACTGCAGCATTCATGCAAAGTTTGAGGGTAAAATTCTCCTTTGATTGTGTTTATGGAATGGTTTTAAAAGTCTGAACACAGTCAGAGCTTCCTGGCTGGCTGTCAGTGATGTCACAGCCGTGTCAGTAATGCCCTCTAAGTGCAGGACCCTGACTCTTTCTCTCCCTTTTGATTTAAAAATTCCATTTCATAACAGCAAAAAGACACCTAAAGGAAAGCCTTCACCTTCTTGCCTTATCACACTATCCAAAGCATATAATAATTCTCAGAAAATGCACTACCTGTCATGTCTTAGTGCTTAAATATAGGTCAGAAAATCTGCCATGCAGAGAGGATGGTGTAAGCACTGCAGTGGAATGGCCTCAGAGAGCAGGGAAAAGTCTAACTCTAGCCTCAACTTCCACGACAGCAGCTCCAGTTAGAGTTCACAAACATGGGTGCAGGGAAAAAATGATTTTTCCTCTCAATATTGATCAAGCCACACCAGTGACATTAACCCTGGGAGAGGCCCATGTGGCAGCCAGCAGATGCTCTAGATCACACTCTCAGATCAGTGGAAATGACTCTATTTTATGTCCATGGCTGCAGAGAGCTTTTATTTGAAACATATTCTTGCAAATGCCAAAACAGAGGAGTGCTGGAGCCAAATTTACCTGTGGTGAGCTATCCCTAACAGCCTCAGCCTTACCTTTTTGATTTGTCAGTTAGGATTTTAGTTGGCTACTTAATACAAAAAAAATAAGTTTTTAAATAAATAGCTAAGTCAAGGGAGAAGTGGACAGCCTTTCATTTTCTCTTAAGAGGCCATATTGCTTATTTCAAGCAGAGCTGGTAACATTCCAGTGTTCTTTTGATAAGCATATTAACCAAGACCAAAGACCATGGGAACAAAAAGAAAATGGCATTGTGGGTTATGCAAGAAAGCATTTTTGTTTTCATTTCTGTGCAAGACGAGTGGTGTTGCAGGATGATACAGAGCAGAACTCATTGTTAATGCATTTTTGCTAGGAAGTTCTCAGAAGACAAGGGGTCTCTGGAAACTGAGCTTTCAGACAAGGTCAAGGGTAACAAAATGCTTCTGGACACTATTCTTCAGGCTAGCAGTCTAGTCTGTATTTTTCTCATACACTGGCTGGAAACATTAAAAAAACCAGTTTAATTATCTCAGTTGAAATTCACTGCAACATGAAAAGAACACTGTCAACTTAGTTAAAAGAACTTACAGGTATCTCTCTGCCCTTTAGCCTGCGTGGCACTTTTTGCTGATTTATGGCAATTTTTCTAGTGAAAAAAGGGTTCTCACATTGTTACTTTTTGGGAACTCTACCAGAAGATGAGAAATGGAGAGCAAGCTTGTGCAGTGCTACACAGAGATTATCTGGTGAAATTAATTTAAACCAAGCAGCTGTCAAATATACAAAGTAAACAAAATACGTACACTGTGGTTTCCCACGAAAACCTTTAATTTCTATTTACAAAAATGCTGCTTAGGACAACAGATAAAACAATCTATTATACATCTATGTACAAGCTGTTCTAAGTTGATCATATTCCTTTAATTAAGGCACTTATAAGCTAGGCCACTCTCATCATAACAAATCTTCTGTCCTTTTCTTACTCAGAATCTTTTGGAACATAGGAGAGCCTAAGAAAAAATGGAAGCTATTAAGATTAACATATTCATATTTAACAAATGGGTCTTTTTGCATAAGCAATGAATCTCTTAGAATATATCACATGTTATTTCCTGCGAATGGTTCTATAAAGTAGACTTTTTCTTTTTGTTCCTCCTTTAATATGACTGCATTCAGCTACATCTGAGAAGTCCTGTTCACTGTTCCCTTATCAGTGAGCTGAATTTTTAGTTTAAAGGCAAAACTCCTGTCTTTTAGACATGAAGAAGCATTTCTACAGCAAAATTAGTGTTCTCTTTCTGGTTATAGAAAGATGTATTTGTGGTGTAAAAGATATAGGATTAACTACTACAAATTAAATTAGAAATGGATCCGCTGTTGTACGTTTTAGACATTTTTGTTGTGTTCTCAGTAAATGGATGTTGTGGTTCACATATTTAAAGTAAAAATTTCTTATGTCTTAACCTTGGAAATAAAACCAATCCCTCCCTCTGTTATAGGTAATAATTACCTCTCCTTTTACACAGGCATTTTTGTTTTGCCAATGCATGCCAATAAATAGTGTTCCCCTGATGTATAATTTTGTCCACAGCTGTCCTTCAAAGCTGCTGTCAGTTACTTTTAATTGAAAGAAAACTTTCCATAGCAATGACTCTCTCTTGTAAAGTAGCTTCCATTTTTTTTCCACATAAAACTGCAGCCAGTAGCCTGAGAGTTGGTGGTTCTGACAGTTTAGAAATCTTTATTCCACTTTTTATTGACCCACTGAGGAAATGAGAAACAAACAAGAAAAGAGAATGCACAACTGAGGTTAACCTCATCTGAACCTTTAGCTGCAAATACTCATGGATCATTCTTATATGACTATTTTGTGCAGAAGCTGTAGAGAATGAAGCAGATTTATATCAGTCTCTAATATAACAGGTTTGTAAGTTTACCACAATCATCTTCATCAAATGTGCATAAATGCTTTATTTTCACTGCCTTGAAGATCCATTGCATATTAAAAGTCTTTCAACACCATGACACTTGCATTTTTTCAGGCCAGAATGCACTTTTTCATTAGGTACCTCCTGCATAGACTCCCACTTTAATTACCATTAATCTTCTGTTATGGTTCAAATCATACCCAGGGTAATTCATGCAGTTGTATCTGTGTTTTGGTTGGGCTGAGACACTGCTCCTGGGAGTGACCTTGATAACAGTGTCACAAAGGTTCTTGTTCAAATCACTAGGATGCAGTACAGTTCTACCCTTATTCTTCACAAAGCCCTCCTCCAGGGGACATGTTCTGCCAGGACACTTGGGTCTGAGAGGGTCCTCTCTCACCTGTTGCTGACAAAAATTGCTGCATATATGGAAAAACAGCTTCCTCAAGATCTGGTTACAGGTGAGTTCATGAAATAAAAGTGGTGATGCCTGTAATATTTAAGAGTGTGAGCAGTGCCTTTTTATCTCTGCTGTCAGAAACTTGTAGTGCTGGATGAATCTTTACCTCACCCTGATCTAGTGGACTCTCCAAAAGAATTCCTAACGTTCTCTATGTGATTCATCTGATGCCATCCCTTTTTGGTGGCTGGGGTTGGCTAAAGGCAATCTTTCCCTTGCCTTTTGAAAGAGCTGCAGGAAAAGCCTGGCCATTGTATTTCTGTGGAGAGACTCTGGAGCAATATTTGCTTGCTAAAATAGATGTCATGGTTTTTTTGGGGGTGTGGAAATGCCTTTTCTCAGGAGGTATTTTCTGCTATTATCATGCTGTTTCTTCAGGCTGATATTGTATGAAATGGGAGAGGGCATGGTGTCTGTGTCAAACCCATAACTAAAAGCCCACTGGGGATTGAGGGCACTACAGTGAAGATTTGGTTCCCATTTTCTGTCTCCTGCAGGAAGTCAGAGTGCATAACTTACGAGCTAAAATAAAAAATCTGGGGAAAAAAGAAAGAGGGAGAGGGTTGTTTTTTCAGGTTCTATGAAATGTTCACAGCACAGCTCCATGAGTTGTCAACACAATGAGACTGACAGCAAACTTTGCCAAGAGGCAAGAAAAAAGCCTTGAAGTTTTAAACCAGCATTGCTACTGAGCTCCCTGTCATCAAACCATGATGTAAATTTTATTGTGTTCTTTGGAGACAAGGCCACTCTGCTGCTAACCTCTCCATAGATTGAACTTTGCATGGAGCCTTCTTCTACTGAAATACCCATGAAATCCATGAGCTCTGAATATTTCTTCTATCTGTGTCTTGTTCACAAAGACAGCAGCTCTTTTTTTTCAAAATGCCAGCCTTCATTTTTGCTCTAGAAAGCTGCTGGTATATGAATCTCACTCATTCAGAAATGGTGTGGTTATGGGCACTGTCTCAAGAAGTTTCCCCTGCTAAAAAATTCAGGAAGTCAAGCAGTAAAAGTTAACACAGCATATGAATTTTGGTTAGCAGCAATACACCCCTAACTTTTCTTCCTTTAAACTGCCAACAGTTTAAAAAAAGACATTTGCATGTAATCATTAACATTTTTGTTTTCAATTACCACTGAAAAGGATTCAGGCAGGAAATTATGGTAGATCTGACCAAAGGATGAAAATCTAATTTTGTGGCAACATCTGAAGTTTCAGCACATATGTTCTTTGATGGAGTGAAAAGAAATCCCCCTAATGCTTTCTGAAAAAAATTTTATTGAGTTAAAGCAGAAAGGTGCTTGAGTAGGTTGAGATGTCTGAGGACCCCTTTCCTTACTTAACACATAAAATTTTCTTGTCAAACCAGCAGCATCCCTGCATTCTAGATTTGATACAACAGCCTTCTTAAAATCTGCTCTTTCTCAAAAGCTGGAAATGTTTTTACTACTTTTAATACTAGGGCACCATGAGTAATTCTTCTAATTCAGACTGTAATTTATTGTAGTTTTCATTGCAGCTAAATTGCATAAAGTTTTGGTTTTGTTCCCACAACAGCTTTCACATCACATTCTAGGCTGAGGACATCATATGTGTTTAGCATATATACATAGCAACATGCACATACTCCACACAAAGTGTCTCTGGTTCCAAGACCTGATATAGGACAGAACATCTGCAACAGAATCATTGTTGCTATTTCTACATGTCATGTTTTTTTCTAAGTACAGAAATACATATTGAAGGACTCCCTGAATTAGGGGTTTGGTTTGTTTTTTGGTTTTTTCCCCCTTGTAAAAAATAGGAATAATAATGCTCTTCATGAATTGAGGAGCAGACTACCTTACTTCATGAAAATTTGTTGGTTTTAACATTGTGGCTGGTAGCACTTCACTCATGAATGGAAATTGGTCTGCATGAACAGCCATGAATCAAGTGGAAAATGAAACAAAAAGAATCTAATAGTCCAAATGTGACTACTGTCTTTTGGACTCAGAGTGATGAATGTTAAAGGTACGGGATTGTCATAAAAACCTTTCCCAGAGATTTCTGAAAAGTGCTCTTCTTAAATCTATTTAAAGAAAGCAAAGTAGTTTTAGAAAAACTAAATTATGTATTATTACATACATGTATTGCTCCAGCTACTGACATGCAGTATGGTTTTCAGATGTGGACTGGAGACAGCTTTTAGTACATGCACACACAATGGAGAAGTGGAGCTGATGGAGTGTCCTGAAGCTGCACTGTCTCTTGATATTAAGAATGTTAAGGTTGATCTTTTATTAGGAGAAATTGTTTTGGACATGCAGAATAACTTGTGGAAACTAAAGTTATAGTGACATTTTCTTATTAAGACCTATTAGGCCCATTCTTGTCTGGAATTCAGGACAATTGCATCCATTCTGATCTGCCTGTTTCCTGTGATTGCTTTTTTTGGAAAGTAAAATTATTTCCCAAGAAATACATGCTTCTTCCAGGAATACTTGTAGTATCCTCTGCTACCAAGTAGCTACTGATGTCCACTCCTGAGGACAGTTTGGAGTCAGTGAAGAGCTTCTAGCTCACAGAACCCCTAAACAGCCTTTGTTAAACTGACTCAGAGGAAGGTGACATTCAATTTTAAAGTTCCACTTCATTACAATTAACAGCTGATTACCTTTGATGAGTTAGATTGTTTCCATTGAGCCAATTTTCAGTCAACAGAGTCTATGAGTTGTTAAACATTCCCATGCACAGAAACAATAGGAAGTGATTAAAGTGGGGCCAGTGTGGTCATGGTCATTACAAAGGAAACTGCCTTATCTTTAGAAGCAAGACAATTAAATACCTTGGTATTACCCAGACTAGATAGAAAGTTCACTTCAACAACCTCACATAACAGTAGCCATTTTCCTAAAAAGAGATCTATCTTGAAGGCTGACAAAAAAAAAAAAAAAAAGTACAAGTTTGATATTGGTAAAAGGTATTTTCTCTTTGTTTTCATCGATTTAATAATTCTATTGTTACTATAAGTATTTCACATACGTTTTGTTGTAAAGATATTGAAGTGGGAGTATGATATTTAAGGATTTGAATTTGTGTCTGAAGGAGTCTTTGCCCTGGTAGTACAGATTTGCAAAAGGTATAACCAATAAGATTTCCTGCTCCATCATGGGATCATTCCAACCACATCTTGTTCAGGCAAATGAGTTCTGCTCTGAGCAGGCCATTATTATCACCTCACTAAACCTTTTTTTATCTTGATAAGGAGAATTTCCCTGTAGTTAGGCACAGGTCAGGGGTTAAAGAAATTTAGCTTCAGGTATTCTGTCTCAGAGCATTATATTGTTTGGTGTGATGATCCCTTCTTGGACTTTTGGCTTTTGAGATTTTGGGATCAGTGGTGCTTTGTTCCACTGAATGTTATTGTGGGGAAGGCTGGGGTCAGACCCCAACTCAGAAGAAATATAGGCACCAAGAAGGGAAGAGCAAAGCAATATTTTTGTCTTTTTGTTACTCACAGAGATAAAAGATTGGGCAGTTGTAGTTTCAGATGGGAAAAAAATTGTTCTTAGATGTCCTGGGATTATGATGTTGCTGGGGTTAGTTTTTAATTATTTGCTTAGATTTGAAGTTACCTAGTTTCCCAATCAATAAGCAAAGAATGAGAGATGGAAAGGAGGTGGTTTCACAGTTCAAGTTCCCCTTGAGTCATAGTCTCTGGCTTAGGGAAAGCAAAGGGCCATATTTTGCATTTAAAGGATGAAATGTGTGATGGAAAAACAGAGTATCATGGTGAGTAGTCTGTCACAGGGAGGTGAGCAATGTGACATAATTTCCATCCTATTCCACACTGTGAAAAGTGTCTGAGCAGCCCTGTGTGCTCAGCAGCATGAGGCTGGACTGGGGTGGTTATGGTAGAATGCAATTCCTGTGTTCTGGAAGAGTCCCTCCCTTCTATCATCCAGGAAAAAATTCATGCAGTGATCTTGTTTTTGCAGACTCTCCTCAATGTGTTCAGCTCCCTTTGCAGCCACCATATTTTACAGGGGAATTGTCCCCCAGACATCATTTTACTGCTCTTAATAATGTGTTGCTTGGGAAAGATGAACAGCTCTTAAAAAAATCTTGGCTCAGGATGATTAGATAAAGATTTCCTCTCTTCTGACTCTTTTGTTTGAATTTTTAGAATTATTTGCTTTAATTCCACATCTGGGGAAAATTCTTTGGTTTATTTATAAAAACGTCAGATGAAACAATCAGTGTGATTCTTTCAGGCTTTTGGAGTCTGGTGATATATAGTGACTGACTAGAATTTACTTTAAGTGCTTCCTTGTTTAGGTTGTCTGCTAACAAAAAATACAATAACCAGGATGATTCCATTTCAAGAAACATATTCTACATGCCCACCTTAAGATTGCTAGGCAGATAGTAGTGGTAGAAAAGAAAATTAAGGAAAATTTGCTTTTCCAGCAACCAAGAAACTCATTGCACAAAATTCTGTGTTTCTTACAGACTAGAAAAATGCTTGTCTGTTTTCATGACAAATTGAAGTCCAGATACAGTTGGAGACTTGTGCTCTTCCTTAGTATCCATTTCCACTTAGCCAAGTGCTTGCATAGGATCTCAAATCCATCAGAATATGCCTTTAAAGGCTAACTGCACTGATTAGGAGGGACTGAAAACATGCTTAAAATTAAGCACATGCTTAATTATTTGTGATCCAAGATTTTGCATGAGATTTTTGTCTGAGCTTAATTTCGAAATCTAAACTCCAAAACTCTGATTTTGAGGGGTTTTAAATGAAAGTTTAACATCAGGCAATTCTTCTATCTTGTATTATGTGTCTGAGAACTTAGACATGGAATAAATCTAATGGAAAAGTCTCTTACTGTTAGTGTTTTTAATGGGAATTATAGATAAAAATTGTCTGCTCAGCCGTCAACTCCATGTTTCTACTAGTACATACTTGCCCTTGGTTTGCATACATATTCTTTCTCATAGAATGCAAGTTAAATAACAGGTACTTTTACTTTTCTTTTTTTTTTTTAAGAGCAGCCTAACACATCTAATTTCTGCAATTTCTACCTATGGTTTTCCTCTTAAAGGTAATTTGTTTCCTTTCGAGTAATTACAAATTGTACATTTCCAGTCGCATTATGCCAACATCAAGACTGATAACTAACTAGTTTGATTCCACTCTTATCAACATTTTATGAAAATTAGAAGTGAAAACATCACACTGGGACCTTTAGAGTTGCTTTAAGTTGTTTTGAATAAATAGCAGGGTCTCTTATAGCTCTAATGATTAGAACAGCTAAAAAGATTCCACTACAAGTTGTAATGCATCTCTCTTTATAAGAACCCTGGAAACCTGTTCATCCTGTTTATTTTATTTTTACTGTGTAGTGGCATGCATAAATGCTATTTTAGGTCCTTGCACAGTTTCAGCTTTACTGAGTTGGAATAACATTTCTCTAGCTAGTCTTTTAGAGCAATCCCATCCAGGCAGAAACACTTCAGTTGCATTTGACAAATATTGTCTGTTCACCGTCTGTTTAGTAAAATAATTTTTATTGTCTCTTTTTTCTTCATATGAATTGGATACTTAGTATTAAAATGAGCACATTTTACAGCTTGGTTTTGTTGTTTTATTTGGAGGTTTTTTGGTTGCTTTGTTGTTTTGGTTCCTTTAAGAAAGAGAAGATCCATAATATCTCTTCATCAAAACCCCCATAAGTTAGTTTGACATAACCATTATATTGTATGAAGATTCCTAGATCCCTCTGTTCAAAAGCAACTTCTAAGATCATTCTTGAAGCAACCAAAATTTCAAATTAATTTTTTTTTTTGTCTGGGATAAGGTGGAGCAAGCAGAAATAAATGTCTAAATTATGTTTTGCAATTACAAAAAAAAAAAAAAAGAAAAAGCCAAATCTTTCGCTTAGATTGTTCTAGCTGCCCTTTAGATCATCTTTCTTCTACAGTCTTAAAAGAACATTTCAAAATTCTAGTTTTGAATATTTGTCTAACGATATTCTTCTGCTCTTTTGCCAGATACTAGGTCAAGAAATCCCCCAAAAGAAAGCCTGACACACAGCAGCAGTTCTGTGATTTCCAAAGATCTCAACTGTACAGTTCCCTGTTATGAGCACAATAAGCTTTTCTTGCACATCTCTTTTAAGGCTGTCTCAAAGCACTTTCTGAACTGCAAAAAAATAACTGCAACTGCTGTCTTCAGCAAGTCTAGGAATTTTTTTTCCCCCTCTTGAACCATAAACCCAGAAACCTAGCAGCCATTTGCCAGACCTTCTAGGAACTTCAGTGGACCTGAGGAAAATTGCCTAGATATTCCAGACAATTGACTGGAACAGGTGAGAAAAGTTTGTGTTTGATTGTCCTCTTTGTTTCTGGAAACAGTGCCAGGCTTGCCTCCAGTGTCAGACATTTTTGCTTGGGTAGTCAATAAATAGTTTTTTATATTTGTTCGGTGGTGTGCTGGCTTTGTATGAATTTATACAAATAAGGCATGTGAAAGAGGCAAACACAGAAAGAAGATCATTAGAATTAACAGATGAAGAGTGAGGCTCAGAGAGATGCACAAATGTAGTGTCTTTGCCAATAAATCACCAATGGGAATGATTAAACAAGAAAATATAGTATATACCTATTTTTCAGTTCTCTGATAAGCAATATGGTGGGAATAATTCTTTGGCTCTCGAGTTACATTCCATGTTAGTGGGTTAGTAATGGGTCACACATGACTGATTTAACAGAATAAAGGCTAAGATTAGATTACTCTTTTTAATAAAGTGAGCATACTTCAGATGAGAATGTTTTGTCTATTCATCAAAATTATGCCTGTGGTGCCAGGCATCCTCTTCTTTTAAATGTACCTCATTGAAAATACAGCAAGTTAAACACAAACCATCTTAAACATGTGGAAGCATATTGTAGCTACTGTGGTTTTTTAATATGTCATGAGGGAAGCAGCAGTGCTGCACATGAAACTGGCTTCTAAATACCAGTTTCAGATATCAAACTAGTGCCTGCAATGTTTTCCTATATATATCAAAAAATGGAATGCACTATATATGTATATAAAAAAAAAATATACATACAAATAGAGAGGAAGAAAATATATACACAGAGAGGAAGAAATATATATATATAATAGAGAGGAAGAAAAGATTTTTTTCCCAAGCATAATAAATGAGGTTGAGGCAAAAAGTTGGTTGCCATAAGATCTGATTTCTGATTTTCTATGTGAATTTTATGTTTGCTCATGTTCTTTTAATTCATCAAGTTACTTCTGGCCAGCTGCTAGTTGACTCTCATGCAGTTGTCAATTGCATTCCACTATCCATACAAAAGGTCAATAATTCCTCAGGAATTCTAACTGCTATGATAATGTATGAATTTTGGGTTTCTCAGTTGCTGGGAAGAGCATAAAATTGAGAATGGCAGCTTGTCTGTGAGGCCATGTATGTATTTTGCCACTTAACACCCAATTCATGTTTGCACCCTGAATTACAGAGGAGCTGAGGCTGAAAGAGACATCTGAAGGTCATCTTGCTCAACCCCTTGCTCCAACCATATCCAGACAACTTTTGCATATCTCCCAGGACGGTGACTCCACAGCCTCCCTGGCAGCATGTGCTAATGTTCTTTCACCTTCACATGGAGAACCTAAACCTATTTCCCAGCACCCATTTGCAAAGTAAAATCTAGAAGTATTGTTTGAAATCTACAGGTAAGGAAGTTTTGAACATACTGCCAGTGGGAAACCATATTTAGTTCTTGTATTGCTCTCTTGAGACAGGAAACCCTCAGAAATTCACTTTCTGTGACCTGCTATATATAATGTGCTGTTTGCTGCTTCCCATGAGGTCCAGGGGGAAGAAAACAAACCTTACTCCTTGGCACACTTTGATCAAAACCAGTGGTTTGGAGTCTCTATCTACCTGTTTAAGGGACACAGTGGGCCATGCAGGTAGCACTCTTGAGAGTACAGATGAGGAGATGGTGAGGCCCCAGCAACAGCTGGAATCAGTCTAGAAAGGGGAAAGTTGACAGCAACCATCAAGATAGGTTGGAACAATCGGTGAAAGAGCGATGACCTGCTCTGTATGACATATTGCTGGGTAATGCTGCCAGATGAGTTAATAAAGCCATTGCCTAATTAAACCACATCCTTTGCATCATGTCTTCCTGCACAGTCAAGCTGTGTGCTTTCTGGCTTGTATGGTATCATCAATAATACAGATCCGACATCTAGATCATCTGGTGGTGGTGGTGCAGGAGTTAGAATGCAGCTCACTTCCTCTTAGCTGTAGTTGGCTGTACAGAACTAACAGGAGTAAAAAATGGTAACAATTTATTTTTATCACTTAAGTGAGTACATTTGGACTGACTGCATATGGAGAACAGATCTACTGAATAAAACTTTTGCCTAGTAACTTTTTCTGACTGTAGCCACATTTAATAATTGTGGTTGAAATGCTGGCTTTACATTTAAAAAAATGTTGACAGAGTATCTTTCACAAATAGGAACATGCTCACATGATTCTAAACATATGCTATAGTCCTTTCCCACATCTACATCTGTTTCTTTAATTGATATTGTATTTTAATTATTTTAGCTTATAAATACACACTAGGGCTGATAAACACGTTTTCTATCAGATGTTTTTGGAAAGAAAACTGTCGCCAGAATTTCTTTTTTTTTTCATTTGTTTCCTGCGGCATTTTTTTCAAGATTTCAAAACTTTGTAACAGAGTTGTTTCTGCTGGATAAAAAGATAAGGAAAGGTGCAGACTTCTCAAATCTTGAACAGTGAGATAAACCTCAGAGTATAAAAGAAAGCTTATGATAGAGTATGTTCTACTGTGCAGTGCAGTAATTTTTGCTCAGGAAGAGAGAAATGCTGATATTATGAAGAAGTTAGGTCACAAGTTAATTTCAGTCAATTGCAGAAGGAGCAGCAATGACACATGCCACAGTGTTTTAGCACTTCTCTATCTCAAGACATATTAGAAACAGGTGAGTTTCAATCTGAAGATCTCTACTTCATACGGTTATTTGTTTGCATAGTACCCAGTTTCTTTCTTAGTTAAATTCATGGTAGATGGATGAGAGCTGAGTTTTCCAAACAGTGGGAAAGGATTAGCTGTTATACCAAATATGGGTCAGAATTGTGATGTTCCACCCAGTCTGGTGCTGATATTCCCAAAGGATTCTTTCAGTGTTGGCCTTATCAGTCAACTCTTCACTTTTATTTACTTTAGCAGTTGCTTTAAAAATTCATTCTAACATCTGACTAAAATCAAGAGAGGGAAGTAAATGTATCTGCTCTATCTCATTAGTTAACAGAGACATACAAAGGTATGATTTTGGTTTATGTCAGACAATACTCTGTAATTAAGCACAGACCATCATCAATTCTCTACCAGAGTGACCTGGGAGGTTGAAATAGGTTTGGTGTTTAATGGAACACAATTCAGATAAGACAAGGATTTTGGACCTAATTTTTTTCAGGTGTCTCCACTAGAATCACAGCAGCAGCAAATATCCCTATTAATGCAGATATCTTCTATATTTTAGTTTTAAAAATGCTGCTTCTTTATCCTCAGTTGTTGTTTTAATACTAATACTGAAAGCCATGGAATTTTTTTGTTTGAACTTATTTAATGACTGATTAGTGTTGGCATCTTAAAGGAATCAAAATACCCTAACTTTGACCAAAGTCACAAATATGTGTTGAGAATAGCAGCTTGCTTGTATTCCCACAGTGGATGAGAAAGGCTGGCATATCATGATGGAAACTCATGAATAAAGAAACAACCTATATTATAAATTATATCTCATGGATTAAGAAACAGCTAATGGTATAAATTATAACTATGGAATCTAAATGGGGAATGTCAAATAAATGTACATTTAAGGCCCTGAGTCACGCTCACAGCTGATCTCAGTTCCCTTGGGAATCAGAGCCTTCATCTCTGCTGAAAATAGGTGACTCCAGGCATTCTTTTGTGAATTGATCCAATCTTGCTCCTTCCTTTTAAAGTGAAAGCAGAGATGCTGATGTTGCCCTCCTTTTTACAGCAGTGTTTAGAATACTCGCTCAGAAGGTGGGTAACAGTTCTCCTTTCCAACAGAAGCTCTTTGAGGTTTCACCTCCTATTTATGCCAGGGCAGTTTGTGTATGGCAGCATTTCCCTTTCCTTTTGAACAAGAATCCTTTGGAGGAATGAACTCCTAATTTAGTGGGAAAGAGGCAGGGCAGAAAGGGTCAAGGTTCAGGGATTGATGCAATTGGTGAGAGAAAGGTGTCTGCAGTTCCAGTCCTCTGTCTGTAAATGACTTCTGTAATTCACATCAAATTGTCCAAAACCCCCAAAACTAAACAACAAAACCCACAACACAAACACAGTAGAATTATTATCAATTAGGAAACTAACCCAACCATCTCTTGATCTAGAGGAGTAATTTTAATTCTGAATATGAGTATCAGTCTCTGAGTCTGATACTAAAATCTTAGAAAACAGGGAAAGTTAGGAAAAAGTGTTCTAGGCATTTCTATTGGATAGCTCCAAACACTCTACTCTTATCTTCCTACTTCTTATTCTATGTGCCTAATTTTCACTGGACATTTAATGGAATGACTAAATCCTGAAAGGAGTTTGAATGTCCAGTCTAGTAGATCCTTAACTCTATCTGGAGACTGTAGATTGGACTCTAAATGGCATAAAAACATACTTTGTGACTACATATTTAAGCAGGCACTGTTTGATGCAGTGGGAATAATGACCTAGCTCCAGGCTCTCATTTCTAGCTTTTTCAAGTCTTGCTGAGGCAGATTTGAACAAGGCCTAACATGTCTCATAGAGCAGCACTGCAGATACTACACAGATCACTGAAGTGCTTTTTGGAAGTTTCACTTATTGTATGAAAATGGCTTTGGTATAATTTCTTGTTGCACTACTGGTTAGGGGCATGACAGCAGCATCCTCTGAAAGCATTACTGCTAACAAAACTGGGTTAGTATTTATGGGACCACAGCAAATCTCTGGACCCTGTGAGAGTTCAACCTAGTTGAGTTGAATTGGTAGCAGACTACTTCTACAGGCAACCTCAAACAATATTGGAAAGGCAAGACTGAGCTTTGCCCAGCTGGACTGTGGTGCAAAGCTTTGTGTTAATACATCACCAGGGAGTTCTGAATGTTGGGCTGCTACTTGGATCTGTTCTTGCAGAGAGCCTCCCTGCCCTACCAAAGTGGAAATGCAGTATTCTGCACCTCTAAGAGAGACTCTTTGGATTAAGATACATTTCCTTTTCTTAATATGAAATACAATAAGACCTTCTCATACAAACACACCATCCTGGCAGTGTCTCACTTCACAGTATGTCTGCTGGTAATCTGCATTTCTTATTGTCACTAAGGAGTTTAAGCATCAATTTCTAAGACTATCCATACATTTAATTTTCCTTTAAATCTCGTGTAATGTTGGAATGACAGCAGGAAGTTGTGACAAACACTAGGTATTCCATTCTGTGGAGAAGGCAGGGAATTAGAGGTAGCTAGGCTGTCACCTCTTCAGCTCAGGTGTGGGCATTTCCATGAAACAGTAAGGTGCTTTTCCAGCTAGGTGTGTGAGCTTTTCTTTGGGCTGATAAACTATCTCAGGTGGACAAAGCTCTCTAATGAAGTGTTAAGCAGGGCCTCCCTGACCAAACAACAGCAGAGTCAGGTTATGGGCTGAGGTATCAAGGCTGCATTTGAGCCTGTCACATAAATCAGATTCTGAAATAAGAGACTGAAATAAGGCTGCCTCCTGCAGAATGGGGGTTAGATATCTTTTGAATTGCAGACATCAATTGATTTCAAGCAGTTGACATAAAAAGATGAATTTATTTTAAAACCACATTGTAGTGATATTTTTTCATAAATCAATGGAAGTCCCAAGCACAGGCATGATTTTGTTTGCACAGTGAACCCAGTATCCTGTTTTCTCCTTTCATATAGCAATTATGACTGTCAATTCATTTATCTTTCCCTTTTTTAACCTTTGTCCAGTATAACTCTATAATTTGTTGATTTGCATATAAATACTTTCATATATCAACTTCTGTACTATTTGTTTGTTATTTTCCACGATTTTTTTTTTACTATTCTGAAGTTTTTGTTATGGAAAATGCAGCTGACCCATGTGAAACTTAAGACCTTGTCTGCTCCCTTCCCATAGCTGCTGGAAATTATGATAAATAGCTGTAGATAAAAGGGTTATGGCAGCTTGTTTCCTTCTCTATTGTGAAACCATTTTAGCTTCTGTCTGTTTTGTCTTTGCATATCTTGTTAAGTCATATGCAAGAAAGGGAGTATTAAGCATGCACCACATTTGCATCCTGGTTACATGACACAAGCAAGGAGAAGGATCTCCAGCTTCATTTTCTGGAGGAATTGTTCACATTTGTGACTAAGAGTCTTGGAAAACTCTTCTAGTAAGCTGAGTGGCATTTCCCCTTCAAGCTGTATCAATTTTTGTTAGTTAATATATAGTATCCATTGTACCTGTATTATCCATAGAAATAAGACTTTCTGATACACAGAGAAGACTTCTGGAGATGTGAAAGAATGTCACAGTTTTCCAGTTTTCTGCCCTGAATGGTTCATGCTTCTGCTAGAGAAAATTGAGCAGAAGCATCTCACAGAAAGCTGTTCCCAACAAGCCCTAGCCCTTCAGCAAGTACCACTTAGCTTGTTCTTAATGAAAGTGCTAAGAACCTAAGCCATGGCTATTTTAGTGTTAAACTGCATATATTGTAAGGGTTTAATCACATTTGATGTAAGCATAGTCAAAGAAGAGAAGTAGGTACTACTAGAGGATGATTCAGACTTTGAGCTGTAGTTTCTTGAAAACAACTTTTTTTTAAAGGGTCACAGTTTAAACAGCTTCCATTATCAACCACTTGTTCCATTTCTCTTCCTTTTGTACTCATACTGTTGAGTGTGATGCTACTGTGAACCTAAAATAAGCATACAATGAGGAGTGTATCCTGGTGTGCAAGGAGAAATGCACTTTACTGTGACCTGTCTCTAGCTTTCCAGTGGTGTTCTTCACTGATTTTTAACTTTGAGTTTTGAAATTGTCAAAAGGGATATTATTCTATTCCTGTTTAAATAACCAAGCATATGCAGATATAAATATTTACCAATGCAAAATTGATTCTAATTGCCCTCAATGAATTTTCTATATTCTGCCCATAGGAAAGACCTATAGGAGATTAAAATATTAAACGTTTTTTTCCAATATCACCTCTATAACCTGTTGCTGAAGCTCTGAACAGAGTTATCCTTCATCTCAGGTCTAGACATCACCTTTGATTATACATTTAAGCTTTTCATTAGACCTTGCATTATATTTTCAAGGAAAAATCTGTCCAGTCTGATGAACTTGGTGGATTTTATTTTCACCATGTAATTTCAGTAGAATTACAACAGTAGTTTTCATTTCTGTTCTCACTCAGTCACAGAATCACAGAATGTTTGAGGTTGAAAGGGACTTCTGGACTTTAACTTGTCCTACCCCACTGCTCAAGCAGGCCCACCTAGAGCAGTCTGCCCAGGATCATGTTCAGATGTTTTTCTAATATCTCCAGTGGTGTAGACTCCACAACCTCTATTGACAACTTGTTCTGGTGCTCAGTCACCCTCGCAGTAAAGAATTGTTTCCTGATTTTCAGATGGAAGCCCTTATGCTTCAGTGTGTGCTCTTTGCCTCTTGCCCTGTCACTGGACACCACAAAAAAAGAGCCTGGCTGTGTCTTCTTTACACCCTTGGGTAGACAATCCAGCCTATATGCTTTTTTAAATATCTTATGGTTAGTGATTGCCCTGCTCTCTAGTCTACCTAGATCTCTTTGTAAGGCTCTCTCTCCTCCCAGAGGAGAGCACAGCTCCACCTGCTTTAGTGTCATTGCTATCCTCACTTGATGTACCCTCAGTTCCTGCACCCAGACCATTTCTAAAAATGTTCAAGAGCACTAGCCCTGAAACTGAGCCTGGGGGAGCCCCCTGCCAGCCTGACATAATCCTACTTGCTAAAACGTTTTGAGCCTGACTTGTGAGACTGTTGCTCACCCAGCATATTTTGGACTTGCCTGAGTGCTAGACGTTTTGTCCAGAAGGTTACTCTGAGAGACAGCATCAAAAGCTTTACTGAACTCCAAACCCACCACATTTACTGACTTCTCTTGGTCAGCTTGACTGGCGACCCAGTCATAAAAGGAAATTCAGTTGTTTAAGCAGGACATTCCCATCATAAAGAGATGTTGCCTTCCATCAGTGATTGCATTGTCTCTCAAATAAGTCCTGGAATTACTTAATCAAAAATTTTAGCAGACACAGCCAGGCCTGTAATTATCCAGGTCTTCCTTTCTAATCTTACTGAAAACTGGGAAAACATTTTCCAGCTTCCAGTTGACTGGGACCACTTCAGACTCCCAAGAGTGGTGAAAAGTCATGGAGAGAGGTCACACAAAGGCATCCCTTTCAGTACTCTGGGCTGTATTCCATTGGGCCCCATAAATTGATGAATCCAGCTGGAGCAGCAGGTCTTGAACAAGTTCAGGGTCATTTTGGTTTTTGTTTGGTTTTGCTATTAAGTTATCCAGGACACTGAGAAGTTATGATACTTTTCTGACACAGTTTTACCATCTAGATCCGAAGCATTTTATGCTAGCTTCTAGTTAGAACAAAGGGAAGACTATTTCAGGAAGAATTTTACAGTATTTTTTATTTAAAATGCTTGTTGTTTCTAAGATTATGTGGTAATTACTTTCCATGTTCTGTTATTAAATATCAAAAGTATAAGTAAAGAGTAGATATATGACCAAAAAAATAGCTCAGTCCTAGCTCAACAATCATGTGTAACACCACTGGATTGTAACTGTAATCTCAATAGAAAAATTAAAAATAAACATACACGTTTAAGAGTTCTCAATATCCAAAGGTGATGACAACAAGCTGAAGAGAAATAATTCATACCATTGTGACTATGATAGTGTGTATATGAATAAGTTTAGGTGTTAGCAAATAGTGATTATACAAATCCACTCCTTAAAAGTGACCTTGCTATTCATCATATCTGGTCCCAAAATGAACTTGTTAAAAAATAATTATTTAATATTTTTCTGTATTATTTCACTTACCTGAGAGTTTTAAACCCATTTAATTTACTCACAAGATTTTACTTGTGATTTTAACATTTTCTCACTTTAATTAAAAAACACAAAATATGAAAAAGTAGAACAAAATCATTGAGGTTGGAAAAGAACCCCAAGATCATCAAGTTTAACTTTTTACTGATCACTACCATGTCAACCAGACCACACTGAGTTGTTTCTTGGATATCTCCAGGGATGGTGACTCCAAAGCTTCCCTGGGCAGCCCATTCCAGTTCTTGACAACCCTTTCAGTGAATAAATTCTTCCTGATGTCCAGCCTGAGCCTCCACTGGCACATCTTGAGGCTGTGTCCTCTTGTTGCCTGGGAGAAGAGGCCAAGCCCCACCTTGCCTCATCCTCCTTTCAGGCAGCTGCAGAGTGATAGGGTCACCCCTGGGACTCTTTTTTTGCCAGGGTAAACACCCCCAGCTCCCTCAGCTGCTTCTCACTGACTCACTCTATAAACCCTTCACCAGCTGCATTTTCCTTCTCTGGGCTCACCCCAGCCCCTCAATGTCTCTCCTATAGTGAGAGTCCTAAAACTGGACACAGCACTCGAGATGTGGCCTCACCAGTGGCAAGTACAGGGGGAAAATCCCTGTCCTGATCCTATTTACTGTGCTATTACAAAAATGCCTATAAAAGTAGACTTTCAACACTAGTTAAGAAGATCAACGTCAGAAAAAATTAAAGAAAATTGAAAATACAACTTGTATATAATTAGAGAGATTGCTTTCACATGCAAGGGTAATAATACTTTGACCAGGATTTATCTGTGAAGTCTTTACAGAAAATAATTCCTTCTCTTGTGCTAACATTCAGTGAACCTCATATTCACTTAATGTGAGCACAATGGGATCGGCTGTCTTGTCAAGTTAATCTATAACATTAAAGCAGTGTTTTATCTCTCTGTCTCAGACTCCATGCACATAAAACATTCATATATATAGTTTTCAGCAGAATGTTCTTGTGTCCATCAGTTACAAATGCACGGTTTTATCCCTGGGCCAGTGAAGTGCCTCTGTACCTTGCTGTAACTGTGTATGTACTGTGATTCCCAAATCTGTTACAAAAGCCTATGCAAATTAAAATGTCTCTTATATGTACTCCAAGATCAGTGTATAGGATATGCTTCAGCATATACTGTCACTTATGCTGTATTTCTGGTTGGTTCTTATCTGCTCTGATGGAATATAAAACATTGGAAAGGTTCTTTCTGAAAGCAGCTACAAAGGAACTGGTTATTTGGTTTGTGGATGGAGACCATTACTACATATAATCCAGAATTTTCATATCCTGTTTCCATTTCATTGTTACTTGTGGGCAGATCTATAAAGAGGCACAATGACCTCATGGAAAAGGAAATACAGGAGAAAACCTACTTCTGGCCCTTTTGTTGATTTACTTTTTTATTGTCAGTGAGATATTGCCCTTTGTGAATGATGATTATAAAGGCTGCGAGTTGCTCACCATGGTACCTCTGTGTACAGCACTCCATGCTCTGGGCATCATTCATCACTTCCAGCTCCTGCTGTGCTATCTGGAAGTAGGAAGTGCTTACAATTTTGCTTCTTCTCTTTCTATATTGAAGGACTTGGATATATATTTCAAAGAGAAAATTACACCTGGATGAACAGATTAGAAAATAGGGTGCTAGGTTCTACTCTCTAGATACCAAGATAAATGAATGCAGTAACATTAACACAGTATGGGGAGAAAAAAAAAGGCATTAAATTTCTATTTCTCTGTTGATAAATCTCTGCAAAACAACATCTCAAATTCATAATTTGATGCAAAATTTTGTCTTAGAAAATATATTTTATTTTGCATTTAGAAAACCAAAAAAGAATTTGAGTGTCATGATCAGGTTCAGGCCTTCAGTTGCCCATAAGTTCACGAAGTGCAAGGAATGATTGGTTTGTTCTACAAGAGACTGCTCTTGTAGTACTTGGCTTTACAAATGTGCAGTTAC
The DNA here is from genome assembly GCF_027477595.1 of Haemorhous mexicanus. Classification (NCBI taxonomy): domain Eukaryota; kingdom Metazoa; phylum Chordata; class Aves; order Passeriformes; family Fringillidae; genus Haemorhous; species Haemorhous mexicanus. Next base: position 15,341,141 of record NC_082346.1, read on the forward strand.
ATTGTTCAGGGATCAAGCACTGTTTGAAGTCTTGTATAGCTCTTTTTTCAGGCCCTCTGTACAGGGCTTGAGTTTCATCTTTAATCAACAGCCAGCTGTTAGGGCTGCCACTGATTCCTGACCTGTAATTACCCCAGAACCTCATCCTGCTGGCTGGCTTCTCAGAGTCTCCTGATATGCATGCTACAAGATTGAAAATGGCAAAAAATCCTTTGCGAAGGTACCAAGAGATTTGTATCTTTGCACTACAAATCAATCCAAACACTGAAGCCACGAGTCCCGTTCTCCCCTACCCCCCGCACTCATTTCCCCCTTTAACTCTGTCCTGCATTTCAGGTTGTAATTAAGACTAACAATGTGAAATCAAGCAAGTTTGCTTGAACCTGCCTCCAGGAAAAGATCAATTGGCAAACCAAATGCATGATATCCTTCCTGATGAGATCTATGATTTTTGCTGGACCATCTGATTGTGTTTTAGTATGAACTGTGTAAGCTTTCTAATGCAATGCCCTGTTTGAGCAAGCTGTAACTATACACACACTTTAAGTATTATAGATTCCAGTTGTCATGAAACATTTACTTCATTGTCAGCTCTATCTACTGTATTCTTGAATTTTGAACTACAAAGTACTGCCAACCAGCAAACATGCATTTTTATTCCAGGATGAATGATGATTTCAAGCCATGGATTGGTTTCAGTTCTCTCTCCGTTTCATCTAAGAGGAGAAGCTTGCTTTTTTAAAACCATGCCATGTCCCTCAGATATGTGTTTTAGCAAACATATATGCAAAGGAAAGGCTAGAACAATTGCAAGTTTTTATTGCTGCTATTGCTAATTGTATAGCGAGCTCCTTTTAGAGCTGGCCACCATAACTAGCTAAATCTGGATTTATCTTTCTTTAGCTGAGGGAAATAACCTCACATCTGTTAAAAGATTATCAGCTGATGAGTACATCTGAGATCAGCAACCCTTTGCATCAAGCTCAGGTCTCAGCAAGGCACACTCAGGGTTACTGTCGTGATAGAGGCAGGATGCTCACGTGGAGGGGCTGACACATTCTGAACATTTTCAGTGCTTTGTGGACAGGTGACAAGGATAAGGGGTTGCAGGAGAAGCAGGAGAACTGGGAGTAAAGATGAACTTCTATGCATGTATGTGCTTCTCTGTTCACTGGAAAATAAAAAGCAGATCCAAGGGTTTTTAGAAATGTCCTGATTTTTCACAACTAAGCTATGTGCTTATGCCTTTTTAATGCCTTGATTTTTTTTTTTTTTATTTTATTTTGCTAAACAGCTACATTCAACTTAAGGTTTACATGCTGAGAGATGTTAGTGGGAATAAATTGTTGCTAGGTTATGGAATGTATCTTTCAGTATTTCCATAGTCAACGGTTTTGATTTTATCTGATAAACTCAAGTATTGCACAGGGGAAAAAGTAAGCTGTGTTATTAACACAGGCTGTTGAGAAAATCTTCTTTTTAAAAAGCAAAACTCCAGGATATAATATTAAGTATTTTTCTAGATAATGCATTAAGCCTGAAAATATATATTCAGCTCAGATCCACAGAAGCATGGTAGACTGACAGAAGTCAAAATCAGATCTGATTAAAGGTTTTTGTGGTTTGCTTTGTATTTTTTATTTTCTTATAGCTCTCACCTTTCACAGTCATATTAATTGTCCTTTTCTAGCCTTGTTTCCAGTCTGTATCTGATATTCAACTACACACTGTAAAAGTAACTTATGCATGACAATTTTCTTTTCATTGATTAAAAGAAGGACAAGCTACCATAGAGAAAGCTTCCCACATTGATTGAAGAAGGCAGCTAATAATCAGTAGGAAAAAAGATTCTTCCATACAGTTACAGTTCTGTACAGTGGAGAGAAATCTTTATCCATATCACAGAAAAATGGCAAGGCACAGTATTTGCACTTTGACTCAGAGCTGGTCTTGATATTTTCCCTGTAATATGACCTGGGCAAAGAGGAATCTGAAACACAGTGTTCAGTTTGCACTTTCTGAAACCAAGTTGCTGTCTGGTCAATTCAGTTGCTGTGATCAAGGCTGTGGTGGGGATGTTCAAAGAGGAAAGGACAGACCTGTCATGTGATCTCCACTGATCACAATGGTTACATAGGTCTGTGGAAAGACAGAGGGAAATTTTGGCAGCCCTAGAAAATATACTACATATGCATTAATACAGCCAACCATGCTGCAGTCAATCTTTAAGTAAGTGAAATCCAAAAAAAATGGTGAGTCTCTATTTCCTACCATTGCATTTTATAATTATGTGGTGTATGCTTTTAAAATACCAATTTTTTATTGCACAATATGAAAAAATATTGCTTCTATAAATAATGTTTTCTAGGTAACACTAGTCTACAGAGAGAGGGAAAAAAACAAACTGAAGAAAGAATACACTGTAAAATGAGAGATTTACAAAATATCTGAAGTTAAAAGCTTTTTTCATCAAAAATAACACTGCAAAAGATAGGAAATTTCACGATGCATATATGCATATATATTTTTAAGGATTACTGTTCAATAAAATGTGTTATTCTCTGCAAGAGAAGGAGACACAACCCCAGAGCTTTTTGATCAAACTATTGTTTGTCCTTCTGGAAGCTTTGCAGAAGCTGAAGGGAACTCAATCTTAAGCTGTATTTGCCAATCAAAATCACTTGAACTCAGCTTCTCAGTTTCCCATTCAGTGAGAAGTTATCTAACCCCAAAGGGCAGAGCAGATTTTCTCTTGTCTGAGTCCCAGATAGGCAAGTACACCAGACAAGCATGGAGGAGAAGGGAGTCACTACTAAAAATTGTGGTTTGCATTTTCTGAGATCTCCATGTCAGAAGATAAACTGGAATTATAACTTTTGTTCTGTCAATTGGAAAAGAGGCCCCTGAAAGAACTGTGCAGTGCTCAGGGATGCCCACATCATCTATACAAAATTAAATTCTCCGAATGGTGAGGGGGACAAATTCAGTGGAATGCCAAAACCTTTGCAAACAAGAATCAGAATAAATGCAATGGAATTTATTGCTATTTGGTTCTTAGACATGATTTGGTAGTTTTTATTAGCTTGTTTCCTAGAAGTTTTTGTTTCTTGTGTTTGTACCTTAATTTTTCATTTAAAGCTTTCTATGAGCACAGTCATTGAACATTTGAGACTCCACCATATTTTTTAAGCTAATTTTGCATGGAATATATTTAAAAGGTTATATACTTTGATGTCTTTGTCATGTAGTTTGTATCCATTAAGCACATTACAATTTTTTTTAAGTAATTTTATGAAAATACTGTGTTTAAACATTTGTCAAGGAATGAAGATTAGCTGGATAGACGTAGGATGCCAGTATATTATGTACTCTGTTAATCTGTATACCATAACACTCTTGATCATCAAAATCTCTGCAGTTTTGCAGACTTGTTACTGCAAATTCAAAATTTATTTCATGTGAATCTAAATTAAACTAGAATGCATAAGACATTTTATTTTAACATTTTTATCCGTAGATGATTAAAAAGCAGTAAAACACAAATTCAAATTTTATTTAAAAGGCAAACAGAAAAAAAAACCCCAGTTTTGAGTCAGGGTAGGAATTTGTTTCAAAATGACTCCTTTCTTGAAAAAATATATGAACTAAGTATCCAAACTGGGGAGAAATTGATGTCACAGACAGGAGATGTGCTCGGAAGCAGGAAGCAAATTTAAATTGTGGTTATAAAACTATGGAATGGTTTGTGTTGGAAGGGGTCTTAAAGACCCTCTCATTGCAACCCCCCTGCCGTGGGCAGGGTCACCTTCCACCACCCCAGGCTGCTCAGAGCCCCATCCAGCCTGGCCTTGAACACTGCCAGGGATGGGGCACACACAGCTTCTCTGGGCAATCCTTTTCCTCACCACCTTCACAGTAAAGAGTTTCTTCCTAATATTTAATCTAAATCCAACTTCTTTCAGTTTAAAATCATTGCTCCTTGTTCTGTTGCTGCATTCCCTTGTAAAGGTCCCTCCACGCCATTCCAGTTGGCCCCATTTAGGTAATGGAATGTGCACTTTTAAAAAGAAAGGGAGAAAGAGCCCTTAATCCACATTTATAAAGGTGGTCTTTGATTTCCCCAGTTATTTTTCTCAACCACTAACTCTGACGGCTCAGGAGGTGTAAAACACTGGGCATAGCCTATGGCTGCAATTAGGGAAAAAAAAATTAGTCATTTCAGGTGTTGCTGAAGGTAACCAGCCAGAAAGTGATCCACAAAAGGGAGGTATCCATTCACAGGGTGAGGGTTAGAATTCTTCCCTCCTCTGCCCCTACAACAGTCCTCATCCTGGAGTGACTTAGCTACCAAGGTGTGTGCAGTGGAATCAAATGGATGCAATGAAAGCCTGACCGATGGGTGGGAATAGGCCAACATCTCCAGAGATTAAGTTTTAGCTTCTGGATTGGGAAAAATGTCTGAGGGAATGGGAAGGGGAAAAGGAGGCAGACAGTCTTGAGTTCTGGCCCTTCTAGTCACATTTCATGAAAAGAGCAGTGGAGGTAGATGAGGTAATAGGAAGAAGCTCTTTACAGTGAGGGTGGTGAAGCACTGGAGCAGACTGTCCATAGAAGTTGTGGATGTCCCATGAGAATTGTGGTCACATATTTCTGTAAATTTAGACTCAGTATTATGTTCATGTTTCTTCACATGAAGTGTTGTGAAAATTACAGTAAATTATTAGTAAAAAATTTTAAAGGAAAACTATTTTGATGCATTCAGTAAAAACAAAATAATCCATCCTTGTGCATGATCCTTACAATTTTCTGATGTGTGAAGCCCAAAAACTTCTACAGTTACCACATACATTCAGTGGAAGTACTGCTTTGTGCCAAGTCCAGTGGGAAAGCTGAGGTACAGGGGTTAATGTTGACATAAAGGCCAAATCCTGATTTCTTTGATGTTAAGAGGAAAGTTTTCATTGAGCCCAGTGGGATTAAGATTTAGTGTACATGTTCTTGTTTCTTTGAAGTTAGTGTAGTCTAACATTGCTCAAATCTATTAAGTAGTCTTTACTAGTTCTGTGCTGGTGAATTAAAGAAAATTTTATGTTTAGAGAAAACTCTTTTTCTTCTTTCCAAACAAAAATTTTGACCAAGAAGAAACTGCAACTAGAATAAAGAGATACTTGGCTTAAAATCTGTAATCAAAATATAAATAAGAATATATGATATATGAAGTGTTTTATTACTCACTTTTTAAGCTAAAGTCATCAATAATAATAGCAAACATGAAATTATGAACTCTCAAAAAAAGGTTTTTATAACATATTTCTTTTCTTCCCTTCAAGAATTGTTTCAAAATCTATTACGTTCTGGAAGCCAAAAAAATATTTTCTTCTATGTTAAAGGAATTTTTAGTGCTAGTTTATAGTTTAGAAGCTTTGGTCTACAGCTATTTCTTACCCAAGGTACTGGTGATGTAGCCATGTAGGCGTTAAACAGATGCAGAAGCTTTAATGCAGATATTCTTTATGTGATTGACAATTATTCTTCCAGTGTTATGTCTGAGCATATAATTTTCTTCAATGTGCAAGATAAAATCTCCCTTAAAATTTTTACACTGAGAAAGTAGCTAAAAACAAAAAACAATTTTGCAGAAAGTCAAAACTGATGTGTTTTCCAACACGAAGGCCAGAAATGGAAAATTAATCTGTCAGGTCTTTGTACCTGGAAGAGCACACCCCTTACAGAAAATCACTGACTTAGAAATTGATTAATTTTTCATGGTTTTGAAGAGTAAAAAAAACCTCAGAATGTAACACAACTTATAGGTTAGAGGACAAGGGACATCCATTTTGTCACATAATTTTAATTTAATAAAATGTATTTTAAAAAAATTTACAAGGAAAATAAGCTTACATTACTACCATGGATAAATGTGCTTAATTCATTGCTAGGCTTCTAAAAGCTTATCACTGGGATATTAACAAAGGAAAATTGCATTTTAAATTGCTGTCTAACTCCCAGAAAATTTGATTTTTGTTTCTTTGATATGAAAAATAAGCCTAAATCAACATATATGCTTACATAACCTCTGGCATTTGGCATTAAGGCCTAGGAAGTAATTCACCTGATGAGAAGATGGGGCTGAAGTAGTTTTACAAGCCCTCTGTCTCTGCTGGGATAGTTGCATATTTGCAATTGCATTTTAGAGATCAAATGCATTAAACCCTAAAGAGGCACGGATAGGTTGACTACTTCAAAGGATTGTTAAATTGAAAAATAAACATAAACCAAAACCCAATAATTTATACAAATGTTTTAGAAACAGTACAACTAATTATTTATGGAAAAAAGTGACACCTCTTCAGAGAAACAATTTAGCTTTTAGATTTAAGCTAACACTGCTTAACCATTTGTTATTCTAACTATTCTACTGAGTTCAGGTCTAAAATAGTCCATAATGCATATATATCGCTGCATATATCTGCATAGATTATACCCTAAGCATTTAAGTTTATATTTACAATTCAGCTTCAGAATTTTTCAAAAGTAGGTCTATTTGCATTGCTCCTAATTCTGCAGTAGGTGGCAGTGGGTAGTGGAGAATATACAAGAATATACAGTCTAGATGTCATCACATCTTTAAGGGAAGCTTAAAAATGGCCAGGCGTTTTATGCTTTTGAGTTATGCATATATCAAACAGAAAGGAACTGTCAAACAGAATTTCTAAATTGTCGTGTTTAAATAGTAGCTTTGGCAAAGCATTATGAAAATAAATTAAACTGATAATGGAGTCAAATGAAGATGGAAATACAGCACGCTTTCCTGTAAATAAGTAAGAAGCTGAGTCCATGCAAGAAAACTAAATCAAAGGTTTAAAACTCAGGAGAAGGTTCTGCAGGGCAGCTCTGCAAGTTAGGATAATGTGGTGAACTCAATTTACAAAGAGAAAAAGAAAACTGACAGTTTGGTTTTATCTGTATTCCTTTGGAAATTGTTTATATTAATTTTCAATGTTGCACTGGCTTTTGAAAATACCTTTGTAATTAATGAAATAAAAACCAGTTGGATGGGAGAGGATTTGGGCACGATGCTGTCAGGGTGGAATATTAAAAGGGTTTCAATAGGTTGATTGTGCGGGAGGATGATTTGTGATGTTTACATCAGAGATCTGATTTTACATTCTTTGCACACCTGAAATATGGGAGCTCGAGGGTATACAGAATGTGAAATTGGATGAAAAAGTCTGTCCAAGAAGAACATTCTAAGTCTCGTTTATTATTGATTCCTGATTCTCGCTTATCTGAAAATCTAGCTCGGTAGATTTATATAGAAGGTGCTTGCTCAGCACTGCTGATTTTCACATTTTCACCACTGTATTTTGTCCTCCAAATAGACCAAGTAAGACTTTTAGAAGTGCAAAGCCTCAGCTAGCTCACATCTCAGATACTTTGAAGTGACCATTTATTAGGAGTCCTTGTTTTCGCTTGTTTCCTGTTTTAATCCCCAACTGTTCAAGCCATGCAGCTGGAAGCTGTTTAGTGCTCAGTGTTTTGAGAACCCTGGTCACGCATATTGCTGGACCTGGACTAGCTGAGGTAAAACTCCCACTGAAACTGTTTATGATTTTGGGGCCAAACTCTGCCTCCCAATACTTCACATGGTTAAGTAGTACAAAAACATCAAGTTAAGGTATATGGTTGTGCTTAATGTTAGCTCTCTAATCATAAACATCACCCATTAATAGATATTATCTTTTATGTGAGTTAATAGTTTATACTAAAAATAAGTATAAGCAAATCCACAGAAACAGGGAAAATGATGACTCAAAGTTAGTTGGATTTTTGCCATTGAGTCAGTAGTAGTAAAATTATTGTCATCTCTTTGTGTTACCCATCAGCTAAGTTGCTGTGAGACTAAGACTAGTGTTTTGATAAAACTGATAGTGATGAAATGCTTACAGGGTGTTTAAAAAATTGAAGTTTGGAAAAGTTGCAAGAAAAAGACGCACTTTATCGAGTCTTTAGTTAAAGTAAAAGCTCCAGAGTTAGGCCCAGGTATCAATAATTTCCCAAAAAGACCCATTTCAATTTTAAACTAAAATGAAATAATTGCCCCTGTTGAATCATGGCTGAATTCTTTCTTGATTTACTTCTGCATTATCAAATTTTATGCTAGCAATGTGAATGTGGCCAATGAAATTTGGTTACTTTTAGTTTGAAATCATGCATTGTTAACTTTGATTTTGTGTGCTATGTCTTGTTCTTTGATATTGTTTTCTGTTAATATGCATCAAGTATTGTGTTGCTCTCTACGAAACTGAATAACAGTTGTGATAAACCTTGAGCAGCATTTCCCAAGATTTGTCAAAATTCTCTTTGAAACATATCCAGATTTTCCATTTTCAGTGTGAATGTTTATGGCTTTTCTTTTACTTTTAAAAATATTGAATTCTTTTTGTCTGATTATATATGGGGTTCCTCTTTTTTTTTTCTATAGTTGCTGACCTTTCAGTATTGTACATTTAATTTCTATTCATATGATTTAACCATCAGTGTTTCTGTGTTATAAGTCTTTCAAGTGACTATTCTTGCTGCAAGTAATTGTAGTTTATCTTTTTTTAAATCAGAAAGTTGCTATTTTTAGGTGTCTGGGAGTTTCTCATTCTTTCATGGGCAATGCCACAAATATCTCCAAATTTTTATGATATAGAAGGAATAGTATAGCATTTTTGACTGGAAGTCAAAGAATCAAGTATAAAATTCAGATATAAAAAAATGAGAAAAATAGGGAAAAGAAAAAAAAGCCCTGTTCTCTAATAAAATGTGGTTTAGTTATTTTGAAAAAAAAAAACCCTTATAAATTGTAATTTATTTGTGTATGTTTTCAGTAGATTAAGATAAACAAAGTAGGGAATTGGATTTTTTTTTGTTCTATTCATTGCTAACCTGGCAGCATCTTTGTTCTTGCACAGAAGTGTGCAGGACACACGAATTTTGCTTGTTGTGTCAGTGATCATTATGTGTACAGCCAGTCCAGATTGCACATGAAGGCCAGGTGTGACTCAATTTGCCCATGCCCAAAGACACAAGCAGAAGGAGTTAAAGTTTGAGAACATCCCAGCAGTGGTAAGGGAGTGCCTGGAGGCTAAAAGTTCTCAACTGGCCTCCTGCAAGTCACAAATGTTTTGCACCTTTTATGCTTTGAAGCCCTTCTGCTCTGACACGTGTAGAATTCTCCACAGAATTCTGAGTACCCAAATATCTCTCTCAAAGCCTCTCTGCTGCTCTTTCTTGGTCTGCCAGAGAGAAGACACCATGTGTCAGGTTCCCTGGTGGGATAAAATGAGACCAGGGCTGAATTTGGCCTGATCACTGACTCCATGAACTGGCTGTTAGTGCAACTCTCAGTAGTGGAGGAACATGTCAGCTTTAGGAGAGGACTTGCCAAGGCTGGTTTAGCAGATGCTGAAGGATAGTTATCCACATTAACAGCATGGCATTGACAGAGAAGTGCTCTGCCTGAATGCCACGGACGTGGAGATCTGCGGAGGAAAATAGCTCAGAAAATTATTAACCATGAGAACAGCTTCGTTTTTTGAGGTTTTCTGCAAACCTGCAATAAGCTTGGAGCTGGGCATGATGAATGATGTAGAAAATGTGAGTAGGAGGTGGCATGTTCTTGAACAGAAAGTTCTCCAGCATCCTTCCCCACCTCCCTACGCGATCTCAGTTTTTAAATGTGTATGTGAATACATGGCTACTTGTCTGGTTCTGGAAAGACAGTTGTGGCTTAATATTAGCACCAATATTCCCTTCCTTCTAAAAATTCTTTAAGAATAAGATTGGGGTGTAATTTTGGTTTTTCTCTCTTTTCATCCTCCCCAGAATTAGACAAAACACCATGAAGATTATGAAGGACTCACCTTAATGACATAATACCAACAGAAACACACTTTTGTGAAACACTGAACAGAGGTATAAGGAGTCTGCTCCCTCTGAAAGACAGTATTTAAATTTTAAGCTTGGTAAAAAAGATAATAAATCAAGGAGTAGAAAGTGTCTTCTGGTAATGTGATCATTTTCTCTATAAACTATTTTGTCTTTCCATAAAGTATCTCTAACTAGCCTTCCTGAATCTAGAATATTTTGGGAATAATTTTTTTAAAAAAACCAGTTTTCTAGAAAATCAAAACTATGCACACTTGCCTTCTTAGCTACCATCATGTCTCTGGCTTGTTCATTCCTGGCACTGATGTGAGTAATTGTCTCTCTTCTTGTAATAGTTGCACAACCTAATCCTGTTGTACACGTTTGATGTTTAACTGGGTAAATCAAAAAGAGTAATTTGATTGTCCAAAGAACATGAAGTGCCCAAAAATAAACTGTTGCGTGAATGAGAGAATGAGATAGAAAGTAGTGTTAACATATGGTATGAAAATTTAACTCTGAAGTTTTTATTTCCTTATGAAATCAAAGACCTGAATGAGGCCCCTAAACTGCTCTGAAGTAAAGTGAAATCTCACAAATCCAGTCCAATACCTAAAGCACCTCTAAAACCTGATCCAGTGCAGAGAGTAGGAACAACAAGTTGAGATAGCCTAATAATTTTTTTTAAAAAAACTGCCTGTAGTTCTGAGGCTCAATGCATCTTACTAAATTGTTGGTTCGAGGCAAAACTGTGCATTGATTTCTTGTAATCTGACAGAGATCTGTGGCTTATTCTTTGCCTTTCTTTAAAACTTCCAGCAATCTTCCTGAGTGATATTATAACAATTCTAACCTCTTAACTCACTTTTAATAATTGTCAGAGGTAGCAGGTCTCTTCTACTACTTGTCACTTCTTTTTTCTACTTCCTCTAGTTGCCAGTTTCCAGCTGGCAGGATGGCTAAGAGGAGGATTTGCTACCCTTGCTTCCTATTTTGTTCCTATTTATTCTTTCTCACTCATTGCTTTTTAAGCATTTTTTCTATAGAACAGGGCTATTTTTCATTGTTGAAGAAATATTCAGCCAGTAAACACTTTGGCCAGAAATCCATAAAACATTTTGGTTCTGTATTCTAATTCAGAAGATGATCTGTCAGAATTAATTGAGAATGTCTTAATGTAATCAAGTCCAGCTCATTAGGCAAACATTTAAATTATTAATTTAAATACTGGGGAGTTCAACAGCATTTATGACAGTAACAAATAGCAACATCTTTTAATCTTTAAATTCTTCCTCTGTGCAGAAGTCAATGTCCTGCTATAGCTGCTGCTGTTAGACATAAAAAGTTGTCACCTTGCTAGTATTGAAGCTTGTCAGAGTCTGCTAAAGAATTATGTTCAGAAAAGGCTTATGAAACAAAAATGTACCTTTTTAAGCACATGGTGCTTAAAATTAATCAAGCCTTGAGTGTCATTTTCATTCTTGCAACTCTATTTTGGATCAAGTAGAATTATACCAGAGATGAACTTGAACCAGAAAGTTCAGGGTCATGCCATTTCATCAATTTATAGAACACTTAAATTAATGTATCATTATTTACCATAAATCTACTACTTTAACACCTTAGACATTCCCATTTCTTTAGAGCTGAGAAAAATATCTTTTTCATAAAATGAATTAATCTCTCTTCCATTTTTTTTTTTTGCCTTATCTATCACACAGAGAGAGATTCCCCCAAAGAAGAAAAACATTAGGAGGGAAAAGGGGAAAAACAGATGAGGCAAATTGGTTAAAAAGAGTGGAGAAAAAAGAAAGTGAATGGTAAGGGTTGTGAGTTAATGACATAGGATGTGTTGAAAAGAGTGAAGTCATTCAACACATTTCCCAGAACACAGAACAGTTTGGGTTACAAGGGAGCATTAAAGGTCCTTTAGTCCAAGCCCTTTAAGATGAGCAGGGATATTTTCAAGTAGAGCAGGTTGTTCAGAGTCCTGTCCTACCTGCCCCTGGATATTTCCAGGCATGAGGCATCTACCAGTTCTCTCCTTGTTACACCATCCTCAGAGTAAAACATTTCTTCCTCGTGTCTAATCTGAATCTTCCCTCTTTCAGTTTAAAACTATTAACCCTGTCCTGTCACAGCAGGCCCTACCCAAAAGGCTGTCCCCATATTTCTTATAAGTCCTCTTCAGATACTGGGACATCACAAAGGGTCACCCCAAAACTTCTTCAGGATGAACTATCCCAACTCTCTCAGCCTTTCCTCACAGGAGAGGTGCCCCATCTCTCTGATCATCTTGGTGGCCTCCTCTGGGCTCACCCCAGCAGGTCTCTGTCCTTCCTGTGCTGGGACCCAGAGCTGATGCAGTTCTGCAGGTGGGGTCTGAGCAGAGCAGAGCAGAGGGGCAGGATGCCCTCCCTGCCCTGCTGCCCAGGGGGCTCTGGGTGCAGCCCAGGACACGTTTGGCTCTCTGGGCTGGGAGTGCACATTGCCAGCAAATGTCCAGCTTTTCACCCACCTGTATTCCAAGTCTGTCTCTACAGGGATGTTCTCAGCCTGCCTTGATACCAGGGATTGCCCTGAACCTGGTGCAAAACTTTTAACTTGGCTATTTTTGAAGCCTGTGAGGTTCCCAAGGGTTCTCCTCCTGAGGGTGTTTCAGGTCCCTCTAATGATGTCCTCTCCCCCAGGTGTGTCAGCTGCTCAGCCTGGAGTCACCTGTACATTTGCTGAGTGCCCTAATCCCACAGTCTTTGTCACTGATGGATTTATTACACAGGACTGTGTGGCTCCATTTTCTACCTTCTGCTCCCTGAGCTGCCCACCTTGTCAGCTGCAGCAAGGTTTGCATACAGGGTTTTCAGTGACTGCTTTGGTTTGCATCTTTAATCCATTCCTGCCTGTGTGGAAGTGAGAGTAGAGCCTCTGGGGCTGATGCATCTACTTGTGAAAACACAGGTACAGGGAGTCAGGGAGTGACAGGTATCTTTGCCCTCTATTCCAGAGCTGCATGCCTTGCCAGCTGCAGGTATTCCAAAGGAAATTCTCTTCACATAAAACAACTGGAAGCTGGGAGGCCTACAGCAGTAATTTCCAAAGAATTTTAACTCATGGGCTCAAAGAAGCTGTTGTCAATGTATGATCTTGCCATACGTCACCTTAACTTCAGGAATTTTAATACACACTTTATTATTTGAATCATTCTTAATGCAACAACTTAACTTTGCATTCAGTTGTAATCCCTTCACTCAATTTCTCTTAGCCTTTAAACACATTTACACTCTACTTCCTACTCTTCACTTAAGTAATTTCAAATGTTTTTTAATTTATTTGGATCTAAGTTTTATTGTTAAACTATATCAGTCAAATATGACTCAGAGCATTCTTAATAACTGAGAGTGGCTTGCATTTTTTCTCTATTCAGGTTGTCTACAATATTAAAAATATTTGTTTAGTGGTAAGTCTTTACAATTTTTTAAACTGTAGTTTGTTTCTAGAAATATTTTACTACAAGAAATATAGTCTGTCCCCCTTTGTTGTAAGGAAAATATCTCTATCTGTAAAGAGAAAGATTTGCTTAATAAATGGTGCTCACAGAACTGACTAAAAGAAACATTCAAGCTGAATGTTGCATCTCAAACAGGAGAAGGATCAGCAAACAATACTGAAGAGGTGGATTTTAAAAATTCGTCCAGATGGAAATTGTAGCATTGGGGAAGGGGCAGAAACAGAAAGTAGTTTCACAAAAAGCTCAGAAAGTACTGGGAGCAGAAAAAAGTCAAATCAGGCTGGCAAAAGCAGCCAGCAGCAACTGAGCATTTGGCTGTCAAACAGGCAGAGCAGGTCCCATCCTCCTAGTGAGCATCACTCAGGTGGCCTCTGGCTTGCCTTTCCCTCCCTTTGGAACCAGTCTCAGGGGGCACTGCCTGAGCACTGGGCAGAACTCTGCACACCTGCAGAGGCCAGGGCTGCTCAGTGGCACCTGAGCACCAGCAGCAGGACACAGGTGTCAGCACCCTGCCACTCTGAGCAGGATGCACAAAGCATGGCAAAAGGGTTTGTCCTCCAAGAGCCTCACCCCAAAAAGTCCTCTCCTGTCACTTGTTCCAGCTCACACATAAATGCACACACACACACACACACACACACACACCCCCACTCTTGACCCTGGCTTAGCACATGGATGTGCACAGACAGCTATTATGTGACCTGCCAAGCATGTCATTTTTGCCTTTTTTATGAACCACATATTTAGATTAAAATTTACAGTATTCCATCTCCTCTGGTAAAAATAATAAAGGGAAAAAACGTGAACAAGAAAATACTGTGAAACTAATTTTCTTGCTTTTCAATCAACTGATTTATATGATTCTGCTATTAGGAATGGGGTATAAAAGTACTGTAGGAGCTTTCTTATAAGTTTTATACTAGTGGTATAATAATGCCATGTTTTATACGCCTACTTAATACTTTTACAATTCTCTGATAAGATTTCTGCCATACAAATATAAATATTTTTCTTTTATCACTTTTTAGTCTCCATAGCAAAAGCAGTCCATAGCTGCATCTGTAATTTGTGTTTTTTCTCTTCTCTTTTGTGGAAATTTAGTGTTTAATGGGGAGAGGGCTAAAGAGACTTAATTTCTTATCTTTCCCCCATTAACCCTATCATCCTTTCCCTTTTGACAAGTGTGCTGTTTTACCTTCAGATTTAAAGTTGCTTCTCTTCAAAATTTAAATGGTGTCAAAGAGAGGTAACCCAAAGCAAAATTAAAAGGTGGCAGTGGGAGAGCTTAAGCATCTTTCCCAAATGTTTCATTGGTCTGAACAAAGAGAATGAATTTGCCTCCATAATTTCTGTGGTTGTTTAAAAGACTTAAAAAGCATTAACAATGATCAGGAGATAGATAAAGCAAACCTCATGGTTCAAAGGTTATCCATGCTTTTCAGGCTGCGTGGGCACACACCTGTACTTGAGTGGAAAAGTACATGAAATATGACAAAACTAACTCATTAAAAGAAACTCAGTTTTTAATTTTTTCTGCCTTCAAAAATGTCCTGAGGAAGATTTCCCCACGGAATCCAAGGAAGAAAAGAACATGGGTTGTACTAGAATTTATGTATTCCCAAATTCCATTGCTGTTAGAAAAATACCCTATCATTCAATGACATTTTTTGTTCTAATTGTAAAACTAAAAGTAACACAAGGTTTCATTTTTTTTTCATATTATATTAGTGCAGTTCTGTTGAAAATGTTGAGAGTTACAGGTTCTACAATTTCAGTGGTGAAGTCTGAAAGTTTGAGCATCCTCATCTAAACTTTTAACCTTTCCCTTCAGTCTGTTTAGGGATAAGCACATCATCACAATGGCTTTGTCTCCCAGCAGTGATATATTAGATTAGCACCATAAGAAGTGTATAAACAATTTGTTGTAAACTGTTGCTAGCTTTGTGAATGAATACGTGTAGGCTGAGGGAGTGCAGTTAAATTTGCTGTGTTTGCTTAGCACATCTGTGTCAGCCACAGGAATTGAACTGGAGGATCCTTGGTCTTAAGCACTTTTTTTTTGCAAAAAAAAAAGGACCAGTGTTTCCTGAGGCACTACTGTGCATGTTATTACTGCTTTATATCACTTTTTAGATCTGAGTTGTCTGATGTATTGAATAATGAAATTAAGGCCTGTGAAGGATGGCTGAACCACAAAATATCCCCTGGGGTGAGTTTGCTTTTAATAGGGATATTTTTCAGGGGTGGAGGGGGGCAGAGGAAAAGGAAAGAGAGACCCCCACTTTAAAATAAAAAATCTTTCTGCAACAGAGCCAACATCATCTTTCCCCCCTACACTTCCTCCTCGTGCTCCCCTGCCCATTTAGCAGTATTTTCCTTGTGTGATTGAGAAGCCCTTAGTGCTGCTCAGGGGAAAGGGCTCATGCTGAGAAGTAAGGGATCCCAGTTGTACCCTTAATCAAAGTGGCATGCTCCACACTTTTGTTTCTGGCTAATTTCCGTAGCAAAGCCATGTGATGTGTGCCTTGTGCCCGCATGAATCAGCCCAAAGTTTGCAACTGACTCAGTTGTTACTCCTGCTGACAGGCAAAAGGTTCTTTTGGGGGAGGCAGGGGATGAGGTTCAGCTCGATTCAGATTGCTAAAAGGGAATGAAAAGGACGATTTGAAACCCACAAATACTGGGATGAGAGATTACAGATAGCAAACAATAACTGTGCATGGTAAACTGCTGATTGGGGTATCTATATCAGGTGATGTTTGTAGTCTCTACATGTAGTATGATGGAAAACAGATTAGGGCAGTGAAAGTAGAACAACAATAGAGTCTGATTCTTTGTTTTCACTTTTCAAAGGCTTTTTTTTTGCTGCTTTCCTTCTCTTTTTTTTTTTTTTTTTGATAAGGCCCAGGAAATTGTTAGCAACATGCTGGTGGGAACCTATGGAAAAGAATACACGCTGTATCAATGGTGCAGTTCTTATCCCAGGAGCTGTGTTGGTGGGTGTGGGAATAGCAGGCTTTCAGTGTGAGCTGCTGCAATGAGATAGCATTGAGAAAGCAGGGCAGGGAACAGCACAGATTTAGTCTAGGGAACCAAGGGCTTTATCCAGCAGTAATGTGTGTAAGGACAGACAATGTAACACTATAGTTGGTTTCACAACAAAGAACTGTAAAAGGATTTGATAGTAAGGGATTGGCAGAAAAGCTGAATGTATCTGTACAGTGCAGTGAGTGTTTTCTTTTTAAAGGTATTTAAGTGAAATAACTTAAAAAGACAGTAAAAGTTTTGGGGTTTTTTTATAATAGACATTATTTTAGGGTAGGGTCATTTAAAAACAGAGAGTAAAGGAGTAAAACACCTAAGAGGGTATTTTGTTTCAATAAGGGAACAAGAAGGAAGAAGAGGCATGTGTGGTAAAACAGAACTGACAGGTCTTTTTTACAGAGATCTGTTTACTTACTGTATTTGATTTCTGAGCACCTTCACGGCCATCATCAGCACCAAATCACTAAAACGTTTTCATCTCCATCACCCAGCCTGTATATGTCTATTCTGTTTTCAAATTTAAATTACAGAAAGTTTTGGCTGTGACTTTAGCAAGACCCCACACAATCAGTGGAGCTACCTGGGCTTGAAATGAGCATATGGATTTATGAAGCCTGTGTGGAAAGGAGATAACTACTGCCACAGCATACTCATGAATACTCCTTCATGATGAAATAGCATTTCTTTGTTTTTATAGCAGCTGTCATGACCAATGAAAGCTAAAAAAAACTTTGTAAATCCTCAATGTGCCACTGCTGGTGTATTTGGCCAAAGGTCTCAGTGATTAAGTGATCCTGTGTGTTGATAGCAGGTCTGCTGGGGGAAAGATGACTGAGTAGGAAAATTAGGATGGAACTATATTTTGCCCTTGTATCTGGTGACCTTTCTAGCACAGGAAAATATTCTGGCAAGACAGGTAACAATCAATCAGGAATGTAGGAAAACTTTTATGTTTAGTGTCTGGTAGTTGCTTGTCAGGGCTTTTTGAAGATCCCAGCAAAAGCAGCTTTGATTTAAAAAAATCATGCAAATGGATGCTTAGGCTAAAAATATGTAGATCTGTGCTGTACAGTTAGGGAAATTTCTATTGAATTGGGAGCAATTCAATAGAAATTTCAATGATGAATGGATCCACAATGTGTGGATCTACCTCTGAACTTAAAACACCAAACTCTTTTCTGGGTTTGTGACCAGCATGACTTCCATCAGGGAGTGAACAGAAGCATCAAATTCCACTGCAATACTCTTAAATGGAAAGATGCCCTTAGGAATCCCTCCTGTACAATTATGTGGTTAACATATTGAAATGTAAGTGAATGGCTGCCACTCTGCCAGTACTTTCAGATTAATATTGTATAAAATGCTAGCCACATTGTCAGTCTCCAGAACAGTGCATTTTGGACATCTGATGTTCCAGAATAACATGGCATCTTTCTGACCACAAAATAGCCTAGAGAGGTCTGCAGCCAGCTTGCCTGATTCTTGGATGCTATGTCATTTATCAGGCAAGATACTTATACACAAGCAATAGAAAGATTCTGAAAATCCATTTTAAACTTAAGAGATGAAGATCATCAATTTTAAAAAGGCAAATGCGACTAATAAAACTGGGTTTGCCTGCATTTGCACAGCAAAACTGAAGAGTGCTAAGTTTTTCACATTGTCTTGCATGCATTTTTAAATGAACTTTATTGAGCATTCTACAAATTCCCTGTGAATAAACAGACTACATGATGTATGTCTACATTCCCAGAGCTTCTTGTTGGACATCCACTGCTTGTCAGCAGGCAGCAAGGGGCTAAATAAAACTAATGAAAGAAAATGCTTTTTGGATGGTGGAAAGGAAGGGTTAGAGGCAAGATTAGGGTGAGTAGAGTCTTCTTAACAACATATTTTCATTTATTTCACTGTAA
This sequence comes from Haemorhous mexicanus, assembly GCF_027477595.1. Taxonomy (NCBI): domain Eukaryota; kingdom Metazoa; phylum Chordata; class Aves; order Passeriformes; family Fringillidae; genus Haemorhous; species Haemorhous mexicanus. The sequence goes on from NC_082346.1 coordinate 15,359,522, forward strand.
TATCTTTTTTTTTCTAACTGCATAAACTTCAAAGATAATATGAAATTGGAATTAGGAATATCACTGCTTTGTAGTGAGTGTATTGCAAGATTCTTAAATAATTAAATTATTCCAGTTCTTAAAATGGAGTGTAATTAGTCATTAATGAGCAAAATCTGTTGCTGTGCAGAGTTGATATACTCCATGCAGACCATCCTTAAGTTTTACAGGATTTGGTTTAATTTCTAAATGCATATGTGTGGTAAAAATCAACTGTTGTATATCTCTTAAGATAATCACTAAATTAGCTAGTAAGTTATGTAACATATCAAATATTTAATTTTTGTATAATAAATTATAGATTTGTCAATTATTCAGTTTTCTGCTTGTGTTGAATGAGCAGCTTGGTTTAGAAGCATGGTGAGGAAAGGTTTGACATTAACAGGGATTAATAAATTTATAAATGATAGGCCTGGAATGTGAAGATGACAGCTTTTCACTTGTAAACCCACAGTTCAAATCCACACTACACAGGTCCTGCAGGAACAACATGGTTGTGTTAGAGCCATAGGATATGCAATACACAGGAAACACATAGGATATGTGTTATATCTTCTTCTAGAGGGTCAATTCTGATGAGCAGAGGCTATTTTCTCAATTAGGGCTAACCAAAAGCTAACCTTTACAACTATTTAGGCACAAAGGGTAAGGAAGGAATGGAACATGATGCCCTGAGAGAGGAGGTCAAGGCTGCTGTACATTCAAGACGCTGTTAGAAATTTACATTTCTGCTCCTGAATTATATTTCCTATTACTGAACTAAGCAGGTGTCTTATTAGAATCAGTAAACAGCTCCCACCCTTAAAAACATTTAGGGTTATGTACCTTGTGGGGTTAAGCCAAGCAATAATGGAAGTTTCTTTCTATTGTTAAAAACAAAGTGGAATAAGCAGCAGCAAAATAGGAGTGGGACCATAGACTATTTCATTAGGAAAACACATTTTCCTAATGTTGGCACTTCTGCAAAATGCAGTTAATCTTAGCTAAATAAATACCATGTGTTTAAAAGTGTGGTTAACCTGAATAAATTGTAGGAGTTTGCTCCACAAGCCAGTCATTAAGAGCTCTATGGTGTACAGCACAGACTTCAGTAGCTAATTAAGGCTATTTCAAAGATGAAGAGCTCTTTAGACTGGTGTCCTATGTTTTGTTATTTTTCATCTCATTTTCTCTCTTGTCAGTGGGTCAAATCCTTTCCCTAGTGAAGTGCTGAACCTTTGCTTTAGTCAGCCACACAAACTAGTTACAGAAGGGAAATGCTGATATTAAGAATACACCATTTAATCATTGCAAGAACTCTCTGACCCTTTAGTGAAACACACAGTATGTACTATGAAAATACAAATACTTCACACTCAGATGACTCTTTTTGATATAATCATATGTTCTCTTTGTAGTTCTTTAGGTCATGACTCAATCTCAGTAATGCTAGGCAGAGAATGATGCTAGTGTTGCTGAAATATTCTTCTTGCTGTCTATAGAAATTGGCATAACATTAGGGGCTAGTGTGCAGCAAATGCTCCTCATCAGAGGTAAAGGAGAAAAGAAAGGTGTGATCTGTTTCCCTTTGTTCATCTTTCCTGAAATCCAAGAAATTCAACACAAGACTTAATTTGTTTGGAATTTTTTATTTTTAGCAGATTGGTCACATGTTTGCACAGGTTGCCCAGAGGAGTTGTGGACATCTCTTTCAACTTGGAGATGTTCAAAGCAGAATTGGACATAACCCTGCTGTGGCTGACCCTTCTCTGAGCAGGATGGGTATCAGGGAACACCTCAGCTGCTCTCTGATTCTCCAGTTAGCATGGACATCTATGAGATTGGTGAAGATAGAAATGATGAGGGAGAATTTTATTTTGTTAAAGCATTGGTCTGCTTAAGGGATTGAACATTTTAAAACATAAATGTAACTTCAGGCTTGTCAGTGAAGAAGAGAGAATAATATCCAATATTTCATCCTTCCAAATATCCTTGGTGGGACACGCTGACCAGGTGTACTTGACTGGTTCTTTCTCCTCAACATAAACAGAAAAATGAAGAAAATTCAGAAAGACAATGGAAGAGAGCATGGAAACTTCTACAACAACAACAACAAAAACTCTTCCAAAATTAGTTTTAGGCCAAATAACAAAGAAATTATTTAAGCAGTAAAAAAGCATGTAGGGAATTACACGACTGATGTGGGAAAATTCAAGAATTTGCATAAATAGGAGCTAGGCAATGGCATGAAAAGCTAGAGATACAGGTTGATGAAAGGATTGTTTCCATCAATAAATAATTCCCTTTGGAAAAAAAAGACTCAGGATGCCAAGATACCTTTTGTGTTCTATTTTTCTGTAATATGCTCAAATTTCTAACAGAAACCACACCTACAATATGTGAAAATCCAAGTGAGGTCTGATTTAGAAATGCAGAATAGCCCTTAGTGTTTGCTTAAGGCTTCCTAACTTTCATAATCTTCTTCATGCAGGAACTGCAGTAAGAGAGGGTAATAAAGTCTCTCTGCATTAGAAGAGCATTTTTCTTTTCTTGGCATGTACAACCAAGTTAATCTTTGCTCTAAGAATTTGGGATTTTATGTGAGGGATGAAGTATAGGGTTGTCATGCCTTGAGAAGGCTGATCTAGAACAGAGACTAGATGGAGTTCAAGAATAAAGTAGGGATTTATTAGAAGGCCTCAATGGATGCACCTTGGGCAGCACAAGAGCCCAGCCAGGGCTGCAGCCAGGATGAACCCAAAATGGTCACAAAATGGATGATTGGTCACAGGGTCTCTCACTTTTTAAGTTCTGCTCCTTTTGCATATTGGAGTTAATTGTCCAATTACAACTTTAGGTTATGAAGTCCCATCCTTGTGTTTCTCTCTTCAGTTCATGCTGTTTATGCTCTTGGGCCTGAAATTTGGATCATTTGTCCTCAGCTAGAGAAGGAATTGTTTTTTCTCCCTACTCTGTGAAGAGAGCTCACCATCCCCTGATATGAACTCAGAAGTACTGCACTAAAACAGCACAGAATCTGAAAAATATAAAAGCTAAAATCTGAGACATCAGTGGCCATATATTCTCTGGATAAATTTCTTCTCTGTTCAGTGGAGGTAAAACTGTTGCTGGTTTTGCCTTCATTGTACTGTTGTTTTAAATGAAGTCAAAATCATGTAGAATAAAAAATTAATTCCTTTCAATATGTTATAGAACATAATTATTGTTAGTTAACCAACTGAGTTTTAAAGCTTTTCCAAAGGCTTCAATGAAAATCACTGTAACAGTGCAAAGCATTCTCATTCAAGTATTTAGTAATCCTTGTAACTTCAATAAAAAATCTTCAAACTCCTAGAAACTGGCAAATTAGCTATTTTTTGGGCAGTGTTTGCAAAACACACACACACTGTAAAATGACTTGTTTTAAATTTATGTTAAACTGGTAGTAAAAATACATATGGTTACTTTCACTGCTGAAGATGTGCTGCTGTGTGTTGATCATCCTTTAGTGCATTTTGAATGATAGTTAGTCTGTGGGGACCAGTGAAGACCTCCAATTAATTATTACTGGAGAACATGAAATCATAAACAAAATTCCTTGTAATAAATTTTTAAAATGAGATTGCATGTTTTATTTACGGTACTGGTCCATTTTGGGGCTTTAAATCTATGAACGAAAACAAACATGCTTTTTATCAAACTGAAATAAAAATATCAATAGTATTTCTTTCTTATCAAAGTAGGACACAATATATGAACTGGTCTTCTAAATAACTGCAGGGAGAGAAGCAAGGGAAGAAGAAGAGATTTACTTTTCTCTGATTCATAGAGAGAGATTGAGGATGTGTATAAACAATGTGGAAAACAGCAAATGCTTCCAAGCATTGGGAGGTCTATTAATCTTCCAGGTAGCTGACATGATGGGATTATTTTAAAGGAAGTATTTGTTAAAGACATGGCTAATAACTAAGAAGTCTCATAAATGTCACATGTTTACAGCAGAAATTTGGTTTGGTTTAGACAGAGGAGTAGCAATACTGAGAATATTACATATTTTCAAATATGTTTGCTGACAAAATCCTGCCACAGACCGTTAAAGGTGCTTCTAGTCCCATAGGGATTACAGCTGAATTACAGCTACTTTTTAAAACTCAAAAGGAAATATGATCAATAATTAATAAAATAAAGGACAATAATCGCCCAAATCTTTCACTAGAGTCTTGTACCATTTTTTTTTTTTTTTTAATTTTCACTTTTATTTGTCTTTTAGATTCAGTCCATCTGTCTGGAAAATAAAAATGCACAATAGATGTGTTGCAGTTTAAAGGATAAATGTCAATAGATGAGAAGAAGGGCTTCTTTAATTGAAATGTGAGGAAATCCTATAGTTAGTTTGCTGGATTTTTTTTCCTTGCCATTGAAAATCCTCCTCCTATTACAAGCAGTATGCCTTTTTCCCTATGTTCCCCTGGGAGAATTTACTTCTCCTTTCACCCAGTCAAACTGTTCCCTTTCTTCCCAGCTCTGACTCTAATTAACCTACACCTTCACAGGACATGGATATCTCAGCGTGGATTCTGGCTCTGGGGGTTGTGTGATGACACTGAGATATCTAAATGTGTTTTAAGCTAAAACCTTTATCAGAGTGATAGGTGATAGCCTGCTGGAGCCTGCAGACATTCTGAAGGGCTTAATCCAAATGAATCTACAGGTCTTGCAAGTGGGAAACTGCTGGTCCAAGTAGACCCAGTAAATCTTCATCAAAGGAGTATTTGGGCTCTTTTTCTAATGGCACCAGTTTCTGCACTAGCTAGACAGACAGCTATGTCCATGACCTATATTGCTGCCTCTCTCTTTATTCATATGGAATTATAAAGTTGTAGCATAGTGCCAGGGCAGTGCTGTGTCTCAGATGAGTTTTCTTAAATTCTTAATTCCTTTAATCTCCCTGTGATAAAATTGTGCCTAATTTATGCAATCCCTTTCTCCTTCATCAGAAAAGACATCATCAAATCATTTCCCCATTTCCCTTCATTTTCTTCTAGGTGCTGGCTTTCTCTCATGCATGGAGTTGCTACTGCCATGCATCACAAGATCCTCTCCAAAAGAAATTCCATTTTGTATCAATGCTAGTATTCCATGAGTAATATAGAATGCTGGAATAGCTCCTATATAAGAGGAAGATGTAATGAGCTTAGGCCTGAACATCATAATCAGGGGTCATCTTATATAACTTTAGTTTTGTAAAGGTTACTTGTCTCACACAAACTATTCTTCTGGGATTTTTTGTGCCAAGGGAGATGAGATAGATATCCACAGAAAGGAAAAAATTCCAACTGTGTTAGCTGCTGTAGGAATAAATGACCCTCTGGGTGAATTCTGACAGCTGAATCAAGAAACTAACATTTCACATCTAAAGTTGTTTAAGTTATCTGTAGGACCTTGAAAAATTCATTTATTTTATTTGAAAGGGACAGAGGAGAGGTTTTAGTCTCTGTACTCTTGAAGATCTTCAAAACCTGGCTGTACGAGTCCTGATAATTCTGAGTTACTTTTGAACTCAACCCTCCCTTGAGCAGGGGATTAGACTTTATAGCCTCCATAGGGCCTTCCTAAACCAAAGCATTTTGCAGATCAATTAATCCCATCCTGGTGCTTAATTTCTGTTCTTTGATAACTAAAAAACCTGAGTTAAACAATAATATCTGAAGGCCCTCTTCTGTGCTATTGCTTTGAAAAGTTTACTTACCTTATTCATAATGAATAACTGTTTTTGTTATTCTCACAATGAATAATTGCTTTTGTTATTCTCTTGTTATCATATTGATGTGTGCAGAATTTTAAGAAATATGTCTGTGGAAAATAGCTAAGATAGGATTTATTAGGGTAAACTTAACTTGTTAAATAATCTGCATAGTCTCTAAAAGTGTTTCAAACAAATCCAAAAATTAGAAGCCTAATGGAAAATTTTCCAAAGGTGTTTTAGGTAGTAATGGTAATCCCCATTCTTGTAGGATAAAAGCATTTATTTTTGTTAAAAATATATAATGTCTTTCACTATTTTGAAATAATTCATAAGTTATTGAACTTTATTCAGTTTGTTGTGTACCTTTTCCTTTTAACCCTTAGTTAGTGTTTCTGTGACACCCACCTACAACTTCCAACCTTCTCTCAGCCCTCACATGGTGAGTAACCTCTTTGGCTACCAGGTTATTGTCATCCCAGGTGCACTGCTGTACCTCCAGCTCAGAGTTCTTCCCTTTGCCCAGACTTGTCCCACCCTCAATGTTTATCCTTTCTCACCCTGAAGATTGCAGGGCAATAACACAGCTGCTCTTTCTCCTTAATGGAGTTTGCTTCTTTCTTTGTGATCTCTGCTATTCAAAGTCTAAAGAAATTATGTTTCTATTCTCACAAACTTCCAACAGAACAAAATGGGATGATATTTCAAATTTTAAGTGTTTATTATCTTTAATTATCAATAAAGCTTTTAAGCTTAAGTTTACTGAGATATTAGTAGCACTAAATGTCATGTGGGACTTCTCAGGACTGAACCTTTCAGATCAGCATGTTCTGCTTTAGTAGCTGAAGAGGAACCTTTGTGGCTGTAGCAGCAGCACCAATAAAAACAAACCAAACACGAGGCAGTAAGAAATGTGATAGACATATCTGAATTTTAGAGCAGGGGGTTAGCTTAGGCTGAGGAGTTGTCCTGCAGTGTCAGGATCTGAAGAGGACTGATGCTCTGAGATGGACACACAGCATGTGTGAGGAACCACAGCACAGGTGGTAACCAGGTGATGGACTGGCCCCTCAGGCAGTCAGACCTCAGGCACTTTAAATGCCACAGAAAAGTGGGCAGATCAAGTCACTAATTTTTATTATCATTTTCATGCAGGCTATTCCTCATGTTCTTGTTAAAATTGTGTTACAGTAGCATGTTTCCTCCTCTGCTGCCCCTCAAATAGTGCATTCAAGCCCAGCCCTCTAGACTTTTGCAAGTGACTTTCAAGTCCAATTTTCAGCAGTTTTGAAAAACTTCAGGGTAAGAAATCCACTTTCTCACCACAGTTTTGCCATATGTTTCCTACAACAATTAATACTAAAAAGCTTTCACAAATATTTTCATATGAGTATTTAAATTTATGTCTTGGATGTTGGGAAAAATAATAAGATGAAAAAAAAATTCCTTTGTGGTAAATATTTGTTTTATAAAAGTAAACAAATAAAATATTCCTGAAGTACTTAGCCATCAGTATTTGAAGGCCTGTGGCAGCATCTGAAAGACAAAAAAGGAAATAATTGATTAGTGGATTTGTTTGATCTGCTCGGGGATCAAAGGGACAAATACTGTCTACAGGGATGAAAGGATGGAGAACTGCTCTCCATACTGCCTCAGTTATCTGGTTATTCAGATGTTCTTGCTACATGTTAGTGATGTGTGTACCTGACCCTCTGTAGTGCTTGAGAAAAAAAAAGCCCAAATTAGGTATACTGTACTATTGTGCTGCAATTCTGAAAGGCTTCTCAATAATCAGACATGAAAAATGCTGTTTAAAGTCTGTGAGAATGAATACTGAATCTGTTTTTCAGTTTGAAAGCAGTATTGACTTTGTCTGTAATAGAATTGTGACAATTTTGGTTTTGATTGTTTGCTCCCTTCCCACATATGGAATGTCTAGAATTTATCTTAATGCACCATAGCAAAATATGCATCTATTTTATGTACTGTATGATGCTACAACACTTATCTCTTTGCTCTTTCTGTAGATATTCCTCGTTTGTTTTGGTATACTCTTGTAGAAGAAGAATGATGTGTTTCTTGGGTGTTTTTCCCCTTGAAGGTTTCTATTGCCAGTTAAATGCACAGTTCTGTGCATGCACATATCCTACATAGCATGAATCTGTGTGCCAAATGGTGCTTTTACCATCACTTATCTCCTTTTGCATTCATTTGGAAGTTATTAGGGTATAATATAGCTCTGGGTAATCTTGCACTTGGGCAGGTATTTGTTCACAATTCTGGTTACCAGGAGAGAGGAGGAGTGGTCTCTGGACACTGTCAGCCATCCTGGGAGATCACCAGAGAAAAATGAGCATGTTCTCAGGTGTCTCTTTGCTCTCTAGGGATTTGTGACCCCCCTGAAAACTGGTGGAGCTCCAAAGCTGAGGAAAATCACTTGACTAGACCAACCTTTTCAGCTGTATTTGTACACAAGATGCTCAGTCTGTCTGATCTGATGATGAATTCATTTGCTTTGAAACATGTCTAGACTCCTGTAAGGATGGAGGCCAGGAAACACTTGAAAAAACCACTTTGTTCTGTGTGTGAAAGCATTTCAGTTCCATAACCACAGTCACAAAGCCTTTGTCAAATTATGGCATTGTCCAGGCTATTCAGTTAAGTAAATGTAGTATCTGACTTTCACAGCTGCTTTACAGCTGAATTTTTGGGATATTTCACAAAACTTATGGCAGTTATTTGGTACCTTTTTAAATCTTCTAACCAAATGCTGAAGCCTGAAACGATGAGAACAAGGACAGTAATTCCTGCTGGCTGTTGACTACAGTGCACTGTTTGCTAGTGTGCAAGACTTCTGGTACCCCTTATAATATCTTGCCCAAAGGCTGAATAGAAAGAATTGGAAAGCAGTCAGAGAGCTACATGTCATTTATGACAGGTCTTGTTATATCTGGGGCATCTTTGTAAGTGGACTGCAGTAAGGACACATGCATTCACATTCAGTTTAATTAGGATTCCCAAAACCACGTAATCCTCACCCTTTAAGGCACCTCACCATGTTTGTGTTTATTTATGAGTCATTAGAAACACATTATATTTATGCCATTTTAGTTTGTACATTCTCCATGCTGAATGAGGTCATCAGGGAGACAAGAGGCTTGTTGATGATCTGATGACATCACAATGCCAGTCTTCTCCATCAGATATTTTCTGAAGCCATCTCCAGCTCTGAAACAGAGGTATCCTCTTTCCCCTCTCACCAAAGATTTGAGACTTTGTGAAAATATTAGTTTTTTCCTTCTTATACAAATCTTTTCCTTGCTGGTTGAGCCATGAGTCAAAAAAGCTGCTGTGTTCTGCATAGGATCTGCTTATTCTGCACAGTAAAGCAGCCTGAACAGCTGTTTGATGCACATTGCCAGATTGCCTCATAAAACTCCCTGGTAGTCAGAAATCAGAAGTCCTAAATGACCCTGGATTAGAACAGCTTTTGCAGATCTTATAAAAAAACCCCTTTACCTATTTCTCCTGCTCACATATAAAGAGAGCAATAGCTAAAGGTCTGGTCAAAAAGACTTCCTAGCTCCTCTCACTGCATGCAGATTTTTCCAGATAACCTTGTTTCAGAAATTCTTAGATGTCTAAACCCTTGGTATGGAATTTGGTATGAAGCTGCACCAGGGGAAGTTCACACTGGACATTAGAGAAAGGTTCTTCACCAAGAAGGTGGCCAGTGACTGGAGCAGGATCCCCAGGGGAGGGGTCATGACCCCAAGCCATTCAGAGCCCAAGGAGTGTATGGACAATGCCCTTGGCCATGTGGTTTAATTTTAGGTAGCCCTGTGAGGAGCAGGGAGTTGGACTTGGTGATCCTCATAGATCCCTTTCAACTCAAGACATTCTCTAATTCTATGCTGAAAAATTTAAAGCCTGTTATTCAAATTTTGAGAGGCTGAGAGGAGGCAAAGCCAGAAAATATCAAAATAAAACAGGCTTTATATTTGGTCTGTGAAAAACTGAGTTGATGGAGAAAACAGCTGTAAATTTTGAAGCATGTCATAAGCAGTTAACGTGAGATGTGTAAAAAACAAACTGTCCCGTTCTACTGAAATTCTTGGAGGAAGGATTTGAAAAAAAATATAACTTATTCGGTTCAGGAAGCTGATATCTAGTTTTCCAAACCAAAATATTTCTAGCCTAATATTCAGGTAAAATTCAAATATTATTAATGATAGAAAAATATTCCTATTGTAGTCAGGAGCAGTCTGTTACATATGGGTGTAGGCTATGTTTTGAATGTTGTTTAATTTTACATTTTATTGCAATATTGTGCTTTATTATGCAAACCCATGAAACCTGCAAAGCAATGAGGCACAGCTCTTACCATTCTCCAATAATGGACAAAAACCAGAACAACTCATCTTAAGAGGAATTTTATTACTCTTAACAGAGCTCTAAATTATTTGTCAATGGTCAGAAAAAAATGTAGCTGCTGTGCACTCTCGACCCTTCAGCAGTAGCTTGCTGCCTAAGTTGTTTATTCACTGAAAATATTTATGCAAGGGATAGGCGTGGAGTAGAGGCTGAACAGAAACTCTGGGATAGGTTAAGGGTAAATCTCATTCTTTCTCAGAAGAATTTGTGAAGTAAAGAAAAGTTCACATTTGTTTCGTCCTCTCAACCAACCTGAAGCTCTCCTTTTCCACCTTCCTCTCTTGTCTATTGAAGCATTCAAACAACACCTATCACTTGGGTATTCTTAGCTAGGTCTTCATCTCTTGCTGAATAGGTAGGATGAGCCTGGTGCTGAGCCTCAGCTGACACACAGGAAGAGATCCTGTTTTATTTAGACTACACATACCTTCTGCTGCAGCTTGTTGAGCTCCACCTGTAAACTTCTTGTGGTTTGGGTTTTAAAACAAACATCACAATGAACTTCATATCTCTGAGCCCTGAAGAAGTCTCAGTAGGATACACAGGGATTTGGCATTAATTAGATCCTTCAGTAGAAATGTCAGAAGGGGATGCAGCTACCCTAAAGTGTAACACAAAATTAACCATTTTTTGAACTGCCATATTTCTCAACAGCAGGCTCTTTTTATGTTGAAAGACCACATAAGTCAAGCCACACCACCAGGAAAGGAAAGGAACTCCAATGTTACTCTCAGATAGAGTCGACTTAAAAAGACCTTTTTCTTCACTGCTTTGTTCCTGGGTTTAGGTTGAAGCTGTAACTTTTGGAAAGTAGCAAAAGTGATAATTACTACATATTAAACACAGAGTTTCAAATTACTTGCTTGCATTTTTAATAGTAACCCTTTCCAAGTGCTACACCAGCAAAGATGGTAGTGAAATATGTATTAAAGTCAAATAATCTAGTACAGATTCAAAAATCAAGTGAGCCTTTCTTAAACAGTCATTTCAGGTTAAATGTGGAGGGTCTTAAGTAAGAACAGAGGTCTTAAAAAAGTAAAGGTGACTTTGAGTCTTGTTTACAACTTTTCTTTCTGAGACCAGCAGAAACAATACCATTTTCCCATTGCAATAGCCAATGACACTTTGAGATTTTCCATTTCCATAAAGAAGCTGCTTGTGAAAGGAGAGAGTGCCCAGTGTGAGAGTGGAGGACATATTAATCCTTTATGGCTACACTAATTTATTTTCCAGGGGCTACCAGTGGTGTAATTTCCACTAAAGGATGCAGATGATGGTCTTGTAACACAGATAAAAATTTACAGCTGGGATTAATCTTATTTTAGATGTTATAGCACAGATATTTGCATCTGAACCACGTGCTCTGATGCACTCTTTTGTCTGTGGAGGAAAAACTAGTCATTTCAGGAAGTGATTAATTTAATCCAATGGAACACTGGAAATAGGTGAGGTAATCCCTACCCTTGGATGGCCAATATCTCTCTGCTGATGTAGGCACAACCCAGACAGTTCAGTGGAGGAATGGACATGTGCAATGTGGGCATCTAAGCTGAGATAAGATGAATGCCAGTTCAGCTGAGGACCTCACTGTTTTGCCTAGATCTACTCAAACATAACTTTGACTATTTTTCTCAAATAAGAGCTTTGGTTTCTAGGACAATGTATCAAAATAATTTTGGGGGAAAAAGTATGCAACAAGTATGAGCTACGATTGCTATAAAATTGAAATTGAAATACATGAAAGAAAGCTCCTCTCATATGACCAGGTGTCTTTCTGATATCTCAATAAGCTCTGGAGAAGTAAGAGTAGAAATCATGAAGATAAATGCAAGAAAGGACAATTTACTTTATGACAATTTCTTTGAAGTCATTGACTGTAGTAATTATTGCAACAATAACCCAGATTGTCTGTGTTGGTTGCACTGCATGTTAGCTACAGACAGAGGTGGTTACAGTCCTGGTAATGCTCCAACCTGTGGTGGAAATGCAAAATAGTTTCATTTGTTCCTGCTAGACATGCAGTGTTTGTGGACAGGTAGAAGTATCTAGCATAACATTTTGAGTTAAAGTATGGCCAGCAGGACCATCTGGAATCCAGTCTGTTTTCCCAAAGGAATGTGAGTAAGAGTGTCTGAATAGCTGGAACACAGTAAAACAACCTTTTAGTAAACCTCAGTGGCACTTTTGGGTTCTCAGTAGCTCCCATGAATTAGTGACACCACAATTCAGGCACTGCAAAAGTGCTGCACACAGGTACCCTGATGAGAGCTGTGAATCAGCACCAGGCTCACTGACCAGGAGGTATAAGTACAGACATTTTTGCCTAGAGAATTAAGGCATTAAATTCTTTCTTTGTTTGGAGGGGGAAGAGGGGAAGGGGGAACAGATGAAACACCAAAACCACTGAAAACAGAAAGATGGAAATGCAATGGGATGATTGTACCAGTCAGAACTTCCATTTCCAAAATACTGCCTTTGAAAGAACTTCAGCTTCTTCCTAAATTTTATATCTGACAGATAGATAGATGGATGGATGGATGGATGGATGGATGGATGGATAGATAGATAGATAGATAGATAGACAGACAGATAGATAGATAGATATCTGACTGATATATTTTATATCTGACTGATAGTCTGGCTCCTGACTTGGGCACAGAATTACTCATTGCAGGTGCTTGGGAAGAGAAAGTGAGGTAAAGATAGAACCAAAAGGTACAAAATTAGGTTGGTTTAAAGTTGAAATGGTGTATTTCAACATGTTGAAAAAAAAACCACATATGTGACCACGTTACACATTGGGATGTCAAGCTCTTTGTAAATACTTTTAAGCTCATATAATGTCTCACTTTTAACTTCATAAAATTGGTAGTAAGTATTTTTGGCTCTTTCCTACATCTTAATACATTCTAATACTCAGCTTGCCTAAAACTGAAGTTAATTTCTTTGAAACCTTTTTCTTTTTAACCCATATATAATTTAATAATAAATTATTAACTAATTCAATCATGTCCTTTATAACAAAAGGAAAATTTCTGACTCTTTACAAAGTACAAGACTGAATAAATTTATCTTTGCATACAATTTTTGTCATGTTAAAAAATAAAAGATAAAGATATTTTTTCTTAAATTTAAAAAGCTGTTTTAAAATGCACATGATAGAAATGTGCAGGTAAGGAAAATTTAAAGCAAAATTAGCATAACAGCTTGATTTTCAGATATAAGATTTTCTGAAAGTCTAAAGAAAACTCTAAGTGGGTAGCAATTACATTTACATCTATTTTAATTTGTTGCCTTGCTGCAACAAACATTTTTTGTTTTATGTTAACATCATATCCTAAGATTCTTTTCCTACCTGCCTGCTAGTTTTCCAGCTCTATTTCCTCTCAGTGTGTGATGTCATCTGCCAGGGAACATAGCGAAATACTCATGTGTTAGTGTAATTAGGCAAATCATGAACATATTCAGCATTTGTATATAGATAGACATTAAAATGGGAAAACTTGAAAATACATTATGCTGCCTAAAACATCTGAAAAACTTCTATCGTGTTGTAAAGCCCAGAGAACTTTCATTGCCCAAGAAAAATGGGAGACTGCTCTCAAGAACATTAGCAAATTACCTGCTTTTTTTGTTATTATAGATAGGTTTTTATTTATGCAGTCCAATTTCCAGTCCTAGCTCCCAGCTTTTACATCAGTAATCCTATCTTATTTTCTCCTGGCAATTTATTAGCAGTGTGAGATTGTGGACACAATTCTCTGCGGGTGAAAAATTCCACATACTAAAGAGCAGGTTTGAGAATCAAGGTTCTCTATGGCACTGATTACTGCAGAGCACAATGAGGTATAATAGGTGAGAACCAGCTATGGTTGTAAAGATCAAGTCTATTGTAGGTACAAAAGCCTATTTTATGTACATTAAAGAGCCTTGATTATTTAAAGGCATTTGTGCTGTTGGTTATTTTACACAGGTTATTTACACTGCTGATTAAATTGCTTGCAAAGCAGTCAGATTTCCATACACAAGTAGTCTAACAGAAATATTATGCAGCCAGCAATTTGCCAGTTGTCTGTTGACAAAGACAGAGAGTAAGCCACTTACTACTGTTTTTATACAATGAATCATTTTTGTAAAAATGGAGCAGTCTAATGAAAATTCAAATGTATTGCTTTTCCCCATTCAAACAGAAATCCAAGCACTTCATATACTCTGCAAATAAGCCTCATTTGCCACTGTGTATCAACTAACAAGCAATTTCAGTTCTACATGCAGATTTTAAATAAAATTCTCTAAATTTAAACAGGTAGTTCCATTTTACTTCCATAAACAGATACTTTCAAAATATTTAGACATCTGTATATAATACTGTTTAAACTGTTTGTTCTAAAACATAAATAGCTATCTCAGTGTTTGAGTTACCACCTGATGTCTTTCTCATTTAAGGGGAAAACATAAAAAATAATTGGGATAACTAGAGTCAGGAACAATGCTTACACAGCATGTCAGCATCTTTTATTGTGCATTAATTGTAAGAACACTTAGAGGGGAGCTGTGGGCGGACTGGCTCTGCAGGAGATGGGAAATGCCAGGTCTCAGGGAGGTTTTGTGGCTTTGCTGAGGGTTTCACCATGCTTCTGGGCTCAGCTGACATAACCCAGAGCAGTGCCCCTAGGAGGGAATGGGCCTCAGGCCTGGAAACAAGAGCATGAAATGTCTGAACTCACAGGAGCATTCTGCCCCTCTGAATGCCTCAGTGCCAGGCTCAGACCCTCCTGTAAGGCTGAGCCCTGTCCACTTTCTCTTTTTGTCTTGGTTTGAAAAGACAGGTGTCTGCTAAGGAAGGCAGGAGCCTCCCCTGAAATGGAAAATATAAACCCCCTCCCTATTAATTATTGTAATTTTGAAATTAAGGGGCTCTCAGGCAAAGATATGGGAGTAGGAATAACAGTTCTATATTGGGGAAGAAGAATAAAATAAGCAATGCAGTGATACAAAACAACACTGAGAGAGTCAGAATATGACCTGACACCCTGTGAGTCAGGGTGCTGGCAGCAGTCCCATTAAATGGTGGCTGCCGCCCTCCTGCAGTGACAGGTGTGGTTCTGTTGATGCAGTGATCCTGTAGAATGGTGTAGTTTTGGAAAACTGGTGGTGTGGATATCTCTGGTCTTCCTCTGGGAATGCAGTGGGAAAAGGCTTCCCTGGTGTTCCAAGTACGAGATTATATCCAGGTAAGAATGCTTGGCTCCTCCCCCTGGGTGGAGCATCTCGCAATGAAGTGATTTAATTTTATCAGTCATGCAGTGAGACTCAATGGCCCATTTACAGAAGAGACCTCCCAGAGGGAGGATGGGTCATGAAGGAGATAAAGAAAACTCCCCAATGAAGACAACTGCCCAGAAGACAACTGCCCCACCTCTAAGAGATGGGAAATAGAATACCTCCAAACCATATCTTACAACCCAGGACGCTTTTCCAGCATTCCAGACAATTATTCTTCACTGCCATTACCAACTCTACTAGTGTGCAGGACCTTTTGAACCTCTGGTCCCTGCTATTGTTGCACAACCCTTTGGGATGACTCTTCCCTGCTCACCAGGGCAGCCACACCATGGCTGCAGCCTTTTTCCACCTGTGTGTGCTGCATGTCTGGCTTGTTGCATGCAGTGTACATATCTGCTGCACTGCACATTTAGATAGTTGGATTATTACAAGCTGCTACATATTTTCTAATAGGTAGGCATTTATGCCTAGAATTATACTCTCTTTTCTGCCCTACATATGTAGAAAATAGTCCAGCTCTCTGTGAAGTTAATAAAGAAACTGGATCAGGTTCTGATCATGAACATTTTTGTCATATGCCAGTTGGCACAAACATTAAAGACAATCAGATTTCAACCATATTTATGTATTGGTAAATTGGAAAAGATTTATGGTATACTAAGAATCTAAATTTAGGAAGGTGTAGAATTTTCTTTTTTAGTTTGATCTACTTCCAAAAGAAAAAATCTATCTGAAAAAAATTGTGTACTCAAAATTATTACTTTTAAATTTTCCCCAATGTGCTTTCTGTAATCCACTGTATATTGTGAAAAAATTATTATTTTCTCACAGTTTCACAAGGTCTTTCACACAGCATGAGAGAATACAAAGACTTTGAAAAGTGTTTATAGGATATGTGAATTATGATTGAAAGTTCAAAGAATCTGTCACAAACATTCAGACATGGATATAAAATACCTGAAACTGCTTTTGAATCAGTAATGGGAATTGACTGTATTATCAACTGAATGCTTTTTTTTTTTTTTTTTTTTTTTGTGTTATGTATATCTGGTATATTCAGGAGAAGTTCATTTTAAACACAGGGTACTTGCTCATCACTGCCATGATACTCCTGTAGTCTTTGGCAGAACTTTCAGTGAATGGAATGTGATTGTATTTTCATCTGATATACATAGTATGTAATGTAGAGAGGTGAATGTCACAGAATCACTATCATAGAATGGTCTGGGTTGAAAGGGATCTGAGAAATCATCCAGCTCCAACCCCTCTGCCATGGGCAGGGACACCTCCCACTAGCCCAGGCTGCTCAGAGCTCCGTCCAGCCTGGCCCTGAACACTTCCAGGGATGGGGCATCCACAATTTCTCTGGGCAACCTGTGCCAGTGCCTCACCACCCTCACAGGAAAGAATTTCTTCCAAATATCTAATCTAAATTACTGTCTTTCAGTTTGAAGCCATTCCCCTTGTCTTGTCACTGCCTGCTCTTGTAAACAGTGTATTTCCCTTTTACTTGTAGGCTTCCTTTAGGTGTTGGAAGGCTGCAATTAGGTCACTCTGAAGCCTTCAATAATAATATATAATATAATAATAATAATAATAATAATAATAATAATATATATTGTGTGTATATACACAAAGACATTATATATTTGTCCTCTGAAAGATTAGCTCACAGTTAAAGTGATGTTGATTCTGTGATCAATTAATAACGTTTAATAAATAAAAGAGTTTTTACTGTCAAGGATAACCTTAGGCCTTCACAAAATGATGGAGAATGAAACATACTTGCTAAGCAATGAATTTCAGTTAAATGCAGCATGTGAGCAGACCTGTGTCTTGCCCAGAAAATTGATGAAACATGTGCTTAAGTTAAGTAGATGTTCTAGTATTTTGCTATGCTAAGTTCCCTGAATTGAATTACTACTCTGGATGAACAGCAAGTTGTTTCTTGGCAAGGGTTGGATTGCAATTCAACTCTCTGCAAACCTAGAAAATGCCCTTTTAAAAAGAAAGTAGGCCCAGCCTTATTGGTTTTTTAGGTATTTTTTTCTCCCCCTGAGAAAGAATTAGAGATGTGCTCTTTCATTTTTGAAAAAATAATTGATCCATAGATAGCCATAGTATTTTTTTAAACACATTGCATACTGCTGATGTTGCTGTCAATGCTATCAGTCAAGCCAAGACACAGAGGCTTATTTCTGTTAAATATATGCTAAATGCATATAAAAATACAATATTCATTACACAATTCTTTTAGTTGATTTGAGATGTATTAGCATGGGCTATCAGAAATTAAAAATGCTAACTGTAATATTTTTGTCGTACCTGGGACTGTGAAAAGGCACATTATTAACTGTGTGCCTCCCATGAAGAAATACATCAGAGCAGTTACTGCACTTGGAGCAAGGGGAAGTGAATTTCAGCATAGTCACTGTGCCCGTGGGCAAAGCTGACTTCTATTTTTTCAGAAATAAGGATAAGGGGGGGTTGTGTATTCATGATTTATCCATAGGATTCTTCAGATCCTACTCCCTGAAAGAAAATGTGGTTCCTTGACCACACTAAGTCTACCTTTTAGAGATATTTGTATACCTTGGCAATTTTTCATTTTGTGGACAATGGGTGGTGTGTGTTATTGAAACTGAAACCTGGTTTGCTCTGTGTGTGTATATACCCCTGTTTCAGAAAGTTGCATGCTTATTGTGTTCTTGACTTCTAGTCGTATGAACAGAATTAAAAGGGCTTTAAAAGGAAAAAAATCTGCTTGAAATTAAAAAGATAATTTTGAAAAAGAGGCAAATAATCAGACTTTATTGATTTATATGGGTTAAAAAAATCACACAAAAATACTCTGGCTTGTGCTTTCAAGGTTGACTCAGGAGAGCAGATATTTTCTGAAATATATGTATTTTAGTAGATAGATTTTTTTCATTTTAAAAAGTAAGGTAATTCCTGTTCATTTCTTTATCTGGTATTTTGCAAGTCCTATAATGCCAAGCAAATAATTTGAGAGGGAACAATTATTTAGATGTCTGGTTTGAGAATATTTTTTGCTGCTCTATTGAAGTAGGGTGAGAATTTTCCTTTACCCAGGGTGTGTACCTGTCTTTCAGTTAACTTTACCTGAGGTAGTAGCAATATTTTGATTACAGGTCATATCCAAGACTGATGGATCCATATCCATCTGTAAGTGTACTGGAAATATTTAAGAGGAAATGTGCATGTGTTTGCATGCAGTTTATAGCATATGTTTGTACTTACATGAAAAATTTCATGTTGGAAGACAAGAAATGTTACCTTCCACAGAAATATTAGGAATGGGAAAGCCCTCAGCATCTCTGGAAAGAGTTCAATGCTATCATATGCCTAATATAAAAATTGCTCTGGAAATTTTGTAGTAACATTACTGATTTTTAAAGTAATATTTTTCAGTCATTCTTAACATATTACTTGGGTAGCAGAATCCCTCTGTGGATTATCATGAAAATTAATTCTTTTATTAACCCCCAAAACTAATGTAAATCATCTGACAGGAAATTTAAAAAAAGGCTTTTACATTAACCATTAGTGCTTTGCATCAACACAGAAATAGATATCTGAACAGAATTGCTTTCTGTGTATCTGTTGTTTATTTGCTTTGATACTGTGATAGCAACGTTTCAATAGAGTCTGTAGAAAAAAAAGTCTCATTTGTAGCTGCCTAAGAAATACTTAATTTACTTTTTAATGAAGTTCATTACTTAAGACTTTTGCTGGAAGCTGGAACCTGACCCCACTTTGCTTTTTTTTTCTTCACATATTTGCTTTTATAATGTCAGTTTTACTCAAGTGATACTGAAATATGCAGATTTTTTTCCCTTTTTCCTCCTTTTTTTTCTTTTTTTTTTTCCTTTTTTTCTTTTTTTTTTTTTTTCCAGAAGGAGCTTATCAGTTGCTAGGCCTAGATTGTGAATGCAAGCTTTGATGTTAACAGCACCAGTGCCTTTCTTTTTCATTTGGGGCATTAAGTTCAATTACATATACAAAGTATCTGTTCAATGCTTTTGCTGGAATGTTTCAATAATTAAAATAACTGAGCTTTTTTAAAGTAGACTTTCCTCAGTGTTTCCATCCTAGTACAGATGTGACCCAGACCAAATCCTCTTCTTGCTAATAATTTCATTTATTTCACATATCTGTGTTGGTGTCCATAGGCCAGAGAAGCATGTTTCAAAAGCAGCACTTTAAGGAGTTGCCTGAAAAACACAGCAGCCAAAAGAATATTTACTCTCTTTTGTTTTGTGCTGGAAAAAAAAATTATACACTGATAAAGAACTGCAGTTTAGAAATATTTACTTCATGAAAAATACACTGAGTTAATCCTGGTGTTCACTGACCAGTGTAATGAGAAGCAAGCTGTAAGTCAGTGTTTCAAAGATGATGTGTCTGATGGAAAAACAACAATTACTTCATGTGATTTAAGAGACTTAAAAAAATCCAAACACAAAAAAAAACAACCAACCAAACACAAAAAAAAACCCCACCAGCCAGCCAAACCCAGCCCAAATATCAAAATAATTTTAACTGCATGGCCATGCATAAATCCCTATTTAAAAAATGCATTTGTCCACTAAACCTTTTAACAGTGCTTTTGTGATCCATTCACAGAGGTCCCCTAACATGATAAGATAGCTTATTTCAAAAAGAAATTTCAAAGTAGATTCAAGAGCTGTCTGAGTCTTCAGATAATCTATTTCCACTTCAAGCTCTCCAAGCAAACTCAAAGCCTAGCCAGTTTTCCTCCAAAGTCCCTAGCTGGGAAAACAAAGTCCTGAAAAAATTATGTCTCCTGTTGTTACAGCCAGAGAGATAATTTTTAAATTTAGAAAAGATTATCAATTTTCATTTAAGTCTTTGGGAAGATAAAAGAGAACACAGGGAAAAAGCAGCAGTAGTCACACAAGCCCAAAGTAACAAACATAGGTGGTTAAAATATGCAGAGAGGCTGAAGGATGTATGAGTATTGTGTATTGAGAAATGTTGGAGGTGGTTGGAAGTTGCACAATACAATTGCACCCACTAGTCCCAGTTTCAGTGAGACAGTCAGGACAAGCACCTGAACAGGAATTCCGTGTGTCCTCTTGATTTTGAAAATCCCAAAATTCTATTGATGAGGTTTTACAGAGCCAAACCCTTCACTTTCTCGGATTTTTTCCCCTAAAAAAAAAAAAAAAATAGAAAAAGGGAAAACACCTGTAATATGGAAACTCCTGTTATGTCTAGTGTAAGCAGGTGAATATACAGTTGTAACTAGGAAGTCAGGAAACAAGGCAGGCAACACAAAAAAGGAAGTATTTTGAGAAGATGAGATAATACATTCAACAACTTAATTGAAAATCAATGTTTTTGTCACTACAGAACAAGAGCTTTTCAGCTAATATACTGTGAATTAATAGGACTGCTTATCCTATGATGCTGTGTAAATTCTTTCCATGCCTTTGGAGTGATTGTTTTAAGTAAGCTGGGAGTTCTGCAGAAATTGTGTCTCAGCCTAAATCAGTGCTTCTGTATTTTGAGGGAGTGTAGGGGTTAAAATTATCTCGGCAGGAGAGTTCTTGGCTTTTATCCTAAGGATGTGCAGTGGCATCACCAGGGAAGGATGCAGTGGCAGTGGCTTTCAGGACATCAAGTGTCAGCATCACAAACAGAAGCAGCATGAGCAGCCTGTGCTGATGGTGCTCCTTTCTTCCTCTGCCATTAGAAAGTTGGCGTGCACCAGCAGCTCTCACAAAGTGGAATCCAAATTGCCATGGTTACTTCCAGCCCTACGTTTCAGGAAGAGATGCCCAGTGGTGGCAGAGGCTGGAGCACATCTTTCTGGGCACCAGCTCAGAGCCACAGCCACCCTGGATCAGCACAGAAGCAGGCACTTCAGTGGGATGGCATCAGATCATGCCAGCCAGAGATTTGCCCCTGTGCTGTGTGATCTCCTACTCTAACTGCCCCCAAAGACTCAGAAAGGTTCTCTGCCAGCCACAATCAGAGAACAACATTGTGACAGCTGAGTTCAGTCTAAACCCCTGCCTTAAATATAAGGCTTCAAGCTGTGAAAGGCAGAGAAGAAATGGTATGGTGTTGTGTACTGTCTTCTATGATGACAGCTAAAATAGGTAGGGAACATCCTCTTTCTGTGGAAAGTTTTGCTTTAAAATGGAAAAAACACTGGTAAAATCTTGTTTGTCATTGTGCTTGGAGAAAACCTCCATAAAATATTGGAGACAGTGGTTGAAATTAAAAAATATTTTTTTATTTGCTCAATATTGCATAGTTCTTCCCTGAAGAGTCTAGAGAATCTTGTCTTCTATTAATGATTTTGCAAAAAAAAAAAAAAAAAAACAAAACTATTCTTTTATTTAAAATAAGTTAGATTAAATATTTGTCATCAGTTTTCTTATAAACTTTTATAACTACTTTAAGCTATAGGTTGGTAAGGTCAGAAATAAAGAGACAACCAAGAATACTGTAATTTAACTAAAAACCTCATGGTAGAGTGCATACTTTAGCTTGTAGCAGATTAAAAACAGGTAATTTGTGTAAGCTTTTTTTTGAAGCACGGTAACTCAGCAGGGCAAAAAAAACCCCTGCATCTCTGGGTCTAAGTCTTTTTTGCATGTATAAGCTATCACCAGTGAAATTACTTTTGTGATTAGTCTGATACTCCTCAGTGACCTGCATAAGCTGTGGAGGCAGTCAGTGCACAAAACCCTTCAGATAACCCTTCCTCATGTAGTTAACTGTGTATGGTAACAGCTTTACCCCAGTTAAACCAGTGGAACTTGAATTAGAAAGCACAGTACTGAAAACTATAACGTAAAGTAACATTTTGGAAATAAGAAGATTTACAATTCTGTGATGGCACTACTCAGGCATTTCTCATTTTCGGTAGCCAGGAATAATTACAGGTACCTGTCCTATTAATAGTTCTTTTTCTCTCTGTTCTGAAGTTTCTTAGTAAGGAATATATTTTTTCTTTACTAGAATTACATTTTTTTACCAGATCAAAGCATTCAAGGTTTTTGTCGTAGGTAAAGGGTGAGTTAATAAAATCATCACCCCTTTGGATAGTGGATCTGACTGATATAAAGTGGCTTTTGCAATAGCTTGTTATGTAGTCAGTGGTATAGATGAAATTTTAAAATCAACAAGCTAATATGAAACCTTCAAACATCAGCAAAGTTAAAATGTCTTTATAATTCCACTAAATGCTGTTGGAAACAGACACTTTGTAGGACTTAAAAAGATTATTCTGCTACCACACACTTTGGTAAAGATACGTATCTGTAGCATTTAGAAAACCTTTCAGTGTATATTAATTTGGGGTGAAAACTGATACCTTAAGATGCAGGTAGTATAAATTGGCAACGTTTGCAGCAAATTGTAATTACTGGTGTCTTGGCCCTTGGATGCTTTTTGGCTTCTTCACATATGCAAGCCTGTTTGTGATTATGTTTTGTCAAATACTTGCAAGATTAAGCCAGTATTAACTAGGTGATAAGTATATCTTTTATTTGGACTGGTGGGCTCCCATTTTAAGCCACTTTTAACTCGATCTTGACGTGTGAAAATTTAACCCCAGCTGGCAATTGAGCCCCACACAGCCCCTCAGCCACTCAGTGGGATGGTGGAGAGAACTGGAAGTGCAAAAGCTACAAAACTTGTGGGTTGACATAAAGGCAGTTTAATATGTCAAGCAACAACTGTGCTGTCAAGCAAAGAAAAAGAAGGACTTAATTCACCACTTCTTATGGGCAGGCAGGTGTTCAGCCCTCTCCAGAAAAGCAGGGTCCCATCAAGTATAACAGTGGCTTGGGAAGGCAAATGCCATCACTCTGAACATCCCCATTTTTTCCTTCTTCCCCCAGCTTGATGTGCTGAGCATAATGCCACGTGCTGTGGGACATCCCGTGGGTCCGCTGTCCCAGCTCTATCTCTTCCCAAATTCTTGTGCAGTCTCTTCACTGGTTGGGATGATGGTAAGAGAGGCAAAAAAGGCCTTGACTCTGTGTAAAGGCTGCTCAGCAAGAATGCAAACATCTTCATATTATAGAGCCTTTTAGTGCAAATCTGAAACAGCCCTGTACTAGCTACAATGAGGAAAATTAACTCTGCCCCTGCCAAAACCAGCACAGAGGTGGGCAGCAAAGCTGCCATTGTGAGAGTAATGAGCAGTTTCATGTTATTTAGTGCCTCTCCAATCTCACCTATTAGAAACTTGGAAAAGAGAGAGGAGATATAATAAAACTTAGGCTTTTGTTCAACTCTGTTCCCAGCACAAGTCTTTCAGTACTTAAAAGAAAATGTGAGGATAAAAGAGGAATAAAACAAAAGGAGATTGTGGCGCAGCAGCACACCTCAAAAACCTCAGTCAGTCACTTTAACAAAGTCCAGCACAAGTTCAGTACAAAGGATTCTCTTGCCCTTTCACAGGGTTTGGAGAGTGGGAAAGAACAGGCAGGACAGTTGGCACACAGCAACAGCAGGAAAAATGTGAGACCCTATTCAAAAGCAGTGGTGATTGGAGAGAGTGAGACTCCACAGCTCAATGGGCTTTTGGTTCAGAATGCAGGAGGGAGCTCTCCCCAGGTTCAGACACAAGTTATACCATGGGCACCTTCTTGGAGCCATAGTAATTTGGTGTGCAAACAGAAGTTGTTCATTGCTAATGCAATTACTGAAGATTTAACATGAGAGATAATATATTTGGATAGTCTTCATATCATTTCATCATCCTGCAATTTCATTTCTGGTATTTCTACAAGCAATGCTCTACATACAGACAGCCCCTCTTAAAAAAACAGTAAGGAAATAATTTCTGGCTGACCTTTCTCTTACCTACTCTAAAGACACAAGAATCTGACGCAAATATCACATTTGCACTAACCAAATCAACACTAAACGCTCTGTGAAGTGAATTGAATGTGGTTTTTGTAGCTGAATACAGCTTTCTTTGAGTTTTTGGGGGCACACTGCCGTTGGCTAGCCTGAGCACAAGTCTTGATTTTTGCCAGGTTGTTTTGTGATTCTGAAGTTCCCTCATTTTCAGCTATAAGCCGACCTTAGAGAAGGTGGTACTTTGTGATCACACACCCTCTGCATTACACTGGTTCCTCCAGTGCAGCATAGGAGGGGGCATTTGAGATCTAGAATAACAGGAACATGCACACTGAGCAGCATTCCTCTCAGCAGTAGCAACCCCTGATGGGTGTATGCCTGTCCAGGCTGTCAACACCTCTGGCTGTCTTTCAGATCAAAAACCAGGAATATAGGAGGGTCAATACCTTGGGTAGTTTTGCCTGTAAATGGCTGTGCTGTATATCTGCATGGCTCTGCTGCATGGGATATGGGAAAATCTGACATCCCAACCAGTGCTAAAAGAGCAGGACATGGGGAGGAGGAGGAGAATTTATCAGATGTGGCCATTTCTTTCTTAATCAGCATAAATTTATGCCTGATTTTTTTGACCAAACAACCTCCTTTAGTGAGATGTTAGATTTCTAATAAAGTGAGACTAAAAATGTATACTTGGGTGTCATTTGCACTGATTCCCTTCAATATTATTTTAATAGAATTTTTTTGGCCAATCAATACCTTTAGTTGTGACAATACAACTGACATTATGATGTTAGATGGTTGCCTTTGCAAAATGAGCTTCATGGTGGTTCATTATTATGGATAGACCCTTATTAGGGACATTTATCTTTCATTTTCAGGCTGAAAATTAATGAAATGACAATTGTGTAGTAAACCCACCAGATATTGTTAAAAAGTTATCGTTGCATTCAATGACTTCATGAAATCTCCAACCACATATTTGACCAGTATTGATACCTTCAGGACATCTGCAAGTTTTTGCCACTGTTTGTCACCAAGAAAAATTACTATTTCACTGCCATGGCACCTCTCCAGTTAGGAAAATACAAACATAAAGTGATATTTTATAACACCATAAGTGCTACTAGCATCATTAAGCACAGAATGTTTGCTTTCAGATGTCAACCCCTATCAAATTCTCATACTTTAATATTTTCTATGGGTCAGCAACAATCAATGAGTATTGTGATTTTCATTATGACCCTCATACCTCTGTGATAAGCACAAATATTTTTACACTAATTACTCCAGAATTATAAATACATTCAGGGTTACTGTTGGGTGGTACCAGTCACATTGTCATCTCTTTTCTTACACAGCCCTGTTTTTGCATGTAGTTCCACTAATACAACTAGGAAACTTGAACTCAAAGTAGGGTTTGAAATAGATAGCAAGGCAAGTCATAGAGTCTCTAGGAAAACCATTTTTCCTATAGTCAGTTTCTTCCTAGGTCCTAATGAAAAAGGCTGGACAGGCAGGAATTTTCCCTTCAGTTTACCCAGCATAAAGAAAACTGAGTCAAGGAGAAGCAAATTAATTGTACTGTAATTCTTGGTTTGAAATTTGATGAGCAGCATTTACAGCTTGTCCATTTTGGGGTTGAGGTGTTTGTTTCTTTGTTTGCTTGGGGTTTTCCCCCAGAGAATTACTGTCTTTTCAGGGTGTTTTGTGGAGAAAGCACTCATAATTCTTTGGGTTTTTTCTAAATGGGCAGAATTTCCACCTTGAGGGGTACTACTATTATTATTACTTTCTCACTTATTCAAATTGACATCTAGCTAGATTACTAATTGCTTAGAAAATCTGGGGGTAATTTAATTATTTTTTATTTCTAAACTGATCTTAATAATTGCATACTGGACCCTTCTATCATGTCTCCAACTTTCCTTGTGTACCTCAGGTATCCTAAAATAGTCAGATGGAGACATTATTACCCAAAGCAAACACAAAAAGTTTTGTGAAAAGCTCTGAAAGATTATTATCTCAAGTGTTGTCACACTTGACATAAATACTTTATGTGGTACAACAACTTCACTTTCTGGTTAAAAACATTAAGAGAGCAAACCTGCATGGGTCTTGTTATTAATAGTATGTGTGGCACTGTCTAATAAATGAGGATTTCTGTGAATTATTATAATTCTGTCAAAACCTCCATTTTTTTATACTGTAACTGAGGACTTGTTTTGAACCATTCCCAGATAATGTTGCCATGAAGTACTACTATAAGAACATCTAGTAAGCTGTAACAGCTACAGTGTGCCATCCATTACCTCAACAGCAGCTTTTTGTGGGCAGCAATGCTTGTTAAGTCGAGCAATGGGAATGATGGATCTGTGGGCTCAAGGAGGTTAATGCTGACAATGAGCAATTATTATTTTTGACAAGAATACCAAAGGGCTTCAAGATGAGTCTTCTAACTGAAAGCAGATTATGACTTCAGTTTTATTATTAAATGTCAAGCATAGATGTCAAGCATATAAGAGTGTGATGTAGAGGAAGATCTTATTATTATAGTAAGAGACAAAGCAGGGATCGAATGATGACCTTTTCTTGTGGGTTTTTTTTTTGGTTACCCACAGGAAGAAGGAGGCAGAGTCCTCAGCATCTTAAAAAGGGAAATGGGGGAAGGAAACATCCGGAGAGGACACTTTCCTACAGATAAAAAACGGAGAGAAAAAAGGCACAATATGATTTTAATGAAGTCAATACTTGCGGATGTCTGTGGGTACTGGTGTGTGACTTCTGTGTCTTTCTTGTAGATAGAGTGTAATAGTAGGGGGTGGGACAATGAGCCTCAATAACCTTCCAGAAAGCATTCTCTGTCTGTCTGATAATCACAGCTACAAGGGATTTTTCTGTTTGCTGTTTAGATGAGATATTTTCCCCTCTGGCCTGTTGGTATGTGTTGCAGCCTTGATCTTAGACATGCTGGTCTTTGTCAGAACTATTATTCAGACCACACTCCTCTGATGAAAGACAGAAAATATTTATTAGAGGCAGCTCCACCTCTCATTTGTTTTATGTGTGGCTGTGACAATAGCTGGTAAGTTTAGTTTTTGCTGAGACTTAACACTTGAGCAGGGCTCCTTATTTATCACATTCATTGGAACACCAAAGGCACTTCTGATCAAAACACTTGAACTCAAGTAATCTAGAACTGCATGAACTTTTGAATGTATAACCAAATTTCATTGCTGACTTTAGCTGTAGAACGGGGGGCAAGTAGTATCCCTTGTTAAAGCAGCCTTTGCAGTTGTTAAAAGGCATGGCTTTCTTATTTGTTTAACATATCTTTACGTGGAGGGGAAGCAATCTGTGCTTTTCTGTGGGTGAATTTGACCAAGAAAAGGTTGCCAGAAGTCAGGGACATCAGGGACATGACATAACAAAAGACAGTGTTAGAACTTCTTTGAATGGATATAATGATTAAATTGGATGTGCCCAAGACTGTACTGACATTTTTTGACTCCATTCCATTGCTCTGCTGGAGTATATCTTCTTTCCTGTCTTTTTTCTTTTTTTATTTTTTCCTCTTTTTTTTTATTTTTTCCTACTAAACAAATGAAAGCACAATCTATAAAAATTTCTTTCACATAATCAGTAATTGTTCTGATATTTAAAGATACATTTCCTAACCATGGAAAATAAAACTAAATTAACAAAGCAAGCCAGAAAAACAGAGATGGCATCTTAGAGACACAAGCTGAGTTTTTTGAAAACGTGTACCAAGGATGCCAGACTCTTCATTAATGCCTTATTGAGAAAAACAAGTTACTTTCACACTGGTTGAGTTCCTTATGAAAGAAGAGCAGGTATACTGTGATAAGAGAACATGCCCCAGGTTTGTTTCTTTACTTGCTATAGTTTTCAGATAATTCTTTCATCTACAGACATGTAGGACTTCAGACATCCCTCAACTGTTCTTTCAGAAGAGTTATGTAGGAAATTATCACAGTAAGACCCTTAAAGGCCACCAATACACCATATGTGGAATCACAGGATCATTAAGGCTGGAAAAGACCTCAAAGATTGTCAAGTCCAGCCTTTGACCAATCACCACATTGTCAAATAGACTGCAGCACTAAATGTCACATCCAGCCCTTTCTTCGACACTTCCAGGATTAGGGATGCCACCACCTCCCTGGGCAGCCCATTCCAATGCTCAAACTTTTCCATTAAGTAATTCTTCCTGATCTCCAGCCTAAACCTCCCCTGGTGAAGCTTGTTGATGTGATGCTTCTAGAACCCTGTAAGAAGGACCTAAAATGTCCTCCACCCTAGAACATAAACTACCCAGACATTGTTCTCTTTTAACCCTAATATCTAGTGGGGAGCCAATGAAACCTTCATCTCCCAGAAACTGTAGCTGCCAAGAACATAAATGGCACCAGTTTCTCCAAGGCTCCAAACAGATTAAAAAACTTCAATGTGAAGGGAATTTCAGGAGGTGCATTGACTAGTATTACTGAGATTATTTTTGAAAGTATGCATGTGCTGTGTGAAAAAAATCTGATTTTGTGATGCCATCACCTGAGAAATATCTGTTGCACTCCTTGCATGATGATCATCAAGTCCTTCATCTAGTCCTTCCTTGAAAAGGATGTTCAGCACTGTCCTCTTACCTTTGCCTCATCCTCAGTTTGCTAATCCGTCTTCCCCATCAGTGCAATACCTCTGTAGTGGGGAGACTGTAATGTGGACTATAACCATATTTTCAAATGCTAGATGATCTTTAAAAATCCAGCTCAGAAGGGCTCAATATTTGTAGAGTTTTACATGGTTTCCAATCAGGAAAGCAAGAGGTAAGGTATTGTCTGTTACACATTGACCTGTAATAAAAAAAACCAAAGTACTTTGATCTTTCAGTGTGGAAGGAAAGATCTGCTGATCTTTCAGTGATCATCTGCTTGGAAATTTCTGCTTAAAACATAAAGAATATTTTTAAGGTTTTCCATCACGTGGAGCGTATTCTTGCCAGGCAGATCAGGCTTTAGATGTCTCAGTGTCATCTTTCTCAGTTTTTAGGATTTTGCAGAGGGTTGCCAACAGATTTCAATTGTGGACAGGGGGAAAAATGGCAAGGACCAGACTGAGGGATTTCAGAAGAGTCTGGTCTCATTTAGATAAAGGCAGAATCATGGGATGGGTCTGTCTACCTCAGACAGGAAAATAGAGGAAGAATAAATTTTGCTGAATTTCCTGGCTAAGGTGACACATTTTACTCTGGGTTTGGACAGTGAAAGGTCAGATTGGACAGGTTCTGGAGAGTCTCATTAGAGATGTCTCCAAATTCCTGACTATTCTAAAGACCATTTTGAGAAGGCATGCCACTTGATAAAAGTAAATGGAAGAGATTCCTGAGATCTGGATGCTGTGGATTTTTTAACCTTTGCCCAGTAGTCCACTTCATGAGAAAGCAGTGGAACATTGGATAAATTCCTTAGATTTTGAAACAATAATGTTTCCTGTCTCTTTCCCTCAGCACACATCCATGTGTGTATGCACATGCACAGACAACACAGACATACTTATCTGTCTATATATAATCTTCAGCGGAAGCTCATGTACAGGGGAAATCCTGGGAATAATTAAGGAAAGGATACTGCATGCTCCAGCAGACGGAATACATTTTTTTTCATTTAAAGCAGTTTTTTTTTTTTCCCCTTTACCACCAACTTGCTGCAATTAGGAGGTTGTTGGAGAGATATCAATTGAGATTTGGGAACTGTTTTTTCTGGAAATGTTTTGAATTAAAATCTAATTGGTAGCTTTCTTTGATAACTATTTTATTGTTGGGTGCAGCTAAATGGAAATCAACCACAAAGGGAACTCAATTTTGTTTGTCATTAATTTTAACTTGATTTCACAAATGATTTACATATATGGTATTTTCCCTATTTGTTCTGCATCATTCCTGAACAGCATTTAGGCTGATGTAGTGTCATTTTCCCATTTATTTATGTTACTTTAAAATATCCTGCATTACTTCAAGCATGGCTGTCAGCAAAATGGTGTAGAAGGAATAAGTGGACCAAAGTGGTATTTCCTGCAGTTTATGAAAAACTGTGAAATTAGCAACCCTGAGGACTAAATTTCATTGGTTTACCCAAGGCATGTTTGGGTGATTTGAGCAAAGGAAAGTAAACCTGCACTGCAAATATATTATTATAACAAAGAACAGTTTGGAAGAGATCAAACTGGAATGTAACAATGTGGAAAGGCAAGGGGCAGCTGCACGCTCAGGTTACCCCAGTTAAATGTGTTACCAGGAGGATGTGAACTCAACCACAGCCATGTGTGAACACTAAGCAAATGCAAATGTGAGCTAAGTCCATGGACCATATGAAAAAGGTGAAGGATACCTGAAAATTAGCACTGGAAAGATTAATGCATAATTTTATGGAGGAGAAATGGATTACAGGCATGACAGCAGTAGAGTAATTTCACTAACAATGAATGCCAAATAACCTGGGCATGCATGACCCCAGCCAAAACACACTTGTCCAAGTCCAATTGACTCCATGGACTTTGGATCTTGCCCATGGAATGTAAGAGAAAGCAGCCACCTGTGGAGGCCAAAAATCCTTACAAGGGAGACATAGTTGCTATTTTCCTGGAATTAATTATGACTGTCATTAGTACCAGACAAAGGCAGGTATAGAAGTGTTCTCTCATTGTGAAAACACAAATATTGAAAGCTCTTTCTCTTGAAAATTGAGTTAACAGGCAAAAATACAATGGGGGTTTCTTTGAGTGTTTGCAGCTGACATGCAGCTCTACTTAGCAGTAAAGAGAAGGATAACATCTTGCTAAATCACTGTATGGGGAACCCTAGCATTGCCTCTCTTCCGATAGATTTAGGAATAAAATAGAGTTCCCTTAATGGGGCATGACAGCTGCAGAGATGTACCTTTCCCAGGAGTACCTAAGCAGGATCCCAGTCCCACTGCCCAGAACACTCCATCAGTACAGGAAATCTGGCAGGAAGAGGAGATGACTCCATGCATTGCAGTCTCTTAAGTAACAAACCAGCCACACCTCCACTGCCTCAGTGCTGCGCACAGTGCCGCCTGAAAGCCTGTTTAAAGTTGTAGTTTGGTTCCTGCTGTCATACATTTTTGGCTCTGCAAGACATTAACTCAAGTTAGGTTGTCCCCCTGCTTTATTTGGAGTTATTTGCATCATGGTTCCACTCCAAAAATAAGTGTTTATATAAAAAGGCAAGCTCTTCTCTTAGCAGATGTGTCCTGCAAGTGCTTTAAGTCAAAGATGTTATGGACTTTGGTGACTCAGATATTTCTCAAATTCTTTTTAACTGTGGTTGCATTGCAAAGGGAGATTTGATTTATATGTCTTCTAGACATCGTCACAATATGAGCCTTAGATACCTAAAACTATGGCTAAAAGCTGACCATGAAATTTTCTTTTACATTTTTAATACTGAGAGTAATGTATAAGACAAGAGACAAGTGGTTTGAAAATAAAGTCTTTTCACTTCTTAAATAAGGAGCTATAATTGGGAAATTGCTGAGAGACTGTAACTATGAACAGCAGTCATATGGTTTTTATACTTCTCAGATGGAAATTAAACATATCAATGTTGCCTTGCAATAACTTTAAAAATATTTGTCTTTTACAAAATATTTTTTCAGGATGTTTAATTAAATTGAAGTGGATTTGATCCAAAAAAAGGGATTCCTTTGATAGTTTTATAAATTCCTCACTGTGAACTTCAGAATTAGGAAGATCTTGAGAGCTCTGAGATTGGCATTTAAATTGCATTAACATATGATTTTTTGCTGATTTTGCCTGTGCTTAAGAAACATTTTACCAGTGTTTCCTGGCAACTGCCTTTGTTCACCCAGCTCCTCTTCTGCCATTGTACCTATATAACCACAGGTTAGAAAGGCAGTATTTGGCTAAAAGGGTCACTCATTCAGTGAATATCCGAGTTCTCAATACTTTCTGAATGGAAGCTATTTGTTCCCAGGAGACTGTGATAAGTGTACATCTGTACATTTTCTTGTGGAAAGGTGCCAGTTAGGTGACAGAACCTGAGGCTTGGATGGCCTTTGTTGTAGGAAATTATGTGTAGCAGAGAAAGGCCACTGGGCAGGTGCCTGTCTTTAGACTGCTTTGCAATTCACAGTGTTATGGCCACAGTATGAATAATTCTGGGAATGCACACAGATGCCAGGAACCTGATGGGATATAACTGCACCTTCTAATAAGGAGTATTGCTGACAGTTTGGTCAGCAGTGAAAAAGCAAAGGCATTTCTAAACAGCATTTGAAAAAGTAAAAAAATTAATCAGTTTTTGGGCAATTTTGGCTGTCTGAGATGTATTCTAGAAACCTGAGTAAAGTTCTTTAAGACATTTTTGGTCTATGAAAGAAAAATCAGGACAGACATCACATTCTGTAGAGGTGATGGTTCTGAAAAAACTTTGGGAAGGGGAGAAGGGACTCATTGTTGAAGAACTTCATCATTAAGGGCTTTTTAGAAAGAGGGGGAAAGTCATCAACAGATCCACAAATCCCTCTCTGTGTGTGAGGGATGGACAAAATCTCCATGGAAGAACTCTACCTGGGGCTGGTCAATAACCAGTGGTGGTTGGGATGTCAGAAGAATTTTTTCTGTCCTCCTCACAGTGCCATGTTTACAAGATCAAGCCTGAAGTTAAGCTCGGTTTGCTATCATGCTTCCTTCCACCAGGGAGTGCCAACTAAACAGCCTGTGTTCTGCTGCATGGGGATACTACACAGTAGTGGAGTGTATAAAATAGACACTTAATCCTGAGTGCTTTTCTGCTCAATTCATTTATGAAAGCAGATTTTAAGGCTGGTAAAATAATATTGAGCATGCACATGACAGGGAAAAAAAAAAAAAAAACCAACTCTGTATCCAGAGTATTTTTAAGTAAAGGGCTTTTAGAAAATCTGTGCAGACATGCTGGCTTTTTACCTCCTCTTGTTTTAACCTATGACTGATTCATCAGTTGAAGTGTAAAGAAACAGATCTTCTTATGGTAATTGATTCTCAGGGGCTATTAGTGTAAACGTAAATGCTCAACATAGATGTTACGTAGGTGGGTGATAGAGGGAAAACATAAATTGTCAGCAATATAAGGCAGTCTGTTCATACCATAGGGTGAGAAAGTGAAGAATGTTAGAAATCAGAGACTCAGAAATACCTCCCAGAGTTGGCTGTCAGTGCAGCCTCCCATTGTGAGTAATTATAAGAAACATACTGTGCAAGAGTCGATTCTGGTCCTTCAGCTCAACAGGCAAAACACTTACATATAACAGAGATTTCAGGTAAGGTTTGCTAGGGAGCTTAGAGGAGTTAAACACCTGGCTACCACTGCCATTCCAAGGGACATAGGACCTAAACTTTTGGTGTTCCTAAAAACTGTTGAAAGTCTTTATTTTTCTCTAGCCCTGGACTAGAATTCATTTATCTTCAAAGCAGCTATAATTTTAAAACCACAGAGAATAGGAGTGGAGCATGGATTGAAAGCCCAAGACAATTTTCTAGTTGATGTAGCCCATAAAAGTGGTAAGGTTAACTCCAAAGCACTGGAAGACATGCTAAAAAATGTTGTTTCTTGCCTTTTTTGGTTTTGGACCCTTACAGCTTGTGCTTTTTATACCTTCTTTGGAAGTCTAAGAGTTTATAACATACTTTTTTTTTTTTTTTAAACAAAGATTAAGATTTTCTATCATTGCATGCCTTCAGAAATCAGATTTTCCAGGGAAGTAACAAACAAAGTTTAAAAGTTGTGATAAAATTAGGAGACTGAATCCTAGTGCATTTATCTAAGTAGTCTGGGGAATATAATCTGCATTATTGTTATGTGTATGGGCTTGTGCTCTGTGCTGCACCTGTCTGGATGGTGGCTGCAGGAGTTCACCCTCCTGTCTCCACTGCCCACAGGGAATGTGGCACGTGCACATTGTGATACAGGCCATGCCAGGATGAATGGGCTCAGCCCCTGCACCAGGGGATAACAGGAGGAAACAATCTTTTAAAGCTCCCTTCCCCAGCTTGCATACAATTCCCAGTCCTCTTCAGAAAGACCCTCAGGCAAAACTCCTAGGCACTACAGGATCAAACCTGTGCTTAGTAGGAGACGTTTTCCTCCCTTATTAATTGTGAAGTGTCAGTTCCCAGCAGCAAGCACATTCTAGTATCTGCCTTTTTATGAAGATGGGAGAACCACAAGGAGTCTGGGATTCTAAATTCTTTTCAGATCCTTTATGCAAAAAAAAAAAAAAAGTCCAGATGTTGCACAAAACATTTAAAGAACTTTATTTGAAAAACATTTTCTTTCTAAATGGAAGTTTATGCAGAGTACAATTAAACATGTTTTTCTAACTAAACATCCTAGTTTGTATCTTGTGGCAGGGAAAAATAAATATGTAAAAATAAAAACCATCTGAGACTTTGCAGTTAATCGTGGTGTGCCAGCTTGAATCAGATCCCCAAATGAAAAGATGTGCAAATTCCCCTGCTGTAATTCCAAACTCCTAGATCTGCCCCCAGGACCGAGGTCTTCAAGCTGAAGACTCAGTTCTCCATTTGACAGGGAATACATCTCAAGTTTCTTAAATTCTGCTGGTTTCTCTACTCTTGCAAATTGTGCCATGCCAATCCAATTGCATCTGTGAAAGTACCAAGAGAAACTTGTTGTGTCTCCAGTAATGCCAAGGTAACTTTCAGAACTGAGCTCTGGTTTCTGTATATTTACCTTAGGACATGCTATGTTTTCCTGGCTTTTTGAGACAGGTACCTTTGTAAAAGCCAGTCTGCTCAAAAGTCCTTTCCCCTCTCTTTTAATAAAGACAGTTTCCAGTTCTTGAATTCTAATTCTTCTGGGACTTTCCCCAGCCTTTCCACATTCTTAAGAGTAATAATTTCTGGTTTGGAGATTACCCTGACTTGCTTTAGAAAAATTTTAGGGTGAGTTTTCCATGGCCTGCAACGCATCTAACTCCTCTGAACTCACCTTAGTTCACATGCTTCACACTGCAGATTATACACATATTAAAATGAAAAATCTAGCCGTGCAGCTAAACTTTTTCATGGAGAAGGAGTTAAAAGGGGCAGAAAACTCCTTAGTCTGTTTTATGACACCTACTTTCATTTTCTTTTCTAAGTTCAGTAATGGATATTTCCTTTTTTCTTTCTTCATTAATCAGGAATCAACATTTTCAATCCTAATCACCTTTTATTTGTTTTGATACTGATAAGACATTTTGTACATCAGCTATTTTTATCTAAACCTTACATGTCAATCTTTGTACACAGATTTAGTCAATCCTGTGTCTGTTTTGTTATTTTAACTTATACTATAAAGGTCTTGAAGCTTTTATATTGCTTTGTTACATTTCCTTTTTTTGTCTCAATTGAGACAGGTAGTAAGTGTTTATTTAATATTTTATGGTGTAAC
Source organism: Haemorhous mexicanus (assembly GCF_027477595.1). Taxonomy (NCBI): domain Eukaryota; kingdom Metazoa; phylum Chordata; class Aves; order Passeriformes; family Fringillidae; genus Haemorhous; species Haemorhous mexicanus. The sequence continues at coordinate 15,395,365 of NC_082346.1, forward strand.
CACCACTTTCTCCAAAGTCCTATTTTCATACAATTTATTGAATCTATTTATAGGAACCTATCTACCAGATCCCTTAGGTGGTTTGCCATCTAGCTCCTGGTATTCCCACCACTTTCTTTCTTTTTTTTTTTTCCTTGCATACCATGAACTCTTTTTTTGTTTACTGTCATATCTGGAGCATTTCTCTCCACGTTCTGAAATATGTCTGTACTACTTGCCAAAGGGACCTGCTCCTTTTTGCCACAGATGGTTGGATAAATAAACTCATCTCCAGTCCCTTTTGCCTTCCTTATTACCACAGTCCTTTTTTTCCCTTTTGCAATTCCCTTTTAACCTCCAGGACCATATTTATAGCAGTAGGTGGATTTTTAGCATCACCTTAGAAATTATTAATAAAAGAACCTCCATCAGTGCTTCAAGAGGCAGGTATTGCCACTCCTGAGCTCTTCCTGTGATGATAATTGAAGATATATGGAAATAACAAAACCTAAAGTACAATGTAGATGCCTTTTCCACCTGGCAAGGGTTTTACTGAGAAGCAAATGTCTTCCTTTGGACCATACCTGGAAAACACACATAGAGCAGATTTTGGGTGTACTTTTGTTTTTAGCTTTAGCGGTGAATATATTTCTATAATCAGGCACCATTTAATTTTGCTATAATTTGTTCTCACATTAAAAAGTTTCCTTAGTATTACCTGTGGGTCATCTGATATATGATGACAACAACAGTGGGAAGGCTTTGTTGAAGCCATTAGTTTGTCTGGATTTAAATCTTGTAACTATCACTTGATCTCTTTCAGTGTAAGGCTGGATGCAGCTGGAATTTTTTCAATCTGCTGAGAAACACACTCTGAATTTACAGATAACCATCAAGCTGGAAGTGTATTTTATTTCAGCAAAATTTCTTCATGTAACACAAACAGTGGGAAAGAGTTTTTAGCAGTTAGGAAAATTTAAATATGCATCACCTTTATAGATTATTAATGTACCAATCTGATGGGAAACCACTTTGTTCTATCTTAACTCCTCTACACTTCAGTTTTCATTAGAACCCCTCTTATTATAACAAAAGTATTTTTATGTTTAATTTCTGAGATGATGTGAGAGGATGAAGTACAGACATTCCCATGCAGTTTCAGTTTCTTTGTCAATTTATTTTTTTAATCTTATTTGCATTCAAGTTGTCTTTCTTTTCAAGCATCCCTTGTACAACAGATGCTTCATTTTATTGGATTCTATTGTGCTGTCAAGCCTGGTTTAAAATACTGTAATCTCATAGATACTTACAATTATGTACATTTTCTGAATTCACAAACATATTAAAGATGTGTAGGTAGCAAATTAGCTGAGAATCCCTACAAACTGCACTTAGAGTAAATATCCTCCTTTTAGAGATGTAGGATGCCTTTAAAAGTCAACAGTTGTTTTGGAAGTACTTTGTCACATTTATGAAGCACTGCATCACATTTATGGCTCACAGTGTCATGATAAGTTGTCCAAAGTGCCTGTCAGCTTGCCTCATGAAAACTGAAAGAAATGGACAGCTCAAAAGATTACCTTAAAGAGTAACAAGCAATCTTCAGAGGTTAGCATATTTTTCCTTTTTCCATGAGACCCAAGCAGGGTCATTAAATTTTGTATTTCTCTTGTTTAATTTTTTTTTCAGTATTATTTAATGGAAATAGACTATTTTAATTTTTAACCTTAAAAAGTTATAAATAAAGGCATTTTTAAAAGTAAATAAATTTTAGGAGCATTTTTAAAGCATGCAGCTGTTCTAACACGAGAGATCCTAGTTAGATTTTTTTTTTTTTTTAATACAAACCACAAAGAGGTCAAAGAATCCAGATTTTTTTTTTACTACCCATTCACATTTAATGCAAATTCCAGCAATATATTCACACTATTTCTTTAGGCAACTTCAGAGTGCCAGCAGGTAATTGAGTAATCTGAGCCAATGCTGCTTATGTCAGGAGCCTAAAGAAATACCCTGAGGATGATATTTGGAGCTGACTTCTCCTATACTCCTTTTTTACAACTGAGAGGAAGATGAAACTGTCAAAATGGAACAAACAATAAGAAAAGTTCCATTAAAAACCTTTTCTTGCTAAGGATTTTGTTCATTGTGAATCCTCCAAAGGAATTTATTTTGATTTGTCCCAAACATTGTTGATATATGCCACAAATGGAGTATAACAGACAACAAGATGGCATTTTGCAGTGCCAAGAAAATATATTCTTGGGACTATTAAATCACAGAATCAGGTCTCTACTTTTTATTTTTTATTGAAAAATAAACTTTTATCTTCAGGGTTGAAAAAGGGGTTTTATAATAGACTCCACCATTAGAAGTTAGCCAGGAGAAAAATTGTAATCTCTGTGGAAGTACTAGCTTTGAGAATTTTGACATGTGATTTATTCCTCCTCTAGTTGGTAACATGTCAGAGCAATGATACCATCAACAATAAACCTTGTTTTACTATTGCTTGCTAAGTCAAATGAAAGGATAAAAGGAGGCTTACCTCCCAGGGCAGGAATAAGAGAGGTCACAGTTTTAGTAGCAAAGACTAACAATTTAATTTGCTGAAAGAGGACTTCAACTTTCTAACTTTGGGCGAGTGCTTTTCTAGCTTGTGTACATTATGAATGCTTGTGGAGTGGCCACCTCTGACAATTGCTTCATTTTCAGCTGCTATCCACCCCCAAATTGTTGTTTCTTGTCATTTGAGAACATTTGAGAATCAGTTCCTACTTTAAGACGTGGATTTTTTCTGAGGGCACTGCCTCTCCCTGGCACTCAGGCTGGGTACTTGAGGTTGCTGGGCTTTAGCATTTCTAATAGCAATAGATACATCACTCATCAGTTTAGGGCCCTTGCTATCCCTGTCTGTTTTTTTCTCAGAAGGGAATGTAATGAAATGCTTTCTGTACGAGGCAGGTGGAGATGTGACCCCCTTGTGCATGCCCGTGTGCCAAACCACGGGCACCAAGCTAGGATCCAGCCATTAATCTGGGAAAACTTCCCGCCATGTTTCCTAGGAAAGGTCATTTAGCCAACTGCATAAAGAAGCAAGAGTTGCCTTTGGAGCTTTCCTGGTGCCAGCATCTTCCACAGAAAGGGTAGCACAGAATGTTTTACTGCAGATATGAAGTCTTTTGGGTCTGACTTGCCGGTATCACAGACCCTGGGACCATTAGAGCTGAACTCTGGGACTGCTCTTGGAGCGCTCCGGTGGCACTGCTCTGCCCTCTCTCCTGGCCCTTCCTGTGCCCTCCTGCTCTGTATTTACATGCACCTGTCTCCCCATTAACACCTCGTTAAGGCACACACCTGCTGTGGTTTCACTTAAACCCGCTGCACTGCAGCCATCAACCCTGTGTGTTTCATTATGAGGCACTCAGCACAATAGGAGCACTGAGTAAGGTTCACTAATGAGTCACGCAGCCAACAAAAATTGGATTTGTTTGGGTGACTCTTTTGGTTCAATTTCTTCACACCCCTCTTATTTAATAATTGATTTTGTATTAAATATATTTGCAGGGAAAAAATACATAAGTGCACATGCATTAAATCCAGCTGAAACTGCACAGTTTTGAGACAAAATACTAATGGATAGAAATCAACTACATATTTATAAGTGGTAAGAAAGGCAACAGTGAAAAAACACTGCTTTAGGGCATAGAAGGCCTTACTCCTCTTCCAAAGTTTGTCAAACATCTGCAGATTCACCAGCAAGTTGTGTCATCTATCTCTGCTATTTCCAATAAATGAAGTGTATCAGTGTATGTGATTAGGCCAGGATATACATACACACCTCACCAAAAAAAGAAGTGCAAGGCAAAGCACAAAGCTGTGTAGTATCAACTGTGCTGAAACAAAATCCAAAAGAAGGAAGTTCATTACTATTTGTAGCAAAAGCAAACTGTCATGGGAGCAGCTGGTGTGATTGATGTAAAGTTCAGAATCAAAATTGTGGCAATTTCTCCAGCAGTTGCGCTGACTTTGTTTCAAAATCTTCAATTACAGCGTGGCTTGATTAGGAAAATAAACTAGATAAGCAAACATGGCAGGTGATTGCTCCCTAACTGTGTAATCAAGAAATACCACAATCCATTATTTGATCATAATTCTATGGATTTACCTCAAGGAAAATGTAAGCTCTGATGCTCATTTAGCATCAAAAGTTTCCCTTCCTGTTAGACAGCTAAATAAAGGTACTAAATATGCTTCTTTAATAACACAGTGAGAGGGACCCTTTAGATGTATCCATACATTTGATCAATGATTTGCTGCAAATTGCATTACAGATCAGTATTTCTTGCTAAACACCCATATGGAAGGGTAATTTGCTGTGTAATTGCTTTTCATCGCTTCTTTATCATGGACTGTTGCTTTCCTTGGTCCAGTCTCTGATACTTACACCACAGAAGACACAAGAGTTCCTCTTTTAAATTTCATAGTGCTTATGTTGCTTAGTAATATGGGTCTGTGTATGCGCATAAACTTACTCTGTGGGGGAACTCAGAAGATCTCTATGTCACTTGCATTGCAATTCTAATTGCAATTTTCATTTAAAGATGAACTTTAACATGAGGCCTGAATTTTACAGGGATCAGCTAAAGGAGATTAAAATTCCTGAAACTCCATCAAATTTAACATTTGCATTTAAATGCATAAGACACCAATTTGTTCCACTGTATCTTGATAGCAGTTTTCCTTTTGGAATCTTATTCTCTCATGGAAGTCTCTTTTTATGCTTACTATTCACTTGAGTGGTACCAATTTTGCTGGTGATCATAGATGTATTTGCAGAATAAAAGTATAGAGAAAAGCGACCTTACTATATAGAAATGGTGGTTGTTTCTGTCCTTCACATTCCAAATGCATACTTGGAATGGAGATGATAATCCTGGTAAATATTAGAAGTACTGACGTGCAGTGTAAAGTGATCCACATATAAACCAACCCATTAAATCTGGCTGTAGAGTTTACACATTTCTTTAGCAGGGAAGCCCACCAATAGGGTGTTTTTAATAGGCATTGAAAGCCACACTTTATTATTCACTGAGTAGGACTGACATTGGACTTGATTCAGTAAGGAGCACTAAGTGCACAAACAGATGTCAACTGCTATTTGGTCTGGTGGCCATGGACTGGAGAAATAAATGGAAAATCTAACAAGGAGCACAGAAGTAAAGATAGGGATCTTCTTCAAATGACAGGAGGGTGAGCTTGCAAGCAAAGTGTCCAGCTTGGTATTTTTCAATGTACATCTGGAAAGAAGAAAATTGTGGGTGTATTTCTCCCTATACAGGAGAAAGAGAACAGCATTCATCAATGTCAGTACTGTTGAACTGTTTCTGAGAAACACATCATGGTTATTTCATATTTCATGGTCAGTATTTGCTGATATTCATCAAAGAATGCTTTGCAGGTTGCCACACTCATTAGCTACCTGGAGCAGAAATCGGGGCCCCTGAAGCCAGGGGGAAAGGTTCTCTTGAGTTCTGACTAAACCTCTGTGCCCACCTCCATTGGGCAACAGGGTCAGAGCCCATTAGGTTGGCAGCAAAAACGTGCAAGCCATTTGCTTCTACTGGCAACTCTGTCTACATATGCTCTCTCCATCAAAATCCCATTCTCATATTAGTATGCAAACCTCTGCCTGACTACAGCAGCAAAGGTTGTGCCCCATGCTACTAAGCCTCTTACAAATATATGGTGAATGACAAAATCTTCCCCAAGCTGCTTAGTCCTAGGCTTGCTCCTGAATGCTGATCCTTTCCTTTTCTTCCCTGATGGCAGAAAGATACCACATACTAGGTAGAATCATTCCCTGTGGAAGATTTTGTTCTGTACGACGGACAGTTAATGCAGAACCAACCAAATGCTGGGAGCCAGGGGCAGAGAAGGGAGTCTGGACTTTATAAGTTAGCTGGTGGAGGAGAAAGGCAGCCAGGGTAGAGTTTGGGGCACAGTTTTATGTTCCACCTGACCCAGTGCAGCTCTTGCAGGGAGCAGCAGCCCCTCTCTTGCCTCTCTCCATCTCTCTTGCGTTGGACTGAGCTGCATGGTCTCCTGACTGCCCAGCTGTTCAGCCCAAATGAGTGATCTAACTGCAAGTGATGGGAGGAGGGCAGGGGAAAATGAAAATACAATTAAAATCACCAAGCTGGCAGTTGTATGGCTTATGTTGCAGCCAGTGTTATTTGACCTCATGCAAAAGGAGTGGAGGCCTGTTGGTTGGGAGAAGCCAGGGGAATGGGGTGGTGCAGATCCATTCCTTTCAGGAACCACTCAAAGCTACACCAGAAGAGGAGGGAACTGAACCAACAGCCTTTTATTTATGTTATGGGGGCAACAGCCCTCACAGCCCTGAAGAAACATTACAAAATCAGAAAGTTTAAAGAGAGTTTAAAATCACTCATGGTCCCAAGTCTCATACAAGGGGACCATAGTCACTGAGAATTGCAGTCTTTTATTTCACTCTTGCTCAGTCCCTGAGTCACTTAAACATCCATTGAATTCAGCAGAAGCTAATGACAGGCATGTTATTGGGACTTAAAAGCTTTAAAGCTTACTCTTAGTATGAAATACTCTACCTGTAACCAAATCTACTTATCATTATGGGGAATTATGTAAATAAAATCCAAACCACCTGTCAGACAGTTATATACTGGGGAAATAGAGTCTCAAGTTAAAATGGCATTTTAGAATTTATGCAATTTAAATAAACAATAAATTTCAATTTTTCCGTTTTTGTCATTACAAAGCTTAAAGGCAGTTCCATGTGTGGCACCTACTTGCATTTCACTCATGGTTTTATTACATCTAGCATCACTTTAAATTAAAACCTTCACATTTTCAAGGGAAAATAAATAGTTAATGGCTTCAGAATTATTATTCTTTTCTACACAATCCCATAAAAATTTCCCAATGAAAAAGCTAATAAACCAATGGCGAGACACTTACATATGCAAATACGTTTCCGTGAAAGAGTTAAAGTGCTTTATAATATAAATTTGCTTTCAGTGCCAATATAATTAGATTGTAACAAGCAAACCCCTGCAACATAACACAGTGAAAATTTGAAAATTTGATTCTCCCTGGCAAACAACCAAGTCCCTGCGTGTGCACAAACCTGACATTAATAAGCTACAAGAGATTACATGATTTAGAAAAGAAGCACTTGGTGTTACAAAATCAAATAATAGATCTCTAGGCTATAATTAGGAGAATTGGGATTCAACAATGAAGTCATAATAATGTAATTTAGCTGTAAGTAACAGAGCCATGGAGTCACATTAGGAGGTGTGATCACATCTTTCAGCAAAGCTCCGCTGTGTAGACTTATTGCTGTTCAGTTTAGTCTAGTACACAGCAACCTGTTGGCACAGAGCTCAGGCTGACAGCCTCTTGTTCTCTAGGTGCAGTGTGGCAAAGTGCCACCCATGCATTTTTAATTCAGTCCTGTGACTTTTAAGTCAAAACAATAAAATTATATATACTGAGTGTAGAGTTGCCTGTGAATATTTGTATAAATTACTGCACAGCGTGGGTTTAGGGGCCATTTAAGAACAGATATATTAGAACAACAACAACAAAAAAAAATTTTAAAAAAGGCAAAATAAACTGCTGAAGCACGGTGTTGGATTTCTAGTAGGCCTGATGAACATGTACTGTTCAGCTACTTTATTCATCCAGTGCTGTGGTTAGGAAATTGCTCCTTATCTGCAGCTCATTGCAGCTGCAGCCCTGAGTCACTTTTGCTCTAATCTTACAGTGGTGTGGAGGGATTGCCTGCCCAGCCCTCGGTGCAGGTGTCACACAGCCCATGGGGGTGGGTGACAAATGCCAGTGCAGGATGCCCCTCTGCAGTGCCCCAGCACCCCAGACTCAGCCCTGCAGCCTGCCAGGCACGAGGGGTGCCCGTGGTGCCAGGCAAGCAGCTGATGACACTGCTGGTGCCAGGACATCAATCCCAACTCCACAAGTTTTGGGAAGGCTACCCCTTGACTTAGGCTCTTACAGAGGAGTACCTCACACCAGCAGCCCCTCTGCTCCACCTCTGTCCTGCCCAGCTAAGGCCCATCATCAATTTAAGCTAATTTCAAACACTTTGCCCACGACTGTTTCTTTGTCATTCATTTGTCACTACTAGTAAAACAGACATAGCACATTAATTTGTTGATTTTCTCCTCTAGGAGTTGGTGTCTAGTCAGAGATGAAATCTTGCTTGTTCAGTCATTTATTAGCTGATAATTTTCTTCTCTTCATGCACACCTCCTGGTGACTATGTTCTCCTCTTGGGGCTGTCTCATCCTACCTTTCTGTTTCTGTGTCTAAAAGGCCTCCAGAAGGATCTGAGCTAAACCCAGTTCCCTGGTCCTGCTCCACAACACGAGCAGAGCCACTCCAGCAGCCCACCTCGTGTCCAGACTTGAAATTCAACTTCACTCACAAAAGACACACACAGAACTTTAGCTGCTTCTTGGCTTCTGAGGTGTTTGAATCAACACTTTTGGCTTTGGGAAGAGGGTTCTGGAGGGATTGATTTGCTTCTTTTTAATTCTGTGGCTTGCCAAAGAGTGGGGGAAACAGTCATCAACTGTGCATCCGTACTGCCAGAAAATTGGAACATGTTTGGAATAAAACTTTAAGTTTGGTTGATTACTACTTCTTATGGTCTCACAGGCTAGGCCCACAGCTCCAACACCATTCCTGTCTTTTGGAGAAATCCAAAAGCTTTTGCTTCCACTCAGTCTTTGGTGTAACATGAGCAGCCACCTGTTGCTCCTGTTGGTTCTATTTTATTTTTATTTGCTATTTCTTCCAATTACTGTTTATTTCATTAGTTCTTTATGGTTCTGCCATTTTTTGTTTTGATGACATTTTGATTTGTTTCAAACTGCCCTTTATTTTAATTTTCTTTCCCAAGCATGTTGATTTATGGCTGTTTCTTTTATTTCTTTTATACTTTAAATGATCTGTTTGTTTTATTTCCTTTATTTGCATAGCACTTACATTTCATTACCTTTTTGTTTCTGCAGCTGCTGCTGCTTCTGGACTGCTAGTGTTTTTCTCTTCCTTATCCACCAGGAAACCAAATCCCACTGAAGACCAGTATTAAAACACAAAATCTTTTCTGATAGGTATTTATTTTATTATTCCACGATCTCCTAAATGGCTTGTGAATTCTCAAAGTGTAGAATTTAAAATGTTCTTTTTAAAACAAAAAAACCCAAAGAATGTAGGGATTCTGGATGTTCCTATCTAAAGATCACATCTGAGCAACTTCTTTTGGGCTGACCTAACATTTTGGCAGCTCTACCAGGACCAAAGACCTTTGCAATGGAGGCAGCATGAAGAACATTTTATCTTGTAATAGTCTGTCCACAACTTTTAGCAGAATCCTCATGACTAGTGAAAAATACTGTATGGACAGTTAAAAATGAGTTAACTTGCAGTTAGTGAAATGTCTCCTAGGAAATGTCATTTATGTTCAATCATGGCTAATGAGTGTGTGCTACCTGTCAGGTGCCTTTGCATTTTGCATACCCATGGGCTCTGTGTGTGTCTGGGACTGCCCCTGACTATAGGCTATGTTTGTCTAGTTATTTTTATTCACACCCACTCATACATGTCCATATAAAAATTATTCCTTGGTCATCTGCATTCTTTTAGCTATGGATCTAGCTCACTTTTATTCTGCAGAAGCTGATGCTGCTTCTGATTTTTCCTAGCAAAATTATTGATATCGGGATTATTCCTGAAGTGGATTATGTCATACAGTGGGAAGAAAAGAACCACCTTGCTTCTTTTAAAGCTGGTGTTACTATTTTTTTAACAATACTGAAATTCTTTGTAACATTGTGTTTAATTTCATTCTTCATTTTTATGGTGCTGTGTCACAAATTGACAATTTGCCAGGCAAACAGGATTATGTACCAAATCAGCATCTTTTATTTGCACACTAGGTGGTTTGCAGTGCCCTGTTGAATGATGCCTGCATTTAACAATGTGTCTCTTGGAATGGCTCCCTGCCCCCTTAAAAAACTTCCTTATTGTGCCTTCCAACACTGGTGTTAGCACTATTGTACTTCTGGATGTGTCCAATAAAAAAATGTATATTTTTTCACATCCACACACGCCTGTAATGAGCCAAAACCAGGAGAGCCTCTGCCTCAGCTTGTTTGCACATTATGCACATGCTAGGGGATGAAATCTGAGTGCTGCTCAAAGAGAAAGCCTGTGACTTGGCCCAAGGGCAGAAGAAAGTCCTGTGCAGCAGGTTACGTGATTTTACACAATTTTGGTGAAAAATGAAGCACCTCACATAAATGCAGTAAATATTTTAGGGTATTTATGGAATAAACTGGATGTTTTTCCTTGCTGCTTCATGCATGCACCTCAGTGTACTGCAGTACAAGTAAATTGTTGTTTTCACCATAATTAATGCAGCCTTTTTCTCACCTTCCCTGATTTAATCCATCACAAACACACACACACAAAAAAAAAAAAAAAAAAAAAATAAAAAAGATAAAAGAAAGAGAGGGGCTTTTATTCTTTTTTTTTTTTTTTTTTTTTTTTTGGTAGTTTTCTTAGCTCTACTGCTCTGTTCCTTTCCAGGGTGGATGTGGGAAAACTTTGAGCTAACAAGTCCTTGCCATTGGACTCATGAGGATCCTGAGAGAGCAAAGGGCTTACACCTAGCTAGGGGCAGCAGGAAAGGGATGTGGTCCCTGGCAGGGTGGACAAGGTGACACATTCTTAAGCTGACTTTTAGGCCTTTGTTCCTGGATCCTGAAGAAAAGCTAGCAGTGGTGATGATGGTTCTTTGAACCCTGAGCGGGATAAGAAAAAGAAAAAAAGGAAAATAAAAAAGCAGAAATGAAGGAATCAGAAGTAATTCCCATGTTTAGAATTTACAAGACCACTGAAGAGTAAATAGACAGAACCTCTCTTTCCACTGGCCCTATCTTTCCAGGTTCCATGTTCCACTCTTACAGTGGTATTTTTTGTTGTGGTTGGTTTTTTTGTGGTTTTCGGGGTTTTTTTTTATATAAGTACTCATTTGCTACATCCAAAGTCTAGAATTCTACTTTCAATTTAATCATTTTCCCATTTCCCTAATATATTTGTTGAGATTTTTGATTTCTGGGAGAGGTAGGTTTTTCAATTTTTTAAGATGAAGTTCAAAAAAGTGAAGAACTCAAGTGGACTCTTGGCCATGTCCCAGGAGGAGCAGCCATATTCCTAAATTACAAAAGCAGTGGTTTATTTGTCAGATATAATTCATTGCAGAAAAAAAAAGCTTTTGTTTTCAAGACATTATTTTATAAGAAATCCATCTCCTAGAATGTTGGATCTCACAGATTTTTTTTTTTTCAATGAACTGTTAATACCAGTTTTGGACAATTCACAAAGACCTTCAGCTGATCTCAGAGGGAGGTTTAATTGACCAGCAGGAGGGTATCAATATTTTTACAATAATATTTTGATGATTGACCCTGTGATGGCCCCACTGTTTCATCCATTAAAGCCTGAGCATTCCACAGGGTGCATCACTGGCACCAAGGTTTCCAGGCTGAAACACAGAGTGCTGCCAAGTGCCTTACACCAAAGACACAGCATCAAGGCTGCTGTGTACACATTGCTCAGGTTCTGGTCCTAAAATCCTCAAAATGGGCTGAAAGGCTTCTTTAGATAGCACCAGTGTGGGTCAGGCTCGTGTGCATGTATGCCACTGCCAGGCTGGGTCCCTGGAAAGGATAAAACACTCTTATGCAACCAGTTCTGCACTCCAGTCTAGGGCTACTGCACCAAGAACACATCCTGGATGTGGAAAATGTCCTCATGCAAATCTCAGATTGTGTTCACTGATGTTTTGCATTTGGGTTTGTTTTTCTTTTTCAGCATAGTAAGGGCTTCAGAATAGCAGTAAAGCTGCTGTACAGCTAACTGAACTCCTATACCATTAGGCAAATTAATTTTACATATAAATTATTTAAATTTAATCTGTGATTAGTTTCCTGTATGAGCAGTGATATCACTATAGCAGGAGTATTTTCCTTTATAGAGAATTGCAGCATGATAAATAAATGAATAAAGACTCACAGAAATGTATTCCAGCACATGTGTTGAGAAGCATTCTTATCAGAAATCTTGGAAATCACAATATTCCCTATGGTCCCCCTAGTCTGCATTAAAAATAACTCAAGACTGTAGTCAAATTTTTTTTTTTTTTCAAAACATGAAATGCATTTTATGCAACAATGCCTCAGATGAGACACAAACTCAAGTGAGCTTACAAATATTAGACATTAGCTCTTTGCATAATCTTGCTTCAGCTAACAGGCCCTATTGGTAGCTGTAGATGCATTGAAACCCAGTTTTTAGATTAAAATTCATGAAAGATATCTCACATTTTCACTGAACTGTCTATTGCTGCCTTTCTAGTAGTGGTGAGGGAGGAGGAAAGAGAGAAAAAATTAAGAAATGTGGTTAGTAGTACTGCTCCATTTGCCTCAGAATAGGAAAAAGATTTTGAGTTCTTTTGTAATCAGTTATAATTCCTCATATTGCAGTCAGTAGTGCCTGTCTGGACTCTTGATTCTTGAACAGATCTCACTCTGATGAAAATGAGATAATATTTGATGATTTTGGTGGTTGCTGCCCAGTTTTGGGTTTTTTTTTTTCATTCATGAGTCAAAATGGTTATTAGGGTGAAGATCCTTGTTTAAAACATCCACAGCAGGAATAAATAGATAATAAAGCTAATATAACCAACCTAGTTTGTGAATGGTCAGGAAGAAGTTCACTTTTAAAGGTCTAGCCCTGCTGGTCTCATGCATGGTCACAAATCCACTTTGCAGCTCATTGTCATCAATATCAGAAAAGTCCTGACAGTAAATAGCCACACAGGAAATGGGTAAAATTAAAACCCCAAATCTCTAAATTTCTTCTGGGTTTTTATTAATAGCCTCAGAGGTCTGTTCAAGTGTTTTTGTGTTTGCAAACAATAATAAGCAGGAAAAAAAACAATAATAAACAGGAAAAATGGGGATTGCAGTAGCTCATTCATAAGTATATTCTTATCTGTTTTTCAAGCAGGGTGTGGTCCCATTAAGTTGTTTGGTTGATAACTCATATGACCCAGCAAGTCCTCAGAGAATGAACCCATGGCTATTTTTTTTTCTTCCTCCTCCATGCCAGTGATTTCCTAATTCCTCCTCCAGTGGAGCTGCCTTGTCCAAAAAAAAAAAAAACCCAGACTGTGACAACTGTAAGCCTATTACTTGCACATCTGCTTAACAAAGTATTGGAAGAGGATTGTTGGTTTTTTGGGGTTTTTTTTTTGCCTGAGGGGGAGGGCTTGGGGTCAGGCTGAGATGCTAAGGATTTTTTTTGTTTCAGAGTTTTTGTTTCTGCTTTTCTAATAAGGGCTTAGCAGCAGTAATTTGGAAGAAAGAACCTGTTGAAATATAAAAAATCACAAGCAGAGGTTAGTAGGAAGAAGAATATAATTTCTGTACAATTCAAAGCCATGCTGCTATGTTTTCTATAGGGAATATATTTCTATCAGCAGAACCATTCCATAGTGGAAGCACTCACTCTGTAGTAGTCCTATGAAATATATGTGAAAGGATTTAAGAAATTCTCTTCTATGCAAACAAACCTCTTTGTCTTATTGTAAACTTGCCTACAAATAGTAGACTGGTGTCCTTTAACTAATTTTTTATTTTCTAGAAGAAAAATCCAAGGTTTGCTGGTTGGTTTTTTTTTTTTCAATGAAAATTAGCATTTCAAAAGGAAGGAATGCTCACCCTTAGATGGAAAAATGGCAGAGAGAGCTTAACCTATAATTTCAGGTGTTTCAGTTTTACTTATAGCAGCTGTCAGGCACCTAAGAGCATTTCTTGATTCCCATAGCCTGAGTGAATTTTCCGACCACTGGCCTGGTACTGCACAGAAAAGGTGAGAACTTTTCAGGCAAATCTCTCCATGACTTCATGCTTTAAACACAAAGCCAATAAGGAAGAGTCCTATTGGGAAGAACATTATATTCCATCTAGAAGTCACTGTGCCCTCTGCCAGGAGAGCAAAAGGATTCATTCAAAGGTCATAAATGTGTTTGTGTCTGTTAAGACAGCTTGCACTTTGCCATCATCCCATTTTGTTCACAGGCAGCAGAATGGATACAGAAGTCTTTACTTGGTTATTGCATTAGAGAGAGGAACCAAATTCTTCCCTGATGCCACACAGTTAATGACAGCTGCATCACTATGCCACAATAATGACACAAGGTGGTTTCACCTGAGATTATTGGTTTGCAGGTGGAGAGCTCCCTAGGATTATGGTAAGATCTGCAACAAGAAACATTTTGCCATGATTTCAAACGCAGGCCAAATTCATTTGAGGAAAGACTTCAGAAACAGTGAACAACTGGTAATTGCAGCAGTCATTATCATCTCAGTAATACTTATTAAAACAGAACTCAAAATCCTTATAATTATACACATTTAAAATTAATAATTAGCCAAATTATTCATAATAAAGCCTCTTGCCATAAAAAGTCTGACCCTCAGACCTAGAGGACCTATTTTAGATTTTTTTTTAATGATAGAACCATAGAATATGCTCAGTTGGATGTCACCCATCAGGATCATTGGGTCCAGCTCCTGGCCCTGCTCAGGATGCCCCAAGAGTCACACCGTGTGCCTGAGAGCATTGTCCAAACACTTCTTGAAATCAGAGTCTTGGTGCTGTGAGCACTGCCCTGGGGAGCTGTTCCAGTGCCCAAACACCCTCTGGGTGAGGAACCTTTTCCTGCTCTCCAACCTGGACACCCCCTGCCTCAGCTTTGTGCTGCAATGGTGATAGGGGTCTGTGCCTGGTCCCATGGGCTGTCTGCCTATGAGCTATATTACAGGAATGATAGATGCATGTATACAAAGCACTGAGGATAGAAAGTAAGCCGCTTTTATAGCAAAGATATTCAAGAATCTGATTTTTTTTAGTGTGTGTTTCTCAGAATAGGATTTCATGGGAGGTGCGGGGGGGAGGAAAGGATCAAACAAGGTATCAGTATTCACCAAACTAAAATTTCCAAGTCTGAAGAGTGAGCATGGATGGACAGCTGTGATGTGTGCAAGACAGCCTGGTACTAATGAACAACATTGCCAACGACACTGACAGCATTGCACTGATTTCCTGTGCTCAGTGTAGCTATTGAGAAGCTAACACATTAATGGTGGACTACTAATGTGAATTAAAAACTAAAGACACACAGCTTTCAGTCTGCCTTTCCTTCTGTCACTTATTCTGCACTGCCTGAATGAGCTATTACCTTCTTGTTTTCCCGAGATGTTGGTTCACAAGGGTAGAGTGAGCAGACTCAATTTCACTGAAAGTAATGGAGTGAGATTATCCAGAATTATTTCCAGTGGGCTGAGTTTGTTACATTCCTTCTGTTGTGAGAATATAAGTAAACAACTAAACACCTTTACTGAAAGCTGAGAATCTTCACAGTCATCACCTCTTCCTATTTCCTTGGATTAGTCCAGCATTTTGGGTTTAGCCATGCTCAATTAACTCCTCCAGGAACTGGTCCAGTCAGAAACAGTTGATTTAAGTGAGATAAACTGGGCATCTGTTTGGAAAAAAATGATTATCCAAAATATGCTTTCATCGTGAGAAAATGAACTGTGCTATCTCCATATTTAAAAACATATGCTTCTAAATAGATTCCCTTCCTTTGAAAGCTCAAGAAACAGAAAAAAAGTAACATTGAACCTGAAAATGAAACAAGCAGGTATGAAGTAAAACTCTAGTAACCAGTGTGTTAACATTTTAATGTACTGGAACTGGACCTACATCAAACCACTATATAAACTGCACTGACTTAAGGCGATTAAACCCAGCAATAAAACCAACCACTGCAGAAGTGATTGAAATATGCAGGGTGCTTGCATGTGTTTGCACTGGTGGCAATAAAAATGCTGCCATATTTAGTCACTGATTTGCTTTGGGATAGAAATAAAATCAGCTGACGACACTCGCCGGTTTTGTTTCGATTACTAAAGATTTTTCTCTTAAAAAATTAATCTAAAATTAGGGACATGGTTAATGATTAAGAGGGAACATCCATGGAATGGGAGAATACACAGCAATAAATATCTTTGGCAGGTGATTAAATACTGAATTGGAACTAAAGCTCTTGATATCCTCAGAATCTCTTTATTGCAAGTGAACACCAATGCTTCAGATCCTATTGCTGTGATATTGGAATATGAATCAAGATGATAACAGCAAAAAATAAATAATAATTTATTGCAGATTTTTTTTCCCTAATCTCTACTGCATTTGAAATTATTTCTATATTACTTTTTGGGTTGATGAGCCATTAGCTAATTAATCTGCAGCTAACAGCAGAACTAAAATTTTGTATTTTCAAATGGGCCTCAGTCCAACCTCCAAGCAGAGGCAAATATGGATGCAGTGATTTTAAGTTTCTATGTGGAATACCTCAGCTGCTGATCTCCCTAAAGTTCATCTATGGAAATCAAAAAACTCAAGAGCTGGATATATTCTCCAAAGGAGGCCAGTGATTGAAAGTCATGTTGCAGATTTAACTGTTTGTAGCACTTAAAAACACCTGTTGGCAGATGTAAAAAAGGGGGTTTATTTTTCGGGATGGTCAAATAATCATATCGTAAAGTATATCTTCGTGTAATCCCATTTTAATATTCCAGCTGGAAATGGTTAGGCTTCAGCTGAACCTGTCATGCTATCCAAAGTACCCATTTCCAGGTAATAAAGGAAAATTTGCCAATAATCTGTGATAAAATATGAACGGTACTGCTAATTCAAGTAGCACAGATGCAGCATGTGCCAATTTAGAAAAGATGTAAAGAAAAAGGCTACCAGAGTCAATCAAATTTGTGCTGAAGTCACGGAAATGTTGGCTTCAGATGTAGCCCAGTTATGTACAGTTTACAAAAGAAAATAGGAGCTAACCAATCTGTCAGAAGCAGACATGCAAAATGGCCCTTAAAGCTCCTCATGGAATCCAGATTCAGGAGAGCTAAGAGGAAATAAAAATTAAAAAGAAGAAAAAGGATGTAATAATAGATGTACAGTAAAGCAAATAAAGTAATTTCAAAGTGAGTAGAGAGCAACAGTAAACGAAAAATGCCTTTGGGTACACCATCTGTTTATCCATTCCATATTATACCTTTTCATCACAATTACCTAAAGTGGTATATTTGTGTTTCAGTAATGTATGGAATTCATTACATAGTTTTGCAATGAAATTATCACACTGTGGCTGGGACATCTGCACCCTGTCATATATCATTCTATTCATTTCTAGTTAATTTAATCCTAATATCTGCCTACATGACAAGACAGATGTTCAGCTATACTGTATCTTCCATAGTTTTCTGCCTTGAAGAAACTTGAAGTCACTGAAAGAACTGACATCTTTCAAACAGACATCTCACGGGTTTGGGAACTATGTGTGTGCAGATGTGTGTGTGTGTTTATGTTTGTGTTTATATGGCATGTTCTTTTTTTTTAAGAAATGTGTTTTACAAAACAAAAACCTACTACAGCAACTTTTAAATACAAACATTTTTCACTTCATGCACATAAGTTTCTTTTGAAAAATAAGCTTTACTAATATTTTGGTATATTAGTTTAATAATATTCATAAATACATAGTATCTCTTTCAAAATACCTTTTCACTTGGATGAGATTGGTCTTCATTTTTTTCATTTCTGTTTAGAAATTTTGGGCCAGTCTTCCTCTTTGCCTTTTGAGCCTTGGCCCCCAAGACACCAAAAGTCAATCAGGCTTTCTGGCCAGCAGCCCTGCACATCCTGTCGGACACGGATGGGCAGCCAGGAGGAGATATTGGATTCCATGTGTTTTAAAGCTATTAAAAGCAGCATGGAGAGGGATCCCTGCCATTGGTCACTGGTAGGATGTACAGAAACTTGGAGCATGCTCAAGTGGGATAAGGTGTGTGACCACAAATGTAAAGCACTCCTTGTCACCACTCCTGTCACACTCCTCCTCAAGTGGTGCTGTCAAGGCTGTCAAAGAGCTTTGCTGTGCTTCCACTTATAGCACAACATCTTCAGACCAGATTTGCAGAAGGTCTTAGGCAGACTCTGACACCCATTCCCCAGTCAGCTCCCCATTTGCCACTCCTCAGCCCCATCTCAAATTCCTTTGAGCAGAGCAGCACCTGACCGTATTTACAGGTCTACAGCTCGGTCAGTTAAATCCTTTTCTTAAATACATTTATGCATGTTCCCAAAATCTCAGCTCTATCCTATGAAGCTGTTAGCTGGGTAAATACTGGGAATATAATCTGATGGCATTTTCCTGTCCTACAAAATATAGAGGTGTTTACAGGCCCCTAGGTTGGGTAAAGAAAATGTGCAAAATATCCAACGCAGCTCCGACAAAACAGAACTCTCTGCTGAAAGGTGATACTTTCATGGTAACTCTTTTCCAACACTTTTGAAGAATATGTAAGTTTAAATTCTAAGCCTGTAAGCTGCCAGATAAGCCAGAAATAAATTATACCCAGCTGTTTTGTTGGATAACAGAAACAGATTGCGTAAGGGACACCCAGATAAACATGAATTGATTTAGAGTATTAATTATCTAAAAATGGCAACTGCTCTTCAAGTTGTTTGGCTGATGATGTAGAAGGTGAAATAATTCAGTTAGCTTATATTCACCCCTGGCATTAAGAGAATTTAGGGGAAAAAAAAGCCTTGAAATTGCATCTAGCCCTTGGAATGGATTCTTTTAGTGTCCTCACAATTTAGGACCATGATATCATGATACAATTTATAGCAGGACTATGTTAAACAGGGATATCAGGCTAGAGGCTGGCTACCATTTTTGAACACCCATTTATATTTTAAAATGGAATGTTTACTTCATCTGAATAAATCAGTAGGCACTACTTTTCTCCTGGAGTCTGTGAAATCCAGAAAAATAAAAATCACTGCTTGCTTTGTATGTTGGTGGCATTGTAACATCATTTTCAAAGCTTCATGAAGACAGATTGGTAAAAAAAGCAAACAGGTGCTGAGGTGTTTCCAGCTAACAACAATTCAGTGAACACCAGTATCTCTGGGCTGCTCATTAATTACGTAAGCCTCTCTGCAAACAGTACAGCACACCACATTTGCTAACAATTATCATTTGTGTCTATTTCCACAGGCTTAGGAGAGGAAATAACTGTGGTATATGCTGGCAAATATAGCATGTTCTGCCTCTGTGGCATGAAACCTTCAGTTTTTCAGTAGTGACCACTGCAGTTTGGATGGCAAAGCTGATGGCTCCAGTAACAGCTTTAGTGGAACTCCCCTGCAACCAAAAATCTCAGCAGCCACCAATGGCAAGTTCTCAGGAACCCCAGCCTTCTCCTTGCTGAAGAAGTGCAAAGGGATGACTTTGAGGAATTAAGCCAAATTCCAGCACAGAACGGCTGTGCTGGTAGGCTGCCTAATACATCTGAGAGGTTTTAGGTTTCTAATATGGAATGGATTAACTTTGGCAGTGGGCCTAACACCCTCCTGTGATATGAAACAGTAGCATAAACCCTGGGATTTTTGGGGGATTGTAAGATTATTTGTTTGCTGAAGTGCATTTACAGAGGGTTTTCTAAAAAAAAAAAAAAAATAGGAAAAATTAAAAAGTCTAAAAAAGCCTTAAAGAAATGGGAATTCCTGACTAAGACTGCTGCCTGCAATTCTCAGAATTCAGACAGCCTTCCCCCTTGGAGAGAGCTTGGTCTGTTTGGGGACATCAGGTAACAGGGTTGTTCAGTCAGAAATATATGTACTTAAATGAAAAGTGAGATAAACCTTGAGTGAACAAAGAGTTTACGAAATAAAAGTATCAAGTATGAAAATAAATTTTTAGGAAAGTGAATATACAAAATTATTAGATAAACATCAGTATCTCTGTAGATCCTGCAGGGACACTCAAGAAAAAATAAGCATTTGAGTTTGTTAAACTGGATGGCTTAAATTTCAAATAAGACCTTAAATAGTAATGGGGTTTTTTTTGTGCTTCAAGGATTTTTGAGTGTCATATTAGACGTGTGTTCTTTGCAAGAATGGTTCATTTCTCCTGCTGTACTGTTTTTGTGGATGATGACTCAAATTACTCTGGTGTCAGTGCAGGCTTTTGACATCAGGGGTGTTTGTGGTGACAATATTTTTGGGAAAGTTTTAAAAGTTCTTAAAAATCTTGAGAGAAAAAAAATTTTATGTTAGCTTTTTATAAGGCACAAAAATCTTGGGAGTTTTTTTTGCAGCTGCAAGTTGTCTCTTCTTTAATTCAGACTAAGAAAGGATGAAAGGTCATCTTTTTCAGTGTTGAGAAAGGTTCTCTTTTTTGTTTTAGAAAAGAGCTTTAAAATACTCTTTTGGTTTGCCTTTATTGTTCCCTCAAATATATATAATATATTTATATGTGAAACAATAGACACACTGATTGAATTAGAAACCTAGAAGTCAAATTTCCAAAATTCAAGCCCCAGACATGGAATCAACCTATTGTGCAATGTTACTTAATACATTTTTAACAATACATGTTTAGGAACTTTATTGGGCAACAATCTAGTAGCTGTGAACCTCAGTTGGCTCCAGGTTGAGCAGATGACTGAACAGGGGTTTAGGGGAGTTTTGAAGCAGAAACAGTAAATTAATTCAGTTTTTCCTGTGGATAAAGCATTAAATGTCTTTCAAATCTGTTCCAAAGAACATTAAAACATACCTGAACAAAATTCTACTATTTAGACAACTCCTAAAGACTGGTAAGGCAAAAGAAGAAGACTCAGATGAATACAAAGGAAGGTTATGGTGTCTGAGTCAGTGCTTATAACAATATAACAGATTGATAGATCTGGACTGCAAACATTAGAGATTGCAGCAGAACAAGGCTCTCATTCAGTCTCCTTCATCTCTTTGCTGAAGCATTGAAAAATTAAAATTTAAAAGCACATTCTTTAAAGCAAATCACTGGATTAAGTAATCTTGGATGAATATCACCACAGTGATTATAATTCTTTTACACGTTCCTGTATAGATAAAGGACATCAGTCTTTTAGTACTTTAAATTGTCAGAAAAAATAACAATAAACAGAAAAGTAAAAGGACTGAACAAGTTTTTCTTCTAGTATGTGCAAGTGTGGAGTCCTGTGTGTAACTTGACAGTGATTTTAAGTGTCTCCTTCTGTACTAAAACCCTGTGTGCAAGGGTCATTGAACCTCATGCAGATTCAGGGCTCATAACTTTAAATAAAGTCAGTGGGAAATGAGTTCCCATTCCCATAAGAATCTAAACGTTCACCAGGATAAAAATATAAATAAATACACAAGGATTGCATCTAACATTGTGAGAAACATTTGTCATAAAACTCCTCTGGTTTCAAGCCCTTTTCTGCAAAACACAGGACTTCAAACTCAGACAAGATTCAAGTGAGCTGGTGTTGATGGATGGCTTTGATATATTACATGTAAAGCACATGGTTATGTTTCTTCCCTCTCAGAGCCAAATACAGTTTTAATAGCAAAGGACAACCTGGAGTGGCTTTGTCTCTTTTAAAAATTTTTAAAGCAAATAGTGCAATGTAACCTCAGTGGCCCCTGGGACTCTACAAGGCTGTCATACTGTCAGTCCATAAAAATATGGAACCATGCTAGAAAACTTCTTTTAAGTATTGAGTTTATTACCTGAAGAACTCCACACAATTCAATGGATGAGGATAAACAGAAGGAAAATAGTCATATAGACCAAAATTGCATGTTATGATTGATTTGACAGAGACTGGATGTTCAGGGGAGTTGTACAAAATTGAAGATGACCTATAGCACCCATCATGAATACTCTACACCAATTCTTTGTGGAAATCCTTGGGTTTTAGTCTATATTTTTAAAATTCCCAAAATAGCAAGAAAATTTGTGTTTTCAAAACGCTAGATTCTAGATATTAAATACATTCAGGACTTGCCTCCTCTCCTGATTCCTTGAAGGCCTCATTCACTACACCTGCAAGTCAATTTAGCTACCTCTGTGACACAAGGGATCCCTCTGACTGATTAGACAAGCTTTGGTTACACCCCACTTGCAGCTTTTTGAGCCGGTGGGTAGCTCTGGAAAGTGCCCTAAAAAACAAAATAGTTGAGGTTTCAACCTGACAACAGGCAGCACTATTTTTTCCTGTTAGTTTTTATACATTTGAGTCATTAGGGAACTCTGAATGCATCAGTTTGTTGCCTCAATAGCAAGAGGTAGCTGCTAAATTTGTTTGGTTTTTACTTGGTGATTAAGGGAGACCGATTCTCTTTTCCTGCCCTTTGAGGGAGCTCATGGTGTTATGGGGGGCATGTCAGCAATAATTAACAAATATCCTGGTACAAATCCCAAAAGATACATATTTTTATGAGTAATTCCCCATGGAAAAACTTTAAAAATGATGTACTTGTTCTGAAAATGCTTCAGGCTTTCTCTAAATAGATTATACTGCTGGTTTTTATAAGAGTGCATGACTTGAGGTGCACATTTTGCTTGCAACTCATAAAATCATGGTATGGTTATGTGAGGGAAAACACAGGAATAATCTGCAGTGAACTTCAATGTCTCACAAAGGGTTTAACACTCAGAGAATAACCCAGCTTCCTATTTTATTCAATTGTAATGCAACAAGCATGATAGTTTCTTAGGTCATAACCAAAAATATGTTTTATTGGCTTCAGACTTACTACATTTTTTTACAATTTTCTTAGGTAGACTCTCATCTCATTTGGACTCCATGGATTGAATTTCTTTTTCTCTTTAGATGTTAGACTTTTTTTTGTAGTAAATATTTCAAAATGTTTTCATACTGCACAATGCCTTAAGCCTTATGGTGGGTGTGCTTTGCCCTCCAGTTTTCCAAGCAATGTGGAATAATTGCATCACTTAGCAGGATATCAACCACAGATGCAGTCCTTATAACAATAACCTATGTGTCAGCTGAATTAAAGATGCTTCCACTTCTTGGTTGCAATAAGTTTTGGCTAATTTGAAAGAACTGAACATCAGATATTAAAAATATTGGTCCAAACCCAAACAACACAACCTGCTCCATCTCCTACCTAGAGGCCAGTGAAAGGAAAAGGAGAAAGGGAAGGAAAATGCAGCACATATAAATTGAGGTGAAGACAGAAGAGGAAAAAAATGAGAAGAGGCCAAAGGCTAGAGGAGAAAACTTTGAATACAGACAGCAATTCAGTTAACCTGTAAGCATGAATTGGCACTGGTTTTGCATGCCAGTCTGGGGTTCTGCAGTGGTATTAACCCCAGGTCATATATGGAATTTCTTTGGATACAAACTTGTTTAAAACCCTCAAGACTTTAGACACCCAGCTAAGAAATTGGAATCCAAGAAGTATCCCTCTTATCCATCCCAGTAGCTGTGACCTACTTTTCTTATGGTCCACTGCCTAGCTGAACTAATGCTACACATTCCCAAAAGTAAGCTCCAACATGGAAAAGCTCACAGTGCTGCTGCTATGGCACAGTGAGCAAAGTGCCCCTGTAGATGTTGGGGTGGAAGTTTTTCAGTCAGGACTACTTTGAATAGTGGCAGCCTGCTGTGTGCATTCCCAAGCAGTTTAGGAACATCAGCTAAACCTCAGACCACTCTTTTATCAGGTGAACTCATAACTGTCAGGTGATTCATCCTATTCTTACACAAAAAAATCTATGGCTAACTTGGAATTGGATTCCGTATTTTCTAAATATGAAGATATTATTCATCAAGCCATATTTCTTACCTTGAAGGGCAATAGTTAAATTCATGCACTTCTAATCATGCATTAAAGCTCTCTCTTTTCCCTGCACATCACAGCAAGTGCAATAAAACAATACAGGCTGGTTATTTAAACAGCTATTTATGGCACTTGTATTTATAACACAAGTCAAAATGGGAAGGCAGAGGTTGAAAGAAACAGATCCAAGAACAAAACTCCTTGTCCTTCAGGCAGTGAAGGTCGGGGCACATAATGGAGCAGTCACACTGACCCTCCCAAGGGAGCTGCATTTGACACACCACATTTTGGAGTTTTTTTCTGGTCCGTCATGGAGTTGTACAAAGCACTGAGCATAGCTAAGAGGCTGCCTTTAGCCTAGATTTTCAAGAGGGAGATAAAAGATGTTATCACAAAGATGATTATATTTTACATGCAGTGTCCTTCTGATTAATATTGATCTATCCATAAACAGCAAGAGCTCAAACAGCTGAGCAAGCCTGGACCCAGGACCCTTTGCCCCATCACCCTTTCAAAGGTGAAATATTATTTTAAAATAATATTTTGCCCTCATGAGATATTCTGGGCCATAGGAAGATAAGTAAATGTGAAATCTGGAACAGGGATCTGTGAAAGCTGCCACAGGGAGGTGACTGACTGTAACATGTTAGAGATCAGCACATTCCAGTAGAAACATGCAGATGTACCAACCAGTGGGTAGCAGTCCAATCCCCTTCTGTTCCTTCCATGTGGATAAAGCAAGAAGGATTAGGCATAAGAGAAATTGCCTGATAGAAAGCAGCTGTTGCTTATCTAGAGACATGGATTACTACAGGAGGAAAGTCCTTATGAGTCTAGAAAGGAATATTCTCCTGCCAAAATCACAGCAGTAGTGTAGAGCCTTGTTGATTCCAAAGCATCTCTCTGTGCTACATCCTTTCCTCTGTCAACATCCGTGGCATTCACACTGCTATTGATGCTTTGATCCATCTTCTCTCTGATCACAACTATTTTCTTAAATACTCAAGGGAGGGTGAGCTACACCCAGCAGCACATTGATGTCCAGGAGGAGGAGATTGTGCCTCAGATTTCCAGTGTCTTGTATACACATGCCCTGCCTTCCTCACAATAGTTTTTATCCATATTCAGGCCCTTCCTTTAATATAAATGAGTATCTCTGCAGTTGTGTACCAGGATCTGTACCTGTCTTCCTCTCATCTGTGCCTGCTTGCACAGGTACAGATCCTCTTGTTCTGCAAATCCCTTAAGAAAGTCAAAGCAAAGCAGCTTTAGCACTCTTCATAAGAGCTGGGATTCAAGAATCTGGCTCAACTTTTCTCTCCCTTTGATCTTCCCACAATCTTCCAGTCTCACTTCCGTGCATTATTGCAGTTATGATTCAGTAAAACTCAAATTAAGTTGTGCTGTGCTTAAAGCTAGTGATGAGCATCTAAATGAACAGTCATGGATAAAAATTCTTTTTTAAAATTACCAAAAGGATCCTAGCTTTACATTAAATAAATGCTTTAATGTTAAATCACTAATAAAGAAAAAAACCCACGCATTTTTAAATTAAAAAAAAAAATTGCAACATTAAGGGTCAAAAAATATTTTTATAATACCAGAACTGTGCTCTAAACTTTGACCTGGAGTCTCAGATCTTATTTTTTTAATTTTCTGAAGTCTGAGTTGGTTTTTTTTTCAGTTCATGAAGAAACTGAGACATGAAAATGGGATTTTTTAGCCAGTAACTCATACATTTAGATTTCTGGGTTTAGGTTTTGGAAAAAATGCACCTAGTTGTTTTCTTATTACAATACTGCTGGTTTTGTTCACCGGTCCATGTTTTTCTTGGAATGTGGTAATGTGGAATGTTTTAAATTAGAGGTTTTACTTTTTACTCTCCAATGTCTACTAAATAAGTCCATCATCTAATTCTAAAATTGTGAAGCAGCAAACATACACTTGTAGCCAGCAATACATATATTTTTACTCCAGAGAACTGCTCTTCTGTTCTAAATTTACTGCAGAAGGTTTCAGAGACAAAAGAAAGGCTCCTTGCCAAACCTAGCTTTGCTTCTTTATAATAATCCTTTAGGTCTCTTCAAATATCCTAACTAAATATTGTAAACTGCTGAGAAGTTTCCAACAAGACTATAAGAGATAAATAACAGTTGCTAAGCTTCAGCTGACATAACATTTTGTGCATAGGATTGTTTCAAATGAAACTACAGAACAAATGAAGGCATTGGATTGGATGCAAAAATTAATCAAAGTCAAATATTTTATACCCTAATTTTAGTTATAATCAGTTTTTGAAACATGAGCCATACATCACATTAAAAATATATGGGATATGATCCCTGCTACTGCAACCCACTGCATGCTTTGCCTGCCACCACAACAATCCCCATTGTCTGCTGAATACGCATGCTGCTTGGAATGTGCACTGACGGGTGCATTAGCAGTGCTGAGAGACCCTCAGGGGGGCTGGACTTGGGGTTTGGTTTAAGTAAGAAATCTAAAGCTGGAATTACAATCTGATACTTATGTGAAGCTCTAGAAGGCTGCCCATACAATTCCTTCTCTTAAAATCAGAACAATTGACCCTGTGATTGATGCAGTCTGTTGGCTCTGGGTCCCAGCTCTGACACACATGTCATCTGTTGAGAGATTTCTTCTCCTAAAATTTGGGCTAATAACTCAAAATTATCCCACTTTGTATTACTCTCTGCTTGTTCTACTGCATCTGAGCAGGAACAGACTCTTACTAAATGTACACTGTGTAAAATTATGGTCCCTCTCACCCAGTTATTAGCCATGCCTATTTTTTTCCAGAATGAAAAAATTTCACACCCCACCAATCCAACAGTTTTGGAGTCCACAGCTTGATGTCATATTTCCAAAACAGGAGAAAAAGGAATTCTAAAGTTTCAGTGTCTCTCTCCTTAGCAAGATATTTTGCCGAATGTAGGAAATCAATTCTGCCTCACACAGACTGAGACAGACAGCACAGTGAAACACTCCCTAGACTGCCTTTTCAAACACCACTCACCATGGCACTCCCTGCCTGAAAAAAACCCACCAAACAACCCAGTACTTGCAATTGCAGTGGACATCTCAGAACCACAAGCTACGATCGGTTTCAGCTTGATTGGAGTGCTCTTTGGTTGTCATTAATAGTGGTTTTGAAGCAGATTTGCTAAGAACCAAAACCATGTCATTTTAGAAACAGTTCACTTGGAGAGCCCCACTCCAGGCTCGTGTGGTAGCTGTGAAGGTACAGCCATTTTGCTCAATATTTCATAAGCCATTAGTCCAAGAGGACCCAAATTTAATGAAGGAAAAAGAAATCATTCCCATCTAGCCATTTAGGATACTGAAGCAGGTATTGTCCTGAAGATTTCAGATTATCCTTGCACATTTCAGATTGTGCTGAACGATTCAAGAAGCCTCCTCAATCTCATTCCTCCCACCACTGCTCCCATGCAAAATTTTCTAATGGTTTGCTTGAAAGCAACCAATAATTTCTCTGTGAAGAGTGGGTGTTGAGCAGGTGGATGTGGAGAACAGGATGGCTTCCAGCCAGGAGGCATGGAGGAGCTGAGGAATTGGTGGCAATGCATATTGAGGGGCATAGGGAACACTGACACTTTATGGGTGACATTTCTCATATTTTTTTATCTAATAATGATCAGCCCTTGTACAGCTCAGCTAACAGGATTGTGGACAAACCCCCTACCTCCCATCTAGAGTTATGCTGTTTCATAGTATAAGACAGGTAGGAAGTTCTGCCCTTTAAAAATCCCATGCAAAAAACCTAGCAAGAGAAGTTGGCACTTCTCATTAGAAACTTTTTATCCACTAAGCACCTTTGGTCCAAACCAATTACCTCTTCTACCCTTTCCCTACTTCCAGCAAAATTGTATTTGTAGATTTGAAAATATTCAGATGTAAGTTTTTGGGTGGGTATTAGCAAAAAATACGACCAGACCAGTCAGGAATAACAGACATTTTGTGATTTTTTTACTTCTGTGGGGAGCATCAGTCTGCATGGTCTGTTAATTAGAATAATGTTACCTGGAAGTGCTCTTGGATGGGATTTGTACTAGACAGACATACATTTACTGCAAAGGGCTGATATATGACCTTGGAAAATCAAAAGAGCAGGTTAAGATAGCACTATTATTCTTTTCTTCCTCATGTTTATTCTTCAGTTTCTAGTCAGCTTGTATAACAAGGAACAGCTGCAGAACAGGCAGGATCTATAAATGAAAACAGAAACAACAAAATGTCACATTTTGATAGTATTAACTAGTATTTTCATGTGTGTTCACACTGGAGATTGTGCCAAACTATTCTGAATGTTCTATGAACATTCACACTTCCAAAAACTTTGACAAAACTGGATTTCGGGTATGGTTCACACACGTACTCTTGCAGGAGGCAAGATTTTCATCACGTTCACCAGAATGCCACTAACTGAAGGAAATGCAATAAACTGAAATAAAAACTGAAAAGAAACAATTCAAGCTTTATTTGTAATAACATTGACAGTAGACAATGTTTTTCCTTCCACAAAATGAGTTATTCTTTTTGTTTAATAAGTCTGTTCCCAGAAGGGCTCTGGAATAGATATTTGTGTTCAGTACCATGTGAAACAAACACATGCATGCAGACTCACAGCTCCCATTCATAGAATTTATTGTTACATCCAAAAAAAAGTGTCTCTCACAGAGACACTTTAAAGAGCAGGGATGCATAAGATTTTCTTTTTTTTTTTTTAGCAGAGTACATCTTTGTGTTCACTTCTATGGTAGCACTAGAAGAGTGTTGAATAGCATCCATATGGGTAACTCAGTCCTAAGATCAATACTTTGGCTTCATTAGATTGCACAAAAGGTGTGTTTCCTTGCTTGGAGCCAGATTTTAGGATGAGAGTCTCTCTTAGGGCACACAGTTAAATGTGTTCTAGTTTACTAAAAGCCACAGAGGTTGATTTCTGCTCCTTAGCTGTAAAGTACTGCTCAACAAAGGTTTGTTTCCAGACAAAGATTAGATTTCAATGACAGTAAAGTTGAAAATTAGTTTCTGTTAGGATGAGTAACTTCTTCATTCCATTTGAAGTGCAGCCATATACATACAGCAGAAGAATCTGCTATAACACTGTGGAAGGAGGACAGTATGCTAAAGGTCTTTCCCTGGACAAATGCACAGTCTCAGCACTCCAAAATTACACTCAGGTGGGCTTGGTTTCCTTCCCAGAGAGCAGCATGGTAGGTGAAAGGTGCTTTATCATCAACCTACTCAATGCAGGTGGGAGTGCATATTTTGCCATCCAGGTTTTGTTCTCCATAGAACAAGCCCAAAGAACACGTGGTTTTCACTGTGTACTCTACAACAAAAGAGCCAAAGAAATATCAAATCTGTTGCCCATTGCTTTAGGGTGTTTAGTCAGGGATGTAGAAAAAATAACCAGGGTTGTCTTCACTTTAATAAATAATTATTTCTTCAGAATTGAATAGGCTGTGAGTAAACACCATTCCCTTATTGCTTTTCTGAGAAAATGTATTTCAGGCAAAGCACCTAACCATAGAGTTAGGAACTTCTGTTCAAGGGGCAGAACCAAAGCCATGACCCTTCCTTGCTATTTTACATTAACTGCTGTGGCCAATTTGGTCCATCTTCCTCTCCTTATTCCCACGAGTGAATTACATTCTTGATGAATTTTTCTCTTTGGTACTTAACTCAGCCCTTGCATTGCATAGAGAACTTGGGTCCTAGGTGTGATCTGAATTCTCCTAAGTGTGATCTGGAAAAGTACCTGCAAGAACTGTATTAGCACACAATGAGATGTTAAAATCCTTAGTTAAATTTGTGGTTTTCTCCATGATTACCTTACTAAATGTAACTAGGTTTGTCAGTTAGTTACAATTATTTACAGTTTTACATGCTCCAAAGTAGAGCAAACATCCCCCAAATATTTTGTGTGGAGTTTTTTTTTTTTTGTGCTAAACACTGCACAAACACACGAGGAAGTAATTCTCACTTTAACAAACCATGTATGCATGCAAGGAAAACCATGAAGAGAAGGTTGTAGTGAATATCTCCCTGTTAAAACCCCTTACAAAGCTCACTAATTTTTTAACAGAGTCATAGTGCTAAGACACTGAATCATCATAGAAATTTAAAAAATTATTTCTTAGGCATGTGTGCAGCTGATATTTTCACAGTTTCCTTTCACAGATTTCAGTGGCAACCATTCACACACACTATATATGTATTTAATTTTTTATACTGTGATGAAGTTTGAGCCCCCAGGTATCTTCATTAAATAAATGTATCATTTTAATGCACACACACACACAGAGAAAAACCTTACTTGGAACACTGCTGTCTCTGTGTGTGTTACTCCAGAATTGAAAAAGGTGGAAGTGAGAGGAAAAGAAATTAGGTTTTACAGTAGTCTTATTTTGAAAAATGTAAGTGAAGAAATCAAAGACAGGTTGTGTCAAAATGTACTCACCAGTTCTATTGTGGTCTAAGGAAATTTCAGTTTTCAAAGGTCACCTTGGGCTGTGGTTTTGGCTAATTCCTGCCAGGACTGGTGTGCAGCTTTCAAAGTCTCATGGTTTTGCACTAGAGAAAGGCTCAGAGAGGAAGAAAAAGAGGGGATTGTTGTCAAAGAATAAACCTATGTGATGTAACTAATTAATCACTATGCATTTTCCTTGGTGATATCCTAAGTGAAGAGTTTAGTTCCCTAATTTTCTCTACCAGAGTAGCATTTTTGCCTGTTTCTGTCAAGTTGGGTTCTTCTCCAGGTTCCCATCTTGGGCTTCCGTCAAGGTAGAGATTTTTGTCAAGTTTCTGGGACAGAACATGAAGTTGCTGGTTGGATGGGAAGATGTAAGCCCTTCTACCATCACTGCCTTAGTCCTTCTGGAGGTCTCTAATGCTGGGAAAATGCTCCTCAGCAGCTGCTGTTCACATCCAAGGGTGGCTCTGTGTGATGTCAGATCCTTCATTTCTGGAATGATATGAAAGAGCATGAGTTTCTGCAGCTGATAGTATGAAGAACACTGCTTCAGTAAAAGTTGCATTAAACCTTCTGTAATCTTACTCAGCTAACAGCTAGCCTCTGTTCTTAGGGTTATTTCTGCATTTGAGCCATTGCCATGTTCAATCCATGAACACTTCCAGCAGTAGGATTCAAAATCTCAGTCCTATCTCATTTGTTTGTTACACCTCTGGTACTCTGTAGCCCTTTGGGGTTTGTTACAGGAATAAAAGTGCAGAAAATCTCCCCACTAACTCATCAGTATCTTTGTGAAATGCTTGCCTCCTCTTGCACTCTCCTTCTCACTTCAAGGACAGATCCCACTAGAAATCACTGAGAAAGAAAGAGATAAAAAAAACCAAAAAAAAGCAGCCAGCTTAAGGCCTTCAGAGGATTTTCAAAGACAGATTGCCATAGGTAAGTAAAAAGTAACTCTGTATTACTTATCACATGGGTAACAGGAGGGTTAAAACTCACCATGAGTTTTAGAGGCATAACCATCGACAGAGATGTTTGTCAACCTCTATCCACACTCAGGCTGTTCCACCAGGCAGAGGGCAATGCAAAGTTGAAAAAGCACTAAAGTCTTAATCTTGCTCCAGATCCATTCATTAATAGCAGTATTATTATCCAAAGAAGCACAGAACAGCTGAGGTTGAAAAGCACCTCTGCAGATTCTTTAACCCAACTCCCCTGCCCAAAGAGGTGTCTGCTATAGCAGGTTGACCAGGACCATGCCCAGTCAGGCTTTAAATTGCTCCAAGGCAGAGATTCCACAACATCTCTAGACTATCTGTGTCAGTGTCTGACCACCTGCAGTCACAGCATTTTTTCTTATATTGAATTATTGAATTTTTTAAAAAATTTTTTGTATTTCAGTTTGAGCTCACTGCCTCTTCTCACTGGATGCCACATTTCTTAGTGATGGTCCATTACTAAAAATTCTTCTCCTAAACCCTGGCGAGTATTTTTTTCTCTCTCAATTTAACTTGAGCCCTGACCTCCATATCAGGGACCACAAAGAACTACAGTAAGAATTGCATTCTTTTAATACTGAACCAGATATCCTTTTAAGGATATGATCTTCTTTGTCATGCTCCTCACCCCAACTTTCTGCTTATCTTCCAGCAGCATTTTTTTGTGACAGGAATAAACAACATAAAGCATAATATTCAGTGAGAAGGCTGTGCTCTGATCACTAGCTCTCTCTCTGAAGAATTATCCCAGGCTTCCATTCCCCCTGCTAACTATCAAGTAGCTGAACTATTTAAAAATTGAAATAATTTTTTTTTTAAGTCTCTGCTAAGCTGAGATCTTTTCCTGGCAAGTTCACGGCTGGAATCAATGTTTATAGCCACATTACCAAACAAACTAAAAATATGAGGCTTAATAATGAAAAACCTGGTACCACCTGAAGTATAATGGAGCAGGCATGCTGCTGTAATAACTCCTTTAGGCCCAGAGAAACTAAGCATTGTTAATTATTAATCAAAAGCAAAGCACCCATTTTAAACATTTTTCGAGGAGATGTGCTCATTTAATTTCTTGCTACTATATATTATTTTATATCAGTGCCTGTCATTCAAAGCCAGCAACAGTCACACCCCTGCGAGGACAATGATCAGAAATAATACCCATAACTCACACAACACCAGGCCTTAGGAAACCACTGAACTAATCAGTGTCTGTTCCTCCTCATGGCTGTGAGCACTTCAGGAAATGAGCAGCCCTAACAGAATCCCAGAATCATTAAGGTTGGAAAAGGTCTCCCAGGTCACGGAGTCCAACCTTTGACCAAACATGACCACAGCAATAACAGTATCACACGGTTTAATCACTGCAGCAAAGAATACCTGAAGATGTATATACAGGGCCAAAAGTAGATTTTGTTTGTTACAAAACCATAGGTGTCAAGGAAGTTTCTCAAAAGGCCTTCAAAGTGTTCTTATTTCGTAGCCTTTCTTGAGGAATACAAAAAGTTTCATCTTCTTTTGTTTCTTGACAGCCTCTTATGTGGGAGAGGTGAAGAAAATCAGTTTGCTAGATAATTGCTTAATTCTGAAGGAACATCTGGGAAGGAGAGGTGAAAATAAACTGAATGGACTGAAAACTGCAGTCAATAAAAGCAAATGTGGATTTTGAAATGACACACCATCAAAGGCTTTATAATTCAGAATTAAAATGCTCTTCCTTCAGTCCTCTCATGTTCATCCTTCACTTTCTCATATGCTGATCTTGGTCATCAGTCTGGAATGATGTACTATTTTCTCACTGCAACCTTAAGGTTGCTGTGAATTAATTGTATGCTTCTTTCAGTCCTCATTAGAGTCTTTGACATGAGGATGAGTTTTCACAGAAGTGAATGCCAGGATGTTCTGACTTTCATTGAATATTCTCATTAATCCATTCTTAGGACAAAGACTAATGATAAAGAATAAGCACAGATATTAATTATTTCATTTCTCATGGCAATTTTGGGGATGTAATGAGAATGGAATGATCACCCCTTTTTGGTTCTTAAAGAGGGTTTTTTAAGTATATAAAAATATTCAAAATTAATTTATTCTTGCAATTAAACCGCGATAAGACCAGAAGCTTAAAACACATCACATTAATTCATTTTTGTGCCAGTTTTAAGGGCCCAGACCTGCAAGTGCCAATTAGAGTGAACAGAAGTAGAGGATACAGGTCAGTGGAGAGCAGAGTACCACAAATTATTTTTTTTCAGAAAATTTATGTGCTGAAAATATACAACAGCGTAGTCCTGAGATATCAACAGGACATAATCTTATATCTGTTTGTATTTCTATTAATTTCAAACAGATGCTCTCTATTAGTGGCTGTGCCTTAGCACAATTTCTTAGTTTTCAGTGTCTTTCATCTCAGTATGGATGACATATTAACTCATGGTATATCTTGCCAGAAATCCACGAATAGTTGAATTGTGCCTCATCAGACAAACATACTGTTTTTTAAAAACATCTAAACCTATCATGATTATTTTTGAGAGACTTATTACAGAGTAAAGCCCATACAACTTTCATGATACACCCATGTTGGAGAGAACAAATACTGGGAGAGGGAAAATATTATCCCACATGGGAAAGTCATTGGGGAAATCTAGGCTGTTTGAATTGCTCAGAGCAGGCCAAGGCCCTGAATTCTCAACAGCTTCCTCTGGCGGCCCTTTTTTCTAAAAGTTAAGAAAGGAGAAGGTAAGAGGACAAATTTCTTTTCCATTCCACTAAAACCCCAAGAACCACACTTGTTTCAGCAGGAGGCAGATGGGATATTCTAACTACTGAGGTGATTAGGGAATTATTGATGATGCTGTCATTTATAGCAGGACAGGATAAGAGTGTGAAGAATCCTAGCAAGGCACGCCATAACTTCCAAGCAATTTTTAAAGCAAAGTTTTGTGTCAATCCTTTTTTTTATGAGCATCTTCAGTTTCTCCCACAGCTTTTGTGGGTTTGGAGCTATATCCTAGACATGTTTTGATTTAGAGCAGAAACAATGCATGGCTAGTTTCAAAATAAATCCATTTATTCAAAAGTATTTCATTACAGAGAGAAAGGGGTGGAAATATTACCAAGGGAAAGATACTTGCTGTCATAATGCCTCAGTGAACAGGATGAAAGCAGTGCCTTGCCTCTGTGCTCAACCCATTCTCAGACAATTCCACTGATCCTATCACTTTCCAAATGCCCAACTCGAGGACATAGCTGTTGTTGATCCACTCAGGGATCTTTGAATAAATACAAGGGATTATGTCCCTGCATTGCAACTTTTCAGTATTCAGTGGCAGAGGCGTTTTTGTGCTGAGCCACCAAACAGATCTCAAAATATAAAAGAGAAATGACAAACAGGTTTCTCTGGGAATATCTGTGTTAAACTGGAAATTTTCCCTCTTGTTGACATTTATATAACTGTATTCTTCAGGATTGCTTACAGCTTTATTCCTTAACAGTGCCTGTGGAATATAATCTATTTCTAAGCGTTCCTACACCCAAATGTAGTCTATATAGACTGCATTAAACTTGAAGAACAAGACCAATGCACTAACAACTCTTATCCCAGCTGTATTCAGCAAAGCCACAGAATAGAACAGAATAACAGATATGCAGGGATGCCATCTGCAGCCTTCAAATCTAACCTGTTGTTTCTAAACCAGGCATTATTTTTTGTGTTGGTGGTTTGGGTTTTGGGTTTACATTTGATGTGTTAGTCATCCATATGAGTGTCTGCTGGACAGGAATCTCTCTGTTTAATGCAGTTTCTCTAAAGGCTCCCTGCAAAAATGATAGAATCATGGAATGGTTTGTGTTGAAGGGGACTTTAATGATCATTTAGTTCCAACTCTTCTGCTGTGTGCCGGGACACCTTCCTCTAGAGCCCCATCCAGCCTGGTCTTGAACATTCCCAAGGTTGGGGTGTCCAAAACTTCCCTGGGAAATTTGTTCCAGTATCTCACCACCCTCAGAGAAAATAATTTTTTCAGTATATAAGAACAGAAAATCACATAAATCTATCAAATCTTCAATGGACATTAAACAAAAAAAAAAAAAAAAAAAAAAAAAGAAAAGCCAAACCAAAATAAACCAACAAAAAACCAAAAAAAACCCCACCCAAAACCAAACCAAACCAAACAAAAAAAAAAACAGATAAAAACAAACCCAAAAGGAATTAGCAAGACCTTTCAGAGAAATTACTTCTTAAGTAATGTAGTTTTAAAAATCCTAAACCTAGAAAATAGCCTGTGTAAGATCACAGGGAAACAATACAAGTTCACTTTCCATTTGGAAGATTTTTAAACTATTTGATCTACTTGTCTCAGTAACAGCACCCCACTGGGCACTAGGAAAAAGCAAGAAGCTAGCAAGCAGAGAGCAAGGGACATGTCTGGTTACAGACATCTGCTTACAGTTTTTCTGCTGCAAAAATGAAATACAGGACAGTAACCACGAGATGCTGAAATCTGATATGGGGTTCTCTGGACAGTGGTCCACATCTAAACCATCATAATTCTGAGGGCTTTTTGCATCTGGTTAGGAAAGAGAATTGTAACATCTGATCCATCTCCTTTCTTAAAACGGCTTAAATATTGATTTGCACAGGCCAGGAAATTACAATGAATAAATCACAGAACACAAATTTACTTTACAAATATTTTCTAATTACAAAGAAAATCATACTTCACACAAGAGAGGTGGAGGCTCACAGAATAAAGTAGTGGTTATGGTCCCTTCTCTCAACATTATAGCCATGACAGAAATTTCCTAAACCAAGATGCTGCATTAAATGAATTTATTTGTGCTGTTGCTTCATTGACTGCCATTTGAATTGCCTTCCATGTCATTACACCAAAGGTGAATGTGGTCTTCTGTCTTTTCATATATTCTATTCCTTGTCAAAATATCATGGGAAGGCATTAAGCAGAGTGCTTTCCCACAGCACTGCAGCACTGACTAGGGGAGGCCAGAGGAAGGGAAAACATGCCTTTGGGAGCTGCCAAAGAATACACTGGGACAGGTAAAAGCTTAGAAGATTTTGCAAGAGTAGGAGCCATAGACTATGAGAAACTTTTTTTTTTGTTTGTAAGTACTGTTTTAAATAAAAATTTCAGACTAGAAATTAAAATTTAAACAATGTAAGTGCCTCAGAGAACCGGGCTCTAAAGCAGTCCCTTAATGGGATTCCAGCACAGCCTTTATTTTTTAATGTGAAGAAGGGAAAGGATTTGTCATTAAACTTTAAAAATAATCAAAATAAAAATCCTTTTTGTTTTTGTGGGCTGACAGTGCTACTAAGCACAATAGTGTTCACTTAATGGGTGTCCATTGGTAAGGAGAACTGTATTCTGTGTAACAGGGCTTAGATTCAAATTTAAGTTGGCCTTGTCTGTTCAGCAATCTATATTTTTCCAATCAAGTGTGCAGAATGTCATGTCTGGAGTATCTGCACTTTAACAATTATATCTCAACTATTAGCATGTGTGCAAGCTCTTAAGAACTCACTGGTTTTAGAATATGAAATAAGAAATACCATGTGAGAAAACTGTATCAAATGGATGTGATCTAATTAATAATTGCTCTCTTTTCTATTATTTGATGTAAGAAATAGAAGAAACACTTTTAGCATCACACTGAAAAATTTTATGTGAGACAGTGACCCAAAATTCAACAAAACCCTCCAAAAAACAGAATAACCATCTTCCAGGTTTGCATTCCAAACACCAAAATTTTCTATAAAGCAGAGAAAGACAGAAATAACACATTCTTCAGTCTCCTTTTTTTCACTCTTCCTCTGTAGCTGGTCGATGTAATAAGTCAGAACCATGTAGAAAACAAACAGGAAATGCTGCTGTGGAGGAAACAAGTACATTTGACAAGGACAAACAGACTCTAGGAAATCTTGGAGGAAATCTTGGCACTGGAGGCCCTAAACTGCAAGATGAAATCTGAGAACAGTGTTAATACAGTGAAGTACCTTTTAAACTGAGCCTTCAGGCCTCACTGTTACTTCTATGTCAGTAATGAATAGTAAATGAAAATAAATATAGAAGCAATGCTCCTTGATCCACACAAGGTTTAATATATGCTGATTAGTATATATTTCCAACAACAAAATTATGGCTTTATACTCATCACTGGTGGACCTTGTTCTGCAATATTGCTGCTTATTGTGGTAAGGAAAGTCGTTTGAAAGTTGAAGCTGCAAGTGAATGTACTGTGGTGTACACACTGCATAGTTCCCATAAATTTAGCACACAGGAATTTATTTCAACAGCTACAGCTTTCAGTAGTTCATCAGTTTTGTTTTGCATGAATGTAATTTACCTTTCAACCACCAAAGGCTTACAGTGCAGGTCTTGTATTGAAACAAAACTAGTACTGTGGCAGCTCTCACATCATGCTATTGAAGGGGTGGGAGAACCCTCATATTTATTCTAAAGTTTTCCAAGCAGTTAAACTCAGACATGGATGCAGAGATCTGCACTTTTTTAGAGAAGTGTTAACATTCTGGTAGCACAGAGCTAGTAAAATTACATTTTCACTGATGCAGCTGTGATTATTTCTGTAACACAAGGGTGCATATTCTCTTCCTTTTTAACATCTTAAAAAAAAAGCCATGGGAAGAAGAAAGGCTCTCATATTGCACAGTCACAGTTCTAAGGGAAGGAGAAATGCTGGGTCTAAAATGAAGTACATCACTGCATCTCTGAGATCCTCCCATCCATTGGAAATCGCCCCAGATGAAGGTGAAGACAGACATTTCAGACTTTGAAAGTGACGAGATTTGCAATGTTGTTTGGATTTATTGGCCTTCAGGAAGAATGACCATTTCGTTAGTGGAAATTATACCAAAGCACAGAGAATTTGGCCAACTTTCTGCCATGCATTTTACCTTCTTTCATAAAATACAGGCCAGCCTGACTCTTGTTGAAGTCATTGGGATTTTTGGCATGGATTTCAAGATGACTGGCCAGCAGGTCCCAAGCAGAGATGACAGAAAAGGCACACTCCCTCTCCCTTAAAGTACAGTTCAGATCAAATGCTGTGAGCTTCAGGGGTGTATTTCCTGATGCTCTCGTCATGCTCTAGGCATTTCTGTTCACAATAACCAGCTTCTTCTTCAGTCAATTTTACAACTTCAGTTGTGTTTTAAAGAGGAAATCTAATACTAACCATGGAATCCTGTCAGGAATTCAGTAAATCAAGTGACTTTTTATGGCATTTTACAAGAAAGAAAACTATTCAGGTAAACTGACAAGTCCAAATAGGAATAGGAGACTCCAACTTGGTGCATGCTATGAATCACAGACTACTACCTCTACTGGGATTGAGAGAGAATCTCCAATCCAAGATGAATTCAAAGCAGCTCATAGGGATCCTTAAAGCTTTGCTAAAAAGGGAAGCCAAAATGCTGACAGCTTTATTAGAGTGTGTAAATCATAATAAGAACCAATTCATTTTAAGTCTTCAAGGGTACCTTTCAATATGCATCCAATTCCCCTTAAGATACTGTTGCAGTTCTTAAAAAGTACTACATCTTGCTAAAATGTCAAAGGGTTTTATATTTTCATCAGAAATGTATTTTGCCAGGTGGGCTAAAAGATGCCTCTTCAATAAATTTTCCAGCCATTTCAGCTGAGTTCCAGAACCTTTTCGTCCATTCAGAAGTGCTATAAGTCTTGATGTT
This sequence comes from Haemorhous mexicanus, assembly GCF_027477595.1. Lineage (NCBI taxonomy): Eukaryota > Metazoa > Chordata > Aves > Passeriformes > Fringillidae > Haemorhous > Haemorhous mexicanus. Next base: position 15,434,456 of record NC_082346.1, read on the forward strand.
AAAGTGTTCAGGATCATCTAAGAGTCTAAGGAGCTATCATGACTTGATGTTGTGAGACCTTGATGCTGGAATATAAGTCTCTGAGTTCTTCAGAGAGAGAGAGTGAATGTAGGGGGTTGAATTAAAGTTTTTAGAGAAATTAAGATATATTAAGCTACATAGATGTGAAGCGGAAGTGTAGGTTTAAGTTTTAAGTAAGTGTAAGTTATAGTTTTATGTAGGTAGAAATACATTTTAAGTGGTTTAAGAAACTGTGTTAGATGGCAAAGGTCCTAAGGTCTAGTTTAAAGTTCAATAAGTTAGTTCTAGACATCTGAAAAACTTGGTAGAACTTTGATTCTTTGATAGTGGTTTATCCCCAGCTACCAACCTTCACAGCCACTCACTCACTCCCCACTGGTGACACCAGGGACAGAACTGGAAGGGTAAAAGCTGCAAAACTCATGGGCTGAGGTGAAGTCAGTAAAAAAGCAAAAGTTGCTCACACAAACAAAGCAAAAGAAGGAATTAACCCTTGTTTCCCCCTTGCAGGGAGGTGTTCAACCCTCTCCAGGAGAGCAGTGCCCCATCGCAGTAACAGGGATTTGGGAAAACATTCACCATCGTTCCAAATGCCTCTAATTCCTACTCCTTCCCCCCACTTGGCATACTGGGAATGATGTCAGATGGTTTGGAATATCCCTTTGGTCAGCTGGGGTCACCTCCCACCCTCCCATGCTCCCCGAATTTCCTCACCAGTGTTCAGCACAAATCCCAAACACAGCCCCATACCAGCCACTGGGAAGAAAATTACCTACCTCAGCTGAAACCAGCACAGACTTTTATGTATCACAATTAGAGTTAGAACATTCTATTCTTTCTGTCTGCTGGGTTCTTTCTATGGACATTGTGGGATTTTGCCTAAGCAATCTTCTACAAACTGTAAGGAATTCATGCATCAAGGATAAATACAGAAACATTCATGGTCTACTCTCTCTCCATGATGCATGAACACATACATATATATGCATTAAAAAACCCTGTTGATTTTTTCTGTAAGACTCAAATACTTTGTATTTGAATGCTATTTTGTGGCCATGCAAGGAGTGCAATGTCAATGCTGTATGGAGCCCTCTGGATTAAATGTTTACTGTATTTCCCTATAAGGGGCAGAGGGGAGACACTTTAATTAATATTCCACATAAACTCACTTAGGTATGTATGTATTTTGCATTTTAATTTAAAGACACCACCTGAAATGGTTTTCCAGCAAAATTTATACATCTCTTCTTGTCTCTGTCATATAAATGTCATGATAGGGTCCCATACAAATTATTATTAAAAATTAAACAGGAGAAATATTTTAAAGTATAAAATAATATGAAGTATGTTTTGATGTTACAATAATGTAATAAGTCAATATGCTTTTTATGTCATCAGAGAAAGTATTTTCTGCTCTCCCAAATACACAGTAATTTTTAAAAGGTGATTCACTACCAGATTTAGTGTTCTAACAAGGAAGAGAGACTCTTTCATCAAGATTGCTTCTTTTAGGTTGTTAAAATGTAGTGAGTCCTCAAAATATTACTGGAATGAAAAGAAAGTTATCTCTCATTAAGCATGAAGTATACTTAGTTAAAAGTTTTTAACTAAGTTATTCCATTAAAGGTCCCACAGACCCAGAGGACTACTTTGAGCCCACCAAAGGGAAAAACCTGTGATTGATACAATAAGAAGCAGAGGTTCAAGCTGAATCACTGTAGATTCACTGGGACAGGAGATGTTCCTCACTGCACCCACCTGTACAAGTTCTTTAATGCTTGAGATGTTCCTCTGTCTCTGTCCTTTACCATTCCTTTTGTATCCCCATCTGCCTCCTGCTTCACCAATTGATTTTCTTTATTTTTGGTTTTTTTTTTTTTTTTAAAGGAAAATAGGAGTTACATTGCGACATTATGTACAAGATCAGAAAGAAGTTGCAGGCTTTCTTCAATTTTTTTGTATGCTGAAGTGGCAGGAGCAGCAGCTGACAGAGTGGGTTTCTTCACATACTCTCTAAGCCCTCCCTGTCCTTTCTTCCACAACCAAATTAAGCTCCTAAATAGCTTTTAACCAAGGTTTTTCATCAAGCAGTGATGGTCAAAGAATTAAGGTCACACTAACGTTTGCTTACCCCCTTATGCACAAATAAATCCCAGTTATTCTGGGGTTACAGCTCGTTTAGAGAAACTTATTGTTATGTACTAAACAGGACATTCATACCTGGAACAATATTTTGATGATTGTATAGAAAATGAAATAAATCATAAGAGAGGAGAGGAGAATGGAGATGACAGCTGTAGACCTAGCAAAAACCATTCACAATTATGCAATGAAAATAATAAATATAATTATTTTTCCTCAGCAGTTTTCTGTAACAAGATGCCTCTCACAGGTTGCCCAAAAAAAATCAAGTTATTTAGACCAGTGTATTTCACTTTATGTTCAATGAAATAATCCTTTAAAATATTCACTTTAGGTATAGAAACTGTACCCTGCAACAGCAGAAACCACCCCAAACCCCATCTGTTGATACAAGAATGTTAGCTTTGTATTCTCAGAAGCAAAACTTATGGAGGGAACACCGTGTGTGTTTTCCTGCCACTTCCTCCTATAATCTCCAGTATTGCTAGGAGATGACATTAAAACTTGTATTGAAGCTATTTTTCTGTCCTTCCCACAGAAGTCTCAAAATTTGCCATGTATCAGAGGCAGAGGCAAAGTGCTGCTGAACCTTCTACCATAATATCCCTTTCATCCAGTACAGATGAGTTGCCTCTACAAACTATCCTGAAGTGGCTCTAGTTTGTGCTACGTACCAAAATACTGTCAGCAGCCTATGAAGAACTCCCATTTCTCACATTTTCATTTTTGATGGGACATATCTAAGCTTAAAATCAAGTGCTCTATGGAATCTAAGGAGAAGATTTTGATTAAACAAATATTCTGTTAAAAATGAATGCTTTTCAATAAATAACCATCCTATTGAATACTTCTAATAGGAACTTTCAAATGAGAAATATGTTTTCATTTGTAAATTTGTTTTTTTCTCTATAACATTCAACTGTCAGCAAGCTCATTCATCACAGAAATTCACATTATCATCTGAAAATGCTACAAACGTTACTATTTTTCTTCATTTCCATCAAAGTTTTGCATGAGGGTTAAAGGAATTTTTTCCAACTCAGGTAGAAGCTTTTTCTATTTTGTTTTCTTCATATAGTCTAGATAGCTAGTAGTTGTTGAGAACTGGAATTTGATTTTTTTTATATTCAAGGAGCAGGGTAGTCAAATGGTCCATCTCCTGTGTTTGTTACACAGTTTATTCCTTAAAAATTGCTTGTCTTCATCTACATTATGACCAGTGTATTCCCATTTAATTTTCAATTTATTGACAGAAAATTTTTTATATATGTCTGCCTGTGATCATGTCAGCTTTTTTTCCTTTCCCTTGTTACTATGGCCTGAAAACTTGCATGTCACTTCTGCTAACTTACTGCCCAAAGTATAATCAACCCAGCTGAGGCTGGATCTGTTACCTAGCCCACAGCAAAGGACATAGTTAGGGTCCCTTTCTGATCTCACTTTTAATGAGTATTAATGGCTGCACACACACTGCTCCCTGCCTGCTATTCAAGGGGCTATAATTTCATATCCACTGGCTGGGGTGTAATTAACAACAGAAAGCAAGGCCCAGTGTGATATCAGAAATAGCCTGAAGTGAGCAGTGAGCTCTTTCAGGCCCTGCATTCCGTGCCCCACTCAGCTCCAGCTGCCAACTAAATTATTCCAAAAGTCCCCAAAGCACCTTCAGAAAGACACAAGCATCTAAATCTGAGGGACAATGGCTTCTCTCGCACTGAAGCTTTAATAAATTTTTGCCCCAAAGTAATTTTTGGGGTTTCTTCGTGGTTTTTCAGAGGAATCTCTCTGCTCTATAGATGAGTTTTACTTGTGTGTTTACAAAAAAATGTAAATTCTCATTCTAATAGCAGACCCATAATTTGCTTACAGCATTTTCCGTGAAGCCTCCCAGCTTTCTGCTAGAACCACCTTTGTGACTGTTAAGTTTATTCTTCCTGCACTGAACAGACTCAAAGCTTTGTTTCAAACATCAGAACAGTAAGAGAATGTGAGCCACCATGAGTGAAAAGATTGGATTTTCCTACTTAGTAAATGCTCCAACATAAACGTCAGTGTTGTTTCCATGCCTCCTATGAAATGCATAAGGAAAAGCCATGACTTTCTTTTGCCTGAAATTCATTCAAAAAATCTAAAAGAGTCCATCCCACTTCTCCACATTTAGCATAAAAACCATGAGATCAAACAATTAGAATGGAATATCAAATGCATGTGGTTGCTAAATGAATATAAATGTAACCTGATTGTCTCCTCCTTCATGTTTGGATCCTAATTTTGGATCCTAATGTGCCAATTTCATCCTGCCTTTGGTGAAATTGTCACTACCCTACCAATTTAAAGAGTAAAATAAGGTGCATTGTTTATTGTTTCCATACTTTGTGTTTTACTTTTCCAGTGTGACACTACTAACAGCACAATTGTGTGTTATCTCACACAAACCTGACTGCTAAAGACTAAAGGACTTGTGCACTTATAAAATTGCCTTAAAGGCATTTTTATTTCATGCTTACAAGACATTACCTTGGCTTTGAAAACTTGCTGCCACTATACAAGGTTATTTATTTACATTCTAACTTAAAATTAAATTATATTTGCATATGAAAATGTAGTATGGGTGAGGGTTAAAAAAACTGGCAAGTAAATCCTAGTGCATTCAGAGGTGGAAATTATTATCCATTTATCCATAATGATTAACAGTTAAAATGCACTCTGCTGTTCCCTGTGTCTCAGGAAGAACAGAAGCTTTTGTTTTCCTGAAATAAAAAGCCACATCTCTTTTTACAGTAATGCCTTAAAAGGATGGGGGGCATGTCACTCTCATGGCAAAAAGCCAAAGAAATTTAAAATGCACCCATCACATATTAAACAGTTAGTTCAATCCATGAGCCTTGTTTATGAGACATCTACAGCAATGAAGGGTAAAAAAATTAAGGAATTGTTCCTTTCTGAGATGTACTAACTTGCAGAGAGTATTGCAGAGGGAGTGCTTCAATAATCACCTCAAATACTGAAAAAAGAACACGCTAAGTCCTTTCAAGGGTGAGGACAGTCTTGACAAGATGGCTCAGCACCACCTATTTTAGCAACAAAAGTTTTTTGGTCGGCCAACATGCAAGAAGAAACAAATAAAAACGTAGCCTGAAAAACGCAACCAGATGCCTTTGGAAGCATTTAGCCACCCAAAAGAACAAAAAAAAAAATCCCATTACAAGTAAAAAATGAGACATCAGACAATGTTAGGACATGTACACTTGCCCAGCTGATGATATACGGATCTCTTGGCACCAGCAAGGAAGAGAGGATGGGTTTGATTTTGGTGGGGTTTTTTTTTTTTTTTTCCCCAGAAAGATTTTTGCCTCTTTTTATTTAGGCTTCACACTTTTCCTGGGGCCTCTGGGCTCCTGTCCAGGCCGAGATACTTCACAATTGACTTTCATTTTCTGAGGTAAGTGATCTGCCACTTTCAGAGCAGTTCTAGGAGGGGTCAAGAGTGAGGTGGTGCGGTATGGCCTCACTCTGGCTCCTGCCTCTCTGACATTGTACATGCTAATGCAATGTGAAGTAGCACGTCTAAATAGCCTGTCAAACTTTTTTGATGTTAGCAAATCCACAGATGGGATTCATTTCCACACTGTTCAAAAAACGTAAACGATACAAGGACATTAAAGAGCATTAAACTACTTGATGACATTTTGGTCACATTAATGAAAAGTGGCATTTATAAACTACTAGAAAAAGTTGGGGGGTGGGGGGAAAGAAGAGAAAGAGAGAGAAAAGGAGAAGTGAGGAGGGGAAGAGGAATTAAAATCAATCAAAATAAAAAAGCAAAGCCCAAAGGGACCTGGACAGTCTCTGGACATTATCAAAGAAATTAAGACCTTTAAATGAAATAAAACCCAGAGTGAAATTTTCCCTAGATGTGTGCACATGTGCATGTGTTTGTGCTGCTTAGGTGTAAAGGTTGTGCCCAAGGATCCAAGTAGGAAGTATAACAGCCTGTTTAGGTCTATATTTATTCCTATACACTCATAGTGGTTAATGGCTTCCTTCTTATGGCATCCCATCAATGCTGTGACCAGAGTGGTGTGGAATATGAGTGTATCTAAACCCAGCCTCACCACTTAGCTCAGGCCTAATTTGGCATTCTGTGGCCTGTATGAAAACACCTCCCATGTCATCCAAGAGCACTACAGGTCAGCCTATAACATCTCTAGCATGCAGATCAAGAAGGTAAGAGCTAATGGCAAAAAAAACCACTTGACTATGGAAATTTCTGAGATCCATTTCTGGATCTGCTACTTCCACTACCTGTTAGGCACATTTGGAATTTGGTTGGGATCTGTCTGGGTACAGGAGTTAAAGAGGTGCTGGTTGATGTGCTGGAGCAGCAGAGGCTTTGGAGCTGGCTGCACCAGGATGCCAGGCTTGCTGGGAAGGAGGGCAGACGGGAGACGTGCTGCACTGGCGGTGCCACTGCCGCTCGCAGCCGCAGCATATTTTTTTTCCAGCATTCGTGGTTACATTAATTGTTAATGACAAAGGCAACCTTCACTCTGTGTGGTTTCCTGCCCATATTTGGATCCTTTACAAGGCCCCCCTTTTTTCTTCCTCTCCTCCCCCTCCCATCATCCCTTCCCTTTCTCTGATAGGAAATGCAACCCGAGATGTGCAAAAAAACAGTGCGCATATTGTCATTTAATTGGCCCCTTGCTCAGGCGCATCGGGCCTCAGCGCGTGTGCTGTAGGGTGTCTGCTCCACAACAGGAAAGAATAAACCCAGACTCAAATCATAGGAAATTCATCAAATATGCTTCTTAGAGTTCTGTCTTTCAAGGTCTGTTTCCCTGCCATATGATCTCTATAAACCAAATTACTGCTGGCCTGAGTACAAGACTGGAGGCGCCTGGGGCTAACATATAATGAATGCCAAATGCATGTGACAATAGACTGATCATGGAGAAGAATTGAAAATTTTTTTAAGTAGTTCTTTTATTTCATTTATAAAAAGCAAACTGACTACACTTAATACATTTAAAAGGAGCCAATCACTTCCCTGGAGTTCCAGACCTGCATAACAAATGTTTTCTATCAAGCCAATTAAGCAGCAAGGACACAAGATACTTTTGAATAAAGTAGAAAATATAAAATAAATTAAAAATACCTCATTCTAGTTTGGGAGGAATGTATACATTATTGAATCAGCCCAATTTTTTCTTTTACAAGCTTTTGCACATAAAGATCTTACCCAAGAAGGTAGACTCCTTCTGCTGCAAATGCATAATCTCAGAATTGCTGGAACCTAAAAAAAAGTAAGAAAGCTGCTTAAAGGCTAGAGTGATGTAAGATGAATTATTTTTATTAATTTGTGCAATTAGCAGTCAACCAGAAATTTTTATCCCTGTGTTGCCAATTATTCTAAATAACCTAACAAGTTCAAGTATTGCTGCTGCAGGATCACAGGAAACGTGAAATCTGCAGAAGAAAATATATTATACTCTCTAATACAGACAGAGGGTAATTAATAATGCTTTTTAGGTTTTAGAAAATATTGCACTTAGAATCGCAAGCCGACTAACGGACCGTCTATAACCTCTAAATGCTTCCATATTCAGAGACATCAGCAGTCAGAGTTACAAAAAAGTAATAATGCATACATATTAATAGATCACATTTTTTCCTTTGGGGAGAATATATTTTAAAAGGGCTAAGGCAGCAATAGCAGCTTTTCAGAAAACTCTAAATGCTATAATTGTTTTATATGAATTATAGTGTTCGTATTAATTAATGAATGTTTTGTATATGTAAGTATTTGATAAATACAGACCAAGGGAAAAAAAAAAATCTTTTAAGCTGACACATGAAAAAAAAAAAGCCAAACACGTTGCTGTTTGAAGGTTTGGAACCGGTTAAGTACAAGATTATTTTAACCACATTTCAATGAGGAACGTGAAATATGGTCCATGAAGTCATGCAATTCAGCAGAACATTTTTTTCCTTCTCTTTTTTTTAAAATCTGGTTAAATAGAAACAAAAGCAAAATTGCCAGTATACCTCCTTAGTCATATTTTAATCAAAGTTTCTAAGAAAGCTGCCTGTAGCTAATAAAAATTTGCATCCCTAGGGCACTCTGTTGAAAGAATCAGAATAGGCATCGACCCACTCTTGGTAGCAGTAGCTGTGTTGGACATTTCAAGAACACATATGGACACAGGATTCAGTCATTATTCTGGGCAGCTGCTGAAGAGGTGAGAAAAAAGGGGAAAGTACTGCTTGCAGGAACAGGACTGTAATTTTGAAACCTAAAGCTAATATCGCTTTTTTAGATGGAGTAGAGCAGAATTCATTTTCATAGGTACTGGTTATAACTTCATTGCTTCTGTTTTTCTGTCAGTGTAAATAATTTGGAAATAGCTCCAGTGACATTAGTTACAACTAAAAGATATGAAGTCACCAGTATGAAATGTGGATCAGTGCTAGTGTATCTGTTTGTAGTGTTCTTTCAAGACCCTATGAAAAATGTTTGCTTTGGTGTGTGACAGCAAAGGAAAAACTTTCACAAGTAACAGTGCAACAGAACTGTGCTATCTATTTTCAAGTTGAACAAGTGGAGAATAATTTTAAAATCAGGTTTAGGTATTTATTCCTACCCCTAAAATATCTTTAGGCCGGTCAAAAAAACAGGAACCTGGAAGACATTAGCTTGTACATGTGCCAAATACTTGTTTCTGATTTCTTTATGCAGATTGTCAAAAAATACCTGCACACAAATGACAAGTCACTCTGGACTATAGGGACAGCCATACATGATTCACATTCTCCATATTTCCCACACCGACATTTATATACCAAAAAAACCCAACATATCAATGAGCTAGTTATATAAAATAATGCAAACCAAGCCAAAGAATGACTATAAATTATGGGTTTTAAATACAGCAAGAGAACAAAATACTTTTGATAAAAGTTGTTCTCTCTCACAAAACCTCTCCCATAATTTTCAAACAGCTCTGCTGCCTGCCTGCTGAAAGCTCTTTCAGAACTTTGAGTAAATGCATTCATAACTAATTTATATCAATTTCATGTTGCACAGAACTTTCATATTCATCATCTGATTTACCTTAATGCCAAAAAAACATCCTGTTTGAAGGCATTTAGGACTGACAAGCCATCAGAATGGAACTTTTCTCTGCTGACTACTGCTGGCATGAGCCCAGGACCACTCTTTGCCCTGGAAGCAGGGAGGAGAGGTGGGAAGACCATCCCCTCCTCTGTGGGATTGTGTGGCTGGGACACAGGGACACAAACCAGGCCACTCCTCCTGTGCCATTTGCTGCCCGCAAGGTGCGGGATGCTCAGCTCTGAGCTCTTCTCACTCTCAGCCTGACAAGTCTCACAGCAGTGTGTGACACTGGATCATGGACTGGCAGCCTGAGAGATATTTAGAGCAGGTACTCAAAGGCTTTGTCTGCACGTGTGGCAGATTGGTGCATTTGAGATACAAGATTGCCTAGGGCGTCACAGGATCCATAGAGACTTGGACAGGCGTTCAGATGTATCAACAACAGTGCAGTTGAAAAAGCTATTATTACTTGGAATTGCCACTTCAGGCTCTGACATTCTGTTCTACTCGTGTACACACTCCTGAAAAACTGAGCACAAAAATAGCAGCAGAAACAGAAATATTTAAAAACACAATCTAAAATATTACAAATATACTTGGCCTCTTTCTTCGGGAACACAAATGTTTAACTGCTTTCTGAACATAATAATCAGAAACAGAGAATTTCATATTGTTTGAGATTTATATGCTAAATAACTTTGTTAAAAGAATGTTCCTAGGGGTCAAAATTCAAGGCCTGAAAGCTGTAAATCACAGAATGAAAGTTGCCCGCATAAACTTTATTCAACATTTTACTTACAACTCCAATTAGCAATTTTCTGCCAGATCCTATATCAAAAGATACAAAAGTTTATTGGTACAGTCAAATTTTTTCTTCTTGTTGTTAATATACTGCCTCTGACTGTGCAGTGTGTTGTCCAAGCTGCATTTTGAAACAAATGTATTAATTCCTTCATGGAATTTTAGGAAAAATTTATTACAGCAGTATGCCAGGACAGAGATACACCTCCATGATTTGAGGGAATATTATCAGCTCTTAAAGGTGGGAAACAAAGTTTAAAGGTACCTACTCCAGTTCTAAATATGAGGTTCAAAGTACTTGATTTTGACTATTTAGTGCTATATATCACTCAATCTTTTGAAATTGTGCATTCTTCAGCAGATGAAAGCACCATATCTCAAGTTAGATATCAAAAAAAAAAAAAAAGAAGACAGACAAATAATGACTTCTTAAAAGCATGGCTTAATTAAGATTTGATGAAAATACTATGGTAAGAAAACAAAACCAAAGAAAAGGTTGGAGAGGCATCAGTCTTGCCTCTACTGTTCTATACATGCACAAAAGCATTTGAGAAACAAAGATGAAGGGGTAGAGTTTAGGGGCCCAAATGGAGATTGGGACCCAGCAATAAATACTGTCATAACACATCCTGTAAACAAACTCCACTCTGAAAAAATGTCACTGACAAGGCAAAGAAAGCAAAATATGTCAAGGCAGCCAAAAGGGAGAGAAGGAGCTGGACAAAGCTGTGCATTAGACCAACCCTCTGAGAACAGGCTGTAGGTTTCCTGAAACCTTGTCTGCTGCTGTTGTTGACATCTGGCAAGCACTGTCTGGGGTTTTGGGAGGGGGTGCCTTTGGGAAATTTAATTCCTGCTCTAAACGTATAAAGTGCTGCGATGTTAACTCCAGTCACCATCTCAGCCCTGATGATACAACAAATACTTCTATCATTGCTAAGACTTGTAATATTTAGCCATGTATTAACATAGAGTAATTACTCTTAAATTTTTGCTTTTAGCAGTTATAAAAATTTTGTAAGAATAACTATCATACATTAAGATTTTAATGGCAACCACTGACTTTTGTATAGGCTCATTCTGGAAATGCTGGAACCACAGATGACTGAGGAAGAAAAATCAACGCTTGCCTGCAGTGCAGAGAGCATGGAAGTTAAAGAGTTACACGCACGCAAAAATCCAAATGAGTCAACAAATACTGTGAGAGCGCCAAAAAATAGTTGAGCTGAACATGTGGGCTTCTTGTTTATGCAAGCTTTTCAGAGAATGTTTTTCATAAAAGAGATGTAACACTGTTTAACGCTCAGTCACTTTTTCAGGGAATATGTCTTGGCTGTGCTGCGTTCAAGAGTTTAGACTGCTACTGAAGGAGGAAACAATTCTCTCCTGAGGCAGTTATGATTTAAATCTCTTACTAGGGTGGAGAAGTTTGTTTTATCCTACTTTTTTCCCTCCTTTTTTGCTGTTATTGGGCACACGTGGCAACCATCAATTTCTTGCTGCACATTTTGCACGCAAATACCAACAGATAGAAGCATTGTGCTGCAGCTGCAGGGCAAATGGATGAAAACATCCATTCTTAGGTGCCAAACAATGCAAAAAATAATTTCAAACTGTAACAAAACCTTAATGGAAATGTCAGTAAAATCCATGTCCATCAGATGATCATTTGATCAGAAATGATAGCATATAGATTTGACAGTTTCTATTATGGTGGTCTGAGGAACAACAAACATGATTTCACTGTGTACTCCTGAATGCTCAGTGGGTTTTGGGTTGCTTTACCACACTGGAGTTGTTCCTTGGTATTGTAATAGAAATAGAAATTTAGAATGTCTCAGGATAAAGGAAATTTCAATTTTATCTGGTGCTTTTAGCACTCTTTATTTTTTTCCTACTTGAATGATTGCAATTAAAGAAAGCAATATGAACTGATACTCTTATTCATCATATATTCTTCAAAGAATGTACTAATTCTACTCCTAGTGAAACCTTGTCTCTGCTCATCCCCCTCAATGCCCTGATGAGAATTCTGTTTCTGAATTAAGTGAATTATTTAATTCTTTACCATCAGAAACCAAAAGCTTTTGTCTGGCAAGATCTAGTTTCCATTTTACCCAAACCATTGTAGCTCAGGGAACAGGCAAAGTCAACCCCCTAGTGAATTCTAAGAGCAATTTGAACCACAGCTACAGAATCATGCTCACTTGGCTCTCAGGTCTTCTTTAATGTATTCTTTAGATTGTAAGCATTAAGTTAAAACAATAGGATAAATTCTGTTCCCAGAAATCCTTCTATAAATGAAAAATTAGATATGTTTCTTTATTCCTGCCTTTGCAAAAGGGATACTTACACAGCTTGAAAAGCTGCAAAGCAAACTTTACTCAATTTATCTACTTGATGGCCCTAATTCTTTAAATTCCTTGTACCTGGAACAAGTAAAAATGGCTTTCCTGGAAAGCACAGTTCAAGTACATTAGTTTGCCATTCAGAAGGATACACATCAACCTCTCTACACACAGCAGAGCTTGGTAAGCCAAGTCCTCCAATACTTAGCTCTGCACATGAGGTAGATTAATTGCACAATTGTCAAATTTTCCTTGTCTTGAATTTGAGAACCTTGGCCATAAAGATGGCTCATCGCAGCCTGTTAAGGCACCAGGACAAATGAGCTGTTTTATACATAGGGCAAGTCAGTGATTTCATAGCCATTTCACTTCCAGAAATGTTGTATATGCGAGTGGGTGAGGCCACCCACATGGTCCAGTGTTGTGGTCTGGTTGCTCTGTTGGAAAAAGCAATATAAAGTCAGTTTTTTTGGCTTCTGTCAGTGCATCCAGATGATTTCAATTTGTTAGGATTCCACTTGAGTGGTCAGCATTAGTTTGACAAAACTGTGCCAACAGACAACTCTTTCTGCAGCCTCAAGGATTTTGGTACACACTGGGACTAGGCAGGGGTACAGAGATTTTAGCTTTACAATTATCCATACAGCTTCTTAAAACTGGGTCCATTAGGTAGCCTTCATATATACAAGAGTTCAGTATGTGGTTTACACACAATAAACACTTTACTGAGCTCAGGTTTCTTCTGATGGAATAAAGAGAGATTATGACAATAGCTGTTCCTCAGGGAACCATAAATTGAGTTAATTTTTAAGTACAGCTCAGGCTCTGGAAAGTTATATGAGACATTAGACTGACCTTGCCCACTAGTAATCAAATCAGTAAGCGCCAAAAAGAAAAATCAACATGATAATTATTATGTTTGTTTCTCAGGGGTTTAAATTTTGTATGTGGGATAGCAATGTCACAGAGTCCATTCTTTTTTAGCATATGTCTGGCAGCTATAAAGATGAAAAGTCCTTTGAGTCATGGAAGATAATCTGTTGATCACAAACTAAGTTTAAGTATTCAAAAGGTACTCCTTGAATTTTGTGATGGATTTTTACTATGCAGTAAAAGAGAGGAAATAGTCTTGGCTCTTCTTATGCTCCTGGTGTTCAGCAAGTTAACCATCAGCATGAGTCCAACCTCACACTGGCAAGAATCTCATGTCCTCAGAATTTCCATCTACTAGTTTCTATTTCTTCAGAGAGATGGTGTGTGGAGAACAAATGGGTTCTCTTTTTAGACATTCAGACTGTTGTATAGGTTGTTAAATCATCCAAGGATTTTAGAGTTTTAAAAGTATTTTAGAACCAAGACATAACATACAAGAAACATTTCTTACCTAAGTACTGTATTGACTTGGCAAAGGAAATGGCATTGCTGATACCATTGATTAACTCATTATCTGCAACAAAGGCTTCAAACCAGACCCTAGGTAGCACCTGATTACTTGGGATTGACAGAAATTGCCTTCCCACTTTCTCACCTTGTACTCAAACCTTCATCAAACATGTAAAGTTGACGTATGGAAAGTGAGATGTTTCTACAACAAAGCATAATTACAATTTGAGTGTCTGGACAGAGAAAAGATCATTTCATGACACTCTATATCCAGCTCTCAGGAAACAAATCCATCCAGTAATAGTAACCCAACTGGTAAGACACACACAGACTTTCCTGCTTCTTACTGAATTTATGGGCTTTCTGAGCCAACTAAGAATTTTATGTTTACAGAACTGCTAAAGGCTTGGAATACTTTACAGACCTAAAACTGAATTGATATCTTACCCAAGTTAATAAAATTCTGATGCATAAAATACGCAGATTTTACTAAACAGCAAGAACTTGACCCATTTATCAATAAGAAGCCATGATCATCTCAACAACTTGGCACATTTCTGTTGGAAGTTATGAACAATAAGTAACTGGGATCACTATGAATTGACTCTTGTAAGAAGTAGCAGAAATGCCAATCAGATAGAAATTCTCCTTCTGACTCAGCAAATACTGAGCTGAAGCCCAAACACAGTCCTAACAGCAAAGCTATTGTAGTTGTTCAGTCATGGGAACAGCTAGAAAGTGAATTTTATGGTCTCAGTAGCTTCTGCGGCATCTTCCCAAAATTAACTGGGGAAATCACTGGCTTCAGGATCTGAAATTCTGCCACTTACAGGAGACACAAAAAGAACAAGCCCACATTTCAAATGAATATGGGAAAATCTTAGATTACAAAGCCAAAATATTCTCTTTCCAGCCCAGCAGAAACCCATTTAAAAGAAACTATTCTCCTACACAATAAATCACAGACATAAAACCAGTATTAATCTTAACACATATGTGCAAACTAACAGGTATGCACATCAAGTCACCCTAACTCCCAGAAAAACATTCTCAGAGCTGAGGCTAGCAGCACCTAACAACTGCAATACACTGTTAAATTCATTGTTACAGTCCCAAGATTTATGAGAGGTCCTTTGTGATTCCGAGAAAGCAAAGTTCTTCACCCTTTCTGAAATCATTCACCTTTATCTACACTCACCATGTTCAAAGGTTTCAGTATAAAATGCAAATTGATAATCTGTGTATTTTAAATAAATGGACAAACTCAGTCTATGTTTCATTAGCAAGGAAGGAATTTTTGGCAAATTTTCTCATCTCAGTGGAAATGAAGAGCAGGCAGCTGCATAGAAAATTTTGCTTAAAGAAAATTTGGGAAAACTCAAAATATCCCATATCCTTTCCACCTCCTCATGTGTATTTAAGTGAGCAGCAACATACCAAATTTGAACTCTTGAAATAAAATTCTGAACAATGTAATTTCTATATTTAGCATGCTAGTAGTGCCATGCCAAGATTCAGTCTTTGGAATATTTGCTGCATACGTACCACATGCATGTTACTAGAAGAAGTAACAAATATGTAACATCTGGCATTTTTGTCTTCCAGTCAGTCATGAAACATGAAAAGTAGTTTCATGTAAAGTAAAATGAGGTATTTTTGCACAAACTGAAAATGTGCAATGCCTAAATGTACATCCAGGCTTTGCTTAGGAAAGATCTAATTGCTAACAGAGATCATTCTCCCATCTCTCAAGGCTTTTTGAAAGCACTGAACACCAGCTAATATTCCATCCAAGCCTGTCTGATCTACCCTGTGGCCTTTAGAAGAGTGGACTTCACTTCTTTTTGTTCACAGGGAACTGAAGTATCTCTCTTCTGAAAGGTCTATTCAACAGTTACAGTATTCAAATTGTCAGAATTAAGTTAGGTTTAGTTGCCAGCAAGTATTATTCTATTCAAAGAGAAAAGAAACAAATATATATTAAAGTATCTATTTGTGACCTAGGATTCTATGCCAGTGTCTTTTATAAAACAACCTCAAAAAATTGCCCCAAGATTTTTAATTTTTCTCTTTCATAGAATGGAGGTGGTACAGGTGTTGTCAGCTGGGAGTGAAGAACATGTCAGGCAGAAGAATCTGAAAAAGCTGTGTTCAAATGGTAAACACAGGAAAGTCCAAAACCAGCACAGACAGCACATCAATCACCAGGCTCAACTAGAGAATGGATGAAGACAATTAATCTGTAATTTGTATTTCAGAAATGTAGGTAACAAGAGGATGAGAAATTCCTGAAAACATAAAGGTGATTAACTGAGTCCGAACAGACCCCATAACAAGATAATCAGATGCTTAAAGTTACACCACCTAAGTTATAGCACTGATCACTGCATAATGGAATGTGCACATTAAGCTTGTTTTCCAAAGATTTTTTTTTTTTTAATCTAATCACACAGACTTTATTATCAATACTGTATATTTGGAGCTAATTGAAAAAACTGTGTGTGATTTCTTGCCGGATACAAATCATATGCCTTGAATAAGGATTAGCTGGATAACTCACAAGTCCCCTAGGGAAAATATGTTGTACAGACTACTCCTCATAAGTGGGGATTAATATCAAATCCCACAGGAAGTCATGCACTGCAGTGTTTGTTTTCATTTCGCTTTATATTTACTGGCAGTTTAGACTGTTCTTTCAGCTTGTGTTTAACAGACATTGCAGCATGACAGATTTTGCAGCACATGTAACATCATGCCCCACATTGTGACCACCTGATGGTATTTCCTAGATATAGTTATTGTCCAGTGGGTCTTGCAAAATTGAGTATGCTGTGAACTCAGATTGACTGCATGGAATGTGCTCCCTTTTAGATTTTAATATTATAACTTTTCCAAGCTTAATGTGGTATTGGCATGGCAGCTTCTACCACTGCTCACCCTTAATCTTAGTGCTGATGTTCCCACCCTCAAGCAGTTTCATTCACTTTTCACTCTTGTTAAACCTGGATTTATTATTTTCCTGTATCTGTAGATTCGCTATCTCCTTAACTTACATCTTAGTTTGTCATTTCTGGGCCAGCTCTGATATTGTTTTTGTACTTTTCCCTGCACTTCCAGAACTCAGTTCTTCTTCCCTGTGTCATCACTCTCTCTCCTTTGAGATCATAAACCAGCTTCTCACTGATACAACTGTGAAGAGGAAGGAATTTAATGCAAAACAGTCTTCCACACACCCATAACTGATAATACAAAATCATTCCCCTCTTCATACCATTCAAACCAGAGGAATTGTGTGAGCTATCAAATCCAGTATTCCACATCAGCTAATTTTAGATACTTTTGTCATTGGCACAAAACCAAACAAATCCAACTGCAGGCAGTATCTACTAACAGTTTCCTTGTACTTCTTCCTTCTAAAACTTGATGGGTATGACCTGCAGCACCATGATCCAGCTTCAGTCCCCCCAGCTTTAAATGCAAAAGGAGAGAGGGTACAGACTTGTTGACCAGTGGGTCTTACAAAATTAAATATATTATGAACAATTATCTGGGTGAAATACTAATAGTCATCAATGTTACAACATTCCATACACCACCCATGTTTATGCAAATATTTTTCATCTAAGTACTTTTAGATTTACTCTTATCATCTTTTCCAATTATCTATTATTGTATTAAGCAAATTTTCTTCCTCAATGAATTTCTTGGTCTGTATTACTGAAAAACTATTTCTATCACCACATTGCATGGGGAATCTCTTGCTGCACTTTTCCTATATGTTACAATTCAGTCTTTCCAGAAAAAAAATATCATCAAGGCATAGCATAAATTGAAACACTGATAAATAGTGGTGTGTCAACACACAGAAAAATATCCTTTTATTGTAAACAGAAGTCAAAATGTCTATGCAGTATTATAAAAACAGGTAAAAAACCCATACATAGAAAGCTGAATTTTAGGACATGGTAGTGCATCTCTATTAACTTAATCTGAGTAGGCCAGACAAAGGAGACTGAAGGCACTAAGAGACTCCAGCTTATGCCAATGTGTCTTTAAGAATTTGCTCTGCAGTTGCCAGCACAAGCTAAACCTCACATTGCATTACAAGTACAAAATATAGAATCATAGAAGGGTTTGTGTTGGGACAGACTTTTGTGGCCATCTATGTCCAATCCCTGCCATGGGTGGGTGCTGCAGTATATGCCACAGCATATATCACAGCTGAGATGGCCACCACACACAGAGTATCATCATATAATGTTGGAAAGCTCCAACCTGTACAGGGTAACACCTCACCACTTCAGAAGGCTTCAGGTGCCTGCCCATACAGAGCAACACCCAATCACCTCAAAGGCTGCAAGTTGTGGGAATCTATAAAATCAGAGGGTTTTGGGAAAGCTACAAAAGGCAGGCCTCAGAGACAGCAGAACTGTGATTAGAGCTAAGCAATAGGCATGAGATAGGTCAGCAGAAAAATTATTTAAAAAGTAGAAAAGCAAAGACGGGTAGAACAATGGCCTGTGTATTAACACTTGTCTAAGATAACTTCCTAAGCTGCAGAAAAGTTTATCTAGCAAGATATTAGGAAGTTTGAAGCTTAATAATGGAGCTCTGTGCATTGTGTTTTAAGGCTTACAAGCAGGCATTGTATTCAAAATAAGCAAGCATTGTTTTAAGTAAAGGTACGTGTGCTTATAGAGGTTGGATGGAAGCACTGTCAATATGCTTCTGCTTAGTGTGATTGGTCAAAAAAGTTATAAAGTAAGTTATAACGTTAAGTTCTTTGTCTGCTGCTTGGGATGTGAGCTGCTGGCATCTTCTCATTGTCATAGCCATGTAATGAGGCTGATGCTGAAAAATAAAACAGCTCAAGGCAAGTTCCACAGCAGTCCCATCTCGTTTGTAGTTTGTACAGAGCCCCCGGCCGGCGGCAGCAAGCCTCTGCCCTTCTCATCCTTCAGCCCAACCTTTCACACCCCTCATGTTCATGCACTGCACCTGTGTGCCCTCTGTTCCCTTTGGTGACAGCTCAGTAACACCTCAGCACTCCATGGCTCATCACCTTCAACACTGCTCACCTGCTTCTCACAGCTGTAGCCCATGGGGGATGAGGCTCAGCCACAGCCCCACTCCCAATTCCCACAAGCTGTGTGCCTACAGGTGGGGACACCTTCCACTAGACCAGGCTGCTCAGAGCTCCATCCAACCTCACCTTGGACACTGCCAAGAGTGGAGAACATGGCAGAAATCTTAACAAAATTCCTGTTCAGCAAGATCATGTGCAAGACTTCCCTGCACTGTTCTTCATGCCATGTTTATTTGAAAACCTTTGTAACATTTTATTTAGTATTTTATCTTTTATTATAATTGTTTTTGGTATTGCAACCAATAAGTAATTCTTATCATCATCATGGTCAGTCATCTGCAATCCTTCCTCAGATTAGTGTAGCATATATCCATGAGTTTACTTTGATAAACCAAATTTAAGGGGATAAAGGAGGGAGGCAAAGAAGATGCAAAAGAAAAGAGTGCATGCATCTAACCAGTGGTTTGCATCTAAAATACTAAATGTTGCCTCTGAGCAATCAACATTAGCATCACAGGAAAGCCACAGGTAGAGAAATCTCCTGGCAGGTTTGAAGTGTGGCTGGCCTTTTAGCTGCCTTTTTTTTTTCCCCCAGCTGGATTTTCCAGGAGAAATTTAAACCCTTAGGCATTAGAAAAAAAAATTGGACACCGGGTAGAGAAAATATATTCATTCATCCTTGTCAGAATATCTTGTTTTGATCCTATAAAGACAGGTAACAATATTCAAGCCTTGAAATTGTTTATGAAGTAATCAGCATTTAATTTGTTCTGTTCAGAATTTAATTATATACCATGTGCCTTCCTGAGAGGACACTACCAGAAGTATAGCTGTCAAATGGAAATTAATTTGCTAGTAGATGACCACATACTTCATGAATTATACATGAAACTTTGTCTCACAGTGACTGTTGCTAAAAGACTCTTTCATCACTCTTATGTTTAAACAAACCACAATGGTTTTTAAATAAGTCTGATCAGCAGTAAGGAGATTATGATAAAGTGCTAAGAATGACTTCCAAAATAGTGTTTCAGTCACATTTCATATTGATGTGTTTCACTGCAATTTGGGTCATGTTCCCCTGCTCCTTGTTGTTAGCAGAATGATGGGCAGACCACTGCAGTCACTTTCAAATACAACATTGATAGCTGGATTTACATTTCTTTTTAAGACTCAGCTTTAGCAAACACGCCTTAGATTTCAGACATAATTCTGTTATTCAAATGGGAGAAGAGTTTGATAGCTATGCTAATCACTTTTATCTGAGAAAACATAACTAATAGCTTGGTTTACATTTGCCTGCATTTATGACCATAATTTTAGCACATAATTTTATTGCACCATAAAACATAATACTGCATTAGCCTGCTCTTAAAAAAAGTTACCTTAGAGTGATTTGTACTTAAACCTTCACCCTACATTTAAATAACAGTATCATTTTAAAATTTTTACTTTTAAAAATCAATTTAAAAAGCTCAAACCTGTATAACAATTTAACCTACAAGGCTATTATCTGTAGCCAAAATGCTTAGTGAATGTATTTAAGGTAGTCATAGCCACATTGATCATAGGACTGCTTTGAGCCAGTTATTCTCATGTATAAATTGGACTGAATTAAGATAATTTGCTCTTAACATTGCATCAAAAGAATCTCTTAAAATTCTCCATTGCTGTATACATTAACAAGGCATGAGGAAGAAAAGATGAACGACCCACATAATTTTATTTTTTTTATTTAGTGCTTTCAGCATTGGAAACTGAATAGGAAATAATGCTTTATATTTTAAAAAGGCCAGTTATTGCTTTCAGTGGGACATAAACATAAAGAAAATATGCTCAAAGAGCTCCATTTTGTAGTATTGAACTTAACACTTCCTCTTGGAATAGTCATGGCTAATAATGATATGGGAACTATTTTCCAGAACACAACTATGCCAACTGACACAATGTAATGATATTATTAGCAATAATATGTTGTATATATGCAGCCATTTCCTCTCAGAATCTGAAAATATAATTTCAAATTAAACATGACCATTCCCTTGAAGGCAAAAAAAGCCATGTACAGAAATGCTGGACTCCCTGTGACACCAAAAAAATTATCTATGGCAGAACCTGGATTTTCATGCAGCTCTCATTTGCAAAGATCTGTTCTAAGAAAGGTCCCAAAGAGTCAACAATTAGTCCAGTGATTTCATGCAGCACAAAATGGATTTTATCCCTCACCAAGGCCCTTCTCCCCCACAATGGCTTTTCTTCTGCAATACAGATTCTTAGCAAGTTAACATGTCTCTTCTACAGATATCTGGAAGGTTCATCTTAACTTTATGAACAAGTCCATGTACTTTGTATCTTAGAGGTAAACCCAAGCATATCAAGGGGATATTTTATCTCTTCTAGTAATGCTGAAAAAAAATTGATTTAAAAACATTTGCTTGCTGACTGTAAATTAAATTGTAGTGCTAAGTATTTTTAGTACTTGCTTTAATAAAGGGTTTTTTAATTTGTTCTTTGATTTTACAAGATCTTGGTGCTCCTGGTATACTTCATATGACATATTGCATTAAGTGAAATACCAATATGGCTCAGTCATTGAGTTGGTCCATGACATGTCCAGACTCTTGCCAGATTGATGCATGGGGAAACGTGAATGCCAAGATCAGCACTGACCAGAAAGTTTCTACATTGTACTAAAGCTCTGTGAATTCACAGTTAGGACAAGAGGGAAGACTTGGACACATTATTTTAGTTTAAGAATAAGGTCTTCTCCCAAACTGAATCAGAAAAGTTAAAACACTAAAAAATTCTAACCCAGAAAATATAAACTAGAGATTGAAAACAACACATATGCATTAATTTTCAGTTAATTTCACTACACAACATGGCCAAATCTCAATTTTAGGTGGATCTTCACTGCTTCTGAAGAGAGATTCTGTGGCCTAGCTGTAGATGCATGGAAGGAAAATGCCTAAACCCTGCTAATGGGCATTTCAGCCCACACAGCTATGGAATATTGCACCCATTAGTGAAACGTGCTCCTGCCTCTGTCAGCTTCAGAGTTCAGTTAAACTAGTTATCTAACTTAATTCACAATAAGTAAAATGAACTTCACCAATCTTTTCCTTTAAAAAGGCAGTTTCTTGATCACACCATTACACAAGGATCAGTTTTCCTGGATTTTTAGACCATATAGTTCATAGCTTCATATTTCTGAAAAAAAGCTTGAAAACACCAGCTAACCAGTATAGAAAGGAGAAAGCAGGTAAGAAGGAATGCAAATAGTTCATCTAAATAAAAGTGCTCAATAATCTGTTCATGCTTTGACTTCTGTTGTTTTTTTGAGTCAAAATACTAAATCTTAGTTCAAATCTGTTGCTGCTAATAATGTGCAAAAGAAGTGAAGAATAGCCTTCAATATGACAGCAAAGGACAAAAGGTGTTAAAAAGTAAGGCAGGAAATTGACATTTTCAGAAGTGCAAAGGTGAAAGAACTAAAAGGTTCATGATAGGAAACAGTAATTTTTAAATTAATATTGATGTATGTGGTATAAAGACTTCCTTCTGGTCCTTTGTTTTCCCTGGTACACCTATAGGAAGGAAGGAAAAATAATCAACATATCTATTAAAGAAATAGGCATGATCCTTCTCTTCAGTACAACATTTACAGTGCAGAATTCTTCTCAGAGCTACTCTATTTCAGAACCATTGCCTTTTTCAAAATACTAATAATTATGTGTCTAAATTGGTCATTGTTAATTAAGACATTTTCAACTTTTATTGCTAGTGCTGGAATCCACATTTAGAAAGTAAGCCAGAACTTTGCTGAGCTATTTCCACAAATATGAAAATCAAGTTCTTTTATTTATTTATCACACAAATGGTTTTAAATTATGAATATTGGTGGCACCACTTAACACTGCAGCTATGGGGGCTGGGGTGGGACAGAAATCTCTTCATTTTACGTGAGGGAAATCATTAGCTTGGAAACACAGCAGAGAGTTACCACTTTTAATAGTCTCAGTATGCAGTTCCTGGAAAACATTTTTGCAAACCAAAGACCTCAGATTTCTAGATCTGAGTCTCAACACTGTCCTCAGTGGACATTGTCTATCCATCATGCTCAGATAGGTTTAATATATGAACTTTTAATGGGCCAACACTTTACCAAAACGAGAATCACTGACATAAAAAGTTAACATAGTACTGACTGATATTTGGAGATGTCAATTGCCAATGCCCAAAATTACAGCTCCACATTCATATTCACCTGAGAAAATAAAACTATTCTAATCTATGAAGATGAGAACTGTGGCATGAAGGTATAAAAGATTGGCAGTAACATTACACAAGGGGTCTGTACCAGATTTGTAAGTAAAGCTTGAACTAAAGCAAAGATGCCAGAAACACATTCACCTTGGGGGAGGTGCATTTGTCCATTCAATTTTTTTTCCCCAAGTTATGTCTCAGATCCATTTTTTGTGCAGCATTTTTGTCACTTAAAATAAGCAGTCTCCCTAAGGTAACACCAACAGCAAGTTTTCTGTCCCTCTTTCTTCTAATTATTTTATTTTCGTAACTGTTGAAAATTTTCAGAAACATTGAAGTCCAAAATATTAGACCTTCAGCATAACAGGATGATATAACATCAGCAGGACAATCTCTAGCTAAGTAGCTCTCCACTTAACAATTAATACTTCATCCACTGCTGTAAGAACTAAGCTCATGTCCAGAGGATGAAACAAGCTTTCGAGAAAACTGAATAGCAGTTGGAGTATAATAAGAAAGTAAGGAAATTAGAGAAAGGGGAAATTTGGAAAGCCATTTTGTCCATGATGGGCCACTTAATTATTTCCTAAATGGGAAAATGCTTTTGCCTTACCTGGTTGGCAACTGTGCACGTTCAGCATGAAAAATGCTTCCTGACATCTGTTCTGAATTTTCATCTTCTTTCCATGTATGCTCCTTTGTCCTGTCATCTATGTCAACTTGCAAACAACAACATGAAATGACAGGTTCTAATCACTTCAATATTGAAAATTGTCCTTTTTCTTTCTTTCTTTCTTTCTTTTTTTTTTTTTTTGGGGGGGGGAGAAAAGGTTTCTATAGCATACTGTTTCCTCTCTCTCAGTTAAGTGTCTTCTAATTGCTATCATGTCACAAAGTTCAATCACACAGAACCAAACAGAGGTTTCTAACAGAAAATATGGGCTGTAAGACACAAAGAGTGAAATTCAGGTTTTCAAAGTGGAAATTGGGCTCATTGGAAACACTGCTTAACCTCCCTTTGCCACCAGACAAAACACTTTCTAGCATGAATGCTCACTTGTGGATCTGTCTTGCATTTCTGAAGTGCTCCTTACTACTGCTGCTGGTACTGTCTCTCCTCTAGCCAGGACACAAATGGACTGCACAGCCCAAAAATAGGCTGAAGTTGCAGGAGGTTCTCAGGATAAGCTCATGAGCTGAAATCTTTCTGCTTTAGCATCACATTGACATGAACCAATGCCAGCAGGCAAGAGCAATGCCTTCAAAATCCTCAGAGCTTCACCGTGGGATGTTCATGCCTAGTGTGGTTTATATCCCTACCAGGACCCTGAGACTGGGAGAAGGTAACAAGCACAAGGATTGTTCCTGGGATTTTAAAATAAGTAGGATTCCAAATGTTGGTCATTTTTGTGCCAAGGAAATAAGGTCTGCAGAGTTTCCAATCAGTCTGATTTAAATGCAGGTATCTCAAAGCAAAGTTTCACCTAGGAACTGGGGATAAAACTGCTGAAGTTTGCACAGGTCAGGATTTGGTTCCAACCTTTTATTTTTCTCCCTCTCGATAAAATCTAAATAATCTTAAAATCAGACCAGGTGACAAGTACTAATTGCAAATAATCTACTTGTTGGCAAAGTATTAATAATAAAAAATTTTATTGCTCTTTGATATAAACCTGTGCAATATATGCTACTTGCTAATCTCACAAGCTGAATCCACACAAGCATCTCTAGGCTTGATTTAATGAAAAGTTTCACACACAGGATATAAATTATCTTCTGCCCAGTAGCTGACAGCATCCTTATTCTGCTTCCCACGAATGAAATACAGGTATCTGAAATGTTTCTTTTTTTTTCTTTTTTCTTTTTTTCAAATCTGCAGGAAAACCAATGCAATGTTTGCAGCTGGAATTTGCATCTAGCATAACAATAGCTGTCATTGTGGTGCTCTGCTACACAGAGAAGTGTATCTGAGTGAGGCTCAGAGTTCTCCTTTCATCCTCCTACATCCTCTCCAGCTGTAAGCCCCAGGTCTCCATCCTGAGAAAAGATCTGTGCTGAGTGATCTGTTCAGGTGAAGCCCCTCAGAGCTTTATGTGCAGACACCTCCCAGTTTAGCTCTGAACAAGCCCACTGTAAAGGTTCTGCTCCTCTACCAAAGCTGGTCATCCAGGTTTTCCAACGAGTTTAGCAGTCACACTTGCAAGTTTTAATTTTCCACAGCTTCAGGTCTGGCAGAAACTATTCCTAGATGCCAGGTATGAAGCAACCAGCAAGAAATGCCCTCTGTTATTGCAGAGTTGGCAGGATGCATTACAGAGCTGCTGCAGCAATGGCCCAATGCAAGTTTAACATTACATATTGGGCCCATCTGGAGACCCCATCTGAGGAGCTATCTGCTGCAGTTAGTTGTATAGTTCTCTAAACACAAGAAGACATTAAAATTCAACTACTTGAAGGCTTTTGGTTGCTTGCTTTTTAATACCTAGTCCAGGGATCCTTTGGCAGGAGTTTGTGCAGCTGAAACTGGTGATGCAGGGAGGCAAAAGGTCAGAAAGGAAGTAGAAAAATCAACTCATAAACTGATTTCCAAGAGCAGCAAAAATGTGTTAAAATGTGTAAATTTCATAACTGATGAAGGCCTTACCTAAACTGCCTGAATTGCTTAGGTTGTAGTAAAATCTACTGCAGTTTCTGATTATCAAAAGAGAGAATGTTTATTTAACTTCATATTATTTCAACACATTGTTAGACAGCATGGACAAAGCCTTTGACCCAGCTCTAAATGGAAATTAACATCTCCGTTTTTCAGTTTGACCCAAAGCCTACTGAATTCAGAAGGTGATTTTTCACAAACCTGGGTTTTGAATCAAGCCCTTTATCATTGTTTTTGAATGATCTTTTTGTGGCTCACTCAAGAAGGAGCCATTTCTCAGCAGAGGGCAGGACAAAGGAAACAGTTTCATTTACTGCAAAGTCAAGCCAAGCATTTGATGGAGGGTTCCCTTTTGTTATGAATTTACACATTTACAAGGTATGTCCCCCAAGGAACCAAAACAAAAGGTGTCTAAGTTGCTGTTGAGTTAGGGTCTCACTCATAAAAATAATACTGTAAAAAATTTGGTCTGTGGGTAACAATGAGAAGTTAATACAAATGGTCACTGACTTCATTATAGAACTCTTTGGCAACAACTTTTCCAGACTCATGTTAAGCCTTGAGAGAGAAACGTTTCAGCACAGAACCACTTAATCATTTATATGAATGAAAATGAGTGCAAACAGAATGCTGAGATGGCTTTAAGATCACCTCTTTTTTCTTGTATGGAATACCCACTATAATTACATTTTACTTGTCAGTCTATAAATTTTGCTTATTGCAAAGTGGGCATTATTGATTGCTTTTTAAAAGTACTAAAACTCAGCTAAGAGCAGTAGATCTCTCAGCAAATTCAAAACATACTATCTCCCAAACTAATCACTGGCAAAGGCACTGTGGAAAAACTATCTAAGTTTATTGTAAGCCTAATGCAAAAAATTACCATGAGTTTTAGGTTAGTAACTTGGCTTTGAGTTTAGCATGTTTTAAGCCACAATGAAAAAAAAAAAAA
Source organism: Haemorhous mexicanus (assembly GCF_027477595.1). Taxonomy (NCBI): domain Eukaryota; kingdom Metazoa; phylum Chordata; class Aves; order Passeriformes; family Fringillidae; genus Haemorhous; species Haemorhous mexicanus. The sequence continues at coordinate 15,461,225 of NC_082346.1, forward strand.
AAAAAGATAAACTTATTTGGCAAAGCCAGACACTTTTAAAGCCAACATCCTGTAATTGTTTCCTCATTCAGCCTGGCAGCTTAAACAAGAAGAAAAGAGAAAGAAGAAAGACAAGGAAAAAAATGAAAGGAGAGGGAAAAGGAGAAGAGAAAGGAGAGGGGAAAATGGAAAACATCTTGAGAAAGAAAAAAATGGAAGGGAACAGAGAAATCAAGGTCATTATCTCATTTGTAGCAAATCAATCTATAAATTGCATATTTGCTCCTTTTTTTCCCCTTTGAGGTAGCATGTAACAAAATGAAATAATGGAAGCTCACTATTCTGGTGGTATAAAGCCTGAATTCACAATGTTCTTGGTTTGAATTAGTGCAAGGAGCAGATATTTTAACACAGTTGACCCTAGCAATGCAGAAAAGCCAGAGTGATAACAGGCAGCCTAAGAGGACTCAGCCTCTTTTGGATCAGTTGATTAAATATCTCCAAGTGAGATTAATACACTCTGGGAATTTCCTTATGTAGAACCAGGAAGAAATAAAAGTGATCAGAAGGAATTTAGAGCTGCCATTCTCATTTAAATAAGGCTAGGAGCTGACAGCTACAAATAGTTATAAGAAAAGGGAGGGGAAATCTGACAAAGAATAAATTAACATTTCTTATTGGATTAAAGCTAAACATTCTCTGAGAACACTCAAACTTTTACCTCTTTTACTGCTGTTTTGTTGCCAGTCCTGAACTAATACTGAAAAAAGAGCCTAAGAGGTGGCTACTGATCTGGCTGGGAAACAATGCCCTATTCAAAGCTCGTATCTGTTCTAAGTATCAAGCAACAAAATTAACTTTCCTCTGCAGAGAGGGGTAAAAGAGAACATTTATGTCAATGTCAAGCCAGGAAAGCAATTTTGTATTAGCCTAAGAAGTTAAGAAAACAGAATACACAGAGGTATTTTTAAAGTGTATGTAATTTAAAAACCTTCTAAATATCTTAACAGTGCACTTGGCTACAATTGCATTTTGCAGGCAGCAGTAGATTTTTTTGCATTTTCAAATCCAGGGATGGGGCTGTACTCCATCAAGAAATTATCACATCAAACTGAATGCCACTATGAAAGTAGCAAATGAGATTTGTCAGTATTCAGAAAATGGCCAGATAATCAGGATGTGACTCACCAGGTCCAGCGGGGGCAGCTGTGTCCAGAGCAGTTCCATTTATAAAGCCATTGACACATGGTCCCAGTGTCAGTTGAGTGACAGCTGGAAAAGCCTTTGGTAACCAAGTTTTAGAGACACCAGAGCAAATTCTATGCAATTATCCATGAAACTATCCATCTTTGCTATAAGAGCAAAACATATGCAAGGTGCCTTTGCAGCACCAGTCAGAGGAAGAAAAGAAAACAAATTAAAACAGGAAGTCCTGGGCTCACACTATTGGCCTTTTCACCATGCTGGTGATATAAAAGACTCTCTGAGGTACTCTCTGAAAGATGGAAGATTCAACTGATTCTGTCCATTTTTTTTATTAATATGTTTATCTTCCCTTAAATGTTTTTGGACACCGGCAAAGAAGTCTTAGAGACCTGTAGATGTTTCAAAGATTTTAACCACCATCATAAATACTGTTTCTCATTTTCCAACCATCTGGTGCCATTCACAAGTACACTAAAAGCCCTTGAAACAAAACCTGTGGCTTTAATTTTTTCAGTGTTCTACTCTGAAGAATATCTAGTTTTCCTAGTCTAGACATATTCAGCCCTTCCAATTTTAGTTCAACCTTTGTTAAACTAATTTCCATTTCCATATTATTATTCCCCAGGTATTTTGCTTTTTTTCTCCATATTGAGCAGCCTCCTTCTGGTTGTTATTCCTGCCAATTTGATTTACAACTTCATTGTTTCTGGCTTGGTTAAAACAGAGTATATTCATACAGTGAAATAGCTCTGTGGAGTCAACACATTAATCCTATGATTTGCATAGTATCTTATGCCATTGCCAAATTATATAATAAACAAAGCTCCTCTGTTCTTTACCTGTGTTGAAAACTGAAAACCTTTTGTATGTTATCCCCAGCCTCCTTTCACAGAAGTTTTCCAGCACACACTTACAAGGTGTGATATGCCAGCTTGTGTTCCAGTAGGGAGGATTAGTAGAACCAGCTATGATATATTTCATTCCAGAGCTGATAACCTCAGAGGACTCATCTGTAAAAAAGTTTATCTTGTAAGTAAATCCCACCAAGAGGACCGAGGGAAGAAATACCAGGTCACACTAAATTGTTTGGTAACTGACTCAAAAGAATACAAATACCTGATGTTAAAACCCCCTGAAATCTAGGAAGATAACTCCTTTCACAAAAGAAAATATCTACTTCCTTTATTTTGTGGATCTTCTTGAAAAAGAAGCCTGTTAACTGAGGATGGAGTTGTGTACCTGACAATCTAAGCATTGGCCTCTGGACAAGCATACCAGAAAATGCAGAAATTGTTTAACCTGTGGATTTATATAATCAAGATTTGAAGTCAGAAGTCAAAGATGGACATGCTGTTCTTCAAAAAGGTAGAGTATGGACAAGGAAAAAAACAATAGCAAACACCATGCCAAAAAAGAGAGTGATCAAGCTGTCTAAGAAGGTTTGTAGGATTTTCCATGGAACAGGGTTGAATGCCAAGACTTACAGTATTTTTGTAAAACAATCTATGTTAACCTTCAAGCTGAACTAAAAATCCAGTAAATAAACTGACGAGGCAGGGATTTGGCTTGGCAGTAACTCTACTGCCCTACTAGTAAAACAGAAATAACAATATCTCACAGAGAAAAGTAAAAATCTTCCTTGAGTGGATATTTTGATAGTTTGCTGCTACACCTTCAAGTTGTTGGGCTAAATTTCTGGGAGATGGTGTCCTGTTCAAAAGGAATCAGTGTGCTACCATGACCATATGTCTAAACCCTCTAGTAAGATGCTGGTTTTGCTGTTTCAAGTGGTGTTGAACTGAATTCCCATAAACTGGACTGGAATAAATAACATGATCTGGTCTGATTCATGACTCCAGAATAGACTCTGCTTGGAAGAGACTACAGGAATAACAGGGCTCAGTTCTCAGGCTGGTGAAAGGCTGTTCTGGTTGACAGCTTATGTTAACAGCTTCTGTGCTGGGAGTCTGGCAAAAGGCTTCAGGGAAACTGTCTGTTTGCTTTCATTCATGTTTTATATATGTTACATATACACACAGAGAGCACTGCATGTATTAGCCTGTAATTTTCTGTCACAATCGTGGCCATCACACTATGGATGTGAGCAGCCATGGCTGAGAAGGGGTATTTCAGATCTGCTTTAATTCTCTTCATTCTCATGTCCTGGCAAGGACATCTGAGGAGCATTACCTTACAATGTGAAGCAGTGTTCCCTCTCATACAGCAGATACCACTTCCAGTGCAAATACATGTGCTTACAAGTTTAATGTTAGCTGTCAGTAGGTACTCAAGCATGAAAAGTTAACATTTGCTTTCTATCAGGATTCACGTGACCAGGGCTCCGTGGCTTGAGTGTTGGAGAAAAGCAAGCACAGAAGGTCCTTGACACCAGAGTAATAAAGCTTTTAAATTTAAAATAAAGCTTTACAGATGTTTTGGCATCTCCTCAATGCAATTTAAAGAAAATAACAACAAAACCGAGCAAATAGGCAGGTAGTTAACCAATTAGGAATGATTTTCAGTTGCACATCAGCTCAAGGCATGTTCATCTGGTAGCTGACTGAAAGCCAGGGATAGCAAATGTTGCACACTGGGGTAATGTGGACATTGTTCAGTAGCAGACCCACTAGAACAGGCAGAAGGATCCAGGGCTGGTTCTGTACTTATTTACAGCAGCAGAATTCTAGAAATATGTGAAAAACTGGGCGATCCCATGAGGATTCCAAAGTTCACAAATATACCCAATATCAGATCCAATCTAACATTTGAGCCACAGAAACCCAAAAAATCCCATGTTAAACCAGCTATCTTTAACAATAGATAGGAAATTTTTCATGTTGAAAACCACCAAAAAAAGTGTTCCCCTCACAGACTGAATGCAGCAGTTTTCAAAGTTCTAACATGTTAAAAATACAATTAAAGATTCAATGCCAGTCAAGGTTAGGCTGGCAGCTGAGTGTGAAATGCAGGACTGTGAGCTGGCTACAAGTCCTCAAGTCTGAGAAGTCACAGTGAGCAGTTATTTAAACATTAGCTCAGTAGCAGTGAAAAATTAAAAGGAAATGAAAGGTTAGGAATGTTGGAGCTGAAAAGGCAATGGTCAATACCTCAAAGACAAATGGCAGCTGGGGGCAGGGGACACTGCTCAGGGGCTTCTGCCTGGGCTGTGGTGTTCAGCATCCCCATCAGTCACTGACACACACAGAGCTCTCCCCAGCCTCACAGGTGACACCACACTGTGGGGAGCAGCTGGGAGGCAGGGGACATTGTCCCTGACATTCTGGGACACAGCAAAATCCCCAAGGAATGGCCCAACTTGAGCTCTACAAAGCTGAAGGACCATGCAAAAACACAGCCTGGGAAAGGTCTGACTTAGAAATCAGCTCTGCAGAAAAGGACTTGGGGTCAATCTACGTGGGTTTCACTCCCTTCTGGTCTGCATTAGCAGAGGATGTGGCCAGCAGGGAAAGGGAAGGCATTCAGCACTTCAGAGGTGACACTGGAGCACCCTGTCCTGCTGTTAAGCGCAGGAATAGTCACCCAGAGTGCCTGTGGAATCTTTATCCCAGGAAACTTTGGCTAATCAGATGGAGAAATTCCTGAATAGTTTGATCTACCTTTGAAGGTAGTCCAGCCTTGAGCAGGAGGTTGGTTTGGATGGCTCCAGGTGTCCCTTCCAATTGAAGCTTTTCTGCAATCACATGAAAAGACAATGTTACAAATATTATTACTCCACCATTATTAATTCATTTGCTTATTACTCATTACAATGAGCCATTTGCCTCCCAGTCTCAAAAGGGAATATTTATTTTAGAACTAAAAAAGATTTCCTTCCACATATAAAGTGACAATATTAGATATTAGAGCTCTTAAGCTGGAAAGACATAGTGCTTACAAGTCTGAGTATAGTGTGGTATTTCATCACCATGAGTGGCATGATAAAAGCAGATAGGAATATTTTGCTCACTGTTTCCTAATACAAGTATGAGAAACTACCAAAAAAAGCTAGAAAGACTAGGTTAGCACAGTTGAGTGAAGGCTAGATAGAGAGACCCAGGGCATTAACCAGTGCTGTCATTCTCATGGCAATGCCCTACAAGGTCCCTAACCCTGTCCTGGCCATCCAAACACAGCTCTGCAACTTTTGAGTTTCAGGCATCACTAAAAAGAACTAACTTTGTGGGACATTCCAGTAGTGCACACACATGCATGGCAGCTGGATGTCTCCAAAGAATCTGGGACACAAGCAGCATTTTCATTCCATGTTCTGAGATATCAGACTGAATACTTTATTTACATAAACGTTTTTATCCAGCAGAGATACGTAGGAAATGTCAAACACCAGAAGGTGCAGCCACATGAATAAGCCTGATAGAGATATGCTGATTTATGTGTACCAGAGATATCTATCTGAGCCACAATTCAGATCAATAAACCCACCACTGACTTATAGACTGCCACAGCAGGAAAAATCAGGATAGAGGGTGTACCCTACAAACCTTTCAGATAAACAGATGATTAAACACATGAAGCAAATCAAAATGATCACACTGAGTACTGGATGAGGCAAGAACAAAGCTCATGTCAGCTGTGTTGATCTACAGCCATTGCTGCTTTTATTTTATACCATAACGTGATCTGGTGAGGTTGTTTGTTGTAGATAAATAGAGCTAATTATCACCAATAAAAGATGCACTAATTAACTCAGTTTTATCTGTTCCAAACCTCTATTAATAACAAATTCCAAAGGTTTGGGCCTGGTTGGATGGAGCTCTCAGCAGCCTGGTCTAGTGGAAGGTGTCCCTGTCCATGGCAAAGGGTTGGAAGGAGAAGACATTTAAGGTCTCTTTCAACCCAAACAATTCTGCAATTCTATGACTGTGAATAAGGAAGGACAGGGGGGAAAAACACCTAAGAACACAAGAGTGTGCCTAAAATGGGCCATTTTCAATTTAAGCATCTTACTAATAATGCTTAACAAGCCTGACAATGAGGATTTAGAGTCCTACCCATTAAAAAAATGTTTAAATGAGAGGTGCAAAGCCATGACACAGCTCCTTTATATATGGGTTAAGGAGCTTGTGCTTTGAAGATAAAACCATCTTGTCCAGATGTTCACTTCTCTGCTTTAAGTGAGCAAAAGCTGCTACTGAGAATCAATCAGAAGTCTGGAAACACCTTTCCTTTATCTGTTAAAGGACTGACAACACAGGCACAGCTGGGAGTTAAATGGCAAATTATTTCTTTGCTGTTGTTATATGGTAGCTATGGTTATGGTAGCACTTACTTTTCAAGCACTCGTGGGCCAGAAAACTACAACAGAGACATGAATATTTTCTCCAACCTGAGACTAGGCTCTGTCTTTGGGTCCTGTCTCTTTCAGCATTTCTGGACAAACATGTACCAAACTGGACAGTTATGCATGTCTGAAAAGAAGCTTTTGCACTGGAAAGATTTTAAAGACTTTTATCTTGGGGGAAAAAAAAAAATACAGTTCTGGCATGAAATAAGGCCCTTGGCAAAATACAATAGGCTGCTCTACTATCTGTTAGCATTTCCAAAGAGATGCCAGCAGTCTACTTAAGCTATTGAGAATTCTACAATCACAGAAGCATTTGCTTCCCAAATCTTCAAGGGGAATTCACAACCCAGGATAGACACAGAAATTTATTACTCACAAAAAACCCTTGGTTTTTCTGCTTTTTTTTTTTTCTCTTTTAAACTGCTCGTGCAGAGATGTGCATGAATTCTCATTTCCTCTCTATCAAACCTGTATGTTGTCTCAGATTTTAGTAAATCAAGTGAGGTTTGACTTAATGTGAATAACAGCATAACTTCTGAGCCAGATATTAATTGAATAAGTTGTAATAAGCTGTAAATATCCCTGAACAAAGTACATATGAAAAACAAATGGCAAGAATTTAACTTTATATTTACTGCATGTTGTCTTGGTTTGGCTTCCACCCTAGTCTGATAAAACCCTAGGCTCTGCAACAGAGCTGCAATGAATGCTCTTATGTAGTTAATTCTGCTTCTGCAATGCCCTTTTACTCTCCAGGTTATCACATAGGAGAAATAAACCTCAGTGAAATAAAATGCTACGCAAAATCCTCTCTCCTCTCCTTGAACGTTTAAAGAGGTGCTAAAAAAGACCCTGCTGCATCTTTATCAAAACTACAGTGAGAGGAATGGCTAAAGTAAACAGGAATCTTTGCATTTGGTGTCATTTTGTTGCCTGTGCCTTTTTGCAGGAGAGGACAGTCCAGAGACCTGTGTGACTTCTACTGGTCACAGGTAGGCTTGCTGTTTTTCCTGGCCTATAGATGTTACTTCTTTTCAGCTTCATCTGATTTTATTGTGCCTCTGAGCAGTTCATGGTATGACCAGCCAGCCCTGCAATTTCTGACAATCAATAAAAATATTTAAAAGTGGACAAATGTGTGTATGTTGTGATGCCAGCTTTAATGGGATCTGAATTTATAACTAGGAGTAGGAACAAAGAGCAACCAGCCATGCAATGCTCCAGAGACTGGAAGAATTCAGAGATAGAAGCCAAATTGATGCCAAATATCCTTTGTCCAAAAAGGAAGTGGTGGTCCCTGGGTGGATCAGGGCCAAGCCATCCCCAGCATGGAGATGTCACAGAGTTGGAATGCAGCTCTCTAGCTCAGCAGAGAACAGTTTCAAACTGGAAAAAGAGAAGGAACACTGTGCTAGCAGTGACTGCAAGGCAGTTTAGAGGAGCAAATGCAGTCAGTTGTAAATCAGGCTGGAGTAGAGGGATGAAATGCCTCCGTGTCTGCAAAGAATGCCACAGGATCCACAGGGACAGAGCTCCATTAGGGGCCATGTCTCACATGAGTTTGTCACCACAGAGAAATGCAGTGAGGAAATGCACACATCATTACTTGCAACCACAAAATTCAGTGATTTAGATGAGAAAATATTTGCCTGGAAAACTAATAGCAACACACAAAAGTGTAGGTGTGCTTTCTTACACTAAACAAATAAATTTTACTGAAGATTTGGTTCATTATCATGTCAATGGTCAGGGTTAAAGCCTTATCTCTTTCCTAGGTCACCTTTTCTTATGCTTTCTTTGAGTTTCAAAGTTGATGACACGATATTCTGTGCAGAGGTTGGAAATTACAGAACTACATTTTTTCTGTTTTTATAGGAACATGAAACAGCTTTACAATAAAGATTACTTTTCATCTGTCTGCTACACTGCAGAAGAGGTAATGAGGACTGTCAAAAAAACAAAAAAAATCTGATTTCCCCCATTCTCAATAACGGTTTGTTTCACATCCTTTTCTAGCATGAAATAATTCTGTGAAAAATAAAGCAGGCATGAATCTTATTTGGGTTACAGAAAGGTCTGAATCATTTATAACTGAATTAATTGCTAGAAAGGCTTATGAGCAGCCAATTAGTAATATTTGTATTTGGATCTGCCAGTTGGCCCAGAACTGAAAGTGGGTATTAGTTTTGACATAAATACTGTAGTGTTCACAGATAAAAAAACATTCAATCAAAATCAAGAATATCCTTGAGAATTGCTGCCTTGAATGGAGCACGCCTGATAACTGGCCAGATAAATCTGTGAACCCAAACTGCCTAAGACATTTCCCAACTACTGATTCAAAAACTGATTCTGCATTCCTCATACAACATCCTGAAAATATTTTATTATTTTTTTCTCCTTCTATAGAGTCCTAAAAAAGCAGGAGGAAAAAATGGTGCCACAGGCAAAACCTACAGAGGTGCCAACAAGCTGTTAATTTGTGTCCATTACATTTCCACTGGACTTTGGGGGACTTGATTTCCCCACTTGGTGTTCCACTTTTCCACAAGCAGTAAACAAATTTCAGACTCATTCGGATTACTGTGAGAACTGTGAGTAAATTCTGCAAATGACCAAGTAACAAAAGCAATGCCTCTGATGTCCCTCAGAAGCATCCTGTCAGAGACTAGCAAGGTTACAAGGTGGAAGCATGGGCTGGGATGTGCCTCAAACACGTGGCCTCCAGGGGAACAGCATCACTGTTATTCTTCCCTCCACATCCTCTGCTCAAGCAGAATGCAGCCCTGCAGAACGTGGGACCAGAAGAAATTCTGCAGTTTCTGGAAAAGGAAGGAGGTTCTGAGCTGCTTCTGTGACTGAGCAAAGATTGACCCCTGGGGACCCCGTTTCTGCTTTGACTTGTCGTGCTCCCACCATCCTGCTCTGACAAAACTCTGCCCAAAATTAAATGTGAGAAGAGAAATAAAATCGAAAGGGAAAGAATAAGCATTGACAAAAGAGTTCTGTACAGTCAGAAATGAGTTCTGTACAGTCAGAAATGTGCATGTCAGGCAAACATCTCTTACAAGTTATTCTTGTAGCTCCTGGTCAGAATCAGAATTTTGTGGGTTACGGCAATTTCTAAATGTCTCACTTTCTCACAAAAAAGTAATTGCATAATATGCCAAGGCTCAGTTCTAGGCTGTCCTCAGGCACTCACACTCCTGGACTGTGTGCTTTTACTCTTTCTTGAATTATTTTTAACAGTTAGCTGTATTTTTAATGTTTTCTATGTTCCTTACTACAGACTCTGCTCTCTTTTAGGTTACAACCTTTGGGAGAAGTCGCATAGCCAAAGGATTTTTTTCAGAATTTCCAAGAATTTCCATATTTTGCCCATGAAGAATGCATCCACACTTTGCTGAAGTAAATTACATTAAAATTCTGTGTAATTAGAGTATAACCTATAATGTGTTTGCACCGGAGAGAAATTCTGGAAAACGAAGACAGTAGAACATTGTGGAATGCTTAGAGGAGTATTTGAAAGCTTTTAAGCTAAGCATCATTTAAAACAGATTTTAATTAAGGATTTTCCTTTTTTATTACATATTAAGGTCTCTAAGAGCATAACTTCCATAAATAGTCAAGAATAAACTACATTCAGACCTACATATAAGCACATTTCTTGGCACAGACAAATGAAAACTGTGATTGCTGACATCTCTTTGAAGGAAGATTTTCTTTTTTTTTTTTTTTTTCATCCAAGCCCTTGTTTTATTTATATGGCTCTGCACACTTTTTTATTTTTAATTATCCTAAGGAAAAGAAGGGGTGGAGGGAAACAGATCTTTGTTTTCCAACTGAGACAGTGAAATGCATTCCAAAGCTGCTTTTGTTTTTAATTTACAGAAGCCCTCATGTCTAATCTACTAAGCCAACAAATAATCTGTTTGCCAGGTTTTACATGAGAGTCGTGAAAAGTGCATACAGTTGCTGACTTTATTCTTTTTTAGGATACAGATTCATTCTCTGCCATAAACTTGAAAAGATCCTTTTGCAGAACTTTCTGCCATGAATTTATTTTTAACTATGTGTTTTGTTTCCCAGGAGGTATTTCATTTTTACCAACTTACTGGAGTATCTTTAGCTCTATTTCTTAATAACAACAAAATTCATTTGTTGCCTTATCTGAAAGATAAAATAGCAAACCCTCTGCCTTTCTTCATGAAAGCAGCTGTTCAAAAGCAAAAAAACAGGGTATTGAGAAATATGTTCCCCTCTGAAAAAAAAAAGGTGCAGAGCAGATGACCACTCCCATGTATTTCCACACACAGAGAAAGATATTTTTACACCCTTCAGTTCTTTTAGAATAACCCTATAACCTACATGTCTTAATATTGATGGCACATTTCAGTATTTAAAAACTGAACGTGTGTCCTGAGAGCCAGCAAAACACTGCAGGACAACAACACAAAACTGGAGTGTCCCTACACCTCTGTAAATGTCTGCTGAGAAATCCATGTATGCAGGGAAGACAGAAAGAGTGTTTTGCAGTGAGATTTCCAGATGGTGTGTACTACAGTGAGGAAATTTCTTTTCAAATGGAGCAGTGCACCACCACATTTGAATCACCTCCCTCCTCTCCATTAGGGTACATCTCCTGCATGGACAACTCTAAATCTGGCACAGTTGTATGAATGAACTTGAAGGATGCAAAGAACATTACTGAACCCACTGCCAGCTCCCCCAAAACTGAATTTTGCTGGGATTTTTACAGGCAAGGCCAGGGCTCAGGAAGTGTTGTGTTCCTCCAGAGATCTCCCCTCTCCTTCTCTCAGAGAATGGCTATATGGCTTTGGATGGGCTGAAGTAAAGGAAATTAACAAAAAAGTGAAAAGAATCTTCAAATAGAAATAAAACAATGGCTGAGACCTTTGTAATACACTACATATGTGAAAAAAAATTTGAAAAATGTGCAGAAGAATTACTAACCATTTAATTGTGACATTTTACACCTATGTTGCCTGTAAATAGATGTAAAAAGGATGTTCAGAGTCCCAGCCCTTGGGAAGCAGTCTGTAACTTACAACCTTTAGAAAAAAGGTATCCATGCCCACCACCTGTGTGAAAAAGGCTTTGGCCTCAGCTCTTACTGCAGAATTGTTGGTGTAGCCAAATACAGCATTCCTAAGGTCAGAATAAATGAAATTTTAACTGTTTCTTTCAATTTTATCAAAGATACACTAATCAACAGAGCTTCACAGATAGTGTTGATTTTAGATGCACTGCAGATTATCCATATATTTGTATGGCCATGAATTCTCATTTCATTCAAGGATTTTTTTTTTAATCCAATACCTTTCATCTACATCATTTATATTGAGTTCTGTATTTCTGTACAAGTCAGCCTGCTCTTGGGCTAGTCAGAATATAAGGAGATTATATGTGCTAGTGAATTCCAGAATTTAGATTTTATGATTTTATTTAAACCATCATCACAGAAATGCATTTTCAAATTTTGTTAACCAATATCCTGAGAAGCAAAAAAATCCCAAAATTCCCAATCAATTTTTTTTCTTAATTTATGCTCACAATTCTTCTTACTTGATTAGATTTATAACCTGTATTCACTAGTTCCTTGCAGAACCATCAGAGCCTCTTCATAAAGGAATTCCTTTCTAAAACCTCCACCTCTCAAGGACCTTCCTCATCTCTCTTGGCTGAAATAAGGAGATACAATTCCTCTCCAGCCCCACTTTTTCAATATGGAGGAAAACCACCCTTCAAAGTAATTTGCAGCTAGGAGAGCATGGAGTGAGGATGTGGGCTTGGGCACCCTCCTCCTTTAATCTGTGTAGTCTGCCTCCATAACAGAGCAAGCTCAAACAACACTCTTGGCTCTGGCATAACAAGAAATGGGAAAAAATTCTCTCAGTGAAGAAGAACTGTGGTGCAGGGAGAGTCAAGCCATAAGTTTCCCATGAACAAGTCAAACTCATGGCACTGCCCCCATTCCTAATATGTGAGAGAACTTGTATTGCCCCACAGTTCCCTGCAATATGCAGATCATTGCATCTTTCTGCCACTGCAGTGCAGTGAAATTACATGGAATGATTACAAAAATTTGTCTTGAAGAAAAAAAATTAGTTTTCTATCACATGTTGCCATTGATGATGAATTTGACTGTGTTCAGCAGCTCCTGGGCAACATTTATAGCCAAAGAATTTAGAAAAGTAGTACAGCCTTCCCCCCACCCCAGCTCCTGGTCAGTCTGCTGTGCCTTCCATTTAATTTTTTTTTAATCTTCTTCCTTTACATACCCCTTGAGGCACATGTTCTCAAAAGTGAGAACCACTCAAATATAGTTTACGTTACCCCACAGAACACTATAAAGAGGCAAGAAAATTGTCAAGCAAGGTGACAAGATTCACACCAAAAATTCATTTTGTAAACTCTCAGAGATGTTGTCACAACAAACCCAGAGGAAAAATTTTACTCCCTCGGCAGCCAATAATGGGGAAGGTGACAGGAGAGCAGAAAGAGAAAATGAAGACTCCCACATGCACTTGGGATGCTTTTCAGGTCCTCAGCTTTGTCTTTACTTAGGCTGCTGGATGATTTTTGATCACCAGTCTGTATTGCCAGTGCAACTGTTCACTTCTATTCTGCATGCTCCTCGACGGGCTGGGTGCATTTTCACAGATGCTATCATCACACTTTAACTGCAATAATCATGTTGGAGCTGTGCTCTTACTGCACTACAGGCCAGCTCTTCTACACTGAGATGTCCAGTGCTGATGAACATGGCACAACTGCCTGAAATCAGGCCTAGGGACTCCTTTTAAAAATGTTTCTTAAATGTTTCTTTGTAGGGAGTGATTATTCCCAAAATCTGATGAGAGGAAACATGATGGAAAAAATGAGTGCCCAAAAAAGTGTCAAATTGGGATATGGACAGACAACTGCAAACTACAGTTAGCACAGCTCAGCAATTTCCCCACTTACAGGCTGACCTGCATTAATGGATCACAGCACACTTCTGATTCACTGTTACTGTAAAGAAAAGTAGATTATTTCAACCAAATTGCTAGTTTGAATCAAGATATTCTAATAAGGAATACTTCTTACTTTGGAATTACAGTTAGAAGCACACACACAAGCAATGAGCAGGAATCCCTTGAGCTGTGAAAGCTCAGTTACTTGCCTCTCCCCCTTCTCTAAATTTCTACAGCATTTGTTGCAACCAACACTGGACCATAATTTCCACTATCCTTGAAACACTGACAGCTCTCCCATCCATTCTACACAAATAAGCAGTAAGGTGATATCAAATTTCCAGCTCTAAGCTGGCATCCACAGCAGTCCCTGGGAGTAGATCAACAGCAGTCCCTGCCTGATGAGACCAAGGGGCACAATCCTGTGTCTGTGCTCAGGCTCAGCTGTCCAGACCTATTTACCCCCAGGGACCAACCAGAGCTTCCTCCCTCCTTGTGCACCAAATTCCCTTTGCAAAGAAAATCCAGGTGCATGAGGTTCCCTTTGCAAAGAAAATCCAGATGCATGAGGGGACTGAGCCTTCTAGAACACAAATATAGCCAGAAGCTAGGCAATGTAGTCAAGATTTTCAGGCTTTTTAACAAATATGAGCGACTGCCAGCTCAGGATGAAAATTAACACACAGAATCATAAAAAGGCTTAGCTTGGAAGGGTTCTTGAAGACCCTATGGTTCCAGCAGCCCTGTCATGGGCAGGGACACTTTTCACTGGACCAGGCTGCTCAGAGCCCCATCCAGCCTGGCCTTGAACACCCCCAGGGATGAGCAATCCACAACTCCTCTGGACAATCTCTTCCGGTGTCTTCCCACCCTCACAGCAAAGAATTTATTCTTAATATCTAATCTAAATCTATTCTCTTTTAGTTTAAAGCCATTTCCCCTTGTCCTGTCACTACATGCTCTTGTATAAAGTCCCTCTCCATCTTTCCTCTAAGTTTCCTTAAGGTACTGGAAGGTCATATTTATCTTTTTTTAAAAAGCCTTTTGTCAAATTATCCTTCACTCAGGATAATTTTCCTTATCTCAGATCAGAGTTTAACCAATTGATCACACTTTTACCATACTTAGAAATACAGATTTTATTGTCCAGGTATTTTTTTAGAAACATATTCTTAACATATTTGAGAAGAAGTTTCTTCATAGCAATTCAAAAATTTGCAGCAGCTTGACATGATGTCTCAGCTACAGAATTTATAGCCTGTGGACCGTGGCAGGAAAAACTCTTTCATTTTTCTCTCACTTGCTGTTTATCCTTCCGTGTTTTCATATGCTGGATTCTCCCCTGAAAGCTATAATGCAAAAGACTCTTCTGAGAATCTCACAAGCTGTCAAATGTTCACCATCACCAGCAAAAGGTTACTGAGGATCCTACTCTCATCCTGACTGAGTCAAAGAGCTGTCCTGCCTTGACTTGAACTGAAACCACCAAGCTCTGAATAGGAACAAATGGTTATGAATTATCACTCTGGGTAGCATGAAAGGGCCTAGAAAGTAAGGAAATGAGGCAGATACTTTGCAAGACATCAGAAGGCAAACAGTGTAAGCTAAAGGATATCCACTGAAGAATTAGGTTCTCACAAATATTTTCCTAATTTCAAAATCAGAATGTCTTCTGCCTTTTTAAATGTATAAAGCTTTAGGGGCATGATGCTCTGTGACACTTAATGGAAAGCCAAGTCTTTTTTTAGCTCAGATAAGAATGGCACTGCTGTGCAACCACTTTGTGGCCCATGTGAAAGCATTAAGCAAGGCGCAGAGAAATCAGTCTTTCCAGTTTTTTTGCACACCATTCTCATCAACAAAAGCATCTGGAGCTAGTCTGGTACTAAAATATGCTAATAGGGAGATCACACCGCCTACATAGCACTAAGTAGTTCTGTATCACATTTGTTTCAGAGCTGACAAAAAGAAGTCCCAGAAAAAGAGAAAACAAGACAGCCATTTAATAAAAAAAAAAAAAAAGATAAAAGAAGAAAAAGCCACCCTAAAAAACTAAAAACCAAACCCCCCAAAAAACACCCCTGCACTTAAATTTGTCCTCCCTCACCCTTAGTTATCAGCCACCACCTTGTCAGTGGTGCCATTACTGCTTAGTAGAGTAGTAGAGATCACTGAAGAGATCCTGATTAAAACAACTGGATTGAGATAGAAGTGGGAGATTTGCTTTGTTTGCTTCCTTCACTGAGGACCAACCCAATTTGTAGCAGGGTCACACAAAGGTGCACTCGGGGCAAACCTCCCTGACCAGTCTGGCAGCTGCGTGCGGTGGGGTGATGACAACAGCTGACAAGGAAAGACAGGCTGACATCACCTACCTAGACTTCTGAAGGGCCTTTGACACAGCCTCACACAACATCCTTATCTCCAAACTGGAGAGACATGGATTTGGAAGGTAGAAGATATATTGGGTAAGGAATTGGCTGGATGGATGCAGGCAGAGGGCTGTGGTCAATGGATCTGTGTTTAGGTGGAGGACAGTGACAAGTGATGTCCCCCAAGGCTTTGTCTTGGGACTGGTGCTCTTAAATATCTTTTTCAATTGAAAGCTGGAGCACCTTCTGTGTGGGGACAGTCTGGGAGACCTGTTCAGCCTGGATAAGAGGAAGGCTCCAGGATGACCTTGCAGCAGGCTCCCAGCACCTAAAGGGAGGCTACCAAAAATATACAGAACAGAGGGACTTTTGAGAGGGGCATGTAGTCATAGGACAAGGGGGAATGGCTTTAAGCTGCAAGAGGAAAGGTTTGGATCAGATATTAGAAATAAATTCTTTTCCATGAAGGTAGGGAGGCATTGTTACAATTTGCCCAGAGAAGTTGTGGGTGCCCCATCCCTGGCAGGGTTCAAGGCCAGGTTGGATGGGACTCTGAGAAACCTGGTCTAGTGGAAGGTGTCCCTGCCCATGGCACAGGGTTGGAACTGTTTGATCATTAAGGTCCCTTCCAGCACGTATACAAGGAATTGTATCCCATTTTCTAGAGATAAAGAGGACGTAGTTTATTCTTTTTCAGGACAGACAATATGAGGTAGCCTGATATAAGAAGCCTACCCAGGCTAGTTTTCCAGGACTCCAAGCAGAAACTTTGGTTGTTAAAGACAAAGACGAAGAGCCTGAATGTTAATAAAAGCAGAAATACTGCCTTGCCTCCTGTAGTGAATTCCTGCTTTGCCCAGTCCTGGAATGAAGATTACAGATCATGTGGCCAGAACTGAAACTTGTAAAATTGAGCACCCTCATAACCAAGTACTTAGTGCTTAGTGGCCCTGAACACCAACCTCAGGAGCTGTTTCCAAGTCCACCTTGATGATGACACCCTGAAGTTCTTGCAGAGTGTGTGTGTGTACATGAGTATGGAGTGAGGATGTGTGGGGTGTATTTTCCAGCCCCTCATGTATTCATACACCACATGTTTGAGGAATAGAACCTGAATAGTAACCAAAGGCTCAGTATACTCAGTGGAGAATAAAGGCTGCATGTTCAAAAAGGCACTAACGTGAGTGGGTTGGTCAAATTTTCCCTACAGTTGTTTTATTCTGGGAACCTCACAATGGAGAAAAGAATTCTTTTTGATATTCACATTTCAAAGAGCACACTTTTGTGAATATTTTCAAAAGAAGATGATAGCAGTACTGATTTCTATAGACTGTGTATAAACCAACACATGCATATGCACAAACATACATGCACAGCATATACATATGTATATGTAGAACTATCTGTAACAGAAAAGGAGATTCTTTCATTTTGCCTTTTGTGCTGCTCACTCCAGGAATCTACCCTTGATCTTGGCAGAACTGATAGTTTATAATGAATACTTCTCCAGCTCTCATAGCTGGCATCAAGAAAACACCTGGGAGTAAGATTTGTCTGCAGTGGTTTTGTACATTTCCTTTTTAAACATAGTTACTGTTCTGTTTGCCTCTAATAAACATTTTTATTGTGTTTAAATATTTTATTGGTTTGGGAAAAACCGAAACAAATGAAAACAAATAAGTAAACAAGAGGGACTGCTGTGCTTCTGCAAGTGGAAAGAGGTACTGAAAGGGTAAAGAAGGCCAAAGTCAGGAGATGAGCCATTGACTGTACTGCAGATTAGCTTCACCTGACATTTATCAATGCCTCTTGATCCCTTTAACTGCCTACAAAGAAAGAGAGGTATAGGAAAATGGTGATCATTCTCAGGGAAGCCCTGACTTCTATTTAAAGTGCTTGCATTGTCCTCAGAATCGTGGCATTTACTTTGCATTGCATTCATCTCAACAACACTGTGAGATTCAGAACATAATATTCTCACCTAACAGAAAGGAATGGATGCATTAAGAGGCCAAATCATTTATAGAGGATGACACCAGAAATTTCTGGCAAAGCTCTGAGAATCTGACATAGAAGACTTGAAGTACAGCTTTTTTTTTTGCATCAGTTTTGTACAAGTGATATTAATCCCAGATAAAATATTTTAGGCAGGATAAAATGCCAGACGCACAGCAGAGTAAACAGAACATATGAGGTAGAGATTAGGAGACACAATACCCCATTGATTCTATTTTAAGGAACCAAGTCAGCACAGTCAGATAACATTCACATTCTGCATTGATGTGGTCAGACTTCCTTTGTCTTTATGAGATTCCTTACTCCTTCCTTTCTGTGCAATTTTCTGCTTGAGGTTTGAAACAACCTTGACTCTAGGTAGTAGACCTAAAACTGCCTATTCTGAGATTTGAATTATTTCCAGCAACAACTTCTGTTCTAAACAAGCTATAGAGATTCGAAATAGACCTAGTTGAAAAGTTGTGGTGTGTTGTAAGGGATCTCTTTTCAAAGGTTTTGACTAGCTTTGCAAACTGAATAGAAAAAAACCCAAAACTGAAGAATGAGATAGCTCAGAAAACCAAGAACATCTGCTTTGTTACTCAATTTAAATAGCAAACTTACAACCTAAAGACATAAATGCAAGAAATACTATCAGTGAACGGGTTATTCCATCACCTTTTTGAGAAAGTTTTGGGGTGAAATCCAGTGAAAAGTCTATCCTTTTTCAACATACAGGTTAGCAGGAAGAGGCTATTTCAAGGACTCTGAAATTTTTGCATGAGAGCCCTAGTACTCATGCAGGTAGTTAAAGAAAGCAGCTGTAGAGTCTGTAAATCTCAATATTCCCCCATACTCTGCTGCTCCAGCTGAGCATGGAGAGGAATAGCACTCTGTGGGATATTTTTCCTTCCTGTGATACCCTGCATTTTAGACTAGCCCATCTCTGGGAAGAAGCTTCACTGGAAGTTCAATCAATTCCACAGCTTCAAATGTGTTTCAAAACCAGCACACATGAAAAGGGGAATAAAGGGGAGCTTCTAATTCTGTATCTTTATGAATACTTATGAAAATATGTGGATCAAAGCCTCTTCCTCTGCAAGTAAATTTCAAGCCTCCTGTAGGACTCAAAGGAAATGTATTAGAACTCATTTTATATTTCAGTTAGCATAAAGCATTTTTCCTAATTTGCAGGGAACTGCTTCAGAAATAGAGCAAAACAGCCCAAACCAGGCCTTTCTTCTGCTTCCCTTTTCAGGGACAGAGCTAGAATGCAAGCCATCTGTGTCACTTCCTTCACAACCAGCTCTAGCCAACATTACACTCAAGAAAAGTACATCTGAAGAGAGAAATGAGCCCAGGTTAGACGTGCCATCCAGAGCTCCCTCTGCTGAAACAAACATCAGCCAAGCTGGCACCTGCCAAAGCCCTTTTGACTTCAGAGTGGTTGATCAAACTGAGCACTTGTTCCAACAACTTCAGGTCACAACTCTTCCCAATCACTGCCATTTCTCCTGGAGGAGCAAATCAGTTGTTCAGTGACAGGCCACAGTGGGGAAGCTCCACTTGCAGTACTTGGCTGTGACAAGGAGTTGTGAACACAAATACTTCTGAGCTGAGATTCTCCTCCCAAAGCCAGAATTGCCCAGAACTCAAGCAGTCATGCCCCTACAACATCCTTTAGCTTTCCTACTCCCAGACCTATTAAGAAATTGAGGAGCAAAAGGAATTATGTGTACAATGTGTGCTCTGCAAACAGGATAGAGGATATCCTCTGTCGAGAGAGAGGTGCAGTGGCTGCTGAGGTTTGAGCTTTCAGGTGAAGTTTATTTTCCAGAGACAGAAGTGGCACCACAATTTGTCAACAGGAGAGAAACACCAAAACAAAAGTTGAAGACTCTTTCTTAGATGTTTGTCAGAAGCAAGAAGGAAATGAAGATGAAGGAAGGTAATTAACTGAGACTGGAGTAACCTCCTCTGCTGAGAAGGAGGGGAATTTCTGCTGGTTGGAAGAAGTTAGCTTTGAAAAACACCTGCACCCATTAAACAACTACTGCAAAAGGAGACCAGAACACTGAATTCTGTTGAGAAAGCACCTCCCAAATTTCAAAACCTGCCCAGGTCCCTGGAAAAACAAATGATACCAGCAGTTTTGTGTTGGCACAAAAAACTTGTGCATCTCATATTATATCTACTCAAATATCACATAATGCCAAAAATTCCAATAAATAGCCAGGAATTTCACAAAACTCAAACCAGGGTAAGAGTATTCTTTGAATTTTGGTGCACTTCAGTCTGTTTTTTTCCACATTCACGTCTGAGAAGAGAGAAATGACTAGGTGGGATCTCAAGAGAAAGGGAGTCACTTCCCAATTGTACCACAGACCTGATGCACTATTCAAACCAGTCATTCAGTCTTTGCATCTTCATTCCCCAGCAGTAAAATCCAGACAACAAAATAGTTTATTCTGTTCTTCTACTCATTTGCATGGGCCATCACTTATTATGGATCCATGTAATATCTAATACAATAGAGATCTGAAGCCAGCAAGGCCTTTAAGGGCTATCTCGTGTTTGAAGTACATTCCAAAATATACTGTTCCACACTAAATATGTCTCCAAGAGCTTATTACAGGGAAAGCTGCATAAAGATTCGTGATCACTGAGTGTAATTTAGTGTCAGGAATGAAGGGGTCAAGAAAAGTGTCCATAGATAATTGCCTGTCTTCCCTCCTTCCCTACGCACATTACCAATAATACAGTGTGGTGGAGATAGAAGGGGAAATAAAAGCTACATCTGTCTTTGGTGAATAAATAATAGCCAAAAGCTACTAAGAAATCTAAGTTCTTCAGCCTTAAATTGTCTGCAAAAAATAAAGTTTCCATAAATTGGCATTAATGAAGAACAATCTTCTTGTTTTGTGTGACAGGAAGAGCCACCTTTTTAAGAGATAAGTACACCACAATCTGGAAATCCTATTAATAACATTAGAGTCCTGAACTTTAATGTATTAATGAATGGACGTGCACCCATGCTGTAATCATGGATTTCAGCATTGCCTTTGATGCTTCATTGGTCACAAAGCTCTTACAAAATGTTTGAAGTGTCTGGCTGTGTAATAATGATTTATAATTCTCTTGAACCAAAGCAAAATTTGCTAGTAAAAATCATTTTTGAAATAAAAAATAAATTGTGACTGGAGGGTCTGGGTTTGTTTCAAAAAGAGATCACCCACAAGCAGCAAATTATTTAAAAAGCCACTGGTTCTAGTGTTTTGAGAGAGGGAGCGTACAACTCAGAATTTCAAAGTAGTGTTAATTAAGATCAGTTTATTAAAATGTCAATCTTTTTAACCAAAAATTCTCTACCATGAATACGAGCTGCAAGTTCCTTTATGTTCAGCTTTTCATGAAGGAAATTATTTTTCCTCATACTATACATGCAGCTTTATCCCTTTTCCTGCTCTTACTTTTTTCTTCCATCTCTTGTTGTTGGGGTTTTCTTATAGAATAAATAGTCTTTGTATGATTGTTAGATTACTGCTCCCCCCCCTTCCCTCTGCACCATCAGGAAGGTCTCTGAGCTACTTACATTAAAACAGCTGAAAAAACCCTTAAAAATAATCTTTAAAGTTTCATGAATTTTCTTTCTTCTTTTTCAGCTCAGTCCAAGACTCACCAGAGTCAAGAGTTTTACATCAGAAAAATGTGGATCAGGGCCATATATGAAGTTAATTGCATTGCTTTATTATCATGAGTGCTTCCATGCTAAGACTCTGTTCTGAAAAAGTGCAAAGAAAAGGGCTGAACCAGAATAATCTGACAAGAATAACCAGGAGTTATCTGTCCTTACCACTCAAAACAGTTCTTTTTGAAAAAATATTGAGGAGAACCATCCAATATTAAAAAAAAAAAAAATAAAGTAAATCTGATAAATAAGAAGGAATGGACATGGTACAACTGGAGACATTCCTCTGTTCCACTCAGAAACTTGGAATGTTAACTGGGCAGGAAGAGCAAACGGGGGGGGGGGGGGCAGCCTCACTCTAGACCAAAATGACCCTGGAAATCAAACTGCATTCAATTCTCACATGAATACTACTGCCTATCTCAACACATTTGGAGAGGGGACAGATTCTATCCTAAGTTTCAGACTGATCTTAGACTTAGGCATTAATTCAATTGTGTTTCTTAAAATTATCCTCAATCACACATACCTTAAACTGGGAATAACTACATGGATTTTTAATTGCAAATTTCCTCACTGTTCCCTGAAGTTGTGGTTTGCATCTTTAATATCTGTGATAAGTATTAGGATTTGTTTCCTGATCTTTGCAAAGAATTCCTGTATTTTTAAAATGTATTTCAAAAAGAGATGTATTTCTGAAGGGGATACTGCAAAGCAGACACAGCAAGCAGTGCTTTTACCCATGCCTACAGATTTGGGGCTGAACGAGCTCCAGAACTCCAAGTAGAATATCAGGAGATTATCCGTGGCACAGCACTGCCAAAGGAATCCCTATTCCCTGTCATTGTGAGCAAGAGTGTTACCCCTGCTGTCTTAACTTGCCTATAAATTGTTGGTAAACTGCACTAGTGTGTACCACCCTAGAGAAAATGATGCCAGGAGGAAAACATTTCCTGAGACTTCACTAAGCAGAGACAGAAGGAAAACAGCCTTGCTCCTTGCCAGGACTCAGGATTATCACTCATGTGGGAGAAACACACTTAGCAAAAACAGAGAAAACATCACCCTCTTATTCACTTTTGTCTTTTCTCCCTTGACTCTTTGCCTCAAGAAACAGATGAGAGAAGAGGATCTCACTGCTTAGTCATATGTTTATTCCCACCCCCTCCATCACCTACTCTTTCCACTTGTTCCTGTTATTAGCACAAACTCTGAACCTGTCACACAGTTCCCTCCTGGGGACCATACACACTCGTTAGAGCCACAGGCTGACACTTGTCAGCTCCTCTTCCTGCTATAAAACAGCACATGATGCTTTCTGCTGGCAAAGGGAACCTGGCTGTTGATCCTGGCAGACCCCCATTCTCATGAACCAAAGGTGTGCTATGACTTTCTAAATTGTCTTCTGCAATACAGAGGGGTTTCCCTTTTTTTTTCATCTGCAAATGCAATTTTTTCACAGTTTGTGCAAAAGCAAACTCCAATACAGCTGTAATCCTCTATAGCACTAATCACTGACTTCTGTCCCTCAGGAAAAAATATACCATTAATCAGCAAGGTGAGCCATAACATCCCTTTAAGCTTTTTCACCCAAAGGAACAGAAAGGTTTGATGTAGTCATAGCCAGACCTATCCCATCAATCAGTAGAACAGGGACTGATCCCACACTCCCTAAACCTCCCAAGATCTGATGCACAATTTGATACAGCAAATATCTTCCCAGTAAACCCCTCATATGTCAAGCCTTAAAGCAGGATATTAATATAACTTCTGGGGGAAGCTATGAAGAGCTATTTCTGGACAAATGAAGAAATCATTTTAAGGAGCAAGGGAAGAGTCACACTCACTGCTAATATATTGATTTAAAGAGAATGCAAAATTGTTTCCTGGTACAGCTACAACTATTTTTTCAATTATCATTTTCAACAAATCAAATTTGGAGGGTACTCCTCAAAATTACTTCTCTTGTTTATGTATACAGAATGTGTAATAGGTATAGTTATATACCTGATTATAATATTTTTTGCAGCAATATATAATTTATATGATATTATGCACATGCATATAATATGTAAATTATCTATTAAACATTGGGTGTGTTTACCTACAGATATGATTTCATGGAGCAAGGCAGACTAGAGACTCTTGTATCAAGTTCAGTCAGGACCTTAATACATTCTGTTTAGATCTAGAGGCAGATGCATTTAAAAAGTGTGCCCAATGTCTTCCTAACCTGTTTGACTACCAAACCTCACCCCCATTGGCCTTAACTGACCTTTATTTTTTTTGTACATTGGTGTAAAATGGTTGTTGCTGTACTAATATTCCATACAGATTAAAATGTGCTTCCTTTGTATTTGCAGCAGACTTATTAAGGTGCCATAACTGTTTCCACACAAATTTCTGGCTTTAATCATGGATAAGCATCACAGCACAAGCTTCTACTCTGCTTTCCATGAAAGAACAAGGACTCTGGCAATCACTGGCTGATGCAAGGCAATTGATATAAGACACAAGTCACCAGGGAAACAGTCTTGGATCCATCACTGCAAGGAAATACGGTTCTCATTGTTATCCTGTCATGTAAGGAAAACGATATCCCAGATCAGAAGTTGTTTAACTACCTCATCTTCTGACAGCCTGTGCTGGTTTTCTCTCACAGAAGGAGGAATTCCCTTTCAGCTGATTTCTTCCAGGTTCCTCTATATGGACCCCCTGTTTGCTTGGGCATAGACAGACCCCAGTGTAAAGTAAAGTGTAAAGTAAATACATTTTCCAAATCCGGGGACTTAGCTTCCACTCACTAAAACCAACAGGGTTCTTGCCCAGGAGAAGTTAATTCTTTTCCCTTTGAGGCTGTTCTCAACTCTTGCACCCAGTCCAAGGGGAGTTTTTAGTGCAAGAAAGCACCTTGGCCTGGCAAAAATGCCTTACTGATTCACACTCCAAACCAAAACAAAGCACATGAGATGAAATAACGAGTCACCATATGAAAGTATGTAAGTACATTGCCTAAAGTTGTTTCTGAATACAACCCCCCCCTACAAAAACCAAAAACCAAAAAAACAAACCAAAAAAACCCACAAAAAAAATAAAAACCACCAACCCAACCCAACCCAACCAAGCAAATAATACACCTAAAATCTGCAGAAGACAAATGGTGCAACATATCCTCACATTATGAGCAGGAAAGAGCCCCACATTAACAAACCACACAAAAATCTGACAAACATACTAAAACTAAGTTTTCTGGTGCTCCTTGCTGCCACAAAAGGTACAAAATTCTATTGTTTATCTTCCCAAAGGTTTCTTCATAATACAATATGTTTTTGTTAGCTGTCCCTACCTTATAATCAATATTCATCCTGCAAAAACTTGTAATAACTACTAAGAAAATTAAGTAAATTAGTGAGGTACACAAATAGTCCAAAGCTATCCCACTGCAACTACCTGCAAGAGTTTTAATTTCCCTTTGAAAGGCCACAAACCTCCTGCCAGTCTAACAGTTGAGGAGTCTGTTTTCCAAAATTAGGGCAGAGCACAATCAGGTAATTTTTTATTTAGAAAGCAAAATATACTTAATAAATCCCAAAATATACTTCATAAATCCAGACATAAAACACTTGCTACAATATTCCAATTTGGCAATATTTTAACATTACAAGAGGTTTACATGCCCAAAATCTTGGTGTAAACACAAAGTTTTTAAGTATCACTAACTTTTCTTTTGCATTTCTGTATATTTAAAAATATTTATGTGAATGTTATATACTAATACTTTTATACATATATATACACATATATCTACTTTTGTACCTATATATTAATACATGTATATGTGTAAATATAATAATTTTATATATTTACTAATAAATATGTAATATTTATATGTCATCAGTACTATATATATATATATTTATGTGCATATAAATGTGTATCCACACATCAATCATATGCTGGTTATATAGAAAGAAAATGCAGTACCCAAGTCATTTCTGGTGCTGTTTTAGGCAGGATACCAGCTTTTAATAAAAATAATTAATATCAGAATAAAGGCAGAAGGAAATGGCTTCAAGTTGTGCTAGGGGAGGTTCAAGTGTAATTTCTTCACTGTAAAAGTGGTTAAACATTGGAATGTCCTGCCTTGGGAGGTGGTGGGATCATCATCCTTGGAAGTGTTCAAGAAACAGCTGAAGGTGGCATTCACTGCCATGGCCTAGTGGGTCTGGTGTGATCTTGGAGGTCTTTTCCAACCTTAATGATTCTGTGATTCTAAGACCACTTTTCCAACCTTAATGATTCTGTGATTCTAAGACCACTTTTTAACACTCATTCCCTAATTCCAGTAAAGTACAGCACTGCCATGCTAATCTAAGAGCTGCAGCATTTGTGGAGGCATGAAAGAACAAATGGGGATGGAATTAAACACAAACCTTTTTCCCACAAATTTTCCAGTCAATTCAGCAGGTTTTCCACAAGCAGAGTACAGCTGTCTAAGAACAGGGATGAGCTGGATGTGCCTGAAAGGTGCTGATGTTTTGAAGCCACATATCACTTGTTTGAGCACCATTAGCCAAGCACAAAAGAGACACAGCAAGCAGGATACACTTACCTGAGAAGTGTAATGCAATTATTTATTGGTAAACAGACTTTGACCCCAGTTTCCTCACTCCCCTTTTCCCTTTTAAGGTTCTATCCCTTTCCATGCTGGCTTTTTCTCCTCTAGAACCCTTGAGCTTCTAATGGCCCTCTCTTAACAACCATGGTTCTGCCTGTAGTTTTACCTTTCCTATGTCTTTGCAGATGTTTATCTGCTTTAGCAGCTGCAGTCCAGATTAAACAGCTGGACTGCAAGAGCTGGGCCCTGATGTCTTGAGATGCAGGCAATTGAAACCACACGTGCAGGGAAGCTTACAGCTGGAATTGCAGACAGGGCACGCCCCACCTCTCTGACAAGTGCAAGTCTCCAGTGTTAAAGAGTTGAGAATTTTACTGGGATCTAGACACCAACATCATGAAATTAGCTTCTTGTACACAGCAGCTTTCATAGTGGTTTGCATGGTAGAGGTAAATCCAAGATTTACAATGAAATAACACAATGAAAAATTGCTTTTCTAACTTCTAAACCATCTTCCTTTATTGACCAAGGGTCCACTGTCTCCATATTCTGACATCTTAATGGTGTTGGAAGTTGAGCAAAACCAAAGCCTCATTCTATAAATGTATATTACACCAATATTTTTCAGGGTTCTAACTGTTTGTGGAGAACAATGTCATGTTGTAGATTTGCACCACTTCAAGAGCTTTTGATTTAACAGAAAAAAAGGGTGGTCTGTTGCATAATTAAGATAGTGAAGAGAAGGTTATGAAATTCCAGTATGGGGCCAAAATCAGTCCCAGGCACCAAATGTGAATGAATTAAATACTTCACTCACAAGTCCATCCCCAGCTAGCATCAATACATTACTGAATGTCAAACTGAGGACACACTAGACAAATCCAGTTTCTCTGTTCGTCTCTGAAAAATGAGAAAAATTTCTTTTCCTTTCAAAATAGATACTCTGAATTACAGCACCTTAATATTTCTTTAATACTTGGAGATTCCCAGGTAGAATATATTTGCCTTACATAAGTCAAAGTATTATTCTATTATTACCCATTTAACACCTAGTTAAACATTACTTAACCCACTGGCATGAACCCAATACATCCCCATTAAGTTAAATATTGCTGGTGCACTATTGTTTAAATTAAGCCCTAGTCTGAGCAGCAGTAAATGTCATTCACTGTCATTAGGGTAAATTGGTTCCCTGGGCAACATACCGGGAATGCAGGTGTCCTGATTACACGGGTCCTCATTAAATACAGTACACCATTTCTTCAAAAATGGAGCTCAAGCTGATTGTGACAAAAAAGCCTCCACTGCTGCCTTTTGCAGCGAGGGAGGATGCACAAACACAACCACCAGAACGTGCATGCACCCACCTCCCCACAGCAGCTCCCAGATCCCTGGGCAGAACAGCGTTCTCCAATTGATTCCCGGCTTAGTGCAAGCCCTGAGCACAGAAGAAGCTCTGCCCAGATAGGGATCTACGAGACAACAAGGGACTATTGAAGCCAGGCATCCTCCTGCAGACAGCTCTTTATGTGACTGAAACCTTGAAGCAGATAAGGCTCTGCACAGATGGAAGTACTGCTCCTATAGTAAATTGTGGGACCAGAGCTTGAGATGATAATCACTTGCTGTTTATCAAGGGTTGTGTCTTCTGTGAGGACCCTAGCATACCTCAGGGGGCTAAATAATAATGAGATATACTGTGTCTCACACACCTGTAGTACTGCAGATCAGCTATGATAACACATTCATGTTCTTACTGAATTTTTCAGTTACTAATGTGACCAAATAGCCTAAAGTGTATTAGTTTAATAACCATAAAACCCCCACAGATTTACAAAAATGTGCTACTTTTCTTTTCTATTTAAAAGAAACAGAGGCTTTGAAACACTAACTTAAGTATTTTTATTTCTTTTCAATAGGGGATTCATGCACTGGAAGAGTTAAGAAGTGATAGTAGTGCTGAGAGTCAGATGAACTGCTCCTGTTAGCAACTCCTTTATGGAGCTGAAAGACAGCTGGTGATCCTTGCCTTGGGGTTAGCAATTCAATATCTATTTCAGGGGGTTTTTTCTCAACACTGTGAACCCTATACATCATTTACATAATGCAACACACTTGCATTCTTCTGCTGGGCTTCAGAATTTAGATTAGTAACAGAAACATCAGTTACTCTGGTTAAACAATATAGATGTCATCCATTAAAATATTAGTTTTACTCATTGTCCCAGTGCAACCTTTTAAATAGAACATTTTCAGCCTGGAGATGGAGTTCCTTCCACACAGACTTTTCTAATAAAATTATATATAGACTGAATGACAGAGGTTTATTGATTCTACCTTCTATTGGTAATGAAAAACAAAGCAATTCATTCTAGGAAACCTACAGCAAAACAAGAACATTATGATTTTAAAATGGGGCTATGCAATAAGCATTGAAGATTCGTATGTTAAGAAGCATCTGTAGAAACTGAAATGAAAAACGAGACCATGCAGAGAATGAGAGCATTGGACAGGAGTAAAGCATCACCCAGGCACAGACTCTCTAGCTGTATGAATAGAGGAGGAAGAAGCTAGAAAAGCTTCTTCATGACATTCCTGAAGCCTACAGAGCAGCCAGAATCAGCTGAGACAGCAAAGAGATGTTCTGCTCTGACTCTGTTTCTCTTAACTGGCCAGGCCAATAGGCAGCACATTTCTGACAAAAGTATGGTCAAACTTACTCAGTAATTTAACTAAAATCTTGTAGAGAGAGATTCTGAAGGTGACTGCCAGGAGTAGGTTTGGATGAATTCACTTTGAGCAGATAAATGTAAGTCATTCTGCTCAGCTCCTAACACTGCTTGAGACCCACCAAACTTATGCAGCAAAACCATAGAAAAAAAGAAACATTTCCTGGTTTTCGATTTTCTTTCAAGCCTGAAAAATCATTGTTTCTTTATGAAAAAATTTGCCAGGAGACACATGAGTATGTCAAGACTGAGTAGGGAGTGACAAGTGTGTGTTTCTACAAAAGATCTTAAAAGTTTTGCCAGTGTCTGAATGTGCAGGTGGATAGATGTTGGAGGAAACCCCATCTCCACAGATGCTCAGAAATTCTGCCATGAATTTTAATATATTATCAATGAAATTGAGCATTGCCAAACACAGAGTTAGAAAGGTCAAGCCAGACCATTATCAAATCACTACATTGACATAGAAATAGTGAGATTTGAAATATACTCAATATGCATTTCCTTTACTGACTCGTTCATTTCTAAGATTTACATTGCATTTAGATCTTTTGAGATATTCACAGGCAACAACAAAAAATGAAAAAAAGGAGAGAAGCAGAGAGGGGGAAAAGAAAGTCTCTTGCCTCCAGGATTAGAGAACTGAAATAAAGTGGTAAGATTTCAGTTCCTTATCTAATTTGAAATAGTCCCTTTCTCTCCATTTTTTTACTTCCATCTGCCTGTCTGATCATAGGAAACTTCCCAAGATGACGTTTTACGTTTTTTGTTAATTTCATTTAGTTTTATTTTAAATCAGGTACGTGGAAAACACCCAAGGTAACAAAGCTAAATCTCAAGTGATGTTGGCAGGCACAGCACTCCAACAAAATATAATACAGTTGTACAAGACAGCTGCTGAAATCTAGTATGGAGCTGCAAAGTTTCCCTCATTCTGAAGCTACCCACTGCTCTGAAAGTTGCTTCCAAGGAGAGATGCGGTTGGAATTTTGACCCCTTTCCATAAAAATTAAAAAACTTCAGTACAAACCACAGAGTCTAAGACTTATGTCTTGAAAACATCCTAAAAGCTCAGTAACGACGCAGCTTCTCCCCACAGCAGAAATAACAATAATATTTGTAAAATGTGATAGCATGAATAATATTGGTAAAATGTGATAATATGATTAATGTTGGTAAAATGTGATAACATGATTAACTCACTAAGAAGACTATAAATACAGAGGTAGCCTACAGCTTGAAACAGAATTTTAAGCTCAGATTTCTAGAAACAAACTTAGGTGAGAATTCACCAAAATAGTCCTGGAAATTATTCTACCTAGTTAAACTACCTATAATTTAAACAAAAGATAGAGAAAATAGCAGCTATATAACACACCACATAACCTGAAAATAAACAAAATAAAATATTGAAAGAACAGAAATGGGCAAAAAGACAGAAAGATAAACACAGAAATGTGATTTCTGTAAACCAGGGGGAAATCTTTTTTTTGAAAAAAATAGTTCCAACACCATCTTTCCCAGTAATATTGTATCGTTGGGTTGGATCCTCCCACAAAGTGCCTTAGCAAGAGTGCATCAGCTCAGATGCATTCAAACATGACTTTTTCAAACAAGCAAAAGAAGTGGAAAGGAAAGAGAAACAATAGAATGCCACTTGGCACTTCCGCTGCTAGACACCAATGACTTTTATGTCTGTGCAAAGGAAATCCCAGCTCCTTTGCCAAGGAGTCCATCACACTGTGATTACAGGAGGAGGGGGTTTCCATCTGCCTTATTTCCATAACAACTCTACTTTCTGAAAATATGTGGAAGAGTTAGAAAAGACAAGACTGAGTGAACATGGTTCCAACCAAACACAATCAATCTGCATATTTGCTGTGCACAGTCAAACCATTCCCTTCCCTGAGGTTGGTCTGTTGGTGGTTTCTTTTCAGATGTGCTGTCCCTGAGTTCCCTGCTGGTCTGAAGAGGTGCTAAACATCTGATCTCAGTGCATCTGTGACTTGATAACAGATTTCTCTACACTGAAACCACACTGTAACCCACCAGGTGATTAAAATTGCTCCTACTATTTGGAAATCTATCACCTACAAATTATGGAATTATTGCAATCATTATGGAATGCATTTCCAATCATTCAGTGATTGACTCCAATCAACAGTCCTTCCAAACAGTGTCAGCTTTACTGAACCTGGACATCTCTCTAAGCATTTGCAGTGGCCTCCACCTGCAATAAGACATCAATAATAATGGTCTGGGCTCTTACACACAACCTGCTCTTTAACAGGGGCAGAACAAGACTACAGCAAACAGCAAAGGAAATCCAGGAGAAAATGACCAGATCTGGGCATAGGTCCACAGAGGTGCCAGAGGTGCACATGCTGAACATTTGGTCCTAACTCCCCCTCTCCTGTCAAATAAACAGGGACAGGGGAAGGCTTGTGGCTGGAACATCCTGCACCTAGGCCTGCCCCAGCTCTCACAAGAGAAAGCAGTTCTCTATCCTGTGCTGAGGTCAGGGCTGGCACTGGGAGAATGAGGAAGCCATAAATCATTTGTCTCTTCCTTGCGCCAAGCAAACCACAGCAGAGAAGAGAGTTTGGGCCCTGCTGCTCTGATATTCCAGAGGGCCTACGCCCTGTCTTCCTAGTTAAAGCAGCCTTGATGCCTTCCCTGCTCCTTACCCAACCTTGGTGGTTATACACCACCAAGGTGCATGCTTTGAAACCTCTCCCTTACTCATCCAGACCCCAGCCTCACTCCTAGCTTTGCACAACGCTCAGGATGAGCTGAAATCTGGGAATCAAATACTGTGCATGGCACAGTGAAGCTGCAGCTGAGAAATAAATAAATAAATAACTGCTGAGCTGCCGAGGGAGACAAACTCTATAAACTATTGTGTTTGCAGTATCACGCTGCATGTTTCGGTACTTGAAGTCCCCCAGTATATACTCTGCTGATCGATTTGCATACCCTATCGATCTCAAGGGCTGACTAATGCTTTTGATTTGTGGCACTTCTGCATAATTTTCTGATTAAGTTACTTATTTAACCTATTGACCTTTACTCTTAATTAAGGAGCCTATGTAGATGTTGAGCCGTAATCAACCTGCGCACTAGAGAGTGGAATTTACATCTTGTGGAATTTACGCGCTCCTGGAGGCTTCACGCTGACGCCGTGCAGCGCGCCATGGACACGCTTGCCCCTTGCAGCTGGAACTCATGAAGCATCCTAGCAGTCAAACTTTGCTTCCAACAGCTTTCAAGCAAAATTCTCTCAAGCATTTGGTCTTTAAAAACAAAAAAAATTAAGTTCACACAACAGAAACTCCTGCTTTGAAAGCCTAAAAGAGAAAAAGCGAGTTAAATCTGTGTTTAGTTGTCTTATCCAACTGATCCACTTGTATCTAATACCTGTTGAACAATCAAATCCAGTTCAGTTTTGGACCAGATCTCTATTGTGTTCACCATGGACACCTCTGTTGTACATACCAAAAAAGAAGTCCTTGCTCTACAGGGGTCACAAATATAAATTTTAAAGTTACAGTAGATCTAATTATTTTTCACTAACTTGGAATCCTAATTTGAGCAAATCATTTGGTGAACAAAGAAAAAACAAACAAAAACGGCACCAACCCTCCTCAACCTTCCCCCAAGAAATCCACCAAAACCCAATACACTGCAGTCATTTCTTTGTACTCCATTCTGCTTGCTTGAGTAGTACAATTTAATTTTAATAAT
Organism: Haemorhous mexicanus; assembly: GCF_027477595.1. NCBI lineage: Eukaryota > Metazoa > Chordata > Aves > Passeriformes > Fringillidae > Haemorhous > Haemorhous mexicanus. The sequence goes on from NC_082346.1 coordinate 15,493,835, forward strand.
TTATGTCACTTGGTTGTTCCTACTAAGTGTAATACAGTATTTTACTGATTCACTGTAAAGCAGAGGACATCTCAATAATTCAGATGACAAACAAACTGCAACATTTTCTGTGTCTGGAAACCATTATGTTGATAGCCTGGAAAGTCACCAGTTTGACAGGAGATATTAACCAAGTATTTAGAAGCTGCAGTTATACCCTCTTTGCAATCACACATGCCTCATCTCTCCCTGCATATACCCCCACCAGAGGGATAAAGATTACATAAAATAGGACAAGAAGATAGTGTTCAGTAATCATTCTGTACCAAAAAACATTACAGCACTATGGCCCTTGAGACAATAAGCAACCAGAAAAAAAAGTCATTTACTCAATTACTGATGGCTTTAAGCTTAAATTAGTGCTTGGATCCAAAGCACATATGTCAAAAACTAACAGAAATAAATATAATAATAAAAAACTAGTTGGTGAATTGAAGCTGAGTGGGTTGCACTCCATGTAGGCTGAACAGAGCAGAAGATATTTCCAAAATAATTGAAACTAAACCTTTACCCTTTCTGCACAACTTCTTTCTCTCCAGTAGCACTCCACATTGAAATCACCTGTAAGGAGGTGTGTTTGTACACCCATCTTAGTTTTCTTTTTATTTTTTTATGCACAGAAGCTTTTACTGGCTGGGAATTTTACTTTTACTTACCTTACCTCCGTATGGACACCAGGAGGAAAAAACAATTTTTTAAACCAGCCAATATTTCTCATATGACACTATTTAGGCTGCTGAAACACACAGACAAAAATCTTTCCTAGCAGAAGAGTGCCACTACACACTGTTGGCTACAAGAGTTCCTGTGTTAAAATTCACAGGGTGAAGCAAACAAAATGGCAGAAGGAGGTTTAACTCAGACCGAAGGAATCTGTTCTTCCCTGCAATAGGTGCAATGCATCCATCAGCATTTTGCAAACAGAGGAAGAATTCACTCCTAGATTAGATCTGGAAGAGCACCAAAGCCATGTCGTGTGAACTTGCAACACAAACAGGATATCTGTGGATCCTCATTACCACAGGTGAATTCAGGGTAGAAGTTTGTGAAAATCACTTCTGCTCACAGAATTAATTCTCTTCTCCTCTCTTTTCCTTTCAACTGCACCCCCTATCTAAATGCTTCATTTTGCCCTTCTAATCACATACGTACTTTCCCTAAACTAGCTAGAATATTTTGTTTGTTACATTGGCTCCATGTAACTTGCACAGTTCTAGTGTTGAATGATGTTGCTGCTCAACTTTCTGCAGCAACTGCTTTTTACCTCCACATATTTTCCAATATGTCCTGTCTGCTCCTGGAAAGAGAGGAAGACACAAACCCACCATTCTTCTGCCTTTCAAAGTTTGACTGAGGTGCACTGGAGAAAGAGCTCAGAATTAAAACTGAATTAAGATTATCTGAACGAGGACAAAAATCATCATGAGAGGGCCTTAAAGATGAGTTATGATCCACTGAGAAATCTGCAGACAAATTGAGGGGCAAGGGCTGTGTGGAACACATGTACCCTTGCTGTTGGTGGGAACTGCTATGTCAGGAATGTGTTCCAGTGTAATCCAATGAGGCTTATCAAAGGGAAATAGTGTCATTTGCTCACTGGGGCTAATTTTGATTACTTCTTCCCTAAGCCCCACTGGAACAAGTATCAAAGTGAAAGCTCACATTCCTTCCATTGTCAGTAATGGAACAGCTCCTGGTGGCTTTTTGCTAGCTGTGTATGCAGGCAATAAGAGGCCTCCAAGCCAGCTAACAGAGTACATAAAAACCCTCTACATTTAAAATATTCAGCTTGCTCAACAAAGAATGCACCTTGATTAGTAGAGTCTATTAAATTTCACCTACTTAACTTTGCAGCTTGATTAGTGAAGTATGTGGCTTAATCAGCACAGCATGGAACTCATGACAACACACACCTCCTAAAACTGAAACTGTTGGTAGGACCCAACAGAATCCCCAGCATTTGTCTCTGTGTAAAACATGTAAGGCAGGGAATTCAGAGCAGGCTCCTAGGTCTGTAAATGAACAATTAGATGTTCAGTTCCTGCAGCAGCCTCGTGGCTTTGTGAGGTGTAGGACTCAGGCTGTAAAGTTTCAACTGAATGGAGTGGTCAGGCAGCAAAACCAAGCAGCATCCTCACCAGGATTGCTGGTCCCTGTGGCCACAGATCCCTTTACTCATCCATGGCAATACACAGCCAAATCCAGTTTTCAGCATTTAACTGCAAGGACACCTGAGATAATGTCATTGGCCATCCAAAATACAATGTCATTATCCCAGGGAAGTTAGGTGGAATACGTGATGATAGCAAGTGTGTCAGCAGTTGAGGTAAATTATTACAATTTTCACACTATCTAGATAAACATTAAAGTTGGAATGGGGTTCAGCTGTACACACATAGCATCTGGAGACATTTCAGGCAGGATAAAACCTGAGATTTTAAACTACAATTAAGTTGAAGTTTGTTCAGGCTTTGGCTTGGACTGCTTTGTTGTCTAGAAATAAACTGACATAACTAAGAAGTACCTCTACTTTTGATAGACCATAACTACATCTTCTGTCCCTAGACTACAAGGAATGCAGTCACAGCTGTACTGTGTTGCAGCTATGACTCTGCACAGAATTCCCTCAATGATCTTGCCCACCCCCCTGCAGTGGTTATCCTATATGCTGTGAACACATGAGATGAGCTCACAGTGTTGTTATTTATGGTACAGATTCTAAGCCTGCTGCAGTTAATGGAAACATTGTGTGGTGTCTAGAAAGGAGTTTTGCACAATATGTCACATAAATCTTACTAACAGAGTTACCTGTACTCACAGGATTCTTCACCCACACCCTTCCTTTTAGTTACTACCCATTCACTAAGAAAAATAAAAGCACATAGGTATCTCAAACTTCTAGATACTCAGCTGTTTCTCAGCAGAACTGGATGCCATTCCCATCCCTGCAAACCTAGAGCTATTAATAAGGAAGGTTTTGACCTGGCAATTTCTGCAACACTTGGAAAAAATACAGTGTCAAACTACAACAATTGTCAGGCAAGTAAAGTACAGAGATTTGCATTTACATACACTTTCTACCAAAAAAATACCCCAAACCAAAATGAAAACTAAAAACAAATGAACAAACAAAAACCAAAAACAAAACCGTGAAAAAACCCAAAACAAATAAACAAACCAAACCCAAGATCTATTATTTCTAATTCCTCTGAAAGTTTCACATTACTAAGAAAAACAAAGCATTAAATTTTGATTGTTGAGGTTTCCTTTTATAGCTCCCAGATTGCAAATATAAACACACAAATACCTCAATCTTTCAAAAAAAGCCAACCCTCAGGTAAGACTGAAGAAAACCTGCACCAAACTTAACCACACACCTAAAAACCCATCAGCACAGTAATGGAAATTTGCCAGCACCAATTCAGACCCACTTCTGAGAGGTGCCACCAGTAGGAACGAGGAAGATAAAGGCTCCACAGTTTGGGAATCAGGACTTCAGCAGTCAACACAAAAATCCAGAGGCTGATTTTCCCACTGCATCTTTTCTATCACAACTTGCTAGGTTGGGTTTCACATTCTATCCTGTTTCTGAAAGTAGTTCAAAGGGTATTTAGGAGCCCTGTGTTTGTGCATTAGTCACTGCATTAGGTCCACTTCTCCTATGAAATTCCATAGGAAAAAAACTTCAGTATCCTCACACAATTTCACTCTAACCTTAGACTCCTTGTCCCAGCTGGTGGTACTGTCCCTGCTGTTCATTGTTGGACATCTATGCAAATATTTCAGCCACAGCTCTCAAAAAAAGCAGTCAAAACTTCTATATTTCCAAAGTGCTGTCTAGTTTAGACATCTTAGTTCAAAAAAGAGTCGTATTTTCAGTATCCATATCTTAATTAAAAGTATTTTCTTATTGAACATTCTAATTGGAGTAGCAAATTAAAATAAGCAGTGTTTGCTTTCTAAAGCTTTCCACTGATCACTTCTGGTACAATAAAGGCTGAGATGTGACGTTTTCATTCTAGGAATTCAAGGAGGAGAACTTGCAATAAACCTTCAAGTGCATTTAATATTAGGTTGAGTAGAGAAGGCAAACTCATTAGATGTATGTTCTTACTGAATTCAAAGCACTACTGTCTACAGCATTCCCAAGAAGAGTCAAAACTTAGTCTGAAAGTGTCAGCACACTAACAAAGCAAAGTCCACAGGACAGCTGTCTCAGCAGCTATGACTATAGATGTGAAGTTTTGACCTGTGTTTTTAATCATACCCATTTTACACCATGCCCTGTTCACAGTAATACGACTCACTGAAGAGTCCCACTGTTCTTTTAATTTGGCAGCCAGAGGAGCTTGCACAAATCTTTGGTCATTCTGAATGTTAAGGAAAGTATGCTGTAAAAAGGTCAATATAATAGCATTATTTGAAGCACACTTCTGCTCCTGTTGGAAACACCACCAGCTGTTCCCTATCCATTCCTGAAATGACAGACACAAAACCAGAAAGTATCTTATTAAATTTTGTTGAAATAAAGCATAAATATTAACTTATCAATCATCTCTCTCTGTTGTTTACTATAAATGCAGAACTTTTTTACTAGATTTTATGCCAATACCAGAAAAAAAAAATTGAAAGTTAATCTCGTTTAGTGCACATTCTGAATATAAAATTTATCTTGGGTATGTTGTTTGGCAATATCCTTTTCTTTTAACCTTTCTAGTGTCCAAGATGAGGCTTTGGTAGATGTAGCAAATTTCAGCAAGCTGCTCTTTACATGTTCCCTGGAAATCTGCTGCTTCTGTAAGAATGTAGATGGCATTGTCATCCCTTAGCCCAGGACTGATCAAGAGTTAGAGGTTATTCTGAACACCCTCTTTCTGAAAATAGGCCCAAGTGGTATTTAGAAGCCCTATCAGCTGTGAAAATGAAGACCAAACACAACACTAAGGTCAGCTCAGATCTCAGGCAGAACTAAATCAAGAAACATTTACAAGTATTTCTTGGTTTGCTTCAACCTAATCTCTCCCTCATTAAAACCAACCAACTAAACAATCCCAAACTACAAAGAAACAAACAAAAATACCCAAATACACACACAAAAAAATCCAATGCAACATCTGGTAGATTTTACCAAACCTTTCCTCACAGCAGTAACGCAGGAATCACAAGCAGGGACAAGAAGACAAGTGCCCAATATTACTGAATATCATCTAACCATGATAATTGCCTGGATGCAGCAGAACAGGGGAGAGAAGGGAGCTGGGAAAGTGAGAAGCAAGGGCTGATGACAACAAAATCTTGGTTAGGAGCTCATGTAGATTCAAGATTTTTCAGATATTTCCTCTCCCACAGGTACTTCCCTCCCTTTTCAAGGGAAAAGCTGCAGTACCACAGAATCCACCATGTGGTGTCTGTTAGCAAATGTTGACTTTTTCATGGCAACTGGTGTAGGTACATCTAGATTGTGTATTTAAACATCACAGTTTTGTTTTCATTTCTTGCAAGAAGCATTTGACTGAGGTTAATGTTTTATATCAACAGAGTAAAAATAGCTAATTCTGGGCCCAAAGGTCATACACATCAGCACAACTTGAGTTCTGAAGTGCTTTTAACCTTGATTTTTCCTTGTATGCCAGGTCCTTTAAAATATACAACACATTTAACCCTGTCTCACAAGCAAAGGGGGAAAAAAAAGAAACCAAAGATGTTTTCACTGTCTTTGGAAGACCATAATCATTTGACAATCAGAGAGATCTGATTGTATTTGAGACAGCACTTGCCAGGAAATACATGAGACAAATACAATTCACTTTAGAGAAAGGACTACAAATCAGAACTATCAAAAGACAGGAAAGGAAAAAAAAACCCAAAAAAAAGACATCTTTCCCATCTGATTCATTAGATTTTTGGCACCCCAATTAAGTTCTGACAAGCTAGTATTCCAGGCACAGTAAAATATTGTTGTTCCACTAGGCTTGCTCCAATGTTTAGTCATAAGATCCATACAATAATAACAGAACAGTGGCCTATCTTGACCAACAGTACATTAGTTATTATCTGCAGCACAAACACCTACCACTTTATACTAACATTTTGGCAGTTAATCTAAACATAGCACTTAAAGCTACATCATAATTTTGAGATCTAACTGGGTCATTTTCCTTCCAGCTGGCACCAGTAAAAAGTATTTTATAACAAAAAAGTAAATGAAACTTTTTTACAAGAGGTTTTTTTTTTTTTCCTGCTCTTTAATGGCAGGAGCACAAGTATGATTTCAAGCACACACGACACATTTTTCAAGGCCTGTTGGTGGTGATGCTAAGTGAGTGAATTACAATAAGATTTATTGTGCAGTGCTGGATGTCTGATTTTCCATCCACTGCTGGGAGCTTCAGTTGGCGGGAACTAACAGAGGAGCCTATTATGCACAGCCTGGTTCAAAATGTGGGTTTGGTGCAAATCCTCAGGCACAGGAACTTACTGCACATGCTGGCATGGAGAAAGTTGATGAAAAGAGGGAAAAAAAAAAAGACTTTTTAAGTGGCTTCTTAAATATTTAGTAATCCATTTCTTCTATGAATTGTTTTGTGAGAAAGAAGGGGGAAGGGAGAAGTCACGAGAGATTTACCTGTAAAACTGGTGTCATGTTCTATGGATAGAAAACAAGATAACTAATAACTTACTGTTATTGTAGCTGGATTCCCTGCTGACAGGACTCAAAATGAACAGGAGCTCACCAGAAGTGTTCTCAATATTTTACTTCTCCCATCCTTTTTTTTTCCCCCATTTTCTTTTTATTTCCCCTTGTAGGCACTGGAAACACAAGTTCTTCTTTAAATAACTGCCCATAGACTTCTTTTCCTTACCCTCCTCTACCTTTTTCTGGCTTTCTCAAATGTTCCACGTACACACCCAGCTAGCTGACTTGATGTATAGCCCACTCAAAAGTGGAGAGGGGAAATACTGGAAGGAAAAAATGAGAAGACAAAATCAGAACAGACGCAACAAGAAAAAACCAAAACCTGGAGGAGAGAGAAGAAGTGAGGCTACAGAGCTCAGAACTGCCAGAAAGAGATCCATGAAGGACATGAGAGGTTAGCAGGGATCAATGGATGGATGGATAGAGAACTTGAAAGAAGGAAAATATAGAAAGAAAATAATTTACGTGGGAATGGAAATACCAGTTGGAGGGTGCAACAGACTAAATGACATGTTCAGAGTAGAACTGGTATCTGTCCTGCTGAGCCACAAGCACATTTTCATTTTAATACACTGAGCACCTCCTCTCAGATGTGTAGTTGGAGACAAACTCCACTGCCACTTCCTCACTTCCTTGGGAGCAGCTTCTCAGGGGGACCTTCTTTACAGAGTCTGCTCCACACTGGCACTCAGAAAAGGCATTTGGCTTTAATGATGCAAATCAAGAAAACGGTGAAAAATACCCAGTAGTCCACAAACCTGATGTTCTTTCTCATTGGTTTGAAAGACTCATATATCCAAACACAGTATGATGTCCCAAGCTCACAGGACTGGGATGAAATGGGAATAATGCCTTTTCCTGTCTCTTGGTTTATGTTAGGTACCATTTACTACTCTCATAAAATCTGCTTCTACTATAAAATTTGACGTCATCTTTTCAATTTTCTCAAGGGCGCTGGTTCACTGTCTAGAACCTGCAGTGTAGTTCCTTAGCCACACACGGGATGGCACTGTTAAAGTTAGTCCTCACACACCAGATCTCTCCTCCACTCTGACTCTTTGTGGGCAGCAGATTCAAAGCTTTATTCCCCAGAAATGTATCTATCCCCCACAAACTGACATCACATATTTTTATGCTTGGGCACTCATTTTTTTTTTTTACTTTGTACCAAACATGGAAAACCAGTACCCATAAATGTATTAATGCTAATGTTGTGATTTTTTGAAGGTTTGGCAGCAGAGGGGAGAAATAAAGAGTTTGGGTGCAGTATAATATTGTGGTATTTCATTCTCTCCAGAGATCTATAATTTTATGCATGTTGAAAAAAAATGTTAAGGAAACTTAATGTATGGAACATAAGGAATCAATTTTCTTCCTTAAAGAATAAAACCTCAAAAATTTTTAAAAAAACAAAACAAAAACAAATAAACCAAAACAAAAACACACCTTTGGGCTATAAGCATTAAAAATATCATTCCAAATTGAACCATCCAGCAAAACAGAATGCATAATAGAAAGAGTAGGCAGAGTTAAGGAATAACCATTAATTTTTGTCTCCTCTTTGTAGTCACATGTCTCTTAATTGTCACTCAATTTATTAGCAGCCTGTAATTTTATGGCAATGCGACCATAAATTCTAAATACGAGCAACAGCAGATGGAGACTCCCTCATGTCATTGACTGAGTCAGAACACAGGACTTTGCAAAAGTTTTTTGTTGTTAGGTAAATGCAGAGAGAGAAGGAGGTCCAAAAAAGACAAGTAAAATACAGTTAGAGTCCACACTAAAGCTAAGTCTCCAAAATACAAGCTTTCTTCAGATTTCTGCTGCTACACCCTTGCCAAAAATCCCCTTCTGATCTCTAATCAACAATCAGCTCCACCCCATGCAGGGTAGAAGGGTGACCCCATGACTGTCATGCAGAAAACAACCTGGTATTGTGCAGCACCCCACTGCTCTGGGCTGCCACAGAAGCATGGCTCCAGGAACAGCACTTACCTGCAGGTGATATTTAAAAGGAAAACCCACACATACCCTTGCAGGGGCCTTTAGTACAACACACACATTGTGTGGCCTGCAGTCTGGAATGGCACATTATATAATGCAGTGCCAGACAGGCTTCTCAGCACTTAGGTTCAAAAACAAGCACTAGACATAGCACATCCTTGATGTCGAGGCCTTTCTTGGCCAGCAGGAAGGCTATGGAAACTCAGTGTTATTTAAAATGGCCATTAACATCTGTCCTTTGACAGTTCCAGGGGGCTGGAACTGCAATTTCTTGGGGTATATCTTTACCCAGTTTGGTGTGAGAGCTAATGGTAACTGCAACCCTCTTCTCCACTAATTTCTCAGCTTAAGAAAATACCACATTATGCTTGAGGAACAGAACTTCCATGCCCAGGAAAATTCCCTTGAAATGTCATCAGAGACCTTTGAGACATATGGATTTGGCACAAGACATGGTAAGGAGGGCATAATTATATCAAGCATCCAATACACAAACCAAAGCAGACCAACTGAGATAACCTCTAATTTTACCACCCTTCTTTTCTGTAGGCTGCCACCCTATCTCTTCTCAACCCTTTTTCTCCTTAATGGATGCTGCAACACCCAGGAAAACTGCCTACCCATGGCATTGACACCAGGAAATCTGGCTGCACTTGTGTCTCTCTAGACTCTACATATCTTGCTCCTGTAGTATTGTCAAAACTCACTCAGACCACAAGGAAGGGAAAATAAACAGGTGAAAGGTGCTGCCCACCAGCAAACACCTTCACAAAGCATCCAGTGTGTTCAGATCAGCATTTTGGGGCAATTGTTCCCCTCCAGGAGCTCTACTGCAGATGTCCCATGGAGTCCTGGACTTGAGCATGCTTTGTTCTCAGTAAGAGGGAGCAGAAACATTGCCAGCTGAGGAACACTGCTCCCCAAAGCTGAGAACTGAAAGTGTTTATTGTTCATTTTCCAGAAAGTTCTAGCATCTTAAGATTTTCAGGGGGGGCTAAAAGAATTAAGTACTTCTAAAACTAGGAGGTGCCTCTAAACCTATCACTTCTAAATATAAAATTTATATATCTCTGTTTTCAAGTCTGCTCTGAAAGACATTTAGGGGCAGATTTTACTATTCTCAGGCTTGGTGCCTTATTTTCAGTGGGCACAATGAAAGGTAACACAGATTCCTCAGTCAAAGCCTTTCTGGTCACCAGGAATTTACCACTGTGGTGGCTTGATAGGACTAGGATTTCTCTCAACAAGTTTTCACTCTTTTTTCAGTAATTCACACTGTAAACTATTGTCTTCTTTCTTGAGAAAATAAACCCAAAAACTCCTGAGCATATGAAGAATCCATCATTCAGAAACACAAGCAGATGAAACTCCTGATTATTACGAAGTAAAAATCCCAAGATCCATTAGCCTAACAAGAACCCCATTTGCAGCTTAAAAAAACAAACAAACAAAAGTGTGAGAAATTATGCATCTGTTCCCACCAGCAGCAGTAAAAGCTAGGAGCAGCCTTGCACCCAGGCAGCTACATTTTGGGTGCCAATATCATATTAATTACATTAAAAATGGAAAAACAGAAACCCTTCTGCCTTCTTCATTTAGCTCGTAACCACTTTTTCCCTATTTTTTTCTAGAAAACGAGTGTTTTTCCATTTAAAAGGTGAGAGCCACTCTGTAGTTACAAGTGGTACTTTTTGACTTTCTTAATACAACCCTGTGGCTACAATTAACACAACGGATAAATAGCAGATCAAATTAAGGTCTGATCCTGTTTTACTCATAGGTGCAATCCTCACAATAAATTGCAGGTTAAGCTGTTGGAGGTAAATGAGGAGAGGTGGAAAGCATGCCTGAATTTTAAGTGTTCAGACATTTAAAGCAAGTGTGAGAGAGAAGATAAGCAAATATCTAGACAGAAAATTTGAAAACTTTAGGAAGATTTAATGATTATTCTGAGATTCCAAATGCAGCACGTTTTGCACAAAGATTTAAGAAAAGGTAGGAAATGTGAGGGTTGTCTATATGAGTTATTTAATGCTTACTTTTATCCCTCACTTGGGAATAACATTTTCAGAAAAGAAAAAGAACAGTATTTTTCTTCTCATTATTTCAGAATGCTTTATGTTCATTTCAGAGCCCCACTGTCTTTGAAGTTTGGGGAATAAGGGAGCACAGACTGTTTCCATGCCTGGTCTTATTGTTGTGGAAATCCACTACTTTACCCCATTAAAAATGAATAAACAACTGAACTAATTTGAAGTTCTCCCCAACCTGAGACTTTTTCGGGCATCTTAAGGCTGCATATTGTCTGATATGTTCTGTTTGCAATTCAATCACAAACTCCTTGCAGCACAAGAATCAAAACATTGCAAAAGAACTGTCTCTAAGTATGATCAGGCCAAGGATTTTCAGGGAGGGATTAATGAAGGAAGGCAGCTTTATGAATCATTGTCTGAGGCACCTAACATCTAACATGAATCCTAGGACTGTGTCTAGAAAAATCCTGTGCACTTACTGCCAAATGCTGAAGGAACTGTCCTCTTCCCTTGACACCAGTCATGGCAGGACATACTCAGAACCTAAGTGAAGCAACCTGGTATCTCAAAAAAAAAAAACAATTACCAGGTAATTTAAAATAATTCAATATCCTTCATACCTTGAAGTGTTGACCAAAAAATATATATATTATTTTTTTAACTCCACTCACCCAAATTATCAAAAAGTGCTAGTGAGCTCTTTTACACTCTTCATCACAGCACTTTCCAAACACCCTGTGCCTACTGAGGTTGCTCAGTTACACCAGAGATCTTCTATTTGTTCTTTTTCTCCATTAAACATTAGAGAACACTGTGAAGAAAACTCAAGAATATGCTCAAAACCTTTGTCTTTTGTTTCTACTTGGAGAAAGACAGGAAAGACCAGGACACTGGTCTCAGCTGGGGGCACTGAGCCCATCAGGTCCTTGGTAGCATCAGTCCCACAAGAAGAGTTGTGTGGTAGAGCCTAAAGGACAGAACCCACAGCTCTTCTGTTCACACTGCAGCATTGGTAGCATTGGGGTCCCACTGTGGGTGCACAGGTAGATTCAAAACAAATTCCTCAGCAGCAAAGGCTGAAGTAGGAAAAAATAGAGACTGGGTCAAAATTTAAAGTTGTAACTTGAATCATCAAATTTTCTTGGACTGTTCATATCTTTTGAGTACTGAATTACAGAAGGAATTAAAGTTGTTTTCCTGTCACTATCCTGAGGTCATTTTGAAGGCACTTTTGCTTCCAGCATCACCTTGGAAGTCACAGTGTGCTCCGTGCTCCTCACATCCCTTCCCAGTGACACAATCCCTCTGCAGCCTCTCCCAGGGGGCTGCCCACAGCTCCGGCCACCCAGCACCAACACCCTCAGCAGATGGGATGCAGTAAATGCTGTAAACACTCCCTGCTTCCCCTCAGGTCACAATAAACCCAAAATAATCTCTTGGAGAGGGACTGGAGGCCCCCTGAAGGGAGGGAATGCTGTGTTTGTCCCTGGTTCCTCTGCTGCTGCTGCCCTGCGGGAGGACAAGGTGCAGAGGACAGAAGGAATGGTGGTGGGCAGGGAGAGCACAGGGCAGCTGGGGGTCTGGAGGGGTGGCAGCCCTGTCCCCACAGAGGACACAGGGCTGTGAGGGATGCAACAGCCCTTGCCCTCAGCCCTGTTGCCATGGGCTGCACTAAGATCAACCTAATGACCAACTCAGCAGTCTTCCCCATGGAGGGCTGGGAGCAGCTGGTGATTTCTAAGGGTTATATTAATTTTCCCATAATTTTGTAATTTTAGAGGGCCACCTTAAATAACTGATGAATTGCAAGTACAGCAAATGAGCACTAAACCATCTATCACAGAAGAAAAGAGCCATTAATCTTTTAGGAACTATTGCACATTCACTCTTGTATACAGAGAAGAAGGGAAGTGGTGCCATTCTTAGCACAGACTATTGCAGCTCAGCACAATAACATTGTGTGAATATTCATATTTATTCATTTTCCCTGAAATAAGACCTTTTTTTCCTTAGAATAATCTAAAGCTGCTAGGATAGCTGGTGCTTCCCTCCTGTACCTGGTATTTTATAAAGTCACAGAAGTGTTAGGGGGTTATGCAGGTTCTGTTCACAGGAGAAGCTGACAGATCATATAAACTAACTTTGCCTCACTTTTTTCTTCCAACCCATATTGTAGTTGTCAAAACCAGAAGAACTTTCTAGTTTCTACAGTAACACTCCACAAAAGAGGTATCTTGTACCTAAAGGTTTTTCCAAAAGCTCTTTTCCCTGCATGATCTCTCAACACGTGGCAAAAGACTTGCATTTCTTTTTGGGTGGGTGGGTGGATTTGGGGGGATTTCTTTTTCCCTCTCCAGCACTTAGCCTTTGGTTTTCCAGCAGCTGCAGCTATTCTAGTGGAATTAACTAAGTCTGCAATCAAGTGTGGATTTCCTGATGTTTGAATAAAAGATATTTCATTGTGATTGAGTAATTTGATCATTAAAATCTATGATCTCCAGATTTTCTGAATTAAGTCAGTTAAGTTTTAACCAGATCCTGCAAAAATTGAGAGGAGTTTATCATTCTAAGTGTTTTGGATCATACAAGGGACTTTGCAATTCAGTTGAACATAAACTGACCGTTTTCCCTGATTTTCTTCCATTAAAAAGAATAAATAGGGCTGTTGCAAAACTCCTTATCAAGGCTGTTCATTGGGATGCAAACTTAACCATTCGTTTGCCCTCAGCCACTTCATCCTCCAAAATACCAGCCTGTCTTCCTGGCTGGGAAAGGGTTGTACACATTAATAGCCCAAGACAATTACTGTAAGTGCTGAGGAACATGAGAATGAGATGCAGATGTTGGCCAGGCTCAGATGCTCTCATTAGCTGTTATCTCCTGTTGCAACAGTGGAACATAAACCTTCTGGGCTAGGAGGACTGGGAGTCTAATCCAGTAAGGCAGTAACTGTGTTTTCAATTTTGTAACCTATTTGTGATTGATTAGTTGTGAACACACAGTAGCTAAAAAGAAATTATTAGCCATCATGGGGGTTTAGTGACAGAGATACCTTTCCACTTGGTGATTGCAGAGTCTTGTAGGCTAGGGTTCTGCTGCACAGCTCTGGATCATAGCAGAATATCTCTATTTTCTGATTTTGAAATACAATCCCTGTGGCCTGACTTAAAAGAAAGGTTGGTCATGCATCTGAAGTGTGAGGTACCCTATTAATAAAATTAAAGTTGGAAGTTATGGAAGTAATGCAAGAGTCGGGGGCTTACACTTAATGCTTGCAAGTTTTGAGCTCACATCCCACTTTTGAAGCCTAAATTAATATACCTGCCTGGTTTCTTCACACATCTTGAGAGTCCAGAAGAGTGGCAAAAAAAAAGACCCAAATAATCAACATGCTTTTCTTTTACAAATTGATTATTTGAGGAGCATTATTTAAAGCTGTAATAATAACCTTTTTTCTTATCTAGTGATCCTTTGCTGATGAAATACAAAAGCAACCAAAAGTCCAAGAGGTTTTAATAGAAGTTAGAGAAGCTTTTAAACTTTGTGGTGTCAAAGTAAATTAAATTGTCCCTAAGTAGTCCTTAATACAGCTGACCACAGTGATTTCTACAGGGCAATTATGGTTTAGTGTGTCAGTCATCCAGCAGGCATTAATACAAAGCAGAACAGCTCAGAAGAAGTTTGTTATGGACTGTCATGTCAAGGAGACCAGTGCTAACCTGAAACGGCCTTGATATTATTAGAACTCACTGAGGGTCAGATTCCAATTAATCCACAGATTTAACAGTCCTCTGCTCTAGTGGGTCCTGGTACAATTAAGGAATAACAGATGACAGGAAGGATACTTCCTGGCAGCCAATGACCAATGGCAGTATTTGAAGGCCCTTAACCCAGCTGGTCATTAACTGCTCAGAGACACAACCTGGAGCTCATATTTTCTATTATAAACCATATATTAAAGATATAAATCAACAGCTACTTTTTCCTCCTCCTCCCAATCCGTATGAACTGCTGCTGTTGGGCTACCGTGGTAGCAGTTAATCACCACGGGAAAATCCCAGCAGGGAGACAGGCTCGTGCCCTACCTTGGAATCTCGAAAACCCCAAACTGCAGCCATCCTGAGGGCTCCCAGGGAACCTGCAGCTGGTGAGCAGAGTTTGTGCTCAGCCAGAGGGAGAAACAGCTGAGAGCAGGAGAAAGGACCAGAGCAGCAGGGGCACCTCAGTTCCCGTATTTGTTGTGCTCTGTCCCTTCTTTGGTGCTTCCAGTGCAGTAGGGCCCTCCTCCTGTGATGGCTGGAATAACCGTGGTAAATTAGGAGCTTATTTATTTTATTTGTTGCAGCAAGTTGGTCAGAGGTGCTGCTCTCCCCAGCACCAGGAAAAAGCAGTGTGCTGCTCTTGCTGTACGGGTTAGCCCCCAACACACGGCCTTGTCCAGAAGAGTGCTGTACATGTGGAGACAGCCCCCTGTCCTGCGTGGCAGTTAGTGCACATTTTTTTTAGACTGACGTCTAGAGATGTCACATGAACATTTTTTTTTTGATTGACACCTAGGGATGTCACATGAACAGTTTGTGCCTTCCTGCTGCAGAAAGCAGTGACCTTTTGTAGCCCTTGCTTGGTTTGCTTTTCATTGTACTCGTGTAACAACCCAGCTGACAGCACCAGTGTGCTCCAGATTACTGATCAGTCCTCACAGCTGCAGGTTCTGGTAAGAAAAAGGAGAAAAATCACATGGCAACAGGTATGTGGGGGGGGAACAGAGGAAATAAATTGAATTAAATTGCACAAGTCAATATTTATGTATTTCTCCACTATATCACACTGGTCAGACTCCTCATTACCATCCACTGTTGACTTTGAAGTATTCCACCACACAGGTTCACAGTGCAGAATGTCATTTTTAGGAAGTCCAGGTATGATGCTCTCTCCAAGGAAGAAAGGATTCTGTCCCACTGGGATGTTTCAGGGTGGTTTGTGCACCAGCTGAAACTTGGCTAGAATCTGATGTCATGGACAACCAAAAGACTCTGTTCCATTTCTGCTCCAGTACAATGTAATTTATTATTTTCCTGTGAGAACCATGACTAATTGCTAAGTCAGAAACCAATCACAACACACCAATGGCAGCAATTTACAGACATGGCAATATGGCAACTATAGGCTTTTTGTTATTTAACTTTGGTTAGTTTGTTTAAAGTTATATGCAGCGGCAAAGGGGAAGGCAAAAGAAGAGGAAACATGAGAACTGTTTTGTCTCATTTCTACTCACTAAAAACCCTTCTGAGATTATGTTGCTACCAGCAGCATTTCCCGCACACAAAATTGACAGTATTCAGTGAACATTGTCAAATTAGATTGGTTATCATGCATGTCTTTTACAGCATATGGTGTTAATGGATTTCAGAGGCTGAAAAAATGCCTTCATAGACTAGAAAGGCATGGGCAAAGCATGAGAGCAGTAAAATTCAGTCACCAAATTTACAGGAGGCCAGCTGAACTGGCCTAGGTGCACTTTCTCATCAAATCATCATGGTCAGTCTTTAATTCTACATTCAAAGGAATAAGGGATGCATAGAAGAAATCACACACACGTCTCGTAAAACAAAATTTATCTTTAATTTGTAAGTGTCAACAGCAGTACAAAAGATGGAGTGATGGTGAATAGATTAAGGGTAGAGAGGACAGTCTTGAGGTAAATGAGCATAAATAGGCAGTCTTATAGACACTCCCCTGAGGGGTCTAAACCCCCATCATGGCATATACTGTATCACCCAAGGATGACATGTTTAACATATCAGGAAAGCACCTTGTGCAAAAAAAAAAAAAAAAAAAAAAAAAAAAAAAAAAAAAAGAAAATTTAAAAAATCCCTCCCACCCGAAACATGTAGGTAAGGTGCCAACGTACACCAGAACATACTGTATATGGACAGTGTCTTTCAATTTTGTCTTTTCCATCAGTAACTGAGGCAGAGGAGGAGAAGACTCTTAAAAGTACCACTGAAAGATTATTTAATATTTAATTTACCTCACGTCAATACTGCACAACAAAATCCAAGAAGTCTGTTTATGCAATGAAGCAGAGCTAAGAATAACTATTCTCTTTTTTAATCTGAGAACAGATTTTTTTTTTCTTAAATCAATATCCTTAGCAAACTTTTTTCTTTCTTTTTTTTTTTTTCTTTTTACTGTATCAAGAGGAGAGTGTGAGATGTGATGGCAACCTTTAAGTTCATTTAAAAACTTTACACTGGACTGTACAAGATTTTTTTTTTTTTGATAAACTATTTACATTTTCAGACTTTAAAACATATTCAAAGCAGCAATAGACACTAGTTTTTCCTCTAAACGCCCAAATAATTACCGGCCATGGGCCCAGGTAGGTACCTGCACTGTATATAGAATTTCTACAAAGAAAACCTGCCCATTAAGTAGCCAGTGGCTGTTAAACAAGCAGCCCTCGCCAGTAAGAGCTGCACCCACGGTGTTGCTATAGGAATCAAAGCATAGTACCTTGACAAGAGAGTCTCAGTTGTCCCAACAGCTCTACACAAACTTTACAATTTGAAACAGCAGCTAGCATGTCAGTCCAGCATGTCAGTGAATTGTGCTGATTAAATTAACATAGAGTACAATCTCACAATATACATCACAAACAAATTACAATGTCAGGAAATAAGAGTTACAGTAAGATAAGTTATGTAGTAACAGCTTATAAGCTTGTCTTAATGTAATAAAAAAAAATTTTACATGGGAAATACAATAATGAATGAACATAAATGCTAAGCATTCTAGTTTGCTACAAGCTGAAGAAAGGTACAAGAAAAAAAAAACAACATTGCTTTCTGGAAAGCAAAACACAAATGACAAAGGAAGACAAACGGAGAATGCACACTAGCAGGTCTGCAATGTGCAGCATACAAACAGTTAAATATTTGCACATTCCCCATATTCCAAGAGCACCAAGGACCTCACTTGTGGTTTTTAGAAAGCGGAAATTACAAAGCAAGCCATGTCACTAAGTTGCTTTATAGCTTTCATATTGCCATAAATACCAATTTGATAAGTTTTCCTTCAGCCCAGTTCACCCCACCCTACCCCTTTT
Organism: Haemorhous mexicanus; assembly: GCF_027477595.1. NCBI lineage: Eukaryota > Metazoa > Chordata > Aves > Passeriformes > Fringillidae > Haemorhous > Haemorhous mexicanus. The sequence continues at coordinate 15,511,719 of NC_082346.1, forward strand.
ACCCAGCATGTGAAATCTCAGAACACTTCTTTGTCACCATTTCCAACAATTCTGGTAGTAAACAAAGGGCGTCGGATTAAAATGAAATGAATTTGCATATGCATTGTTTTTTCCTTCTGTAGCAGGGCATTGCTACATTTCAAAAATGTAGCTTGATCTGAGAAAAATCACAGATTTACCAAAAAAAAATGTTTGGACGTTTCTTTTAAAGGAAAAAGCGTTTTGTAAATGATCAAATGGGGTCATATAGTATCATTCCTTTAAAAGAACATGCTGAAGTGCCACCTTGAATCTTAAAAAAGCATGCAAAACACCGAGGGGTCCAAGCCATTCCTTAACTTCTCATAAAAACATGAAGAACTCTATCATACATCCTGCTGGCTGCATCTCCAGTGCAGTTGTTCTTACTGTGGCCCTGGCTCAGCAAAGCTCACCCCACTTGACACCAACACTGCACTGCTCCTCGTGACCACCGTGGAAGCACAAACGTGCTTCATGTCAGGCAGGTAGGTAGGTGTTTTTCTGGGGGAGGATGGGGTCTAAATCTTGCAGAATGTGTTGCTGGGAGATGATTTTGAAATGCCATGACTTTTGTGTGGCCAGAAACCAAAATGCAGAAAGCCAACCCAGAGATTACATGGCACTGGGAGGTGGTTGTGTTGTGTTTATCCAAAGCAGAGGCTGCTCACAGCTGGCTGCTGTGCACTTTGCCCAGGGTGGTGTATTTATTGGGGCTAATGCTGCTGTTGGGTTTGCATTTCCATCCCAGAGCCATCCCCTTGTCTTTTCCCTCCCCCTGCACCTGAGTGCACTGATTTAGGAGCACTGTGTCGGGATCCTGTGAATGCTCAGCAGGTGGTTTCACAAGCTAAATGGCGATGCCCAAACATACAGGCAGACCAGAATCTGGCCAGTTCTCCAGACTTGTTTCTGCACAAAAACCCTGGAAAGCAGTATGGTTTCCCTTGGGACCTTTCTCTTCCATTTTTATAAAATAAGAAGTGAACAATTCTGGCTCGTACCAGACTCTTTGGGGAGCCTCTTTCTCTTGAAGATAAGTATTTAATAATTTTCCAAAAGAAAATATATTGTATCTGTTAATTAAATAAAGTGTTCACAGAGAAAATAGTATTACTATATTAGTGCTCCTGAATGGAGGTATTTTTCCAGTCAGTTTCTAAGGGGCCTCAAACACAAAGCTTCAGAAGCAATTCCATGAATCCTCTTTGTGTATTGTGTGAACAATTTCTCTGGTGTTATAGCCTAATGTAACAATAATGTGATTAAATGGAGGTACAACATAAGGGTTTGATATCACTGAATCTTGCCTGTGTTGCAAGGGCCATTTCAGTCATTTTAATCTTTCAGGGATATGCTTTTGACTTCCAAATGGCATTCTTGTCAAGTAAAATATCTCATTGGTTTTACTTGGATTCAGAAGACTGTGTTTCCCATCAAATGTAGCCAAAATTCGGCATGTTTCATGTATCAACTTTCTAAAAAAGAAGAAAGTGTTCCCTGTTTGTGGAATATGCTATTAAAAATCAGAGAGAGCACAAGTGAGGCATCTTGCTGTCCCAGCTACAGGTCCACAATACTGCGCTCACACTGCGGGTGTAAATTCAGCATCTACATGAGGTACAGTGACTTGTCAGCATTTAATATGGACCAACATACACTGATATAGAACAAAAGTAAATACATAACTTATACTTCACTAAGTATCCATGAACAAAAAATAAAATTCTATTTCCTATGTTATATTTACACAATTTAAAAAAAAAAAATCTAAAATGAGATGGCAAATTCATCAAAAAACTTTGTTTTGAGCTCCGATTAATAAAGTAAAAATGTTGGGTTTCATCCTTATGATTGTCCTTCCTTGATTTCTACTGACATTTTAGAGCCAATGTCGGCTAATAAATAGAATAACACGCTCATAGGCACAATTCAGATTCAAATATGTTCCTCCCACTCCCCCAGCCAGTAAATGCAATTTTTACCAGCTGGTGATTCCTGAACAGCCAGTCATTTTCGAGAATGTGGCTTTAACATACAGAGCATCAGCATTGAGGCAGGGCTGGAGCTAAAACAAAGTATTCATACATACATGTATTTTGCATAAATAAATGAAATAACAAGACATAAAAATGACTCAAATCCGGCAACTGTGAGGCAGGCCCACACGAGTCGAAACAGATGACTTTTGTTCATGTAGTTTTCGTACAACAGTTTCACATTAGTCAGAAGTGATAAAAAATACCATTTATATCCAGTGCTTATAACACTTACGAAACAACATCTGTGAGTGTGTGTTTTTTTTTGTACTACAAGCAAAATCAAGTTTCAGTCCTAAAGAACAGTCCTTTGTTCTCCACAAGCCTGCAGAATATTATTTTGGCATGGTCATAAAATTAAAAAAAAAAAAAAAAAATTAACCAACTAATCTAAATGTTTGCCTTTGTGCAAAAAAATAATTACATAAAATACAATGCTAGCAATACAGCATTCTACCTATGCAACAAAACCAGGAAAAAAAGAGAGCAAGAGAGAAAAATTGACGTGGGGGGAGGGAGAGATACTTCTAACTGGAGAATTATGTAAGACGTTAATAAATAGTCTTTTTTTTTTTTTCTATGAAATAATGATGTCCTCCCCCCAATCTGAGCTGAATGTATTAAAACCAGTTCAAATTCCCAAGCTATTTTAAGAACAAAAAACCACTTTCTATCAGTACCTTAGCCAGCTTAAAGAGGACGCTCACCAGCTAATGACACAGCATATGCCTTTGAAGACTTGGCTAGACCAGTTTATTGCTTATTAGACATGGACTCAGAACACAGTTAAATAAATATTAAAAATATAGCTTTTTTTTGTTCCAAATTACAAAATGGTCAGAGAAATTTGACCATTGTGTTTCTATGCCATCATCTTTATAAATTGTCCTGTAAATTGAACAATCCTCTTTGTCTCGGGGGGTCGTTCTCTCACATAGAAACGTGATTCCAACAGTGGCAAAAATGGCTGTTTCTGACAGGACAGGGATCAGAGGGGCTGTCAGCAAGGAGACTGCTCCTCCACAGGGCATCCTGCCACTGCAGCTCACAGGAGTGTCTGCAGAGCAGGAGGCACAAGGACAGCCAGACTAACACAGGCTCCTTGCGTTGTCCAAAGGAAAACCCGTGCAGCTCCATGAGAAGATGCTCCAGACTTCCAGAGGAGCTGCTTTAGGCCCCCTGGTACCCCTCAGCCCGAGTCTGAATTTATCACCAGTGTGCTGAACACAGCCAAATCCAAATAAAAGAGTTGAGAATCTTCAGCACAGTTACACCTCAGGCCTATGGGAACTGTATTTATACAGTGATCTCTTTGTGAACAGGAGCAGAGTATGAGGGGAAAAAACAAAGGCAGTTTCTCCTCTGTCTTTGAAATCAAACAGATTTACAATCTTTGAATTGAATCTTGCATATTTCCCAGAATTTTCTCCAGCAATTGCATTGTTTCTAGAAGTAATACAAACAGAAGTTTTAATTTCTATAGCACCTTACGTCCAAAGATCCAAAAGCTCTTGACGAGTCACGTTCCCACATGACTAATATACAATAAATATTTTTGATGACCCATTTTCCCACCTTTGCAATTAGATATTTGAGTGTCCCTCCCTCCCCCACTTGGAGTCTCACAAATAAATCACTGCATAAATACTTAAGGTAGCACAGTTCCTTCAGGTGGCAATGGGAACATGATGTACAGAGCCATGATTTGCCACAGATTCCTCAGGCCCTAAAAATTCAGCGTGGTGGACTGTAAACTCAGGTTGGATTTTACATTTGCCCTTACTAAGTGTAGAGGTTTATAACTATAAACACATTTTTAGGGGTATTTGTACTCTATGTACATATAAAAGTACTCACTTTATTTTGCAATACATCTAGCAGAGTGTTTCCAAGTGCTCCTTGAACATACAGTGTTAGAGGAACAAGTGAATTTCTCACTCATAAAGGTCATGTTCATTTTAGTAGCAGGTGCACTTTTATTTTCAAATACCTGTGTGATTTAGGGAGGGGGAAAGAAGAGGCTCTTTAAAATATCAATAAGGAATTGTAAGTGTAATGCCACCAACTGTACTTTTAAAAATAAATATTAAGTATTTGGACCCTTGACATTCTGGAATGAATAAATTATTTAAGAGAAAATGTGTTAAGACTGAATGCAAGGGTTAAAAGCAAAGGGGTAGAGAATGTAATCAGAGGTGGCCTCACACTGCTAAGACAGGCCTGTCCATAGCTGGTGATCGCTCTTTTGTGCTTACTTAAAATTTCACACTAATGGCACATCAAGAGGCAAAGCAATTGGGCACATGCACTATGGCAACCATGTTCACTAATTAAGAATATCCTGTCTCCAGATTCCTGAGTACTTCACCATATTCTGGAAAAAAATTAGGTTTCATATATAAGTTTTTTTTTTTTTTTTAAGATGCCAAAGGATTGTCTAAGACTTTACAGTGTCTCATTTAAGACTTTTTTGTTTAAATGTTAAGATTCAAAAGTTATGAAAAGTTTGGCACATCAGAAGTTCAGCTATACATATGGAAAAAAAATGGAATTCAGAGACTATTTTTTAAAGACAAGCTATGATGCACAGGTGTGCACACTTGCGGACTTGTTCTGTTTCACAATATGAAATCTGCAGTTTTTGTTTTCTAAAATAATCCAGAATAAAAACACATTCACAACCTGTAGGCTGGCACAGCATACCTGAGTGAGAATGTATAACCCCCATCTAAAACAGTAACTTAAACCTTTATCAGCATCCAAACGGAAAAAGACAAAAGGTAAGACTTGTAAGACAGCTATTGATTCATATAAGTTCTCAAGTCCTGATGTCTGATATTTATGTCTTCATCTAAATTAAAAAAACAAAACAAAACAAAAACAAAAAAAACCCAAGTTCATGAAAAATTAGGGAAACAATCTGTCTCACACGATAAGAAACATTTAAGACCATTCTGCTGATGTAACTGTAGGAGCCACACATGCATGCAGGCTCTTTAAGAACTTTTGTTCAAAAAAACCCCAAAAAAACCCAAATGAGTCTGAGTACTTTAATTCTGTGAACACTCCTCAGTTGGCACTGACTGCCTCATGGGCTTCGTTTTCACTACTATAGTCTGATTTGGGATCATCCTCATAGTCCTCGTACATTTCTATTTCATCCTCTCCGTTCATCATTTCATTCCCAGGAAGGCTTCCGCTGTCCGTCTTCATACCATAAGTGCTCTGGATGACAGGGATGCTGGGCTCAGGGCTGGCAGAGGTGCTGGAGCAATCTGATGTCATCTGAGGGGACGGCGTGGTGGTCGCCATGGTAATAGCACCAGGGTACACAACTCCTGTTCCCGTGGTGATTGGAATCTGAGGCTGTTGTCTGCAAGGGAAAACAAGAGGGAAGTGTCACTGCCTGCGTGCAGAGGAGGGAAGACCTTCTGCAAGTCCAAAGGAAAGAAAAGCAGGTGGTTTTCTAGAAAGGCTCCATGTATTCCTCTGGGCTCAGAGTCCTCCATGGTATTGGTTCATTATCTCCCCCAAAGGACAACTGGGAACTGAAGTGTTTGCAGTCACTACCAGACATCCTTTCATGTACTCTACGTCTTTCTTCAAACCATAACACAAACTGGCACTTGGACAGAGACCATCAAAAGGCTTCAGGCACCCTGTCGTGCCTGCCTGATACTCTAGACACCATGTATCCAAAATCTAAACCCTCTAAACTCATGGCAAGAGCTTCTGTTAATGAGAGGACCTCAGATTACCTAAAACAGCAGACAGAAACTGAAGTATCTAATTTACTGTATAAGTGTCAAGTAGACTCCTACAGCACTTGGGCATTCTTTTGACATTTGATTGCTGGCTTTTGATTTTTATTTGGATCCATCATCAGAATGCCACTTGCTTTTCAGGATTTTATGTGTAAGACGGGGCTTTTGAAGCCAAGTACTTGAAAAAACAAGAAAACAAATCTGCCCTGGAAGATGCTGACTTTGTATTGACTAGTTATTGACCATACGTGCCGTTTTGCATAATCTGTTTAAAGAATCATACATTTCAATGCATTCCCAACCTTCTTTAGAGCAATATTGACTCAGTAACAGTGAACTGTCATAGATTTTAGCAGGAGAAACAGTGTCAGGTATGTTTGAATAGTCTAAGGAGTCTGCAACTTGACCACGATGTCATTCCATGCTAAATTCAAAAGGACATTTTATAAACCAGTCTCACAATTTCCTAATCATTGGCTAAATCAATACAGAAGATAATGTTAAGCTTATTTTAAAAACTCTAAATGTCGAGTCTTTATTGTTCATTGATCAAACTCTAATTTTGATAAATATCACACTAGAGAGTTACAGGGAAGCTGCACTCCTTTGGGTTTGGGTAGTGAACAGTGAAACCACGAGCACCCTGTGTAACACACCACTGAAATAGTTTGCAGTCCTGCCACGGCTGGTACTGCTAGCCTGACTCTTGCACAGCTTGAGAAATTCAAACATCTGTTGTGTAAGTCTCGTACACCTGGCTAGCAGCGAGCAGAAACGCAGTAATTCATTTGACACAGTCATTATACTCCTGTTTGCAAATGATGATTTGCAGATGATTTACAAACAGCTTGGGATTTTTCACTAAATTTTCACTTTTTAAATGGTCTGATAAATGTTCTGTGAAAACAATTTTCAGCCAATGTATTTGCTTGCAAGTGATTTTCTGCAAACATCTTTCAATACTTTATCCATAAAATTGAACACCTACCTCACATGGGAACATTCCTGGTTTAGGATTGCATGTTTTCAGGAGTATAAGCTATTACTGCTAAAACCCCACGAGTATCTCCTCCACAACTTTTAGACACAGAAAATGTTCACATTAATGAATGTTTCCACAAAGCAAAGGAAAAAGAGACCCACACATGGTCAACAAAAAAATCTTTGTAGTTGTCACCAGGCCGTACACACTTGCTTCTTTCTGACCTGCCCAACTAATAATCTCTCACCGGTATTTCTCAGAATAAATAAAGTCACAAAACAAAACATCACCAATTGTTCATCAAAGAACAGGATAATATCAATGCCCAATGTTGCTTTGAGAAAAGTTTTTACAACTCCTGTAACAGAGGTTGTAGAACTGACTCAGAGAATGATTGAGCCAAAGCTGCTGCTGTGTTACAGATGACATTAAGAATCAGAACACCAATATCCACCTCTATACCTCCCCTCCCCAAAAGGTTTGTGTTTTTTCAGAAGCAAATTGTCTTTTTACAAGCAGTAAGAACAATTTTAAAAGTCTGCTTAAGACAATGCTGTGACATATGTTGATGAAGTGATGGTTATCAGTTTTAAGGCCTAAAGGACAGAGAAATCCTGATGTTTAAAACTCAGTCAGCAGAACTCTTCTGCACATCCACATTTCTGTGGGACCGTGTACACTTGTCCAAGTACCACCCACTTCAAAGTATACATGGAGGTGGTCATCTGAGCATAAAGAAGCCAAATTCACAGAGGTACTTTTACTTGGGAGCCCACCAGGCAAATGCATGGCAAGCTACTGAATGCATCTAATTGTCGAAGAACTTCATTGGTATAGCAGGAAAGTTAAAGGCTTACTGAATTTGTCATTCATAAATGCAGTCCTTTTTTACATGTTAAACAAAAATCAGACATGCTGTGCATGCCTGCTGCTGGCTGGGTAATAACTTTAAATTACCTATATCTCACTGTGGAACTGTAAACATGTGGTAACTGTACAACCTAATTGGAAAGGGTCTCAAATTGCTACCCATTTGCTAGCAAAAAATTTGCTAGCACTTAAACATGGGCACCTACACACCCCCAGTAACTGGACACCTACCCCTGATTTAATACCTGTTATTATTTAGAGCTGATCAGGTTGTCACTGTAAATTCTGCTCTAGTTGCTACACTACCAGAAAGTCTTATTTTAAAATATCACAAATTATGTGGATGGCATATGTTACTAGAGATGAGGGTTATCATTTCCTAAGTAATTAAGTTCTTGTGGGGAGGAAAACAGAGCATTTGTTTAAATTCCCATTACTCTCCCTGAAAGGAAGAGTTGGAGTTTCTAAGCTACAACTCTGGTCATTACGTTTTCTTATATTTGTAGATCTTATACGCATTCATTTTAATGGAGCCTTTTTTTACATTAAATTCCACATATTTAATCATTGTCTCTAGCTAGAGTTTTCCCAATCATAGAACCTTGGAGGGGGGAGATAAAAACATACTTTACCTGCAAGCTACAGGTTACAATTCAGCTCGGTTGCACATGGAAGTTTTCTGCCTGTTAAGATTTCCAGAAAGCAACATTAATCTTCTGGTCTCTTCAGAGCCATGAGGAATGGTGGCACATCTCTACCTACCCTGGATCCAAACCACTCCTGTCCCCACCATCTCCTCTTTGACAAAGGAATCCTCATGTAGACAATTACTAGGGATCACTCTCCTCTGCTCTGCCAGCGCTGATAACTTGTCTGTCCACTCCGGTGCTTAAGATTTGGCCCAAATTATTTAAGTAAATATAAAAATGTAAGTAACACGAAAATTCTTAGCCAAACTGACCTGCTCACAAATTTGTGGCATTATTATTCTCAGTATTTTTCTGGAGAATGTTCCTCTTTTGACTTTTGCCAAACGAGCCAAACATTTAAATTGGTAAATGACCATTGTTTTCTGATCCCTTCCCAACCATTTTCTGGCAGCTATTTAAATGTCTGAAGCAGAAATTGATTGCATCAAGCAAAATGCTCATATGTTACACACCCCTGAAACTTACATTCCCATAAGGAATGAAATAACAGTAAATCTCACAAAAGCACCCATTGTGTACTTGCTTTAAGTTCAAGCTACAGGAGTATAACATTACAGACTTATTCAAAACCATAGCCTAGCAACATTCAGACTGTGTGTGTACAGTAGTTATAAACACTATAAAGGCTTTATTCTAAACATCTTAGTCTGGTAAAGCAGAGAAAAAAAAGTTGCTCTTACATCATTTTGTAGAGAAATGTATATAGCATATACCTCTATTTAGAGTGTATTAGACTGTAAAAATGACTGAGCTATGAATTATCTTTGTAAGACAAGGCAACAAAAGACAGACTCAACTTAAAATATCTGAATTTATGGTTTATATATGATCCATTTGTTAGCTCACATTTATTTATGCATTACAAAAAACTACTATTGAGGATAAATTGTAAATCACTTGAAGTCTGTTCGGGATTAACTTATGCTGAAGGTATCATTCACAAGTTCCATTAATAATTTTACTATTAAAAATAACTCAATTATTTTAAAGACATAGCTGGCTCCAGATTCAGCTTCCCCTATATTGAAAGCAGCAATTTTTTAACATACTCTGCATTTAACATGAATTATTTCTGTATATTATCTGCCTCATTTGGAACAAAATTCATTCATATAGGGATGCAATAGAAGGCCTACACACGCTGCAAGTTCCACTCTGCTGTTTAGAATACTTGTCAGTTCACAGATTTTGTTCTATTAGATATATAACAATTATCTGAAAACATTAATTTCCTGGACAATTTATTCCAAGAAATCTTCATTCTCATTCAATTCTGTGGAGGTTTTTCTTCAAAAATCAGAACAGAACCTAGCCATTCTTTGCCTTTTTCTCTATTTTATTTTAAATCCTGTCTAGTTTGTATCTTGAAATTCTTTAAACTCCCTTTTTGCATTTTAATAAGTTTTTCAAAGACTGTGGTTCAGTGAAGTGAGTAGTGTGAGCCTGTTGCAACAAGAAAGTTTGAGCCATGGAGAATTCCATGTTTGTGGTGGTGGGTGTTACTCATAGCAGAATTATCCTATGTTAGCCAGTGGCTCACCTAAGGGATTCTGGCAGGAATTACCCTTACTGGATTGCCTAAAACATAAATGAACATTTGGTATAAGAAAAATGCAAATACAATTATGAAAAATAAATTTTTTTCCTTGCTTTTTACTATTTCTTTTAGCCACCTGCTTTAAATGTGTATCTGACTCTTCACACATCTCTTACTCATCCTTTTATTCTGTGATGATATTTTGTTGCCATTTTGGTGTGCACATTCCCACTTTAATTGGTTTGTTCTTTAAAAAAAAAAGGCACCAAAAAAAAAAAGCCCAGCAGTACTTCAAGCAGTATGAAGCACTTGGCACATTTCATTGGAGTCTATTTGGTACTTTTGTTCTCTATCTTCCACTGAAATATTTACTGTAAACACAGAGCATATTCAATCCGAAAAACCACATTTGTCTCTTATTTCACTCTGAAGAGGAAACAGCATCTCAACTCTCACGTCTACAGTTCTGAAGGACGATTTATGTTGTTCCATCAAAACAGTGGAAAAATAATGGGGGTGTGAGGTCAGTTAGGAAAACTGTTCCAGCTGATGCTTTATGTGATATTTATGTTAAACACAGGGAAGAGTAAGTTTAAGAAGCTGATGGGCTCAGTTACTGTGTTTCACTTAGTTGTAATCTGATTTGGAAGAAATGTTGCTTTTCATTACTTAGTAAACTATTCTGCTGAGACAAATGATTCAGTGTTTTATGTTTCAGTTCAAAAAAGATGTTCTAGTCTGGCTTTTTCACTAATTTTACTTGGTGTCTTCCAATAAGTTTGTTTTAAATTATTCTTGAGGGAAAAGGGGAATTTGGGACAACAGTGGGAAGTCACAGGGAAGTATGAAATAATTTTTTTTTAAAATCCCAGCCTGTGATACCTCAGGACCATAATCTATATGCACATTGAACAGGAACATGGATCTCATTTCATCTCCATTGAATGCATCCATTAGACGTCACACTCCCTTTTCCATCACTTGCACAACTAAAACTCATTGGTTTTGGTCAAGTCCAGTGAATCCTCATATAACTGCACAGAGGTAGATCACTTTAAACTTCTTCAACATTAATAGAACACAGTGAAGTGGACTTAGCATAAATAGAAATCGGAAACAATCCTTTCAAAAACTGGTGACATTCTCATGGTCTTCACGATCACACTGTTGGACATACGAGAAAGATGTCACATCTAGTTTGCACCAGTTCAGTTTTGAATAGCTTTCAGTATATATATGTTTTAATAGGAATTCACTCTTTAGGTAGGCACTTTTAGAAGTTTCTTAAATCCATCCTCAATATTCACTCCCATTTAGCCATCAAATTTAATGTTTAAAACGCTACTGCTTAATGCTGTTTTGAATTAGCAAACAATTCTCAAATTGTTCAGACTGCTGTTTTGGCATTTCTTTTGCATTTCTTGTCTAGATGTGATTTGGTCTGTCAATCTGCTTTGGAAGACGTAAGCTAGAATTTCATTCTCTCAATCTGAATATAATTTGTGATGTACTGTATAAATTCAAATTTCTATTTAGAGTCCTATGTGCAATTTTGATGGAAGACTATTAGTAAACAATTTCCCTTAGACTGAAGAATAAAAAAAAACAATGTCATAACTATAGACTGGAAGACTATTTCAAGATATCAAAACCACTTCTATTTACTGATTGAAGAAAGAGCCCACATTGTTGCAGGCTGTACCACAAAATAATTGACTGCAACAGGAGTTCTGCATCCCAAGCCAAAAATGAGGGCACATAATCGACGTCAAGGTCAATTATCTGGTGGTGAAGTACCCAACAAAAGGAGACTATTGTGATTAGAGAAATAAGCAGAACATTGTGAATTTGGAAAGGCTGGCACTGGAGACAGCTTTTAGACTCTTTGTAAATCACCAGAAACATTGTGTTAGAGCACTGAGCATCACAGATTAATTCATAAAAAAAAAGAAACAGGAGCGAGAAATCAGTTATGGTGCAGTTGTTTCACTAGACTTTTGTTATCTTTAGCCTGTAGAGGTTTCATAGTGCTGCTTTCTCTGCTGAACACCAGAGGAGATACCCCTAAAAACACACACAGTGTTCTTAAAACTATGTCAGGATCTTTTTGGGCCATACATTTTGAGTTGTAAATCTACCCAGTCTATCTATGCACTACTTGAAAGACTCCTTCTAAAACTTATTTTAAAAAAAATTATATACTTCTCTATATAACAAAATTCCTAGTAGCTTCATACCTTGATATCATTCATTTGCCTGTGTTCTTCATGCAACTCCTCTCCCTTTTCCCCCTCTCCTGACTCCTTATTCTACACAGGATAATCCTTTGTGTTTCTCTCTTTGTTCTTTTCTTAATTTAGGAAATGATGCTGGAGTCATTACTAACCCAGAATGGATTAGCTTACTAAAAACTCACAAAAGACATGATTCAAACCTTTCAGGCTAATGGGAAACAACTTCTTTTGCCTTTAAAGAATTCCACAATCAGTCTCATAATCAGCATTCAGTGGCAAGCCGATAGCTCCATATTCCATCTTATGTTTTTAATAAGGTCTTACCGGTTCAAACCCTTTCCCTCTAAATGACATTAGTCAGTGACTTAAACAGATAAGTCCATTTGGTTTCAAACAGCGTGCTCCATCTTGGGAAACAACTGCAACAATTGTACTCACCCTACGGTAAAAAACTGCCTCATCTCCTGCCTCCGAGACCTCATCAGCTGCTTGTATTCACCAATGCGCAGTTTCTTCCCATCCACGATGCAGGTGCGTTTTGGTCGAGGCTTGTATTTGTAATTGGGGTACTTTTCTAGGTGGATTTTACTTAGTCGTGCCTGCTCTTCGTAATAAGGTTGTTTCTCTTGGTTTGACATGGACTTCCAGCGAGATCCTACGGACACAAGATGTTAGTGAGTGTCAGGTGGAGCAGGCTTAGCTGCGCACATACGCAACTCACAGTGCCTTCTCGCCGTAAGAAATTTTAATTAAGGTCCTTAAATAAACTGATTTAAATTTACACCAGTCTGCACATATATTGGCTTGCACAACCTGAGACACCTTGAAGGAACCCTGACTTTCAGATATTGCTGCAGATCAAGCATATGTAAACCTCTATTAAAATCACTTAAAATCAACAGTTAAGTCTCAAAATCTCAGCCTCGTGCTGCGAAACAGACTACTTAATTTTTTACAATAAGAGCATTAATCTGTGAGTAATTCCATACCTCTGTAATAGCACGCACAGTATGGTGGTTAAGGAAAGTCTGCAGCCATACTCTCACTGTTAAAAGCCTAACACATTGCCTAGGGACACAGGCTTCTTTGATATTTTTATGAGAATTTGGTTTATACACTCCTGCTAATAGATATTAATAGCTTGCTATGTAGCAGGAAAAAAGTATCAAACCTTATAGATTCAGCAAAGTTATGAACAATCCCTTGCTGTATGGGCATCTTAAAATTTACTGAACTTCTGATATAAGCTTGGCATAATACTGACACCTCTTTTAAATTCTATTATGCATATTATTTTTTGGCCAGATGTAATAAGCACACAGAACTGAATCTTACATTTCACAAACTCACATTGGAAAGACAAAAAGTAAAACAGAAAGCACACTGTAACTATATACACCACTTCAGGTACTGTAAACTCTCATTGAAAGCTGCACCAACAAAAAAGTTTAAAAATTAACACAGTGTACACAGGAAGAGGCAAAAGTATTCAGATCTCTTGTATTGTTTGTAAGGAGCTATCTAAACACTTGAACAGAGACGGGAATAAGAAATGCAGAAAATTGCTTTTTGGTGTCTTTTAGATGAATAAAACGATTACAGCTGTGGTAAACGTGGGTGGAAGCTATTCTTTTACCAACATTTTTCATACATCAACAAATGGAAAAGTTGTATAAATATTATCCGAAGCCAGCAATATTCTGTGTCAGTTCTAATATTTCAGTCTCTTTTCTCATTGTCCTGGAAAAGTTGCACAGATATTATACGGACACAGACTTATTTGTGGCAGAGCAGATACTGACAGGTTAATTCCATGGTTAACAAACACTCAATTGCTGGCACTTCTGAAATATTTATGCTGGAAGTTTACATTTTAATGAATACAGTTACTATGCTCCTAATAGTTTTTTTCACAGAATGCACACAAATAATATAGATTCCCTACAGCTGCCAACACTGAAACAGTGAAGGTTTTATACAAAACTGAAAGGCTATTCATATAACTCACTTATATGGTAGACAAAAATATGAGAACTACTAAGAAAGATTTTGGAAGTTTCAGGACAAAGTAACATTTATTTCTATGTATTCTTGCCTCTGATTGAACTAACATGCAACAAACTTTGTATTTGAACTCAGAGTTTACAATAAAATGATTACAGAGGAAACTTGATTTTTACTTTTATTTATTATGAGCTACATTTGGAATCTGTCTTTCACTTCAAAGACTCAAAAAGCAAATATAGGTTTTAACATTTCACCACTCATTCTCACGTATGTTTCTAATTCTCTGGAGGGGTCTTAAAAAGCAGATCAAAATTTCTCAAAAATGAGTCCATTTATATGCACAGTGGCAAAATAAAACCCATGGAATATTCCCTGGTTGTCCCGATCTATACAAATTAATACTAACTACTGTGTCTTTTACCTGAGCAATATTTTAATTGCACACTGCTAGGGATTAGCTTTCTGAATATTGCAATGTTTTGAACCAAACATTTTTTTGGATGTGAGGTTTGTATGTACAGGTCTTTTGAACTGTGCCAGGTTTCTTTCCTGATTTTGCACTAACATAAACCTCTGATTTTGATTTTGTACTTTTTTAACTTTATCCCAGGATGTACTCTAGCAAGTCCCATTTTGCATTCAGGTGATTTGTAGTTCAAGTGCATTCTAATGGGATCTTGCAGCTAATGGGACTTTACTGGGACACACTCTCACAACAGATTTCACAAAACATTCCTTTTCAATGCTACTAAGTTTTAAAGCAAGTTTTAAAGATGCTGTTGGCAATAAAAAGTATTAGGGAAGGGGAAGAAAGGGAAAAGAAAGGGAATAAAAATGAAAACAAGCCATGAATGTTCATTTGCATAAGTTTCGGTAATTCTAATTTTGGTGAACATCCACCAGGAAAAAATATGTCCTAAAATTAGAGAAGTTCATAGCACTGTAGAATGGTTTGGGTTGGAAGAGACCACAGAGATCATACAGTTCCACCTCCCTGCCACGGGGTTGCACCTTTCACCACGTTGCTCAGAGCCCCATCCAACCTGGTCTTGGGATGGGACATCCACAGCCTCTCAGGCAACCCGTGCCAGTGCCCCACCACCCTCTCAGTACAGAGATTCTTCCTACCATCCAACCTAACCCTTCCAACACATCTCCATGCCCTTTGCTTTGCACTTACCTAGGATTTTGCTGATGTTGGAGTTGTGCATGTCGGGGAAGGCCTGGAGGATTTTCCGGCGCTCGTCCTTGGCCCAGACCATGAAGGCGTTCATCGGCCGCTTGATGTGGGGCTCGCTGCTGGCGCGGCCCCGCGAGTCCCGGTAGACCCGGGCTTCAGCCACCGTGGCCCCTCCTGTTGGCCAACAATAATACTGCTGTAGTTTAGCTGCAGAGCCATTCACTGCTTTACTCCCTGTAACGTCAGGGCAGGAGGAAACAAGATGGATGCAAAACATTATTACGTGCATTAGGAAAGCGCTTTCAGTGCTGTGCTCATTTTAGCCTCTTTTGCTCTCTCTCTCTCTCTCCCCCCCTGCCACCAGATCTATGAGAGAGAGAGAGAGATGGCCAACCTGTGGTCTCAGTGTAGCTAGGCAGGCTTGCCCATCTGAGGTGACCCAACATCAAACTGAAGACACAAATTGCTCTGGTATTTCTCCAAGACATGGAGATTTGATAAAGTTTCCATCTGGGGCTTTACCATAAAATACATTCTCTGAATGCTTAACAAAACTCACATAAAAGTTACATTTGAGAATTCAAACTGATGTAGGCCTGCTGACACAAGCCATTGACAGCGACTTTGCTGCTTGAGCAGTGAAGCACGTGCCAAACATTTCATAAATTATACACCAGGTACATTTGTTTGGATCAGATTATATTAGGAGCTGAACATTCTAAAGTTTCATCTGCTCTGATTGAATTCTAGATGTGCTTTGAAGGATTTGAGCCACATATATGTAATAAAACTGTCTTCCTCCAACAGGGACATGCATAGCACATTGGAGCCTCCAGAGTGGGAGACAAGCACCCCAGCTCCATACCTGCTGTACCTTAGTTCATCCCAGTATTTATCTGCCATCAATTCAGCTTGTACATGCCAGCCCTAACCAGGATTTTGAATGCATACAGCCCTGTTTCTTGACCACAAACAGCAAAGCCTTATGGGAGTTTAGAGATCGCAGATCTGAGGTGTAGAACTAACTGCTAGGGGAGAAACAGGTGACCAAGGCATGCCTTTAAGGGAAAAATCTTCTGAAATTGTGATGATATCTTTTTAGAGCTATACCTTAGCAATAAAAAAGGCCAAACGTGTTTACAGTGGGAGTGGCAGTCTCAGACCTCACCAAACTGGTCATATAATTTAATACCTTGAAAAGGCAAGATGCTTGACAAAAAATTAATACAGCAATAGACCTCCTTTTTTTATAAACTATTACAGCTATCAATATGAATTCATTTGCAAAAAAAATATAAGATTAATTATTTACAGCACGTAAAACAAAACGCTGCAGTTTTACTGAATACAGGCACAAGGTTTTAGTTGTGCAAAAATCAATTTTCCTAATTCAGACTGAAAGCATTATATAGGCATACCTTTTTAAAAATTCTATATAAGAAACACATTTGCATGAAAAAGGGGCCCTAAAATAGAGGATGCATAACTAATACACTACCTTTTTGCCACCAGGTCCACAGTACATTAATTTCATTTAAAACGCACTGACCATACAGGATAAATTGATTTTGCTTTATATGGTGTTGACAGCCATGTTTATTGTGCAGTGAAATGTAGTGTAGTTTCAAGCTGACTATATCCATCAACACAGGGCAATATGCTGACTACTGGGCCAGATGAAGACATACATTACCCTGAGAGCAAAACACTCATTCGCACACAGCACTGTCTTCTCCTGAGGATCACCCTGGTAATTTATGATGCCTCCCATGCCATTACTTTACAACTGACACCAATCTGGCAATTTGTGTACTAACATGCGTGCACATAAAAGAAGACAGGTTTGTGGCAAATGTGAGCTGCAAAACTGTTTTAGCAGTGTTCTAAGTGAAGCACCATGCCACAGGTGTTCTGCATTTACAGGAGGCTGCAGTCAGCTTTTTAGTGCAAAAGGGAAGAGCAGTTTTGCAGAGTGACCTGCAGGTAGGACCAGTTGAGGAGGGTGAATGGTCTATGAGGCTCTGTTCATTGTTGCCAAAAGCCTTGGACCACAAACATACCAAGGATATTTATTTAGGAACTGAAATAAGTTGCAAACATAGTAAGGCAACACTGAAATATTTTTTGGGACAAAGAACTATATAATTTCAGAAAAGTCCAACATAGCATGTAACAGTTGTTCTATCTTTTAAGATAACGTAATAAAAATCTGTTACTAGTATGTGGGCAATTAGGTGACAAAAAATTTAAATTGTTATTTATGCAAAAGTTATAAATTTTATCAGGCTGCTCTGCTCACAGCACAGGAAAGATATATTTGAATCCATTGGGTGTTTTTCCATCTTTTACTTTCCCAAATGTACTTATTCACTACAGCTAAGGAAGAGGATGTCTTTAGCCCTTTCTAACACAATTTTGGACTTTTCAAGCCTAATGCAGGTAAAGAGTAGTTTTACTGGGAACAAGATTATAGGTGGCTTTTTAATCTGGATGTAATCTAGACAGAATAAAAATAGACAAAAAAAAAGAAAAAAAAAAAAAAGAAAGGGAAAAAAAAAAAAAGAAGGCAGAAAACCACCATAAATTATCTGTTTTCATAGAAAGGTTATGGTAGAAAACAATTCTTACTTAGAGTAATAAATTACAACCATCCCAAGAAGGTCAAGTCTGGCTGCATCTGCTTTATGCAAGTCCTTACTTGAAGGACTTGAAAAAGCAGCCAAAGAGTTGATGTTCTTTGAGCTTGATCTCTGGGGAAATATTTGCAAGCTGACCTATAGGCCATCACAAAAGCATTTGCAAAATGAATTTCTGCAAATAACTAAAGCAATATAATCTTCATGCTCTTCTGTCTCAGAACCACAGAATTATATTCAGCATATAAAGCACTACAATAAAATAGTTCTTGCAGCACGGGATTCTATGGGGGAAGTCAGAAGGTCTAAGTACCTTTTTAGATTAGAAATGAGGTGCTAATGATACAAATACACATATGCTCAGTGAGGTCTTACAAGTTGAAACACATAACAAGCTTTCAAACTCGTTGTTCTTAGGTACTTCATCCTGTCAAGCAGATATTTTGACTTTATTGTGCCCTATAAAAACAAGTTCAACACATTTAACCAAGTATGGAGTTTTTTTGCTATTGTGATAATTATAGTTAGCACTGACAGTGGCTCAAAGAGACATCTGGAATTTTTAAAGAAAATGTATATGCAAGTGCAAAGAAGTAGGTGTTTTAAACCTTTCTGAAAATATTTTCAGGAAATTCTAATTATTAATGAACCTAAAATAACAGATAAAATGGAAACGTACTACCAGTGAAGGGCAAGACAAGGGAAGGAATTGGTAATTGTCTCTCTATGGTAAGTAATGCTCTATCTGCCAGTTACTGTTCATACTGCAAGCACAGGAGGAGGGATTTTCAGATTAATAGCCCGGTCAGAATGTACAATTATTGCAAAAGCAGTATAGTTAGGCTGCCCTAGTGGCTTAGTTGGCAAACTCTATATTTTGGCCTAAAGACAGGGGCTTCCTCAAAGTGACACTTTTAGCTTCTGGAAGTGTTCACTGCCTTACTTCCTAGATCCTTTGCATTTGCACAACTTGTCATAACTTTGATGATTTAAAACTAAAATCAGATTAAAGAAGAGTGATTTTTTTTTTTTTTGTGGATATATGACAGGCAGCCCTTCTGTGAAAGCTGGATTCCATACTGCTCTAGGGGCATTACTGAGGCAAAGAAAATGCCACAGAATAAATCTAAAAATACTACAGCTTCATGAAAATAATTTCCAACAATATTTTCATTTCCAAAGAGCTCTCTAATCAGAGAATATTAGAAAGACAAAAGAATCTGATCATCAAGAAGGATAAACATCCACTTGTGAAATAAATGTTAAGAAACATAGAATAACAATTGTTACATTGTTCATTTATTTATTTATTTATTCCTGTCTTTATCTGAGGTTCTTACATCTACTAATGAAATTAATATTAGAACAGGCATCATTCCTTCTGCATGCTTCCTGAAATCTTGGCCACATTAGGGTTAATCCTACTGTCTTTACTGGGATGTGGGTTTACCTTCCATTTTCCACATCACCTACAAAAAAAACTGAGATTGGGCCTTTACTTGTTATCAGAAAACAAACAATGATAGATGTGATAGAAAGGAGCAAAAAAACACCTGTGAAAAAGACGAGGAAAAGAGAGAAAAGAAGTGACAGCAAAAAGAAAGAGATTTTTGTCAGTCCCCTTGTTATTCCTTAATGACTCTTCACAGTATGGCCATTGATTCATGTTTGAAGTGATACATTTCCCCAACTTTCCCCCAGATAATGGATCTGGCTAATCTAGAGTATGCTCTGCAGATCATCTTCCATGGACACACCAAGACAGGAGATATAGAAATAAAGACAATCTTTCTAGGTTCCTGGTATGAAAATGACTGGTTAGGAGTAAAGCTCCTACCATCAGTTATTCCTTAAGCTGATGTGACACATTTGCCTAGTTTGGAAAAGACTGATTGTGCCCTCCAAAATATCTGGCCCTGTCTGTGGTAATGCAGCTAGCACTGCAGAGACCAGGACCGGACAAACATGCAAACAGGAGTCACTCTTTTATTGCAAGAGATGTGTTACTCATAAATATGGACATGCCATAAAGACAGGGAAAACGAAAAACCAGCTTAGCAGTGCCCTGTTGTGCCCTTAACCTGTGTACAGACAAATGCAGCCTTTGTGAAACATATAGCAGCACTTAAAATCAAATAGAGAAAGACAAATATGGGAAGAACAGAATGGAAAGAGCAGCTTTGGCAAGCTTAGAACACAGGAGTTGTCATTTAACTAATATTTTGGGTTATCAGTTTTAGAGAAAGTTACAAGAATTACTGCAACTTCACTGTAATCTAAATGACATGTAGCAGTAGTAGAATAACATTTATCTGTTTTGCCCCTTGCCTGCCTCATTTCTTCATCCCCAACACCATTCAGATTTTCTCATTCTTTACTGGCATGTCTTGTCATCACTGGCAAAATACCCATTTGGAAACATGGCAAGGTTTGGAACAGGGGTGACACAAATGTTCTGTTTGTCAGGCAGCTTTTGTTCCAAATGCTAAACAAATATTATTCAGCTGCAATTTGAGCAGTGAACATTTCTCACAGGCTGCATGTCAGTGAATGAATGGGGAGAAAAACTGGGAAAGCCACAAGCAATTCATGAAATACTGCAATATTTAAACGGCCTCTAAAGTTTTTCACCTGCAAGGGTTCTGAAATGCACTACGTAAATACTAAAAGGTGAGAATATACTGTAGCACAGGTTAGCTACATCCAAGCAACACTTCCTTCTGATAAGACTTCCCTTTTCCCTGCTAAGAGATTCCATTCTCTTTAAAACATCAACAAGGAGAACCAACTGGGAATTCCCTAAGGTCAGCTCTGAGGAAACATAAACCTCTAATTCAATAACTCCGCTACTGCGCTGAAAAAGGCCTTATTATTGCAACATCCATATGGAGTCAATTGGACATTAATGACTAATCAATCCCTCCCCTTTCTATTCTACTTATAGTGTCACAAGCCATGTTTAGATTAGCCCATTTCCTGCTTAGGATCGCTCAAGATGTCTTTTGTTCTTGCAGGGCTGGCCTGATGGAGGCAGCTTAAACAAACACACGACCCAAGTGGTGCAGGAGTTATAAACTGCCACATGTGAATGAACAAAGGGGCCATACTAAAGCCTTTTGTGGTATTTGTTAATGTTTTTCATCTGAGTTTAAAAAGACCTAATGACTTTGTGGTGAGCTGATGCATGTGGCTCGTGGCTTTGCAAAATGAAGGAAATTCTAGCCAGTTATATATCAGCATATATTTTCCAGAGTGCCTTGTTTTCAGTTTTGGTGGCAGCGAGTTTACTTTTTTTAGTACATTTGTTTTACATATGCAAGCAAAATACTTAATCTCAATTAAAACACAGCACCAGTTTTCACAGCCATACTCAAAACCTGCACATACATCTTTCCCCATTTGAAAGTCTAAAGCTAAAATTAAGAGTGGAATATCTGCTGCCTATGAAATCAAAGCAACTGTTCTCAGCTCCAGCATTTGCTCACCAGTGTTTAAAGCTGAATTGTTAGCAGTGCCCTAATAAATTCCAAAACAATAACCCTAAATAAGCTGCTAGCACATCCACGCTTCACAGCCAGCCCTGCCCAAATCTGTGCTATATAAATGAATTAAAACTGCTAAATGCAGCTACTTGCTTGATGGCTTACACAAACAGTTTGGATTTCTTGACCACATTCTATGGCAAAGCTAGCCCTCATGGAAACTAGGCATGGACTATAGCTACAGCAATAAAACAATGCTTTAAATTACATGGGATATTAACTGAATTAATTAAGGCTTGAGGCCTGGCTTTAGCTCCTAGTGGCTGACACAGTCACACGTGCTCTAACATAAGAGTTACTCTGTGAAGATCCATGAAACATCTATAGAGAAACTGGGAGGAAGAAGCAGCCTCTACTATAAATTTGGGGAGGTGTTTAAGTGTCATCATATTTTTTCAATCATGTGGCACTTGCAGACTTCAAGACCCTTCACTGATAATTAATTAAATGCTAACAACTCCATTCTGACATTAATGTTATTGATAGAAAAGAAATATGAATCATATTTAAGTTGAAAGTTTTTCAGCCTAAGTAATGATGCCAGAAGTAAGGGATTGCCAGTCATCAGATCTAACAATCTACATTATTCAATCCACAAACATTGTTGCTGTTTCCCTTTGATATTTTATTTCATACTCAGTTGAGGAAAATAGAGGCCCACAGAAAGAAAAATCATGGAGGAAACAGCCCAGTCCAAGACAAAAAATAATAACAACTATTGTTAGGCATTTGACAAGATCTATGGATCGGATTTGATTTTTCAGAAAAAAAATCCAGCTGGTCTACCAGCTAAGCAATTGTTGTTACTATATTAATCATATTCAAAGTCAAAGCAATGCAAAGAAGAATGCACTAATCTATTTAACATAAAAAAGTTTCCATAAAAGTAACAGCCTTACTGCCAGTGTAGCTGTTATTCACATCATTTCAAATTTCTCATGACATGAGTGTCACCTAGAACATCCAGAAAATACAACACTAATTTAAAAAACAGGGGCTAATTCTGCAGTCTTCAGTCATCCCTAAAAGCTTTTTGTTGAAAAAGTCCTGTTTGAACAAGGGCCATAGTGATCCATTCATACTTCAGTCAGTGCTTTGTTTTGTTTTAAGATGGAGAAATGACAGATGGGAATTAAGGACAGAGAAAGAAGGCAGTCTGACTTCATATTTGATGGATGCATTGTTCAAGGTGTGGCTGAACACTGTTCATTGCTTGCTCACACGTTCTTTACCAACACAATGATTTTTAAAAGCTTAAGTACAATGTAGTTTGTAAAAGAGAATTATGTTTAACAATGGGAGAGGGTTTTACAAAACCACCTCACTCAAATTACGTGTTATTAAGAAATGCAGGATACTCAGCAAAAGATTTTAAAATGTGTTGCAGCCACTGCTTTAGTGACCCACTTCCTGCATTCAATCTTCAATAATTTGTCACTTTCTGAATGATGCAACATCATTCTTTGTATCAATATAACTAATTCCTTCCATCCAGTGCTAGCTGTTTTCACTTGTCATATCAGTAATTAGCAAGGACCTGGGGCTAGGATATGCATAGGCCATTTCTTTTTGCCTTTCACATGGGGTGCTGGTATTAAAACAACTGAAAATGTAATTAGTAAATAATAAAACATGAAGAGAAAGAAGCAAAAACATCATGTTAACAGGAGCTGTTCTTCAGGCTGATTTTTCAAGTAAGGTACCCCTGGGCATTTGGGATTTGTGAGCAAAACCAGGAAGATGTTTTTATAAATATGGCAATGGCATGTCTTAATATGTGACCACAGTTACCTGGTTTGGATAAAAAATATAGTGCTTACCATGAAAGAGAAGCTTACATGAAAATTTACAAATCATTCCTTTTTTTTTAATTCCTGTGAAACCACCCCTGCCAAATTGAAAACACAATCATTTATTATTTGCAGAATTTATGAAGACGCTGCAATGCTCACACTGCACACTCTTTGGACCACTGATCCTGTGAAATTAAATCAAAGCACAAATGAAGGAAACATTTTCCCCTTGCTACCAAGTTCTTCACTAGGCACTTGCTTAGACACTTTGCATATGTACATGGAAGAAAGGCAAATGATCCTAAACACTTTTCTATTTCTGAGATACTGAGGCTCCTGAAGGAGAAAACTGCTCACGTTTTAGACTAAGAAAAATAGACAGTTGTACAAAGAGGGCTTGTTTGAATCTGTACCAATTGCTGTGCTTAGCCAGAATATATGATGTTCTTTCCTTAGTGTATTCATATTTCTGCTCCACTCCCTGTGCTCAAGATTTAAGGAAGAAGGGCAAGATTCCTCCCTCCTTCACTCAGTATGATATAATGATGGCTTTCTCCATCAACTGAAATTTCAATTGTGCCTAGAAATTTTACACTATTTTATGGAGCTTCAAGCTTCTTTTGTCATATTGGAGCACTACCAAGAAACCCTGAGAGAATCAGGACCATGGGGTGTTTTACACCTGGTGGCTGTACATGAGTGTGAAAAAATGTTCTAAACCACTGAATTGCTATATTTAATTTTTCAGTCAGTCCACCTAAAAATAGCAACGCATACTGACTGATGCTTTCAGCATTTGTGACAATAATTTTCTCATGGGTGAAGACATTCTGTGTAAAATTGCAGCCCACAGTTGCTTTTTACTGCCACCTTCTAAATTCCTGAAAATAATGTTTTACTATATAATGGAAATTGTGAAAAGCTCTTAGTTATAACTGTGCTAATAGGCGCCCCTATGTAAAACTCAGGGCATTGTAAAAGTGGTCAATTGTACAACATCAAAAATCCTAAATGTAATTTTTTAAAATAAAGAAACTATTCTATAGGAATCAATTACTGTAGCTTGGAAAAGTCAGACAAGAAAGCCTAATATTTAGCAGGAGAAAAAAAAAAAAACCTAAGGCAGGAGAAAATCAAAAGTTAACAGCTGTGGATACCCAGATTTTCTATTCTGAAAATGAGAAGCACAATATATGTTAAATATTAGTGTCTTGAGCAGAAGTTTCAATGCCATGAAAAGATCAGTCCACACACTCCCAGCACAGGTTTTTCAGTTCTCCCTCTAAAATGTTATGGGGTGCTGGCAACAATGACATGCACAAAGTGTTTGCCATCAGAAAAGTGATGGGGTGCTCTCAAAGACATCTTATTCCTATCCCATCTGCAGGTGTTGAGTTACTCCAGGGCTGAAGCACAGAATCTCATCCAACACAACTGAAATACCATGCCTAAGTACTTCATCCCAGACTCCTATCTGTTGTGAGTTATTCTGGAAAATTTAAGGATATCACTCAAGAATAAGGCACAATCAGATTCATGGATGTTAAAAATGTCAACTACAATTAATGAAGGCCACGTTTTGGTATCTGGGCTTATTAATACAAGATATATTAATATAAACATATATTTTGTCTTTAAATCTAAAGATAAAATTATTGGATTTGGGTGGTTTGGGTTTGTTTTTTGGTTTTTTTTTGTTTTTTTGGTTTTTTGTTTTTTTTTTTTGTTTTGGGGTGGTGTTTTTGCAATCAAAGGCTCTAACAAGAATTCAGGGCAATAAAAATTCCAGTACTTGAGCTTACTCTCTGGATACATTTCTTTGTTTTCAGACAGCTTTCACTGTTTTCTGATTTTCATCTTTCTCCTCTCAACTGCCATAGCAACTATTACAAATATTTATGTGCGACAAATTCTGGCGTGGAGAGGAATTCTTTCCTCCGGTATTTACCAAGCACTGTCACAAAAGTAGGTGATGCTTTACCCTGCCTGTGCTACCTGCTGTTTACACTTCTGCACAGGAGGGTGTTAAACAAGTTACCTCACAGGTTTGGATCGTCCTGGCAGCCTGCCAAGGTTGATCTGCCTGTAAATGCATGGTTCCCTTTCACCTGCCTCTTCAGCTGCACAAAGCCAACCTTTTTTGGAGTAGGGAAGAAACCCTCAGCCTTTTGTGTAAGCAATTATTTGCTGTTGGGTGTGTATGAGGTTGTTGAGGCTTTGAGCACATGGTAGAGGTGCTCCTTTAATAGGTGTGCAAAGCACCGGGCACGGTGTCTGCCCTCTTGCCTCTTCCCTCCCTCTAGGGAGGGAACTAAATGTTAAGTACTAGTAAGACATTTTCTTCCATTTCTATTTGCTTTCTAAAAATTCATTTAGTTTTGCAATGCATTATATTTTCACGAAGGAAAACCAGCTACAGATAATTTTTTTCTCTTTTACAAAATCCCACAGTAAGGTAGGGGCAAAACAATAGGATTCAGATGTTTTTGCTTGGAAACTAAGATCCAATCAAGAAAATTACATTTTAATAGATCCAGTTCTTTGGTAGAAATGAAGATTAGGTCTTGATGGAATTTGAACCCCTGAATACAACTGCTGAAGGAAACCACAATGCAACCTGAGCTAAGGTAAAATCAGTGTTTGTCAACAGAAAGGTTAGGTCTACCCTGCAGATTTCTATCTACTAGAAAACAAAATCTTAGCACACTTCCTACAAATTTTCAAGAATTTGACCACATCCACAAAACCAGAAGGATCCATTAACACTGAGCACATTTTACAATTCAAAAGAAGCAGCACTATCACCCAAAAGTGAGCATCTGTGAAAGGAAAATCTTTTTCCAGAACTCAAACCAAAAATTCTTATTCACATCATCCAATATTCTCAAAAACTGAGAACTAGATACTTTAGTATTTATTATGCTAAATACTTTAATATTACCTAGGTTTTCTGACCTGAAATTTAAACAGGGCTGACCTATGGCTCCTGACTACACTCTACACACTGAGGTCAGCTGATGTAAGTCAGACATGTTCAAGAGAGGGTTTAGCTTTAGCTACATTCAAAGCTGTCTTGGTGTGTCCATCCCTGTCAGCTCTATTTCAGCACTGACAACCTCAAATATTCAAAATTATGAATCCACCTACAGAAAGAATTATGTTTCCTCTAAGGTGTTTTCAGGAGGAAAAAAAAAAATCCCTGTTTAGTTCTCTAATTGGCTGTTGTTTATAATTTTGGATACCAGTCACCAAATGTTTATGAGGCTTTCAAATCGTGTTTTTGAATTTTGCTAACTACAAATGTATCATACATTTTAACATGGCAACTGGGATTTCAGGTAATGATACAAGTCTAACAGCTGTGGATTATTCATCAATGGTGTCACAGTAAGTGGCAATGTTTTAAATACAGTTTGAGCATGATTTTTAATATAGTTAGCTCAGTCCTGCTGGTGGCTAAGGAAGTAATAGAAATATTGGTTTATGTCATATTTAATATAAAACTCTTCCTAATGATATTCAGGCCTCCATTCAGATGACTGTTAGCTCATTATGAGCAATATAAACTTTGAAGACAACTTTGTATCTCTGAAAGTAAACTAGCTGCCATTGATTAAATCTTTGCTTTAATTAATCTTAAAAAGGTTTGCACACACTGAGCATGGACAACGAGCTAAAAAAAAAATCATTCTATACTATTTCACATTTGTCTAATTTCTAAATGTAAAGAATTTCAATACTTATAATTCATGACTCAAAAAAAAAAAAAAAGAAAAATACCTGTAGCTTCAGCTTCTGGTCAATGACCCAGTACTACAAGCACTCCTAAAATTGCAGGAAAACATGACTCTGATCATGTCAGACTCAGATCACAGCCATATGTTATAGAAAAGATGTAAGGAGTAGAGAGAAATCATTGCTGGATACTGTTACAAAGGGATTCCATAAACAGAAGTCTGCTGATACGTCTTCTGACAAATTACATGAACCTTAAATGTTGTGTCAAAACTATGGGGCCCAGGAGCACTTCCCAGATCTGGTCTATCTCAAGTGCCTGCTGGGATGGACAGACATGCACCATGTCTCTGCACACTTTGGTTTCCTGTGGAAAGGTGGGTGTGCAGGTCGGCAGGGAGTGGAACTGCACTTCCACAGCCCCTTTGCTCTAGACCACTGCAGGATTAGAGTACAACCCAAACTCCATTTACTCCAGTTTATGGCCAGCAGTGGGATTAAATTTGGAATCCTTAGCTCAGGAAAAAATCTGTTACACCACGGCCTCACCCTTACACCTGCCCCCACCACCCTTTTAAAAGAACACTCTGCAAATTGTTAATATATTCCCTAAATGTAATGAATTTCATAACTCTGAAGTCCTTAAATCCTGGTGAGGAGAGTAAAACCACCTGGCAGATCTAACATCCATCCACTCACTCTGTCACAATTGCACCTTGGCCTCAGAGATTGGGTGCATTTCTGATAAGAAAAGACATGGCATCAAAAGTTGGCCATCAAATGTCATATCAGAAAACTTTATTCCTTGTTTAATATGTGTAAAAGCACACATAAACCACAGAAATATTAGCTAAAGATTTCTACAGCAACCTGCATTCAAACAGTATCTAAAAAAAAGAGGGAAAAAAAGATTTAAAGTAAAAGTGACAATACAGAAAGGAAGGTGTGAAACACATGAAGTCTTTGAAGAACATGACTGCTCCTATTAGGAGACTTTGACATCCAGCTGAGATTGTGACTGTGGCAACACAATGAAATGCAGCAAGGCATTCTTAGAGGGGGTGAAAGAAGAGAAACAAAGCTGGTGAAAGGTCTGGAGCACCAGTCTGAGAAGGAGAGGCTGATGGAGCTGAGGGTGTTTAGCCTGGAGGAAAGGAGGCTCAGGAGGACCTTATCACTCTCCACAACAACATGAAAGAAGGCTTCAGAGATGTGGGGGTCTGTATTGTTTTTGTGAGGAAGAAGTGATAGGACAAGAGGAAAAGGCCTCAAGTCGTGCCAGGGGAGGTTTAGACTCTTCATCAAAAGAGTTGTCAAGCACTGGAAGATGCTGCCCAGGGGAGTGTCTGAGTCACCACCCCTTTTAAAGGTATTTAAAAGATGTAGCACCCTACATGGATTCATGGTGGACCTGGCAATTCCAGGTTGGACTTGATCCTAAGGGTCTTTTCCAAACTAAATGATTCTATGACTCTAAAGAATAAGCTTCCATGTTTCATAGTAACCCAGGGCTGAAGTTTGGAAGCACAAAAGAATAGGAACACACATAAAAAACTTTGACAAACCTAGAAAGCTCTGTAATGGTTTCACAATAGATAGAAGCTGGGCAGAGTCTGTAGCATGGTACAGGATATCAGAGACCACAGTGTAACTGCTGATATTTCAGCAGCACTGTCTGCAATGCACTTCCACTGTAAATTATATTAGGCAAGAAGTGCCATCTCTTAGTTTGCTAGGGGCAAAACTCAGGTCATATTTTGAATGTATTTTTCTTTCATCCAGCTAACATCTAACTTCACCTTGTCTACAACGAGAAGGACAAATAAGCAGCTCAGTTTAGAACTCCTGCCAATGATTTTTTTCAGATCAGCAGCCCCATGCACTCAGCATCTCTTTTCCAGAGATACCTCTTGGCTGCTAAACAAATTCTGGAAATCTGAATCCATTCATGAACTCAGATTTCTAATGTGGCAAGTCCCCATGCCTCAAAGTGCCCCCTCCAGCAGCTCTAGAAAGACATGCACACTGTCCTTAAACTGGCACACATCACTGTAGCTTGGGTTACATATGGCAAAGCTCCTCTCTGCACTATCCAGTAACAGGGGAGGCTGCCAATGCCACAAGGGGTATCAAGACACCAAATTAAGGGCACTAGGAAGAGAATGGATGAATTGAAGGAAATTAGCTAAGCCAACAATGGGCTCAGAGGCCTGATGTCACTTAAACCAGTCACTGCATATCTGTAAGTATTCCCTTGCAAATTTTCACCCAAACTGACAAAACAAAACCTTGTTCAACATGTTGGAATATGAAATATTGCTGCTGGATGACTGCTTCTTTATAAAGCACCTTATAAATAACGGATTGGTCAAAAAGTGCTTTGGAAAATCCATGTATCTCCCAATTCCTTTTTTCTAAAAAAAAAAAGAATTGTTGCAAAACACCTATCTGAATGTTATTTTTTGCCTACATTCTGTTTGTTTTTCTGTTTACAGATGATACAACAGTGGCCAATCAAATTGTATTAAGGATGAATAAAAGCTCATAAATAACAGCTCCCTAAAGTTTACTGGTCCTAGGATTTTGATCCAAGGAAAAAAACAGACTTTGGATGTTAATGGGAAAATTCAGAGGTGTTTTAACCTTCTTAAACTATAACTAGAATTTCCCCAGTTTAAAAAGGGCAAAATAATTCTCAAACAGAAGTAAATTGAGGGGGGAAAATCCTGCATAATATTCTATCTGAAAAGTACATTAATCTTTAATCTTTCAACAGGTAGGGCTCCTACATATATACATGTGTCATATATAGAGAGGATCCCAGTGACATCCACTTCCAGAGCATGCATGGTAATCCTGCTAGAGACTCAACTCAGTCCTGATAAACACTGACTTCCACCTGGGGCTTGGAACATATAGATATATATTTAAAACTCTCACTGAAATGAGTGCTCTGAAGGCTTATATAATGAAAAAGATCTTTTCATAGAGAAAATGTGAAGTATTTTTCCGTTTTTATTTGATAGCTGCCTATGAATGGAATTCTGCTTGCTAAATCTTGAATAGGTGGTGCACGATGGGTAGATTTCTGAAAATGCTCTAACCTTCTTCAAAGCTGCTAAACACTAAAAAAATAGGGAATATATATCCTTCCTGAGATCATTTTCTCAATATGTCCTAAAATTTTAGTAAGAGTATGAAATGCAAACACTTATTTGGCAGCTGCTTGGGGCAAAGACAGTTGTGTTGCAGAAGGGCTAAGAGGGCTACAGAGTCCTCTTCGTGCCTCCACACTTTGTTATGGACCTATTCAAACCTCACAAATTCAGGCAGAAATCCATCAAGTGTTACCCTGCAATGTAACACAGGCAGTGCTTATGACACTGGCAGTATTTCAGCCACATCATCCTGTGGTGCAGTGCTCAATAACCCATGGTCAAAATTGCAACTCACCTTCTGCATCTTCCGGCCTTGTAAGATCGATGACACCGGGGCCAATTTTTCCATCTTCATTGGGTTTCCCTGTTAACTGTGGGCCTAAATTTTCAAACCTTGTTCTTTCCTGGAAAAGAACAGAAGGACTCTTAATGCTCCATATAGGATAGTTCTCATTATATGCCAGTGCATATGGGTATGCATCGATACATGCCTTATTTTTTAAATCTGAACAAATAATGAATGCATCTAATTAGAATTTTAGCTCAGGGACAAATTTTTTTCTTTTTTTTTTTTTCCTTACAGATTCTGAATGTTTGCATTTATGAAAATCAGTTTTAAATGTGAAACATATACAGAAACTTTGAGATTATTTTGATCTGCAGTGCCATAATGCATAAACGATTGTACATGCAAATACAAAACACTCTTGGCAGCACACAGTGCTGATCGATGCTGCTCACTTTGCCTTTCCACTTATTTTCCAACTTCAACTGAAAAAGACAATCGGCATTTGGGAAACATGAAAATTCAGAAGCTGAAAGAAGAGTTTGTATTAAAATGCACTGGTATTTTAATGAAAAAAAAAGCACTTTTTCCCCACTCTGAGATTTAAGTTTGCATTCATACCTCGGTGAAAACACAAGTCTGAATTTTATACAGAGATTTTCAAAGACAAATATTTGAAAGTAGGAATAATAGAAGACAGAACCAATATTATTTTGTCTAGAAATTTAAGTTGCACCTCAGTGAATAGGGAACTTAAGAAGACAAAAAAGGAGAAAAGGAAAAAGAATGCCCACTCCCAGAAAAACAGAAAGCTTTTGAGAGCTGGAGACCTCCATAGGAAACCTGGAAACTGAAAGGTATTTTATATGTGAGCCCAGTTGCTCCCTGACTCCTGGACAAGGGCACTCTAAAGGCAGTGTAATATTGTCTCTCAATAGTGGTCTCTGTAGTGCTGTGTATCAGTGGCAGAGTGTTCAATGGTTATCATTAATTTAGCGTTCTCATTTGAAGGAACATAGCATGTTTTCCCTCTTGCCTTGTTGTTACCTCTTCAGATTAAACTTGGCATTATGTTGTACTTGTGAATGAATGAGACCTTGTTGTTCATTACTATGAAACAATATTAAATGTCATGTCAGCTTGAATTTAGCGATGTGAAATACCAGCTTTCAGCTCCACGAGCAGTTTCTCCATGTTATACTTAATGCATTATGCAGAAGTAGAGTGCTGACTGCTGTTCAGTCTATTGTTCAATGACCTAGTTCTGTGCTGTGCATACTAGACACAAGGAGAAAACACTGGGAGAGTCTCTCCCAAAAGATGGTAGAAACTTGGAAATGTTCTTCAGGACAAAACATGGCCTTGACTCCTCATTTGCTCCACCTCCAACTACTCCTGCTCTCCAATACTATTATTTTTCTATTGTCATTGTGTTTCAGCCATGAAACCTCATCAGGAAAAGGGAGGAATGTTTTGATTCCTCATGCTTTCACTTCCTTCAGCCATTGATTTTTAAAATTATTTTCTGTTTAATTTGCAGAGGAAAAGAAAGCTCAGTCTGACACTGGATTTGCCACAACATGCAGCTGAGGGCATTCAGGTACTAAATGTATTTATAAAATTTCCTCAGAATCTCCCAGTTGTCAGAAAAATACTGCATTTTATATTTGGTTAATTACTTCACTTGTTTTCTTCTGTAAAATACATGGTTGATGAAGGAGCTTACATAGACAAAGGAGCTCCAGAGAAAATAAAGAGTTACAAATAAAATTTGACTGCAGAAAGGCACTACAATACTAGAGGCCCAATATTTTACTGAAAAATATGTACAATGTAACAATACACCTGAATCATCAGGACAGGATCTGTCTTACTGGTAGAGAGAATGAAAAATAAGTTTATCAAGGATACTGTGTTCCATTGCAAAGGGCTGATTTGCAGTTGAGATAAAAACAAAGATCAGTGCTAAGAAAACAGCTTTTGGCACATTTATTTTCTCTTTCAAAATATTTGCACTAAAAGCTTTTTTTTAAAGGATGTTAATACAGCACCTGCAGAATTCTTGGAAGAACAGCCTTTAAGTGTGTTTCAGAAAAAGGAGAAATACCTTTTTTCTATAAAAATCAACAGATCCAGCTACATATCAATATGCACATTTGGAATATCTTTCTAGTCATTCATTCTCTTTGATTTTACCAGAGAATATTCTCTTACAAGAAAAAAAAAAAAGAAAAAGAAAATGAAAACTAAAAAAAAAAGAAAGTTTCTGTAAGAACATCAATATTTTGACATGGAAGGAGAAAAGGGAAAATTGTATGATAAGGTTCAGAATCACTGAAATGAAAGCACTTATGCCATAAAAATACCTGCTCTTGTCAAACAAAGGAGCTGTATTTATAGTTATTTTATAACTCCATCCTAATTCATGAGATGCTTTAACAAAGATAGATATATTTAGGTCTTTGAAATGCCTTTTAAATTCATTCCTTTTCCTGCTTTTTTTACTGAAAATAATAATCATAGCAATAACAAAAAATGGTCACTATTTTCATCAGGTTTACACAAATTCAGAGGACTTTTAAAAATAGGAAAATCTTCCTTAATATTAAAAATGCTTTTATCTAGTAGATGCCTTCACAATTCCATGAAACACAACAAATTCATATGACATTTATTATAAGAAACTTGTCCCACTAAGCTCGAATACTTGTCAGTGGGATTTGTCTTTGCCCCCATCTTGAACTCATCCTAGAGAAAATAGACTAAAAATCTTTTAAAAGTACATGTTTCCCCTAATATGACAGAGAGGAAGATTGATTCTCTACTTCCTATTCCCAGATTAAAACAAAAAATGACATCCCTTCATTAAAAATAAATGGTTATACATAGCTGCATGAACAAATCTGTTACATACACAGGCATTACATCTGCACACATGTACATCAGCTACTGCATCTATTGCTGCCTGCCTAACCTCCATTAGCAGAAAATTTTGGTGAGTTTGTTATAAACTGCACTGCTATGGATAGGTGCAGGTGTTTTCTCCCCTGTGAAAAGCACTTTTGACCCCTATTTTGAACAGATTTTTTTTTCTTATTTTTGTGCTGGCTATGGAGCTTATAATGTATAGGTACTTTAAGTTTTTCTATTTAAATCTTGGCAATAAAGTTTTAGGATATGACACTGACAACCCTTTCTAATGACAAGATCAACACAGTCAGTTGGAGTTTGCATTAGGAAACCGAAAGCACTTCCCAACACGAATCAGATCCTTTGTGCTTCTTTATACTTTGAACACGTAGTAAAAATAATCCTTTCTTCAAAAGGAGAAAAAGAAGAGAAAAAAGAACCTTCTTAGCAGCCAAACCTCAATTTTCCATTCTGTGATATGATTAGGCACTTATTTATGCGTTGTCAGTCACAAACATGCAGAAAACGTAAAAGTTATTGAAAAAATTAAAGTCTGCTCAACTGTCTTGCAGGACTGTTGGTTCTCTAAGTGCTTTGAAATTATGATGTATGAGGTAGATGTTGCATATTAAATAAAGATATTTAAATTATAAAGCCCCCGTTAGTGAGAGCTGATGAATGTTAAATGTTATGAGCCACAAGGCTGTGGCATCCATCATATTCACATATTATCACAGTCAGTGATGGAGCAGCCCCAGTGATGACAGATAGACTGCTAGATAGTTATCCCTTATTTCCAGTGTCGCCAAGCAAGCCTTGCAACCCCTTTGGCATTATTTTTAGCTTTGCATTAAATTAGCAACTTTTCCCATCACGTTCTGCCAGAAAGTATCAATTCTTTCTTCACGTGTGGAAGGTAAAAAGAATGATTCAGTGAAGCAGGGAGTAAAGCAAAAGGAAGCCTTAGCCCCTGCCTCGGAAAAGGCTGCAAACTTCAAATGACTAGAAACAAATATAAAATTGTGATCTTGGGAAAGAACAGCAATGAAACAGTAAGCACACAATAATGGCTTTTCTCTGCACTTAGATAAAAGCTGAATTTTTGATGTGCACAGTATATTTTCATAAAATTTTATATACTATGTTTTATACACTTATTGGCTATTCCATAATAATGTGTGTGCTAACAGTAAAATTGCTCTTAAATTTATGTGTGTTATTTATACGTTCCCATGTAACAATGCTTTTTGTTGTAAAAAATATTCTGTTTATTAATGTAACTTTACAACCACTGCATCCAGGATCCGTGGTAAATTAATGACATTTTTATTATTTTATAGTGTCATTAAATTTTTACTGATCACTCCATCAAACAGAAGCAATAAAGGCCATAATGCAAACTGGGACACTTAGATCAGGGGAGCAGGAAGGCATTCCATATAGTCTGAAGTAAACTGCTTGCCATAAATGATATTTATACCATCTTTAAGGATGTGAGAATACTTGGACAAGTTTGGCAAAACTGTTTCTGTAGTACTGTGGATTGTGTACTTAAATAACAGTTTACTTGCCAGCGAGACAATTTTTTTTTCAAACCATATGCGAGAAGATGACTGATTGCATCCATCTCTTGAAAAATAATATATGAAACGTAATAATACACTGGGCACCCCTCCCTTCTGGATTACCAAAACTGATCTGACTATACCCATGCCTCAAATTATTTCAACATGCTTGCTTTTTCCACATCTGAAATGTATGCTTAGCCTGAAATGGAAAATGGCATGCACGCTGATGGTTGTGTAAAAGATTTAAAATATATATCTTTTTTTGCAAACAAATACTTTTATTGAAGCAGACGTGTTTGGACAATGATGTAATACCTTTATTTCAATAGTCTAGCATGGAAGCAGTTACCCAACATCAATTTAAAGAGGCAGTTTCTAGAAATCGAGTTAATATGGGTCATTCACAGAAGCCACAGAACATATGACTGAAGGGATATTATTTCTTCTGAGGACAGTGCTTTAGTTAGAATAACTACAAATAATTATCACATGTTGTCTTTATGTATGAAATGTATTTCAATTGAATTATTCTACACTAAACGTTCTAGTAGCTTATTTGCTAACTCTGATCTATTCCCTTCATGTACCATGGACAGTAAACAACCAGCAAACAGCCTAATGTATTCAAAACATAAAAAGGACATTTTCAGTAGAACACAGAGAAAATTATTCCCAGTTTGAACGAGGAGGAATTACAACTCCTTTTTTCCTCCTCCCTGGAAACTCAAGATACAAATGCCCCAAGCTTTTCACCTTCTTCTTACTACTTTTTAACAGCTGGGACTAAAAAGTTAAATTACCTTCCACTTAGAATCTTTTGCAACGTCTTGGCACAGCAGGGATAATTACAAATTGACTTTCAGCCTTATCTCTGGATATTTTAGTTATTATGGGTGGGAAGTTTAAACATTAACCTTATTACAACAATGTCAATCATCCCACTGGTGTGCAGGCATGCAACTCCTGGAATTCTTTGGATGGCAGAGGAGATAAACACAATAGTGGCACTATTGTTACAATTGAAAGCATGGCCCTTGGTTTTGCAGAACTGTGGTGAATGCCTAGGACTCATTTTCAATATCATAGCACTGGGAGCTGCTCCAAAAGAACAGAAATTAAATTAGCGAAGCAGGCAAACTTATTGTAGGAATGCTGTTATTTTAAGATATTACAAGATACAAGGTGTACCTTTTCCAAGGATTTACAGGTTTTAGGACTGAAGGATATGCTGACACCTAGGATGTTGACACAACCTGCCCTTTCTTTATTTTTTCTGTAAGCGAAACGCCTGAATTTAGTGATCTCAGGGACCAAGAGGGGCACAGTGAGTGGTTTTGCACCCTGAGATGCTGCTGCTTCCAGGTTTTGAAGGCCCCTATGCTGTTCATAAGCTGTTCCAGCAATATCTTTGCATGCTGAACATACAGCATGGACCAGCATCCCTGCGACAGACTACAGATTTGCATCACATTGCAGTGCCTCAAAGCAAACAGCTTGCTTGAAAAGATGTGGGGAGAGAGAAGCCACTAGGTCTCCTTTTAAATATACTCTTCCATCTTAAAGCATAGCTGAAAAGTAAGAGGTTAAAAGGAGATAACAGGGAATTTACAGTAAAATTTCTTTGCCTGCCTGGCAAGCCTCAGCTGGCTTCCATGCGACAACGTGACATGGGCAGGACCATCACAAGCAGAAAATATCCCTAAGTTGTTCAGAAATGGAATTTCACAGTGACTGTCACATTATGAGACTTCTTTTAAGAACCAGGTTCTGGAGTCAAAATTGAGAATTGCAATTTCATCAAAATGTAAAGTGTCTAGAAAAAAATCTAGTCTAGAAACCAGTGGGCTAAAGCAAAAAAAAAAAAAAAAAAAAAAATTATCCCCAGATAAGTAAATGCCAATACATATAGTCAACTTGTTAACACTGTCTTCAGCTAATTATTTTGGAAGCCTGATTTTAAGGATAGGAATTCCAAGAGCTTCTTCTCAGCTAGTGTGAGCAGCAGCCATCTTGATCTTGAACATAAATAAGAAGGATTTAAATGAATTCTCTGATTATCAGGAGCATTCAGCAGATGCTAAGATGTTTATAGACTTCAGTGTATGGAAGCCTGCTTTTCATAGGAAGTCTGTCAATTCAAAACTATTTTTTTAAAAGGGAAAAAAAAAAGAACTGATAGCAAATATTTCCACCTAAGGAGAATATTATGCCCTCCTGCACGTGAAATATTGCCATCTCCATAACTATGGCAATGCTTTGCAGGCACTCCTAAGCTATGGATCTGCCCTGGTTAGATTACTTTCAACAGGATTACTGCATTTACTGAGCCCCCTTAACCAAATGCTTTATGTCTTCGTTCATATGGTTTTAATATGGTTTTAACCAATTGCAAGGTTATTTATAAGTTTGCAACTCCCCAGTAGTTAGAGTTATGAAGCGTTCAGGCTTAAGCACATCCAGTTGTGTGGTAACCCAACTACTGCTTTCATGCGGTTTCCAACTTTTTATTCATGTACAAAGGCATGATGCATGGCAGCATCTGAGACCATTGTGATTAACTCTTTGTTTCAGCAGCAAGCTCAGGCTGCAGCCTATAGTAAAATTACATAAAAGGTAAAGATTAAAAGAAAAAAAAAAAATCACACAAATGGTGAAATTCCACCACAGACTGAGGAGAAATTAGTCCTTGGAAAACAAAGGGACAATCAATTAAATTAGCAGTTGGTAAATGAAAAGAAAACAAAAGGAGTTAATGCTTTACACTCTGCATAATTCTCTATGAATGCTGGAGAATTTGCCAGGGGTCACAAAGAGTCCAAAGCTTGGTCTGTCACTTGTTTCTAAAAAAGCTGGATAATTTTATGACTGTTAATAACATTTGTAGTAACACATGCTAAGGTAATCAAATCTCGAGCTCCAGAGTGTAAGCTGTTCAACTGTTGAGTCAAAGAGAAATTCCCTTGTCCTCTCTGCTGCTCTCTTTCCTCCTGACCAACTCCACAGATGATTAACTGGGAGCCTTCTAGGGAGAAAAGTCAAATTTCTTTTGTAACATCACTAAATTTAAGGAAGAGCTGGTAAATGTTATAGATCAAATCTATAATCTACCTTGTAATTAGAAGGAATCTGAATGCCACCATTAAAAAAACCCCAACATTTTCTTCTAATTAAACACATACATGTGCATTTTTGAGAGACAGACAAAAATAAACAAATTACAATTGACATCCACTTCTATTAGGAAATAGCAGGACTGTGGTTTTTGGGTTTTTTCTGTCCTGTAAAGTGACTAATGGAAGCAATTCAACAGCTACTCATGGATCTTTGGAATGTTCATTTAAATTTCTAACATTTAATTTACATGAATAAAAGTGCAAGGATAAGGCAAAACAAAGGGTTTTTTCCTAGGCTATATATTACAAAGGAATAAATGTAAATTGATATTTTAGTTTAATTTAGCAGGTGGCTGGACCTTGTTGGTCATGGCCTCATTTTCAACAAGTATTTTAAAATGGAACCATTTAAATGCTAAAAAAGTGAGCAAAAATGCTTTTTCCAAATTTAGACAATTTCATAATTCTGTACATATATCTGCATGTTTCCCCAGATTTTTATGCTTGGGACTAAATTTCATTGAAAGTATTCTCATGCATTAGAATCAGAACAGAATTTGGTTACTAGCTCAAAACTCTGACTCTCCTTCTCTCTTAATCACCTAGTAATATATTCCAGGCTGAAAACCCAGTTTTAGCAGGAAGCCACAGCAGTGAAACAAGCAGCAAAACTATTCTAGGTTCAGCACAGCATTTTTTTTGGATTGGAAAAATAAAAGGGAGAAAAGAAGTCACCAATTTCAATTTCATTGCGGTGTTCTGCAAACCTCAACAGCACAAAGCTGTTGCTTTCAGCTGCTATCCACACAGGGAGTTGGGACAATAAATGTCTTTTAAAAAATCCAGAAAACACAGATCCAGACAGACATGCACACATGTCACTGGTCAAACATCCTCAGAAGCAATCTGATGTTCTTTTGTGAATAATGTGCAAACTGAAGCACATATAAATGGACGTTTATAAGTTTAAAATTAAACCAATAAAAGCTAAGAGAAGGACAGATGATGTTCTTATAAATAATTCCATTCCATCATTTCAACTGCCCCTTATGACAGGCACATATCAGAGTTTTGGACACCTTCATAAAATGCTAGAAAAACTTTGATAGACATTGACCACATGATGCAAAAATCAATTATCAAATCTCAATCAATGCAACTTTTCCTACTCGACACATGGCTAGTAGTTGTAAAGGTATAAAAGCAAATATTTCAAATACTCTATTTGCCAGTATTTTTTCAATTAAGGAACTAAACTGAGTTGCATTTTATTACAGCAGCAGTTGAAGATGAATATTATTTTATCTTGTAGGTGTAGGTTTGAGTATCTCCATAAGGGTAAATCCTGCAAGGCTTTGGCAGTACAGATACCCAACCCCAAACATCACAAATGAGTCCATCCCTTTTGTTTACCTCTATAAACAACACAAGCCTCCAGACATGCCTGTTCCATCCCGTGTTCAGGAAGACACCTGAAGCAGTTTAAATTGGAGATGCAAAAGACACTTGGGCTTAAATGTTCATATTCATATTTAGAATTAGAAATGCAATCAAGGCAGTTAGCAAAATCCCACCAAATGCTACTGTTTTCAAGTATATGCCTTGCCTTGTGCTGGATGTAAATATATAATTGCATACCATGCATACAAAGATTAAGTAGGTTTTTTTCTGTATTTATCAAGATGATTTTTTTGGTAGCATTTTAAGTACACTTTTTCAAGGCTGCATTTTATGATTGCTGCTTATATATTGCTCTGTTTATACTCAGGCCTCTTTTGTTATCTTCAGAGAGAAAAGGATCATATCACTAAGGTGTAAGGATGGGTGACAATGGAACAATGATAATAACATCATTATGCAGTGTTTTGTCTCTTGTACCTCCATCACTGCCATGTTTTTTCTGTGATTATTTCAACCTCAGGAAAAAGTGCTGCTCACTGTTTATGTCAAGAAGGCAAGATTACTGTTTGCATGATTACAATACCAAGTATGATGCACGTAATGCCTGTGATAATATAAATGTACCCCTCAACTAGCTCCTGTCTTTAATCCTCATGCAACTGGGAAAAAGAAAAAAATAAAACAAACAAAAACCAAAGAAAACAAAACAGTGAGTTGCAAATTCTTGCAGCCTCATGTAGGCCTTAATCTTGTAAGGTGCCAAATACTTTCACTCCAGTCCAACAGAGGCCTCAAGGACATGGATAATGAGTACTTAACTCCAGGGGAGCATATGAAGAATGTACTAAATGCACTTGGCTGAATCAGGCCCAAAGTGTGGAGTTTTTATGTGTACACAGAATCTGAGAATAAGAATTAAACAGTTTTTTTTCCAGGCTCAAAAATGTGCTTTATCCTTCTTAGTGATCATTCTTTTTTTTTCCTTTGAGACAGGTAGGTTGAAGACCTTCTGGCAAAAAGAATTATTCTTGTTTAGGAATAAAACAATAGAAAGCCAAGAACTCAGTCCTGTAAGGATCTGTGTGAGCTGACAAGACCTTGCATTAGCAATGTCCTGGCTGAAGTGAAGGAATAACTGCATCTGTGAAATTGCTGCATTTACTGACTGATGTCTCTAACACAATCAGAACTAATTATTCAGAATTTATGCTTTTAGAACTTATGCTGAGGGCAAAAGAAGCCCAAACTGGATTTATGAATTCTATGAATTCACAGAGTCAGAGAATGGTTTGAGTTGGAAGCGGCCATAAAGATTATCTAGTTCTAGATCTAACAATCCTGTCATGGGCAGGGATAACTTCCATTAGACCCAGTTGCTCATTCACCAAACCAAAAAAACATAAGGCAACTGAACAATAGGATTCAGTCTCTCTTTGGGATATTTGACATGAAAATGCAGGCAAATATGTACTTCCTAGAAACTGGGAGAGATTTACCTGTCTTGGAAGGAATAGTTCTTCCATGAAGGAATTATGAATTAAAATAATGACAGAGGACTTTAAAAGGATAACTGAAAGCTCTACATTTTTTTCCATGCAGAATCCAGGAACTCTTGCACCTGAAACCATCCTAAATGCAAAATGATTACCTACGTATGGTGGAAAAAAATAATGTGTTTTTACTGAGGCAATATAAAAAGAGAAAACTGCTAGTCTATAGCTAATGCCACTGGCACAAATCCATTCTCTAGCTTTTCATTAAAAGTAAAATGATTTTATAAACCTTCCTTTGTTTTTATTGTGAAAAATTTGTCTCAAGTTTCCCAGATAAGATATTTATTCAGTACTCTTTTGCTCCAGACAACAATGCAATTTAGAAAATATTTTTATACCTTAACAACCAACCTTGAACGGGTGTTTCAAAAGGAGTTGTTTCACCCACAAATTAGCCATTTACATCCTGCTTAAGACCTATTTTTGACCTAATCTTCAATACAAGCATAAGCTGGGTCCTACTGCATCTCTCTGCATTTAAAATGCACTTTTTCTCTCTTTTCCCCTATTCTTATTCTCCAGCTCTAGTTGACATATATGGAAAAGTTCATGCAATTCACTGAAGGAACATTCCAGCACCTCATTCCAGTGGAAGGTTCTTTGCTGTTCTGTGGATAAATTCAAACTGTAAGAGGGAATTTCCTGTCTCATACTTTCCTTACTCCTTTGTATACTTGTATACTTTACAACTGTGATCAGTTATAAAGTCTCACAGGGAAGAGAACAATATTGTTCTGGGGAAGCAATCAGGATTTTGGAGCTTTTTACTATGATATATGTAGACAATTGCAACACTTACCACTGCTCATTAGTACTACCCAAATAATTCTAAAATGGAGGTTGTTAACTGAATCTTCAGGCACAGAGAGGGGAAATTATTATCTTCTGGTTACCCAGAAAGTCAATGATTAAGCTGAGAGCTGAACCCAGGACTTCTGCACATTAGGCCAGTCCACTGGCTGTTATGCCACACTGCCCCTGCCATAAATCTGCTTGATGGATTTTTCAGTCATGGAACATTAAAGGCTCTGCTCTTTTCTAATGAATATGTTTAAAGAAAACAGTACAAACAAAAGCAAACGTAACACTTAAATTATCTGAGACATCCTGCTTTAATGTCACGTTTGGATGAAGGTTTTCCTACTGGAGACCTATGGACTGTTGTACATACTGAAAAATGCCTTAGCCAGGACCACTAGCTGGCATACTGGCATCTATTTATGCCTAAAAACAGAGCATAATCAGTTTTAGGTGGTTAAGAACAATCTGAGCCAACTTTTATATTATGACCAAAACCTTGGCGGTGCAGCAGCAGTGGCAAGTAGCAGAAAATTGCTTGCAGTGTTATTTGCCAGATTACTCCAACTATTTACACTGGGAT
This sequence comes from Haemorhous mexicanus, assembly GCF_027477595.1. Lineage (NCBI taxonomy): Eukaryota > Metazoa > Chordata > Aves > Passeriformes > Fringillidae > Haemorhous > Haemorhous mexicanus. The sequence continues at coordinate 15,554,136 of NC_082346.1, forward strand.
TTCAAGTATGAAGTATTAAAAACTCAAGATTTGGAGAAGTCTTGGACTATGTATTTTTGTTCCTAGCTACAACAAGATGCACAGAGGAGCATTGTGATACAGCATGACTGACTAAATGAAGCATTTTTTAAACCACCTGAGGCATTTACTAGTTCAGTTTGAACTGTTCAGATTTCTTTTTTAATTGAAGATTTGGAAAGCCAATTGATTTAGATTAAATGATCCACCTTTCACATCTACTTGTTTAAGATTCATGTTGACATTGTACTAAATACAGCCATATAGTTTGTATTCCAGATAAATTGATCTGACTACAAGCCTCACTCTTTAGTATGATTCTTACTCCAAGATAAATCAATATTTAATATCTCCTGCAACAGCCTCTGTAGATAATTTTAAACCTTTTCTCCATCCCATTAAGTTACCTTTAAAAATTCTTTATACAAGGCTTCACAGATGACTTCTGAAAAACTGGTTTATGAAAAGCAGTCTGAAATTCATTAATTCAGATGGAAAGGGTTTTTTAATCTTGCTGCATTGTGCTGATCTCTAAATCCATCTCTGTTTAGCTAATTCTCCTGCTCAGCTAATTTCAAGAATAAATAAATACTTCCTGAAAATCTGTAACACAGGTTTTTAAATGTAAACAAAAATATCCCTGTACTGCCAGCTTTGCAGTACAAGCTATCTCTGGGGTATGAGCTTCTGCAAAAACAGACTAACCAAGGCTCTCCCTGACTCCCTGAGAGGATGGGCACTCCTCATCACCAGGTACCAACCTCCACCCAGCTCCAGCCCCACTGTCACATCAGCTAAGGGAAAGAGTGATAAGCAGCAGCATGTCAGGCTCAGACAGCAACCACATCCCAGCCTCCATTTTGAATATTAAAAACTATGTCTGCTCCCCCTCTCCTCCCCACCCTCCAATCTGGTGCAGCAGCTGAGAAGGAAAAACATCTCTTCCTCCTCCCTGAAACCTCTCCTATGGCTAAGGGCCCCGCTGGGACAGGAGCCTTTGATATCAGAAGAATGCAAACAGCAAGGCTCAGGTTTGCTGCTTCTTAGGGTTTAGAAACAGAGACTTAAGAGGAATTCAAATGATTATACATTGGGAGAACTGAAAGGGATGGTGCCAAAAAAGAAGGAAAGAGCTATATACTCTGGAGCTATCTGGTGGTAAATCCACCATTTCAATGACAGGATTTTCACATTCCTGTCTGTGCTATCCCTCATTCTCATTCCTTATCCTGCAATAGACTCAAAGTGCATTTTCAGGGACATGTTATGCAGGAGGGAAGTTCTGTCCCATTCCTCACCTGCTGACCTGCTGGTCCCCACTAACAGCCCACAGAACTTTAAAACATCTGATTCAGCTATTTGTGGGGTCATGCTGAAAAATCAAACAGTGAAATGTTTCAGTTTAGTAAAAGGGGAAGCTTTTGTTTTCAGAGCCTTTGCAGCTTTTACAGCAGAATTGCTCAAATAGTTCTGTCCTTGAGCAGGCAGCGAGCTGCAGCTAAAGCTGCTGAGAACCTCTTTGCACTGGAGAGGCAACGTGCTAGACTGAGATAGCTCTTGCCTTTCAAATCTATTAAAGATCTTCATCTCAGGAGCTGTAACTGCTTTGGTTTCTATCAAAGCACAGCCTAAAATGGTCTGATCCTAAATGAGTTCTGTCATCAGTTACAAAATAGAATTATTAAAGAAAAAAAAATGTGACGGATAACTCACAATGAAGTTTTCAATTTTATCTCCATTCCTTTGCTACTCCAAGCAATCAAAAACGTGATAAATTGTGTATTTTGCTTATGGAAAATGGTCAGCATTTAGCTCAGTTGTGAAGTCAAATCCAAGGCTGATTTAGCAACAAGAATGCAGCTGTATAGAGAACATGCCCCCAAAACAACAAAGAGAGGTGAAATAACACTGTCTCTTCACAGCATGAGATGCTAGTGGAAATTCTAATGTGGAAATCGTGTGCTGTGCTATTGGTTAATTAAGATGTGACACACAACAGCAATGAAGGTGCTCTTCTCATGAGACACTTCAAGAGCACCAGCAACAGCAGGGTGAAGTTAAGCAACAGGGAAGAGCAGCAGCAGGGAGAAAAGGAAAGGAGACACAAAGTAGTAGATCATTGCAATCACTGCAAGAAAATTCTCCCCTCTGCCTTGTGATAAGAGACTTCCACTACCCAAAAACCATTGGCTGACCCACATTAAGAGCATCCTAATACTGCAGCACTGGGATTTCATAACAGTTGAAGGGTGATTAAGTAATGCAGTCCCTGATTCAGAGGCAGATGTGCTGAGATGCATCCTTACCATACCAAAATCTTTAGGAGAATTTAGGTGGGGTCAAAACCAGGAAATTGGGTGTTGCCTTGATTTTTTAAGATTTTCTAAGCCTTCTGATGTTGACATTTTTGTAGAGAACTTTCTCACACACTTTCTGTAAATAACACATTGTTTTGCAATCTTTTATAGAAGAGGAGAAATTTGATGGACTGTTGGTTTGTCCAGTGTCATTGGAGAGGTGGCACTGTCACCCTCCAATCCACTGTCACTTTTGGAAAACTATAAATGTTGGAGTCAGAAAATAAACTTCCCTTTTTGCTCTTCACCTTGAGAGCAGCGGTGTGCGCCTGGGTTCTTTTGTGTTCCATAGCAACAATTGGGTGCTTGTTTGCCCTTTTAACTGGATTCTTTATGTTCTTATAGCCCATATGGTAACTACAGAAACATGGCATAGGTGGGGAGAAAGGGAAATCACTTGGTAAACCAAGCAAGGAGTACACTTCACCTTCCCTTGCAGGATAACTACAAATGTCCCTTACTGCAGTTCATTCATTTTGCCTGGCCCTGCTAGGGAGTACATCCTGATAAACTGTGGGTGGCTTTTGGACTGAATGGAATGGAGATCCTGCACAGCAGAGAGTGCTGGTTATTGCAAACACTGATAGGCACCCCAGTCTGTACAGGGTCAGTTTGTAACTATGAACATTCCAGTTCTGTGCAAGAGGAAAAATAAACCTTGCGTGAAAGAGGGTGGGAGCAGACCCACAGGAAAAGGTCTTCCTTGCATTTCTAAGTTTTGGGTTCTTTCTGAATGGAAGTCCTAAGAGTTGACATACCCTTCCTCAATGAGACACTGTGATGACACAGTGTGATCTGTAGTGTGACACTGGAAAATAAAACACAGCAGTTATGCAAAGGTCATGCAGGTAATCCCATGATAAAGGGGAATCCCTTGGGAGGAAGAATGCAGCCATACAACCTAATCTTATTCATAGTATTCAAAGAGCTTGAGGAACAGAATTCTGGCAGGGAGCTGGTAGCTGAATACATTTTGGCAAACTGCTGAACCTCTGACAGACCAAGAAGTTTTACAGTACATGATGTGTCAGTGACTCACTTTGTATACAGCTCTAATGCACATCCTCCCAATGATGGCTTCTAAACAGAATGCAAAACAAATGCACCAGCATTCAAAATACAGCCAAGAATGTTCCTGTGTTTTAGAAATGGGAAAAGTGGGATGCACAAAGCAAGAATCTCTATGCATGTAAAAAGACAATTCATCCAAATAGGAGGCATATAATGAAATTGTTAGTTCACAATTGAACTCCAGGATGCAAAGAAAATGGTAGGGAGAAAGGAATGCTCACGCTGCCTGCTGTCTCAAGAAGCCCTTGGCAAGGCAACAGTGAAATCATGCACCCAGCTACTGATCAACACAGGTCTGACATTAAACCACAAGTGTCCACTTCTCTTACTGGCTGTTTAATAAATTGCTTTGGAACGGGTGGAGGTAGAGAGGAGATCTTTCCAAAACCATGTCTCAATGTTCTCCCTCAGTTAATGAATGTCAGCAAGTGGAATAGAACAGAAATTTGATATGTTTTTCTAGCCTTTCTTATAGAAGCATTTGCAACACGTTAGAGGCCACAGGCATAAAAGTGGAATAGTGGGAAATTAATGTTGTCTGTAGATGTTCAGGATGTAAGCTGGGCAATTTCAACTTGTGGGTTAGGCATACTTTAGGTTTTAAGTAGTGTTATAACAGCTTACTATGACTTGAACAAGATTTTAATATAAGCAATCTGATGTTGAGTATCATTTATTACCCTGTTACACATTTCCAATTGAGATAGACCTGTTGGTGGAGTTAGTATTATGTGACTAGAGATGAGCAAGCTGTGTGCAGTGAACACTTAATGCAGAAATGAGAGTATTTCTTATATTTTCAAACTACCCAAGGAGGTTCAGCAATTTCTATACATGTATGAGTGTCACTGCTTTAGCAATCCAACTTTTTAGAGCTCTGCATGAACTATGCACTTAAATGCTCAATGGTTTCCTACTTCTGATTTATGCTGTAGTTGGACACCTAAGATAAATGGCATTGTTTTCAATGCCTAACTCAATGATAATGCAACTTTGCCCTAAATTACCTGGGGAAAAAAAAAAAAAAGGCAACTGGGAATTCTCTCAGCTCAAAGACTTCCTAGGTAATGAGAAGCTTTTCCTCCATCTATCAGCTCCTGCATCCAAAAGCCTCGACACCACAGAAAAACCCACGAATCTGCCTCTGGCATACCACTGGTAGGAAAAAGATGGCAGTGGTAAGGGATAGTGCAGCAAGGCCTTCAGCAGCCCTAGATTAGGTTGCTGCAGAGTTCAGGGAGCTGCTGTAAAGATCTATAATTAGCTCTGACACTTTATCAGGGGCTGGAAGATCTCCCTGATACTGCATTCCTCATTTGGTCAGTGGGGGCTGCATCAGAGCCTCCATTTCTTATTAAGAGGGCTTGAGCAATTTGGGCATAAGGTGCAAATGCCTAATTGTGCACAAATGTCCATGTTCAAATGTAAATACAGTCATAGAAATAAGACCCCCTTTGCTTGAATATTTGTGGAAAAAAAAAAAACCAAACTAAGGACTAAGCATGGTCCAACTTCATTAATCAGATTTCAAACAAACACTTGCAATGCTTCACATTATTGGCTCGAGTCTTTTCATGAGACAAAAGAAGACAATTTTACCTGTTAGCATGCTTATTCTTTTGCAAGAAGCAGAACAGTTAAGACAGCAAAAAGAATTGCATAATCCCACAAACAGGCAGCTTAGTAAATATCCTTAAACAACGGGGAGTGAATTTGAATTTATCATACCTATTGATGCAGCCTAATGACACTTGAGAAATGGGAGACATTTTTAATTTTAGAAAGTAATGAAGTATCAGGGAAAGCAATCCAAATTTATCCTTGCTGTACTTTATCTGCAGCAGTAGAGAGTTATATTGGCAATGCATTTGGTGCAGCGAATTTGCTTAGAGGAATACACAGAGCCTGGAAAAAAAATGGAAGTAACTTTTGCGGATGTCTCTGCTTGTATCTAAGTGTGAAATAATATGCAAATGTATTCTGTAGTTCTCAGGACAATTGAGGAAGTGATATGATAGGATTGTGCAGCTGCCATTCTGACCCACAATTTAAATCAATGAATATATTCTTGTTCGAGCAAATTTATGCTCCAACAATAATTTTCAACCTAACTTTATTGTTTTGTGGAGAAGCATAATAAAAACACAGAATAAATTTCAGTATATATCTGTAAATTCTCCTGAGTAGCTTGGGAAATGTATTGTGTATAAGAAGATCATTATGCTGTTACAGTCATCAAAAAGACACTATCCTCTATGGCAGAACATAATCTTTTGGAAAAAAATATCCTTGTTGGTTTGTGCAAATTTTTTAACACATCCCTGAGACATGTTTCAATCTAATTCTGTTCATTTTGAATTTTCAGTTGCTCCAAAATTTAAGGGAGAAGACTGAAATGGGGCAAAGTTTGTATCCTTTTCACATTTAAATACCCCATGCAAGGGAAAAAGCAGTGTATTTGGCTTTTTTTTTTTCCTTGAGCTGGAAAGGCAATAGAAGAAAGGGGATAAGACCCCATTATTACTATCATCACCATCATCATTATAATTAACACTATTATTAATTTAGTCTAAAACCTGAAGTTTGACAACCTCTTCAAGTAGCCCTGACAACAGAAATAAATATTATAACTGTATAAAGAATAATGTTAAGCACAGGTAGTGGCAAAATCTCTAGCAGCCAGTATTCAAGTGTAAAAATAGCTCTTGATACCAAAAGTTTGTGCTGATTTCTTTCCTGGAAAAAGTATTTTGTTACCAAGTGCTCTTGGCATTGAACTGAAGACATGAAATACTTTAAAAGTTCACCTAATATAGGAAGTTTTTACCCTCTGCAGTGTGTGTGCATGTGTGTATAATATGTATGCCTCTCTATACATGTGCACATAGTCATTTAAATAATAATGTTTCATATCGGCTCTTAATGTCTAGGTATGTTCACTTTTTTTTTCTTATATCTGTACATCACTATTGGGCTGGTCAAACTTTTTTTTAAATTTATGGTCCAGTAAAATTTCTGTGATTTATGGTTTGCAAAGATTGCATATTTTTCACTCAATTAATTTTGATAATTTAATCAATAGAAAAAAAATTTAGATTTTATTTTATTCAGACTCTACATGACTCATGGGACTAAGAATTTCACTGTACATCTAATGCATTGGAACTGAAATGCACAAACTACCAATTTTATAAAGACAATTTTAGAAAGAAAGGTAATTGAGCAAAAGGTTTAAAAACAAAGGTCACACAGAAAACTCTTCTATAGGTGTAAACTGGATCTATAAGCTGTCACCAAAGCTAAATTATCTGCAAATTTAGATGACCTACATATGCCAGAGATTTTCCACTGTTTCTTTTTGTCTTTTACCTGTCAGTTCCACAGTTTCAGTGAACATGTATTTTTAATGTGCAAATTTCAAATACATTATTTGTATGTCTTTCTACACACAGCAGACAAAGTAAACCTAAAAAAAATAAATTTAGTAGGTGCATTGATAGGCACGAGTGTGACTGCACAGGTGTAAATAGCATTTCAGCAAGAGCATGTGATCAATTAAAGGCTGCATCATACATTACCTACAGACAAAGTCAACAATTCATGAGCAGCTTTAATATTTCTATCTCTGGGGCTGGAGGAGCAGCCTTGACATGATTTCATACCCACAGCCTCCTGCACCTGGTTCCCATTACAAACCTGGCCTTGATAATGGGGCTGTGTTCTTCTGCAGGGGCTGATGTTAGCACTGCTATTTTCCTCCCATAACTCTCAGAAGCTGAGCCCCAATGTTATGGCTGTGTTTGACCCCTCTGTGCATGAGCAGTTACAGCTTCCATCACCTTCCTCACTACTTAGATAGAGATCAGATAAAACATTTCTCTAAGTATGGGTACAATGTCTGACCTGTTTTTATTTCCTGGGGTATCTAAAAAAGCTGGTGATACATTACAGGCTTCAGGGTTCTATCTAAAGTCAGATTAGTTGTTTTCCTTCTTAGTTAATAATTTAAACATTTCTGCTTAAAAGATATGATTGGAAACACAGAGATTTTTTTTTTCTGTTTTGAATTTAATTTCAAATTATACTGAGAGTTCTCGTGTTCGAGCATAAATCCCTTGCAATACTTACCTGTGTCTGAGAGATACTAAAACCATTGAGCTACTCAAAAATGCATCTAATTCCTGATCAGAACTCACAAAACAAAAACAAAAATGACAATGCTCAGTGTGCCCTTAAATACACTTAGAAAACCAATGCAAACACATATGACATTCATACAAAAGCAGAAATCACCTACACCTTGAACTTCTTAAAAAAATAGCAGGGAATTCCCTGAAGGGATATGCTGCCCAGGAAGGCCAGTCACACCACACACAATACACCCTGAAAAAATATGTTGCTTGGAATCATTACTATTTTCCCCCCATTCTTTGTTACAACTGTGTATGGATGTCAGCCTTTATCTTATCTTGGCATGAAAATTTAAATATTGGAAGCAACAGCATAAATAAACAGAATTTGTCCAGCTAAAAAACTAAATGTTTGAGGTCCAGCATGTTTTCCAGTTCTAATAAAAGGGGGCAGTATTACATCAGCTGAAATTCTGAATTGTCCAAATTATCATAAAAAGAGCTGGAGAGGGATACAAGACTGCTGAATTCCACTGAAAATAGACTGTTACTGTGTATGCAGCCACAAATCTGCTTGTCTGCCTTGGGGTAAAATTTTCAGAGCTAGTTCAGTGGGACTTAGGCTCCTGCATTGCAGCCACTTCAAAAAATTTTTACTTGAGTCACTATTTTTCTTCCAAAATTATTAAGGAAATATTACAATGGGTATAAAATGAAGACACATGTTTATGTAACTAGGATAAGCCCTAAGCCTAAAAAGGAAATTGCAAAATTATTCCAATTTCAAAAAATTCTGGAACAAACTGGGTTTTTTCTTTTTTTTTTTTTTTAATACAGATTTTTCAGATTAAAATACTGGTGTTCAAATATGGCTTTAGGAAATTAACTTTGAAAACTTGATGTAAAAAAAAAGTTATAACTTACATATATTATGTACAGCCACAAGTAGATTAGTAAACTGAGCAGATTCCCAGTCGAGTATAGAGGACATTTGTTTTGAAAGAAGTATGAGGACTGCTGGGATTTGTATTTGAAACTTTTCCCTATTCCAGGGTGTTTAACTTAGACCTGCCACTTGTCTGTTCTAAACTGATGGATCTGCTAAGAGGTTGTCTCCATGCAACATGTCCTTCCACATCCCAGAAAGTCCCCAGGGAAAGGTTTGTTGGCTGAGCAGGATGACGTAGTCAGGAAAAAACACTTTGCAGTGTCTCTTTGTAGGAATCAGAGTCTTCATTAGACAGATGGAATACACTCCCACTGAGTTGAATAAATTGCCTATATTCTTGCAAGAAAGTGAGACCACACTAACAGTTCCTCAAGTAAATCAATGTCTTTCTTTTTTCCCTTTCTATACAGTTCTAGATTTTTAATTGTAGAATTTAAATACTTAAATTACATCTTACCTAACTGTAAGCTGTGGGAGGGCAGAACCCTTCTTAAGTTACAGTGAGACCAGAGCTTGCTACAATGAGTTTGGAGACAGTACCACAGAAGAAGTAATAACTTTGTAAAACTAATTATCTGCTATTTTTACAGCTATCCTTTTTTTTTCTAATTTTTAGGCATTCACCCTTTAATTGCAAGCAGAATAAAGGCTTAACCAACAGAAGTAAAGACCCAATTGAAAATCTCACTGTTTATGTCTCATCGCAGACTGAAATATAAGCATTGACCTTTTATTTACTAAGTATCAATAGTCTGCTAGAAGAAACTAAAGGGGAAAAAGGAAATACAAGTTTTTCTTAAAAGGAAAAAAGGAAATAAGAAGAGATCAGTACCTGCAAATCTAAAACACATATTCATAAAGATTTATAAGAAATCCACAAGGCCCTAATGACCAATTAATTCATGTTCTAAATTTAAGAGTGGTCAGGACTCCTTTCAGTAACAGGAAAAAGAGAATTGCATGCAGAATGAACTGGGAAAGTATTTGCTTAACTATGTGTTTGGGGTTTTTTAACAGAGTTGAGAATTGACTCATAGAAAGGATGCTTGTAACAAGGTGATTCTCTGTGATTGTCTGAGAAACCTCCTGCACATACAGAACAGACAGTGTGACTCCTGCCACTGCAGTTGTTCTGTCTCTGATGCCGAATGCATGGGGAGAAAAAAGCTGGCAAAAAACCTGATGGCAGCATAACACAGCATTGCTTGATTTTAGGAAAAACAAAACCCAAAAAACAGTACAATGCTGGAGCCATTGCTGTGGGCAGCCAAAAGGAGATTATGCATGACTAGTGACTTTTCCTACAAAGACTACCTGAAGTGTTTTTGTACAAGTTTGTACATGTGTGCAGGAGCTTCACATACATGATGAAGTGTAACAGCTCCAGAGGAGTTGTTACACTCTATTGTCTCAATAATCCACATACTTAACAGTCCCTAAATACAGCAGAGCATAACGCCTCTGAAGGGGTCCTTATGGCTGATCAAGTCAAATCCAAGTGCCTAAGTATGGATTTCATCAATAGACTGAAATATTTCCAGGGGGGAATAATACACGTTTTTAAGAATGTGCACATTTTGCATACAAACTGAGGGTCTATATTAGGATAAATTACGTGGATTCAACTTGTGAAACTTTGATTTAGAGATAAGAAAGGAATAAAAGGCTCATTAGAAGAGGTGCTAAAGTACCATGATTCCCAGGAAGTAGGCAATGACTCATGACATTTATTTTGGGGTCTAATTCTGCTTTCCTACTGCAAATACACAGTTGTCTGAAAATCTACAAAAGATGAAGAATGGAATATAAACATGAAAATGTTATATTAAATTCTGCTTACTCTCAGATCTCGATGAATATGCTTCATGGGAAGTAAATGGGGAAGTGGGCATACAAATATGTTGTGGTAATTGATTTTGTATTTATTCTATCTTAACTTCATATATTTTTCTCCAATCACGGTTCTACCTATATTTTTTATACAAAGATTTTATGAAGCATCTTTGTCAGCATTTTCCTGCTTTATGTACAAAAAAGACAGGATCTAATTCTTTTTAAAATAATGTCAGTTATCTTATAAATTATATAACATTTTCAGATTCATTTAGAGCCTTAAATCAAAGCAAATCTTCTAGGCAATGACGGTAGTTTGAAATACTGAAATAAATACAAGTAGCTGAAGCAATGCAGATTTTGTTTAAGTACTCCTTCTTGTTGAAGGTGAACATGGCTTGACTGGAAAAAAGCCACATCCTGCAAACAAGGATGAATTTTTGGTATGATTTTACTTTTGCTTCTATCACGTGGTGAAAGCTCTGTATATTATTTTTTTCATTTTCCTAACTCTCTCCCCTTCCCCAGTGTTTCAGTTTACTCTGTAAAGTGACTGGCACCATTACTGTTCCCTTTCCTCAGTCAGACCCCACTGGAGCTTTTTGCTCCACCTGAAGTGGAGAAAAAAAATTCTGCTCTGTTACAGTGATTTTTTTGCCTCATGTGCATTGTACTGGTTTAGGCTCAGAGTTAAGCTTAGTTCACATGCTGCTGAGCTTTGGATCTGTGACCAAAACAGAGCTGGATAACACAGGGATGTTTCACCTATTGTTAAGCTGGGCTTCTACAGCAAGACCTTTTCTGGTTTCGGTGCTGCCCTGCCAGAGAGGAGGCTGGGGGTGCGCCAAGCACTGAGAGGGGGACAGAGCCCAGCCAGCTGACCCCAGCTGACCAAAGGGATATTCCACACCATATGACATCAGACTCAGCAATAAAATCTGGGGGAAGAATGAGGAAAGGGGAAATGTTTGGAGTTTTGGCATTTGTCTTCCCATGTAATTTATTTGTGCTGTAGCCCGGCTTTCCTGGGAATGGCTAAACATCTGCCTGGCAATGGTCAGTAGTAAATTAATTCCCTGTTCTACTTTGCTTACATGCACAGCTTTTGCTATACTTATTAAACTGTACTAATCAAGCCACAAATTTTCTAATTTTACCCTTCTGACTCCTCCCCATCCCACTGACAGGAGCGAGCGAGTGGCTGCGTGGTGCTCACCTGCCTGTCCTAACCCACCACAGCACATAAGCTCAAATAACTCCACAGGATGCCATCATCTCAGAAGTATAATGCTTCATGCTTTGGCAAATGACAATGTTGGGCTGTCCCAGAGTGCTGGATGGTTTTGTTTTGGTCATTCTGATGACTGAATCTCTGTGAGCACTTCAAAGGCTTTATAGATTTATTTTTTTTTGAACAGCAGAATATGAACACAAGCAATTTTCAATTCTGTGTCTGTAACCAAATACAAAGCTTTCTGAGATTTGAATGACACATTTTCAAAAACGACTAAGCCCAGGCTTTGAAGTTATGTACATAATTTTGTGAGCCCAATCATTTGCACAACAAACTATTACCAACTATCTGAACTTGAAGACCAGCAACTGACCAGAACTCAATAGCTTTTTTAAACCAGCTGCAGGCAATTAATTTGTCATCTTTTTCTGGTGCCAGCTTCCAGCTACTCATTTCTACAAGTCTAATTACCTGAAGCCAATTTCTAAAAATTTGGTCCTGAAAACACAGGGTTCTGATTCTTCAAAAGAAACCAATGCAAAATTGCAACTGTTATCAAAGCTTCAGTGGGATTATGACAGAAACTATATGCAGTTTTCTTGGCACACAATTATTTCAAAATTATGTTTCTCTAATTGAAGTGATCTAGTATTCCTGCTCTCCCACCTCCATTTTGATCATCCTGCCCATCATTTTTAGAGTAAAAGAAGTATATCATAATGTAAAAATTGTAAAGGCAGAGGGTGAAGGAGGAAAGAAGAGTGTTCTAGAATTCTGTTTGTGCAAAGGATGCTTCTGGTTTTAATGTATTTTATACTTGCTATAAAATATAAATACATTTTTCTTAGTATTCATGACCGAATTAATACTTTTATTTTCTTTAGGATAAGAGTGGGGATATACCACCATTGAAAATGACTGATTTATATTCCATTTTTTTTGCAACCCCTGCCTTTTCTCACATCTGTGTGGTGAGGATAACAGACCAGCACACCAGAGGTAAAACCAGAGCACAAACTACAAGCTTTTCCTGCCTTAATGGCTCTGTAGTACCTGCTGCAATAAATAAACCCAGCAGGATTACATAGGGTCACTAGGAGACTTAACTACAGATTTCCCTGCTGCTGTTTTATTCTTAGGTTTTGAAAGTTTCAAGTGCCACCATGAAAAGTCTCCTCACAAAAGATGGCATTTGAGAATGATGGTGTTTGTATCTGTTAAAGAGTTCTGATTCACTCTGCTATATTTGCAAGGAAAAGAAAATTTTTTTTTGCTCTGACTGCCTGATGTATAACCTCAATCCAGAAGCTGTGCATCAATCTCTGTATTGCTAGCAACTGGCACAAAATAGAAATTTCAGATTATTCACTGAAATATTTAATGACTCTGCTTTAAAGGGTGAAAGATGAAATAGGAACTTGTTATATCGAATACAAGACATAAACATGATACTGAAAATACACAGGGAAGAGACTCAATAAGTAAGTGGATGCCATTTCTGTACTTATTTTTCAAAGTGAAATCAAATGTTAAGAATTCTTTTAATAGTCCTTATAGCATGTTAGATATTTTTTAAATGTCAAGCCACTGAAACTCATAAAATAAATTTTAAAATAAGCATAATTTTATAAACTCCTAATACTGATCATGTATGTGACATTTTTTTTCTTTTTATAACCTGGGCTTTAGTATCCTGCCTCTTGATTACTTAAGGCAAGCACTGACTTTACAATTAGAGGGTTTGAATACAGCCTGCTTGATCAGCTATTCATTTCTGTATTTTTAATAATATCAACTTACATTAAATGGGGTTTCCAATTATGACTTTCAAACTAATACTAGCAGACATATATATTTATTAGACACTGAGTCTGACTTGGAAATGCATTGTTTATCCTGTGTGGCAACATTTTAACCAACCTTTTTTAACACACACTACTTGATATGAGTACTGTAAAGAAACTATCAAGGAAAAATATAAAATGTAATTAAAAGGTGTATATCAATCTTTAATGGGTCTGTTTATGTCATTTCTTTGTCTTTCTGTGCCTTGCTACAAAACACTTACCCAAGCATTCCCTTGTGGGCTGAGAAAAAATCAGAATATTATCAAATTCAGCATTTAAGTTACAGTTCATATTCTGCTGAGTCTTATACTCTAACCTGGACTGAAAACTCCTGTTAGTCTTTGGGTTACAATATAGTCTTCCCTCCCTCACCCCAGAAACAAAGAACCTACCCTTCCTTCTGATATGCAGAACCACAGGCATTGGAAGTACCTCTAGTTCTGGAGGGTTTTAACAAACAGTCTGAAATACTGTATGGGCTAGTTAATGAGTCAGTTTTCTTTCCATTCATTACTAAATTGCATCATAACTGTTCTATTTGCCAAAGCTTTAGTGACTACTGGGATAATGCTTTTCCCTTTCTAGATGACTGGAGTAAGTATTGTGGTCTCTAACTGATTTTGTGTCACTGGTGAAAAGTAACTTGTCTGCTGCATTTTTTGCAGCCCATGGCACCTCTAGGGAAGCTTACAGAAATTCTCCATCCAAAGGGCTGCCTTTACCTCCGAGACCTGCTGCTGGAGCAGATCCTGAAAACCTCAGAAAGGCCACAGAATGGGACAGCACAGGTTCAGGGGATTTTCCAAGAGTCTCCTTTGTCCTCTGACTGGAGATAGAAACTGTTCCTTACCTTTCCTACATGCTCCCAGGTTGCTATTTTGTGAGCTGGATCATGTCCTGCTCGGTCCAGTGCCGGTCCCATTATCCCAACACTTTCTCTCACTTATCCTTTTACTCTAGTGTGCCACCTCATTTCAGTGATTCAACACTGAATATTCAGCAGAGAATGTTTAATTCTCTAATTTCCACTGCAACTGAGAGCCAAATGCAGCTGTTTTGAGCCTAAGTTGGTTGCACCTGAACCACAGATTCAAGCTCCCTCAATTCATCCACTGGCATTGTAATACTCCACCATGCTAGCACAGAACTGACTTTTTAGCCATATCTATCAATCCAGCCATTCTCAAAAGCCCAGTTCAAAATCTGGTGACCACAAACGCTGGAAGCTCCAGCCAAGCCCTTTTCCATGTTTCAATGTGCATGCTTACAGCTTCCTCACGTGCACACACAGGCCTGTGGGTGTGAATGCTGCCATGCACACCTAGAGAAGTTTGCAGCACTGCACTGAGAAGTGACAAAGGTGTATTTAACATGAGAACAGAGAGGGCTAAAAGCTCTAAAAAGAAATGTCATATAAAAACAGAAGCTATTTTGCGGGGGAGGGAAGAGTGAGTGACAGACTGTGGGGGAGTGGGAGACATTACCTTTTCATTCCTGCAGTTGTTTAGACCCATGTTATTCATGGAGGGCAATTTTCCATCAACACCATGAGGCTGCTGTTGCTGCTGCTGTTCCCTTTGGATTTGCTCTCTCATTTTTCGAGCCTCCTGAATGGCTTTCATTACTGTGTCCTGGTCCCCAAATAGGGCAGGTGAATTAAGACTGGAAAGGATATCTATAAAGAGAGAATACATTTTATTTAGGTTATTATCCAAACTGGAATCCAGGGTAAGAACTCTGCTCTCACACTCTTAGAGCTGCACCCAAGCAACATCTGCAGAAGGAGGAGGAGTGGCAATTGCTGTCTGTTTGGAGGCTGAATTACTCTACTGAAGTGATTGATAAACTCATGCACTTCTTTTGCTGTTAGAAATACATCCACTGAGGTCTTGGAACAGCCTGATGTGGAGGTACCTGAGCATACTCATGGACTCAAATTTAAACATATGTTTAAGACAACAGTATTCTGAAGCTTAAACTGGAAACCTTTTGAGGTGTTAAAAATAATTAATGAAATGAATAAAGGAAAAAATCTCATTTACTAGGCCATGAAACGCCATGTCAGTTCTTAGAATTTCTTTATAGAGAGAACCATTACTCCAGACGTTTGGATTTCCATTTCAGAAAGAGCACTCACATTTACTTTTTGGGGACAAAGGTCATTATCACCATAACATGAGTATAAATCTCTAAATCAGCAGAGAAAAAACAATTTTCTTTCTATCACTCTGAACAGGAAGAAACTTTTAAACAAGCATCAAACTCAGCCAAGCATTCCTGTTACATCTTACAAAGCATTCGTGAACATGAGTATCCCAGACAGTTTTAGATTTGAAAGGAAAAGACAGCAATTACTTTGTGGCAGTTTCTTTTTTTTGTTGCTGGGACAAAGCTGTGATACACCTGCTCCTACATGGAAGTATTTTCTATACTGCACATGGATAGATTGGTGCATGTATATTCTAGCTTGGGAATTTTTAGCAATCACAGTTTGTGTGTGACCTGTGCACCTGCCTGGACAGCAAATGTCTTTTATAAAAGCTCTGAATTTGCTAGATTTTTGTACTTATTGACAGTCTACTACTAAAAAAAAAAAGGAAAAAACAAAAATAAAAAAAAAATAGAAAAAGAAAAAAAGAAAAAAATCTACCAAAACCAAAATCTAAAACAACAACTAAAAAAGATTTAGAATTAACCTTCAAAGATAATTTTTATATTCTTTTCATTTCACTGAAGTTCGGCTGTGTACAATACAGCAAATTCAATCTTGAAGGACCCTGAATGATGTTAAAATAAAAACAATTGAGGGTTTCTCACACTTTACCCTGGGAACCAAATGCATAATTTAAAACCATGGCTTAAGTAAGAAGGGATGCAGACTGTGATGTTTTCATCCCATCCCATCAAGGGATGGGACTGCTGATGTTTTCTATCTGAATTAAACACTCCTGTCCAAAATAATGTACTAGAAGACAACTGCTGCTCCTGCTGAGGAAAATTTGCAATGTTCTAAACCATTTCAGCCTCTCAGTTCCATTCTGGACGCTAAAGAAGTTGGGAACCATATGTGCATGATTTTTAAAGAGATTTAGATTCGTGATCATGTACATGCAGCAAAAGCTCCTACATGGCTTGCTGGTTTTTGGTAATGTCTTCCTGTCTTTTTTTATAATTAAGGATGGAGACAAAAATTTTTTATGACTTTACAAGAAAAATGTTTATACCTTAGGCACTATTTGTCTTCTGTGCTCCTTTCTCTTGAATGGTCTATGACTTCAGATTGATATTTCACTTTCTAATGTAAGATAATGCAGTGATAGTTGCAAATAAATTGACAGGTAGAGTATCTAGATAGTTGCAGAAAATATCTTTCGGAGATCATGATGCTCCCAAGTGTTTGGGAATGGAAAAAACCCATAATTTTTATATATTTAATATATGTATTTAACATATCTATTCATTATTCACAAGTGTTTCTATATATTTTACAAGTACACTTGAGCTACAGATTGTGAATAAGTGGTCTGTAGTAAGTATTTAGTCACTGTTAAAATTTACTATTTGAACTTTAGGGCTGATCATCTACATTTTGCAGCTCTTGATTCTGTTTCTTGACTGGCTAAAGTAGTCTTCATACATAGTTTTCAGACCAATTTTTTTCATCACTTATGAAGCTTAAAGAATCTTGAACACAGGTCAAAAAATTCCCTACTTGTAACCATATGAATCAATGAAATCCTGACAGATGGGTGAACAAATGACAAAAATGTCATGAAATAACAAAAACACCATCAAATAATAACATAAACTGGCTGAAATTATGCCTTTCAATCTCTACTTAAAAAAAATAAATCTATCTAGTATCTGGTTAGGCTCCATGTGTGTGCAAAGATACTTTTATATTTCCTTGATCCAGAATTGAAAATTTAAAAGTTAACTTTGTGTGTATACACCCAGTAGATGCCTTTAGGAGAGATATTCACACAAAGCTGTTTTACAAGTTGTATATATCTGTCTTTATTTACTTCTCTGTGTGTATTTGTATGTATTTCCTACATTATGCATTTCATTTCTGTGTTTGTCACACACTGATACATCTCTCTAGATGCTCTTATAAAACTTTGGCAATCAATCATTCTTTGAAAAGCCTTACTATAATTTTTTTTTTTTCCATTTTAAACAGAAATGTGCACCCAAGTATCTACTTAATCCAGAACTAAGTGTGCTCAGGCTGGAACTTCATGCAGAAAACAAGCCTATTTTCACCTTTTCCCAGGACAGATTAGTTACCTAAAGAGGATCCTCTTCCCAGGGATCCACTGAGCGGGCTGGGGATGCCACTCTTGCTCGTCACTGTCACCGGGCTGCTTTTGCTGGCTGGGAAGAGATTCTGCGTTGGAGATGTTGGGGATTTGACAGGTTCAGCTGTTTTGGGTCGGGCTGAGAGATTCAGTGGCTGAGCTGCTTCATCCTGCAAGAGTTGGATGGAAATAACTATTAGGAAAAGACAAATGAAGGCATCATTTTGCAGGCAGCAGTTACTTTACACCTCGAAGACAATGGCACATTCCACAGCAATAATAACAAAAGAAGCTAATTATCTGCCTCCTTTAAGATGCAACGAAAGGAATCCTCATTAATTTCTCTGTGTTATGCTTCTTATTTACATTAACTATGTGACTGGATCATTCTTTTTGCCAAATTAAAATTTGAATTAGCTCACATTACAGCTTAATTTCCTAATGTGTTTTCAGAGATCTAAATTAACCTAGGGCATTTACAAAGAATTATTTAAAATTTCCAGCAGCTCACTAATGCTTTTGCACTGGTTCTATTTGAAAAGTTCCTGGCACTATAAAAATAAGTTATGTAGCTTATTTTTAAATGTATTAGAAACTAAGGAATCAGAAATACTACTATGAAAGAATCATTTGGAAGCCCTGACAGCTCTTTGGCCCACATTTAGAGCTGCTGCTAGCTTATACATTCCATGCATCTAATTCAAAGTGCATGTTTTGTTCAGTTAAACAATCTGTGCTGGTCCCTCATAACAGGAGATAAGAATTTCACTGAATTCAAATTCCTTTACCTATTTGGGTGGTGACTACGTGCCAAATGCATTTAAAAATATATTTTTTTTTTCTACCATTTAATTTTGTTAACTTTATGATATTTTATTATTCAAATGTCAAAACTATTTCCCACATAACTGCATTTCTGCTCCTTGTTCAAGACTTCTGTATTATTTCCATATTCTGTACCTATTTCTGCAGCATTTAACCTTTATTATTTATGTTTTATTTGCATTAAGACAAGGAATGTTTTTTAAGGGTGTATAAATCTAGTATCAGTACCTTTATATGATTTGATATTTTTCATTTGCAACTGGAAGAAACTTTCTCTGACATATGTCTCTTTTCTGTGCTGTAGAATAGGTCCATCTAAAAATATCTTAACTCTTTGAAGAATATTTTTTCAAGCAATTAATTTCTTTGATAAGTATAAACCTCAGTGCAACCTTCTTCCCATTCTTTCAGTTTATTCCTTTACTTAATACATTAAGCAAGACAGAGCACTTACAAAACTGTGAAACAGTGATTTTCTGTCATTAAAGAGCCCAGTAATACAGATCTCTCATTTAAAATATGCCCAGAGCAGAATTATGCTGGATGTAAGAGATTGTTCATATTTTAAAACACTGCACTGATCACTTGGAAGCCTAAATTTATGTCAAAATACAATAATACATCACATTATCTCATCTTCTCCATTCTCCTTACTGTCAAGCAAAGTACACCTGGTCACACACAATGCATTAAACAGGAAAACATAATAAACAGGTAATTATAATGTCATCCCATCACCAGCTTTAAACTTTTCCCATAAAACTGCATGACATTTCAATTCTTCCTGGCCTCAGAGTGTGCACAAATGTCCACAGCCTTCCAGGGTCCAGGTGACAGCAGAAGCTCAAAGGTGCAAGGGACAGAGTCAGTTTGGTGCTTTGTGGCTGCACTTACAGGCAACCTCTTTCCTTGCACAGATTCAAAGTGGCTTCCATAAACTTTTCCAAGAGTTCAGAGCCCCATTCAGACCATGAAGCTTGCAAGGCTAGGTACTGTGATATGAATCTATGCTACAGTGTTCAATTTTTAAATTCTTTTCCATCTAGTACTGATACGATAATGAAAGAACTTTAAACACTGCCAGAACTTGTTTGTATTGTATGGACAGCATTGTCATTTCTTCAAGGCAACCAAAAAACTGGAAAACATTCTGGTCACTGACTTGAGGCAAACCTACCACCACTTTTTGAAAGATCTGATTTCCATTAAAGAATTGCACTAATTCTATAAGTAATGCATGTAGTTTATACAAACTGCTTAAAACCAGGGAAAATATAGAGGATTTGTTAAGCAATGCATGACCATCAAAACTGTCACAGCTAACAAAGGTAACAATCTGTAAAGACTGAATATAGGTACTGCTTTTATACTAATAATTTCTTCATTAGCTATTGGTATTTGTCCACACAAAGCACTCCTAGTTCATCTTTAATATTCTGAATGCAGTAGTGTGCTTAATAAAAATAATCATAAAAAGACTTCAATTTTATTAACATATGCTTAAGTCCATTCAAGTTACATTATATAGGGAAACCCCCAAGAATTTGCATGTGGTCAGTTCTGTAATAGGACTCAGCTGGCCACAAACCTGGAACAGTATTGGCCTTGGTTCAAGAAGATATGTGCTTGAATTTAACCAGGGAAAATTTGACTCATACAGTAAAGGTTTGGTTTGGTGTAGGTCCATTTGGCTCGCTCACGGCCAGAATTACTTTTTCACATTAAAGCAGTCAGTAGTATATTCTCAATGCCATAAATCACTGGTGTTAGGTATCACTATACTGTGGCAACTTTGCTGGAACAGTTGGGCTTTGCTTTTGATGGCTTCTGTATTGACCGTAGCAAACTCTGCATAGGCGGTAAATTTCCCTGACTGCTCCCAAACCTGGCATTGGATTACAAGAGGTAAAATATTAGACTAATACACATCTACTGCTAAGTAAAGTGAACGCTTTGCTAAATAAATGTTAGATCTGGCCATAATGGAATAGTTTTTATTTATTAGTACTCTCAGCCTAGCAAAAAAAAGTGTCATGGAAATTTATCAGCCCGGGCAGAAATATCTACTCACCCGCACTTTACCGCGATGATTGATGATAATGAAAAAACAAATGATATTTTACTCTCGTGTCAAAAAATGGGAAGAAAAAAAAGAAAAAAGAAACCACCACCTCAAGCAAGTAAAATCTTCTCAGGCTGGTTTGAAGCTAAGGACTGTTTGCCTGTAAGGCGTCAGCAGCCAGCAAAAAAAAAAAAAAAACCTAACATATCCTCCCTCTCACCCCACAAGGTCACTAGGTGCCACTTATAGATTTATTTTAATTGTTCAGCATTTATAACTCTATCATTCAAATGGGTAAAACATCTGAATATTGATTTTCTTTTTTGTACAGTTTGGAGTAAATTGTAAATTGTCCTGAGGGTGTTTTTTATTCTCATGAAATCCCCAACCACCCCGGGAGAACACGGCAGGAGAAGCCAGGCAGTGGCACCCAAAGGCTGCTCCATGGGTTTCAGGGGGAGCACAGCACTCATTCCAGGCTCCTGGCAAATGCCATGTTGTAGCTGCCTGGTTCCAAGCTAGTGAGAATAAGCAGGCACAAGCACTCGGCAGCGGAGCAAAACCAGCGAGGAGCAGCGCGGTTGTCAGCAGCTGTGTGAAATCAGCAAAAGTCAAATCAATCTGCAGCGACACAATGTTTTCCCCAGAGCCCTGACTTACATATTATTTTTATAGGAAGCTTTTCCAAAATTGTGGAATTAAGTACAGCTAGAGATTTGTAAAATAATTAGAAGATCTACAGTCCTTCTCTTACCCTAACAATATAAGCCAGCACCACATTTTAAGATACTCAAGAGTTCAATGTGAAACAATTCGTGAAATGGATGCCATTTATGCATGTTATCAGATTACAAACTGAAATCTTGAAAATATCACATTTTACTGATGAATCTGTTGTGCTGCCTCTGGTAGGGAGAGGGACGCCTGGTATTTTTGGAAACAAGTGAATTTTTTCTCTTCCCTTCTCTCTACTGTTAATACAGCACTAAAATGGAACTTTTTATTTGAATATTGAAGAACTGTACCATGGTTCAACTTCCAACTGTAAAACAATTACAGAGACCATTTTCATTTGCTGTCCTTCTCAAACACCAGCTTTTTTCTTTACTGAAAAATACCTTAACTTGAGTTACCGGGCTGGTCCCTCTCTTCTCATTTTTCATCCCAGTGGGTGAAAGTGCCCCTGTTGTATTTGGTGGCTGTGGAGTAGATGGCATTTTGGCTCCAGGAGAAACTTGCATGCTTGCCAGCTGAGCTGCATACAGTTGCTGGAAGACAAGAAGATATACATATATTCCTGCAATATTCCTAAAGAAAGAAGCTGTAAATGCACTTCTGCTTTATTTTTCTTATTTTTCCACTGGTGTTTCTTCTCTTAAAGGATCTTTTTCAGCTCTTGTTTCAGGCTTCCCTTTCTGCTATTTGCAAAAAGAGAAAAAACAAGGTCTGGAAAACTCCCAAACACCAATATCTTTTTTCTTCATTTGACTTTTGCTGATTTTTCTTGACTTTTTATTCCTTCTTGTTAATGATGGTCATGGTGTTAAGCAAAAAAATTACACTGTGCCTAAATATTAAAAACAAAATTGGTAAAATTATAAGGCTATTTATGAAAAGGAGGTATAAGACCCTGTCATTAACAATAATAGTCCAGGTCTTTCTGTTCTTAGCAAGTAGTTAACCACAACTCCAGAAACTTTACTGGGAGCTGCCACAAAAACAATTTCCTACCAAAAGGCAAAGTTAAAATAGCCAACAAGGTATGTCTCCATCTCTCTGAACAGTGATATAAGTTCTATAAATGCTAGTAATGAATCTAGGCCTCAAAAGTTCCTGTAAATAGTGATGAAAGTCCAAAAAAAACTGCAGTGGAACTTTTCAAAAAGTTTAACTGAAACATAGATTTTATATTAAAACAAATCCCAACCAATAAAAAGTGTTTACTGAACAAAACCAATTTGGTCCCATTTCTTTCCAGTGACCAAACTTAAACCCTCACCTTGAATTAGCATCATGAATAATTTTTCTGCCATGAAGAGGGAAGATTCTAATCCCTCTTCTACACATAGATCTACATAAACTTTGCCTTATTAGTGAGAAAAAAGCCAGGTGGTTTGTATGTAATTTCCAACATTACTATCATTCAGATGGACAAATAAAAAAAATTACAGTAATCAAAAGCAGACCTTTCAGCACATGTAATTAAATGAAAGCTTAATAAAGAATAATTTGCAAGAGCCAGATGTGCTTATGTCATAATTGTTGCTTTCTTTGGAACAATTTTTCTAATGTAACAAGCCTCCACAGAAATGAAAGTTACACAATACTGTAAGTTCAGTGACTCAGTGGCGAGACAAATGCGGGAGGGAGGGGCAGAGTCACGGCTCAGGGTGACAAATGAAAACCACTGTTTGTTTGTTTGTTTCCACCCCTTTCCAGTACCACACAGGAACTACCAAAGGATCACAGATTAATGTTTTGAAATTAGTGGTGTTTAAATATTTTGGCTAAGGTACAAGGTTTTTTCCCATGCTTGAAGGAAAAAGACTGAAAACAGAAAAAAAAATCCCAGCTCTTGGTGAGGTCCTGGAGAATGAAAATGAAGCCTTTCACAGAACAGTAGGTGGGGGTTTTTTCCCCCTAATAATACAAATCTCATCCTTTTTAGAATATTCCTGAGGTCAACATTTGCTTCCTTAATAGGATGATCTGCTTAAATGAGAGTAAAAAGCACATTTCACAAACTTTTGAAATCCTGCACATTCTTAGCTCAGGAATAATCAGGCACTGCATTATAGAAGAGATAACACAATAAACTTGTATGCCATTTAAAGAAAGACAAAACCCAACAATTAAAAAGCCTTTCTCAGTATCCTGTGGTTTGTCTATAAATACTTTTCCTTTTTTTTTTTTTTTTAACCAATTTAACTTCTTCTGAAGAAGAGTATTTACACTTTAGTAAAAGAAAACTAAAACTTTTGTACTTACAATACTGTGTCGCACTTTAAAAATTGTGAAAGGAATTCTGTGTAAAAATAAACTCACATTTAATTACTAAAGTTCAAAAGAATTTCTTTCTCAGGTAAGCCACCAGGGCACAAAAAATGTGGGGTATAAATTATTCTTTCTACAGTATTCCATTTTTCATAGAAGATAAAACTTGATAGTCAATTGTGGCAGCTAAAATAGTGTGGTGGGTTGACCTAGGCTGGCTGCCAGCTGCCCAGCCAGCCACTCTCTGCCTCCCCCACTTCAGCAGGAGGGGGGAGAAAATCAGATGGAAAAGGTCATGGGTCAGCATAAAGACAGGGACATCTCTTACCTGTTACCATCACAGGAAAAATGCAAAACAAGACAAAACCAAACCAAAAACCCACTTGGTTTGAGAAGAATTTATTTATTCTAATTGACAATAGAGTTGCCTGGCAAGAAACAGAGATCAATACTAAGGACCTATCCCTGCCACTTCCCCCTGAAAATTCCTTGAAGAGATATTTCAAGAACAATGCAAAGACAGAGAGATGTGACACCAGTCAGAGCAGGACTTGCTGGTCACCTGAGAGCCACCAGGACAAGCAACAGCAACACCCAGAGCATGTGGAGGATTAGCATCAAGAAAAGTGGGCTGCTCTAGAGACTATCTAGGAAACTGTTTGATTTTGGAAATGCAACCAGGAAAAGTAGAATAAAATTAGAATTTTTTCACCACTCCCCTCCCAGGGTGTTGAGGGCTGTATTGGCTGTAGTGCAAGTCCTGTCAGGGAGAAATGTTTCTAAGGGAAGACAGAATAAAAGAAATTCTGTCATTTATATATCTGTATGTATATATAAATCATGACTGGCTTATTCCAAGGTCTAAGCACTGGCTTTAGCCTGGCATTTCTATGAACTTATTTTAAAACATAAAAGCAAATGTATAAATAAGTAACAGCAATTGGCTTTCTGCTTTGCTTCAAACAAAGCTGTTCTACAAGCAAGTACAAATACTGCAAGAATTCACACCAGCACTAGCAACATTGCTGTGTGGACTGGAAAGCTGTATAAGTTTTAAATACCAGTTTGTATGGGGAGCTAGCCAGTGTGGAAAAATATGTGCATGCCACCATTGCAGGGAAAAAGGGGGATATTTTTGCAAATACCACTGCTGTGGCTCAAAATGGCAATTTAGGACCTCACATTGAGATGGTCAGATTGTGAAGCTTTTATTTGCAAGACTGAGGAGAGGAATAAAACCCAAACATTGAATGAATGTTGACTGTTGGCTTTTAAAACTCAAAAGCAAAAGCTTCAGTGGAATTTTTTCTACTGAAATTCTTACCTACAAAGTATTTCACAAGTAAAAAAATTAAAATACCTTAAACACTGAAACATATCTTATTTTGATCTATGCCTGTCACATAAAGAGAAGGCCATTTCATACTCCTTATGCTAACCACTGACTCAGGAGGCTCTTGATTAAAAATTAGACATTCAAAAACATCAAGTATTCTTGTTTTAAGAAGCCTTAAAAATGTATACCCTGGTGTTTTTTTTTTTTCTCAGAGGTCAGAAAGTAAGATTCTTACAATCCAGTCCCCATCATATAAATAAAAGTAATGCTGATTTTGAATTCCTCAGTGCTCCTGAAATAGTTAACAATTTTCAAGCCCAGATTATTTAAGGATGCAGATTTGCAGTTTTCAGAATCAGGCTTCTTCTGATGTCAGATTTGACACCTAAGGGTGGGATTTTGAAATGCCACAAGTCTCAGGGCAATGGCAAGTCAAGTCTCACATTTAAGCACCTATGAACTTACAGGCAGTTGTTACTAAAACCCTATTCCAGCTTTAATCAACTAAAAATCCAAGGGGAATTTATGGAAGTTGGAGGTCACTATGAGTCTGAATGATGTTCAGCTACTTAAAAAAAATTCAAGCAGGTAGGAGAGGGCTGTACTCAGCATGTGCACAGAACAGCACAAGCACATACTGATTTTTTTTACCTGGAAATGGCAGAGTTCACACTAAGCCTTTGTTACAGCTTAGATCTATAACAAGGCAAGAAGAATTGAATAACAAACCAAATTAATAATTCTGTTGTGATGGTGATGGTGTTTTCTGCCCAGAAATTTCCTACAGAATCTGATGAATTATTTTGATTTCACTTTTCTTATAAAAAGTGTCATCCACGACTTAGAATTTATCTAAAAAGCTATGAACAAATAATGGACCACCTTGACTGATCCAAATGTTAAACCCTTTTCTAATGGCATCTAAGTTTCAAAATGCCTTTGTGAGATATTTTCATAACACAGAAGCATAATTGCCTTCACTGCCAGTATTTGTTCCTGCCTTGCCAGAAGACAAAGGCCTTAGGCTCACACATTGCTCTCAAAAATTCCAACATTTTTTCATCTATCTTTCAATAATCAAAACTCTTTCATCAGTTCAAGCCCCTTTCCCTATAACTTTTCTCTTGCACATAGGTCTGTTACATTCCTGGACACATTCTCTGCCAAATGAGACCGAGCATGGCAAATAAGAACAGAGCAAAGCTGTCTTACATCTGATGTTTTCCCTTTTATTTTTGCAGCAGCAGGAATATTCATACATATCTCTTAGGCTGCATCATATGTGTCTAAAAGAATAAATAAGAGTTAAGACTTTTGAGAATCCAATGTTACAGAAGCTGCACATGGTAAGGAAAACAGAATGGGTCATAGAATCACAGAATCACTGAAGTTGAAACAACCTCTAAGATCACCAAGTCCAACCATTAGCCTGGCCCTGCCATGTTCACCCACTAAACCATGTCCCCAAAGTGCCACATCCACATCATAATCCTTTACCAGGGGCTTGTCTAGGACAGGCCCTAGGGAAAATTGGTTTTGAGAAGATACTTCAATAAAAAGTGATCAGCAGCTGCACAGAAGAGAGGGAGCTCCTTTAGATGTACAAGCTCAGGGAGGAAATGGAGAGACCAGTTGCACTCTCATATACAGGAGCAGAAAGACAAGGGCTAGAGACATTTCAACTGACTCTGTGTTGAGGGAGCATTTGGTCACACCTACAGGGATATAATTCAGATGTTATTTTTGCAGCAGAATTGTGAAGAAATGATAAGAAAGCCATGTGTGACACATGGAGATAAGAAAAATAGTGGTTGCAATACTCAGTGCAGCAGATAAAGTGTGGGTGATGAGGGCTGGCCCAGCAAAATAAAATGCAATGGGTGTACTTGGAAGATGCATCACAAAGAATTTCAGTAGAAGGTGGCTTGCTTGAAGTAGAAAAAATGGATCTGTTCTAGAAACTTTCACTCTTTTACTTTCTTTTCTCAAGAAAAATGCTAAATTTTATGAACCCTGATTAATTCTGAAGTCTTCCATTACTAAAAATGGAAGCCCTATGTTACATCTTCAACAAATACATTTGCTACAGTAAATGAAACTGAACAATAAAGCTACTGAGAATCAAGTGAGAATCCTTATTTGTCAGCATTTTAAATGAATTGTGCAAAGCTGAAATATCTTATTTATAGAGATGAAAGTTCAGCTATTTAGACAATGAGTAATTTGGTTTCTAAAGATGAAAAACTCTAAGGAGTGACTGCAAGTGCTGTTGAAATCCTGCACTACAAGAGGTAATGCAGTTATTTTTTCCATAGTATATTTAGTAAGTAGTGTTGCAAAGCTATAATACCAGCATTTTCCTTCCGAGTACAGAACAACCAATAATAATACTTAGAACTAACTGATGACAAAGGATTTTTACAAGTTCACCAGAACCAGCAACATCTTTATTATTTCCAGCATGCATTTCTGAAAGGAAGCTACTGCAACAAAAAAAAAAAAAAAAAAACCACACCTTCAGTGGGACTGCTTGTTTTTAATTATTGGTGTGGTGATGTTGAAAAAAAATAATGTCAAACAGATAAAGGAAAGAGAGTTTCAGTTAAAAAAAGTTTCTCTTTTGTTTGGAGGAAGAACAGATTAGTGTTCACACCCATGTTTTGGGTATCACAGATAATAACTATGGAAATAAAGTTTCAGTACTGACCTGAGCCCAGTGTCACTGGTATAACCCTCAGCAGTTCAGAAAGCAGTGCAGAAGCATGAATACTCTTCCCCAAAATTTCAGACATATCTTAATCTAAGAACTGCTTCTAAAGCAATGGTAATTGTGCTCATTCCTTCCCATTTTCATATATAAATGTTATATTTTTTTAATTAACATGTCTTTTGTACCAAATATGTTGTGATCAACACTGCAGCTAAGTGCTCTATTACAGCACCAAGGTAAGAAAAGGGATAAAGGCTTATGTGTATATATATATATATATATATATATATATACATAAAAGAAAAAAATCCCCACCACCCAAAAAGGTTGCTTTTCTCTTTGAGATTCTTCCTATGTAGATGCTCACAATGAAAGGTGGCCTAACAGAAAACAACATCCAGAATCACAAGACAGCCTAAGTAACCCATCAGCAGCTTAACCATGTGACAAACCCAGGGGCAACTCCAAGGCAGCTACAGCCCTTGGAGTCTGCCAAGGAGCCAGATGCCATCACCAGAAAAACACCTTCCAAGGCTCAGCATCTGTGTCCTAGCAGAGCTCCACAAGTTTTTCTGAGAAAAATGCTAACAAAGAAAAATATGGTGAATTTTACAGACTTTTTAGGACTGTAGGCCAGACTCTCATTTTCACATGTGCCTCCACACAGATAATAAATAGCTTAGTATTTAAGAACCAACAAGTATGCATCATCTTAACTCAGAATTTTATGCTGAATAACTGAGACTTATTTGTCTCTACATGGGTGTATCTGAAAAGGCATTGATCAAGCATAGCTACATGAAATTAGAATAAAAATTAGGGGGAAAGTGTCTAATTTAGAAGCATGATAAATAAAAAGTAATAATTATTGAAAATACTTCTGTTTCTCTACAGAATCCAAGTGTCATAAAGATGTGCATAGCTTGCTTGTAACAGCACCATTTTTTCTTTCCCTGTTTTCTCATGTCCAATGCACCCACAGTGGACATAACATTCTGATTTTAAACACCCATAGATCACTCTCCTGCAGAGTCTGCTCAGCATTAGAGTGTGAATATTCTCTACATCTTCCCCCAATACACCAGATACCTCTGCAAAAAGGCATTGAGGTGCAACACAAACAGGCAGCTAATGAATTATCATAACTAATGTCATAATAACAAAGATTGTTGCCGTGATTATTTATGCGCTTGCTGACTAATGTGCTCTCCGATTTATTAAAACCCAATATGTGCAAACAAACTAACTGTATTTGTGAAAATACAAATAATACATTTTGTAGTCACAGGCAAAGTTAAAGGCGTTTAGTTTTCCCTTTACATTCAACTGTGCATTGAAAAACATTCTTTCTTACCTAAATAATGATTTTACCAGTTATTGATTTTCCTTCACTTCAGAGCTTTTGGCTTCTTTTTTGTTTTTTGTTTTTTGTTTTTTTTTTTTTAACTATTAACACCAGTACTTTCAGTGTCTATCAGTTGCTATTGTAGATTATGTCAGGGGAAATTTTTGTGTGGCCCTAAATTCCCCTCAGTTCCTATCTCCTTAGGAGAGACAAATGCCTGTGTTGCTTCAATCTCCAGCAGAAAAGTAACAGTTACCTAATTTCACCACTGAGTGTCTGCCGGTCCCAACCCCTTTCACTGACCACAAATTCTTTGTACTGGTTCAGAAAAAGAAAAATCACTCTCATCTCTCCTGCTGCCCTGCTGTGGCTAATGGCCAGCCCAAACCGAAAATAAAAGAATCTCTCCACATTTCAGATACTGCAGCATGTATTGTTGTAGTACTGCAAAATAACAGCTTTATTTTGTTAAAAGGGTCTAACTTTAAGTGGACCATGGAATATTTATGGCTCTCAGTAGTCCTTTGAAAGAGTTATCTTATGTTTTTATGTCGATCATGGGTCAGAGGTTCAAATCAGCACTTCTTTCTGTCACTCCTTATATGTTTTACTATAATTTACAGCTCAGCAAGAGGACTCATAAAACAAAAGTGTCTATTTTACTTCAGCAACTAATTCTAGCTAATCAAAGCTTTCCAGCAAAACAACCCAGCATGAAACTCTGCGTGGAAAATATGCAGAGAACAAAGCGTTTTGTCAAATAACACATCTCATGATGTAAACACATATGTCTCTTATAGGAAATTTTATCGCTTCCACATTATCGGCACACAAAAGGAGCATTCTTGCTGCAGACCTGGTGCGACTGTGGAGCCATCGTCATTGGAAACAAGAGCCTGATTAGGTTCCCACACAGATATGAATAGATTTTCTTTTTTTAGTGTAATGCTGCCTTTCTTATTTCTTAAACAGACTAGTAATTGTGGCTGTAAAAACAGTGGATTGTGTTTGGACGACATTTGTTTCTTCATATTTTTTTTAGCTACCCAATGACACCAATTATCCCATATGGTTGTCCTCCTCTGGAAAGTCTGAGTTAATCCACAGCTGTGAAGATGAAGACGCACCCAGCAGGCTCTAAATCTGGTGGGTCCCTTGTCTGTTAATAAAGTCCACAGTCTGCTGGACAGATGTTAAGAGGATCTGTATAATAAGTCAGTGACAAAGACCCAGACTTCTGAGGAAAATAATTAGCCAAAACATATATATTCTTCATAGTTTTTCATTTCTTGCTTCATCTTTTGGGGAAGAAAATTTGCCTTACTTCATAGAGGAGCCCCACAGCACATACAATAGGTCCTGCTCAAAAAATGAATGGACTAACAGACCACGCTGGCAGGTATTCTGAAGAAATGGAAGATCTTTTTGTCCATGACCCATCCCTGTGTGCTCTGGGTCTTGCACTATTATTTTAAGTCTGGGCTCCTTCATCAGAAAATGAGGGTAGCCTGATAGGTATCCTCACCTATAAAATATCTACCTAAATTTATAATGTGAGGGTAAATGTAAACTGAAGATGAAATTAACATTTTACTAGTTTTTTTGTTGTAAGTTATTAACATTGTCTTTTATAAAATAAAGGGATTACAGATAATACTTTTCATCCCCATGCTGATGTTATGGGAGGAAAACAAACAAACAAACTAAACTAACCAAAACCCCAAAACAAACCTAAAAACAACAACAAAAAATCTTCATTTAAAAAAAGCAAAGAAACCAAAACACCCAAACCAAAAAAAAAAAAAACCAAAAAAACACCCAAAAACACAAGGAAAGAATGTGGAATGAGAAGACACCTGCAGCAAGATCCATGTTTAGAGCCTCACTCATTTTTTCCAAACCCCCCTTTTGCTCACCATGGCCTGACAGCACAGACATCCAAACCTCAAAGTCTCTCTCAGTTTCAGTCATGTAAATTTGGAGAAATGCTACAGACTTAAAATACATGCACCAGTGCAAGAAAGAACTAACTTGCCTTCAGGCATATGTGCATTAAGGTGCTCTTAGGATCACTTCTGTTTCGTTTGCAAACTGTATTTCATGTTCTTCTGACCTCCTCCTGCTTTGAGAGAAGGAATTAGAAATGGCCATCAAAACAGCTCTCTCTGCTTTGCTGCCTGAATGCAGGATCTCTCATGCAGGCATCACCCCCGAGATCAGATCGTGCCCCTTGGAAATCAACTGGCTTTGATTTCGTTGAATTATGACAATTAAACACAATCTCTCAGCAACTGCCTGTTCACAACCTATTTACTGGAAAGCTGCAGACAGAGCAAAGAAAGAATGCTTAGAGCTCAAATGAATTATCAATCACTGCAAGTGGCTAAGACAATGTACATAATTTGGCACCTGGCAGTTGTCTCTGTTATATTGTGTTTGTTTCCCCTTAGGAAGTAAAGCTGATGGTTTATTAGTTTTACAGCACCTTGACAAGTTTTCAAGATAAAATGTCACCCCATCAACATATGAAGCTGCTGGGAATTTTTCGTGAGACAGAATGAAAATAGAGAAAGAAAAGTTCACTTTCTGCAAAAATAAAAAAAATCAAAAAAATATCCTGAAATTTTTACACAACTAAAGTTCAGACAGTACTTTAGATATTTTATATCACCATAGAATACATGTAACATTGTGTCTATTCAAAAAAGTGATACTCATCTCACAGTGTCAGGGAGCATGATATCTAAATCAGACTTTCAATTTTTTCCAGTGTCACTGGTTCAAAACTCTAACTGTAAAGTACAAGTACTGATCCTCAGTCCCCTAGAGAGAAAACTAAATTTTTGTCATGTCAGAAAAGAGCAAAATGTTGGCCAAAAGCTGACAGGGGGAAGAGGGTAACAGCTGCCAAAGCACACAAACAAACAAAACAAAACAAAAACAAATTTAAAAACATATACAGAATCGAAGGCCTTCTGTGTCAACATGGAGCTCTTACTTTCTGAAGAACAATTCCCTTGCTAAGCCACTGACTGGAAGGAGAGGCAAAAATCCTCTCTGACTTGGCGGCCGTGTCACACCTCATTTCACTCTTTTTATTTTTTTTTTCCCCTTTCCAAACAGACTGAGTGTTGGTCTTCTGAGAATATGATGCTAAGCCACTTTTCCTGTAGAGTTTTTAAACTGGGCCTCTGAGAAAGGGTTTGATACAATTCAATGACTGAAGTAATACCTTTGTCCATCTGAGCATTAAATGGCCCATTGAAATACAGCTTAGTTAGAAAGAATTTCAGTAAATGGTGCTTTCTAATTTTTTTTTAGTATTATTATTATTCCTTTCCCAACAGATTACAGCCTAGAACTGAAAATGCAGTTCAATCACTTTTGTTGCCTCTTAGGTCAAGCCTTTAGCCAGTGTTAATTAAACACAAACACTTCACAATACTGGAGGTTAAATGAGAGCAACAAACTGGTCTTCTTCAAATATTACCTCATGCTCTCCAAAAAGCTGTATTTTGTTTGGGAGGGCCCTTGTTTTAACACATTGGTCTTAACAATAAAATATTTTTGTAGCAATCACTAAACATTAGTGTAGTAGCCAGGAATCACTAAACATTAAACACCTATTTCCATGCAGTAGACTGTGTCTATTGTGTTTAAATAACACTCATCATAAAGAAAAGTGCAGCAGCAGACAATTTAGGCTGTAGCAGCACATACAGCAGAATTTTCGACTTGATAAAGTGAAACTATAAGGAGCCGATGCATAAGTGAGACAGCTTCCATACCTAACATCCTTCCCTGCCGCTATTAGAAGTTCACATTTTTGTCTCTAGTAGGCATGCACATTAGTTTACCTACAATTTCCTGTATTCAGTCACATTTTGTTGTCTGTTCCCTACAATTTGACTAGAGCATGAAATTGGAAAGTAGCTGAAATTGTCATTTTTTCATCTTAGTGATTTTAAATTTAAAAAGGAGCCTTTGGTGCGGGCCATTTGTTTGCTGCTTCGTAAAAAAGTTTCCTAAAGTATTCATATTAATTTTACTATCAGGTGAAAGCAAGCTTTTTAACACGTGGCAATTAGTCTAGTCTTTCTGAACATGACTTTACCGTAAATACTCCTCCTTGGCTATCCCTTTGTCCCAAGATTCCTTAGAAGAACGCAACCAAGCGATAATTCAGCATTATTGCTGCTCCAGTGCACTAATCGCTTCAAGCGCAGCGAGGACCCTATGTTTACTGCCACAAGGCTCCTCCAGCCTCCCGGCCCAAGGCAGCCTTCCCAGCCCAGCAGCATCCAGATGTCAGGAGGAATATCCAGGTCCTGATGCAGCATGCTGCTCCATTCCAGTATGGCCCAAACATCTGTTTCGTCTGCTGGCGCCCAACCTGCCGGATACACCGAGGCGGCCGCGCAAAGCAGGGCAGCGAGGGAGGCCGGGAGGGAAATGCTGCAGTTGCACAGCTTGCTGTACATATCCCTAAAAATTCTCTATCAAGAAGATATCAGGAAGGACAATGTGATCATTAAAAAAAAAAAATTAAAAACCAACTACTTTATACACAGCGTATATTTAATATTTTTTCCCCCTAGTGGGGCAACAGCCCAGAACTCATTAGCTTCTCATCTTGCTAGCTTCACTCTGGTTCAATTCTTTGTGGTGTAAGAAAAGGACAAAAATAAGGAAAAGCATAGAAGCACGCAGCACAAAGTGCTTGTTGTGGTTATAGCAACTGCTCTTTATATAAAAGAAAAAAAACCAGCCAAAAACACAACTTAAAAATGAGACAAACTTAGGCATCTCCTACATATTTATAATTTCCTATAGATAGTAACTGAGGGGCTCAAAAACAATAAGCATCTTTTGTCTAAAAGAAAGGAGTATGTAAACATTGACATTTTATCATGAGGCACGACAGAAACAGCAAACGTTTTAGTTGATCTAGATTAAGTTCTGACAAGGAATAAAGGAGTGCTAACTGTTCTCGTCTCTCCCACTTTGTGTATCTATTCTCTTGTATTTTTGCTCGTGACAATAATGGAATAGTTGCCTGCTCCCATGCAAATTCTTTGAGTTGTTTATGAAAGCAAGATCAAAGCCCAAACTGAGAGCGCCTCTTTTTTCCCTGCTGTATTTTTCTCCAGAGGAGGACCTAATGAGAGGCTGTTAAAGCAGGAATCTTGCACTCTCACAGTGCAACCTCCCAGCTCACCCTTTCCCTAGCCAGCCTGGGGACACAGCTCACCTCAGGAGCACCGAGGGAGGGAGGCAGTGAATTCTGTTTTGTTCCACCTCGGCATGGGGTGAGCCCCTGGATCCAGGAAGGAGGAACCGTCCTTCAGACCTTCCCTTTAAACACTCTCTGTGCACCTGAACAAGTCACCATCTTCCCTGTGCTCCTTCTGAAATGGATCCACTGCTGCTGCAATACCACAGCACTTGAACTAGGTACATCTGAATACAACCATCAGGTACTCCTAGTAAATATAAATGTGGGAGTTGATAAAACCACTGTTCTAATAAAATATTGTAAATATCAAGAAAAAAATACTTCATCAAATATGGATCACCGTTTACTCTGCAGGAGGATAAGAGAAACATCAGTAAAACCTTTCCCTTAAGCACAAGGATTTGCATTCCTTCATTTAATGCTGTCTTATGATGACTTATATGCTACTTTTTGATCACAATTCTCCTGTTATTTACCATGCACAGGAAAAAACACAATAGCCTTATCTCTGTTGTTCTCCCACATTATATATTGTACTACACAACTTGAAAAATTGCAAAAAATCTTCAACATTTTTCATTATTTTACAAAATAACTGTGAGATGTTCTGCTTAGATACCTTTGGTAGAAAGCCAGTCACAGCAAAGGATAACTGCATTTGCTTGATAAAGAAATCTGAAGTTTCCAGCAGATTATGTTTTTCAAGAAAAAATGTGAAATGATAAAGATAAATCTTGCTACTATTAGAATTTGCTATTGGCATTTCTGTAGCATAAATTCTTCCTTATAAAAATTGAGGATGGCACTAAAGGTAACAGACTAGCAAGCTCACCTAGGAGAGCAAGCAAGGACCAGGCAGCATGGCCCCAAACATACCTGCAAACAAAGGCTCTGGTGTTTTAAACTCCTCTTATATCCAAAGAAAGTGAATAAGCTGTACTTGCTTAAAGTAAAATATATCCAGATCTATCAGAAAAATAAGAAAATATAACCAGATGGTTGCATCAGAGCATAGGTTTTTTTCATTCACTTTATGCTATCCTGGTATTACCTTCTCTGGTGCACTGTAAATCAGATTATTCATAGGAAGAATTTTAAATGTTTTCTGGTATTCTTTCAGAAGCTCTTCCTTAAAACTCTGGGTTTTAGCTCTTACTGCTAATATGAAGCATTTTTTACAATAAATGTGAGATGTCTATATAAAAAGCAGCTACCTCACAAATTCAGATAGTTTCACACACCTCACCCATAGAAATGTCTTCTGCACTGAAGCTAGAGTAAAAAAGAAGGAGGACCCCCAACATAAGGGGAGAAAAATTATATGATTGAAAAGCAATTAACTACAGTAAGTTTGTTGAAGGGATGATAGCTATCAAAGCTTTTCAAATTTTGCATTTCAGAATTTCTGATACTTCTTTCAAAAAATGTTAACACATAGATGGGCTTTGTGAGAAAAGTCAGGAGTTTCATTCAGTCTCATGTCAGCAGGATTACAAGCAATTATGAGTAACTGCTTGTTGAGCTGTGTGAAATGAGTTGGTGAATGAGTTTCCTAGTGAGCACATGTCCATGTCACTGGTACGACTGCCACTAAGGCAGACAATCTTAGCTGAAGGGGTCTAAAAACATCATTATTATCCTAATGCTATAGGAGATGCTTGTGCAATTGTTGCTCCTGGTGTGCACATTCTAGGTCTGTTACCCTGTGGCACTCAGGAAAACTGAGGCATAAGCAAGAAAAAAGGAAATCAGGACATGGAGAAAAAAATTAAGAGGCAGTAAACCTTCTCTGGATACATCTCATAAAATCTGGCATAGATTGGTGGGTTCATTCCCTCTCTGACCATCCAGATGGAGAAATTGTTTAACATGACGATGCAGCATTTGCTTTGCAGAACTGTGCAGACACAGAACAAGGAAACTGAGCAGTCACCACTGCTAAGCACACTGAGAGGCAAAAGCTCAACAATTAAATTCCTTCGTGCTCCCATGACAGAATAACGAGACAGCATCGCTGCAATAAACGGGTGCAAGTCAGGCAAAAGGAAGAATCCCATTTAAACTGCCTCTCCCAATTCCCACATCTGAATCCCCATCTTGTGAGAAGATGCTGAGGCAACTCCACATTTAAGAGCTGAATATTTGAAAGTGCTTCTTGGGATTTGAAACTGCAATGTTTTCTTACTTTTATAAGAGAGACAGTTCCTGTGGTAGCTCGCAGCCATTCTACAATTTTCACTAGCAAAAATGGACAGAAGACAGGGATATAATAAATATATACTGGGTCTACTGATCAGGAGAAGCTTTATCAGTCAGCTGGGGCACATCTGGGAAAAAAAGTCACTCAGGTGCATCTCCAGCATCCCATTCAATTAACATACCATTAAAAATGGTTTGTCCCTGTTCAGCCTGCTGCGTTACCTGATAAGTCAACATAGTTAAAATGTATATTTAAATGCAGAAAACAGTGAAATGTTTTCTTTGTGAAGCAGAAAACAAGCCCCGCTCACAGGTATTTTAAAGCATTAGAAATAATTGTGCTTTACAGGTTGCTTAGCAGATCGCTCACACTGATCTTTTACCATATATTTTGAACTTTCATGCACCTTCAAGGAAAATTAAATAATTTCCTTATAGGAAGTACACACAAAATTATGCAAAACATATTCAAATGGTGCTTATAAAAATTACATCTAAGAAAAAAAAAATCACATTTGCACCTCAAAACCAGGTAACCGGGAACTTACTATTATAAATTCATTGGAAGATGATGTATTTTACACCAGTAAATGTGAACTTGGCGTATGATTGCTGCGCTTTCTGAACTGCAGTGGGTGTGATGGTACTTCAGCAGCAGTGCTGGGACTGGGTTAAATGGTTATGAGGCCTGAACAACCCTCCCCTAGGTGCTGAAAACAACAGCAGAAGAGAGGGCCTGTACTGGATGAATTACCCTGGACAGTTCACAGAAGTGTTATTAAATAACACTGTAAACTGGCTAAACCTGGTGACTTGTTCTGTGTCTAGAGCCTAGCACAAATGATTCAACTGCACTGAAAGGACTTTGCCTCTTTGATTTCTCACTTCACTTCCAAAAATGCCAGTGGAGCCGACAGCACGCTCTCACTATTCCTACACCTGAAATACTTTTCCATTTGTTTTCATGCTTTGCTATAATTCATGACCAACACCAAAATACGTGCCCTATTATGTCTACTTCACTAGCTTTTGTGACAGATTCTTTTAAGCCTCAAATAAGTCCTTAATACTGAAATTTAAGTGAGATGTGTGATCATCTTGCACGCCTGAAGATGCTCCTCCCTCCTGTCTCTTTTTCAGGACTGACATGCAAACCTTCTGGTGTGCCCCCAGCCATATGTAGCCTTCATGCTGAGTCTGAGGAACAGACAGATGAATCCAATACTTTCTAGTTAGGACACTTTTCTAGTTCCTCAATCATATGGATTCTACAAACATCACAGACCAAACATATTTTAAACCAGCAATGCCCTGAAGGCCACACCATTCCTATTTCACCATCCGTAAAGCCTCTTCAACTTGGTGATAGCATTATCTACACACTGGTTTGATGAGTTTTATCTCATTTTCTATGAATTTCCCTCTTTTTTTGAACTGGGTCAGTGGGAGGGCACATGCCCTTCTAATCAAAGACCCTCAGAAATGAAGCAGGTGATGATATTTTTCGAGTTCAGCATCTTTAAGAAAATTTTTATTCTTCCTTTGAGCACACACATGTGTGTTAGTCTATACCTAGAAGCTCTAATCTAAACCACCCTGGTTATTAGAACTTTTAGTTCAGATGAAGGGTAAGTTTTCTTTTTCTCTAGTAATTAGTCAGGATGGAATGATAATGCTGGTGTGTTATTATTTTCTTTAATGCACAGATCTGACTTAAAAGACATTTTTGTCTTTAATCTGGTTCCTGCTTACTTTCTAAACAACCAAACATGTTAACACCATCACAGGAAAAACTCCTTCATGTTTGTAATTTGTAGCCAAATTAGGCAGCTTGCTCTATGGTTATCAGAAGTATAATAAAATTCCAGAAACATACTCACTTGCAGCTAATTCCTGTAAGGCACACACCATATACATTTCTAGAAAGCTTGAAGGAATCCAACTGCCAGCTCAGAGTATGCCTCACAGTCAGCCTATTCCCCAAAGGGATGCCACAGTTTTAAAAGAGATTTAAAAAACGTGCTCATCCCCTGATGGCACTCTGTAGTACTGGTGCCTCTGGTGCTCTGTCAGTAAATGCAGCAGTAACTTATTTGCTTCTTACTGGCTTCTGAGTGAATACATACCCCAGGGAGGCAGCTTTGCAAAGCACAATGATTTTAAAATAGAGCCTGGGCTTTCAGAGAGGGGCAGCCAGTGGTTAAGGCAGCAAGAACGTCTTGTTGACGCTGGGGGCTCAGCCTCTCCCAGTCACTTGGGCTCCAGCTTCTGCCTTGATATAGACTGAAGAGATGCAGGAAACCTCCTGCCATCCAGCCTACAAGCATGATATCCTTTTAAACATACAAGTTTCCTGATAAGTGAGTTGATGTCTGTGCCACTTAGGATCTCAATGGTAAATTCTCCCTGGAACAGCATATGGGCCTGGAAGGCAGCTGTCCTGCTTGGTGAGATCTAAGGGTGCAAAAGGTGGGAATCCTGCCAGGAGCCTCATCCCTAGCTGCCAGATTGAAAAGTCTTCCCTCTTGGGAGAGGAGAGCAGGAGCAGGACAGGAGCCCTTCCCAAAGTGGAGGAGGGGTTGGGCATCTGAAGGGAAGAGAAGCAGAGCTGTGCCAGGCTTGGTGACAGTCTGGTGGCCACTGTCCTTCCTGCGCTGGGAGGAAAGAAACACCAGCCCAGGAATGAACCTGGGTTTGCCTAGAACGGCTACAAAACAGTAGCAGTTCTTTCTTAAACATTGCTATAA
The DNA here is from genome assembly GCF_027477595.1 of Haemorhous mexicanus. Lineage (NCBI taxonomy): Eukaryota > Metazoa > Chordata > Aves > Passeriformes > Fringillidae > Haemorhous > Haemorhous mexicanus. The sequence continues at coordinate 15,593,330 of NC_082346.1, forward strand.
ATGTTTTATTAAATAACACGACACCATTCCAGTAGGCAAGAAGGAGTGTAACAAAGACACGCTGCTTAAAGCAGTTATTGGAGGTGCAGGGCATGAAATGGGTGAGAAAAGGATCTTGCAGCTGCAGCGCTGCTGCAGCAGGCTGAGTACTCTGGCCAATGGCTCGGTTTGTTTGTCTGTCCATTTTTGCCAAAAGAGGAGAAGAGGGAGACTCCTTTTCCCTGTGATGTTACTGGGGGATCGAGGAAAATCCTCCTAAGGAAAAAATTAATCATAAGAGATATTTTACTGCAAAAATTCTCAATTTTGATGGGCTGTCCTTTCCTGATGAAAATCACTTTGCAAGAAAATTCAGGGCTGAAGATGAGAAGATGTAGGAGAAGACAGAGTACTAAGAAATTCTGCAAAGAAAGGAGGTCATATGGTAAAATATTGACTCCATGACATCATTTTCATTGATACTGCCGCTGATATAATTCAACTTGATAACACAGATATAACATACAGAGACATAAACATTCAAGTAGGGGAAGGCACAAGTATAACTATTTCATTGATTTTAATTAAATTTTCCTGAGTATTGCAAGGTTGGCATATTTTTAATTTTATTTCCATTAAAGGGCGTGCTTGGTCTCTCAGAGCCTTAATAAAATCTTCTTTCAACCTCTCTCCTTTCTCTGCTAAAACCTAAATTTCTACATGAGAAAAAGACCAAAATATGTAATTTACTACTTCCATATGCTGAAATTTGCACATACCATCCCCTTAATTTAGACCACTATTCACTGTATCATAATAAGGAACATTCTGTTAAAATATGTCCACCTAGAGCTCAGTAGTCTTTGAATGCTAGATAAAATCATTCTATAAGGCTAATGAAGACAGAAACTCTGCCTGGAACAATATTAAGTTTGTTTTCTCTAGTGATTTGAAGAAGTGAGCAATCTGTCAGTAATACATTGAGGGAAATTACTTGTCTTGTAGGAATTCCCGCTGACAGTCACTCACTCACAGTGCTGACCCAAACATCTACCCGCTGACAAACAAATTACAGTGTCTAACTTTGAAAAGGTAACTAGCTGTTTTTAATTTTTATTGGTCTCATCAAATCTCTCTCATATTTACCCAATCCCCATTCTTCGCTGTGTTCAAAAAAGGGGGAGAAAAGGAAGAAAGAAAGAAAGAAAATGGAAAAACCCACGGTTTCTTGCATTTGAAAAAATTATTACTGCCTACATCCGAGAGTGTTATGTCAGATAAAACTGTTAAACTGTGTCTAACCAATATTAAGACTGGCAGCCCTGCCAGTGACTGACTGGGTGAGTGAACACATTACTGAGACAGCATTGTAGAAATTAATTTTCTTCAATAAAGTGATTTTTAAGGCTCATATATTTCACAATCTAAACATATGTCACTGTTTCATAAACAAAATAAATGGATTAAAATAATACATTACCAATATGCTGACACATGGAGATATTTTAATTAGAAATACTTAAGCTGCGTGATATTTAACTGCTATATTTGTTGAAGAGGAGCATGCATCATTTAGTAAGACACAAGGCAGGTACATCACTTTGCATGATGTGGTACCAGAGTGGGACCAATTCACCACCAGTGTGAGCTCTCACTATCAGATCACATTAGCCCCGCTGAAAAATCGTGTTAAGGTTACAACAAACAGAGGAGACTCCAAAAGAGCAGCTGTCCACTAAAACAACTTCTGCATTGAAATAATAAGTCACCCTGGTTCTGGTTCCTGAGAGTAATATTTCTTCATAAAGGGGCACGTTTAACAACTTAGCTATTTAAAGGCCGTATTTACATGACTGTCGCATTACATTGGCCTCTTTCCTGCATTCTTCTTGACTTACTTTGAGGACCAGCACTAAAATAGCTGAGGAAAGCAAATGTCAACTATGCCCTGAAATTTATACGTGTGAGAGAATAGGAATAAGTAGAAATGTAATATATTGTTTACTGTACCAAGTGCCCTCTGTTCTCTAAAGGTCAAAAGCATTGTAACCTTGGAGTTACAGTTTCTGATTGTTCCCAGGGTTAAATACATTATCAAAATTAATGGTTCAAACCCCTCAACCTTCAGATATATGAGTATTCATGCCTCCATCTGCTGAACTGTTCAACTAAAAATAGCATTCTTTGGCCTTCCCTCTACTAATATTGTGCCCCTGAGGCAGGCTATGCAATGCTTCAGCAGTACACTGGATCTGCACCCAGCAGTACAAAAAAAGGTCATTTACTTTGCAACAAGAAGAGAGTATGGAGGAGCAGGATAAGATGGGAGGGCAAAAAACAAATAGACAAATATGTGTTTAGTTAAAATTTTCTCTTTTCTTTTTTTTTTTAACTGTATTATAAAAACTTCAGGTTCCAGGAACACAGCTGCAATTATAGTTAAGATTCGCCAAGGTTCATTAGTGTTACAAGTGATAAATTCTGAAGGACAAATTACACAAATAGTTCGGGGAAAGAGTTATGAAGGAAGCTTTTTTGTTTTGCTTTTTTTTCCTAGAGCTCACTTTGTTTAGGAATAACTCCAGCTAGCATCATTGTAATGCTTCCATTTCTATCAACAGTTTATCAGTCGTGGTTGAGAGAGTTGCGACACTTCCGTATTTATCTCCTAGACAGCTTTGCAGAAATATGTAAGAATGAAGGCAGGGGAGATTTTTAAACCCTAAACAGCATATTGCTTCTTTGAAAGTAAGGACATACAGGTGCCACCTCTGCCACCACTGTGACTTCCCAGTAACTAGGTTCCTGCTACTGGCAGCCTAATAGCTGGAAAAACTATTTCAGGATCAAGTCCACTCACTGAGCAATATTGCTGGCCACACATCTCTAGGATCTGTTAATATCAGTGCAACCATCTGACAGCTTGGGAAAAAGTTCAGGGAAGTGGGAAGAGGGGAAAACTAGAGAAGGTGTATGTGAAGAGGAGCAAAAGGAAAATTATCAACAGGTTTTACAGCTCATACTGGTTGTAGCAAGAAGCTGTCCTTATACACAAGTATCAGAACTGTTTCACATGCCCACAGGTGTGTTTGGTAATAAATCTGCAAACTATTCACTCACAATTGTTTGAGGCTGGAGGGGTGAACAGAAATAGCTTGTTTTTTCTGATCAGACTATACCTAGGAGAACTGTTCCTTCATCATCTAGATCCTCCCTCATGCCAAGTGTCCTAACAATGCTTGGTCCTGTCAGGCAAATTATTTAAATTTTTGGCTGATTTTTTGAGGAAACTGGTGAGATGGGGCTGAGATATCAATGGGAAGTATGGAGCACAGAGTTTTAAGTCTTTTTGCCAACAAAATTGTCAATGACACCTTCATGAGATCAGTACACAAATCAAAAGAATCTATCTGGTATCAATCCAAAGCAGAGCAAGCCACCAATTCAGGAAGCTGAACTGGCATAAAAGTGTGGCAGTCACTATTTCACTTCAGGATACTGAAAGCTACAAGTGAATATTAATGGTATTTATCATGAGCTGATCAATGTGATCAAAAATCTAAAGAGAAGATGGGTCAAACTGGTCTGTTGCTGAAGGAGAACTTTTTTTCCTTTTTTTCTTTTTTAATGCACTACCCATGAAAGTCAAACTAGTTACTTGAGAAACTGCTGTATATGATTTCAGTAAAGCTATTTGTACTCATAGAGATACATAATCCACTGGTGAACATAAATATAGAATTCAGAGAAAGTACATTTTGATAATAGCTTGAATAAGACAGGCAAGTCATTAATTAGCAATTGTCCACTGGAGAATCATCCTCTGTGAAATAATTGCTATTGTTACATGATGTACCTGGTCAAAAATGGTTCCTTGTTCAATTAGATTCAGAGCTTGCATAGAAGTTGCCCTAACACACAGGAAGATAACAAAAATTTGCTGCTACCTCCTACATGGAGCATGATCATCCAAATAAAAGAAAACATAAGTTGAAAAAAAAAAGTAGATTACAAGATTGAAGGTGGCAGAATTTCCTTAGCTGGATACAGATTATAAAAAATAATTTTGGAATTAATAATACTGCCCTGGTAAAGTTGAAATGTTAGAGCTACTGAAAAACTCTTTTACTTGACATAGCTTTCCCTCCCCTGGTTCTCCAAACATGGATATTACACACACATTCACATGTAGAAACAAAACCAAACCTGAAAATAAATTAGCTCTTTCTCCCACTGGCTGAAAGGAGCAGAGATTAGTTTTGTGATCAGTATTTTTAAGCACTTGGGAAATACTCAGATACCATGGTCACAGCATTCACGTAAATAAATAAGTGGGTGGGGTGCATGGAGGAAAGGAAGCAGAACAGAGAAAGAAGGGGGAAGGGAAGCAAAGATGGCAAAATGAGCTGAAATGCTACACCCCTAACAGTCTTCATGACACATCAGGTATAACAACAAATTCTCTCCAACAAACACACCCGAAAAAGTGCTCATTTTGGGAACACAGAGAATTGACACAAAGAGAAAATTAATAGTAGGAGTAAATAAAATTTAGTTCAGGCACTTTAACAATCTGATGAGCAGGTATCAGCCAAAGGTTAAGTGTTCTGTTATTTAAGCTCTTATAACCATGAAACATTAAAGGTTTTGAAATCCCGTAGAGATGAAATTCAAACAAAATAGAAAGGGGGGAAACACACAAACAAAAAAATTCTTTTACAGCAAATATGTCGAAATAGAAAATTCAGACCCCCAAGCCTGAATGTTCCTGAATTTACTAGCACACATTTTTGCTGGTTGTTTTCTCTCTAATTTTTCTCGTCATGTTTAACATCTCAGTCTATCATTTCTGCAAATTAATGAAAATGCATTATTGCTGTAGGTTCAGATCAAGTCTGATGTGCAAATATGTGGGTCAAGTTACAAATGGATCGTGTAAAAGAAAAGAAGCAGGAATGTCTGTGGTTTAGATCCCATTTCTTTGACAGTGGAACAGTTTTCATCCTTTCCTGCCTTGCAGTCTTGTGTAGGCTCACTATTTGTTTTAGTGCATTTCAAAGGCAGCAAAAATAGTCTCTCTATTCACAAAGCTGATTTCTGCAGTATTTTCCCAACTAAAGCTAATGAGACTTTTTTGCTTCAATAAGTAGTCAAATACTGGCTTTCTAAAGATACCTGCTATTTTTCCTTTTGAGAAACTTTCCTTTGGTTTCAATCCTGTCTAAGGTACAGTCTTAACATCACATTATTATGACCCAAAACTATTTTTCAGAGATCTTTGCCTGCAGAGTCAGGGTGCTCTCTTTTCAAATGTTGATTTGAGGTTAGGTCAGACCTAAGCTCAAGAAGTCTTTCTTGTCAGCTCTGGACCACCAATGAACAGGGGTCCACGAACAAGTTCTGGTCCCATTTTTGCTTATCCTAAGTTAATTTGGCAAGAATAACATCATAGGGTAAAGAGGAAAGGATTTTTATTTTGCTTTGGCTCCTCTGGAAAAAAATTAATCACAGAAAGGTAAGCAAAGCAGATATTTAGATATTAGCATGGCAATACTTTGCTCTTCTAGGCACAATTTATTCCTACTTTGCTTCTGAACCCGACTCTAACCTAACTCAAATAGGGGTTTCAAAGGTTTACTTGTAAATAGTTACATGCATCTTTAATGTCCTTTCCTCTCATGTTCACTGTCACTTTCTTTCCACACATTTTAACTCTGAAAGCTTTTGACTGTTTCTTCATTATTTATGACATTGTTGTGTCTTTTCTTCTGAAATTAAAAACTTCTTGCCACAAGAAGCTAGCTAATAATATGGCACATAAATCTTTCTTTCACAACATTTCATTCTATATGTGCCAAAAATAAATAAATGGCCAAACTAAGTCTCTAACCGTGCTTGGCATCTGACCAGCTTAATGCTCAGAAAGGTTGAGATTACCTTAATAGAGAAGCTAAAAGAGTTTGCAATTTATTGTATTGTCAGCACCACACAGTTTAAAAAAAAGGGAAAAAAAGAAAAACCCAATAATGCACTTTTGTTTGGATACACCGACTGCTCCAATTATAGGTAGTGCATTGCAGCTACAGAGGAGCGAGCACATGAAAATAAAGTACAAAAAAGAGCTTTGAACTTATCTCCCATCAAGTGTTCATATAAATAAAAAAATACCATTAACTGCCAATATAAAGCACACAGAACAATGTCTTTCACTCACAGCATCAAGGTTGGCTGCACATTGCTGTACTGTAAGTACATAAGGTGTTAATCCTCCTGGGCTGCGCTCAAAAATTATTTAACATTCAGGCTATTATTTAGCATACAGCTGGTTAGCAGTTTTCCCCTAAAATGTTGGCTTCCATCCCACATTTTTTTGTTCTGGCACATACCTGGAGCTGTAAAGGGCTGAGTCCAGAAGCAGCAGCAGCTGCCATTGTTGATGGAATGAACTGCACAGGGTAGTTATCACCTGTCGGGAGAACAATGCGTGCAGGTTCAGACAATGAGCAGAGAATAGCAGCAGACAAGTGCAAACAAGGCCCTAGGATTGCCTGTGCTCCACAGCACTCCTCTAAGCCTAAACATCTGCAAAAACAAAAGGCTTTGCTGGGCACGGACTTGCCACGCTCCCTTGGAACTTTTTTTGTGAGCAGATAGCTGGTAGGCAAACTGGCAAAACATAAATATGATACTCGTGATTTTCATTTCCAAAAGCTAATGTTCAAATCAAGCTTGGAAGCCTGGGCACAAAATGGGTCTTACAACCACAGACACACAGATGAGATACCCCAGGAAACCCCTGTGGCTGCCACAGCAAAAAAAAAAAAAAAAAAAAAGTTTTCACCACATGTTTCTTTAAAAAATTAAAAATCTGTTATAACCAAAGAAATATCAGTCCTGTTTAATGCAGGGTGATTTCTTTTCAGTGTCAAGTGCCTCCTGGGACACATATCCAGTTGGCTTAACACAGGTTGAGGTTTTTTGTTTTCCTTTGGGATTCTCTGGCTTGGGACAACTCCCTTAAGGTAGTCATAGAGAAGAACAAAATTAAATCACCTTTTAATATAGCTTGAAACACAATTTTAACTTTTTCTTAGATCTGGGGGCCTACTGAAGTCAATAGATTAAACAGGTGCTCAGTTACATGAGAATTCAGGTACTAAAATTTCCAAATTAAATATTGTAGCATAGTGTCTTATAGCATATCTATGGGTGCTCCCATAGATGTGCAGCACCCAGTGCCATTTGGACTCTTAGTCAATGTAGGGAACAAAAGAAGGCTGGAATAGTTTAGCAGTGTAATCTGTAATATAAAAATGAATACAGTGATGGATAAGTTTCTGTGATTTAATGGCTCCAGCTACTTATTTAAAATCAGTGGTATATACTATCTGCAAGCTACATTGTGCAGTTTTTAGATATTTTTAATATAATCAGTCTATTTTACACAAGATCTTCCATGCTGAAAGCAGAATGTAGCAATAAGAGAAAATACAGAACTCCAGCATAATAGAGTCAGGACATTCCAACAACTAGATTTTTTTTTTTGTCACCCCCTCAAATAAATAACAATAGCAAAAATCTTTGCAGTCACCAGACTCCTCAGAGATCTTTACCACATGAATTGGTATTGTATCCAGTTCAGTTAAAATGTTTGGTTGTTTCACTTTTTTAATAAATTGTACATGTCTAATCCACAAGGTCTCTTTGCATCATATCCATAATACCTCATCAGGCCATTGAGCACAGTATGTGCTTGTACACAGTCCAGTAACAATTGGATTCTGATTGCATATGGAGCTCTGCAACAATGCATTCACTCACACTATATTGTACTGGTGTCCTATGGAGTAATGTTCAAAATATCTCCTCTTATTCTCCTCATTCCACAAGGTTGATTCTAGTGTGCAATGATTTTGTTTGTTTTTTTAAAACAAAACCAACAAAAAAAGACTTCTAGATTATTTTCTTAATGAACTTAAACTGTCTCTTTATGGTTAAATAATTCCACTAGTCTCTTTGATATTTATATCAAATTATCTGAATAAATAAGATCCTAATCTAAGTTAAATAATGTTTCTTTCAGAAATATCTTACAAGGTTTTTTTAAAAAAAAATCACAAAAATGTTGAATTAATGATGCTTTAAATGGGGGGGAAAATAACCATCCGACTTATCAGCATGGACTGCCTTGCAGAACATTTCGGAGGCATTCTTTCTTTAAATATCATGAATTATTCATCCCTGTTCCACACAGCAATCTCTTCTTTCTCCCTCCCCCTCTGCATACACTTTTTAAGTTCAATACCAGTTGCTTTATTTGTACTAAAACATTTTCCATGTCAAACATATTTAAAAAAAAACCAAACTCTAAAAGAATTCCCCGCGGCACTCCTTTTTCACAGCTGTCATGCTCCTATGGTTTGAAATAGCCAGATATTTTATACCCACATGCGCACACGCGCACACACACAGAGTTTTTGGCTTCACAGTTAATTTAATAGTATCTTCACCACACCCTGTAGTGTTCTCTTGCTCACCTGCTGGCTACAGCGCTGTCTCTTGTTGCAGGAAGAAGAATATCCATAGGGTTATGCCATTTATCTCTTATTACCCAATACTGTCCCTTTTCGCCCTCATTTTAATGTGTTAAATTATGGCTAAGTCCTGGTATGTCAGCAGCATCTTTGTGCTGAGAAGAAAAATTAATACTCCTTCAGCTCTGGAGTACTTTGTTGACAGTGAGGAGTAAAAGCAGAGCAAAGGTATTTCTTTCTCCCTTGAGCAAACTGAGCATGCAAGGATTTAATTTTTAATTACGGAGGTACATATTTCCCCCTCTCATTTTCTCGATGCAAGAATGGATCAAGAAGCTCCTCCATAGCTGTCTTGGCGAGAAATCAGTCAATGTATTGTAGCAATTTTTTTCAAATTTGTTTCTCGATTTGGAATGCTTACGTGAGGAGCCCTTCTTTTAAATTTGTACAAAAGGCAGGAGAACATGTTCAAACAGGTCTGCCTTAAGCGCTGGTGTGTGCTGGCCTTTGATAACCAGGAGTAAGAAGAATGCTGGAAGAAGAAAATCTGTCATGTTTTGCAAACTGATCTTTTCAATCTCCTTGCTGTGCTGATTGTCTATTTACATTTGGCTGCTGTTGTTTATATATAAATTGGTGTTTACAAGCCATGGAAAATTATGCCAGACTTCTGTTTCGTTTGTCAGGTTGAGCAACATTTCCAAATGAATAAAAGCAGTGAGCAATTGTGCTGTGTTATTCTACACAGAAATAATGTAAATGTTTCTTTTTGTATTGGATGAAGAGATGAAGCTTAGCAGACTTTATTTATTGGATGTATAGACTTACCTTCCAGATCAAGGCTTTGTGAGCTGTGAGGAAAGAAGGATGTCTGGCTTTTGTGAGACCCAGAGTAGGGGGAAGGTGCTGCCTTATTACCAGTCTTTCCTAAAACACAATTGTAAGACATAAGCTGCCTCTCCTCATCTCAGTTACAAAGCTTTTGGCTTGATGATGTTCCCACCATTTTGGGATTGTAACTTGAAGTCTGTCTCTTCACATTCATGGAATGAGAGGAAATGGAGTTGGAAGAGCTGCAAGATGTCAGCAGTTCCAGGGCCCCATCCTTCCAGATATAATGGACAGCCTGAGCAAAGCATACCCCGGGTGCTGTCAGGATACTGCAGGGGGAGAGAGGGACACTCCCACAGTATTCCCACACAGGGCATCAATTTTGCTTGTCCAGAGCCATCAAGGTTGAGGATGATGTTAACAGAGGCAACTGACTAGGGGAATGCCATGGAGGATCTTCCCTGTCCCATGGCACTGCTTCAGCTGTGCCTTTGTCCTGCATAGGGTTTGCTGCAGCCCTGCCTTATTGCCATCCTCACGTTGCAGCTAAACCAGCATCCCCACAGTTTTCTGTCTGCAGGTAATGTTTGCAAAATTATGAAATTTGCACATTTCATTGCAAAGTCCTGCCTGACAATATCCAGCTGCCTGCCATCCTTTCCAGCTTTTCCAATATTTAGGACTGAGGCACATATGATTGCTACAACAAATCCCGAGGTTACAAAGTCCTTGTTCCAACCAAGTAAAACCCAACAGGGGACACATGACAGCCTTTAACTCAGTCCTGGGGGATTTCCTTTAGAAAATACTCATGAAGCCATGAAAAGACACACGGGCAACCTGTACACAGTGGATTTGGTGTGTGCCTCCTGTTTTCACCTGCCAGGAGGAAGAGCAGCCTACTTCCTTACCTAAAAAAAGAATACTTAGATATGGAAAATCTAAATCACCTGAGAACTTTAGGAAAGACTTCTGAAAGACCTATTCCAAATGGAAATTGCAATGCTGGATATCAGAAAAATCCAGCACATCTAAGATTATGCGAGTTATGTGGATTAGCTACAGTAATCAAGGAGTTTAATTAGTTTGATGACAAATATTTCACACTATTGGAATGTTCTAAAGTCCAGCCTGATGACAATAAGCCTGACAGTTTTGTTTGTCATGCTTTCCCTAATAATAGTACTTTCTCTGATTTGCCCCAGTGCAACTAGAAACAGAAAACAGGCCAAAATGTTGACTCTGTTTCTGCCACCAGCCTATGAAAACAGTTTCCATTTTCACATTGCATCACAACATAACAAAATCTCTTGTAAATTATTTTAGTGCATAAAGTCAAATGCTCTATAGGGGCTGGTTTTTGGCCACTCTAATCATGGGGTTTATATAGTTCTTGTATGAAATATGAAAAAAAAGCTTTGAAAATACACTGCAGCATATCACTCAACAAACCTGTCTAAATTGAGTTTTACTCCACTCGATGTCTTTATTTTCAATTATCTTTTTGAGAGATGCTTTCCAGAACTGGCAAAGAAATGGTACAGTACAAAATACTTGCAGGACATTTTTAAGCAAAAGTGATCATACATTTTGAAGTCTCATGGACTGCCATGATGCAGGTGGCATGGACATCAGCCCTCCCACCCTCTGCTTAGCTCTGTTTGAGATCTGCTCAACTTATGGTCTGGCTCCTACCTAGAATTGCTTTATATCTTTACTTCATCGTCATCCTCCTTCCCTGTTCCCTCTCAGCCACAAAACTTGATTGAAGAAATACTTTAGTCACTGAAAGATGGAGGAGGAAACTGCCCTTCCTTTATCTTCCTCATCTACTCACTGCCTTGTCCTCTTGACCCAGGGCACTAATGGGGACACAATAATCATGTTCAAGGATACTCCAGGCCACTAAGTTTTTCTGGATGCATGTGTTTAGCTAAATGAAGGGAAAATTGCAGTGGGAGAGGAGGTATAATGGTACCCATGCTGCCCACCAGTTCCAAGCAGTAAGTGTAGTGGTCACAGTCAGAAAGCCAGCGCAGTTGCTTTGCTCTCCTCGGAATGCAAAATAATTCTATTAACTGTGTAGCATCTCTGGGCAAGTATTAGCTTCCTAACAGCTGCCACTCTCAGCTTCCCCCTGGAATAAGTGGCAACCCCCACAACCAGGTACTCTACGAGGCTCGTCAAATGCCTGCAGGTCAATAGTCACAGCAGTCATTTGAGATGCACAGCGCCCAAAAGTTTTAATTAATCCAGTATACAGTATAAATACTGAAATATGTATAAAAAATTAATTAGGTGGTCTATGCAGCTCTGATTTCTCAATTAGTACTTACCATGCCGGAAAATTATATTACATGACTTTGAGATACATAAGGAAGCATGGGACTTTGGGGATTTTTTTTCTAATGCAATTATTACTTGTCATCAGCATTTGCTAACTTTGGCCTGTTTCACCTCCTAGAGCTCCAAAATACTGTGGGGGGAGGGTTACAGACATCTCAGTGTTATAGATTCTGCCAGGGAAAAGGAAAGTTTTTTCTGTCAGACTTTATCATAGCTGTGTATCGGCAAGTCCTTAAGTTTTCTGCTCCTAATGATTTGCTGATCTCAGAAGTTCATGAGCAGCAAGACATGAACTGGAAGGGCCTCAGAACCTAATAAATTTTCCTCTCTTCTACAGGACCTTCAGTGGAGTGTACAAACTGCTCTATTTTGCTAAAGAATACCATTCTATTCCTCCAAGGCCTAGCATTTGTGTGCAAATCTGCAGCAGTACTCAGTAACTGCTACCTTGGCATTGAACTAAACAGCCATGAAATTGGCTCCCAATTTAGCCCAGGAAGATATTTCTGTGTGAACACGGACACATAATCATACCCCTGCTTGTACACCAATGCAAGACCTCTCATCCTGGCTGTCCTGTCACACTAACACTGCTGCAGTGCTCCCACTTTGGAGCCAGCTTATATCTAGCCTGTTTTGCAGGCAAAGCAAATTAAGTGACTGTGCACACAATATTCGACATTCCCTAAATGACACAGTCAGTTTCAAACATGCTTAGTCCCCACTGCTGCTGTCATTGAAATGCCTCTCACTGCATTTTCTGAATGTCAAGTAAAACTGGCAGGGTCAAAACTCAGTCTTGCTGATGTCAAAATGCAGTAAAATATAATAGAAGCCAAACATGTAACCTAAAATAAAATGGTAAGCATCTGAAGGGTTAATCCATCTCCTCTCTTCCCTCGGAGGCACCAGCAAGTCTAACCTGACAGTTCTGCAGGTGAAAGTTTCATTTCTCACAAAAGTAGAAGAGTACAGGTAGTAGCAGTCAAGTTCATAAATATTCCTCAGAAATGACTTTGAAGAACCCTCTCTAAGAAAGAGTATAGCTTAATCTCCAGTTCCATTAATTCCTTAACTACTGTGCCGAGAGTGCCAAAAATAGGAATTAATCAATACCAAGTGTAGTTACAGCTTTTTTTTCCATCATAATGTGTCTCTGACAGAAGCTACTGACCTGCCCAGCTACCTTTGCCACACATGCAGTAGAATTAAATATATATATTAAAGATAAAAATATATATAAAGATATAAATTCTAACTTTAAAGCCACTGGTCATAAATCAGATCATTGTGACTTCTGGCTTTTTACTAGCATCATCTGTAATTAAACCTCCAACACCAGCAAACAGCTTCACTGCTTTCCAAGATATCTAGGCCTAGGCTTCTTCCTGCATTTCATTCTTCTAATTTTTGTTATACATCTCTCTTTCTGCTTTCTGGGAAGAAAGGAAATGCCCTAAAGCTGCATCACCTCCTGTCAGGAGGTCGATAGGATGAAGTTAGATAGGTACTATGAGGAATACTGTAGAATAAGTCCAGAAAATTGGTCATGTTCAGGAAAACATGCTGGCAACTCTTCTTCCTAAGTCATTTTTGTACCAAGAAGTCTCAGAGCCAAAATTAACACAATGTGATTGAACATAATGCCTTTCAGGGGGCAGCACAACCATCAGCTTAGTCTCTAACGGTCACTACTCAGAAAGCATCTCAGATTAAAACAGGAAAAGCAAGGAAAGCGTGTGCTTTCTCTTGTCTGTGAGAAGTAAGATTTACCCAGGGCATTTTGGGTAATTTCCACAACTGGCAGCCCTTTGTCTTTGGTCCCTGAGTGTAGTGAGGTAGGGATGGGTGTGCAGTTTGTCAAATCAGACAAGAACTTTGGGATTTCAAAACCTGAAAATAAGATAGCTGGACAAAAATTCTGTGTTTAAAGAGGAACGTCTATGGACTAAAGAGAGGACAAACGGAAATACTTGCTGAAATCCTGCTTGGCCCCACTTCATCTAATACTAAGTAAACTTGCTAGAAAAGATTCTAGGTTCAACCTGGCCTTTAATGAGCTTGCTGTTTACATCATCTATTATGAGGCTTTACATTGGATTTGACCCCGTTTCTGTCGCAGTCAACAGCAAAAGCACCACTAATATCAGTGGGAATAGGATCAATGCTTTACTTTGTACGTTTCATATTTAATAAATAAAAAACCTCTGTTATTTATGTTTTGTAGTTATTAGTTATCAGGTTAATATGCTAAAGGCAGCTTAACAGAGAATACTATTAATGAGCAAAATAAGGTTGCTGCTTCTGGACTGAGGTCACTTACAAAGAATGTACAAATGAAAATAAGGTTGACTTTTATTTACTTAAATATCTTCCTACATTGAATTCCTTTGGCAAAGTGTCTTTAAACATTTAAAGCCCTGTTTACAAGGAGGCTCTGAAAGTAGCTTCAAACCATTATATCCCTAATTGAATTCCCCAGGAGTCCTGTAAACTCAGAGGAAAAAAAGAAAGAAATCATAACATTTGCTAAATCATCTCAAAACATATTTCACTGCAAGGTTATGTGACCTGTTAGGAGTCTGAATGATGACTGGAACTGAACTACTGAAACCATTTATTAACCGGATTGAAATCAAACAAAAGAGCAAGGATTTTGCTGAAAAACCACAAATATTCTGAAGATAACAGAATTAATTAAAGACATGTAGGTTTTGTATAGGGCAGACCAGACGGAAATTGCTAGGCAAGTGGGGCACTATATTTATAGCAAATGACTTTGTGGAAATTAAGTTGAAAAAAATCATGATGTTCAATAACCAATAGTCTATCCATCTCCTTCAATCAATTTTTTCAAGTGCAATTTTGCAATAAATTTCCAGCCAGCTATGCCTGTTGTGTATCATCTGTATGAGACAGATCACACAAGAAGCCACCGTTCACGTCTTAAAATGTGCAGCAGGCTTGCATCCCCGTGAGCTTACCTGGCTTGTATGTTATTCCTGGGGGGAAGAGGAATCCCTGCTGGGCTGCAGCAGCCGCTGCCAGTGTCCGCTGGTCGTGTGGAAAAATTGGGATCATGAGCGGAGGCATGTGACCCTGAACCTGCTAAACAGAAGAGAGCCTCTGATCAGAAATAGCACAAATTTGTCTTGACAGGTATTTCTCCAGCACTGATAGTGTTCTTGCATTCTCACAGTCCCCCAGAAAGTTCCCCTTAATGCAATCGCTGCCAACTTCACATTATCACATCAAAGCCCTCACAAACATTGTTTTCCCTCAGTGTCAAAGGTGTAACAGTCCCGGTGAACTGCACGTTTCCCTACTTCTTCCTGGTTCTCTATTACATTGTTTCAGTTTCTTTTAATTAATATTCCCTGTCCTGGCACAAGGTAAAAAGGTACAAAACATACTAAAGTTTTTATTAAAAGTAGTGTGGTATGTATTCCTATGAATTTTTCACAGCTTTTCTCATCTTTGGTCGCACAGCGATGAGCATTTAGAAGCAGCCTAACACTGCAGTATCTACTTTGATGTTCAGATTTTAGTAACCTTAGGAAAATTTTAATTCTGAGATCCTACAACATGGTTCACATAAATACCAACAGCTCAGGTATGTGATTTCAAAATCTCACCAGAGTACTAAAGAGTCTTCTAGTCAACACCACAACTCTTAAGATTTAAGGCTCCAACATCTTGGCTCCTAAACGAACTCACACACTCTGCCACACACACCTCACTATAAGAAATAAATTGCTTGTCTGTCTAAGCAGTTTTACAGCTTTATGTGCTATCATGTAGCTTGGTAATTATGGAGCTGCATTCAGAGACCATTTCAGAACAAAACCTACTATATCAAATTTAATTTGACCGTAATAAATGTATCGGAAAACCACAAACATGCACAAAGAAAAAAATTCTTCTCCTTATACTAGCATTTGTGTTCAACATATAGAGAATTATGTGATAAGGTGATGCCTGTTAAATCCATAAGGTAATTTCCTAGTTCCTTAATTTACAGTGCCTGTGTTTCAGAGACAGTGGCTAGGATCTCAAAGAATTTTTATCCATCATTTCTTAACCCCAGACACACCCAAGGGTTTGACTATATATTTTCTGATTAGCAGTTAAGCAAACATATAATGCTTTATATATCAAAGCTAGTAAATGTTGGAAAAAATGGTAGTTTAGGCAGAAAAAAACCCTCCCTCATTGTACCATAAATCGGTGGAGTTAAATACTATTAAAAACTTAAAGTACACTTCAAGCAATTTTTTGCATTTAATTCCTAAAAAACTTTTTTGGTCAAATCCCATATGTTGACCTATGACATTGTTTAAATAGTGCCAAATTTTCTTGTCATATCCCCATTACTTTCACAACCATTGATGCAGTGCAGAAATGCTACTGTGTGTCTCTATGAGGGTTAATTTACCAACAACTCTTCTCTTGGGAAAGCCCTAAGATGGAGGTTAATAAAGGTCAAGCAAAAAATAAACACTTTACAGTATTTTTTGAATCCATTCCTCAGAAAAATCAACTTATAATAAAAAGGTCTTTGTGCAATTACTGCTATGGCACTGGGGCGTGAAAGAAACTAGCTTTACGCAGCTATTTCTCTCATTTTAGCTGAGGTAAGCCTGGCTGTGTGTTTTAGGTTATGCATTAAACTTGGTCAGAGTGGAGTTGATCCCCATGTGCCCAGAACAGGCATTCAGCTCTGATAAAATGGTGCTGGCTTTGCTGCCTGGTGTTTCTATACATTGGCTTTACAGGAGCACAGCAAAGGAAAACCACAGGTTTTGTCTGATAGAAGCAACTGTACAGGAAGAAATTCAATGCAAAAAAACTTGCAAAAAATTTGCAGTAGTTCCTAAATTATATCTAATCAAATGGAGCCAAAATCATAAAAAATATTCCCCACATAAAGCATTCATGGAGCTGCAAAGGTACAAGACTCCAACATAGTCTCACAAGACACAGAGGAGTTCAGAGTGCTGTGGTTTGAGTGAGGGTGCAAACATACCCACGGCAATATTTCACTCCATTGTGTCATAAAGATAATTTGAAACGTATCATAACCAAATCCTACAATGCATTCCTGTAGATTTTGATCAACTCAGCTGTATAGATTTTGTTTAAACTCTCAAATAAAAGCACACTGTAAGCATGGGGAATTACCATTTCAAGTTCTGGCTATCTGCTATTCCTCCTACTCTGAATTCAGGAGCAGGTCTTCAATCCATATAAATCAGCATAACTTTGACTATAGGTTACATTTAGCCTGTAAGTTTGTATTTAAAATTAAGAGACTTAAACAGACTGAAAAAAGCTCATACTGAAAGGCCATCATTCCCTCCCATGGGTCTTCCCTCTGGCACATATGAAATACTATTCCTACGTAAGTGTTGGTTTCACACAGAATTATTATATACATAGGTGTCCATTTTCAGCACAGGTCAACTGAAAAGCACGAATAAGCACTGAAAAGGAAGAGAATGTGAAGGTATCACTGATCATAGAGGTATCAAATACATAAAATGAATGCAAAAGAAATCCAATCAAGTCCTTAATTTTTGACAATTTCTATTCCTGAGAGTTTTATTATTATGAAGAAGATGGGTTTGACTTTGCTGGGGGGGAGGTGGGGGAAATTGGGAGGAGGGGTTGATGGGTGTACTTCATAAAATCGGCTACATGCCCAGAAATTTTAATTGCTGAGATGTTCCTCAGGTCTTTCTGAAAACCAAGACGGGAGCAGATGCCCAAGAAACACTCTGACTCTGTCTCTTCCCATTCGTAAAAATAGCACATTGTTGGATCGGCACTTTCCCCTTTTGTCTCCTCTGTGCTCAGCCGTTGATGATGCCATTTTTTGCCATCTGCCCCAGAGCTTCATTAAAGATACATGAATGGACTAACTGGGCTGCTATCTTGTGAGGAACAGGTGCTATTGTTTGTCCCCAAAGACTTGCACTAAAGATCTCACTCAGAATACTTGAGAAAGAGCATCTGCAGCAGTCAGTCAGAGAGTAACTTGGCAGAGCCCATGCTATGGGCTAATATGCAAACAGAGACACTCAGGGGGACTCATTTTCTCTTTCATGAAGTTCTTTTTTTTTTTTTTTTGAGGGTGTTTTTTAGGTGGTTTTTTGGGTTTGGTTGCTTTTTGGGTTTTGGGGTTTTTTTTGATGGGTAGTAAATGTTTGATTTTGAACAATTCTGCCAGTCTGTATTTTTAGCTGAATGTACAAACCCTGGAGCAGACTGGAATATATTCTCTCCAAAATTCAGTTCTGCTGCCTCAAGTACATTTGACTCTCGCATAAAGCTACCTCATGAAATTAATCTTTGTTTCTATACAACAAGCTCAGATTTAACTGTGTTAAACACAAAAATCTGCCAAGATTAGGGCGCATTTTAAAGATAGTGTACCATTCCTTTAATATCCCATCACAACCTGACAGCCCTTGGGAACTGATTACAGCACTTCCTTGCCTGAGATCTAAGTCAGGAAGCAACTTTAGAGCAAATCAGCCCTGATTAGTTCAAGAAGCAACTTCCAATTTGATTCTCCCTGAAATAATAAAAGCTGGTGGCCTGTTTGATAAACTGGGCAAATCTGCACTGCTTTGTCCCACAGTTCTGTGAGAGATAATCTCAGAAGTTGGCTGAACAATCCTCCTTGTTAAAAAGTCATTGATGGTTAGTGTTTTCCATGGAAAATGTAAGCCAGAGTGATCTGTTATACAAAAATAATGCTTTGAATTAAAATGATCTGCCTCTTTTGGATAAGGAGCACAGCACACTTAGTGAGATTGAAGAGGAGGAAGAGTTTTATCTTTAAAAACCGAAGCTGCCTCTACAACAACTAACATTGCACGTAGAGAAGTAAAGGCATTCAGAGAAAAGGGTGGCAGCACTGCAAGCAAAGAAGCAGCTCACACATTTCTGCTGAGCTGTGAGGATCACAGGTTTCAAGAGCAGAAGTAATCCCACCCTATAATGGCAGATGAATTCCTCTTCCTTTAGAAGATCAAACTTTGCAAGCTGCCTCTCTCTGCACAACCTACTTCAGCAAAGAGCAAAAGTGCCATCTTTTTGCTAGAGAGCAAACACTATCTTTATAATTTTTTATCCCTTCTTTAAAGCTTTTTTTTCTTTTTTATTACATCCAGCACCAGTATAAAGCAGTTTGAATGGCTAAATATGCTCTAATTGCCTACAATAATCCGGCCTTACTATTTAAAATCATTGCCACCCCCTGCTTTAACCAATTAGATCTCTGGACCCTGTTCTCAAACTGTGAAAATCTTGAGATTTGCTTTGAATCTAACAGACTATTCCAACACAAGTTAGCTGAGAAACTAGTCTTTGAATTTACATTGAATTGACATGTTTTCTATAGTACAGGATGAACAGAACCTTTTGTTCATGTGATGTTGCAGCCACTGTGAGAACTTAAGTTGTTCACAGGGAGGTTTAGACTTCTCATAGTTTAAATTTTAATTTCTATCTAAAGCTTCTTAAATTCTTGAGTAATTGGTACACCCAGAGTACAACTTTAACCTAAGCCCTCACTGAGCTTTGAATTTCCATAGTAAAAATGTATTGGAAATTTTCTAGTCTCTCATTCAGAAACTGCAGAGTAATAGATTTCCAGGTAATGGCAGTATATCAAGTAAGGATGTGCATTTTCAGACTGCTCAAAATGTTTATATGATAGAACATAGTGGCCATAACTGATAGCTCAACAGGTTATATTTTAGGTTGATTCATTTCAAAATAAGTCTTAATGACATTGAAAGAAGTGTTTGTGCTTCCAGAACTATTAGTGCAAGATTTTAAATATCCTGTATATGATATGTATTTACCTCAGCTGCATCTTAAATAGTCTCTATGCAATATGTGACACTGCCACTTTTATATTACTGTCAGACTTTTATTTATTTCAATAACTAGTGTTCAGCTTTGGGTTTTTTTTGGAAGAGAAGAAATATTAGAAGTTTTGGTAATTTAAATTTTATTTTGACTAAGTCATTTTGGGGGATGCTGCGGGAACACAAACACTTTGCATAAAGAAGTAGGTACTTCTTCCATGAAAACTTATTACATGTAAGTCAGAGGAACTGTGAAATGTTAAAAGCAGCTACATGCTAAGATTTCTGTGGGTTTGAACTTAAATCTGCTCCCCAGCTCTGCCAATATCGCAAGGATCTCCTGCCACCACTGACCCTTTTCATGGTGCCAGAAATTATCTATTAAGAAAAACTGCACAGGAATAATACAATAATAAAATATTTTGTGGAAATGTCTTTGGCTTCAGTTGAGTGGTGTGACTGTTTTACTTGTGCTGCTCTGGTGAAGCAAAGGGACCACAAGGCTGGGTTAGCTGTCCAGTTCAGTTATGAAGGACCTGGCTACTTCGTGTGCAAGTGTGCCTGAGCCTTTTGCTCTCAGAAATGTAACTGATAAACTCCCCAGGCTCTTTTGGCTAAATGGCCATCAATGCCCAACACCCCCTCATGCAAAGGTAATAAGTGAGGGTGGACCCAAACACTTAAGTGAGAAATCCCCTCTAGGGAATAATCCCAGGGAAGCACTTGTGACTCGGCAGGAGGAGGAAAGGCAACTGGAAAAAGAAGCTCCAGAAGACCCAAAGAGACCCCCCAGGCACTGTGTCATAGCTGGGCCACTGAAAATCATGGCAATATAGCTCCCACATTGAGACTTATTCAGAGACTTCTTTCTGCTCCTGCTAGCAATACAGAACCACTGGAGATCCATCTGTATAGGGAGGTATATTATGTTCTAATTTATCTGCCATCTAATTATCTACAGTCTAATTGAAAAATGTTTCCTCTCAGTGAAAGTACATGAGCCACAAAGAAAATGTCTGCCAATGGGATCCCAGGGGAAGTGTTGGCAAATAAACTGTAAAAAAGATACCATAGACTTGCAAAGTGAGAACATTTCAGACTGGAAATACTACAGAAAGAATATGTGGCCTACTATTGAATTTGTAAAGGGATTGTAACTGCTATTTTGTTTCTTTTCCCCTATCATTTTTTTCCATTTGTCCAATGCATCAGCGTGATTTGGAGATTTAAGTCTACTGCAGTGGCCAACATTAATGTGAAAATTGCAACCATGATCATACAGCAAAACAGAGCATCCTTATTTTTTTAATATGTTTTTTTCTCACCACTTTGAAACTTGAAATGAAATGAACTTAAATTCCATCTACTTGGGAAATCAAGAAGGAAGCTACAGAAAAATACTGACAACACCACTGAAAACGGAACAGTTTCAAACACTAGATAGCATTTCATTTCTATTAGCTTCTCGTTATGTTGCCCTGTTTTTATCTAGCTCCTTAACTATCTGGAAATATAGAATTCAACTTAGGATGATCTCATGGAGTTAGGAGTATGATAAATGGTAATTAAATCTATTTAAATTGTCTGTATTTTAAGAAACTCTCACTAGGAGGGATGGAGAACATCTCTGCTATAGAGAAATAAATAAAACATGTTATGCAAAAGTGAATTTATGGTTCATTTGGAATTAGAGATCTACCACCTTTTCAATCCATACAAATGCATAATCTTGTCAATTAAATATTATTGTTAAGGTCTAGTAGTATGTTAAAATCACTTTAAAGTGCAACTAAGGAAAATTCATGTGTGTTTATTACTCCTTAAGGGTCTATTAGTGGGTATTTTATTCAGATTTGTGTTGTAAAATCTGCATAAACTCAGCATATTGTTATCCCCATGTGTGCATTTGTTTGGTTAAAGCATAACAGCAAATCTCTATTACTGCAACTTCTGGAAAAGTCAAGAGAACTAAAACAGTCCTAATTTTAATCAGATACAAACAGTTATCTCTACAGAAGTGAAGAGTTGACTATTATGCAAATTGTCACAGTTAGTGGTCACCAAGCCATCACAGAAGACTGAGCAAGTCAATTATTTCAGATATTTCCAAAGACTAGTGAAGATGTATGTTTCTTATTTGCACCTTGTCTTATTCACACCAAAATAAGAAAAATATTGCAGCCTAATGATACTTGTTGATATTTTTTATACACGAAAGCTCCATTACTTCAGTTCAACTCTAAATATAAATTATGTTAGAAATCCCTTATTAGCTATGTTTTAATGGTGATATCAAAATGTGCAAGTTTTTTGGAGTACACTGACATTTCCTGTTGGTGGAAATATTTAGAGTGAAAGATGTTTTAAAATTTGTGTATGGTATTGCTACGTTCAAGCAGAGCTTCTCCCCACACATCTTTTCAAAACAGAATTCTTTTTGAATACTAACCATCACTAGTCATTAACATGAAACTAATTCCCTCAATGTATAGTATAAAAAAGTCATGTCAGACCACAAAACTGGTGGTTACTAAAGGAATTACCGTCATTCACTTTTAAGAGAATGTCCAGCAGAAATAGAAATTAAAAAAAAAAATCTTTCAATGACTCTGATCAAAAATCCTTCTGCACTGTAGAGGTAAAAAAAAGTCCAACAAAATAGAACATATTTAAACAAATATAGAATATATCGGAAATTCGGGGGGGGGGGGGGCACTGATAAAAAAGGGAATTCTGAATTTCTTCACTGTTGGAAGAATTTTGTCCTGAGCAGCATATTCTTTTTAAAGCTCTCTATGTTTTCACAGATATTCCATATTATAATGCCCCTACAGAAGAACTACTACTTACTTTACAAGTAATAATTAATTCAAGCTCAAAGACTCATTCAGTAGAGAGCGTTACAGCTACAGTCTACACAGGAGGACCCTCAAAGAGGCCTGGGTTTCTTTTCCAGGGGCAGAAGTGGTGATGCATGGTGGACAGGAACCAATTCCATGTAATCTGCTGCTTGCAAACCCTTACATCTCACCACACAGCTGTAGCTGTACCAAGAGCCACCCGAGGTGCAGAGATAGGGCTGAGGAGGGACCTGCTCTGCTGGAAAAGCAGGAGACAGTTTTGAGCTGGTCCATGCCAGCCCTGCACAGTTTAACCCTCCAACACTTCCATAATGGCAGGATGCAAGGGTGGAGGTGAGGCACAGGTGCAAAAAGGAGACACTTTTCCCATTCCACCCAGTCC
The DNA here is from genome assembly GCF_027477595.1 of Haemorhous mexicanus. Lineage (NCBI taxonomy): Eukaryota > Metazoa > Chordata > Aves > Passeriformes > Fringillidae > Haemorhous > Haemorhous mexicanus. Next base: position 15,616,143 of record NC_082346.1, read on the forward strand.
TCTGGTAAATTTCTACTGGTATTTATAATAAAGAAGAATAAATTCAAAGAGAAGGAGAGGCAAGTGTTGCTATTTTTCCTCAAGCCTAAATGCATAATATTCAAGAGACTAGGTCAAAGGAGTTACTTACATCCAGTGAGAATATTCCAGCTCCTGTATACTTTTGAAAGCTATTTAATGCAGAATAGTAACCTAGATAACTTCCAGAAATTATATGATGTTTATGGAGTGTTTAGATCGAAACACAAAGGGTTATCAAAGGCAATTATGTGGAGAACTAGCTTAATGCAGAAAACTTCTGTGTCTAGAGATCAAAGCCAAATCAGAATACTGATTGCATGCAAAAATTAATTTGTTCCATCTCTTCCTAGGATTCTTCCGATTTTGGCATGATCTGACCGTCTTTACACAGAAAAGGATCCAAGGAACTGGTGTGTTTACACAGTATGACTGAGGTGATTGCCACCGCTGGTACACGGTAATTATTGCAAATTTGGGAGCAAGCACTGGAGTTTGTAAACTTCCAGTGACATCCATCCAGCCTGCATGCTTCCTATACCAAGTGTCTAGCTCCAGTGGATTTTATGGGCTTCTCAACCTTCTACAGCATTCATGATTAATCTACAAAAACATTGTGAAAGAACAGAATCATTAGAAAGGTAAAACAAGGCAGGAAATCAGGAAATCTTTTAAACGAGCACTGGGTATTTCTTATCCAACTTTAGGTATTAAAATTCCAGCAACATCCATGGCTCAGATATAAAACCACACTGCCGCGCTGCCTTCCCTGCAGAGGATCCCGACGCTCCAGCAGGAACGCCAATCTTGCCATTTTCTGCTTTTCCCCAGTTTGTCAAACTCCAGCAGCACTTAAGGCGCGCTGTGGGCTGGCGGTCACTGCAAAGCTCTGGTGGCACTAGGACGGAGCCCTGAGCCAGGTCAGAGCCGCTCCGGCCGGGCCGGTCCCCGGCGGGCGGCGCAGCCCGCAGCGCTCGGCGGAGCCGCGGCTCCCGCCCGGAGCGGCTCCTCCGCCCGCCTGGATGGGGCCGGCAGCGCGGGCTGCGAGCCCGTAACAATGGCCCTTTGTCCAGCTGTGGCCGCTTCCCCCTCTGCAGCCAGGCCTTATCTGCTCAGGAAATGCCTGCTTTAACTGACAGGTAGGAGATTAAATCTACAGCTGCCGAAACACAATCTCCGCTCTGTTAGATAGGCTTTCATTGAAACGCGCTACAAACACATAATTTGTTTATGTTGTACCAGCAATCTTTGACAAAGCGGACTGTCTAGCTGAGACAAATGTGGTTAAACCCATTTATTGTATTATTTCTGCTACACAGAACAAGCTCTTAAAACGTAGAAACTACACAAGGCACAAAGCTCTAGCTGTCTCAAGAAATCAAGAATAGATGACTTCTTGTTACACTAGCCCCCTTTACACAGCATAGCATGTGCCCTCCTGGAAAACATCCACTGTGATTTCTTTCTTTTTTTTTTTTTCACTCTCCCCTCCACACCAGCCCCCTCCCCCCCTTCTTCTTTTTTTTTTTTTTTTTTTTCTTTCTTTTAAAGGGAATGGTTCAATGATGTTTATGTTTCCAGGTTTTAAAGTTTCTTTTGTTTTTTCTAGCATCAATAGCTATAAAACAACTAAGTCGGTCAAAGGATGCCTTTAGTTTTAAGAAACAAGGGGATATTTTTGAGAGAGTATTTCTCAAAGAAAGAATCATTTTCCAGACACACTGTCTGGTCTTCCTGACTTAATGCATGCTCAAACCGAAGTTTTGCCTGACTAATGAATGCCGGACTGACACCCCCCACCCCTTCTCTCTCTGTTTTTTAATCATCAATCACCTATTTCTCAAAACATTACTTCATTTTTGTTACACCTTCTGCCTTATTTTAAAATAATATTGCTGGCTGTTTATTTCAAATGAAAGGCACGGGGAACTGATGAATTAAGTGTTTATAAATCTGAGTTTTCAGATTGAAAACAACCTTTTCCATAATGCAAAGGCTTTATAAGTAAAACCTGTCCTTTAGCCTGAGTTTCTTCTGGCCATATATTACTCCCAGTAAACTCTGCTACAAGAACTAAATGAGTACTATATACTGAATATGAGAAGGGCAATGTTTGAGGAGGAGAGCCTCAGAAATTTACTCCAGTGGAGCAGGACTCCCAAGAACACTGTGGCCCACAGCATTCTTGTCTTTCTGTATTTAAGACTCCATTCTCTGCTGATCTGCATATGCACCTCCAGTTAATGTTACTGGGAGTTGTGTGCACACACAGATGTGCTCAGCACTGGCATGTTCAAATATCCCTTCACTCTAGTGAAATTTCATAAATGAGTTTTCCCAGCATTATTAATACAGATGCTCAGTAAGGAAGATCTTGTAAACCAGCAAATTGTTGCTCTAATGGTTAATCATAATTAAAAGGAAAAGAAATAGGAAGAGTAGTCAACTTCTTAGTGTTTGATCGTTCACATTACTTCTATAACCCTCCTGCCTCTCCTGGGGCATTCCCTTCCACAGCCTTTTGCAGCATGTTGGTTTCCATATTATTTTATTTAACCTTAATCACAGCATTCATCTCTGGGTTTGAGAGGAAGCTGTAAGGGAGCTACCCTACGAGCTGCCACTCAGAGCATTCAGTTTGGCATAAAATTAAAAAAGTATGCAATAAACTGGCTGAATCCATAGGGAATCCCTCAAACAGCATGGATAATGAGGGGAATCCATAACAGACATAAACAAACCCAGAAAGATGTCTGGGGCCAACATCATTATGTAAGATATATGCCCAAGATGTATGGGCATACGTTTGAATGTTCAAACTAAGCCTGTATTAGATTGATTGAATCTCAGCATGGGGTTCAGTTAATAAACAAACCTTGCCTTCAGAAAATATTTGGAGCTGAAATCATGTATTATAGCCAGGCACCTACTACATGTGGCACTAAGATGCCCTCCTACCTTAAAGCTTTGTTAAAACAGGATGGTAAAGGAAATTAGAAATCCATACTACCAGAGGAGCAGATATAATTTTCAGGTTAAGTGGCACCACTCTAAGGCAGTTGTTATCCACAGACTGTATTTCAGTCTGTGCACCAGGGGCATATGAATAGAATTCACATTAAAAATTAGAGACCGTTTTGAATCTTTGGGCTTTGATTCACACTTCCCATGTTTTTTAAACATGTTACTCATATTCTCATAAAGGATACAACAATAATGCTAGCAAATCTTTCTGGTAATTATTAATTTCACTGTAGAATAGCTTTTTTGCTATGCTTGGCTTGTTAAAAAAATGCATCTTGCTCACCTCAGGGTACACCATTAGCTTGCATATTTGCTCTTTTCCTTTTTTTCCAGGTTTTGTTTAAATATTCTTCTTAAACCTGTATATTAATCACTGCTCAGAGGGTGAAAGAATTTGCAGGAGCAGCTGAAGTGCTACTTTTTTCACAAAGTAGGAACTAGTTAGTGCTGACGCTTTTTATTCATTGAAAGATGAATGAAAGAGAGAAAGAAAAAAAATTAAGAGTAAGGTTGAGGGCTAACTTGGTGGTAGAGACTCCAACAGATCAGTTTAACTTAATAAAATCTTGTGAAATTGTGAGCTGAAATGGCATGTCCTAGTGACAGCCACATCCAAAAAGTTACCCCTGTCATATTTTTAATCATTGAGTCAGGTAATCAGGAAGAAGGAGAAAGATTTCTACAAAAGTACCCTTCCAAATAGGCTTCCAAAATCAGAGCAGAAGACAAAAAGCTTCTTTCAATAGCTCTGTTCCAGTTCTTCCATCTGTGTTTACCTGTAAGCTACTATGCTCCATTTTGAAGGACAGTGTTTTGGTGTTCCTACACAGGAAACAACTGCAAAACATTTCAGAGTGTGTACCTGCAGCACCTCAGCTCTCCAGCACCAGGTCCACATGTTAACAATGTTTAAGTACACTGAAGATGACTTTAGGGAAATTTTTTTTTCTCCTAAAAATTGGAGTGTGGAAGTTTGTGTGTAGTACTCACCATGCTAAAGTCACACATCTTAACAAGAAGCAGCTTTCCTATTAGAATTTCTTTTTTAAATTAAAGTTAATATCTATTTCTCTACATATATCAATTTATAAGTGTGCAGCTATGTTTATGTATTTATGTATGTTTATGTTATAAATATAAAAGCATACTCTACATACACACAGGTACCTATAGAATAGACAAGATCTGTACATATATCTATAACACATTTCTATAAATCTATTTTTTACAAATAATCTTAATATGCATATGTTTTAAATATCTATACATCTATCTGAATAAATATATATATATATATATATATATATATATATATATATATATATATGTAGAAAAGGCTTTCCTCTTGTTTCCCAAATGCCTCACTCAGAATTTCTGTGTTCTCAGATTCATCCATTTATACAATTCCTCTGCCGTACTCCTGGATAGTCTCCATTTAAATTACTTCCTGGGACACATAAAACCTGTGTTTCTGCAGCACTTACTCTGGGCTGACCACCTTTATCAGGAGTTGTACTTTGAGCATGACACACTTAATGGGTTTGCTGCTGAGTGAAGAAGTCAGCAAGGCAGCTGGGCTAATCATGGTTACTTGAGTAACAAATATGAAATGTTTTTAAATCATTCTATCACTCACATCTATTATTGCTGAATTTCTTTCTGTCTCTTCTATTTATCAATTTTTTCTTTTCTCCTTCCCTTAATCTCTTCACTCCTCACCTCCAGTCTCTTTACAGAACTCTTAGCATTAACTCTCACTTTGTCTCTTTTGGGGGGTAGGTTTTCTTGCATGCCAGGTAGCTATCCAGTAGTAAATCTTATTTTTAGGCCACTGATACCAAGAAAGTGACACTCAAAAGTTGTCAATAAACTTCCATTATAAGGAAGGAGACCACAGTGAAGTACATTTGGCTTTCTTGTCTTTAGGATGGTCATTGTCACAAATTCAGGAAAAGTTTAGACATAAAAGTAGACCCACATCAAGGAAATGAGGACACCTACAAACATCTGGTTTTTAAGATAGACACATGCAGCTGAAACAAATTAAAATTGTGATTTTCTAAAAGCCTCCTACTGCACTCAAGTGTCTTCAGAATAAACAATTCTCTTACCCAAACTCCCTGTTTGTTAGCCCATGATTTTCTCCACCATGTTTCCAGGTAAATAAGACTTTTCAGCATGCAATTTTCTATTTCACTTTAGGTGCCCCTTTGAAAATGTTTTTTAGGTTGTTAGGGTTTGGGTTTTCTTTTTCTCATTATAAATCAATCTAACTCTAAAAGTGGAACAGAAGAAAATACAAGAAAACAGGATATCAATAAAGAATTTCTGACATGTGAGGACAAATGGGCTGAACAGGATTAATGTGAGATGCACAGACCAGCTAATCCACATGCTTTTTTTTGACCATGCTGGTATTGCATTATTAAGGGACATTAAAGGGAGAAGTGTGGTAAGAAAAACAGAGGAAGAGGTTTTGCTTACTGTTGGTCAGTAATATGTAGAAATTTAATGCTTAGACCAAGAAATGTCCATCCATGCTTTTTAGAATAGATGAGATGTCTCTGTGATGTTACTCCTGTCTGTCTGCTTTATTTTGCAGCTGAACAGAGCAACAGAGCAGCACCCACTGCACTTTGACCCTGCATCCCTGGTATTGCTGCCCCACAGGTGCCTGCTGCAGTGGGACTGTCCTGCTTGCAGCTGTGTTAGAAACAGCAGCATAAACCCAGCTCATCTCAGCATTCATATTGTGTTTTTTCAGAGTACATCTCCATTCTCCCTCCTGGAAGCCTGGACCATGTTCAAACCTCTCTTTCATTTTCCATGCTCACTGTCTGACTGGCTTTTGCTGTTACTACTCACTGCTATAACCTCTGTGCTATGCATAATAAAAATCTTTCCCATCTGAGTTGTCTGCCATGGTTACTGGAAATCTGCTGTATGTAGCATTCCCAAGAGCAGGAAAGGAAGGTGCCTTAACTGCAATTGGATAAATATCACCTTCTCTTTAAAAGGAGCGTTCACCCTCACTGAAACCACATCTAATGGTGGCTGCGAAGCTACCCCCACATCTGCAATAGGATTCCTGTTAATTTGCATTTTACTCCTTCTGGTGTTGACATACTAACTAGAATATATGCTCCATTTCAGTTTTCATCCTTTGCATTAAGATAAAAAAGATCATTTCCCTAATATTTCACAAAACTTCACCAGAAAATATAGCTAGGGTAAAAACTATCTGATCCCTGCCTCCTTATGATGCTTTTTAACTGAGTTTGCATGTTAATTTATTGCATGCTTTGTTTGTAAATGTGCTTCTGAAATAAATGAAGCATTTACAAATATGATTAATCTACAGATTCAGAAGCACGCAATAAAGAAACAAATTGCTGAGTGCCCTTGTCCTTTTACACAGAAGCTAAAACACAACTTTCAAATGTCTAAGACTGCCTAGCTCTATTTTTTTCTTTCAATAAAGTTGTTTAAAATGGATGTTTTCAGCAACCAAATTTTTACTAAGTTCCTGGTTCCAGTACATTTATACTAGTGTAAGTCAGAAGCAACTGCAACATATGCTGTAAACCAACACCAGTGTAAACACTGTGGAGATGAGGTCAAAATAAGGCTGTTATTGTATGACTTTTAAAGTGCTCATGTAGATTAATATTCTCACCCCTTAACAGATTTAGACACATCAGCATGAACACAGAAATGCAACAAGTTGAAAATTCAAAGTACATTTACTAGTGTATTTTATGCCACTCACATTTTCAGTCAGACCACCCAGAGCAAAGAAAAGAAAAAGCCACAACAAAAAAAGCCCTCTGCATTGTTTGCAATAATATGGAAGGAAATTGAGTGTATATTCTCTTCTTCCTGTATTTTCCAGCTAGATTAAGCTGTTGTCTTCACAATTGCCTCCCAGCTGCTGTGACTTGTGAAAACAACAGACCCTGCTCTGTTGTCTGCAGAAAGCCTGGATTGTTATGAGTAACTTTATTGCAGGCACATGAGTGTGTTAAGACTTTAAAACACGCTCAAATGTCATGTGCACACCCAGTGACGGGCAAGAATAATTATGAAAAAACAAGAATTCTATGTCTACGAAACAGTGTCAGACAAAATGGGCCATTCATTGTGTTCCTTTGGGAATGCTTGGACTCTCCAGCCAGAAAACAAAAAAGGCACTTTTTTCCTGCCGTAGGCTGAATACTTAGCTTTGCCATCTGAGCCCTAAGAAAACATGGGCCCCCTCTCTAACTACTGGCTGGCCCGCACACAGTAAAAAGTATTAATGTCCCCCTTTTTTCCAGCAGCTCCCTCTGTGTAGGCTGCGGCCAATGTAAAGTCAATGCAAAGACAAAACAGTTTGCCTAACATTAGTAAAAAAAACATAACTCTTGTGCAGTCTGAAAATCCCTCTGACACACAGAGGTTTTATTCTGAGGCATATCCCCTCTATCCTTCAGCGAGTTACCGTAGCTACTGTTAATGCTTTTAGCAGGTAATAACTGCTGCCTGCTGCTCCCCTTCGAGCTTTCCAGAAGTCTGTGGATGAATCAGGTTGTGCACAATTGTTAAAAATTATTATCTAATTGCCCCATTTGCTACTGTCCGTTTCCACAGTTGGTCTCCCTAAACAGAATCTGTCTGTCCCTGAAAGGATTCTTAGAGATGGAAAGGTAACATGGCTTAGCTCAGCATCAGGTCATTTTGATACCAGCTTTTTTTCCTCACAGGTGGAATAATTTTTATTATTCCACCTGTGAGGAAAAAAAACTGGTATCAAAATGACCTGATGCTGAGCTAAGCCATGTTACCTTTTATTTTATCATCTTACCATGCTAAGCCATGTTACCTTTTATTTTATCATCTTAAAAGTGATAAATCACAAGCAAATGAAAAGCTTTTCGTGCTATTTCTAATAATATTTTCTATGTCAGACGCCATTTGTCTAATGTACTTTTTTAAGCTAAGAAATCACATTTGTCCCTATTTTTTGATCCAGTATCTATTCAGCATATTCAGCTAAGTGTTTGTACCTCTTTAAAAGAGGTGACCATACCAATTTAGTATTAAACTAGAGCAATGTTTCACAAAAATAGAAACACACAGTAACTAGGAAAATCCTTGTGTGCTACCCATAAAAAGACAAGAATTATTTCTTATGAATTTGGCCCGGTGTCTGAATATGGATTTGCAGGTTATTATTTAAGACATTTAGCAAGGATTTTACCTTGCCATGCTCAAAGCAGGCCAGGAAATGAGAAAACAATGGAATTGTAATTCTGAAGGGCTCTAGTGCATCTGTATGTTCATAAGGACTGACAGAAGGAAAAAGGAAGGGCAAACTGTAACTCCCACAATTTTCTGGGTTGTTATTTTCTTCACTAAACCCTCTTACTCTGCTTAGATAACATAAGTAGATTACATCTACAGCATTAAATGGGTTTTGAAAGGATATAGTGCTTTAACATTAAATTCTTCCCTTCTTCAGGGCATGAACTGTCCTTCCTTATTTGTACACTATGTAAGCAGCACCTACCAGGATATGACAGTGATCCTGACTGGGGTCTCAACCAACTGTGCAAATATTAGTACTTGTAATATTATAATAGGAGGCCATTATGGTTAATATTGTGTCATGCCAAGATATCCCGGGAGGACACATCAAAGATGAATGTGCACAGGTAAATTGTCTTGTCCTTTTCTAGAATCTAAAAGGGAAAGGTTTCAGACCACTTCTTGTCACTGTTAATATTAAAGTACAGGCTTAGCCTCAAACATGTATTTAAATCAGAAACATACAGTACTATGAAATGAACCATCAGGCCATCCATGAATTTGTTTTAACAATCCAACAACATCACCATTTCTCACTCATCCACTTAGCTTAATTTTCCTACCATCACTTTCATTGCTGAGGTTGTCTCTATTAAGCCATTTTTTGTGCATCATTAACTTTTAACCAGGCATCGATAGCTTTATTGTTTAAATTGCGTATGACTTTATTTAACGTCAGCATTTCTTCTGGCTCCTGACATGAAGTCACATTTTATAACTAATTAAATTGATCCCTGGGAAGCAGAAGCCACTAAACGGAATTATTCGTACCCAAGTGTCAATATATTAAATCAAAGGGCTAATGAGTTGGGTCACTGCTTCTTTTATCTGAAAGCTGCTGCAGAACAGAATTCATACCAACCTCTACCTTCTGCTTTAACAATCCATTTTATTTAAACCAAAGGTAACTAATTAATACATTTTGATATAGCTGTAAATAATACATTTAAAGCCCGTTTTTACCAATTGTGCACATGTTAAGGTCACTCTTCTAGGCAGAAAAAAATGCTTTGTTGATATAAACTGTCTAAAAGCATATCTTTTGAACTCCCCATGTGTGAGGAACATTACTTCTAGGTCATAGGAAGCTTCCAAAATGACTTAAAAGGTGTTTTGTAAGTAAACAGTTTTGAGGACTTTTCAGTTTTCAGCCATTTCTATTATAGGCGTAAATCAAGATGAAAATTTGCCTCTTGGAACTGACAATACTGCCTAACGAAAGTGATTAAGAAATGACTAAATTTGTCATGTCAGCTTTTCCTATAGCTCTTGCAGCTGCTGAGTAATATTTTGGATGCTTTCACTATTTACATCTGGACACTACTTTTAAAATTCATCACCTAATAATTCATACTACTCACAGATTTAGTCATAGTTCAGCTTTCTTTGACAAAAGGCTTGTAGATGGTTCAAGAGAGCTATCTTTACTGAAGTTGTCTTCAACTAATCTGTTTATGTCCAGACTGTTTAAAAAGACATTCTGAAAATCTCCCTCAAATTCCTCAAAACCACATTTCAGTGTCTATTTGTTCTGCCTGAGAACCAATCAACTTCTCTTATTTTATAACCTTTAGAGAGTTCACCTGTATGGAAGCAGCAAGTGCACTTTGACACTAACTAATGTTTATAAGCTATAATTAGCCTCAAAGTTAAAAAGCATTAAAAAATTTCAAACAAAACCAGGTTGGGTTACATTGCCATATTTGTTTGAGTGGGGAGCAAAGATAGGTGAAAATACACTTTCCTTTAGCAGTCTAAACAACTGAAGTTTTGATACAGCTTGCCATGTGCATAAGGAGACCAAAAAAGGGGGTGAAACAAGACTTTCTCTCATTCATTCATCCTCTACCCCACAGCAAATAGGACCCTGAAAGGAATGTGGCAGAGGCACCACCAGCTCCCTAATCTACATCTATGGCTGCACCCCCCACACAAAACAAACAAAGAAATTATAAACTGGTTTCAAAGAAATACCTGAGCAACCATTGAAAGCAAGGCTGGGATTGTTCACTTGAAACTAATGGTTATTTTAACACATAATGGTGAATTAAAAATAGGATGGCAGCAACGTCCTCCTAAAACTCGGGTTTGTTGTTTCACCACTAAGATCAAATGCAACACAAGGAACACCACAGATCTTTTTTAAAAAATGCATGTTCTTGTACCCACACATCATTTGCTTTCTCAAACAGTAAATTAGGGGTTTTGGGCCAGCACAGTGGTTGCCTTATAAAACAACTTTAAATAGTCACTTTTATCCATTTATAAATGGATATACTTTGGAGGGTCAAGCATGTGCTGTTGTTTCACACCACAAATGTTTTCTTTCGTTTCCAATGGTTAAATGTCATGAGAGCGCTTGACCCCACTACAGAGCATCATTCAGGATCTGGGGGAAACCACAAATATGGCTGTACCTGTGGCTGGCATGAGATCATTTAAAAATAAAGGATCATTTCAAAAGTGGATTCTGTAATAGTGAGACATCTGCACCTACAAATATTTCTTAAATATGGACTGCCTTAATATATATATTCTGAAGTCTTTCTTCTTCTCTAATGTAAAGGGGTTTTTTTCAAATGTATCAAACATTTGGAGCTATAGCAACTCTGTATCATAGATCAATGGGCTATCATGAATGGCCATTTAATATATGCAGAATTTTCTCCTTTTTTTCCCACTTAGATGACTCAGGAAAAAAAAACATTTGATAAAACTGGGAAAGTTCTACACAAGTATTTCATGCCTTTGGTAGAAATAAAGAGTAATGCCTTTAAAGAAAGACTGAAAACACAATGGTGCTACAACTCTGTCAGCCACGGTTTCTGTGCAAAGCACAGAGGGAGTTTCATGTAAAGAATGTTTCAGAATTGTGTTACAGACTTATGGCATTGCTGGAGTTCAAGAAAACAAATTGCATGCATGATGCTGGAGATGCACTGGAAATAAGTCTTTAAGATAGACAACTGTAGCAAAATCTGTTGCTAGTACTCCAAAAATCAAGCTGTAACTGCTGCACCAGCAGCAGCATTTAAAAATGGAACAACAGTGTTGAAAGAAAAAGAAAAGTTTGATTCAGGAAAGGTTCAAATTCTCATCAGTTACAATGGCAATAACTGTTGGCAAAACATATGGGTAAGGGAGGAGGAGGAGAAGTAAGCATTGTTTTCCCAAAGTAAAAGGGTTCACTGCACATCACCTAGCTAATGTTGTTCAAGCAACACCGCAATTAAATCACAGAGAAATCTGTTTCTTCAACTAAGCTACCTAGCAAAGATTCTGATGATATATTTGAGGTTCAGTTCTGCCCATGAGAAAACAAAACACGTGAACAATGTAAAATCTACCACTAAATACTTAGTAGTGGCCAAATCGAATTGCTGGGAAACTTATCTGTCATCACATTCAAAAATTGGTTTAGCTTATGGGTTTGGAGAGTTCTGCAAAACATAAGAAAGAATGGCCTTTACTAGGGATATTTCTAAATTCTTTTACATGCTGTCTTTCACCAATTATTGTAAAATGATCTAATTAATTTATTTAAACTCTGGACAGCTTTATTTTATTTTCAGAAATTAGCAACCTGGAACACGCAATTAAGAAAAAGAATTAATTTCCTATGGTTTAAAACAAAATCCCTCCTTTTTATCTGGTGTCTTCAGTTCCTGGAGAAAAAAATGTGTAAATACTAGTGCCAAATAACTTACATTATGGGTGTCAGTATTAGAAAAAGTTATTCAGGATTCATAAGGGAGTTGGAGACACACACATAAAATCCAGTTACCACACCACCAGTTGGGTTTTGGGGAGAAAAGTGGGAAGGGAGGGTTTGCAGATGTTAAACACAAGCACAGACATTAATAACCATTAAAATGGAAAAAGAATTGCTCACTAACATGCTAATGCCAATACTTTAAAAGAATTTTTCCCCTAGTTTTTGCCAGTGATTTCACTGTTGTGCCATTGCTGTTACTATACTCCAGTGGAAAGTGATTTGTTGATATCCCCTTAGGTCATTCCAAGCTGTATGGAGCCTACAGCAATTAGCTGCTCATGTTTCCGTCAGTTTTCTGGTACTAGACCTTCCTTTTCATGAGATTTTTTTTCCCCTGTTCATTTATATTAGATGTTTGTGGTTCTCTTGCTCTGAGCTATACAGATAACAATTAAACTGAAACGCTCAAGAACATTATCCTGTTCTTTGTACTCTAGAGTTAGCACAACAATTTCAGAAGGCTGCATGAAGAAAGGCAGAGAGAATGTGGTAAGAAACATGAACTATTTATGTACATTTTTATGGTTTATCTTGGCAAATTTTTGCTTATGATTTTCTCTAAATGTGAGCTCTTGGATACCTACATATACAGACACAACTAGCCCACATGCAAATTTCCAAACTGATGCTACATTCAAAATTGTTGAAGCAAAAGGACAGACTATCTTTATCTCTTCACTCCTTTAGAATTTGTATTTTAAATTCTGCCTATCTATATATTTGTGTGCATCTATTACTTTTTCTCCATAACTTTAATAAACCTAGCATTTTATGATTGGTAAAAAATGAACAAACTTTTGGGATATACATGGTTTTGGGGTAATAAAGTGAAGGTTCAAATTTTTTAACCTAAACAATTTGGTGCCTCATTTGCAGGTGTAGTTTGGAATTATATGTCTAAATGATTTCCACTTCATCTGAAAAGAAGTTGTTGTAATTAATTGCTCCTGCCACAAGCTGTGCCCAGGAAGTTGGTAGAGAAAAACCAGGCTAGTCTGAAGAATATCAGGACATGAAAATGTGTCAGTAAGATGTTTAAGATATGTTAATGAAATTTAGGAAGCAATAATCGCATTGGATTTCTCTGGCAAGTTGAATATACATCTTTCTGAAATATACATAACAGTTATCATACATGAAATTTATTTTCATCCATTCCCTGAGCAAAAAGAAGGATAATTAAAAAGCAGAGCTCTAGGAAACTGGATGATTTCATTTTGCAGGGATTTGTACAACCATTTCTTTATTTTTGTGTAGAATTACTCAAAGTGAAGCAACAGCTAGCTGATCCAAAGAAATCATGCCAGCCCCACATGAAAATCACTTTCCGGACATTTAAATACATTCTAGTTAAGTTTGAGGCATGTAAATTCATCTGGCTAAGGGTGAAATTAAAAGAATTCCAGTAACAGATAAGTATTACTGGTTGTAAGAGTAGTAGTGATAAAATGTTTCTCAAGTACTACAGAAAATCATGGAAAAGAACTGAAGGCTTAGACACACTCACTAACAGAGACAATTTGGGATTTTGCTAGTGCTCACAGGCATGCAAACAATTTTTCCAGGCCACTTTCCAAAAGCCTCTGAGAATACAGCCTTAAGTATTGTTTTTCAAGAAGGGTAACAAACTGACAGCCTAAGAGATGGAAAACTTATAGGCAGGTACAGAGTAAAAATACTGTCACTGGTGGAAAAATAAAAAAAGGCTCAGTGATACTAAAAATTAAATGAACTGGTGATATTTCATCTCAGTGTTGATCTGTCTCTGTAGCATATGGCTTTTGTACTTTGTGTGAATCACAACGAAGCATCAAATGCAAAAGTCAAGAGGCAAGTTCACTATATGCCTAAGAAGAATTCACAAAAATGACTCTTTCTGTTGACTGCTCCCATTCAAAGGCCTGAATGAACAGGCTTTATAAATATGGGGTACTCATGGAAGCCTGCACAGCCAAGTGTGCCTGCAACCGATATTTCCTATGTGAATAACTAGACAGGGAATTTTCAAAGGCTCGTAGTAAGCAGTTTCAGCAGCAAATTGTCTCAGCCCTTAGTCACATGTTCCTTAAAAGGAAATCATTAGCAATCTAAAAACTCCCTTTCTTTAGTGTTTTCCAGTGTATGCTCACTGTACTGAGACACGTTGTAAGGGATATTAACATATGTTATTATACTCTCCTAGAAAATACTGTGCACATCCATTGAAGATATATTATGTACCTAGCACGTTCCCCAGTTCAGATCTCCCATGTTATCTATTTAATAGATAATAAAGCCACATTCTAAAACATTTTAAAGTGGTCTTCTGAGCCAAGCACTCAGGTTATCTGTGTTCAATTCCCAGCTCCACCCAGGCTTCCTGTGAGACTCTGAGCAACTCACTTAAGTGTCTGAGTTTCTTGCCTGAAAAATAGGACAAATAAAAGTTCCTTTTTATAACTCTTCTTTTGAGTCTTATCTAGCCAGATTTTGCAGTCCTTTAGGGAGAGGAACATCCATTGCTTCTTAAGAAGCAATAGTGACTGAAGAGTCTATCATCCATCCCATGACAAAACATCCACAACATTTAAGAGGATTGACTCTACTATAGTACCATTCAAATAGCCTCAGTTCAGCTCTGCCAGTGAATTGCAATTAATTGTAGGCAGTGTCTTATATTTCAAAGGGGAAAAAATAATTCCAATAGAGACTAAATGGCTTTTTGATAAGTTTTAAACAAAAGGATTATGTGTTTTTAAAGGAATTCAAGTGCTAATTTCAGCAGTGAACTGAACTCTTTCTACCATGTTTCATAATCAAATGCTCATATTTAGAAGTATATTGAAAAGGATCTGCCAAACCTTTGATTTTTATTTCTATGTTCTTCCACTGGTACCCACTTGCTGCATACAACAGCAACACCAGAACTACACTCACTATTAAACTGTAGTTTTAATCTTGTTTCTCTGGTGACAGGAAGAAGCTTATGAATCTCTCTTTCTCATGGTTTATATTGCCACCAGTAATCCCTGATAAAAGCATGGTCTGATAGAGGTGGGCAGAGTTCCTGCAGTGTGTATGTGTGTATGCAAAAAGCAAGATTAAATGTCTAGTTTGGCCACTCAGGATACCTTGGGTGTATGGTAGAACTAAATGCTTGAATTGGGGCATGATTGTATGAATTAGCTGTAGTTATTTTAATTCAAGAAATAAATTATACAATCAGGCTGTTTTAAAATGAAAGACCATTAACAACAAATCTTTCTGAAACATCACTGTGCAGATATTTCAGTTTCTTCAATATTCTTAGACCTTTGATTATACTTTTGATTTTCAAATCACTTTTAAACAATGAATGAATCAAACAACTCTGTACCAACTCCTTTTCCATAACTGTGGCTGTGAATATTAAAGAGAAAAAAATGAAGGAAAAATGGTAGAACAAACTAAAAGACAGTGGAAAGAGGATTTCTTAGACACCCAACATAGAGAGACTTTTCATGCATACATATCTATTTCCCACCTTTACGCTGTCACTATTCATCACAGTAAAGTTCTCACATTATTTTACCTAAAATTCTCCTCCTAATAATTACAAAATTAGTCAGAAGAAACTTATGTTCTTGTAACCATATAAGACTAGAACTACTCCCTAGTAAAAATTTCTGTCAGCATAAAGGAATGACCTATATAAATACAGTATTTTTTATTATTCAGAACTTTCTTCATTTTTTCCAGTTTTTCCCACCACTCTACTTAATATTTCTGCATGTATTTTGCCAAAACAAATTCAATATCTTTGATGGTATGATGTGTGTATAATTCACTTGTGATTTTTCAGTTAAAGAAGCTATCCCAAACTCAAGGGTGTTATAACTTTTTTCTACTGCTACTCCATATTTTCACTTATACCCCTGTGTATTCGCATATGCATTTTAAATACTTCTCTAAAACACCAATAATCCCTCTTTGAAGTACTGAATGGAAACCAAAAGATCAGACATTTTTAGTTCATGACTTTTCTCTCACTACAGGAAACACTCTGAGATCATAATTTGACAGCAATTTCTCTTGTCTTCCAACCCTGAGATGTTTTCCACAGCAATATTTATTCCAAGTAGGCAGATTTTATTGGGAAGTGCTATTAGGCCATAGGTCGTAGATCACCCAACAACAGGGAATATCTCCAGTCCCTCTTTGCTTCTGGAATGACAACTGTTAAAAAGGGACATGAGAGGTTTCACAGGTTCTAGGGCAAATACAGCCAATGGATTTGTGGATTTAAGGAATTTGACTTCACTGTCTGCTGAGGTGAAAGCTTGAAGTGAAGTTTTTCCTGTGATTATGTTATTAATAGAGTCTCTCCCCTTCTGGATCCTCTCATTCAACAAGTTTTCACACAGGTACTTTTCATGTAAATATACATGTAAGAAACCCAGCCTGTCTGAAGGAGTATGGAAAAAATCCCTCACCTCAGTCTAGCTGTCTGCTTTCACCAAGATTGTAGGAACTTAGTTCTACTTAAACATCTATTTTTCTATCAAATTCCACTGAAATCCACCAGCAGGCTGAAAAGTTAGTGGCACATGCATTTCAACACACACAGCTCATTTCCAGAGGCAACCAGGCTAACAATACAAATCTGGTATCTTCCTTTTCTACTCAAATTGCCAACCTGACAGCTCTAAAGAGTGAAGCTCCTTTTTCTCTTGTTGCCATGTACTACAGCAAGGTCTCCTCACAGAATGCCACAGACAACCTTTGTAACAGCACATTTCAGAAGGAAAAAGATTAAAACTCCTACAATAAACTCTACTTCATAGTTCTGCTTGCAGGATGCAGCACCTCCCTCCTCAAAGAGGAAAGTCTTCCCAAGCCAGTGGTGTCTCTGCAATCCTTCTCCTTTCCCAGGCACTTGTTCCCCTGCTTGCTCTCCTGGCAGCCCTGGTGGCCCCTTTTCTATGAGCTTATTTTACTCACTAAACTGACAGTGGATCAGATCATGTAGCTACTGATGTCTGCACTTGCTGCTGAGATGAACAGAGATTTGAGGAACTTTAGGGCTTCCACTCCCCAGAAAGATGCCTCTGATCTGGAGTACCAGTCCAAGAACCACGGCAAATGTGAGATGTCACCAATGAGTGAGGGCTGGGTAAAAGAGTCACACTCTAATATAAGGCAGGCCTTCTTTAAATGTTAAAATGTCCTGCTGTGCCTCTGCAAGATTAGACCTCTGCTCAGCTACTTCTTACACAGTCCTGGATTCAGCCTGGATCCAAGCAAAATTTGGATCCCATGTCAGGTGGACACTGCTCCACTCCTCTCACATCCAGGTCTTCCTTCCAAGAGAGTCCAAAGGGCTGGGCAGGATGGATTCTGTGCTCACACCAGCCCATTTCAGTGACAGGGTAACACCCACCCCAGGCTGAGGAGGACTCCTGCAGTGCAGTCACACAGATGGGATATAAATCCTGGAAAGGGACTGGGAAGAACATGAATTCAGCCAACCAAGTCTGGAGTGATCAGCCCAAGAGGAGAAGCAAGTGGCTTCCTCTGAGAGTCATGGTACAGTTTTTAAAGATTTTTTTCATGATACTGTGTCATTTTAAGCATCATGAAAAATAAAACAGATAGATCCCCCAGTCATTCCTCAAATACACCACACTTTCCCTGGTCAGGAAGTTTGTCCAGCTTCCCTAGCCCTAGATCACTGAATGCAGGTGAATCATTTTGAGGAACTCCACTGGTGTGGTTATAAAATGAAGCCTTTTATATTAGAAACAGGGTATATCATAAACCTATCAATAAACACATGGGGAAAAAAAGTACAAACTGTCAGGAGAAAATGATGGCCCAGAGATAAAAATTAATAGTGAAGTACTTGACAAAGTACCAGACTTTGTCCAGGCACAGTTGTACCTCCTTCCTACAATACACAAAAAGCAGCTCAGTATATCTTAAGGCAAATAGTTTCTAGCTTCAAATTACAGAAAAATAATTTAAAATTTATGGATTAAACGTGGAAGTTACAGATCTGTCTGAAACCCTCTTAATTTAGTGATACCCTAATGAAATTAAAGCACTTCTCTTGCACCGGGTATGTTAGATAGAATACTTGATCCCAGAGTATGGAGCATTACAAAACGGAATAAATGAAGTGAAACTTATATGCAAAAATACAATTTAAGTCCCCAGTGCACCAAAACCTCAATTATTTCAGTAGGTTCCATAAATCTAATTTGGATAGGACTATATTCAGCAAATTCATAGTGCAACCACCAAACATTCAGAAAGCATTAGTTTCACAAAGCCTCATGTGCATAAAATGGAAAACATTTTAACTATGCCTCAGCAATGCCAGTATAACAAAGGGAAGAACCTGAGAGCAACAGCAGGTGACAGATTGACTGTTTCTTTGGAGCAAAATCTCCCAGTAAGATCTTTTTTCAAATTGTGCAGAATATTCCAAGCAACTCACTGAAACTACAAACAAAATTCTAACTGGTAAATTTGCAGAAAATATGTAGGCTGAGATGAAATGCATCACCACGAATGAAATCTTTTTCATTCTCTTTTCTCTGACATGTGCAGACCTTCTGCAAAGAAGGAAAGAGAGCATTATTTTGCTCAGTACCCAAGGCTCTGTTTCCATGGGAAGTGTGTGCCAATCTAGAGCAAGTTATTTGGTAAGAAATGTGATTTGTGAACGCTTGCTTCCCATGGTTTTGCATGAGATGCAAACACAGAGTTTTGTTTCTCTGCTGTCTATTAAAGTACAAGTCCAGAACAAAACTTTGTCTTTGAATTTAGGGCATTTTAACATCTCTTTCCCAATTAAATTATTCAAGTTCCAAGATGGGGACGGGTTAGTCTAAAGCCTTTACTTCCAGGACAAGCTGAAAGGCTTTATCAGGGCTACCAATTTCATGGAACTTAACTGAATGCAAAACATTTTAGACTTTTTTCCTATATCTCAAATGTTGTTACCTAATTACCTATTGTGTCCAAAACCTCTTGAGCTGGAACTCTGACAGAGAGTCACACAGCCCAGCTATTTGAAAGTTCTTTGCTTAGGAAATCAAGGTTTAAAATGCTTTGGTTTCAGGGATTGCATACATTTTTTTTCTTTAAAACTAAGTGCTGTGATAAACACAGGAAACAAACAGGCAGATTGAGTCTGAAATTTGCACTCATTATGAGCATTTTATGAAAGTAAGCTACAAATAGTAATAAACCTCCCACAAGACAAAGGTGGCTGTTGGTAAATATAGAAAAATATCAAAGAAATGGAGAGAAGTGCAACACTGAGTCAAAGTGTCAGGCAGCAAGAATGTGAGAAGTGTTGATTATTCCTTCTTTCTTCAGTAGAGAGACATGCTACTTTTATATGATTAACATTTCATTCTGGTAACCAGACAACAATGCAGCAAAGGTACAAAAGTTCATTCTTAGCTGGTAATGGTAAGCATTAGTTCATCATCTTTTTTTTCTATTGTAAAAAAAAAGCTAAGTTAAGTACTTTGGAGCCAGATCTTTAATACTCCCCTCAGCTCTTCAGAAAAGCCTCAGTGAAATCTGGGTCCTGTCATAGCATGACAAGAAGATAATCTGTGTGGGACCTTCCTTTCTGATTAGAAGGTGCTTTCCCTTAATCAGATGGAAAGAAAGTCTCTTGGTAAGACACCCCTCCTCCTCCAGAAAATGAAAACAAATCTTTAGAGAAAGGCTTAGTCAGAATCTACATGGAATCCAGGTTAAACCATTTTCCCTGGGCCTTATAACTACCAAATGTCCCTGAATATGTGTGGCTCCTTAACTTCCTCTGAAGCAGTGTTTTAATCCAGGCAAGATTCCACCCTGCAATGTGGGCCTTTGTAGCATCAATATCTTAATGGTCCTGGATGCTGCAGCTCATCAAGTGTTATGTACTTTGTCACCTCAAGGGAGAAAGGAAATAAATGGGTGACTTTCAGCCTTGGCAGCTGTAAATCTGTTACCAGGATGAAGAAGGCAGAGGGACAGATGTGCTGTTCTGTGGAGCTGTTCCTGATTTGCAGAGGTAAGTGGGATCTGGGACAGGTTTGTGGCTTCTATCCCATCAGAATTCATTTATTTAGTGAGAAGAAATAGAAGATTATTTACTTCATAACAACTTTTAGAAACCCTTTCAAGAAGTGCTAAGGAACCCTGTGCTCTTTCCTACTGCTATTTTTCCCTTCTTCAACATGAAAAAGGGAAAGAGTAGATAAGCTGAGAGTCCTACATGCCATTCCAGTGATCCATCATCCATTCCATTCTTCTCAGAGAAGAAATAGATACTTTTCATTTAAAATGCTACCCCTAAAATCTTTCATTCTTCTTGTTGCTAGAGAACTGTCTACTCAGGAAAGATTAAATGCATTTAAAATTTTGAAGTTAAATTCATTCTTAGCACCCTGCAACCTGTAGATTGTTCATTTACCATCTTCTTTTACATACAAAAGAAGCTTAAAGAATAAAAAATGCTCAGTTAATTCTATGGGGATATCTAAGATACTTATGTTGCCTAGATTATGGAATGGATATACTGAACCAAAATACTGAAATTAGGAAAAAAATTATTTCTCTGATACTTTTTGAATTGCAATTCTTTCATGTAGATATGAAACACTGGAAGCTTCTCAACTAATTTCAAACACAGTTCTGATAACTATAATCATTATATTGTAAATGAAATAATGTAACATACTGGTTCTGAAGGGGGGCAATTAAACTGGAAATTTAAAATAAGCTTATAATACAAAAATCATATTTTGTATTATTTTTGTTATAATACAAAAATTGATCCAAAAAAGCAAACTGCTTCTACCAAGATCATTCTATAATTTCTGCTGTGGTCTCAGCTTTCACAACTGCACATGCACCATGTCCTGAGCATGGGCTACAAGCTTTGATGCTACACAACCCAAAGCCTTCACCTATGCCATCTTGAAGCCTGTTCAGACAATGACTTCACAGAGCAGTGGAAAACACTTACTTCTACCTGTTTGGGTTCTGATTTTAAGAGGATCAGTATGTTCTGATTGAGAAGAATCAAAAGGGCTGCCTGTTTCACAAGGGAGTTTCCTGTTTGTTTCAGAGTAGGAAATAAGCCTGAAGCCACGTAGTATTTCTTGACAAAGTGCTTTGCCAGGGGTGACCACAACATTCTCAAACTGTTGCACTGGAATGGCTCATCTTTCTCTCAAGGTAACAACAGAGTTCACTAACACTATCCAAAGAAAATAATTGTGTGTTCCACATTAAAAAACAATAATAAATTACATCAATCTGTCAAACTATGGACCTATTCTCCACAGGGAATGCCAACTGCCAGTAACACAGGAGGCACCTGAGCCCCACACTGGAAAAAGAGTGTAAAGCACCTACTTGTAAGGGGTAGCACCACTAGGCTACACAAAAGGCACCATAGAGGTCTTCCTACATAGTTAAACACATACTCAGACATATTTAAATATGCAGTGAGAGGCTTATAAAAAGCATACCATACTAGACATGCAATTAAGTAAATATTAATATGCTTTACATACTGAACCATTTATCTGGACAATATTAATTATGGTAGTTAGATTAAGCAATGAGCACTAATGACAATTCCTACTACCATTGTGAGAGAAGCAGAGGCTGAGAAAGAGGAGCAAGACACAGGACATTTTGAAAGAAATCAATCCAAGAGCTTAAAGAGATAGTGATTTTCATTGCAGATTCAAAATGAAATGAGTCCACTGTTTTGTTTTTTTTTTAACAACCAGGACCTTTAAAGGGGCAATTTTGCAAAAAGAAATAACACCTTTGGACTTCTAATGTATGTTTATGTAAAATGTGAGTGGCAGTTCCATGTTAATAGACTTTGTTTAGGGGAAAAAAAAAAAAGAAAAAAAAAAATCAGTTGCTGAACGATGGTGAGTAATTAGCCCCTTAGCATCCCCTTTCTCCAGGAATGCTTCCTCCTGAGCTGGCTCTTTTAAATAGCTCCGGTCCTGGCTGCCTTTGTTGGGCTTGGAAATTGTGCACATATGAGAGAAATTAAGCCCTCATTTAACAGGGACACATGTCTGTCAAGTCCAGAGGAACAAAGGCTGGTCCCTGGGGGCTACTCAGCTCCCTGAGGCTGCCACTCATTCTGTTAGCAATGCTTACCCTTTACAGATTGTGTATAAAACCCAATAAATCATTTCATCTGCTCTGGTTAATATACACATGAGCCTGGGACTTCCTTCAAAGTTTTTGTTTTTTTCTTTTGCTTGCAACTCCTCACATTTATTAAGAAGTGACCTCCCTTTGCCAGAGTTTAACCAGATTTTTACCTTTATGCAATAACGTTAATGTCTGTGGAGTAAACCTGAAACATTTACTGTCAGAAATAAAGACATTTGATGCTGCATCTATTTCACACAGGAAATGTTTTACGACTCTTTAATGCTCAATAATCATCAGTGTCTATTGTATAAATTACTAGTATATTCTGTTCCTCCTAAAGTTATGTCTAAAATGCCTGCATATTTCAACTGATAGCAAAATGACAGGGTAAATAAAATTACAGATTTGTAGCCTTGCATAGGAAGAGACTCTTTTCCTAATTAAAACAGACGAAAAGGAAAGTAATAAAGACAGCATTTTAGTTTTGTTCTTTACAAAGTGTTATCACAAAGACACATCTATATTGTCCTGGATAAATCAAAAGAAAAAGGACTCTGAAGATTTAAAAAAAAAAATATGTAATTGCACAAACTGATAACTGAAGTAAACATATGCAAGATAAAAATATTCATGCACAATATATCAGCTGCCTCTTAGCTCTCTGTGGTGGATGGACACACTTATCCCCAGATATAAATTCACACACAAAGCAGAGGAATATTTTACAGTTACCAAAAAAAAAAAAGAGTAAAATGAAATGCTGTCATTTCCACGTGAGCTCCTTTTGTATTTAAAAAGAGGGCCTAATTCTGTACTTCTGGTATTAAGACTGACATAAATGGAAAGAACATGAACAACACCAGCTGAGGAAATGGCACCCTGCACTGCATTCAATGAAGCAAAACTCTCACTAAGTTGAGCGTGAGTTTTTCCTTATACTTGAGCACAGGATTAAGCCAATACAGAAAAATTACTGGTGTAGAATAAAAACAAATTAGAGTGCAGAGTTGTATCTTCTTTCCCTGAAATGGTGAAAGAAATATTTCAATGCCTGCTATTAACAGGGTTGTTTTTTTTTTTAATTTTGTCCACTCCGCAATTTTTAGCTAACAGATTGAAAGCCTGCCATTTCTCAAGCAACAATATTATGCTTTGTATTGAAAACCACAAAATAAAGAGGGCTGACTGTTCTGACAGCTTTAATCCTGATGATACTTGGAGACCCAAGTAAAAAGAAACTGGTACAGCATGGAGTTTTCCCTGCTCAGCAGGCAGAGAGAAAGCAGTTCTGGATTTGATAAGTAAAACCATATATAGTTGATGGTTATATGCTAAAGCCCTGCAATTAATGGAAAACATCAACAGTCCAATGAACTTGCATATCAGTGGGGTCTTTGAGAAGGCCTTTTCTCCCATCTTGTTAAAAACTCATCAGTTGTACAAGTCAGGGCTTATATTTTCTGTGTAAAGAATCGTGCATGTTCCTCTGTTGTCAAAGGGGAAGTCATAAAACATCAAAACTCCAGATCCCATTTATACATTAAACAAACCCCTGTGCATGTTGTTGCTGATATTCCTCACTGCAAATTCGTGCCACAGTAGCAATGAAAAGCACCAGGGAGGATTATACCCTCTACATGAGGTGCTTCACAAATATGAAGATGCAGCCCATTTGTCCTGAAGGATCTGACAGTCAAAAAAAACTGATGTAGTAATAGATTGTTTTTATTAAAAATAGCAATCACTGTTAAAAACCATCCATCCTGAGACTGTCATCAAAGGCTACAATTCAGAGTATATTAAAATCAAGATATTAACAAATAATAACTTTATAAAAACAAAGAAAACATGACACTATTATTTCATGCCCCTGCAATCCTGAAAGTGACAGAAATGCAATCAATAACCCATTTCTTAGTAAGAAAACCTGTACAATGGAATGTACATATTTGCATTGCTCAGCTCAATAGGGATCTACACCTTTGCCTCCACCACACGAACATTTCTGAATAATTGACTGAACAGACACCAAAAAGGGAGGTGACTGTGTCCACTATGCATCCACAGTAACAGTCAGGAATGATTCTGAAAGTGTAACTAAATGAAAAATAAGCCCTTATCAGCAAAAAATAAGTGTGCCACTAAAGTAGTCTTCATTCTGGAAAGAACCTGGCTAAATCTGATTTGAATTGGGTTCAAATTAAAAGCCTTGGTTCACAAAACAAAGACTTTGAGCAGAATTGGATTCATTCCTCAATGCCCATATCAGATTTACTTGGTAACAGAAAATCAGTTTCTAGAGCTTTCCATAAGCAAGCATTACCCCAGGGTGGATTTTTCCCCTTGAGCAAAAGTGATCAGAAACTCTGAGCCACTTTATCCACCTACTCTTTACAGATCAAAATACAAAATGTTGCCGTGAAAACAAGGGAGAATATGCAAAGGTGTTATATGCTATGTATGCCACTGACATAATACTTTAATAGGATATGCTGTAATTTCCTGCAATTAATATCTTAGCAGAGCTATAAAGGCTTTTTTCCAAAATTATACCATTGCATTTACAACACTAAAATTAACGTTGTGTCAACCTTTCCATTATAAGCCCCCTTTTTCAGAAGTTTATAACTTGGCTGTAAAAATATATTCTGGCCTAAAATGTGGCATGTAAGATCCCCATTTAGAAACAGACATTTTGATTAAATAAAAAACATTATTTAAGTCTGTTTCAAGTAAGTCTTGAATGCCCTACAAACTGTGTCAGGGACTGCCAAGAAATGTGGGCATTCTTTGAATAAAAACTTATTTTCTCTCCACAATAAAGCCACTGTTCAAAAGATGTTTCACAGCCACAGAATTTGCTCCACATCTGCAAGGAACATAGGTGGATTTGGGAAACTGCAGGCTTCAGTGAGAGTAGCCTCCCCACTTGCCTGTTTGGGTGTGACAATGGCTGTGCTTCTGGTCAGCAGCTCAGCCACATGGGACACTCAAGCTACCCAAAATGGTTTTCATTTGTGGCCGGGCAGTGGGTGAGAGAAACAAACAAATGTTTCTCTCTCTGGCTGAAGTGCATTCACTCTGGCTAAAAGCTCCAACTGGGTAAATTAAGGGAAGTGATAAGTTGACAGAAAGTCATGACAAAGAATACAATCAGGATGGTAGAGAACCAC
Organism: Haemorhous mexicanus; assembly: GCF_027477595.1. NCBI lineage: Eukaryota > Metazoa > Chordata > Aves > Passeriformes > Fringillidae > Haemorhous > Haemorhous mexicanus. The sequence goes on from NC_082346.1 coordinate 15,641,637, forward strand.
CCTATGAATTCTGAAACCACAGATTTCAAGTCTGAAAAATTTCATATAAGAACTGGATCGAGCCACTTCGGAAATTTAACTAAGGTGCTTAAATTAGGAACCTCGTTGTCTAATCAACAGAAGGTAATTCACAGCACCTGGACTGCTTTATATATGGAGCCAAAAGTCCTAATTCAGTCACCCAAATTAGATATCTAAAATTAGATGCCCCCAAATATCTATATGCTTTTTATTCTGCCTCAAAAGAGTGTTGTGAGGATAATACACTTCAGCTTATGAGACACTCAGATATGCAGTTACAGAGGAGATGAGTATCCTGAAAATATATCACCAATAAAATTCAATGAGATGGAAAAGGCAAAGCTAGAAATGTGATAGTAGCGTTCATCATACCAATCACTCCTTGTCAGAGCAAAAACAAGTGCCATACCCCCACTTCTGAGTAGGGTTTATCTCTATATATTACATTATATACATGGCTTTGTCAAGTACAGAACCTCAGTCTATGCTTAGGCTATTAGGTACATATTGCACTATTTTGTTACCTGTAGCAGGTAGCCATGCAACTCATTTGTCTACCTGATCTAGATTTTAAGCTAAACATATATTCCCCCAGCCGGTTAATCTCTCATTTACAGAACAAAAATGCCTAATACATTACTTGAAAATAAAGTTCCCTTACTCAGAAGTGCCCTTCCATACTGTGTGACAGTGGTGTGTCTCAAGATGGATTTCACACTTCACCATCAACTGTGAAGTTCTTTGCTTTTATTATTTGGTGTTACAACTTTAATGGTTTCCTACGCTGTCATTTTGGGTGGGTGAATAAGATTAATTCAGCATTTCATAATGCACCATTGTATACTGTTTGCATCATTTATTTTCTTTTTACTGAATGATTACAAATTTCAATTTAAAGTTAATAACATTTGGTGGGAGTTACTGCATGTGAATTAACCGTGGTGATGTCAGTGCACCCCTCTGGAATTTAAAAGATATTTCACTGCGTTATATCATGTGCCGCACAGTATATCAATTTTTATTTCCCATCCCTCAAGTATGGAATGCACACTGTGTAACTTCTAGATTCTCAATATAGACATAATTTACCCAAGCTGTGCAAATGCCCAACTTGCTGAAGATGATATATACAAGATTTATATTAAAGACTAGTTCTTTCAGGGAAGTGAAAGCCTTGCATTCTACACAAGCCTCTATATTATCTAATTATTTGGGGAGAGGGGTTTCTAATGTTACAGACAAAGGGAAATAGCATGTAAACTGCAGTCATAAACCAATTTTTCTTTACTTTAACAACTTTAAGATTAGATAGGTAAATCCCAGGCAAGGCCATTTATTTTCCTTGAGAACTATGCTTTGACATTTTTGTGAGTGTCAGGATTAGCTGGTTGCATAAAACAGTGAATATTAGAAATATTCATTCACTTTACTTTTACTTACATGCCATCAAGCGTATACCAAATGTTAAACAGAATCTAGTTTGCTCATTTGTTGGATTGCACATACTACTGCTTTCTTTATGTGAATTCATAATTCCTGAATGCATTCAGAGAGCAATGCACTTACTTCTTCCTTGCTGTCATGATATTAAGTATATTAAAAATAAGTTTTTATGCTCAAATTGATTCAGTAATATGCTTACATTCTGGAATATTCCCACAATTACAACTAAAAAATGCTTTGATTCCTGGGCCAGGATTTAGTTCATCTGATAAATTTAAGGTTTTACTGTGAGATTTCAAGAAGTACTTTACAATTTATTTGCTATATGCTTTTGGCCTTTTTAATGTGGAGCTGTACTTCATCATTTTCCTCCAAGTACCTGCTTTTGCAGACAGAAATTTTGACCTCTGATATCACCACATTCCAGTCTTGCCTCTATATCTGAATATCTCCATAAATCAAGTCATTTCAATACTAACATTTATTAACTTTTTTTCTCTTTCCAGTATCTCCTGATTAGTGCGTCAAATAGTGGAGGTGTCAGGATTAAAAAAAAAAAAAAAAAAAAAAAAAGGAAAGAGAAAAAAGCAATGCAAAACTTGATTGTTTTCCCTCTTGGCCATCACGTGGCTGTCAATCATAAAAATCATCACAGGAAAAGTAACTAATTAAAAATGAAAGGCCAATATCTCAAGCAGTTCCTGTCAGTCCTGGGATATGTTTCCATGTAACACTGATGTAAGACATGAAAAAGAGCTGGCACGGCCAAATGGTTGCCTGTTTTTTTCCAGCTACATCTGTTTGTCTAATGAAACAAATTACATTCCCTAAAATCCCTGCCACGTTTATACCTTTGATATTCCAACCACAATACTAATATCCTAAGTCCTTCCTTGCAAGAGGTGTTCACTTCTGCAAAGCCCAGTTATGTGAGTAACAGTGTACAAGTCATCAAACACTGCCTGAGCGGGTATTACTCAAGCAAATAAGGCTTCCCAGGATCAGTCCTGTCGGATAGGCTGCCAGTTGGCACCATTTCCACTCCCAGTTATCCATTTTACTTTGTGCACATGCCACTTAGGAATGAAACTGGATTTCTGTGTTGGAGTAAATAGAGCATTACTATTGCATTACCCCAAATATTGCAATATTGAAAGGAGAACATCAACAGACTGACAGAACAGCATCAAAGAGGTTCAGAAGGGCATCACCTCTGCCAAACTCCTTGGGAGCTAGACCAGGGTACCTGGCTCAGCCATGGCTGTAGCTCCACACTAGGCTGGAACAGGCAGAGCACCAACCAAGAGTGACCCCCAGGCAGCAGCACAGGTGGGCAGCAAATATTTGTTTGATCCTCTGGTGTTATTCAGGAGCTGGTTATAATCTGTCTCTAAATTAAAAGGGCTCAAATCATGGGCTCTTCTATAAGTGAAGTCTGCAGAAGAGGAGTCTGGGCTGAATAGAATCAGTGAGATTTTAGCCTCTGGCTTTGGCAGAGGCACAGCTGTGAACAAGTCCTGAAGCCACTGGTGAGGATGCGGCACAGCACGCCCCTAGCAAACGAAGCAGCAGGACCTGAACTAGGGGATGCCTATGTCTTCATTTCCAATTTTAAAACACACGTGGGAGAGGGAAAGTGGGAGGACAGCTACTATCATTTTCTGCACCAACATGAGCCCAAGAAACAATGACATTTACTTTGGTTTAACTAATTTCCACACATCAGATCATGTTCGGCACCCGTGTGCCAAAGTCCTATTCTTCAAGTCTGTTGAAATACCACTTTTCGAAACATGTGTGCTAACATTTGGCCAACACCACCACAAGATCATTTTATTAACTTGTAGCTCATTTCATAGACTGCTGCTCATGTTGCTAACATATGCTATTCTACCATTTACTGCTCTATAATTAGAGAAGTCATATGAAAGAGATACACAAGGCTTAATTTTTGCATTAAATACAATTTGTTTAGACTCGGGTAGGCGAAATAAGGAAAAAAAAGAGTCATATAATGAATTAGAAAACTGCAAGACAGCTAATTTAACTCTTAAAAGGTCACAGCAAAAATTTTTTAAAACACAGCCTTCCCGCCCCCCTCATGCCTGCACACAGTTTTAAGAGTCAAACCCAGAACTATATTCTGCTCTGCCAGGATAAAACTTGTTTCCAGGGACTGAGGGCCTCAGGGGCAGAGCAGCTAGCAGGATCCTTGCAAATGGGGGACCAAGGGGTAAGATCAGAAGCTTACAAGTAGCAGAGGACTATGAACCTTTTACACACTGTGTCTTTTCTGCTGCCACCACGCTGTTATGCCAAAGCATTTGTAGTATGGAAGAGGTTGAATAAAGGATATCTCTATCTAGCATCACCAGAATATTTTTTATAGCATGTGCTGCTCAGAGAAGGCAAGGATCCTACATCACTTCTCTTTCCTCACAGCTGACAGAGAAAATTCCAAGCCAGCCAGCCATGAAGATGCCTTTTACTGGGAAAAGCTGGCTGTTAACAAATCTTTTGCCTAAGAAATTATCACATAAGGACTTTAGAACTCATTAATACGCCAGCATGTAATAATAAATAAAATATGAAATGTTTGACTTTGATGTTTAGCATATTTGTCTTTCCTCCATTGGATCAGTTTCAGTGTTCACCAGGCAAGTTAGGAGCTGGACAGGAGCCGTGGTGCCACACCTAGGGCAGAGCCCCTGAAGTGGAATCAGCAATTTAGCAGCCAGCTACAAGTTACAGGCACACAACAGCATTTCTCTCTTCCAACTGCACACAACTGCATTGCAGAAGGGACTTGGATATATATTATTTTTAATACTGAGCTGCTTAAAAAGCAGTAAAAATATATACCAGTGATGGCTGGGAATCAATTCACAAGCAAACTGGGTTTTAAGGGAAATGCATCCTTTCTACTGTAAATTAATAAACTGCTGCTATAGTTTATTAAGGCACCACAATATTTTACATTTTCTACTGCCATAATCTTGACTGCTTATAAATTACAGTACTTTTACCTATTCTTTAATCCAGAAACATCATTATTAAAATGTTTGATGGAGGCTGCAGTGCATCTATCATTGCTTGTAAAAGTTAATTAGATTAGATAAAAGAAATAATTAGATTTGCATTTTTATCCTGGTTTTAAACTTCCAAAGAAGATCACAACAGTGTGCCTGTGGGCAATTAAAAACAGCATAGAGCAGTGAAATATAAAGGCAAAAAAGGTCTGTTTTTCCTAGCTAATTCATGATTGAAGATACAATTACAAAATATTTTAAGGGTTTGCTGAAGCTGGGGGCTATTCCTAGACTTCTAAGCTTTGTTTATAACTCTCTCTCTCTCTCTTCCAAGGGAGTATCTGATCTGTGTACCCTGCCAATAGAAGTATCAAATTGTTTTCAATGGCTTTATTTGGTCCTGTGCAGAGCTGCTGGAAGGGGATCAGTTTCATGATCAATAACAAAAAAAAAAAAAAAAAATTAAAAAAAGAAAGAAAGAAAAAAGGTAGAGGAGAACATTCCCCAGTGCAGGAAAAATACAACTGCCACTGCTTTTGCTTCTCAACACTAAATAGAGTTTACAAAGAAAGACAACCTCAGAGAGCATAACTGAGCTGACAATGACTGGATTCCAGCTTGTGCATTTTCAGCAAGCTCTCTGCAAGGAGCTTTAACCTGTCTCCAAAAGGCAATAAATGAAAGGTTCAGCTCTTAAAATTGGAGGTCAGTTACATACTTAATGATGAAGCATATCTTTAAATCTATTTCTACTATTATTATCCTAGCAAAAAATTAATTAACCAGGTCAGGGAGGCTGTGAAGGCTAATGTGGAATGTAATTATTCCTGATCTTTAGACATGTACTTCACATAAAGAGATAGTCCTTATTCAGCTCACCAGGTACCTCAATTGTCAGTAGTTAATCATGGATAAGAAGAGAGACTCATTGGTTCAGTCTCTTAAGTTTTACTTATGATTCAAATGATTCTTATTCAAAGACAGTTTAAATAGTTGCAATTTTATGTTACTATTCTTTTGTCTGTTTACCATCACAGTAATCACATTCACTCTATTTGAGGGAAACAGAAAATGTAAGAACATTTATAGGAAAGCAGAACAGCATGAATGTATAGATTGAAACTTGAAAAAATTACTATTAGGAATCATTTCTAGTGGCTGAATTAAAACAGAAGACTTATGAGAGCAGAGGAAACCAGTTTCTCTATGCAATTGAAATGGTACTGATTCAAACAGGAAACAAAATGCTCTACAATGGCATTAAGCACAGTAAAGAGGAACAAGGTGAAGGGAAATGGACAAAAGCAGCTTGAATCATCTTTTACAGTTATCCTCATCACAGATTTCTGCAGAAAAGCTTGACCATCATTGTCCCTTTTAAAGACTTCAGATTTAGGAGTTCCTCTGATGAAACCTACCCACAGGGAGGAAAGTCCTAAAAACTTAAATCCACACACACCCATTCTCTGAGGGAAATCCTGGAGCAACTGGCTCCAAGCATCAGGGGGATCCACCTCTTTTCCTCAGATGGGTGTGGTGGGGCTCAGAAGTCCCCAAGCCTCATTCTGAAAGGACTGAATTCTCATAATGAGGCACAGAATTCACAGGGATTTCAGGACCCCTGGTTTGGAAACATTTAAGAAATGCATGTCTTCCCTTTTTCCAGTCTAATCTTCATGATGTACTACCAAATTCCTCCTTTAACCAGCTTTTTCACTTATTCCTAGAGGTTTTCACTTTCATAGCACAGGCTAAGAGATGTCTGTGAATTAGTCCAATTATGTTCCCTCTACTTCAGAATGAATATTTTTTTATTAAACAATCAAATGAAAAAACATATATTTTACAAAAATCTTAATCTACCTGGAGACTGAGCTTTTATTTGCCCCACATTATCTTCTCAACTTTAATTTGCACTGAAATCAATGATTTCTCTGCACAGCTCTTCAGAATAAAGAACTTAATTTGGCATACTAGATTTCCTCCCATCTCTGTGGACTCCTCTATAGAAGAGTGTTTATGAACATTATGAACATTTGAGCTGAAAAGTAATAATACACTGCATTTATTTGAAAATTTTCATTTAAGATTCTCAAAACATTACATTTAAATGGAGGGAAGGGATATGATTTGCCAAATTTCTGATAATCAGAGAGAGGAGAAGTCCAGATTCCCACTGCTTTTGGCCAACAAAACTGCTTTCCCCAACACAAAGACCCCGATAGAAACATTAGCTTCATGTAGAAAACACAAGATGATTATGCAGAACATGTAATGACATCTGTACTCTTGAAATTCCTACCTTTTTTGCATACACTAAGCCCAGATAAAGTGCTCTTTGCTCATAGATTATTGACAAAGTTTTGGATGTGTAACAAGTCTGCAAGTAAGGCGCTCCAGCAAATGGTCTCAAAACAAAACAAAACAAAAAAACCCAAAGAAAGAAACAACCCTTTCACCAATTAAATGAAACAAGGTGTCAAAATTATTACATAAAATAATAATAGACAGCACAATATAAATAATAAATACTAGGTAATGCAAATTCTCAGTATATTTACCTAGTATTTGTCCAGGGGAAGCGTGCATTATGTAATATAAATTATTTTAAATTTTATATATGGCTGACATATCATAAGCCCCTTCTGAAGCAATTTCTAATTGCTGAAATGGTTCAACTGGGTGCACTTACTCACAGAAACTCTCATTCAGGAATTAGCACTGCACCTCAGGAGAGGACAGTTGACACACTGTGTGTCTCATGATGAAAACGTTGCATCAGCAGTGCCCCTCTCCTGCATCCTGGAGAACACGCTGTACTTGCCTCAAGTAGCTGTGCCATGAATGGGCCCCTGCCCAGATGGAACTGGCACCTGTGCTGCTCACATTTTGAAATCTCTTCAGAAGGGGAGTGGCAGGGAAGGGTACTACTGTTTTCTCACGCATACGAAGTACAGATAAGAGCCCACACCATTCTCTGTAGGTAATCACTGTTTCCTGAAAATTGTTGCTCAAGAGTGTCTTTGAACAAACCTTCTAAACAAAATCAAGTTATTGGGGACAGAGCTGCAAATTCTACCAGGCCCAAAAACTAAACTGGGAATGAAAACATTTAATAGAAATTTTGTTTCCCCTTCAAGACATAGAGAGGGGAATTCACCTCATCTCGCATCAGATCTCTACACTAAAGGCATTGGCACATACATCCTCCTTAGTTAATGCAGAGAAACAGCCATTTTAGGAACAATTTATCTGATATATTTTAAATATCTACTTTAGGACAAGACAAATTGTATCCTGAAACAATTCATTTAGCTTCTCACTGCTCACTACAAGAACAATCTGGATAATTAATTGAGACAGTCTGTACTGCAGTTACCTATTTTTGATACGATGAACTCCACCCAGATTCACCAGCATGACTTCAGTGCTTGTATTGAGGTTTCTTGGGAAGATGGTGGGAGAGGATCTGGGAGAACTAGCCCAGCACTATGTCTGTCACCTGCTTCCTGTTTTGCCTCCATCCCAGCTCTAGCCCTTAAAGAATTTTGCATCTCAAACTGTAACACTCATAAGCAATTCTACAGCAGCAAACCTACTACAAGCTGCAGAGGCAACTTAGCAACTTCTGGCTGCCAAACCTGCCACAGAATTAAGGCAGAACAAATAAACAAAGCAAGACCACTTGGCTCACAAGCAAATGGACTGTGGGAGCTGGTGTTTAGCCTAGGAGACAATCTCCCAGGAACTTTCTTTTAGTAATCTCCTCAAAAGACCATTGGACATTTGACTTGGCATCTGCCCAGTGTGCTTAGTGCTTCTTACTGGAGCCTACAATGTTCCTTGGGCTATGGGATGCCCACCAAGCTGGCTGACCAGATGGGAGAAGAAACAATCCTCACTGCCTTAAACACACTGATTAGACTCAGGTAAATTTAAAATCTTAAATCAATAAAGAGGCCAAACCACTAAGGAGCTGTGGCATGAGCATTATATATTGGCAAGAATTTGGAAGCCAATCCAGGGACGAGTGACTGAGAAATAGTTTAGCTCAAATGAGCAGAATAACCATTGAAACACTTCGTTGCATATACATCTAGGAAAGGATGGGAAAGAAAAATTGTGGAGGGTTCAGCACTATGTAAGAGGAAAGATGGAAGTGAATGAGAAAATGAACTTTCAATCTATTCTAGAATGAATTCTAAGACCATATTTCCCTGGAGATAGTGGAAGGGTAAAGCTACTGGGAAGTATTGACTGAAGTGAAACATAAAGTACCTATGAGCTTTTTACTACAGAGCAGGTAGCACAGCCAAACATACCTACAATTCTCCAGAGAGAAACAAAAAACCTAGTCATAATTCCTCTTTCTGTTTCCCAATTTTAAAAATTAGAAATTTCTCATACAGATAACACTTCTGTAGACTTAGCTAGGTTTCAGTCTTAGCCTTTATGCTAAGACTTTTTTATATTATTCTTTGCTTTCTGAAGCCAGACTTGCAAATAACACTTAGAGAAGATGGTGTATTTTTTCCTTACACTATTCTTTCTAGTTCCTTACACTGTTCTTTTTTCCTTACACTATCTCTTTCATCCTTGATGAACACCTAATATGAACACACAGTCTCTTAATAGGCAACAACAATAATGGTGCTTTATAATTCAATTGTGTCTCTCATACAAGGTATTAACACATCTATATTTGTTAAATTAGGCCCTTAGAAGTGTAACTGAGACTGCATTACAACATTTTCAAAAGCATTTACAAGCATTCCTTTGGGATGAGGGAAAGAAAAACTTCAGTTTTGGCATCTAGTAACATAGCAATCTGCTAATTAAGGAAAAGAAATGGATAGCCCGAGCTCATAAGAAATGATTGGCAGCACAATCATCTGTCAGACCAAATTGAAATATTTCAATCAGTGAACAGGCCCATGGAAATGATTTTAAAGTGGGAAGCAAAGAAGGTAACACAGTCACATGCCAACAATGCCTCTACATCCATGTCACTCCCTGCCCATGTATACTTGCACAAAATTAAAACATGTTCTGAGTACAAGTACAGATAATTAAATATCTCCAGAATACTTCCAGATCCACAAGGGTATAATTATTCCAAAGGCACCCGGAACACATATACCTGTGGCTCTTTGTACGTGAGCAGACTGGTGCCAGGGACTTGGTGCTGCTTCAATGTCTCAATTTTGCCTTTGTAGAACACAGAATTCCTCCAGCAATAACTGAGACTCTGTTTTTACTTCACACAATGCGAGTCAAACTGATTGCATGTTTCAGAATTATGACAAGATGGTGAGATTTAAAAATAGTTCATAACTTTCAGAAGAAAACTTTGCCTATTAAAGTTCTTTGCACCAAAAAAGATGTCTGGCAATAACTTTCTGGGACACAAGGAACTACCATAAAGAGCATCTTTACTCAGGCTTGTTAGTAAAGCATGTGGCTGCTTTATTTTAAACCCTTCCCTCTCCATAAATGGAACTTAAGTATAATCAGAAGAGAGCAATAAAACACACTGACCTGAATTTGCTGCTGCAGTAGATTGATTTTGTGCTGCTGTTGCAGAAGTTGCTGCTGTTGTCTTGCAATCTATTAGAAATAAAATTTCCATTAAATTAAAACAGCAATATTGAAATTTCAATACTATTGACTGAAAAACATAATATTTGTTATTCTTTATTATATTTTATTAACCATATTAATTTTTTAAAATGGGGCATCTTTTAGAGGGAAATTTAAACGCAACATAAAAATCTACTTAGTGAGTAAGAAATATGTATTTTAAGCAGTTAGACCTTAGCTCTGAAAAGCACAGAAACATAGGTTTATTTGTGTGCACGTGAATAATCTCATCACTATTCAACAAAGCATTCAAGCCTGTGGTGATCTGTAACTGTGAGGCATCACTGTTAGCTACAATGGGAATGGAACACATGCTTAAAATTGAGTGCTTTTCTGAATGGGGATGGGATTATTCAGGTGGTTAAGGTTAAACATACATTTTCCTGCTTTGCTGAACTGAACCCTTAGCTGGTGTTTATTGATGTTTCACTATTCAGCACAAGCTCCTAGGGTAAGCTTCTCTGACTTTCTCCACAATGAGCAGCACATTACTACTCTTGCAAATCTCAAAAATCATCCTTGGAGCTGATTAGCCAAGCAGAGCCTTATTCTGTGTAAAAGCAGTACCTGGTGCTCAGCAACTCATCACCCCACACAGCCCTATGGAATATGCAGATATTCTTACCCTCATTTGGTAGAATCAGGAGGGGATCTGGAGGATAAAGGTTTACTCTATCCCTTCTCTAACACAGATGGAGAAAAGCAAATGTTCAGGGTAAAGAACACTAAGAGACTGGTGAGAAATTGCTACAGATACTCTATCTACCTCCCTGATTCCCACAAAATCAGCATGCTGGAGCAGAAGGGAAATAGGATCCTGCCCTCAGACCACAGAGCTGCTCCCTGCAATGGGTGATGTGGAAGGCAGCCACCAAGGAGAAGCGACAGGGATGTGGGGGAACAACTGGACTTCTGCTTTAGAAGGGCAACAGTGCAGCAGACTGAAATGAGAACAAGATTTGTGTTTCCTGGAAATCCCAGCCTCAGCACTTCTGCTACCTTCATTTCTTAAGTATAATTTCCCCTCCTATAAATATTTATCTAGAGCAGAGGAATCACATAAAACAGCAAGAAGCTGGTGACAAAGGTATTTTGGTCGCTCAAATCCACTGTTCCTCTTTTGGCAAAAACCCTCTTGAGCTCCTTCCCTAACATCTTCTGAGCACACTTACAGTCATAAACAGAGAAAGCTAAGTAAAATGTTTTTATGATAAAAAATGACAGGAATGTATAAAGGTTGGTTTGGAAATAAGCAATCACATAGTTTTAGTGAAAACTGTTCAGATTAACTCAAAAGGAATTTGCAGTCACATATTAACAGCTTGTAATTGTGCATACACGGAGACCAAGGCTGTCATTTCCTTAATCTCTCGCTGTCACATGGAAATAACTCAAAGTTTTTTCAGTTAAAATTCACTTTTGTAAGAGAAATCAACTCAAAATTCATATGTATTTTAATAAAGTCTACATGATTCTGGGACTGGATGAAGGCAAAGGGCCACAAGAGGATGGAGTCAAGCATATCTCACAGATCACTACAGCAATGCTTATAACGGAGCTCAAACTCCTTTCAGAAGCCTGGTGTTCAAACAGATCTGGATCAACCTCCCAGGGAAGTCAATAAAATACAGTGAGTGAGGACTGAATGAGCAGACCCTTATGTGTGAGTGAAAAAGGGAACCAAACAGAGCTGGCAGCTCCTGTGCCCAGGCAGCCCAGGGGCAGGTCCCAGAAGTTCAGGAAGCTGTTGTCAGCACAGTGGCCAGCAATGGTGCCTGTGCTTGGTGAAACAACCCTAATGGGGACAGTGCTACATGGAATATTTAAAACCTCCATGGGAGCTGGGGTTAGCACTTTTAGCCAGCAGCACACCAATTGTGTGACTCCATCTTAGAAGTGCAATGTTTGTAACTAAAGATAAGGTCTGTCAGGTTTTTATCCACATTGTCCCTGCTGCTGAAGTCTCAGCAAAGGTTACAGTGGGCAGCTTCACAGTGAAACGATACAGAGCATGGAGCTGCATTGTGGGCCACTCTCTCTCAATGATGTATCATTTTTTCACAGGTACACAGTACCCTACATCCAGTATTGTTTGGAGCTGCTGATGACCTGGCTGCAGCTTAACACAGTAAACCATCGCCAAGACAAGGAGGAGGCTTTTGTTTACATGTGCAAAGGAAGGGATCTGCCAGGGTTCTGCCAGCTTGTGAACAGCTTTTTGTACCTGCATGCACAATGTAGCACCATTTGAAAAGGCATTTCCTGCTGAAAACAAGAAATATACTACGGAGCATCTAATCTCCAAAGTTCCTCTTCGCTGGAGCAGTTCTGTGATAGAAAATGTACCCAAGACCCTGCAATGCAATTACCATGGCATCGTCTTGATGTATAGGCTTGACACAGTAAAGTAGGGTACACAAGCACCATGTGGCTCAAATTCTGAATTTTATTTGCCTATCGGTTGAGCTACATGCTCGCTTCATTGAGCATGACAACCTAGTTTTAAGTGTCATTTAATTTTCATTTTGAAATATAATTACAAAGTGTTCACTGTAAGATATCACTCGTCTGCAAATGTGTCAAGATTAATTTGTGCTAGCTTATTCACAAGTGTCAATAGTTAATTACTGTGTCATCTCTAGATGGCTAAATGACATTCTAACTTCTGATTTTTTACAGTGTTCCTTTATGTTATTTTCCATTAGGGGATGAGTCCATATTCCTACATGTGGGCAAATACCCAAGCACATAAAATACCAGACGTCACAACTCATTAAAATCAACAGAGCATACATTGCTGTATATATCCTATAAAATATATTTAACTGAAAAGATAATTCTAGTAATAATGTCAGATTCTTAAAAACCACTCATTAATTTGGATCTGTCGGATCTAACGCCTAGGGGACTAGTGCATGGGATCATTGTTGTTGCACTTTTGTTCAAAGAGAAGAGGACAGTTTGTTGGACAACTGCATCTTTAAACCAAACAAATAATCAAGGAAAAAAAAATCAAAAAGACAAAACAAGAAAAAAAAAAAAAACTGTTTACAACCTCAATGAACAAATCAAACCTTACTTATGCAAGGTATTTGAAGGTTTGAGTATGTTTAAGGGTTTTTGTTTAATTATTTTCATTTCAGAAAGACAAAGTGTAAAATAATGGTTATAGTCTGGCTTGTTCATAACTCTCAAAATTGTATCTCAGTGCAAGGAGAACTGTGAAATCTACCATCCACTCTTCCCTTGTTTTTTTTCAGGGTCCTATAATATTCCCTCTTTCTGGAAATACATCTAACTCCTGCAGATATTTAAGCTCTTTTGACAAAGACAAAAAACCACAAAAGGAAACAACAGCAGGCAGAGCAGAGTTTGTGACAAGCATTCTGCATGAACCATTTTCACAGGTTTCCTTCTTGGAGCCTCACCTGTTCTTGCTGTTGGCGAGCAAGGTCCATTTGCTGCCGTTGTTTTTCGATTTGTGAGGCTGCCAGCTTTTTCTGCTCATCATGGGCAGCCAGGAGCTGCTCCCGTAAGCTGATCAGCTGGGTGATCATAGTAGAGAGCTGGCGCTCTTTTTCTGCCAGGCTTTCTGGTGTACCTAAACGTGGGGGAAAGATGGACTGTAAATATGAGCTAGACAATATTTACAAAGCAATATTTACCCCTCTAAAAAATGGCTCCATCACCAATGTGCTTTTTTCAAATGGCAGCTTGGATATATTTTCTACTAACCAATCTCAAAAGGATGTAACACATAGATTTGCTGTGCTCTAAACAGGGGAGGATGTAACAGAAATGGGGGCAGAAAAGATATAGACTATTTCCTTTTTTCTGGCAGGGATTTATTCTCTATGAATCCCTGGATCTTCTCCATCTAAATCTGCCCACTGTGATAAATACATTGATAGTTTATCAGACATAATTTTACTTCAGTTTATATATTTTCTCATTTTTTCACTCCAAGTATGTACAAATGCTAAAACAGAATTTAAAAAATGTTTTTTGGTGGAAGAAGCAGTTTAAGAATTTATTGATAATTTCTCCAAAATACCCATATATCTGGTAGGTCATTTAGGTAAATGTAAGCTATGGTTGTGGAATTTTGTATTAAAAATGAGCTTTACTTTTTCTCAGGAGAAATGGCTAACCTGAGAAAATAGCTAAAGAATTTTCATTTAACTTTCAAAGTTTACTCTACAGAGAGCACTTAATTAATATGAAACTACGGTACATTTATTCTTTGCACTAATGATGCTTAATGGTCTGTTTATGGGTAAATTGCATGGGTCTCATAAGTGGAGAGTACAGGGTCCTTTTCCAAATCAATCTGAAAATATCCCACCTTATACAGGAACATATTAGTCAGTCAGAAACAGCAATGTCTGTTCCTATATATGAGCCATACAATACATTTCCTTTTGTGAGCACCTCAGAATCATAGGTCTATAAGAGATAAAATAAATGCATCAAGGTAGAAATCCAAGAATATTGGAAGATCATCTGAAAGAAGTTTAGAGATGGAAGTGGGATAAATAAAGCAATTTAATGTTGTAAAGTAGAACTGAAAATCAGACAAGAAGAAAACCAAATCAAGAAAGCAAATCAAATCAGGTCTATAGACTGCCACTACAGAGTGGCACTATGAGAAGTGGCACAAAAGAGAGTATTCAGAAACTTCCTTTCCTCTGTTCACAATAGAGGACTGTGATAAAGAAGTTACTGGACTTTTGAAGAAGAAGAAAAGGTGTGAGCAACAGGACCTGGGAGAGAATGGAGAAACAGTCACAAAATTATGACTCCAGCTCCTTCCTAGGAATAAGATGGATATATTGTATAGAAGAGGGGAAAAAAGAGGCTGACAGTGTTCATGAGGAGTAGGAAGACAAAAGAGGCTTCTGCCGAGAAGGTGACAAGCCCAAGATTATCCACTACTTACATTGTGGGGCCAGTATGATTCATACACAGAATTTCATTTGCAAAAGCAGCTTTAAAGAAAAACTCTGTCTGAAATTGCTTTGTATGGAGCAAAAGAAACTGCATGGCTTAAGTCATTCACTCTGAACAAACTCTGAGAAACAAATAGCAACTCATTTTATGTACATTTTTAAATTGCATTTAGCAATGCAAAGTACTGAAAAAGATGCAATTTCTTATTCACTATTAAGTATCTTAGTTTTAAATGAGTTTCCAAGAACCTGATGCTTCCCTACCTTCTAGTGCCTAATGTACATCCAGTATACACACGACACAGGCCTCCAGAAGAAGAAAAATGTGTAAATGCTGTTGCAGTAGAAATTTTAGAAAGGGTTGATAGTGATTTCCTTAGTCACAGGAGGAATGATGGATGCATGAAGCTGAAACTGAAGGACACTCCTACCCAGAGCAACTCATTGCAAAATCTTAGTGTGATAGGAGTGACTGCAGCAATAGAACACTTCAGTGCAAAAAGCTGTTACAAGTCCAAAACAAATGCAAAATAATTTTTGAAAGTAAACTTAGGCAGCTGTGTGGCCAGGAAAGTGCCTGCCCTGGAAGTAGTGCCTTCCCTGGATCCTTCAGCATGTACTGAGCTCCATGCTGACAGCTGTTCAATTCTCTGCAATTTCACAATGGACCTACCTCAACCCTCCTAAACTGTGTTATTAGGTCTTGAAGATTTTTCAGCATGGTTCTAAGGTCATGTAGGTGGTTTGGAATTCATTTCCATAGGTAAAAGACTCTTCTGCCAAAGAAAAACTCCCTTGCCCATTGTGACCAGAAGAGATCAACCACTCCACCGACCAATTTTAGAAAGCCAGTGGGAAGCAACCTGCTGCCTCAAATGATACTTATTGTCCTCCACTGCCACCTGGGAAACAACAGCTTGAGGCTTTCACATCTGTCAAGCAGCTTCGGCATCACAATGCAAGCCCCTGAGCTTACAGTCGTAAAATATTTTACACACCCAAAGCAGATATTAATCTCCCACTCCAGTTCCACATTAGTCTGTATAGCTTGTACTTGCTCCATAACATGAGTAGAAAACCACCACAAAGAGTGCCTGTAAAGGCTGCAAAATGTTGTTGTTTTGTTAGGATTTCTTAGAATCATTTGATATAGTTGCCACAAATTTATAGTCTGTCTGTCTTTCTTTCCCTTTTCCCTCTCTTTCTTTCTCTGATTTTTTTACAATAGCAGGCAGAAGTAACTGTTCTTATTCAGGAATCCACAGCAATTGTTTTTCTTTCCTTTTCCTTCCCCCGAGAAACACATCTGAAAGAAATGACCCCATTTAAAGTACTCTGCTCTTTAATTTGTACCCTGTTATGTAATCCAGCAACAGAATAGAACTGATGACCACAAAATGTACACTGTGCTCCTGGAAAATCATGAGACCTCCACGAAGCTGCAGGACACCTAACCAAGAACAAGCATAAGATGAGAATGTTGTTGTATGAACAGTGTGTGAGTGTGTGTGTGTGTGTGGGGTGGGGGGGGGAGGCATAATTTAATTTTAGAGTGGAAAATCCCAACCATTATTTTACAGTTTAAATACCAATAAAAACCAACTTGCTTAGAATGCAGACCAGATTGAGCTGATCTGGCTGGGACAAGAGAGGTCATCAGTAGCTCTGTGCCATCATCATCTGTTTTGCATCCACTTACTGTAGCGAGCAATGAGATTCCTAAACTCATTACCAGTAAATAAACTTCTGCTGCTGACTGAAAATATCTATAAATAAAATAAAAATACAGCTATCTGTAAAATGTATTTGCCATAAAAAGAGATAAAACAAAAAGCTTAGTAAAAAATGAACAGTAAATATGCCAGCTTCCATAAAATATTATATACCACAGCTCTCTCTCTGTTCTAATCCTATTCTCTTACTCCAAAGACAGCAGTGCATTTTTTTCCATGGGGTCTTCCTTATCCCCAAAACACATCTGTCTTGAGTTTCTCTCAGATTTGTCAGGTGGATCAGTGCTCCCCAGGGCCTGCTCCATCTGAAGTATTTTAATTTGACTAAACACCTGATTTATTTTATCTCTCCGATGAGAAAGGCAGTTTGTCTTAATAGAGCCTGTCAGCCCACAGTCCCATTCACAGCAATTTACAGGCAGCCAGGGATGCTGGAAAAGAAGAGTGCTGTGATTCTGTATTTTATCCTCCTCCAGAAAGCACCTAAAAGCAGCTATTCACTGCTACTGCATGTGGCATTTTAGAACTGAATTAGCTTTTTATTCAAGTAACTACACTTGTTGTGAATAGCTTATCTGTAAAATTGCTACATTCACTACTGATTTTATTAACCTTTGGCTCTATCACAAAATGGTCTTCAGTTAGGAAAGACCTTTAAAATTGACACATTTTTCTTAGGGGCCTTTATTTCAGTGACTACAGATATACTGAATTTGATCCATTGACTCCCTTTACCAGCAGTATTTAAAATTTTGAGTGTTGGTGGGAAGCTGATACTGTTTAAGGACTTCTTTTTAAAAAGGAGATGTGTCAGTCTCATCAAAAGTTCAGAAAAATAATGTTATTATCTCTGAGAATGCCTTGGGTATATCCCTA
The DNA here is from genome assembly GCF_027477595.1 of Haemorhous mexicanus. Taxonomy (NCBI): domain Eukaryota; kingdom Metazoa; phylum Chordata; class Aves; order Passeriformes; family Fringillidae; genus Haemorhous; species Haemorhous mexicanus. The sequence goes on from NC_082346.1 coordinate 15,659,328, forward strand.
CCTTTGTGATAAAAATCTGGTTGTAGCAATATTTTAATTTTTCCCTGTGTGCTTATTGTTTTACTCTTTATTTTGGATTTCAGCACAAACTGAGATAAAATATTCAGATTGAATAGAACTAAGGCATCAAAGAGAACTCTTGACTTTTTGAAATTCTGGTCATAGGTCAATCTAATCAGGAGACATAAAATAAAAAGTAGCTATAAATCTGCTGAAAAAGAGAGAAGAGTTCAACTTGTGGTTTAAAATTACATTTAGAAAGAATTCTGCTTGTGGCAAAACTCTATCTACTAAAACCAACTAGAATACTACATGATTTCTGGTACATTAAGTAACAGAAAGAGCATCATGTATCTTACACTGCATTTAATAAAAATCATAAAGCCCATCCTGAATTTTATCTACTTAGATTTCTTTTAGTATGGCAAAAAAAAAAAAAATTAAAAATTAGTATCCTGAAAGTATAGCTATACAATATCATTAAAGTTCCTATATCAACCACTGGTTTGCCACCTTTTAAAACTCCTGTTACCTTTTACAACCTATTCAGTCCATATACAAATGTAGCTGCATGTAAGTAAACACTGCAGGCTTCTCAATGTTAAATTTCTTACTGTCCTTGGGGCAAGCTGTCCTGAGGTAGAGGCAGAGTAACTGCTGGTAAGGGGGGAAAAAAAAGAAACAGGCATAACAAAAAATAGACTTCTAGGCTTACATAGCATAATTTAAACTAATCTCTCTGACTCTCAGGAAAAGAAAACGAGGTAAAACCACATGTTCTATCAAGTGAATAAAAGACAAAGTACTGGAGTCATAAATACACAAAAACTTCTATAGGCATGATCCATAGCTTGCCAAAGTAGGGTTCCTAGCTGTGACACAAAATTACTGTGGGTTCTTGAATGTGTCTCAGTGTCCCAACATGTAGACAAAGTGAAACTACCAATCAGAGGTTTTTATGCCTGGTTAGTTAATGTTTCTGAAGTGCTTTGAGATCTTTGCATGGAATCTCTACACAGCTGCAAAGCATTATTGGTTCTCTTGAATTCTGTGATTAGTGTAAAACATGACAAATATCATCCTTGTTTATGCACTGCATCTAAACTAACTTTTGCTCCATATGCTTACAGGAAATACAAATTAATAAATCACAAATCATTACTCCTGTTACGTTTACAGAACAAACACATTGTGTGACTTTCATGAAATCAGGAGGCAGTAATGCAAGAAAGAAGTGTGGACTTTGCCAGAAGCTAAGTAGGGCTTTAAATCACATAGCTGCAGCTCCAAAGTATCATCAGCCAAAACAGTTCAAGCAACAATCAAAAATGATTCTGAATCAAGTTAAGCAATTTCAGCCTTTTTTTTCCTTTTAAAAAAAAAAAAGCCTTTGTGACTCAATCCCTCTGTTAGATGGGAGAGGATTTTATTATTTTATGGACATTGAAAAGAAAGCAAGAACACAATGCTAGACATAAAAGAAAGTGTATTTGATCTTAGCTTCCCAGAGATAACCTGGTTAAACCGTTCTGTCTAACACTGCAGTCTGCAGCACACATCAGATGGGCTGTGATGTTTCCACTTCACAGGCTCTGTCCAGCATTTAGCATTTACCCTTTCTTGATTGGGTCACCTTCTAAATGCCACAAAATAGGGCAGCAAAAGTCAACAAAAATAAACAGGGAAAACAGAAGAAAGTAACAATCTAATGGAAGGGCTTCGGAGATAAAAGTCACTTTGTGAGGGCTGCCTGACTAAGGAGCCCCCTTGCCATTGCAACAGCATCTAATTTGAGTTCTAACTCCAGCAGCAGTTTAAAAAGCTTCCACTCTAAAGGGCCCCAAGTGTATCATAAAGATAAAGCATTTCAGTAGAAAACAGCCACAAAGACCTCTATTATCTTATCAGTCTTTGGTTACAACAGCTGAACCAATATGACTAAGTTCTGAATGACTTTTTTTTTCCCCCCTTCTTTTTATAACACTAGAATACTGGAATTTCTTTATTTCATGATCAGTTAGCAATTGTTGGTGTTCCCATATGCTACTGTCCTGTTCTTAGTCAATAAAAAGTTTTATAAATGCTCCCATTGTGCTTTGTAGCATCCCAGTGCAGAAAGCAGCACAGCAAACATGTCCAGCATGCAAAACACACCGGATTCCTTCTCTTGGGAAGGTGTAAGATCCCTCCCCTCCCTTTTGTCTCAAAATGATTCTGCATTTTCAGCTTTGAGCAAGGAAATTTTACTACCAGATGTCCACAGACAGTAATGGGAATTAATATTAGGAACTACTGAAAATATTCTGTAGAGAAAAGTATGTCATATTTTGAAAAACAAAAAAGAGTTTAAACTAGTTATACTTTATGAGGAGGATGAAAATGCTTTACTGATAATCCACAAGTTTTCTCCTAGTTCCATATATACTAAAACTCACACGTTGCAGCAATTTCTTAGGCGGGAGCAATTTGAAACTCCTATGATTTGCAAAACAGAAGACTTTTAAAACAGCCTTATACTTATCATGGTCCTACCTTTCTTGGATTAGCCAAAAAACAGCCAAATAGCTGAGTGAACATGAAACCAACTCAGCAAGGCCATGCTGACCCCTCTTTGTCACATGTCACTGCGCCCACAGACAGGCAAGGGCAAGGGCAGAGCCCCACTGGCACCTCCCTGGCTTTGGCTGAGCTGAGCTCACAGCCAGCACTGGGTTCCTGCACCCATTGCCCTGGAGCTTGGCTCATCCCAAGGCTTTCATCCATTCCACAGCTCCAGATCTCTGCCTGACACTGAGCTGGGCACAGGTGCCCTCCCAGGCACCTCGGAGTATCCACGTTCAACTGAGCCCCACCCAACCACCTAAAGCTTCCTGCTCTGTTGATTTTTCCCTCCTCAAAAGAATTTGATGGATTTATTCCTTCTTCAAACATCTCAGAACCATTTATTCAGCATTAAGAACAAGTCACAAGAATGTCTATAGTAATCCAGCTGAATATTTCCCCTAAAGATTTGCCATCACCTGGGGCAGGTTTACCTACCATAGTAGGTCCAGCAAATCTTGTACCTTAGCTTTGCTCCTCCAAATAACTTTCTTTTTTATCTCACACATTCACTGGACTTTTTGCCCTTGCATGGTTTCTTAGCAATTCTCAAGTGTTTCCTGAGCAATACCTTACGTTCAGAGGTTTTTTTCCTTGACTGCTTTTCACAGCAGTTCCAATCAAAGTAAAACAATGCACTCAAAAGCACTGCAGTGACTGCACCAACAGGAACTGCTCCCAGGTTTCTCTCAAACAGCCCCATAGCTGTCAAAGCAGGGTGCCAGGCAAAGCTTTGGACTAAGTTCCTGCTCAGCTCATGGATCAGCACAATGAAACTTTGCACCATTTTTAGCAGTGTGGTGAATCTATAGTTGAGTCCTAAAATGTAATCCATGTCAGGAATGCAGGAAAGAATGTGATGTTAGCCAGAGCTTCAACCTCCCCCTCCTCCAAACCAGTGCCCAGCAAAAAGCAGAATTCCAACAAGTCTCTCGGACTCCTTACTTCCTTTCACACACATGAAAAGAAGAACTCTGTCTGACATAAGCTTTAGAGGACTTCAAGTATGCTTAGAGATTTTGTTACTATCGCACAGATACAATTTTATTTTACTATTGTGTTCTATTTTAAAAAATAAGTTAAAAATATAAATAAAACCCACTTTGGCTCATTTCTTAGAATTTCTCTCAAATCCAGAAGAAATTGTAAATTTATACTCGAAATGATATTAAAAGTACACACTAAGTGTTAATTCACACGTGTGCACACAGAAGGAAGATAATGAGTTTTTGAATATATTTTTTGTAGGGTTTTTCAGCAGCAAGTACAGATTTGGTTGTAAATAGTTTAGTGCTTTCAGCAGGTTTAGAAAAGCTTCATATATACTCAATATAAACTGTTCAGAGTCTAAATAGGAAAAATTATATTGCTGGATATAAACAGAAAAATGCATATTATACATTTCAACTAAAACTCATAGCCAACCTGTTCCTGCTGAGTTAGAATATAAAGATATAGCAGAGGCCACAGGCTATGAGCAATCTGTGATACAAACACTAAAATATGAGATAAAGAGAAAAATGAGCAATTTTAACTGAGTAGACTGTAACCCAGGGCATAGCACATCAAAATAAGATAAATATGGTGGTGTTAGATAGGGAGTAAAGTTCACATGATTAATATTATTATTGATTCTAATACTTGATTCCAATGCTTTCAAATTAGAAAATAAAGTACAAATGAAAATAAAGATGGCCTATCCATTTAAGGCACTCATTCAGGACTTGAGAGCTGAAAAAATACCCTGACCCTTCAGTTTCAGATTTTCCCATTTAAATACAGATGACATTACTTCCCTAGATCCTAGAGGGGGAAAGGGAGGAGGATGATATGCTGAGGATAGCAACAGCAAAGATTACAAACTATACTTGTGGGCCACAGACAGAAATAGTATATTAGGAAAAAAAAATATAAAAACAAACAAACAAACAAAATCTAACCAACATTTACTTATACACTGGTTCCTCCTCTGTAGAAGAATCCACACTGAGATATCAGGAGCTGTGCCAATAAGAATAGCAGAAATTCTCAAATGTCATTGTAGGAATAAACTTCCAGCACCAGAACCACCTCTGTGCAAACATCCCACGAGGATGGTGTTTACCAGCTTTTCTTGGGGACATTAATATGGTAAGTGAAAAAAGCACAAGATTGGTTTTGTTTTGTTTTCCATATCAGAACACACATTAAGCATAAGAAAAACTAGCAGATCAAAATGTCTTCCTCCAGAAGACCAGAGTCATAAACATGGTTTAGAAGTTAAATCCTTTAATTTTCTTATTTGGAAGAGCTATAAAACTAACTTCAAGCCAATAGTCCTACAAGGATTTAAGTTGTCACGTAGCAAAACAGGGGAAGTCTCACAGAGAAATGGAGATATCTGAAGCTTTTCCTTTTGATAATGGGACACAAATATTAAATATCAGGAAAATCAAGTCCCACAGTAAATGTAATGGTTGTTGCTTCTTCATTGCACTGGAATTGTTGATTCAGCAGGTCTAATTCTCTCTTGTAGATTATCTACACACACATGTAGATCAAAACCTTCAACAGAAACACCCTGTATTTACAATGGTGTGAGAGCTGATCCCCATGTTCCCACAAACATCAAGTGAAGCCAGTGGTTCACCTTCCCTCCCTATTATTTTATCTCTGAACCTGACCCAAAACACAGGGATACTTTAATCAGTTTTGCCTAAATTTTGTAATTGTAGAAGGAAAAACAGCAGACTCGTCAAACAGAAGACAAAAAAAACCTCACCTCAGTTTCTAGATAACTCCCTGTATTAGGCATATCCCAGGTTTAGGTCTGAGGCTGCTTTTTCCTGACAGGATCATTTGGCATAAAAAACTGTGCACTCGGTATTAGACATTTTAAATGCACTTTCGTATTAAACTCTCTCCGTGAGCTGTTTATAGTTTAATGTAGTGAAGCTACAGATGTAAAACTGAGAATGAAGTGCTTACACAGAGAAATACTGCCCAACCTTTTACAACAGCTTCCAAGGAATCCCAACACAACAGCATTTTTTTCCAAACATTATTTTGTTTTCTGGTTAAATTTTTTCCATTTTTATTTTTCTCTTCTGATACCTAACATTTGCTGAATGATGTTCTGCTGCACTAGTAGCCCCACTGTATCCTAATTAAATTAAGCAATTTTTTAGATGTTTGAATTCAATAGAAGATCCCTACATATATCCTTTCCAGAAAAGAAGAAAAAAAAATATTTTTCCTAATATTTGCAGCTGTGCCTTGATGGGAAGGATTGAATATGACTGCTAACCCATCTCTAATATTCATATAAAACACTGCAATAAAATGTGTGGTAAGATAATTTTTGTAACATCCTCTTTTAGATGTGAAATGAGATTTTCTTGATTTTCTTTTTCTTATATACAATCATAGGTAGTGTATTCTTTGGAATTGCAGTGTTGAGAGTCACAATTGATGACAGCCTGGAGTAAGTAGGATCTTATCAAGTAACATGAAAAGATTGGGAGTTTGCTGAAGAAAGAAATTTAGATGGAGAATTCAGGACTGATTTTGAAATTGCTCCATTTCATTGATTGTTCTTTACTAACAACACACAGCTGCATAAAAGCAATTTTTTTCCCATATTCAATTTAAACTTTAACAAGTGATTTCTCAGTGCTATTAATCTTATTTTTTTCATTTTGTAAACATGATAGAATTTCAAAATCTATACAATTTTTCATTCTTTTTAAACTAGTATTTCTTCCCATGCAAGTGCAAAAATTTAGCACTTATTTAGAAGGAAGAGCTCTCCAATTAAAACTTGTATCTTCAATCACAGGGATAAAGTGAATATCTGTGCTATCTAATCTTATTCTGGAAAGAGAATTGTATATGTACATGCATAAAAGTGGCTGGAAGGAAGCTGAATTTAGAGGAAGTTCTCTTAATGTCTCATTTGATGAGTATAGTTCATATGAATTAGATGACATTAATTTCCTTACCTAACAGGAGCTAGTTATTTGTGATTTCTGTAGCTGATTATTTGACTTTCATTGAAAAAGGTTCATGATGTAAAAGAAGCTTTTGTTTGGGTTTTTTCCAGTCTTCTGCATTGTCTAAACTATGGATTAATAATGAAAGGTAAAAAAAAAAAAGAATTATATGCTTTAATTAAGTTTTCAATTTTTTAGAGCAAGCTACAGAAAAGGAGGGCTTAAATTGTTTTCCTGCTCTTTGCCACACTATTTGCAGAAACAATGGGGTTCTTCTCTTTAAATAGTGAGGAACACTTTACACTTTAATGTCCACAAGTACATCCATAGGGTGATGGCAAGAAAAAGGAGCAGTTGAACTTCATGCAGCTTTTGTGTGTAATTCTGCAGCTGGACATGTGAAAATCAGGTGGAAAAAAAAAAACAAACCCACATCTCCTCACTGTGTCTTCCTGGGGGCTAATCCAGTTTTGAGGAGCACAATGCAGTGAAGCTGTGTGCCAGGAAGGGCTAGGAGAACAAGGACAAGAATTAGTTCTTTTCTCTGTGGGTGCAGGAAGGGTAGAAATCTTTTCCATGGGTGCCACTGCAGCTTTTCTATTGAAAAGCTAATTGATTTACATGTTAGGATTCAATTTTTTGGGCTCAGTTGCCTTAATGGGAACACTGAGGATAACACCCAGAACACTCCAGGAACCTTGCCTCTTTTCCTATACTGAAAATTGTAACCCAAATGCATTTCTTCTGCTGTATCCAGAATGCACAATATACACAGGAGAGGAGATGTGCCCCTGTGAAATGTACTCTGACTTCTGATGTCTTGCAGTTACTTTTTATATCTTGTTAAATAAGTTACTTCCACGAGTTCTTAGTTAGTAATTATTAGCTACACGACTCAGAAATGTCTAAATATAAATATGAGAAGTATTAGTACTGCAAGATTTATATACTTTAAATATAAATTTTAATTTTGATCTTAATTACATGTTCATCTTTCATGTCTTACAAATACAAACAAGTATATCAATGAAAAACTTATATTTGCCTCTGAAGATTTTTATTGCCTCTGGTGATAAGTAATGAAGAAGCAAAGTTTATTGCAAAACAAGGACATTAGCATAGCCTGTCTATCACAGAAGCTGTAAAGAAGAAACTTCCTACCTCATCTGAGAAGAGACAATTTAGTCAAAAGCCTTTGATATGTATGGAAAAGCAACAAAATTTTATACGTTTAGAATGTGCCCAGAGAAGAGAGTTAAAGGATTTACTCTCATTTCAGTGGGCTTTGAAAGAAGTCCATTGATATGTTCATTAATAATGGCATTAGGTGGCAGCTTTAGGCTTGTAAATCTGAATATTATTTTAAATTTAGTTCATAATCAAAGAGTCATAAATTGAAAGTGCTACTTATCTGCTGCACACAACCTAACAATCTGTAAGAAAAATTCAGCAGAGCATGTTAATTCTACAAATAAGAATTATCATATGTCTTCAGAAATAACCACAACATTGCTGAATGGGCATGAGAAACAAAAACCAAACAAGTAAACTATGCTCTTGTTCCCTGAGGGTTTATTTTATAAATAAATAATTAAAATAATGCAATCCAGAGCAAATTAGAATTCTATGACCAGCTTGTTGTGCTCCTGTAAATACACTACAAAATTATCAGGCAAGATTTCTAACAAGAGAAAAAACCTTCTAAATCACATTAACCAGAGTACAAAGAGGGTGGCCTGCATTTGCAGACTGCAGCTCCACACATATTCCTGGAGTGTTCTGGAATAATTACACTCTAACCACAAGCAGGAGTGTGCTCAGCCAGATGATTCTCAGAAGCGACTAAAAGTGAACTCAGAACTTTCCTTAATTCAATTTATTTGTGTACCTAGTTGATCACAAACCAAAACATTTAACACAGCCCTTTGCTACAGAGTCTTTGGTAATTAAGCTCTTCACAGTCCCAGCCCAGAATGGCACCATGGGGTTTTTTTGTGCTTTCAGAGATATTCCACCACTGAAACAGGATCACTCAGAAAGAAAATATAAACACTGCCTGCTCAAAAGTCTTAATATAATCCAATATTCAAAGGCATGGATTTAGCAAAACTTTAAGCACAGTGTTACAATGATTCACAATAAGTCTTGAAGCAGGGGGAATATGTAGTTTTGAATTCCACTATAACAGCATTCTAATTCAATATATTATAAATAGACCTGGGATATATTAAAGAAATCAGGATCTTCTAATTGTTTCTCTCTCCTTAACACAACTTAATACTGTCCAGGCTGCATTTGCATTATTTTAGTTCTACAGCAACCATAACTGCAGCATTATTTTTTTGTTCCTAACAAGACACTCAAACAAAGAACTTAAACAAGCAGCAGAAGCAGGGAAAACAGATTTTCAAAACCAATTGAGATTACTCTCAATTGGTTTTGAAAGTTAATCATCTTCTTTTTAAGTCTCTTACTTAAAAAAAAAAAAAAAATTTCTGGAAGAACACACCTGTTGCAACTGAATGCAATGTTTCTGAGGTGTTTCTCAGAAGTTACTTCAGTGTAACTGTGATGCTGAAATAATGTCAACTTAAATGAAGGCTAATTGTGACTGCAAAATAATTTTGAATTTAAGCAATGTATTTTGTTGTTATTTCCTCTCCATGAATTTTAGATACATTTTAAATCAAAATTTTAATCTCTTTGCACCAGCAAAGATCCCAGGTAAATTTCCAAGGGGTTTGTCAGATTTAGGTGTCTCTGAGCCAGGCTTTTTAAGAGATTTAGGCCTCTCACTGTTGCAAATATCCCTGTGTCCATGTTTTCAAAAATGTTTGAAGCATCTAAGATCCATTGACTCAGATGACATCCTAAACTATTTGGAAAATGAGGTAAATGTGTGTGAATCACAGAATATTACCTTTAAAGTTTTCAATTAACTTGATCCTGATGTGGTTCTTCCCCCAGCTGACCCTACAGCCATGGAATCTAAATGCTGCTGCTGGCTGAAAGCTCTATGTGGTTCAAGGGCAGAGTGGGCAGGTATTTGGAAGAGGGAAGAGGAATCTATTTCACCTATTCAAAATACACAAACCCCACCAGCATCTAGAAATCCCTGGAAATTAGCCAGAGGTAGAGATAATAATAGTGCAAAAGTGTAATTTTCCCCTGTTCTTCCTCATTCCTGTGTCTGCATTTGTGATTACTCCTGAAATCATTTTTTTTCTCTGAGTTCTTTTGCAACAACTGCAGCCCTTCAAACACAGCACTGGATGACTTTTTCTATTAAGATTTGCTTTCCCTGTATGGAAATTCACACCTATGGGTTGGCCAACTGTCTTTCCTTAACACAGAAGTAGTTTTATTCACTTTTCTGTCGTGCAACACCAACTAGTGGACATGAGAACCTGGATCTATGTGATGGTCTGTACACCTTGAACTTAGGGCTGACAGGTTTGGGTCAAAACCTAAAGTTACTCACTTTGAGTTACATATAGGTAATAAACTTAGCACAAAATACTTTTCAACCACATCCTTACAGCAACCTCTAAAGTATAACTATCAATATATTTTGCTGTTTCAGGGTATTAAAATAAATGGAAATCTAAGTAGAAATATTGTTGAAGGACTGCTGGAGGACTTGGGATGTTGAGATATGACTTTCTAGAACTCAATATCACTTTGGTAACTTCCAAGTGGGGTGGACTGCATTCACTTACAAGTTTTCAATTTCCTCCTTGGAGCATTAGCTCAATGTGCCATAGCAAAGATAAGGTTTATCTGCTCTAGAGTACCCTAAATGTCCTGCATTTAGGGGATATCAGCAGCCTGCAGTAAAGGAAAGCCTGCAGCTTCAGCTCTGTCATGGGCTCAACATATATAGACTGAACTCTGCATAAGACAACCAGCCTGTATAAGAGGATAAATGAATACAAGAGAATACATTAAAATGCATTTATAAGGCAACACTCTCATACACTCTCTCTACATTTCTTTCCCTATGCAAAAAAAAAAAACAAAAAACAACAACAAAAAAATAACTACCAAGGTCAAGAACTCATTATTGCTTTATTTATTAATTTAGTTCAGGAAGGAATAACCCTCAGTTGCTTAACCAACTGTACACCTGCTATGACATAGCTAATACTGACAAAAAATAGCACTACTAAACCTCTAAAAGCCTGAATAGGTGCAGATGGCAAAAACATTGCCTATCTTACCAAGTAACTTTCTAATTCTCTTAGTATCTTTTAACCATTTCCTATCTTCTAGTTGTCAGTCAAGAGCATTAAACACATACATCTTGAATTCTTGAGCCACAGAAAATGAGCTCTTTCAAAACTGAGTCTGTGAATGCTATCATTTTGAACAGGAGCCCCAGTCTCAGCCTTGGCAGTGGTGATGCCAGCTGGTCAGCATGATCTGACTTTGAGAAGTGAGGGGCAGTCACAAAAACATGGAACAGCTTGGGTTGGAAGGGACCTCAGAGATCTTCCCATTCCAGCCCCTCTGTCACGGGCAGGGACAACTTCCACTAGACCAGGTTGCTCAGAGCCCCATCCAGTTGTGCTGTAGGTGTTGGAGTGAGCCTTTGGGAAGGAATGATTTTGTTTTTTGTGAAGACTGTTTTGTTAAAACCAGCTAAAAACCATTCATTTTCAATACATCAACCTTCAGTTTTCCCTCACTTCAAACTTGAACTTTATATTCATTTCTACGTATTCAATGTATTTGAATATTTTACAAAGACACAGACGTCATAATGTGAATTCTTTATGGCAGATTCAGCTAATGAGCAATTAACACCTATATTCTGTCATGGGTATTTGCTGCTGATCACCATAGCACTTTTCAGTAGTTGCAACTATGGCTCAGAAAATTTTTCTCAGTGGTTCTGAGTACAATACGCATGGAAGAGGATGGGAAGAGGCAAAGTGGGAGAAGAACCTCACCTAGCTATTCAATTAACTGGACTTTAGCTATGTGTAGTACTGTGGTTTTTCCAGGTCAGCAGAGGGAGAATTTTCACTGTGATCCACTCTTAGCACCAAGTGTTGATATCCGCCTGATGGTGGGATATGTTTTCTGAGAGTATACAGAGACACAAAGTGCCCTTGTCTATCCCTGCTATCTTGAAAAATGGCAGACCTTAACCTGATAGGACTAAGTATTTCTGTTTAGGAAAACCCTTATCCTTCAGAAGTGGGCACCCTGTCTTTGGCCGAAGTCTGAGAGGTACGAAATTACACTGTATAACTCCTGGGAGGGGAAGAAAGCAACAACAACAACCACCAAAAAAACCAGACAGGAGGGTCAATTAAATACATCCTGAAGTAGAAAACCTCTCTTTTTTACAGCCCCTAAAAAATATATCCACAGTTATCCCGTGACTTTTGCAAAATCCCAGCAACTCTGTCCTGGCACCAGAGGCGGGGATTGAAAGTAAAACTTTCGATTAGAAGCCAATAGGCACTCTACAGTTCTTAAGGAATCTGGAAAAACTAAACCACAGAACAGCTATGCCCATTTCATTTTCTTGACCTTCCTTAATAAGCTCATTCTTTTGAGGTTACCAATTGAGATTTGATGTCTGTAAATTTCCCCGCATTTAGAACAAGTAATTTGTGTAAGCCTACATAAAATATCTGTATACACTACACTGACTTCTTAAATCTTGTAATCTGAGTGTGCCACCTGCAATTAGAAGATTTTGCTTTAGTATCTGTACTAAGGGTGTATTCCAGCTTTCAGGGAGAACTACAATTGTCTACTAAACAGTTACATCAAAGATCACATCCCATCATTAAATTTCAAACTACAGTGAACTATAAATAATTTTCTGATCTCGGGGGTTAGAACTGGGATCTTATGTCAACAGAATACTTTTGGGGGCACATATCAATCCACAGTATTTCCAAGCCAAAACAAATGCAAAAGATCTATCTTCACACATAGTAGTGTGTTTAAAAATGTCGGAAATGTCAACCGCTTACATACTTTCATATTATCCCTAATTAATACAAATTGCCTTTAATTTCACATTTAGTAAAACATATTGCTGCCCAAAATAAGGACTATAATTTTTATCAGCAATTATTATTACTGATGTATCAACACAATTATTTAAATTCAATGTATATAGAGGCAGAATCCATGCAAGCATTTACAGTTTTTGTTCCCTCTGTGTTTCTTCCCTAATTTTTGTGGCTTGGAGCTCCTCCAGATGCTGTCTCTGACTTTGTGGTTTTGTATTTGAGATCCCATCTCCTGATTCACAGCATTCCTTGATTGACAAACAGATTCAAATATGAAAACAAACAGTTACCTGTGTGTGATCTGTGCCTGATAGCTGCACTGCTAAGTTTCCCCTTTGTGGTGAGCCTACTGTTTCAGATTTTACTCATTTCTTGGGTCTCTGAGTTACTGTGTTTACTAAGCTATTCAGTAACTGGCGACACGTGATCTCTGCACTGCAAGCTGCACTTCAGGCTCACAGGATTTTTCTCTAGTTCCTCCCTCTTCATAAACTAAATTATTTTAAAAGAACATTGGGTTTTGTATTTCCAAACTGATGTGCCTCCTAATTGAATGCAGAACACTTTCAAACTATTTTCCATTAGAGGCACACTTTTTTTTCTGATTTTAATGCACAATATAATACCTTCATTGGAAGATTAAAATTGTTTTACTAGAAGTAAAACCCGTTATTATACGCTTTTTTAGTGGTTTTCTGTTGTATAATGTAGGGTGAATTATGTAAAACATACCAAACAGGATACTCTACAAGCAGCTACTTGCATGCTGCAAACAATCACAGTTTCACTGATAGACTGGGACTTAGCATCTTAAAATTCCTGTGGAAATCAAGTGCATTTTAAGTATTGAGTTTGATTATTTAATCAGACAACTTGCATTTTGCCCCGGCTAATTTGGAAGGCTGATAATATTTTACTCATAAAGTAATTGTGCACCTGTTGTGATGGAAACCTGTTCAAACAAATCTTAATAGACATGAAGATTCACTCCCAACATGAGTGTGTTAGCCTCTCATTACTGCTATCTATGGGGCAACAAATTTTAAGCAGCTTAACAACAGGTCTCAGCTTTATCTTGGATAACTCTTCAAGAACATTTATGACAACATGTCTAATATTAAACTTTGTTAAAATATATCAATATAGACTAAGGTAAATATTAGGATATGTGGGTTAAACTAACAGCAATTTAAAGAAAAAAGGGTGAGAAAGGTATGCTCATAATAACATGATTTCACTGTGAGAGCTAATGACAAGGATCCAGTTTTGATCAAGCTGCCTGGCTATAAATCCATTAATATTATTATCACAGAGAGTAATACCAACAATGAATTCATAGGATCAGGGCAGGCTACATCCTTCATAGATTTGTGTTTCCTCAGGTCAATCAAATTTCTATGGAAATTATTTCAAGACATCTTTTTATTTTCTTTAAAATTCATATATTGGTATTAATTGATTGATGGGACTTCATCTTTATCATGGTTCTGGAAATTTTCTCTATTGGCAAATCATGCCAGAACAAAACAACAAAAAATTTTTTGTTGGGATGGAAAATAGATAAAATATTTACTTTAATCCACCATAAATATTTGAGGGAGGAAGAGAAGGGACATAGTGAATTGATATCAATTCACTCACCAAGTAAGGAGACAGTATTGTGAATGACCTGACTGGAGCAAGGGGATCATGATTAGCCTGAAATCACTTTAATGTTGGCAGGAGGAGGTGAAAACAAGGAAAATGAGCCCAGTTTGCCTAGATTTGCCCTTTGGCAGAAAACTGTCAGATGTCATTGGTCAGATCCTAAGTGAGGTGACACAGTTAAACAAATCAAGATATCTTGAAAAAAACACTGATAATTAACCTCCTCTGAAAGGTCAACTTGTTTAGAGGGGACAAGGACAACCCTTCTTGTGTTTCTTCTCCTATTCCTCATTGAGCTTAAGCTTTTGAGGCAGTGGCTGGGTCAGGTTGCACATTGTGTTCTTGCTATTATCAGTTGCAGGGGAGTTACTAAATGGGCTCCTGCTTCATTTTTCCTCAATACTAATGCTATGTGTCTTGAGTCTTAGAGATGACATTTCTGACTTGCCTCAATTTGTTAAGGCATTTTTACATATCTCTTGAGAAAAAAAAAAAAGAACCTGAGATATCATCAGGACATCCTCATTACCACAAAATATCCACACATCACTATCCCACTCTAAGGTACAACTTTCTGTTCAGAAATGGAGTTTAAAACTGAAAGTGAAAAGGAATGCCACAAAGGTTCTCATTATTCAGTACCAAAGTTTGATATTGCTCAGAAAGTTATATTTTATGCAAGGGGGTCTTTTTCCAAATGAGCCGCAGAAGAGAAGGCTGAGGAGAGGGCAGAAACATATATAAAGAATAAATAAATATATTTTTCCTTTTCAAGCTGGAAAAGTGACAGAGCATAGTGGAACAGAGGAAATGAGCAGGGTTCATTCTAAGAATGTCCATTTTAAGATCTACCTGCAAGGTACTGGGTGCAAATATACACCATATTGCTAACTGCTGAGCTTATCCCCACAGACTTTGCAGCTGTCTGTTAAAGGGTTCAAAAGTGGTTGGACATGCTCATAGATGATAATTCTATCAAGGGTCATTAAACCCGAATTACCACCTCTGAATCAAGCAACCCATTAATCATATTTTGTGGGAAATTGGAAGAGTATGCTGAGGAAATATTAGTGTAAGTTTGCCCTTTCCTTACACCCTTCCACAGGTTGAAAAGTGTCCAGGGACAGAATGCTGCAGGACATTGTGTTCTTTATATGGCACTGAAAGTCCCCTGAATATGAAACACCAGTTACAAAAGACTGATAAAAGTACACCTGGAGGTTGTACAACATCCAAACTGCCCAAAAAATGTCAGTCCTTTCCATATTGTGCCTATATGTATTCTTCTAGATAAATGCTGACATTCATCAACTTGCTCAAATATGACTTTGTAACAAAAAGCAACAAAAAGTCAAAAGCACTGAAGGGTGATGAAATACAAGAAATGGAGCTTCCCCTTTTGTTTCAGCCATGCAAACTCCTACATACACACTTACTTTTCCATAAGAGATTGTATATTTGTCTTCAGTAGGAGTTTTATTTTGGTAAAGGTAAGAAATTTCTCTGGCAACTAAGCTGGGACCAGAGTCAAAAGAAAATTTGCCACTGACCGCCACTTGCAGAGGAGAAGGTACTAAGGTCTGAGTAGTGATACATTCTTCAATACAGAAGTCTTTCTACTGCATTTAAAGGCTCTGGAATTATTACAGAAAGCCATGACTGATATACTGAAAATCAATATATATATATATATAAATACACCACCAAAACAACCTCCCAACAGAAGGAAATGGCTTTTTTTTTTTTTTTTTTTTGTGGAAAAAGTGGAGAAAACTGATCTGTAATTTTTAGTTTACAGGAAACCTATTTTCTGCTAAAAAAAACTTAGATGGCAGTTGAAAATAAACACATTTTAAGACCGTACATTTTCTTGTCACTAATTGTAAAAATAAAGAATGGATGACATTCCAGAAGGCAGTCTGTTGTAATGTGCAAAAGAAATGTATTGCTGTTTCAGTTCCATATTATTAGCATCATTATCCATCTTGTTGCTTTTTCCCATGAACAGTTGATACTATTTCTTACTACATTATTTGGGACACATTTCACAAAACCCAGAATATAAGTAGGCTGTCATATTTATTTTAGTATAGTACAGAGTTCATACACTGACCTCTGAATAGTTAAGCTTAGAAATATACACTGATAAGGTAAAAAACATATAGATTTCTGTGATTGTGGTAAGTAAAAAAATCATTGTGTGCCTGCAACTAAAGGCCATGTATCCTGCTTGATGCTTCTTATAAAATATATTCAACAATATGGAAAACTTGATTTATGTGAAAGGTTGATTACAGTGTAATTTATAGTTCTGGAATTTTAAGAACTAGAAATGGTAACAGTCATTAACTTTCAACATTAGAAGTAGGCATGATTGTGAGAGGTGGCACTGAAATACAACCCTCTCACCAAAAGACTAGAGCAACAAAAATGTTTGGCTTTTTTTTTAATGTGATAAACACAGCTTCAATGCTGCCAAGACTTACACGTACATAATTTAAACACTAGCACTATGTGCAGTGAGCAGTCCAGTCTCTTCCACAGAACTATCCTCTGTCTGTACAACTGGGGGTGTGTCTGCTTAAATCCAGAATATGAAGAAATATATTTAATATTAAAAAATAAGTCAAGAAGATGTAAGAAAATACAGTTGAATGCGTTTCACACTGGTGATTAGTTTAATTGTGCTGGTACCTTGACCATAACAAACAGATACAATGGGGCTTGGTAAGCATAAACAAAATATTTTTACTTTTGGAATTCATTACCTTCTTCAAGCAAATTTGACTAAAGGGTGTGCAAACATTAACTGTTGAAAGTGCTTATGAAATATTCAGGCATTCAAATGTCTTAATTTAGAAGGTCAGGTTAGACCTGGAAGCACAGCCCTTGTACCACGTTACACAAAGTGCTGGTGGCTGGAGTAATGGCAAAACAAAAGCACTGCTGTGATCTGGAGAGCTGTGACACAAAGCTGAACATAGCACTTCATTGGATCACAGCAATAAATTCATTATGAGAAACCTTTGTAGCCTGTGGTATATTCCCAATCAGGACCAATTTCTTGAGGATTTGGGTGTTGGGGTTCTGGGCTGTGCTGTTTTGTTGAATATTTTCATTGGTTTCGCTAATTGGAACCAGTTGATTCTTTTTCCTGTGTATTGATTTTTTAAATCCTAGCAGTTAACAATGATTCTAATGTATCATAACACTTTAGACCTTAATCATATAGTGGGGCTTCTGCTTGTAGCTTTTGTTTGAGTTTTAATTAAGAAGACCTTGTGTCTCAAAGCCTGAGCTGGGTTTTTAATTGCTAGTATGTATATCACACAGACTTCAAAAGAAATAAAATATGTTTATAACAGAGAGCACAAAGGAGAGCTTTGAAACGTCTATAGCCATACAAAGTGACATAATTAAAAACCTCTGAGTGCCTCTGTGATATAAGGCTTATATATATTTATTTATACATATTTATGAGGCAGACTGTTATATACCCTTAGACTTTGCGAGAAAGAATTTTTAGCAATTATACTGAAAAATAATTGCTACAAATTCTGACTACAGTGTTGACCAGGGCTAAAGGAAAACAGATTTTTTTTTCCTCAAAACAGACTTCACATTTGATATAGTGCAGCAAGAAACACCTGAAAGCTTATCTGTGAAGACAAATTTTATAAAATAGAAGCAAAAATAACATTGTAAAATGTTTTGTAAATCATGCATGTTTTTTAAAAAATTAATTCACTGTAAAAACCACAACTTTCTCAAGGATTCATTCATGCACAACTCTTTCCAAGACTATTCCAGAAATGGAGAGCGTTAAATTACTGGATTCAAACAGTTGTTCTTTACAGTCCTCTTCCAGTCATTAATACACACAAAAAATGCTCCTAGAAAACACCTCCTTGTGTTTCTCCTGCTCCCATACCATGGACAAACATCCTTTCCAAAATTGTTTGTGGTTATCTTACAAGAGGACTATCAAGTGGGTGAAGTAGCTTCATTACACTAAATTCAACTTTCCCAAGGAAGCAGGAATTCTGCCTCCCACCTACCCAAATATTTTGAGGCCATTAAATGTTCACATGTCACACAAAACAGGGGGTTTAGATTCTTATTACTAAAGCAGCAATTATAAAAGGAGATGGGATAAGCATGGGAAGCATAATAGAAACAGCCTTCTGTGTTGGATAAAGCCACGGACATCAATCACTCACCTCCCCAAAATAGAGCCTACTGTACAAAGACAGCATGTGACATTCAAGTCACAATGCCAATAAATATAGAGAGTTCCAGCTGTAAACAGCACCAGTGGAAGGCACAGGACTAACCTGCAGCACAGGAGCTGCTGACCCAGGAGTCACTCTCCTCTGAGGCTGCTGGACCAATTCTGACCCTTTCACGATAACATCATTGCTTAAGTTACTTAAAGACTGACCTTTCTTATTTGATCTTCAAAGACTCTGCATGCTGAGAAAGACCATTGAGGGCTATTTCAGTAGGACAACTGCCTGATGCATGCAAGACCATGCTATTCCAGAGATTTATATTTGGAACAGAAACAGAAAACTTAAAACAGACTCAGTATAGTGATAAATGATGCTACTCTGCCTAGCTGTGGCTGCTGAAGTAAAACTAGATAACCAAGCAACAGAAATACATGCAGTGAGGGAGGGTGAGGACAGAGCTCTGTGCACCCAAATATCTGGAAATAAAGAAAAGAGTTCTGCCTAGATTTGTTTATTCAAATATGTAATACCAACAATTAGAATGAAAAGTATTTCCCGATCCTAATTTTTACATAAAAGAAACCAAATACTGCAAAAGGCAGATGTAAGCCTAACAAATTGCTTGTATACCTTAAATAAATCTATTTGCATGCACTCCCTGGCAAATAGCATACAATCAAATGATTTGTACAGACAGCTCTGGGGTTTTTTTCCCAGGTGAGCAAGGCATTTAACTCAGGTCAACTGCTTCAGAGACCTTTGAAAACTTGACCTATGCGTTTCATTTATAAACATATCAAATGAACAAGCAGACTTATTTAACCACTGGAATTTGGCTACAAAGCATTCTGCCAGATTCTCCTCAGTTTCATGCAACCTCCCTGAAGTCAATGGCTTGTTTGGCTGGGATTCAAGGAAGAATCTGGACCATTATCAATAACTGAAATCCTAATAAAGAAACTCAGAAAAAGCAATTTTACAAGTGAGGCACACTATGCAAGAGCAATTGTGAACAGGAACAATCCCACACCAAGAAAAAATGAATTATTCACTGTTTGTTACTTTTGTATTGGCCTCTATTGTCTGAATTAATAGATATAGTTTATAATTATATCTTGATTAACACTATTGTGTTCTAAATATAGAAGGTAAAGCAAGAAAATACCGTTTTTATTTGTTTCTCTCAGCCAATTATCTTTTCTTCTTGTCTGTGTGCTTCCCAAACATGAATAGAAACAGTTTGTGTCAGTGGTACATTTTTTTTTCCCTGCTTTCATCCTTTTTTCTGGCACTGATTCTTAGTGAACTGCCTTCCCACAACCAAGATGCTAGTCTTTCACTGAAGGGGGAGGGCTGTGGTTGTGCAGACACAGAGGAAGAATATGTGCTCAGGTTATCCTTAGTGAGAACAACGCCTTCTCTCTAAAATAAACAACTCCCAGTAACAGTCAGTGCAAAGAGCAGTTCCTCACAGGACCACACCTTCCTTTCTTATACTCAACTTTTTCTTTTCTCTAATGAACTCATTTATTTTTACTGCATCACTTCATGTCTCTAAGTCAGACTCTCAGTAATATGAGCAGAAATTCTGCACAAGATCAATTCAATAAAATTATTTAGAATCTAATGGAAATTGAGGAAAAATATATTTGACCTCCCAAAGACAATAAATTTTCATATTTAGTTCTTTCAGATCCCAGAGGTCCTGCTAGTTACCTTGCTGAAAATTCAGCCATCACCATGAAAATGAACTTCATGATTGTGGATTCTACCACCTTAAACAATGAAAGGATTTATTTTAAAGTATGCTTCCCCTACTTTGCTTTGTTTCCTTCATGAAATCAGGTTTTCAAGCTGCCACATGCTAGATTGTTATTTGTTTGTGGATTTTTTTTTTTTTTCCTTTCTGGGCTGATTTAAGGTATACAATTGCTGATAGGAGTTAATAGCAGACTATTGGGTTAATAGTGGTTTTATTGGCTCAGAGGTAATCAGCCTGGAGACAGTGTTTAGGTCATGGGTTTGGGAGCCCAAAGGAAAGGATTCCAACTTCAGACCTGTTCCTACTTCAGCTATATAACCCTGCACCTAGTTTTCTTCCTCTATAAAACAATACTAATGCCTTTGTCAAGAGGTTTGAAGTGTAAACCACAACATAACAGCAACCATTTTTTGTCTTCCATGTTGGTTCTATTTTTAAAAAATTAAATGCAGCTGCAGCAGCAGAGATTCAGCTTCACATCTTGCTGGAAGCCAACGAGCAGTATGGATGGATATTGCAGATATTATGACAACTTAAGGACAGGTTACTCAGGAAATGGGATGTGGAAACTGACTGAGGGACTGGCAACACATAAATCTGCTGAGCCTAATCAGATGATCTTTTTTACACACCTAATAGGCTATTCCCCCGGAAAAGGTAGTTGGGAATTCTTCCAAATCTGAGTGAGAGTGCTTTGTAGGGAGATGAGAAAAGGATGAGAAGCAAGATCTCTACCCACTCACTGCAGAAAACATATATGCTAAGAAAATAGGAGGAACAACATAAATCCAGAAAAACAAACCTTTCTTTTTCAAAAACTGAGATGTCATTAGAAAGCATTTTGTGCCATATAAAAGAATAAAGAACATTATTCTGCATTGTTAGAGATGCCACCTCTTTTAAATTTGATTCGCTAATAGCATTCAAGTAGTTTCTATTTAAGGACTAAGCAGCTATATTTTGCAATTAATAGACAATAATAATTCAACTAGCATTCAATGCTTTCCACACTATTAAGAGACAATATGGCTTTAAATAGATTGTGATTTCAAGACATCATTTTGGGGGGATTTTATTGCAGTCAATTTTGGCATGTTCCTGCAAAATTGTATGCTATGTTTCTGTCACTGATATTACTATGGGATTTCTTACCTGCCTAACATATATGCATTGTCATAATTCTACCAGAAAAATCAGGAGAATCCAACAGATTTTTGGTCCTGAAGGAACCAATTATAACTTACTTATTAAAAAGAGCCAATCTTTCATCTACTTGTATAATAAAATAAAAAAATTGAACTATCCTCAATTTCCCCAGCGGAAACTTAAATCCCTAAGCATCAATTTTCATCAAATAGAATATATATATATTTTTACATTAAAGAATTTTAAAGAAAAGAGTTATTAATATGATGAACATGACTCTGCGTTGCCACACCTTTGTAGCTGCAGTTTAAGAAAATTATACAAATGAAGAGAAATAAATCTTAGGTACTTTGTGTACTCCTCAAACATGCCTTATGATCCCTTCTCACAGCACAAAAAAAAGCACATGTTAAATTTGTTGCTGAATCAATAATGCTGAATTTCTTTTCACTAGGAAAATGCATGGAAGATTTGATGGGTGGAGAAAAACACTTCAAGTTTTCTACCTAGTACTTAATTTCCAAGAGAATTTCACTTTTCCTAGGATGCTGGCTCAAGAAATAATGAGAATACTGAAAATTACTGCCCATATATATAAACAAATTTTGCACTGATTTCAGTAAGTCCCAAATTGTATCCAGACCTGCTCTTTCTCTGCATAAGGGGGTTAATAGAAACCCTTTTTTTTTTTGTATTTTGAATCAAAGATTTAGAATAGCAATGGCACAATTACCACCCTTGATAATCTGAAGGCTATTTCTACACACAGTTTGTGCAACTGGGAAGAAGCAGTACCACATACTGGTAACTTTGCATTTCTTCCTCTTCCTCTGCTCAGAGATGTCTGGCTGATGTCAGTGAACTCATGTAACTAACCTGGTGTTTTGTGATAACATCCCTGATACTGCCTATAACTGTGACATACTCCACTTTTTTTGCACACTCATCAGTCATTTCTAAGATAAACATTAAAAACCAGGGTGAGTTGTCTGGAAAGAATGGCACCCTCTAGTCATGACGGCTATTTCTATTATTTTTTCTGAAATTTAAAAAAAATCCTCAATCCCTTTCTTAAAATATATTCAAACATTTAAAATTTGATCTAGTGAGATACCTTTAATTTCTCCAAGGAGATCACTTGTGTTTAATTTTTCCATCTTCTCCTTCCAGTCTTTAGAAAGTAGCTTTTCCATACAGGATGAATCTATTACAAAAAAAAAAAAAAAAAAGAAATAATTATGAAACATATTCTTACAGGAAAACAGGTGCCACCTTCATTTTAAGACTGTTCTCCCAGTCCCAGTCAAACCATAGCTTAGAAAGGAACAGCCACACAGAGTTCTTATTTAACTGCATTTTAAATCCAAAGTAATTCCCCTGGGGTTAATGGAGTTACTATGGATTTAACAAGGGTCTAATTGAAAGAAAAACTTCGTTGAGGATTTATGCATGCTAACTGCCAATTTACATGCATAGATTGCCAATGTATATACGAATTCTGTCTTTTTCATTTGAGAATGATTGTACACTCGAAATTATACATGAAGATTTAGTAGCTTTTTTTGGAAATTTGGCACACAGTGACATCTGAAACCCATTTTTATACCCATGTCAATGCAAAAGTTATTCATATAATGTCTCCATGGAATTCATGAAAGCACTCTACATATTCGATGTTCACAGTATCAGAAATTTTCTCAGTAGGCTATAAACAACATGAAATGATTAGAAGATAGGATTTCATCATATCAACTTCAGAATGCATTTCAAGGCTTTGCCCCAGCCTGGGAGGCCTTCTGGAGGCAAAACTGTCACTGAAGTCATTACACTTTGGAGAAAGTAAAAGATTGGCCCTAGTAAGCTTCCTATGATCAGACCCTAATCCCACTACAAAATTTTATACTGAGCATAACAGACTCCAATAAATTCTAAAGGTTTTTTCAGTTCCTAAATTAAACTAATTGGCTCTGATGTCTAAATTATAGATGACCTTGCAGATACCTAGAAAAGGTGATTTTTAAGATAGAAATTCTTATGAAGGGAGCCTACAAGACTGCAAATTCTCCTGGAGGGAGCCTGCAGGAAAGATGGAGAGAGACTATTTACAAGAGAATGTAGTGACAGCTCAAGGGGGCAACTGAAAGAGAGTAGGTATAGAGTAGATATTAGGAGAAAATTGTTTACTGTGAGGGTGGTGAGGCACTGGAACAGGTTGGCCAGAGAAGCTGTGGATGCCCAATCCATGGCAGTGTCCAAGGCCAGGCTGGATGGGGCTCTGAGCAGCCTGGGATAGTGGAAGGCGTCCCTGCCCATAGCAGGGTGCTGGAATAAAATTATCTTTAAGCTCCATTCCAACCCAAGTCATTCTATGACTCTGTGTATGTGATGTGGGCTTTTATGACTTTTAAGAAGCACAATTCAGATTTCTAAACAATTATCAAGAAAACGTTACAAACAACTCAACATTTATTTTTTCCTTCCCAGTTAGTGATAATAAAATCTCTATTAAACTTTGTGTGCTTGCTTTCACCTGTAGGCAGACTCACCAACATCTGTGCTAAACTCCTTGGAAACCCTTAGGGCCAGTTTGCAAAATATCAAAACCTACTTGTAACTCTGTTCCCAAAACAAATCTTAGCAAAGGGCTTTTGTTGTAAGACCACACATCACCCTGGGCAGTGCTGAGCACAGTGCTCCTTGATAGACACACCTTTTCTTCCTAGAAACTCAGATAGCAAGGGGCCACTTGTTTGAGAAGACCAATTTGCATTATGCTTTCTAAGTAGCTAATAATATTCCAATTTTTAATTGTTTTTGCACCGGTCCTACTCCAGTCACGAGTTAACAGTGAGTTGTACGAGAAGGCAGAATTCAATCTTCCACTAAATTACTGGCCAAATGAGGTCAAATCACAGCTGAAATTCTCATTTCTGGAGTCCCAGCAGAAGCACTCACACATGTGAAAGCAAAAGCAAATTGCCCAGATTTAAGAATGGCAACACAGATCATATCATTGCAACGGGTAACAGTTTGTTCCACTTCAGATGATTCCAAAAATACTCAGAGGGAGGAGAGACATCCAAAGAGGTCACAAAAGGAGTAGTTAAAGATTTAGGGAGAAGTCTAAGGAAGAAAATAGTCATATGGCCAATCATATTTTAGGGTACAAGTCATTTCAGCCTAAAAATTCATTAGTATAACTCATTTGACATAAACAAACAAACAAAAACCCCAAACAAAACTAAAACCAATTGAAAGCAAACCAAACTGTAACTACCAAGAGATCAAAGATCAGGTTTTTAATTGCAACACATTTTCACCATGCAAGCCTCCATGGAAAGACAACACAGCTCATAAATATTTTTGAAGTAATATTTCAGCAGAAAAGCTAATTTATTTACTAATTATATCTTTCTATGAAAGAGACAAAATTAAGGAGCTGTAAGTTGCAATAGGCAGTGTTAAAATACTAGTTATATAATAACAATTTACTTTTAACAATAACAGGCACTTATTACTTTTATGAGTTCTGGCCTGATAATAGGAGAATCAAGAAATAACCATCAATTATCAATAGAACATTATAATTTGTCCTTTTTTGTGATATCATGATTAGTTAAAAAGAGGTTTCTGTGTTTCTCCCCTGCCAAAATTTCAGACCCCTCATCCCTGAAAAAAAAAAGCTTTAGAATTTTATTTTTATGTTTGCTCAAAGTTATGTATTCTACTGCCTTTAACTAAGATGTTTTCCTCGATTCACACAAAGAAAAAAAAATATTTCATTAAAAAAGGGAAAAAAGAAAAGAAATAACTAGCATATTACTGAAATTTATAAAACACTTTCCTCAAAAGCACTTGTTTTATTTTTTCTCTCACTGTTCCTAAGAACACCCATGCTTATCTGTAGCGTTCTTATATTATGTAAGGACAAAAAATGTATTTCTAAAGACAGATTGGGAAAGAGCTAGATTGGAAAACAGGTCTATTTGTGTGCCTTTTTGATATAATCACATTGCTAGTTAGAATTTTTCTCTACAAATGACTGAAAAATTCCTTAGGAAAGAGTTCTTTTAACACCCCTATCTCATTCAAATTCTGTGTTCTGGATCTGACCACATAATTTATAGCTACTGTATTTTGCTATTGAGAGGATTACAAAAATGATTACACAATGAGCCTTTTAATAAACTTTTTTACACTATTGTAAAAGTAGCGCTGTGAAAATCCTGTAAATTTTCAATTACCATATTTATTCTGCATAATTTTTCAATTTTAAAATAATGATATGGGGTTAAAGTCCTCTGGAGGTTCTCCACATTAGACCCAAAACTGAATATAAAGGCTAATACTTGAAAGGCGTGACTCCCTTCAAGTTCTGAATTCGGTGTTCACAAACACACATTTTGAAAAGGTTTGCGAATCAGAAAGGGATTTTTCTCCTTTCTGTACTGAAAAGTAATTTTTACAGTCGTTTAAAATCTACAGAGATATCTTCTGACATCAGTAAAATGTCTTCATCCATATTGATTCATTTTCTGATTTGATTCATTACAGAAACAAAACATGGACTTGGAATCCAGCACCGAGCAGTGAAGGAAGGAGCCCGAATTCACATCTGCACTGCATCACTCTCCCTGCACTGCTTCAGCACCATTCCAAAGCCTTGTGGATCCCGACATTTTCAAAATTCAGGGGTATTCTTGCTAAAGACAATTATAAAAGAAGCAATGAAAGAAATTAGCATTTATACATTTTTAGCTCTTCTCACTGACTTTATAAACCACAGTCAGGCTTATGCTGCACAGTAGCATATTTTCTACTGGCACATGTAAGATCAAACTCGTGAAGTTGCACTGGAGCAATTGATTCTATTAAAAAACACACAGCTTCTCTTCCTTTATATTCTTCCCTTGTGAACTAGGAAAAAATTTCCTTCAAGGACAGCAAACAGGTTAAGTATAATTATGATGACTAAATTAAATCTTTGAGTATTATTTAATATCACGGTTTGTTACATACTTAGTTAGCAATTTTAATTGTAAACTAAAGGAGTTTAAAGTACTGTGAGAATCTTGTTAGACATGACAGTTTTGCAAAGGTGAACGAGAAGAGGATGTTAAAAGATATATATAATCAGGGGGAGAAAAAAGGCTGAGGGGGGAAAAAACCCTAGGTGTTAGATGAAAAGGATCTCTTCACAATGACAAAGCATCGATGAAAAGAATTAACATTTGTCCGTTGGGTAATCAATCAGTCATGGAATGGATGGAATCCAGCTCTTTGTTGCACGGCCGGTGATGAAGAGCCAGCGTGTTAGCTATCACAGCCAAGCTCTCAAGTTCTTCTGACTGAATGAATGAAAGTCATCTTGTTTGAATCAGAGCGAGCTTTTGCCTCTTGTCTCATCCTTATTCTCCCCCCTTTTCAGTTCTGGGTTTTTTCCCCTTCTAATTTCACTTTTACATTCTTCAACAAGTTCCTCACCCCAGCCATAGCTCACATGAATACTGTATGACCTGGCAGTGGCCTGCACCTATCCTCATTGATTTTGGGGGGTTGTTCCTTATTTTTTTTTTCCCCTTTTAATTCACCAAAGTAGCCTTCTATTACTTTCTTTGAAATACAGATTAAAAAAAAAAAAAAAGACGTTCATGCCATGTGTGAGTTTTTGTTTTTTTATGGTAAAGTCATACATAAAAGAAAACCTAAATGTGAGAGTGCAGCAGCAAAACTTCAAAGCACTGACTGTCAGACATTATTATTTCAAATCAGCTTTGACTTTTTGAGACTTAATAAAACACTATAGTACAGACTGGCATATTTATAACACCTATACCAGTGATCAACTGAACTGTCTTATTCTTTCTACCGTGCAGTGCCTTGTTATTTCTTTCATAATAAGCTTCCCTCAAAACATGTTGTAACAATACTGCAAACAGATAATTATTAATGATATGAGTTCTAAAACATGACTTGTTTTGCATACAATTCTTTTTGAATCCACACATTACTTTGTGACAGAAGACAAAAGCACATTGATTTATTAATAATGATTGCAAATGCACAGCAAGTTCATAAACAATACGGAAATATAATCCAATCAAAGGTATAGAAGTATATGTGACACATTTCTACATGCATCTGAATTGTTACATCTCAAGGAAAGAGGCACTGGGAAAGACAAGGGAGAGGATTTAGCAGAGAAATCAGGCATGCTGCAAGGGCAATTGCTCTAAAACATGATCAGATCCACAGCAGGAGGAGGTGGATAAAGTTATTTTCTGCATTTTAGAAGAACACTACTACAGAACTAAAGGTAACTTTGTCCCTATTTCAGGACTAAGTATATATTATACCCTATTACAATTTAGTAGATATTGTTAAACAAAAAAATATTACATTTGAGCAGAGTTTGGGACTAAATATCAATTTTCCAGTTCCTTCATCTCTAGTGTTCTATATTCCCCAAGCTACTTTTGTTACATTTTATTTGCCTTCAGCTCCATGGGAGAAAAGGTGTCCTTTGGACCGACCTTTGTCAAATGAGCTCATACACCTCATTCAAGTCTGTATAAGAAAAACAAGTGGAATTAGCCTGTCAGCATCTATGAAATATTTGTTGGAGAATAAGTATTGTGTGGGGTTTTTTCTTTGAAAGAATGTTAAATAAGATTATGAACTCCTTGTGACAGACATTTGTGTGCTTACTAGGCCTATTGCACTTGATTCCTTCTACAGAAGAGCTGCTTTTTCCCCAAAAACCAACTAAGCTGCAAATTAACATTACAGTGACTACCATTTTTGGCCTGCTTCTTCTTGCACCTTTGCACATCTCAGCCCATGCTTCAAGTGCAAATGTGTTTTTTTCAAGTGGGTGAAGCTAAGGACATGACATCTAAAATAATAACAACACAATACATCACAGATCTAAAAGAGGAAGACTTGTTTCAATGTTCTTCACAGACTACTAAATCCTCTTCTGA
Source organism: Haemorhous mexicanus (assembly GCF_027477595.1). Lineage (NCBI taxonomy): Eukaryota > Metazoa > Chordata > Aves > Passeriformes > Fringillidae > Haemorhous > Haemorhous mexicanus. The sequence continues at coordinate 15,687,705 of NC_082346.1, forward strand.
GTTGAAAAATCTAAATGAAATATTTCTGAATAAGAGTCAAGCAGAATTTAGATTTACTCTAGTCAATCTTTGTTACTTACAATAAAACTAAAACAGCAGGTCCTTTGTTGCTATTATTAGATCCAGTCATTAAAATGGTGAAATATTCAGAAAACTGAAATCTGTGATAAGCTTTAATATACCTGGGTTGGGATCTTTAGTTAACAGATCCCTCTCTGAGTACATGGCAACAGCTTGCTTATGTGTCTTTTGTGAGTTCACTCCAATCAGATTTCCTTGAGGTAAAGAAACACCTAGTATGGAATAAAATCATAAAAATATTTCCTAATTTTCATGCTTCATGTTATGTATTTTAAAATTATATGGCAAGTCTAACATTTCAGTATCAAAGAGAAAAGCAAAAGGTTAATTTAATTCACTTTGAAAGAACATCATTTTTTAGTCTTCTAACAATTCAAAATTAAATTAAAGACTTCATGTTTTCATTCACTACTTGCAAAATAAAATGTAGTTTAACCATGACTATTAAAACTTAACTGCTGGATGGTATATCTATTCTGTTTTAATCCAATGATGCAACGTTTGTGTAACATTCCTAAAATAGATTTTTTTTTTTTTGCTGCCATAGTTCCTTTTTTTTCTTCTTTCAAACACAAATTATCATTTTCTGTCTCTATAAACTTTAAATAAAAGGACACAGCAACAACACAAAACTAATCAAAAATCAGCCTGAAGGCTCAACATCCATATTTGCAATATACTGCCACTGCCTCTTGCTCATAAGCAGCTTGGCTTCAATCTTGCTGTCAGTGGAGCAGCAGGTCAGGGGAATCTCATCTCATCCCTCTCAATTTCTGTGCCATTCTTGTACCATAATTAATTGCCATGGTCTAACAGAAAATTAAAATACAAGGCATTTTGACACGTTGTTACCCAGTGAAGTGATCTCTTTGGCCAACTTCTCAAGAATTTCTCAATTTAAAAAGCTCTCCAAATTCAAGTTTTTGAGAAGCAAAAAATACAATCACATCAAAAAAATGAGCAACATGACATTTAAACAGGAAAAGATGCTAATTCCTTTTGCTTTTTTTATTGCAAACTACAAATAAAATAAAATCTTTCCTAAATTCTATATCTTGCTTGGGATGTTAAGGAGACAAACAGTCCTGGCCAGTCACTTACTCCCTCCTCTCCTCTTTCCTATCAAACTCTGTAAAAGTTAAAAGAAAAATAAAAAAGAGAGAGAAAAAATAAAAAAAGGAAACAAACAAAACCCAACAAAAAAAAAAAAAAAAAAAGGTCTAAGAACACTTCCTAAATACAATTATATGCAAAAGGCAGTCATCTCACAGTGGATGTTTTCTTGCAAGAGCAATGATGGAAATGCAACTGAGATCTGACTACCAAACACATAATTTTGTTTAGGACAGGGAACCAGGCAGATCTGCCAATTGCTGCACATTTTTTCATATTGACAAGATTTCCACAATATGATAAAATTAGAACTGTAAGAGCTTGGAGAGGTCTCTTAACTTTTAATTAAAACTCTCCAAGATCACTAAAAATAATTAGGCATTAAAATGTTCTGGTTTTCCTCTGAATTCATTTGCACTACTTGAATGGTCTAGATCTTGCATGAAACAACAGACATTCTAAACAGAAACACTGGAATTTAGCTGGGGGTGATTTCCAGACCTGCTTTTTATGATGCAGCTAGTGGGAAAAACTGTACAGTCTGAATTTCTACCAATTCTGCCTAAAATGGTTTGTTTCATCAGGAATTCTCTAGTGCAAAGAATTCTGCTCAGTGCAAAACTCCAGATAAAAAAGAAGTTTGAATTTCATGGAAAGAACAGTCCGAGATACAGTCCTGACCTTTATTTTTATTTATTTATTAAACAGCAGGACCTTTAACCTTGCAAATGTTTTTGTTCTCTTAAAATAGCTCATACAATGCTATATGCCATACTATTTTTAGAAAAGCAACAAGAGAAAGCATGCTTTTCCCATACAGCAGGGCACTGATATAAACATCAACACAGATGCTCTGTGAGAGAGAGCTGGACTTCTCAAGCACTTGATCATTAAGGAATGCACCAACTGTTTTAGATAATCTCGTGCCAGCTCCAGTTCTGCTCCACACTCCCCTTTGGGAGTGGCAAATCTTGTCCTGCTCCTAATTTTTCATTTTACTCACTCCTCCATTCTTTTTTTTTTTTCTTTTCCCCCTAGAACAGAGGGAAAAAGGCATTGTGTGCCAAGCAAGGCAAGACTAGAATCACTTCCCCAAACAGAGCAAAACTTTCAGACAATTAACCCTCCCCTCTTCTTTCAGATAAATTACTAAGTATAAAATGCAATCTGTTTCCTTTGTTTACTCAATATGAACAATTTGTAAATGACTCAAGGATGAAATTCAGAAAATGTTGTGCTAAATTAGAACCATTATAAACATGCTAATGACTGCTCAACTAAAACATGCAGGATCAGTGTGAAGAAATATATTTAGTTCCTGTGAAATACAGTTGTATTGCCTCAGAACTATTTGGTCACTTAATTGTATATGATTACTTCAGGAAAATGTTAATTTCATGAACACTGCACTAGACAATACACTCCGTATGTCAAAAGAAGCTTTCTCAAGTGTCAGTGTAATTGCTTGGATGCAATGTTTGGGCACATTAGTACAAGAGAAATATCTTTTAAGTCTATTAAAATTACATGTACATTTCATTCCTCCACTTAAAATCTCCAGTCCATGATAAGCTATATTTTACTGTTAGATTGGCTGTATTCACTGAAGTTATTCCCTTATTTGCATTACAATGATAGGGTACAGTATGTTACATGCATTCACCTACTCTCCAAGTATCTTCACCTCTATTTCCTTTCACACATAATATTGGTAAGAGAACACATAATATTGGTAAGAGAAATTCACTTTAGGCTTTAAACAACAGCAATCAGGGATAGACAGGAATAGGGGAGCACAATGTGCTTGCAATCCCTGGTAAAAAGACTATATAAACTGGTATGAAAAAGGAGAATGATATTCTTATTTTCCTGTCTCTTGCTATGTGCATCCTAGCAAAGTAATGGAATTGATAGGATTTGCAATATTTGTTGTTTTTTTGAAAGGAGAAAGTCATGCTAATGGAAGAAGATCTCAATTTTTGTTATTTTCTTGGCCTCCACGTCCTCACACCTTTCTTTTTTGAATAGCTCTAGATTTTCTCTCTTCCCCTCCTCCCCCCCCAGTGGAAAAGAACAGACTGAGCCAATATCTTAGCTAGAACTCATCAGCATAGCTCCATCACAGCCTACTTAGTCTTCAATAGAATTCAAATTTCTCCCAATAGTTAGCCTAATTATTGTTTCTCATAAACTCATACCTCTGTACGTTGCTACAGCCTTTTTGTAACCCTAAACAATTCACTCTCATCTTTGGCATCCACTCTTCTCAAACACTTCTGAGTTGAAGTAACATTCTTCTCCTTATTACTCCAATATGTGTTAAGAGTGTAATATCTAAAAGTTTCTTTGTTAAACTGCTCTGGAAAAAATCAGGTACCATATGATTTTTGGACATGGAGCATCTCTCTTTTAAAAATTAATTTCCTTAGCAGCTCAAAAAGTTGCAGATGGAATGCCAGCCTGTATTCAGCTATGTACTAAACTGAGACACTCTACTAAGGACAGGGGGGCAGATTTTCTTTTCCCTTAACATTGCACAACTCTTCTTGCACCAAGCTGAAGCAAGCAGAGGGTCCCATCTCAACACAAGAAATTCTCTGGTAGTACAGACATTTATGTTATTGCTCCTTCTCCTAACAAGTGCAATGCCAACTAAGTATTGTATCTTTTAACAGGGTAGAAGTTCTATAAAATTAATATGAAAATGTTAGGCAAAGTTTTGAGGACTAAAAACAAAAGGTAAAAGGAGCAAAAGTGTGGAGGCTCCTTCACACCAGGTTAGTTTCAGAGTATTGAGGGAATGGGAGTGAGGGGACTTCCTGAAAAGCAAGGAAAATCAGTTTCTATTAAACTGATTAATGTTCCTTGCAAAATTTGTGACACCAGATGACTTATGAACAAAACCTGAATGATTCAAAAGACCTCTATTTTGTTCCCCCAAATCATGTTCTACTCATTACCCTAATAATGCAGTAATAAACATCTGTTTAATTATTTGAAGGCTGCTTAATATTGTGCATAAAAATCTTAACTCAGCTCGTACATAAAATATTCTGAAATTAAAACAATTGTATAACAAAAAGAATTTTTCATGAGAAATCCTTAAGCTTTTTTGTATGCAAAAGTATAATACAAAGAAAGCAAAATAATATGCTCTTGATTTGAAATTACTTCAAACAGGGATGCAGAGGAATGAAAACAATAGCTAGAATCTCCTCTCTATTTACCATTTCTGAAGGTCTCTATGGCACATGATGCAGTCTTTTCCAGGACACTAAAATTCACTGACAAAATCGGTTCTGCAGCCCCTTTTTTACTACTAAAATTTTGACTTCAACAAATTATCATATCCTATATAAGCATAAATACAGATCAAGAAAGAATTTCCTGAGCTAATTTCAACAAACAAGGCTTTAAAAGGTTTCCAAATCTCACAAACACCAGTTCCTGCCATAGGCTTAAAGAACCATTTAGGCTGGAAAAGATCCCTAAGATCATGGAGTTCAAGCACTAACCTAGTAGTGCCATGAATATAAAATTCTAGAATAGTAGCTGTGAAAAGATTTTAGAAAAGAAGGCACTAATATCTTCAAGAATAATATTCTTGCATTTTCATTTCCCTATATACATAGAGGAGAAAATTAACCATCATTTTTATTCCTATAAAAGAACATTATTAATTTTTTAAAGTCGAGTAATGGAAAGATATGGAAATCTTAGAATTAACGTTCCCCAGGAAATCCTAATTCAGCCCCTGTGTTTATGCATTTAAAAAATACATTATGCTGTATTCTTTAAATACTTTTTTAAATGTACACAATTTTTGCATGCTATTCTTGCTATATTCAGCATATGGGATAATCCCAGATGAAAGCAGAAAGTGGAACTGCAGAGCAAATGAGGCTGCTGCCCATGCAGTCATTGGCTATGTGTCACTGCAAAAGTTCAAAGAAACTAAATGAATGAGGGAGAGAACTGCAAAAGGAGAAATGATGGGTCGCAGTTGCATTTTCTGGGAGCTCAATTTAAAAAAACTTGGGGCTTTATTTGAGGAACTGCTGAACATTCACAGCTGCAGCTGTGTCAATGTAAAGTAAATGTAAAGATTGAGGCTATAATATATATAACTATATATAAACTGCTGCACAAAGTTAGGTCCCCTGGAAAAGAATCAGGGCCTAAGCACCTCAAGCTGAACAACCAAGAAATCAATGACATTTTAAAGTTGTATTCTTGGTCTCACACCTGTGAAGTTGGCATCCTGACTGCATTTTCTTCCTCTTAACAAAGATTTTGAGAAGATAATCTGTTTGTAGCACATTTACTGAGTATTCTAGGACAAAAAAAAAAAAAAAAAAAAAAAAGAAACAAAAAAAAAAAAAAAAAAAAACCCAACACTCTAACCAATCCTGTAATACCCATGTCTTCTGAGCACAGCTTGAATAATAAGCAATTAACAGACACTAAAACTTCGGGTTGACCAGTCAGAACATAAGTTATTGGATAGTTTCACATTCATGGAGGATCATCCCGTTAGTGAACTGGATTAATGAGAATTCTTCTTCAGGAAAAACCATTGCTTATTCCTATATGAAAATTATACTTATCTACATGGAAACAAAAATTTGTTTCATTTTAGTATGTTTTAATTTCTGGTGGGCAGCTGAAGAATGCTTTCACCAATTCTGCAAACATAGTGCAAAATTAAAGATGTGAAACCTGTTTCAACCTGTGGTTATATACACAGACTTTCATAAATTAGATTTAGTAGCCAGATTTGGAAACAACACCAATTTGCAGGGTTTACTGATCACTCCAAATTAAAGACAGAGAGAACATGAAATAGTTCCAGCGCACTGGACTTCAGCAAATAAAAGCACTAATGATAATAAAGCAGTGCATGTTGCACCCTGTCCTGGTGCAGCAAAACAGAATAACCCCCTTTTGCTCTCCAAGCAGAGCAAATCTTGACACCCCCATGTAAAAGCTGACAGATTTCTATAAGGTCCCCTCTTTGCTTAGAGCAAGCGTTGTCACACTTCTCTGGACTAATAGACACACTTCCACAGCAGAAAATAATTTTTGCCCCCAAAGATGGAGCAAAAAATTAATCATAAACATCTTCCCAAAATATATAACATAGTAATACAATAAATATCAGAGTGGAGAAAATTGGGGTCATTTGTAAACATCTGAGAGATTTAATACTTAATACTCTGATATACAAATGGCAAAAATTTATTCAGTGCAATTAAATCTTCACAGCCACATAGAAGGGAAACTACAGTTAAGGTCACACTACCTATATCAAGCTATTTTTGATTCCTATTGTGCTGCATAACATTCTTTTTTTTCTAGAATCCTCCTCACTACAAACAAGAACCAGTCTATGGAGCTCAGTTATGCCACAGCCTTTACTAAAAGTTAGAGTGAAGGTAAAAAAGATAATTTACACAATTTCTGTATTAAACATTTAGTCTTCTTGCTTTTGTTGATTTAATCCAGACTCTAGAGTTACAAGGAGTTTAAATTTATGAGGTGAATTTTAGCTGCATAACTCCCCAGAAAATTTAAGCATGCATGAAATTCTACACAGCTATTTTGAAATTGTAGATTAATGTTGGTTTATTATATACTCTTTACCCAAATGCAAAAGAATCTAACACAGACTTAGTTGTTTAGATGTTTTGTTGGGTTCTCGTCATATTTAAGACCAGTAGAAAATTCCATGTTATCAGAACAAAAGATTATTCCCTTTTAAGTTCTGGTTTATGATCTTAAATGTATTTGGTCAAAAAAACAGGACAGTCAGGAAAGTCTTTCTTTGAATGCTAAATGGCATAGTATATTGAAAAATCATTATATTCACAGAATCTTCAGAGCAGGAAGGGACTCACTTGGACCATGGAGTCCAGCTGCTGGCCCTGCACAGGACATCCCAGGAGTCACACCCTCTGCCTGAGAGCACTGTCCAAACCCTTCTTGAGCTCTGTCAGGCTGGTGCTGTGAGCACTGCCCTGGGGAGCTGTTCCAGTGCCCAAACACACTCAGAACCTTTTCCTGACACCCAACCTGGACCTCCCCTGACACAGCTTCAGGCCATTCCCTTGGCTCCTGTCACTGGTCACCACAGAGAAGAGATCAGTGCCTGCCCTTCCTCTTCCCCTCATGAAGAAGCTGCAGACTGTGATGAGGTCTAATACTGCCTTATTCATTTCAGTGTATGACCAAATTCAGTGCATGAGTAACAGGCAAAGATTTGATTCCTTTTGCATTCAATAATCACAGATAATGCGCTTCACGCACTTGTACTCTAGGAATAACAAAAATTCACAACAGCAACCATGTATTTCTTAATTGTAATAATAATCCTTCCACTACACTTATAATATACTTCCTTTCAAAGCATCTTCAGCAAGGGCACTGCATGATTCCCAAGTTTTTTATGTACCTGGATGAATGGATGGATGGGCTTCATACAGAAAAAAGAAGTCATGTGGTCACAACTGTTTGAATGTGCAATGCCAAGGCCTGTTACTATCAAGCCAAAGGCAGAAGTTTGCTCCACATGGCAAAAGTTGGTCCACCTAATTTGTGTTTATGGACATTAAATCCAGCTCAATCTCTTACTCTCTGGTTCCATTTTCACTGTCTTTATTCCACATGAAAATTATCTCACTGTGTTTTTTAACTTGATGTTACTCACAAAATGTACTGTTTTTAGACAACTGTACAGTCTTTTTTGTCAACTAAACACTTCTCTAATCTCCAGGCTGCCAACCTGCCTGAACTCTCCTCCTGCATTTGCCCTCACACTATTAATATAATCATGAGCACTAGGAAGGCAGAATCTCAAACATTGCAAGTTACACGTCTCTGGTTCCTTAAGCTTTTTTTAAACACTTATTTATGGGCAAGGTATAATTTACACCACCTTATGTATGGCTGGGCAGGTGGCACACTGTGACTGCTGCTCCTTATATCAATATCTAACGTCAATGTCAGCAGTGCCCACTTTTCCACACCAATCAGATTTTCACCTGTTCTCTCTTATTATAAGATTTGACTGAGAGCTCTCTGTGGCAAGGACTGTTGTTTGGTTTTACTACTGCTAATATACTTCTTCAGAGAAGCCCCTAGAAAAAAATGATAATGAAACATCTTAATTGTTTCTAGTAAACTCAGAGACTCTTCAGAGCTCAGTGGTCTAAGCTGCATGAGAAAAACTCAGGCTTTTTTGTTCTTTTCTCCTTTCAGAGATATATATTTTATGTAACTTACTATCTGAATGGAACAGCTGCTCAGCCTAAGCCAGAGGTCAATGAACACCAAACCTTGGCCTGCACAAAGAAAGAGAGGATTTATGCACAGGCATAGCTTTTCTCAAGGCAAAGTGGATACTTTGGTCCCATCGCTGCTGGCACAGTCCATGAACACTGAAAGTCACACAGATTTTTATTTTTTTTTTTTTTTAATTCTATTGTCATATTGCTCAAGCTTCTTGAGAAACTCAAAAATTCTTCAATTCAAGGTATGTGCCAAAATCTTGTACTTAGGAACAACAATTCGTTTCTGTGAAAGATCCCATATCCAGATAATCTCTGGAATTGTCCAAAAGCCTTTTAGCTGATGGGAAGTAAACAGTTTCCTTCTTCAGCAAAATGTAACTCCCTAATGAGTTTATTAGCCCATAAACCATGGTGTAAATGTGAACTTTGATAGAAAGACAAGAACATCTTATTTCCACTGTAAACTCTTAACTGGACCTCCTCAGTGTCTAAGACTACTGGAAATTAGCCCTAGAACATATGTTAAAGAATTTAAATTGCCACATTCTGTTACTTTCCCGCAGTTATTTACAAAATTAGTATTAAATCTGCTCGTTTGTTTTCATTACTTTTTTTTCCTCTTTTTATGCTAGTGAAATAATTTCAAAATATGGATACTGACAGAGATGCAGGCCCTAATAGTGGAGCCTTATGTTTTATTAAAGAGCTGATCAAAGAATAAGAATATTGCGAACAAATGTATTGGGAAACCAGAATAATTGTTTGGTGTAATGGCAAATAAGAATCACCATGTTGGATCAGGCTGCTCAACAACTCCTTTATAACATTGGCAGATTTTGTAAAGACTAGATTAAAAATTTTAATACCATGAGCATGTTTCATCTGTACTCAAAACTGCTCTTTTTCCTTTGAAAAAGTTTCCACAACTTTATTCCACAAACAAGGACCAGTAGTAGAGCAAAAGGGTCAGTAAAGTTTGGCCAAAGAGAAAACCACAAAGAATGCTTTGAAACCACTAATTTAGCACCATGTTCTACCTGGACAGATACACACATTCTTATCTTTGTTCGATTCTTTATTTTTCAAACACTGCTTTTACAGCCTCCTGTTCCTTGCTTAACACATGGAGTCACAGAATGTTAAGGGACTGGAATGACCCTTACAGATCATCTAGTCCCAGCTCCCCTGCCACAGGCAAGGACATCTCCCATGGGACCAGGCTACTCAAGGCCTTATCTAACCTAACTTTGAACACTGCCAGGACTGGAGCACCCACAACCACCCTGGGCAACCTGTTCCAGCGATTAACCACCCCCACAGTAAAGAATATTTTCCTAATACCTAATCTAATTTCCCCTCTTTAAGTTTGTACCCATTCCCATTGTCCTATCACTACTGTTCCTGAAAAAGTGTCCTGCCTCCCTGTAATTCCTTCAGACTGGAAGGTTGCCATGAGGCGTCCACCAAATTTTCTCTTCTCCAGACTGAACAGTTCCAACTTTCTCAGCCTGACTTCACAGGAGAGGTGCTCCAGTTCTCTTACCAACTTCATGACTCTCCTCTGGACTTGGTCCAACAGCTCCATGCCTTCTTATCTTGTGGACACCAGAGCACTACGCAGTATTCCAGCTGGGGGCCATCCTAATCTTAAAGCCCAATTCCTCTTGATTTGCTGGTGTTCTGGTTTCAATTCACAGTACCACCAGCAAAGTTACCTATAAGATCTGCCCAAATTAGGCAATTCATATTAGCTACTAGATGTGGTACATCTATCAGAAAATGACACTGAGCAAACCAGCACCGATTAGATTCTGTAACAATTTCCCAGGGCCAAGGAGCCAAGTGCAAGGTCCTATACTTGACCTTCTCTATGTCTTGTTGCTCAGAGGCTGTGACTTCGACAGCACCATATTGCAAAAAAATCTGGATCAAATCTGGCAAAGAAAGGGATCATTTATAAGTCCTCTGTGGGTACATTCTGTCTTTGGTGTGTGGCTGAAACTCCCATTGACACTAACATGAGCTACACAGTCCTACTGATGGGTGAATTATACCCCAACAGAAAAGTGGTTTTTTGCTCGATGGATTTGCTTTGATGAACTTGTTGGCTACTGCACAGTCATGTGTATATATTTAAGCATTTCTCTGTGTGTATGCATTTGTACATCTCTGCAGTGATGATGTCAGTTTGACTAAAAACGCAGATAAAGCATTTCTCCAGCCAAAATGGGCCAAAGCTAATTTTCCCCATATAAACTTTGGGTTGGCCCTTATTTATCAAAACCAGAAAAAGTTTGACAGAAAAGGGGATCCAAGTTGGTTATCCCAACCAAAAAAATAGAAGTTAGGGCCTTTCTTAAGACTCACTTTATAGGAACCGTATGCACAACTTTCACTTTCTAGAAAGTGGTTTTCTCTTGAACACACATCAGAACCATTCATCATCACATAATTGCAAGTTGTCAGTCAGAGCCGCACCCTTCACGCAGTGGCAGGCCGCCAGCACATCTGTCAGAAGCACTCACAAGCTTCCGTGTATTATTGTAATCCCCTACAAAAGGAACAAACCCATTCATCCTGTCCACATTTTCCAAATCAGATGACAACTGTAAACCCTGAGCCTGGAAAAATAATAGCACTTACCCTAAAAATGCCACACTTGGCAGGTGACCGCAAGTTAAATACCAGTGAGCAAATTTAAAATAATTCTAATCTCCACATCTAAGACAAAAGTTGTAGGGAACTGGGTTCTTCATGAACCAAGAGGAAAGCTGGATTCTGTGCATACAACAAAATGGTCTCTAATAGAGAAACAGGCTGTGGGGTTAAATCATTGTACCCAATCTGCAAACACTCACTTATTGCACTCTGGACTTTATTAGGAGAACTCTAACCTCCTTCTTTACTGTCTCCATTCTCTTTTTTGGTTTCTTCTGTTTTCTTTCTCCTTTGCCTAGAATCATCTAGTCTTTATGCTAACACATACTCTATTTTCCTGTACCTCTTGAAAGATGCTTTCTGCTCAGACAAGGCTACACAGGTAACACCTCAGGGACAGTCTGGATTTGGTTAATTTGTGAGGACTTGGGCCAATGAGTACAAAGCAGGCAAGATTCTCTTCTCAGAAATGATGCTAAAGACTTTCATGGAGAATTAAACAGCTTTCAGTGAATTAAATACTGTTTTACATAGGGCTTGAAAAGCTTATTTGCAGAGTAAATGCATATGAGAGCCACAAATACTTTGGAGAATGGAGTAATAAGTTTTACCTCGGTACCTTCACTAACTCTTTTGCATATTCTCTCTGGAGAAGTCTGACAGCAGTGCTCACCAGCACAGAATGAAACACATGCCATTTCCTCTGAGACAACAGTACAGACACATCAGCCCAGCAAGACCTTCAGAGTAGCTTTGCCTCAGCCAGTGAGGCTGCAGACAGAGTCTAACACTTCCCTCTAACCAGCCAGATCTTTATACATGCTCAGATGCAGAAGTGAAGCTGCAAGACTTCTCTGAGCCTATTTCCAATCCTTTATCTCAGGAACTTTAAAGGAGAAGGAACAGAGAGCCAGTGTGCATCATCAGCCACAGTGATGGGGCTGGTAAAAGCCTGTGCACTGCAACTGGGCAGAATGCATGATAGATAGAAAGATAGAAAGATAGAAAGATAGAAAGACAGATAGATAGATAGATAGATAGATAGACAGATAGACAGATAGACAAGCAGTTCTGAAACTATTTGAAAGATATATGATGGCTGATCTGCTACAAAGAGAAAGAATTACTCCAGAGTGACACAGCCAGGAGAAAATGATAGCATCTCAGAGCACAAAGGGAGATAAATATTGTAACAAATCAGCTCTCAGCTGTGCTGCACACCTACATTCACACAGCATTGTTGTGCAAGCTAGTGTTAAGGAAAATACAGCAATTCTCCAACTATCTCCAAAAAATCCCTCTGTGATGTAGGACCTCCATGCAGGAGCTGCTCTGCTGGATGGTCACACAGACTGGTTTAGCTGGTTCACCCCATTAGACTGAAGCTGGAATACAGGAATAAAGGAGTTGATCCTTTGTTGATCACACTCCTGCAAAACATGCTGGTTTCAATAACAATGGTGGGAGAATAAAAATCAACCTTTCAATTCTTTCATGACTCAGTTTCTCAGATAGAAAGATGATCTTTTATCTCATAAAACTAATGAAGAATTTAATTCTCTTGCAAAATGGTAATATAAGCAGTTTTAGCACAAGAATATCTTTTTCAATTACACTCTCTTATCTTTTACATATTTTCAAAGTTTACTTGACATTTTTTCAGAATTATGGCATATTCAGTAAATCTTATTTTTTGTCCTGAATGAAGACCAAATTTCACTAAGTCTGAAAGAAATTAATTTTGGACTTGAGGCATCATGAGGCAATATCTGCTGTAAACAGGCTAAGTCAAGATAAATGAATGCTTTCACGTTATAAATATATATGTGATATAAACAGACACAAGTATAAGTACAACATATGGTCAACTAGAAATAAATAAAACTGAAAACACTTTACAACGGCATGGCAAGTATCCAAACTAAATTTCAGGTAGCAGATGGCATGAATAGGATACATGTGAGAAACAGGCAATTTCAATTATCTTTGAATAGTTCATAAACAGGAAAATTTGGCAAAGCTCAATTTAAAAAAAATTTACTTGAAAAATAACATTGCGTAATAGAGATAACTGAATTGAAAACACAACAATGAAAAGTTGTTAAGCTCATTCTAACCATAATATCATAATGAGTATTAAATGATTGCATTGACAGAAAAGAGCTGCCCCAAATACTCATGGAAAATGTTGTAATTAATTATTCCAATTGGGGTTCAGAATTTCCTTTCAGTTATAATTATCACCCAAAAGTAGCCGAAAGGTATTGCTCATCAAGTCCCTTGCTAGCTTTTGTGCAATCTGCAGATTAAAAAATTAAATTAGTAAAATCTGGATCTCAAAATTTCTTCAAACAGGTATTCAAACAAACTTTGATGGGGTTTACTCATCAGAAGTTAAATTTGCCCTCATGTCATTAAAAAATTGCATTCTTTTAAGCCAGACAGGGAAAAATATGGAAAAAAATTATGTTTAGAAACCAAGTAAGAGGTTTTGAGGGCACAAAAAGAGCTTGCTCTCTTTTTAACATATTTTTTTGAGAAATCAAAAGAGCCAAGTGGATCTCTGAAATACCAAAAATTTGATAAGCAGGACAGAGGTTAATTTCCTAAATATTTCAGTGAGGTACTTATAAATGCTGTGAATAGTTAGCCAGGCAAGTCACCTAGGAATCAATTCATCAGATATTGTACTTTTGCCTTCATAGCCCCCTCCCTCATCCTCCTTTCCACATAAGAAATGTGTCATACAGAAAGATCTATTAGCTCAAATCCCTGAAGTTGCTCAGATATCTAAATGCAATTTAAGGGCCTAATTGCCATTTGTTTAATTGGGAGTTGGATAGCTAAACAATAGTTTGGGTGTCTGTATTCCACTGAGATGTAAGCTTTTCTGTTAATGAAAGTCCCAGCATCATCTCTAAGAAAAAATAGTAAAAGAGTCTCCAACCATTCCATTCTTAATTTAAAGACAAAACAACTAAGAGGGGAAAAAGATTCTGCCTACATAAGTATAGGCAGTAAAAAAGTGCAATTTTCACGTAGAGATATATATATATATTATTCATCAGGTTAGCTGTTAACAGACAAGGTAAGTATCCTCAAAAACCAGGAAAAAAAGGAAGAGTTTATTGACCCACTGCAATTCCAGAAACATTTAGCAAGAATTGGAGAAGCCGTGATCCAATTCAAAGGATACGTATTTCTCTTTTTTCATGCTAATAAGGAGAATTTGATTCCTGTTAAAACGGAAGGTTTTTCAGAAGGTTTTATCAATAACACCTTCAGGCTGGCATTATAGAGGCACAGCAAATCAACAAATGCATCTGAGCATCTCAATAACCAAGGTCTGGTCTTTGGAAGAATGACTAGTCTGCTGTTTCATAACTGTCATTTGAAAAATGGAAAAATAATGTTTAATGACAGCTGGGTTTTACTGCCCAGATGAATTGGAATATGCAGAACCTCAGTATTTTATGTACATTGAATGCTTATGTAACTTATTTATACATCTGTGGGCTTACAGCTAGAAACAGATATGTACACAATTGCAGCATTTAAAAAATGGACATCAGTTTTGGGAATGGTGCTTGAATCAAATTGCATTTCATTTTCAAAACTGGTGGGCTCAGTAGTTTTGGAAGCTGAAGTTTTAAGT